>NC_091693.1:46357500-47607500 GCF_041296265.1 Equus caballus
AAAATGTCAATGATTGCACAGAAATTGAGAAACCCTGGAAAAGTGGATAAGAGTGAAAACCCTGGGACCAGACTGCCTTGGTTCAAATCCAACTCCACTACTTACTAGCTGGGTGACTGACCTTGGGCAAGTTGACCTCTGTGCCTCAGTTTCCTCATCTCAAACTGGGGAATAGAGTACTCAACTCACAGGGACGCAATGAGGAGTAAGTAGGAATGTGTGCTGTAGTTTGTTAAAATTAAAAAAAAAAAAAACAATCAGTGAATGACTGCAGCAAGTTAAAGTGTAACCATCATATGCAGTCATCCCTTCTGGCCTGTTCTCCTTTTCAAGTATCAACAGATACACTGACATTCCCCACCTTCTATTTAGTATCACCCTCCATCTACCAAGTCATAACTGTAACTGCTCTAATCACATATCTAATATAATCTCCTACACTTACATTCTGCCACTACATTAATAAACGATAACCAATTAACTGTCTTCTGAAATAGATATTCAAAGTCATTTTCATATACTGTCATATACATATATACTGCATAGAGTATACCCAGAGGTTTGAGATATAGAGAATCAGCTCCCCCTTCACAACCCAGCTCTTTGCAGTTTTTCTTTTATACTACCACTAAGCCTATAAAGCACATTTCTTTAGTCCTAGAACAAGTACAGATCATTTGGATAATCAGAATACAAGACATCTTACATAATTTAATTTGATCCCCATTTAAAACTGAAGAAACTGAGGCTCAGAACTTGCCAACCTGCCTAACTGCATAGCCAACTGTAAAAACTACAACTTGATTACTTCCCTGATTATGAAATAATGTATATTAAGTAGAAGTTCCCCTCCCTTCTTTTGCATCCCTCATAGGACAATGGACAGAAAACTGGCCTGAGATATACTTAAATTCAGTGATTACTGTTCTTGCATCAAATAGCAATTACCCCTCCTCTTCCTCCTTGGAAATTTACTACCAACCAATTTTTTAAAATTACAAACTTCACTCTTATCCAGCTACAAGTTTCCTTCACTGTCTTAATGAGTACTTATTTTTTTATAGATGATCTTAAAAGATCCAATTAATAATGCAACGCATTATACACATTTGTTTTGTTATCTCAATACTATGTTATTTGCCTATTTTATTAACTACACTCTCTTATTTCATTTTTCAAAACTCATGCATAGTATATGAAATCTTTGGGGTGCAACAGAAACTAAGTATTGGTCAAGAAGCCTCTTCCTGGTACAAATGAAGCTGAGTTTACTACAATTTGAGATTTAATATTTTCTACCTCTGAGGAAAAAAAGAACTCTCCACCTTTTAACCAAACATGTAAGACTTTGGGACAGCTAACATTTAAAACACATATTTAGGAGCACATTCTGTAATCCAGAGTAGAAAATATCCTAGCTGATTTCATTTATTATACAAAATTCCAGTTATTTAGAATTATTATTATTTTCACAAGTATAGTTAATAGCAAGAGTTCAATAAACATTTCTTGAGATTCTTGGCAGTGCTCTATGACTCAAAGCTTTCAATTTAAATCATCTTTAAAAGGTAAAGGTATGTTATGGATTTACTTCACAGGTTTGAGCAACAGCTGTTAATCACCAGTTAATCCACCAAGGTTAACACTTAACAACTTTCACTTACATTTGATTCTTTGCTGCTTGCCTCTGAGCTTTTCTTTCTTTCCTTTTCTGATCTGGTGGCTTAGCAAAAACAATTTCAATATTTTCTCCCTCCAAGTCTTTGCCATTCATTTCTTCCATAGCCTTAAAAAAATGAGTTACTGATCAATAAATAGGTTTTCAGAACAATTAGGATTCATTTAAATTTAAAAAACCATTTATCATTAATGTTGGAAAGATGAGATAAAATAAAATTTAGATTTTCTTTAAAGATTCACCTCTTCAACTAATAATCTTTTGACTTAGTTTAATGAGTTATGCAATTTCCTAATGCCAGTAAAGCTTAACTTGAGTAGATCATATGACCTCTGAGTTTCCTTCAATTTTTTAAAACATTCTGACTCTGTGATAACTACAAATCATTCTAATTTAAATGCCTATAATAATTTCCCCAGTTATTTACCTTGACAGCACCATCTCGTTCATCAAAATGAATGAAAGCATAATCTTTTAGTTTCTTCACTCGTTCCAGTTTCCCAAACTGACTAAATGCCTTTTCTAAAATTTCTTCTGTTACAGTATTGGCAAGGTTGCGTACAAACAGCACTTTTACCTGAAATTTAAGAAAAACAGAAACTCCCTGTGTATTTCCAAAGGGTTCCATTTCCAAGACGTCACCATCCTACCCTACAAAGTTAACTTTAGTCATAACTCATTGGAAGAATATCATAAATATAAAACATAGACTGTTTTCAATTCATTTGGGTAAATGCCAAGGAATGTGATTGCTGGATCTAATGGACAAAAAAACCTGAACAGACATCTCACCAAACATATAGAGGGCAAATAAGCATATGAAGAGATTCTCAACATCCTATGTCATTAGGGAATTGCAAATTAAAACAACAGTGAGATACCACTACACATCTATTAGAATGGCCAAAATCCAAACGACTTACCACCAGCAAATGCTGGTGGGAATGAAAAACGGTACAGTCACTCTGGAGAACAGTTTGGCAGATTCCTACAAAACTAAACATACTTTTACCATACAATCCAGCAATCACTCCTTGGTATTTACCCAAACAAGCTGAAAACAGGTCCACACAAAAACCTGCATATGGACATTTAAAACAGCTTTATTCACAATTGCCAAAACTTAGAAGAAACCAAGATGTCCTTCCGTAAGTGAATGGATAAATAAACTGTGGTACATCCAATTATTATTCAGTGCTAAAAAGAAATGAGTTATCAAGCCATGAAAAGACACAGAAGAACCTTAAATGCATACAATTAAGTAAAAGAATATAATCTTAAAAGGCTATATATAGTATGAATCCAACTATATGACATTCGGGAAAAAGTAAAACTACAGAGACAGTAAAAAGATCAACAACTGCCAAAGGCTAAAGGGGAAGGAAGCTTGAATAGGTGGATCATGAAGGATTCTCGCGGGAGTCAAACTATTCTGGATGATACTATAACTATTCTGGATGATACTATAACGGTGAATACATGTCTTACATTTGTCAAACCCACAGAATGTACAACACCAAGAGTGAATCCTAATGTAAACTATGTTCCTTGAGTTATAATAATGTGTCAATGTAGGTTCACTGATTGCAACAAATGAACCACTCTGATGCAGATGCTGATGGCGGGCAAGTCTGTGCATGTGTGTGGGCAAAGGGTATGTCAGACCTCTGTACTTTCTGCTTAAAAGGAAAAAGGCCTTATGCTTAGGTAGTTTTTAGTAAATTAGGAATTATTTTGCAATCAAAATGGAGATGGTTATTTCCTTAAAATGTGAATACTTAGCCCTCTGAGATAACTGCTGAACGCTTAATGAAAGTGATCAAAACTAATTAGGACCTGCTTTTGAAATCTTAAAGAGGGGAGGGAGCATTCAAAATCCTGGTAAGTTAAATTCTTTCAATCCTGAAAGCTCCTCAAAATACAATTACAAAATCTGACCTTTTGGCTAAGAAATATCATCACTTCCTCCTGAAATACCTGAAATAGCATCCAAAGTTCTTAAAGTGCTAACCCAATGAGAGCTTAACAGGCCAAAGGAAAAAAGAATCCTAAGTATCTTCTGTCCTCAAGACCACTTACTCGATGTTCTGGCATTTCACATTCCTCTCTTGATTTAAGTGAACGAGTTCTATCTGCTAGCCTACAACCATTAAGGGGGATTCTTAAAAGACAAAGGGTAGAATAACTTAACTGCAAACTGCACTAGTGAGTAAAGTGTTGACTCAAGAGATGTTTGTTCTCATAGGATGTCTCAACTGACTGCTGAAGCAGGATACCTAATAATAGCTAAACCTTGTAACTGCAGCAGCTTTGCTGAGGCCAATACAGTTCACTATTTTTAGGAGTAGGACTTTTAACACAAAAATCATGTAAGCTAATGGCGCCATTCTCAAAAACCAAAACAGTTGCTCTTAGAACCCACACAAAGATGAAAGTGAACCATCTCCACAGCAGGTAGGCTAACTACTTCATAATGAGTATGATAACTTCACATTAGGGCTAAGTATCCATGAATAAATTTCTATATTCACTCTCCAAGCATACAGTATTATTTCTGGTATGTGACCTTAATAAGGAACACTTCTCACGCTTTCAAAAATATGGTTTAAAAAGGTACACAATTCATTCTCTAAGTTCTTTCTTTCCCTTCTCTTAAGCCTTCCCCTTCTCCCACCAACCCCTCAAAAAAATTTTTGACTTGACTGTCATTACCTTTGCCATAACCTCTGGATCGGGATCTTCTATAGGATCAGCCCATTCAACAGTTCCAACATTTCCCCAGACCTTGACTTTACCGCTCATTAACCTACGCCTTGCCTGGGCAGCTGTTTTGTGATCTTCATATTCAAGGAAACAAAAGCCTCTGTTCTTTTTCTTGTCATCTGGTTGGTGGTATAAAATGACGTCTGTAAGACCCTCTGAAAGTAAGCAACCATTCCAAGGAAATTAGATAAAATAAGCAAGGACAATTAGATCAAAGGACTTATTTTTCTAACATAATACTTGAATAGCAAAATGAAAAATAACCTCATCTTTACAGAGGACTCTCAAAAAAAGTGGTCCAGGTGATTTACATAATCCAGACTTTCCAAGTATCCCCAACACAGAAATCTCAATGAAAAGAAAAGGTATTCTTTTTAATTAGACCTAAGGCTTATTCTGCTTTTACTAATTAAATGACAGAGACGCATAAAATCTATACATAAATGTTTTAGGAAAATGGCAGTATAGGTCAGACATGGTTAGACATTTTTATTATTCAAGTAAACACTAAAATTATTTTTAATCGTACTTTTATGGCCTCAGTTATCAACAGCTTTACTTCAAATGAAATAGAATATATTAGTATTACATTAAGTGAAGTTCAAATGTTCCTGGAGATTGATAACAGGCTGGTAATTTGCTAAACATTCTAACAGACAATATTTTCTAACAAAAGCATCCTGAACTTATAAAAAACACTTTACATGAGGGAACTGTAACATATTGACAACATATAATCTCTGCTTATAACAAGAGTACTTATTATTTCTATAATTTGGGAAATCACATCATTACATATCAAACAATCCTACTAAGAACGTCAAGCAGCACCTAGAAATACATAAAAACACACAAAGAAACACAACCTTCCAAAGCAGGGGCAGCCCAGCAACGGTTCTGCAGACTGAGTTGAAACCCCAGCTGCATTCCTTACTTACTAGATAACATTCAGAAAGTTATTTCCCAAAACCTTCTGTGCCTGTTTTTCCTTATCTGAAAACGGGAGTTACCTATCTCAAATGGTTGGAGCAAGAATACAAGTCAAACATAGCGTTTAAAACAGTGCTTGACACACAGAAGTATGCAATTACCTTCAGTATTAAAAGTTGCACCTCCTTCCGAATAAACCCCACTTACCTGTTACTTTGCTAAATTCTTCAAGAATCTGTTCCTTGGTTTTACTCTTAGGAATAGAGCCCACAAAAAGCCTATTGTTGGCAACCGAGATGCAGACACCAATGTGTTTTCCAGAACGAATTTCATGATTATTATACTGAAAGGGGAAAAAGTGCACCATGTTTTTAAAATATTCATAATATCCTACTATAAGTGCTTACTTATTATATAAAGATATGCAAACCTCATATACAAAAACAAAATTTTTTAGCAAATTACAATTTCAACACTATGTTTATCCAGTATTTTTATCCTTTAAAAAATAGTTACCATAAAGCACTGTAAAAGGAAATTCTAAGTTGAGACAGATAAGACTACTGACAAAACACACTAAAGTTTATGAATTATATTAATACAAAAATTTGTCAAGTCCTGGAAACTGAGGAAACTTGATAAATTAGGAATCAGGTCTATAGCAGCTTAAATCCAAAACAGCTGATTCCACAATACCTTAACTTAATTTCTGCTTAAATTCATCCTGCCAACCAGTTATCCTCATGTAAAGGAAACTGATTCAAATACCAGCAAGCTTTCTGTGTTACTGTTATTCAGCACCTAAATCTGTTTTCCCATCCCCCCTTCCCTCTCGTAAAAAGTGGCAATAAGGAATTTTCAGCTTCAAATACTTAAGTCTAAAAGGAGAGAACCTTGTTACTGTGAATCCAACCCTGTTTTTCCCCATTTCATTTTCATCAATCCTACAATAAAGTTGGAGAAAGACAAGTAGACCGTTTATGGTGAAAGCAGAAAAGCCAACTATAAAACTACAGTAAAAAGTAAACTTAGTCTTCAAGTAACCACATCTCATAGAAGGGTGAGATATTAGAGGCAAAACTCAATCTGTCAAAATAACAAATCCAAACATTACTTACAAAGCTTATCAAGCAATCTGGAAAAGTGGATTAATATATTACACAGTTAAAACCACCTAAAAATTTCATGTTACTAATAACGGTGGCAGCAGCAGCAATAATTATTGATTAATCCCCCCATACTTGGCCTCAAAATTTATTTTGTATATTCACACAAGTGGAGCTATACAAACTAAAAAATCAACATGAGTTCCCATATAATTTATAGACCAGCCTTATGGAAAAAGTAAAACCATTCCTCTCCCTAATATTTCCATTCTGGCACAAAAGGTACATCAGGCTTAAGACAAGAAAACACAGTTAAGTCAGAAAATCAATTCCTCCCTGTCCCTTTCTCCATCTCCAGATATTCAAAATTAAACAGAGTTCAAACGTCCTTCCTCCAGCTCAGACCAGTTTTATACTTTCTAACCCACTGATTCAGTTCATGCTAGTGAAGTCTCTGGACATCATGATGCCACGATAATCTCTGTTCTATACATCTACGCCAGAGACATTTTTTTTTATACACGATCAGTATTTTCACCTGTTGAAAACAAATCTCTCAATGGCTCCCCAACACCAAAAACAATAAAGTTCAAATACTTGGACATTATATAAGTCTGTCCTAAAATTTCTACTACTTCCCCTTTCTCTCCACAATACTATAACTTAGCAATTTGCGTCACTTCTCAAACCGTTTTCTTTTTTCTTTTTTTTTTTTTCTTTTTTTGAGGAAGATGAGCCCTGAGCTAACTACTGCCAGTCCTCCTCTTTTTGCTGAGGAAGCCTGGTCCTGAGCTAACATCCGTGCCCATCTTCCTTTATTTTATATGTGGGATGCCTACCACAGCATGGCGTGCCAAGCAGTGCCATGTCTGCACCCGGGATCCAAACCAGCAAACCCTGGGCCGCTGAGAAGCAAAATGTGCAAACTTCGCTGCACCACTCAAATCATTTTTGTACTAAGCCTCTGATTAAAATGATTTCCCCAAAACTTCCACCATCCAAACTCCTTTATAGATTTGAGCTTGACCATCAAATACTCTGCAATCCCTAAATCCTATAAAAGTCAACAAAAACCCCCTCTCTATGGTAACAAAGACCTACAGTTGTCAACAGGAGTGAGTTTGCCCCTAAGGGGACACTTGACAATATCTAAAGACGACAATATCTAAAGACAATTTTGGTTGTCAGTGGGGTGGGGTGATAGGACAGGACCACGGGGACTGACAACACGATGACATGTTGTGCTGCTGGTATTTAGTGGGTAGGCAGAGGCCAGAGATGTTACGAAACAGAACAAAATTCACAAGATACTCCAGCATAACAAAGAATTATCAGGTCTAAAATATCAATATCGCTGAGGTTGAGAGATCCTGCCACCAACTTTTTTTTCTCATAGCATTTATATAATGTATTTAGATCAAAACCCTCTTAAAGTAGAAAGCTACAAGTTACTTGCAAACAGTAAAGCTATGGTTGAATCCATCACTGCATGAGATTATGGACAAGTAGACTACAATGCCCTATTTCCCAACTAAGCCAACATAAGAACACAAATTGCTTTAAGACATGTACATTCCCTAGATTCTTATAATCTACAATCAACCAACCAGCCTTAGTGACACATCAATGGTCACATTTAAAATATCACAAAAAGAACACAAGGAAATACCAGGTGTTTAAAGAGAGAAATAGGAATTATTTTGAAGGTGACAGAATGGTATAATTTCCCCTTCTTTTTCCCCAAATGTTCTAAGAGCAGGAGCTACTTACTATAAGAAAATATCTTAAGTCCTAAAAAAAACCTGTAAGAAAAATTGGAATTCTTGGTTATACCAGTTCCATCAACATTAAGAGTGCTGCTTCAAAGTAGTAATGATGTTTCCACTATTACCTACAGAAGAAAAATTTCTTCCCTTCTAACCCATCGTCGGCCCTGCTATGGTTAATCACTGCAGGGTAGGCAGAAGGTATTTAGGATGGCTGTGGTCTCTGAACAATGTAAATGACGTGAAAATTTAGTAGCATTTATAAACTGTAACTTCACCCATTTTTTTTAATTTAAAAAAAAAAAACCTAGAAACAATGATATCTAACCCATAGAAAGTAAACTGGCTCTCCAATGAAAGTCATTAAAGGAGCCGAGGAGACCTTCTGGCCATATTGTCCAAATAAAGCAAAAGTAGTACCTAGAAAAAAACATTTCTTGAAGCAATGCCCCATCTACAGATTAAACACACATTTCTATATGCATATTTGAACTGCTTAATTTTTCTCCCTCTTTAATATTTTTAAATACCAATCTATCACCTTAAATTAAAGACTAAACTTGCATCCCAGCAGGTGGGTAACTGTGATTTACATGGTAGAAGAGCATTACAAAAACAACTGTTCTGAACTCTAGCAGAGATTCTAATGTAATGCTGCCAAACTAACTCTCAAGAGTTAGCATATCAGGACACCATGACAGCATCAAAAGGAAGAAAAATCGTGAAATCTTTCCAAATCTAGCATAGTGGACACTGACATCTGGAGGTTTTAGAATCTAGCTTTCAGATCCAGTACCACAATGAGGTGATCAAATAAAATAAAGACAAACTCTGAACATTAATCAATGCAGTTTCAGCACTTCACAACACCAGGAGTTATACAGTCTGGAACATTCTTGTCATCTAAGCCCAAAATCTCAAGTCATTTTTTCCTTCCCTCACAGCCAGTCACCAAATGCCCGGAAATTTAGCAATCTCAGATTTGGAATCCGATCAGAAGTGGTTGTTCAGTCTTTACTCTTTCATAGCAGCAAAGCCACTATCTCCCAAGCCTGTCCACTTTATTCTTAAACATTTCTTAATTAGTTAAGTCTTCTTTACATTGAGCCAAAATCTACTTCCCTAAAAATTCTACAATAAATCTATTTCCTCCCCTAAATAACAGTACTTCAATATACCCACACACAATGCTCATGACTCAATTGCTCCCTATGCTTGGCTAACCATTCTGTCACTGATGCTGGCAAACTAAAATGCCTCCGGAAGTGTCACCAAATAATAACATCCATAACACAGTATTGTAGATGCAAAGTGTGGAGTCTAGAATAGCTGGAGACTATTACTAATCTTCCACTTCTAGACACCATGCCTCTACAACATGTAGTCCATGATTACCTTAGCTTATTTGGCAACCACACCACACTGCTGACTCACACGACAGTTCACTTGTGAAATTAGCTGTGTATAATACTTGACTTTTGTCCCCCCCAATTCCATCTTGCTGGTGTGAGCTATCTGTTCCAGGCTATCAAAATCTTTTCAGATCCTAATTTTGTCATCCAGAGCATTTATCACTGCATGCAGATTTAAGTCACCAAACATTTCAAGGGCAGTCCAACTATGCCCTCATTTCAATCACTGATGAAAATTGGAATGGAACCTATAGCACACCACCACCGCATATCATTTCTCCCTTCAAAATGTTTAACGTCTCCTTTCTATTGCTGCCACCCTCCAGGCCTTTGTTCTCTTCATCCAAACATCCTTCATTATTCTGCCATTTACATCACTGAACCCACACCAAGGCTCAAAACTTTAATGCAACTTAGCCCAGCAGTCATGACCACTAGCTTCTGGGCACTGACTTTATCCAAGTTTTATCTCCTACTTCCTTCCACAAAAACACTGCTTCAGCTAGATTCACGTGGTTCCTTTACAAGGTCCTGCTCAAACCTCTTCATCATAAAGCCTTCTTTAACAACCCCAACCCAAAGCAATCTATCCCTTCATTCCTCTATGACCCTTCAAACCATCTACCTTAATTGCAGTTAGCCTCTCACCTCCTACAAACTCTGAAGTCAAGAATTGAAAACTACTACCTTGTACACCGCAGTAAAAGTTTTCGTGTTAAGCACACTAAAGATCTGCTAAGTTGCTACTAAAATAATTTGTGGACCTATCTTGTCAGCTCATTTACCAGAATGGTTGTACACATTACATGAATGTACACAACCACTTCAGTGAATAAAACCATCAGTGGCTATTAAAATCATAGCCACTGATGGCTTTATTACAAGTAGTGGTATAAAATCCTAACTCTCAATGTGCAAATAGAGATCAACTATTCCAGTGTTTATAACATGGGCACTATTAGCATTTTCAGCAGGATACTTCCATTATTTAGGACTCTAAAGGGCACTGCAGCACCAGTGGCCCTGGGCTCCAATTCTAGCAGCACATCACAAAAGACATACATATACTTGCGTGCCCTCTCTCCTGGTCTTTGTGACAATGCCAAACACTACATATACAGTCATGCATCACTTAACAATGGGTATACGTTCTAAGAAATGTGTCGTTAGGCAATTTCTTTGTTGTGTGAACATCAAAGCATACTTACATGAACCTAGATGATATAGCCTACTACAGACCTAGGTATGGGACCACCATCATATATGGGGTCCCACGTTGACCAAAACATCATTATGCACACATGACTATACTTCCAAAAATCCCCCAGAGGTTGAGGGGATATGCATCACCTCCCATTAATCTAGGCTAATCCTTTTAACTGAAGGTAGCACAGAAGAAATAATTGCAAATGGAAGCTAGAAAACCTTTATTTTTTTTAAAAAGATTTTATTTTTCCTTCTCCCCAACGCCCCCCAAGTACATAGTTGATATTTTTAGTTGTGGGTCCTTCTCAGTGTGGCATGTGGGACACTGCCTCAGCATGGCCTGATGAATGGTGCCATGTCCGCACCCAGGATCTGAACCAGCAAAACCCTGGGACGCTACGCGAACTTAACCACTCGGCCACAGGGCCAGCCCCTAGAAAACCTTTAAATAGCAAAATGGCCCATAGCTAATGGAGGAATGTTACAAATTCTCGTCGTGACTAATGAATTAGATGGCACTGGTCACCCAGTCAGGTTATTTATCCAGCACCTACTATATAGTGACACTGTTCTAAACATCGAGGATACAGGAAAAAAGAGCTTATATTTTGATAGGGAGAGAGAAGCTAATAATTTACAAGGTCAAGAAATAAATTTAAGTACATCTAAACATTGTTTTTATCGTGTTCAGGACACTGTCATGAGGCAACTGGGTGGTAAGCTGCTCAAAGTCAGGAAGAGCTTTCTTTCTAAGAAGACCTGATGGATAAGAAGGCAGCAGCTGTGATAACTGGGAGATGTGTCAGAAAGCAGAAAAGCAGAAGGCGGCCTTGAGAAGGAAATGGTCACAGCTTATGTGGAGGACAAAAAAGGCAAAGCATGGATGGAGGGGTAATAAAGAAGAAGAGTAAGAGAGAGAAACAGAAACTTGATCAGACAGGGCCTCGTTTGGAAGCCATTATTAGAGTTTTCAAGCTTGGGAATGTTGTAATCTAATCTATGCTGCTGAATGGTAAAACTATAAAGGGACAACAGAAAGCAGTGAGACTAGCTAGATGGATTCTTCAAATGGTACCTTAGACTAGAGTGGTAGCAGTAAAGATGATAAAAAGTGATTAGATGCCAAAAATGTTGGCAGGCAGTAGAGACAGGACTTACTCGCTGAGCTCCTTTTAACACTACCTAAAACACTAAATAATTTAAAGAATCAGGCTACCTGGTGACACAACTTGCACTGCTGGTTTAAATTCTGTCTAGATAACAATAGGCACTGGAGCTAAACAAACCTGGTATCAAACTAAAACTGTCTGGCCTTGGGCAAGTCACCCAGACTATTTACTCTTCTGCAGAATGAAGATAATTCTACTTACCTTGAAGAATGGGTTGAGATAGTATTTAAAGGTAATAATGTAGCACCTAGCTCAGCTCCTGTGCCTTAACAAGCACTCAAGTGGTAGTAGCTATTATTCACCTTTTCACAAATTTAGATCTTGCTTCTCTAGCTAGATTATCATCATTTAGGGATGAATTTTTCTATTCCCCAAAATACAAGGCAGATGTTGGCTGAAAATAGGGTCATTTAAGAAATCCACAGTTGTTTCTAACTGCATGCCTCTTCTTCAGCTGTTAATATCAATTAACCCATTTTTATAAGTAATTCAGGTGCAAACGTAAAATCTACAATAGTTTTTTTTTTTCCTTTTCTGCTTTTTCTCCCCAAATCCCCCCCAGTACACAGTTGTATATCTTAACTGTGGGCTCTTCTAGTTGTGGCATGTGGGACGCCGCCTTAACGTGGCCTGACGAGCAGTGCCATGTCCGCGCCCAGGATCCAAACCAGTGAAGCCCTGGGCTGCCAAAGCAGAGCGCACAAACTTAACCACTCAGCCACGGGGCCGGCCCCTCTAGAATACTTTTTAATCTAGGGAGAAAAATCACTGCTAAATCATATCAAAAAATAAGGCTGAACACATAAACTATCGATCTAAAGTGTTCCTCAAGACACTCAAACCACAGGAAAGCAAGAAGATGGTGCTTCAATCTTGGCTTATCCATAAATAACGCAAAAGAGGCCTTTTTCTCAACATTTGATTATCTACAATTAGAATGACAGTTCAATTACTGTAGATAAAAATTCACCTTAGATAGTTGTAATTCAAGTAGACTCTCATGATATAACACAAGTAGGGATAGTTTTCAAAATATGCTCCCTTAAGGATTATATTTAGTAGAGGAGTACTCATTTCCACAATAAATACAAAGCAGCAAAAAACATTCAAATCAACTTGAGTTTTATATTTCTCTAAGCTGTTTCATTTCCTCAAAACTCTAGTCCTTTCTTTTACTATCATATTAATGCAAATCTCCCAATTCCATTATCACCATAATCCCTAGCCACAGTAACGCATCCTTTTAAAAAAAGCAATGATGAACATCGTCCAACTCATCCCACTGGATGTATACGACTACCGCTGAGAATATCTTTTAAAAGGCACCAAAATGCAAAGCCTCTTATTCATCTGGAAGTGAAAAATCATGCCCCTAGATAAGGACTCAAATCACAAAAACAGAAAAAAAAAGTAAAAAAGTTAAGGACAAGAGTTAGTTCCTAGACCAATCAAAATGACTGGCCTACCTACAAAAGCATCTGCATTACAATTAAAAAACTTAACTATATTAATAAGACTATACTCTAAGCCTACAGCAATGCAATTTTGGACTGTACTATGTGTTAAGCCAAGGCAATTACCCAAACCAAAACATATTTCATAATGCATTATTTATTGGCACTCAAAATCATCACGTTACGGGGCTGGCCCCGTGGCTGAGTGGTTAAGTTCGCGCGCTCCGCTGCAGGCGGCCCAGTGTTTCGTTGGTTCGAATCCTGGGCGCGGACATGGCACTGTTCATCAAACCACGCTGAGGCAGCGTCTCACATGCCACAACTAGAAGGACCCACAACGAAGAATATACAACTATGTACTGGGGGGCTTTGGGGAGAAAAAGGAAAAAAACAAATCTTTAAAAAAAAATCATGTTACAACTGGATTATATAACACCTTCCTCTAATGATCTATCTTTATAGTAAGTTTTCTAGAAATCGTCTAGAAGTTAGTTCTAGTGAGGATCTATCATAATTAGCGTATTCTGATAGCAAGAACTAAGGATCCTACAAATGTTGATTGAATGATTCCTTTTAAAAATGTTAATACACAAATCATTACTTAAAACACTAAGTAACCATATCTATTAAATAAAATTTAATGCCTGGTATAGAAAACGGGTCTGACATCACCGGCCAAATTCTGTAGTAGCTCATTGCCTTCCCAATCATTCTACATTCGACATTAAAACTTACTGCTACTTTTTTACTACCTAGCAAAAACGTCCTACTCTTACAGATTAAAGGGGATGATTTCTAAAGTATCTTTCTAGAACTCTAAAAAGTCCTTATTTTCACCCCAACTATTTAAACTAAAATTTTGATAGCTCAAAGCTCCCTACAGAGCTATCCCCACTCTGAAATAGAAAGCATCCTTTGAAGGAAAGAAAAAAACACACCATTCAAAAAATACTGTTTTTTTTTTTAAGACACCCATATTCTTCCAAGGAGCATACTTTTCTAACGTTAAACCTTTACCGTATTGAATTATACACATCAATGGAGAAATTCAAGCCAACATAGAAAGTAAGCTAAGTACACTGATTTTCCTTTTCTCCTTAAGGTTTCTGCCTTAAAATACAATGTCTTGACAAGAGGGAAGGAAAAATAAAATTCAGGACACGAAATCAGTCTAAGGACTTTAAGTTTGCTTAGAATTACCCATAAAATATGTAAGCCAGATAAGGCCAATTTACCAAACACCTGATATAGTGAACCATTTACAAAAATTCCTCCCCGGTCTGGTACATTGCTTGGGTTGAAATTAACCCTTGGCATCTTCAACTATAAAATGCAGAAATCACTTGAGTCACAGAATTTGATAAAACTAGTTTGAAGGAGAGTTATATAAACCATACTGTGAAACATTAAAATTCTTTCTTAAAAGTTGGGAAAATAACCAGGTCCTCACCTAACACCTGGTGCTTTTAAATCAGATATTGCCACTCATTATAAAATCCTTTATTTCATTAACTAGAAATTTATCATCACAATGTCTTCGTGAAATATTTTAGAAAAAGGGATGGCCCCGATGTGGTCAGAAACTATGAAAGCCCTATTACTTTCTTAAACCTTTTAACATTATTATAAATTAAAATACTAAGCCAAATGTTTCTAAGAACCAATAACTAGGAATTCTGCTACACTGCCTTATAGATCCTGAGTTCAATCAACTACACATGCAAAGAATACTGCTCCACAGAGAATGTGAAAGACAATGCCTAATCAAGTACTTCAAAAAAGTCTGGTTAACTCAAGCACAACAAAAAAAACCCTGGTTTTAATTAAAGGTATTGAATGTGAAAACCAAAGGAAACAAAAACTTACCAATTTAACAGCCTCCTGAGCTGCTTCTTTTGTACAAAAAGTGACAAACGCATAACCCCTATTGAGACCAGTGAGTGGATCCATCATTAGACGAAGATCCCATATAGGTCCAGCTTTCTCGAATAATGGAACAAGTTCATCCTCAAATAAATCTCTTGGGATCTTCCCCACAAATATCTGTAAATTAAAGATGAAGTAAAAATCACGGAGAGTTTCTTTAGCAAACCAGATACCCGTGCATTTACTACAAAAAGTACAAGTTTTTAGTTTCTTTACCTCAGTGCCAACAGAAGGCTGCTGACCTGAATAAACGGAATCTGGAGGCGGTCCCCCATACTTCCTCTGTCCCGTGGTCACATCAAGTGTGTAGCCTGTTCTTTCCAAGAGTGCCTTGAAAAGTTCAAATGTCATTAATACATTTATTTCACAAGACCACACCCATGCATTTGCAGTTAAAAATCAATCTTGTTCAAATCTTTCTATTTAACTTGGCAACATTCCCTACAGGGTTCTGGTGTCTGTTTTAGAATTTCCCCTTTAATGTATACTTGTAATAGCCCTAATTTATATTGAAAATTTCAGGATCCTGTTCAAATTATTTTCTGGTCTCCAATTAATTATGGAGCACTGCTTAGTGAACAACAAAAAACTAATACTGATCCATCAACAACTTTAAAAGCAGGATGTTATCTATTCTAAAAAAATTACTGTACCTAATGTGGTTGAGTTTAATTCTCTCCTGAAGAAGCTGGACGAGCAACCTCTCCCAAGTCTAGGTTTCTTACCCAATAAATTCCCCAGACCCCACACTCCTAGGTACACACTGCCATTCTGGGCATTTTGTCAACCTTTATGGAAACTATACTTCTCAAGCTAAACTCAGAAACTCAGGAGCTACAGGAAAAATACCCTCTTATTCATCTGACATTCAAGTACCACACTTCAGAGGGCAGCATGGATCTTTCAGAAAAAATTAGAGCCAAAATGACTTTGAAAACCATGAAATTGCAACAATGTGACAGAAGTTCTACATTTTATCTCCCTAAAAGTGAACTGTTAAAATGTACACAGTTCATATTTACTCAAAGCATTAACAGATTCTCTTCATTCCCTATTACACACAAAAGTGTAGTAGTAGTCTACCGTTAGCCTAATGAAAAAAAACAGGAATTATTCCCCTTCTCTACCATCTCAACCATTTAGCACAAACTTGGTTTTCTAAATAATAAAACCAATCTAATAGTTAGCTGATAAATTCTGAAATAAAAACAAACTAACACCAGGCACATGACAAAACTTATCAAAATGCCATTAAATAATTTAGGGTCACCTTAGTCTCTGAAAATGACTAGACAAGAGTTCAAACTCTTTCTACCTAGAAAACGTTAAATATTTATGAAAAAATACTTTGACAAAAACTCCTCTATTCCTAAACTCTAACAACAAGGCACACAAAGTGCTACATTTTTTAAGCAGTTTTTTCCTATTATACGCAAACATGTTTGCTTAAAGGTAGACATGGGTTTAGTAACAAAAATAAACTCAAATCTATTACTATCACATTAACTACTAAACGTCTCATCTTCCTTTTTTCCCATATGTAATCCCTGTGTTCCTTTCACCTTAATCTTTATGACTCAAATAATACCTTTTATATCAATCCCTAAAAACAAAAAGGAAAAACGTATTCCCTGTCAAACATCCTACAAAAATGCCTCTAGGTCTTCTTGCCACAAGTTAAGTCACACTAAAGCTTTAAGCTACTCCCTTCCAAAGACAGAACTGAAAGTGACACAAAGTAAACTTTAAATTTTTATAGAATTTTAATGATTCTGACACCCAAATGTAGATTTAATTACAAGTGATACAACTACAATGGGGACAACTATACTCCATTTCTACAGAAAAATTACATTTATAGTTCAAACACAATTCACTCATAGCTGGACCTGTGAAAGCTAAAATTTATGTATGACATTAACAGTTAACTCCATATTCCAAGCTTCCCTCTTCCCATATATTAAACCACCACTCAACATCCATATCTTTCCTAATAACTGATTTTCTTAAACCATAACCCAAGGTTCAAGAGCACTGGCACACTGTATTAAGAGCGCCAGGTTAAAACTAGTATGATCACTATATTTTCTACGAACTAAAGACTCAACACAACTAAAAATCAAAACAAAGATCAAAACCTAGTTGAATTTGAAGCCACTTACTGTTCTACATGACCTTAAAAAAAGTCCTCTCCCAGCCTCAGTTTCCTCATTTACACTTTCACACTAATCAATTTTACTGTTAAAACATGCTTTTAGAAATCAACAAATTAGCCTTAATAACGCATACTAATGGGAGGGAAAGAAGGCACTGTTAAAATCCTCGTTTAATTCTAGGGGGGCGGGGGAGCGGGCTGGCTTGAGAATCCTAAGAAGAGCAGTCAACTGCTAAGTCTACAGTCTCCCACAATATGGGGTGAACTGATTCCCTCCCATTTTGATTCCACTGTCAGTAATCTGGACTTGTAGCTTTTCAAAAAGCATCTAGAAATATGGTGAATGTATTTCTTTAAGTCTCCTACTTAGAATCCAAAAGCACAGATTTAAACATCAATAGCTGGGTAACAAGAAAAACTTATGAACAATGAATTGTTTTAGAAACAGAAATAGTTAAAGGCAAGGAACTTTTCAAAAAATAGTAATTAGAAAAGATTAATCATCTCATGGTCATTAACTCTAAGATCCAAAAAAAAAAAACAACACACACACACACACACACACCCATTTGACACCCAAGGGAATATTTACCAAACTAGAAAATAGTTTAAAGAACTTAAAACTGAAGGGAATAAAAAAAGATTTTTTAAGACATACCTTAATTTTTGCCTCATCTGGTCCTTTGCTAGAATCCGCTACTTTGGTCCCCTGTTTTTCTCTCTGCCTATAAGTCTTCATGACTCCACATAAAAAGGCACTTTTGTTCTGTAAAGGCATTTTCCAATTATATTTAACAATAATTGTCTTATCTGGATCTAATTAAATAAAACCAACTATATCAAAACTACAAGTTTCTTATTCTTTTTACACTGACATTAAATTAACATTACCTGAACATGAGAGAGATCACTGTCTTTAAACTGCTGAAGAACTGCCAATGCGCCGTCTTCATTGAATTCTTTTAAAGCTTCGATAGCTCTTTCATCTAAATCACTATGTGCAACCAGCCCTGGAGAAGAAAAAACTTAATTAATTGTCAACTTTTAAGATTTTGGAAAGATCTTTTTTTTTAAGAAAAGACCACGTTTGCCAATACAGGTACACATCTGCCAACAATTCTTCCATTCTCGTGATCATCTATATAATGAAAAAAACATACTTTAGCCATTCTGAACTAAATAAAGCCTCTGAACCACACTTTCAATAATGAATCAACTTTTTTTATATCTTGTTCTCTAAATCAGACAGTTCTAAACACTAAGTATTTCTACAATAAATATACAGGCTTACAAATTCTAAAATCAACCAACAAAGTACCAAGCATGACAACTGAACCTCTACTCAATTTCAAACACCACTAGAAAAAAAAAGCAGCAGTCACGCCAAGACAGACTACAAGTCTACAGTTACCAAGTTATTTAACAAGAATCCTACTATAAAAATACCCCAAAAAGTCACATGGCCTGCTCCCAACATTTAGCAGCTGTTGCTACCATCATATACTTATCCATCTGGCCAGCCAGCCTTTACCTCTTAACCCTTCCTTTTTCCCTCCCTCTATACACCTTAACCTCTAGTTCACAACTAGAGCAACAAGGCAAAACTCCAGTTCCCACACTTATTGGAAACCACAAAAAGTTGCTATTTTAGCTCAAAGCCAGAAATCCAATAGAAAAATTTCATGATATAATTTTGCAAGTGTTAGTTCTTACCTGCAACGTAAATTTCATCTAGTTTTTCAGCAACTTTCTGTGGTAAACCAGCATCAAGCAATGTCTGAAAATTTTCTGAATGGATAACTGCAGAAGTAGTATCCATGGGCTCTTCAGTACCATTTCCATTAACATGTTCTGTAGCCATGTTTCCAGAGATCTGTTCAAACGCAATAAGCAAAATTAAACTAGGATCTTCAAAAAGGGTAGAGGACAATATGAGAGCCCCAATCTTTACTCTCTCTACCAATTTCCACACCAGCCAGCCTGCGTCTCCCTTTAAAGAAGCCTTACTTTAAAGACACTATCGCCTGACAAGCCAGATTTGGAGCGCGTGGCACAGAAGGACAGATTCCCTGTTTTTCCTTAGCACCACCCCTGACTCACCTGCTAACACTCCCTAGGAAAAACCACATTACAAAGAAGCCCAATCGGCAAGAGGGCGAGCCAGCGTGCCACATGCAGCTGCGCCCGGAGAGAGCCGGAGGTGTGCGTGGAGACAGCAAAGCTGGGCTTTTCCCTCTCAAAGGTAAACCCCAAAGTGCGCGCTTTTCCCGCCTGCCGCTTCTAGATCGGCAACAACAGACAGCGAAGAACAAAGCGCTCACACAGCTACCTTCCCACCACCCCACTTCTCCACCCTTCACCCCCGCACCCCAAAGCCCGCCCCCGACTCCGCACCCAGAGCGGCAGCCTCACCGCGGCGGCCACCGCGAGCCCATTAGAAACACGTGCTCTGCGCCTTCAAAGGTCCTACAACTTCCTTCCACGAAAAGCCACCGCGTCCCAGGCCAAGACGACCGCCACCGGCTCCAGCATCAGTCCGGAGCCCCCGGAACGCAGCAGCAGCTCCACCTCGCCCCTCAACACCGAGGTCGCGCCGGCGCCAGGCCACAGGCTCTCCCCGCCCCCCGCGCCGCCGTCCCCGCCGTGACACATGGCTCTCTCCGCCCGGCCGCCGGCGACCCCCGGCCGCCCGCTCGCCCCGCGGAGACGCGAGCCGCGGCGAGCGGCGCAAGCCCCCATCCCGCGCGGGTCCGTGCAGCGACCGCGGCGCCGGGCCCACCGTCCCAGCCCCGGGCCGGGCCGGCGAGCCGGCGGCGTGAGGGCGTTCCGCGAGGAGCCCCACGCCCGCCGGCCCTCGAGCACCACCCCAGCCCGCCGCGCGGCTGCGGGACGGCCCCGCGCCTCTCCGCCCACTCCCGCGCCGCGGCGGCGGCCACGACAGCACCAACTCCGCCGCCGCTCGCGCCCCGCGCGGGCCACGGGGCCGCCGCCTCCCGGGAGCGCCGCAGACAAAGCCCGGACGGCCGCAGCACATGGAGGAGGAGGAAGTGGCGGCGCGGGCCGCGGCCTACTCCCAAGCAGCCCCAGCCAACGTGCTCCTCTCCCCCTTGGAATCCATTTTCCAGAAAAGCCGGTTTCTCCCCGCACCGCCCTCCCCCAGCTCACTCCACAATGTCATGGAGCTCCCCTCCCAGACCCGGGTCCTGGCGGTCGTTACCTCCCCGTTGGGCTGTGGCGGAGAAATCCTGTCCAAGGAGATCGGGTTGCGGGAAACGTGTGCTCGCTGCTCCCTGTGTCCGGCGCGAGTGGAGCTGTTGTAAAATGGCGGCCGAAGCTCACGCCGCTGGCAGCAAACCCGATCCAGTTCCACTCGCCTCCGAGCGCGGTCCCGGTGCGCGCGCGCGCGCCCCCGCGTGACCCCCCCCTTCCCTCCCCTCCCCTCCCTCGCGCGTCCGCTTCTCACTCACTCCCTCAGCCCCTGCCCTCCTCCAGCTCCTCCTTCTCCCCGTGCCACCACCACCAGCCTCTGTCTGCCTGCGTCTCTCGGCCTTTCTTCTTCTCCCCCCTGCTCCTTTCCCCCACCGCTCCCACTCCCGTCCGCGGCCGCTCAGCCACGAGTGGCCGCCTTTCCCCTCCTCGTTCGTTCGTTCGCTCTCTCGCTCTCTCGCTGGCTCCCTCCCTCCCTCGCTCTCTCGGCCCCGTCCCCCAGTCCCTGCCGAGTCGGCTCCTCTCTTTCTCTCTCCCGCGCTGACGTGACGACGTAGTCTACGCCGAGGGACGCGCGCCTGCGGGCTCCGCCCCCACGCCCCGCCACCTCCCTTGCTGCTCGCCCCGCCGGGGGCGCGAGACCCCGCCCTTCCGCTCCGGCGGCGGCGGAGGGGCCGAGAGTGAATGAAAGGCCCGCCCCTTCCCCTCCTAGCACTCCCCCGCCCGCTCCCCTCCAGGCGGGGCGGGCCGGGCCGGCTCAGCGTGTCCCACTCGTTCTCCTTTGTCAGGAGACAGGCATCTCCCCACCCCGCCCCGCCCCACCCCCACTGCCGCACCACGCGCACGCCGCCCCCACCGGGTCCCGGCCGCCCGCCCCCGCCGCGTGCTGGGCCGGCGGGACGCGGGGCACGGGGCTGGGGGCACGGGGCGGGGGGCGCGGAACGCGATGCAGCTCCCCAAGGGCACCCACCGGGCCGGGTGGCCCGGCGCCGCGGCCGCGCAGCCGTTCCAGGCGGTGTCCACGCCGCCGCCGCCCCGCGCTCGCCTCGCTCGGGAAGCTGCAGGCGCACGTGTCCCCCGGGGCGGGGCGAGGCAAACAATGGGGCGGCGGGGGAGGGGAGCGGCGCGGAGACCCGCGGACCCGTGGTCAACCTGCTCGGTGGGACACGACTGCGCGAGTCGCTCCGGGGAGACCGGCTCCCCTGGGCTGGACAATGGGACCTCGCGGGGCCTCGCGCCCGCACAGCATGGCTTTCAGGAGAACCTGGACCGGAGGGAGGGGCGCCGAGGCGCGGACGAGGAAATCCCGGCTGCTTTTGCGGGGGAACGGGGTTGGCTCCAGCGGAGCGAGGAGCGGCTCCCGCCGTGGGATGATACGAAGGCCAGATTTGGAAGCGAAACCGCCCGGTGGTGACGAGTTGTGCAATACTCCGTTTCAGTCCCTGGCCTTTTAAGCAGTTAAGGGCTTCCTCATAGCACAGTTTGAGCAACTTGCAGCAGCACAAAGCTGCGTGGTTAGGGCAACTGCGAGGGACATATCAGAGTTTCTCTTCAGAAATCTTGGCAACTAAATCTTATGCGAAGTGACATTTCCTTTGTAACCATTTACTAGGTACAAGAAAGACAAGACAAAGGCTTTTGAATTTCAAACAGGCTATGGATACTGATTTTATCCAATGCAGCTGTAATGAAAAATAGGAGTAAGTGTCCTTTGGATTAAGAAACAAGCTTATTTTTAAGAGCTCACTGGTTCCCCAAATAAACTCTGTGCTATGACAACAAATCAGTGGTTCGAGGAAAAGTTAGATGAACACTCTTCAAAGTGCTTAAGCACATAAAATGCCAGATTACTTTCGTAGGTACCTGGGTCAAAATATGAGATACTTGACCAAAGTACTAACCTGTTAAACAAGGATCTGAGATCTCCAATACCTAAAATCCCTTACTATCAAACGTACCTGCTGTTGCATTCAGCTAATTCGGCAACAGGGATTTTGGTTCATAATCTAAAAGTCGTAGATAATGTTATGAATGAAAAATAACCAAAATGTTTAATACAAAAATGTAATGATAGATTAATAATATGGATTGAAGAATGAAAATAATAAATCTGAACCATCCAATGTTTTTTACTTAAACCTCCTTGGGAAACGTTCCTTTAAAAAAAAAAAAAAAAGTGCTTCTACCTAGGCAGTGTAGTCAACCAGAGGACCAAAGACTCCCAGATTAAAATCTCGAGGTCTTCTCTGATCTCTAATTCCTTTGTCTGAACCCCACCCCCACCCCCGCCACCCCCGCCAGACTTCTTTGTGGGCTTTCAGGCACTCCAAATCAACATTTCAAAAAACCAAGCACCTGGTTTTCCCTCTAATCTTTCACTTCCAGAGTTCCCATCTCAGTGAACATCACTTGCATCCTAGAGTGATCCGGGACACTAGCTTCTCCCTCAATGCCGCGTCAGTAAGTCAAGTCCTGTCAGTTTTGTCTCCTTAATATATCTCCACTTCCCTCTATGTTGCAACCGGGGGGAAGCCACCGTCATCTGTCACCTAGACTAGTGATAGAGCCTCCTGATTCTTCCACTATTGAAGCTTTCCTAATCCATTCAAAACCCAAGTCTCTCTCTCTCCCTCCCTCTCTCTCCTCTTTTAGTTGCAAATAAGACCCTATGGAGCAACTGCTTAAACCCTTCATTAGCTTTCCATTACACAAAGAACAAAAGCCAAAATCCTTAACTAGATCAACAAAGCCTTCCAAGATCTATCCCACCTGTCTCCCAAGCCGTATCTCAGCTCTCTCCCATCTTCAGCTGGCCTTCCCTCAGTTCTGGCACACACTGAGGACCTAGACAGAGAAGTGACTGATACCCTGAGCAGGCTTGAGAAAAAAGCAAACAGCCATGCTCTCCGTTGACACCTTTTTGAGTGAAACAACAACATAATTTTCCTCCTGACCTACAGAACTTCTTATTCCAGCCTTGACTCCAAGAAGTGCTACTATTATTGAAACAAGGAGGGAATCCCTAATAATACTTGTAAAAAAAAAAAAAAAACAACCAAACTAGTAGAGTGATTGACTTACTTGGTATGATAGATACACTGGGCTAGATTGAAATGTATATGAAAGATCTGGCATGAGAAAGTGCTCAATAAATGTGTTGTTACTTCCCTGAATCCTCTTTATTACCTAGCACAGGATTAGATGCTTAGTAAATATTTGCTGAATAAAACCAAAGGATAATAGGCTGAGACCCAAACAACCTTGGCTCTAATCCCAGATCAGCTACTGAGAGATAGTGTGAGCTTGGATAAATCATTTCAGCTCTCAGAATTTCTCTTTCTTCATCTACAGAAGAAGTGCACTGAAACAATTTTTAAGATCTCTTCTAGCTTGAACATTTCATAATGTACAAAAAAAATTCTCAAACTCTCTCTGGCTTCTCATTGCTTAAACATAGTCAAACGTCCTATTTGCCACATAATAAGATCTTCTCCATTTGAATCACAACTTCCATGCATAGCAAAATAGCCTGCTATTCCCCTTACATGGACCCTTGTTCCAAACAAAAGTAATAACAACAACAACGAAGATTGATAATATCTGATTTTGGATGTCAACCCCGGTGTGGATGTGGAGAAATCAACACATTCACTGTTAGTGAGAGGATAAATTGATATAACTTTTTTACGAGATAATTTGGCTATAATGCTTACTTCAGTGTTATTTGTAATATATAAATATGTGTGTGTGTGTGCATAAAACTATATATCACCTAAACATCCAGGAATAGGAGACTGGTTGAATAAATTATAGTGCATTCATATAGTGGATTCTTCTGGAGCCATTGAGAAGAATGAAGTAACTGTAGATGTCCTTACGTGGAAAGATATCCAGGTTACATTCTTAAAAAAAAAAAACAAAAAAACAATGTAGAGTGTGACATTTATTCATTCAGTTGAGTACCTTCTATATACCAAGCTCCGTGGTATGCACTAGATTTACAATGATGTGTGTCAAGGCAGGAAATAGGTGATCCCTGACTCATGAAGCTCACAGATCTGTGTGTGTGTGCATAACTAGGTATGCGTGGACATAAAGATTTTTGTTTCTACAGAAAACTGTTCCTGTTAGAGAGGAGGATGGGATGGAGGGAGACCATCACTTTTTACTTCATACACTTTGGTGAGACTTAACTTATATGTTTTTAAAAAGTTAATTATTTATGTACCTCATTACTGTCTTTCCATCCATGTAAACTTTGAAGTAGTGAGAAGATAAATTTCTTTGCAATTATTGACAGGCTGGCATACAGGCATGCCTTTTTGAATTTTCTGCTTCTTGTCCAAAATTATTCCACCTACTCAATGCCATACTGTTTTAAAAAATATGTTTTCTTCTTTTCTACATTTTCTAAACTTTCTGCAATTATCATATAGTAATGTTATAATGGGAGGGGGGCTAGAATTTATATGGGAGAAATCCACAACACACCATCTTTCTTTCCACAGAAACATAAAAACCTAGAGTCAAAAGATACTCTGGAAATCATTCAATCCTGTCCTTCTAGTAATCAACAAAGGTGGGTTTTTTGAAATTTATTTTGAATTTTATTTTCTTATTTATTTATTTAGGAAGATTAGCCCTGAACTAACATCAGCCACCAATCCCCTTCTTTTTGCTGAGGAAGATTGGCCCTGAGCTAACATCTGTGCCCATCTTCCTCTATTTTCTACATGGGATGCCTGTCAAATCATGGCTTGATAAGCAGTGTGTAGGTCAGCACCCGGGATCTGAACAGGTGAACCTGTGGCCATGGAAGCGGAGTGCAAGAACGTAACCACTATGCCACTGGGTTTGCCCCTCAACAAAGTTTTTGCACCATCTCTCACATCTTATTTTCACAGTAATTAAAAGGCTGATGTGTTAAAATTAAAAACTTCTGCTCTGCAAAGATAGCGCTAAGAAACTGAAGAGAAAAGCTACAGGCTGGGAGAAAATCCTTGCAAATTACATATCTGTTAAAGGACTAGTACCCAAAATATACAAAGAACTCTTAAAACTCAACAGTAAGAAAGCAACAACCCAATTAAAAAATGAGCAAAAGATCTGGACACTTCACAAAAGAAGATATACAGATGCAAATAGGTATACGAAAAGATGCTCAACATCATATGTATTAGGGAATTTCAAATTATAATAGTGAGATACCACTACACACCTATTATGGCCAAAATCCAAAATACTAACACTAAATGCTGGCGAGGATGTGGAGCAATGGGAAATCTCATTCATTGCCAGTGGGAATGCAAAATAGTACAGCCACTTTGGAAGACAATTTGACAGTTCCTTATAAAACTAAACCTACTTTTACCATATGATTTAGCAGTTGCATTCCTTGGTATTTACTCAAAGCAACTGAAAACTTAAGTCCACACACACACAAAAACCTGCACATGGATGTTTATAACAACTTTATTCATAATTGCCAAAACCTGGAAGCAACCAAGATGTCCTTCAATAGGTGAATGGATAAACAAACTCTGGTATCCACATAATGGAATATTATTCAGTGTTATAAAGAAATGAGCTATCAAGCTATGAAAAGATGTGGAGTAATCTTAAATGCATGTTACTAAGTGAAAGAAACCAACCTGAAAGGCTACGTACATACTGTAGGATTTCAACTATGTGACAGTCTGGAAAAGGCAAAACTATGGAGACAGTGAAAAGATCAGGGGTTTCAGTGGGGGAGGGATAAATAGGTGGAACACAGGGAATTTTTAGAGCAGTGAAACTATTCTGTATGACACCATAGTGATGGATATATGTCATTATAAGTTTGTCAAAAGCCATAGAATGCACAACATGAAGAATGAACCCTAATATAACTATGGACTTTTATTAATAATAATGTATCAATATTGGTTTGTCAGTTGTAACAAACATACCAGCTAATGCACAATGTTAACAATAGGGGGAACTAGGGGGCAAGGAGGACTGGGGGAGGGAGTATATGGAAACTGTACTTTCTGTCCATTTTTCTTAAGCCTAAGGATGCTCTAAAAAAAACCCCAATTAATTTTTTAAAAAGTTGACATTTTAAATACACTTGAAATGCTAGATATTCTTTCTATTGCTTTTAGCTTTTTTAAAAAATTCAGTGTCGTTTTAGCTGTTTGCATTTTAACTTTTACAATGGAAGGTGGTGGGTTAAATTACAAGAAGCAACATAGTTGATACAAGTAACTACAAAAAGAACATGGATTGTGTAAACATAAACCCAAACAATGGTTTTATCAAAGTATTCTCACTCTACTCTGAATGGAGTCCGAGATACAAGCACTCTTTGGTTGTTCAGATTTGCAAGATGAATCGTGGCACAAAAAAGGAAAACTTAGTAATAATTCTTTCACTGAACTTGTCTATCGTGGTGTGTCTCCAAGCTCTTTCCAAGGGTAACCTTACCCAAAGCCCCTGCTAAGGGGGCGACCTAGGCTGTCACATTTTCACATTGCAACACCACTCATCCCGGCCTCGCCACAGCTAATTGGACCATCATCAGGCACCAGACCATTCCTGGAGAAAAACCGAAGATAGAGTCAGTGTCATGAGGAAAGAGTTAAAGCTGGGACTACGAAAGGTCATGCCAAACTAAAATTATAAGGAGGCAGAACCCATAAATAAGCAGAAGCTAAGAGAAATTTCTTCACTATATTCATCATTCCACAAATATATTTTGAGCACTAGTTACGTGCCAGGCACTGAATTAAACACTAGGTGAATAAAGCAGAATGCCTCTTGCCTTCATGGAATCACAGCTAAAGGAGAAAAAAACAGAGAATGAATAAGCAAACAAAATATTTATAAAATGTGATAAATGCACAGGAGAAGTTAACATACTATAGTGTTATAGAATAACAGAGAGGACCTACTTAGGCTAGTCAAGAGGAAATGAAGTTTAAACCAAGACCTGAAAGAGTAGACCAAGGAAAGTGTGGAATGAAGGGGAGCTGGAATAAATAGCATGTGTGAAAACCCTGAGAGGAGAAAGAGCTTGGTCTTTCCTGAAAGGAAGCCAATGTGGCTGGAGCATATTTGGTAAAGGAGATAGTGGTCCAAGATGAGTTTGAAGAAGCTGGCAGGAGCCAGATTATGCAGCACTATGTGAGTAAGTGCAATAGGAAGTCATTGAAAATTTTCACATATTTAAAATTAGTATCTAGAAACAGAATAGATGTTAGGGGTTGATGGTGGAAATGGAACAGGTAAGGAATGGGAGTTGCTTGGACTAGGGTATTGCAGAAGAAATAGAGAACAGTGAACACACATTCAACATATATTTTGAACCCAGTTTACCAAGGACTTAGTGATGGACTGAAAGTAGGGAGTTAAGAGGGCAATTGATGGATGTTGGTGCCATTTACTGAGTTGGGGAATACTGAGAGAATAACAGATTTTTTTTTTCTTTGAGGAAGATTAGCCCTGAGCTAACGTCTGCCAATCCTCCTCTTTTTGCTGAGGAAGACTGGCCCTGAACTAACATCCATGCCCATCTTCCTCTACTTTATATGTGGGACGCCTACCACAGCATGACTTGCCATGCGGTGCCATGTCCGCACCCGGGATCCGGACTGGCGAACCCTGGGCCGCCAAAGCGGAACATGCGCACTTAACCACTGCGCCACCAGGCCGGTCCGGAGTAACAGATTTTAAGAGTGTATCAGTTAGGAATCAATCAGAGAAACAGAACCATGATAAGTATTATGGAATAAGGAGTATATTATAGGAATAAGAATTTATATGATAGGAGAAGCTGAGGAAGCAATGATCCAAAAGGAAGAGTTGCAGAATGAGAGCTGAGTCACTAACCAGCCTTCCTGAACGCTGGCTGAACAAAGGAGACCTTGCAGGGGAATCTGGGAGTTGCTCAAGTGGGACCTTGAAGGAGAACTAGCAGAGAGCTATATGAAAGGCTGTTCTGTGGCTGGTGGCAGGCCTCGAGTCACTGTTGTTTAGCAGGGTTGACAGTTGGGAAAAAGAGCTAGATACAGACCAAGGGAGAGAGACCAAGCTAAAACCCACCAGCACCTCTGCTGTTTTTAACTACATTTAACCAAGTTCATAAATTGCATTTTGTTATGTTTATTCAGTTTCTTTTAGTCTGGAACCAAACTATCCAATACCATAGCCACTAGCCACACATGGCTACCAAACTTTAATTAAAATTGAGCAAAATCTAAAATTCTGTTCCTCAGTCACATTAGCCTCCTGTCAAGTACTCAAGAGCCACATGTGGTTATTATAGTATTAGACAGCACTGGTACAGAACATTTCCATCATTATAGAAAGTTCTATTAGACAGCAATAATCTAGAGACATCCACTTGCATTTTCAATTATCTTGTTATAAAAGTGTTATTAAAGTCATGTGAATGGATACAATCACTGAGGTAGAAGAGTAGGAAGACAGCAAGGAGGAAGTCCAAGGACTGAGCCCCGGCAAAGTTCAATTGATAGAGAATGAGTAAAGGAGAAGCCTGTAAAGAGTATGAGATGGAACAGCCAGAGTGGTAAGAGAAAAACCAAGAGAGCGTGATGTTTCAGAAAAGACAGAAGGGTATTTAAGGAGGAGGGGATCAACTATATTGAATGAGTGCGGTTAAGAGCTTGGGGTAAGACTAGAACAGAAAAGCGATCTTCAGAGCAATTTCAAGAGCAACATGAGGGCAGTAGTCAGATTAAAATGGGGTAAAGGGCCAATGAGAGGTGAGGTGGAGGCAGCATATGTGGACTGCTTTTCAAGACCTTTGGGAAACGGCCCAGAGAGATGAGGGGTTTCTTGAGGGAGATGTGTGTTCAAGACAGGCATTTTTTAATCTTGTTTTGGTTTTGTTTTGGTTTTTGAAATGGGAGAAGCATATTTCTATACCTGTGGATAAAATCCAATGGCAAGAAAAAGGTTGAGGATGCAGGAGAGAGAGGAATTGAACAAAGGAGTATAGTTTTTGAGAAGGCAAGAGTGAAAAGAATAGATGTAAATAGTAGAGAGGGTGGGAATAGGCCAATGGAAAGCAGGAGGGAAATAGAGCAAATATTCAGATGGGCAAAGATAGTCTGAGAAAGACCACACACAGCAAGAGAGGAGACACAAAGTTATCAGGCCCTTGAGCCTCCTGGGTTCTGTTGTCTCCCCAGGTCCAGTTCTTGTGAGTGCTGACTGGACAATCATTCCGTCACTGACTCTCAGATTCCTCAGTCCCTCCTTAATGCCCACCCACCTCCTACGTATCCTTAAAGTAACACACTCTTTATTTGGCTAAAATGAGTTCCTTGATCTAGCATAAAATGGTCCAATTGGAACATACCCATTTAAGATTTAACCATTTATATGAATCAAATGCATTTTTTGTCTATTTCTTCATCATAGCCAATCAAAGCTGACATAATTGTCTAGTTCTTCTCTTGTGTATATGCTTAGTGATTAGTGAAGTGGTTAAAAGGCCAGCAAGAAAAGTGAAGAAATAGAAGTCCTAGATAAGTGGATCACAGAATCTTCCAAAAAGAGAAAGATAATCATATAGATTATCAGACTACAAATTTGTGTATCTTCAGTCCTGTTTTTATTTTAAATATTTTTTATTATAAAAGATAATATATTCCCCTAATAAAAATTCAAGCATTTGTGCCAGCTTGGTGGTGTGGTGGTTGAATTCGTGTGCTCCACTTTGGCAGCCTGGGGTTTGCAGGTTAGGATCCCTAATGTGGACCTGGCACCACTTGTCAGGGCACACTGTGGTAGCATCCTACATAAAGTAGAGGAAGATTGGTACAGATGTTAGCTAAGGGCCAAACTCCCTCACACACACACACACACAAATAAAGTAAAATTCAAGGCGCTAGCCCCATGGCCAACTGGTTAAGTTCACACATTCCACTTCAGCAGCCCACTTTCATGGATTTGGATCCTGGGCACGGATCTAGCACCACTCATCAAGCCATGCTGAGGCGGCATCTCACAAAGCAGAGCCAGAAGGAGCTACAACTAGAATATACAACTACGTACTGGGGCACTTTGGGGAGAAAAGAAAAAAAATAAATAAAATTCAAACATTATATAAACATATAAAATAGAAGTAAAAATGTCCTATAACCTCATCAACAGAGATGAATACAATTGGTATATAATTTCTCTGATTTTTATCTCTCCAAATAGTAATATTATATTCATATATTTGACAATAATGGTTTTATATCATATATATAAAATCTTATTAATATAACTTGTTTTTTCCACTTCATATGTATATTTTGGACACCTTTACCTATCTTTCACAATCATCATTAATTATTGCAATATTATACTGTTACAATAATAAGTATACTCTTACCCTTCAACTGACTGATAGAATTTCAAAATATAAAGCATATAGAATGGTTTTTGTACTACAGGTAACATCTAAACTGCTTGTCCTATATTCAGATATGAAAAATATATCCAAATGACAGGCCTTGTTTGCATTACTGATGTATTTACTCTGATTAAAGATGATGGTAGAGGCTAGCCCAGTGGTGCAGTGGTTAATTGCGCACGTTCCACTTCAGTGGCCCAGGGTTCGCCCATTCGGATCCCAGGTGTGGAGGTGGAACTGCTTGGCAAGCCATGCTATGGCAGGTGTCCCACATATAAAGTAGAGGAAGACGGGTATGGATGTGAGCTCAGGGCCAGTCTTCCTCAACAAAAAGAGGAGGATTGGCAGCAGATGTTCCCTTGGAGCTAATCTTCCTCAAAAAAAAAAAAAAAAAGATGATGGTAATATACACGACCACATGGTCATTGGTTGCACACAAGTTCAGGGATGCCTTGAATTCTTTTGAAGTCATCATTTGACAATCCAGTCTTCCACAGACTAAAAATGAAATATAATAGTGTAACAGCAGATTTTAGCCTAATTTCAAAGCCAAAGTCAAATTTCAGTGTAATATTTACAGCAAAATGTATATACTGCAGCCAAGGCTGCACTTAGAGGCAAATTTATAATCTTACCTGTTTCCACTTTGGAAAAATATAGAATAAAAGTAAATGAACTATGCATAACATTCCCATTAGAAATAAAGAACTATGAAATAAGATGAAGTAAATTAAAAAAAAAATAAATTTGAGGGAAAAACAGAGAAAATTAATTGAAAAATAACAGAAGAATGTAATTGATTTATATACCCCCCAAACTGTTTTTCTTTTTAAAGAACCAATAATGCAATCAAATTTCAGGCAGTCTACTTGGGGAAAGAGAGTGAAAACACAATTCAGAAAATTAAGAATGATAATAGAATGACCAATATTTTTTTTAATCATGAATATTTTATGTGCTTCTTCATAATGCCTGGATATAAATTTGGAAATATTAATAAAATAAAAAATTTTCTGGAAAATTTTCTGAAAAGAATCAGAAATTTCTGTTGTCAAAATTAAGTGAAGAAGAAAATCAAGACTAGCAACAATGGGAGAAATTGAAAAAGGGATTAAAGAATTAACTCCTCAAAGGGTTTTTGGCCTAGATAGTTTGAAGAGTGGATTCTTTCATGGAAAATATAATTACAATGCTATGTTAACTGTTACATAGAATAGAAAAAGATGGAAAGTTTCTTAGTTCATTTTGTAAAACAGCGTAAACTCTGATATAAAGCCTGACAAAGCACACTTACACACAAATTCAGACCCATTTCCATTATGAAAAGAAATGTAAAAATCCTAAATAAAATAAGTATTTTCAAGTTAAATTCTACAATTAGTTAAAAAAATAGAGTTTATCCCAAAAGACCTGATCTAATACATCACATGAATAAGTCAAAGGTAGGAAGCTATATAATCATGTAGATAGATGCTGAAAAGGCCTCTGATGAAAATAAAGTCTACTTTTGAGCTTTCTTTTTTTAAGATTTTATTTTTTCTTTTTCTCCCAAAGCCCCCTGGTACATAGTTGTGTATTTTTAGTTGTAGGTCCTTCTAATTGTGGCATGTGGGATGTCGCCTCAGCATGGCTTGATGAGCGGTGCCATGTCCGCGCCCAGGATCCAAACTCGCAAAACCCTGGGCCTCCGAGGTAAAGCGTGTGAACTTAACCACTAGGCCACGGGGCCGGACCCTACTTTTGAGCTTTAATCATAGTAAACTAGAAATTGAATAAAACTTTCTTACAATAATAAAGAATACTTTTATGAAATCCAGGCAATATCACACTTAACACTGAAATTCTAGTGTTTCATTAAAGTAAGGAATACAAAAGGGAACCTATCCTTATTGCCATTGTTTAACAAGTTCTAGAAATTCTACCAATTAAAATGAGATGTGAAACAAATAAGAAGCATACCTGTATAAGAGAAGATAAACGTATCATTATTGACAGACGATAAGGTTGTGTGCTAATAAGAAAGGTCAATAGAGCAGTCAAATAAAAAAGCAATCACCAACACCATTAGATTTCCTATATACCAGCAATACCTGGAAATAAAAATATGGTGAAAAAGATTTCTGAGTCACAAAAGTGATGATTTTACAGGTGCATGTGTGTATTCACACACATATACATATACAAACATATATAAAATACTTAGTCATCTTTAAAAGGAAGATGAAGATCATATATGAGGGAAATTACAAAACATATTGAATAATGTAAAAATAACACTTGTATAAATGGAGAGATACAGTATCACCCTGGATAAGGTTGACTGAATGTTGTAAAAATTGTCGATAGTTCCTAAATAGATTTAGGACAATAAACATCTGGAAATGAAGTTTAGCAATATAGGTCAAGGATTTTAAAATGATTATATTCTTTGATCCAGTAATAATTTCACCTCTAGGGCTTTATCCTAAGAAAAGAATCATAGACCCTGAAAAGGTTTACATAGACCTTGAAAAGTACAAAGGGATGCATATATAATAGCGTAATATACTTTACATAGAAAATAGAAAATATATTTTAATGCAATGCACCATTATTTATTGAGCACTTGCAATATGCCAGATCCTGTGTGCAACAATAGAGATACAGATGAACAAAATAGTCATTGTCCCTTCTCTCACAAAATCAAAATTCAGCTGAGCAGTTACACAACGTGGTGATTAGTTTAGCAATAGGGGAAAGCATGTTCTTGGAGCCCTTAGGAAGAGTGACTTATCCAGATTCAGGGGTCAGAGAAGGCTTCCGGAGGAGGTGATGTCTGTACTGGGTTCTCAAGACTGAGTAGGCATTACCTAAGTAAAGAGATAAGGAAAGAGAATTCCAGGCTGAAGGAACAACATGTGCAAGGGCTCAGGGATAAGATAAACATAGTGCCTTCTAGAAATGAAGAGAAGATCATTGTGGTTAAAATGTAGAGGCAGGCAAAAGGCAATGCTGGGAAAGGAGAATTAATGGCAAGATGTAATTTTGGAAAAGCAATCTATAGCCAGATTACGAAGGCCTTATACATGATCTGGAGTTGAGGCTTTATACTTTTTGACCAGGACTCAAAGAAAGATATATTTCATAATGCCACAGTTTACAAATTTTATAGATATGTATACATGAACCATATCGCATGGCAAATGCTTTTACTGTGTACAAAGCACGCTTATATTTTCTACTTCATGTTAAATTTTACTTTTGTAAAATGCAGTCTGCTTCCTAATAAACTACACAAAGCCCTTGTGTGAATTAGAAATAAGCATCCTGGGCCAGGCCAGTGGCACAGTGGTTAAGTGCACACGTTCTGCTTCTCGGTGGCCCAGGGTTCGCCGGTTCAGATCCTGGGTGTGGACATGGCACAGCTTGGCAAAAGCCATGCTGTGGTAGGCATCCCACATATAAAGTAGAGAAAGATGGGCATGGATGTTAGCTCAGCGCCAGTCTTCCTCAGCAAAAAGAGGAGGATTGGCAGTACTTAGCTCAGGGCTAATCTTCCTCCAAAAAAAAAAAAAAAAGAAAGAAAAAGAAAGAAGCATCCTCTCTGAATAGGTGTAGCTTGGGATTCCAGGCCTAGCCTTGGAGAGTAGAAGATGCCTTTACCCAAAGAAGATGCCCCTAACGTGGATGAAGATCCATAGACTTGCCCCTAACATTGCAGAACTTAGGGCAAGAGTATAAGTGGAGATCCACATACCATAAGTCTGAATATTTTAAAGTTGTTGGTCAATATAACCGACTATTAAATGAAATGTGTTCTATTCTTCTGACTTGACACATATAACATCATAATGACCTACAAGACCAAGCTCACATTCAAAATTCTTGGATTCAAAGTTCACTGTTGGCACATGACTTCAATCCTACTCCTCTTGTCTTCCTGCTCCCAAGTCCGTCCTATACCCAAAAGGTCCTTGTTCATATACATGTGGACATTCTGACACACTTGTCCAAGTTTTATTCACCATTCCCCTTTCCCCCAGCAAACAGTTAGAAGTGGATTAAGAACTGTTTGGACAGGGAATTCTTTAGTCCTGGGTACCTAAACCCAAGAATATTTTTTTATAGGAAAGTGGCATGGCCTGAGAAACCTAAAAGGAGAGTCCTCTAAAGCCTTGCTACTCACAATGTGGTCTGTGGACTAGCAGCATGGGCAGCACATGGGAGCTTGCAAAAATGCAGAATCTTGCACATCACATCAGACCACCCAAATCAGAATCTGCAATTTGACAAACCTCAAGTTGATTAGCATCCACTTTGAAGTTTAGATGCACTACTATAAAGCAAGGGACCCAGGGGGCCGGCCGGATGGCGCAGCGGTGAAGTTCGCACGTTCAGCTTCTCGCGGCCCGGGGTTTGCTTGTTCAGATCCCGGTGCAGACATGGCACTGCTTGGCAAAAGCCATGCTGTGGTAGACATCCCACGTATAAAAGCAGAGGAAGATGGACATGGATGTTAGCTCAGGGCCAGTCTTCCTCAGCAAAAAGAGGAGTATAGGCAGTAGTTAGCTCAGGGCTAATCTTCTTCTTCCAAAAAAAAAAAAAAGCAAGGGACCCAGGACAGAGACTTCACTTCCTTGCTCTAAGGTGAGCATTGTACCACATGTCAGGGTACAAAGCAGGGTGGGCAGAGTGCTGGCTGGATTCCAGGTCCCTTCCTCCTCCTTGAGCATCCTTGTGAGAATGCAACTGTAGGGTAAGGACTTGGCAAGTTTCAAAAAGGATTTAAACAAGAAAATGACTTAATAATAGTTACAATTTAGTTCATTCTTGTCATAGGATGGATTGGTAAAGAGCAACCCGAGGTGGCTACATAATTTTCTGGGTCTAGTACAAAGTGAGTATGTAGAACTTCTTGCTGAAAAAAGCAGTAAATAAGTGGTGTTAGAGGTACTAAAATTAAAGCTTTTTTTACTCTTCCACAGTCTTTCTCTTGGCTTGTCATCATATTTCCTATTTGTCATTTAATGTCGTTCTAAATAAAGAAAAATTAAATTTTTAAATTATTAGCATAAATTTTACCATTCATACTTATGTTGTGCAGTGCCAGTTCTAAATGCAAATAAAAGAACATTGAACTCATATGAAGAATCACTAAAATTACACAATTTTAATTTCATAACTGGCACATGCATATGCATTTTGTTCTCTCAGAACAGAGGAAACACTGCACAAAAACAACTCAACTTTTTCCTTTCAGTTGTTGATAGGTGCACATTCTACCAAAGCTCTGTCTTTGGCCTACTGTTGAGTAAGGAGGGTCCTAAAGGAAAAGGAGTTATGGGTTTCCCCTTTCTCTTTCTTTCCATGCCATTATTTTCAGCATAAGCTTTTGACTGATATAGGGACGTAACATAAATGAAAAAAAGATATCATAGGGGTCCTTGGTCATTCATGTTTCTTAGAATGCCATTGCCTTCTTTCTGCCTTCAAAACAAGTTCTGATTCCCCATTGGAAACCATGGCCTTTCTGTGCTGACATAGACTTAACACACTTGCCTTGTAGACACTTTGAGCCTCAGTGAGCTCCCACACACCATGGGCCCAATGGAGTTCTGTGTTCATGAGGCATCACAGCCACTATATTGCAATGGAGCAGCAAGAAATGGCAGACACACATATTCCATTTATCTCCTCTGCTCACACACATGCTTTATGGTCCCATTGGACTTACAAAATATAAGTTCAAAGATAAAAATGCTAAGAATTTCAAGATGGCAATGACAAAACATAAAACCAAGTTGGGGGCTCTTTTGAATGCAGGGCCCTGTGTGACTGCACAAGTCATGTACCCGTGAAACTGGCCTTGACAGCAACACTGGAAGCAAGAAGACAATAAAACGGGTAGTGTAATATCAAGATGAGAGAGGATGGTGGCTGAGACTAGAGCAATAGCCTTGAAAATGGGGAAAAGTGTACGATTTCAAGAAATATTTGGGCTTCCAGACCAGTACCATGTATATATTGCTTGGTTGTAGAGGGATAAGGGAGAGAGGAGTTAAGAATGAGTCTGAGGTATGGCTTGGAAATGCCATAGGAGGCATGGAAATACCATTTTCTGGTATTGGGAGTGCTGGAGAAAGAACTGGAATGGAAGGACAGAAGGAAGTAAAAATGTTCAGTTTGAGGTATATGTATCACACGGTAGTGATGTTCACAGTAGGATATTCAGGTCTGAATCTCTGGAAAGAGATATGAACCAAAGTTCTTGATCTGGAAGTCACTCTCATATAGATTGTGACTAAAGCCATTGAAATAAAAGGTTGCTTAGGAAGAGTGTGTAAAGTAAGAAATGGACCCAAAGTAGAACCTTGGGGAACACCAACATTTAGGTAGAAGAAGTATCTTCAAAAGAAGTCTGAGAAGGAGCAGTCAGAAAATGTGGAGAAAAGAAAAGAGAGAATAGGGGCTGCCCCATGGCCTAGAGGTTAAGTTCAGCACACTCTGCTTTGGCACTCCTGGTTTGATTCCCAGGCACGGAGCTACACCACTTATCAGCACCCATGCTGTGGCAGCGACCCACATATAAAATAGAGGAAGATTGGGGCTGGCCCCATGGCCAAGTGGTGAAGTTCGCACACTCCACTTCGGCAGCCCAGGGTTTTGACTAAAAATACACAACTATGTACTGGGGGGCTTTGGGGAGAAAAAGAAAAAATAAAATCTTTAAAAAAAATAAAGAAAGAAAAATAGAGGAAGATTGGCAAGATATTAGCTCAGGGCAAATCTTCCTCAGGAAAAATGAAAATAAAAAATAAAATAAATAAACAGAACAGAGAATAATGTTATAGACACCAAAGGAAAAGAGCATTTCAGGAGAGTAAGTGGTCAACATGGTCAGATACTGCTGAGAGGTCAAGCAAGAAGAGAACTCAAGGTTTCATTGAATTTAGTGACAGGGTCATCTGGTGACCTTGGCAAGTGCAAATTCAGTAGAATGGTGAGGACAAAGGTGAGAATGCAAAAGGCTGAAGTATTCGTAGGAGATCAGTGTATGAAGACAAGTATAGATGACTATTTCAAGAAATGTGGCTGTGAAAGAGAAGCAAGGGATAGCCTGTTAGAAGGGAACATGAAGGCAAAAGATATTCTAATTTTTATGTAAAGAGATACAGGTCACAAAGTTGGAAGGAGCCAGGAGAAAGAGAGAGAAGTTGAAGACAGAGGAGAAAGAAGGGATTGTCTTTATATCCAAGTTTTTAAGAGGGCAGGTAAGCTCCACACACAATGGCAAGGATCTTCGTTTTTTTCCAATGTTTTGTCCCTGGAACAATATATTTGTTTCCTAGAGCTGGTGTAACAAAGTACCACAAACTGGTGGCTGAAAACAATAGAAATTTATTGTCTCACAGTTCTTGAGGCTAGAAACTTGAAATCGAGGTGGCGTCAGGGTTGTATTCCCTCTGAAACATTCCTTGCTCTTCCTAGCTTCTGGTGGTATGTAGGCAATCTTTGGCTTTCTTTGGCTTGCAGCTGTATAACTCTATTCTCTGCTTCATTGTCACATGACATTCTCCCTGTGTCTTATAAGGACACTAGTCATATTGGATTAGGGACCCACCCTATTCCAGTGTGACCTCATCTTAACTAATTATATCTGCAACTAATTATATCTGACTCTATTTCCAAGTAAGGTCACATTCTGAGGTACTGGGGTTTATGAGCTCAACATTTCTTTGTGGGGGGCATACAGTAATTCAACTCATAACAAACATAGGAAATCCTGATTCAACATTTGTTGGATGAGTGAAAGTGATTTGGAGAACTGAAGGAGAAATTTGTCTTAGATCACAGGAGGGGCACCATTTCACTGTAGTGAGAGGGAAGGAAAAAACAGTGGATACAAATGATGGCTGGTTTAAGGAAATTGTGTCATCTGAAGTCTTCAAAATTCTGCATGAAGAAGGAAGTGAAATCTCTGCTGAGGTGAGGGGAGAGTTGAGGGAGGAGTTAAGGGGTATGGAGGAGAAAGAAAGTCTGAAATGGAAAAGAAAACTGACAAGGGAGATAGCAACTGCCTAGTAGCATTGAGGGCCTGGTTGAGGTTGGAGACCATATATATATATATACAGTGGCATAAATTGGCCCTGTGTGATTTCTGCAACAAGGCAAATGGTTGCATTCATACACAGTTGGGGTTTTGCCAGGTAGTAGCCAAGGAAAGACAACAGGAGTAAGGGAATTGGGAATGTTGGCATGATAGGGCCATTGATGAGTCCTGGAATTAGGCTAGATAGGAAGGGAAGTTAAGGACAAGTGGGACTTAATATATAATGCAGAAGTTCTTAACTATTTGTGCCTGGACTACTTTGCCACTCTGGTGAAATCTATGGACCCCTTCTCAAAAAAATTTGTTTTTTTTATTTCTTTTGCTGAGGAAGATTCACCCTGAGCTAACGTCTGTTGTCAATCTTCCTATTTTTGCTAGAGGAAGATTTGCCTTGAGCTAAAATCTGTACTAATCTTCCTCTATTTTTTATGTGGGTCATCGCTGCCACAGTATGGCCACTGATGAGTGGTATAGGTCCTTGCCTGGGAACTGAACCCAGGCTCTGAAGTGGAGCATGCTGAACTTAACTATAGGCCACGGGGCTGACCCAGTCAGAAAATATTTTTAAATGCATAAAACAAAATATATATATTACATATGAAACCTCTTATGTTAAAATTTGGTTATCAAAATATTTAAACAAACCAAATATGTGCTAGTAACGTATGTGTGCTATGGTGTGAATGTGTGTGTCCCCCCAGAACTCACATGTTGGAATCCTAGCAATAATGTGATGGTGTTAGGAGGTTGAGCCTTTGGGAGGTGATTAGGGCATGAGGGTGGTGCCCCCATGAATAGGATTAGTGTTCTTATAAAAGACCCCACAGAGCTCCCTTACCCCTTCCACTATGTGAGGACACAATGAAAAGTCTGTGACCCAGAAGAGAGCCCTCATTCGACCATGCTGGCATCTTCATCTTGGACTTCCAGCCTCCAGAACTGTGGGGAATAAATTTCTGTTGTTTATATGCTACCTAGAATGTGGTATTTTGTTATAGCAGCCCAAATGGACTAAGATAATGTGCTTCTTTGTATTAAACAACATCTTGTGGCAGGCTTAAAGAGGACCATTGCTTCTAGGTAGAAATAAGCATAAATGAAATATTTAAGTATTTGTATGTGATGTGAACTGTAATGTACATGAAAATAGCTGTATTTTCTATTAGTGACAAAGCCATAGATACTGCTAATAATTCTGTGGTGTATTGCCTACATTTATTATTGAAGGAAATGCTACATTTCAGTGTGTGATTAGTGAAAATAAAGATATAGATATTTCCCTATCCTACTTCATAGAGCCCTTGGATTCATCCATGGCTCCTTGGAGGCCAGTGGATCCCAAGTAAGAATGCTGGTTGTGGAGGGAGAATGAGAAAGAAGTGACAGAACTGAGAAGCCAGACTTTTTGCACATTGGTGTGTGGATACTGGAGACAGATGATATAGACTAGGACAGCAAATCTAGTCTTGAACTCTTAAAAATTAATAAGCGGCAGTAACTAGAAAGCTGGAAAACAATTGGCTTTAGGCAGGACAAAGGGTGGTAAGCCAGGTGGTGTGAACATGAAAAAATCGGAGGTTAGACATAAAGATGGAGGAAGAAGTTTCAAGAAGTGGCCACAGGGAGCAAGGAAGATATTGACCTTAACTTCCACAGCTGAGGGAGACAGCTTAAGTCTGCAAATGGAAGCAGTGCCCTCAGGGGAGAACCAGATTTTAATTAGGACAAGAAGTGGAAGAAATCACAAAAACATGGTTGAGGCCGTGCGGTAGTTTCTCACCCCTGCAGACCGGGTGGTGGAAAAATTTCGGAGAGAGGGCACCTGTCGGGCGGCAGTATGGACTAGAATGGCTGCAAATGGATGTGAGAAGACAGTTTACCAGAGGTGTTTACTTCTTGGATGGTAATAGAAACCCATTTTCCAGAGACAACCAGTGTAGCATTAATGTTTGGAATATTTATTGCTGCAAAATTTGTGATTGTGATAAAATTTGAAGCAATTGAAATTTCCAGTCTTAGGAAGTTGGTTAAATAGTTATTGAATATCCATAAAAATGAAATGTTCTTAATGTTACTAATGAGAACAATGAGTAGGAGAATTTTTAACAGCATTGAAAATGGTCATTATAGAATATTAAATGAAAAAAATCAGGATAACAAACCATATACAGTATGACTCAATTTTTATTAAAATTTGTCTCTGCATAGAAATACAGAAAAACATTTTTACACTGGTTCTTTCTTTCTCTTTTTTTTTTCTGTTTTTCTTTTCTTTTTTTCTTTTAAAGATTTTATTTTCCCCCTTCTCCCCAAAGCCCCCCAGTACATAGTTGTGCATTTTTTTTAGTTGTGGGTCCTTCCAGTTGTGGCATGTGGGAAGCCACCTCAGCATGGCCTGATGAGTGGTGTCATGTCTGCATCCAGGACTCGAACCGGTGAAACCCTGGGCCGCCGAAGCAGAGCGAGGGAACCCAACCACTCAGCCATGGGGCCAGCCCCTACACTGGTTATTTCTAAATAGTGGAATTATGAATTATTTCAATTTTATTCTTTTTTAAATTTTTTATTGCAGTAACATTGGATTATAACATTACATACCTTTCAGATGTACATCGTAATATATTTCGAATTCTGTGAAGATTACACCATGTTCACACCCCAAACCTAACTATAGTCCATCACCTCACATGTGAGCCTAATCACCCCTTTTGCCCTCCCCCCGCCCTTCCCCTATGGTAACCACCAATCCAATCTCCATTGCTATGTGTTTGTTTGTTGTCGTTTTTATCTTCTACTTATGAGTGAGATCATACGGTATTTGACTTTCTCCCTCTGACTTATTTCACTCAGCATAATACCCGCAAGGACCTTCCATGTTGTCACAAATGGCTGGATTTCATCATTTCTTATGGCTGAGTAGTATTCCATTGTGTATATATACCACATCTTCTTTATCCATTCATCCCTTAATGGACACCTAGGTTGCTTCCGAGTCTTGGCTATTGTGTATAATGCTGCAATGAACATAGGAGTACATGTATCTTTATGCCTTTGTGTTTTCAAGTTCTTTGGGTACATACCCAGCAGTGGAATAGCTGGATCATATGGTAGATCTATCTTTAATTTTCTGAGGATACTCCATACTGTTTTCCATAGTTGCTGCACCAGTTTGCAGTCCCACTAGCAGTGTACAAGGGTTCCCTTCTCTCTACATCCTCTCCGACACTTGTTGTTTCCTGTCTTGTTAATTAAAGACATTCTGACCGGAGTGAGGTGATACCTCATTGTAGTTTTGATTTGCATTTCCCTGATAGCTAATGATGTTGAGCATCTTTTCATATGCCTGTTGGCCATCCATATATCTTCTTTGGAGAAATCTCTGTCCAGATCTTTTGCCCATTTTTTAATTGAGTTGTTGGTTTTTTTGTTGTTGACATGATGAGTTCTTTGTATATTTTGGATATTAACCTCTTCTCTGATATATGGTTTGCAAATATCTTCTCCCAATTGCTAGGTTGTCTTTTCATTTTGTTGATGGTTTCCTTTACTGTGCAGAAGCTTTTTAGTTTGATGTAGTCCCATTTGTTAATTTTTTCTTTTGTTTCCCTTGCCCAGTCAGACATGGCACTTGAAAACAATGCTGCTAAGACCGATGTCAAAGAGCGTATTGCCTTTGTCTTCTTCTAGAAGTTTCATGGTTTTGGATCTTACATTCAAGTCTTCAATCCATTTTGAGTCAATTTTTGTGAATGGTGTAAGGTAATGGTCTACTTTCATTCTTTTGCATGTGGCTGTCCAGTTTTCCCAACACCATTTGTTGAAGAGACTCCTTTCTCCATTGTATACTCTTGGCTCCCTTGCTGAATATTAGCTGTCCATAAATGTGTGGGTTTAATTCTGGGTTCTCAATTCTGTTCTATTGATCTGTGTGTCTGTTTTTGTGCCAGTACCATGCTATTTTTGTTACTATGGCTTTGTAGTATATTTTGAAATCAGGGAGTGTGACAGGTCCAGTTTTGTTCTTTTTTCTCAGGAATCCTTTGGCTCTTCGGGGTCTTTTGTTGTTCCATATAAACTTTAGGATTCTTTGTTCTATTTCTGTGAAAAATGTTGTTGGAACTTTGATGGGGATTGCATTGAATCTATAGATTGCTTTAGGAAGTGTGGACATTTTAACTATGTTAATTCTTCCAATACAAGAGCATGGAATATCTTTCCATTTCTTTGTGTCCTCTTCGATTTCTCTCAACAATGTTTTATAGTTTTCAGTGTACAGATCTTTCACCTCTTTGGTTAAGTTTATTCCTAGGTATTTTATTCTTTTTGTTGCAGTTGTAAATGGGATTGTATTCTTAATTGCTCTTTCTGCTACTTCGTTGTTATTGTATAGAAAGGCAACCGATTTTTATATGTTGATTTTGTATCCCGCGACTTGACTGTATTCCTTTATTATTTCTAAAAGTTTTTTAGTGGATTCTTTAGGGTTTTCTATATGTAAAATCATGTTGTCTGAAAAGAGTGACAGTTTCACTTCTTCTTTTCCAATGTGGATTCCTTTTCTTTCTTTTTCTTGCCTGATTGCTCTGGCTAGGACTTCCAATACTATGTTAAATAAGAGTGGTGACAGTGAGCATCCTTGTCTGGTTCCTGTTCTTAGAGGGATAGCTTTCAATTTTTCTCCATTGAGAATGACATTTGCTGTGGGTTTGTCATATATGGCCTTTATTATGTTGAGGTATTTTCCTTCTATACCCATTTCATTTAAAGTTTTTATCATAAATGTGTGCTGTATCTTGTCAAATGCTTTCTCTGCATGTATTGAGATGATCGTGTGATTTTTATTCTTCATTTTCTTATTGTGGTGTATCACGTTGATAGATTTGCGGAGGTTGAACCATCCCCACATCCCTGGAAAGAAACTCACTTGATCATGATGTGTGATCTTTTTAATGTATTGTTGTATTCAATTTGCTAGTATTTTGTTGAGGATTTTTGCATCAATGTTCATCAGTGATATTGGCCTGTAATTTTCCTCTTTTGTGTTCTCCTTGTCCGGTTTTGGTATCAGGATAATGTTGGCTTCATGGACTGAGTTAGGAAGCTTCCTCTCCTCTTCAATTTTTTGGAAGAGCCTGAGAAGGATAGGTATTAAGTCTTCTTTGAATGTTTGGTAGAATTCACCAGGGAAGCCATCTGGTCCTGGACTTCTATTTTTTGGGAGGATTTTGATTGCTGTTTCGATCTCCTTACTGGTGATTGGTCTATTCAAATTCTCTACTTTTTCTTGGTCCAGTTTTGGAAGGTTGTATGCCTCTAAGAATTTATCCATTTCTTCTGGTTTCTCCAATTTGTTGGTGTATAGCTTTTCATAGTATTCTCTTATTATCTTTTGTATTTCTGAGGTGACTGTTGAAATCTCTCCTCTTTCATTGCTGATTTTGTTCATTTGAGCCTTCTCTCTTTTTTCCTTGGTGAGTCTAGCTAAGGGTTTGTCAATTTTGTTTATCTTTTCAGAGAACCAGCTCTTGGTTTCATTAATTTTTTCTATTTTCTTTTTTTTTTTTTGCTCTCTATTTCATTTATTTCTGCTCTGATTTTTATTATTTCCTTCCTTCTGCTGATTTTGGGTTTTGTTTGTTCTTCTTTTTCCAATACCTTTAGATGTGATTTTAGATTGCTTATTTGGGACTTTTCTTCTTTGTTGAGGTAGGCCTCAATTACTATAAACTTCCCTCTTAGAACCACTTTTGCTGTACCCTGTAGATTTTGGTGTGTTGTATTTTCATTTTCATTTTTCTCTAGGAATTTTTTGATTTCTCCTTTGATTTCTTCATTGACCCAATCGTTGTTCAGTAGCATTTTGTTTAATCTCCACATTTTTGTGGCTTTTCTGGTTTTCTTCCTGTAGCTGATTTCTAGTTTCATACCTTTGCTGTCAGAAAAATGCATGGTATTATTTCGATCTTCTTAAATTTATGGAGACTTGTTTTGTGGCCTAATATGTAATCAATCCTGGAGAATGTTCCATGTGCATTTGGAAAGAATGTGTATTCTGTGGTTTCTGGATGGAATGGTCTATCTATATCTACTAAGTCCATCTGGTCTAATGTGTCATTTAAGGCCAGTGTTTCCTTGTTGATCTTCTGTTTGGATGATCTATCCATTGGTGTAAGTAGAGTGTTAAAGTCCCCTACTATGATTGTGTTACTGTCTATTTCTCCTTTTATTTCTGTTTATAATTCCTTTATATATTTAGGTGCTCCTATGTTGGGTGCATAGATATTTACAAGTGTTATATCTTCTTGTTGGATTCTTCCCTTTATCATTATGTAGTGCCCTTGTTTGTCTCATTACAGCTTTTGTTTTAAAGTCTATTTTGTCTAATATAAGTATTGCTACCCCTACTTTCTTTTCTTTGCCATTTGCATGGAATATCTTTTTCCATCCTTTCACTTTCAGTTTGTGAGTGTCTTTAGGTCTGAAGTGTGTCTCTTGTGTGCAGCATATATATGGGTATTTTTTTAAATCCAATTGGCCATCCTATGCTTTTTGATTGGAGCATTTAGTCCATTGACATTTAAAGTAGCTATTGATAAATATGTATTTATTGCCATTTTGTTACTTTTTTTCTGGGTGTTTGAGTACTTCTTCTCTGTTCCTTTCTTTTTCTCTTGCTCTCTTCCCTTGTAGTTTGATGGTTTTCTTTAGTAATATGTTTGATTTCTTTTATCTTACTAATTTGCTTACTTATTGTAGGTTTCTGATTTGTGATTACCATGAGGATCCTATATAATATTCTATGTATATGACAGTCTATATCTAGTTCATAGACTCTTTAGATTGACTTCTTTCTAAAAGCTCTGCTTTTTCACTCCCCTCCTCCCACATTTTGTTTTTGAAATCATGTCTAATCTCTTGTTTGGTGTGTGTCTATCCATTACCCTCTTATCATTGAAATAGGTAATTTCAGTACTTTTGTCTTTTAACCTTCATATTATCTTCATAGGTACTTGATCTGCTACCTTTACTATATTTTTACCTTTACCAGTGATTTTATTGCCTGGGTTTTTTTTGATAATTTTTTTATCCCTATTTGTGGTCATCACTTTCCCACTTAAATAAGTCCCTACAGCATTTCTTGTAGAACTGGTTTCTTGGTGATAAACTCCTTTAATTTTTGCTTGTCTGGGAAGCTCTTTATCTCTCCTTCCATTCTGAATGATAACCTTGATGGATAGAGGACTCTTGGCTCTAGGCTTTTTCCTTTTAGCACTTTAAATACATCATGCCATTCTCTTCTCCTCTGTAGGGTCTCAGCTGAGAAGTCCACTGATAGCCTTATGAGCTTTCCTTTGTAGTCACTTGTTGCCTTTCTCCTGCTGCTTTTAGGATTCTCTCTTTATCTTTAATTTTGGACATTTTAATTATAATATGTCTTGGTGTGGTCCTCTTTGGGCTTATCTTGTTTGGAGCTCTCTGTGCATTCTGTACTTGCATGTCTGTTTCCTTCCTTAGGTTAGGAAAATTTTCTGCCCCTTTGTCTGTTTCTTCTCCTTCTGGGACACCTATAATCTGAATGTTAACATGCTTGATATTGTCCCAGAGGTCCCTTACACTGTTCTCATTCTGTCTAATTCTTTTTTCTCTTTTTTGTTCTGCTTCGGTGATTTCCTCTAGTCTTTCGTCTAGCTCGCTGATCCATTCTTCTGTATCCTCTACTCTGTTATTGAGTCCCTCGAGTGAATTTTTCAATTCCAGTATTGTATTCTTCATTTCTGCTTGGTTCTTTTTTATAGTTTCCAGTTCTTTGTTGATGAGCTCATTGTGTACATCCGCTCTTCTCCCAATACCTGTGAGCATCCTCATGAGATTTTGTTTGAACTCTTTGTTAGGTAGGTGGCTTATTTCTGTTTCATTTAGTCCTTTTTCTGAGGTTTTGTCCTGTTCCCTTGCTTGGAATGTATTCCTTTGTCTCCTCATTATGCCTCTCTCTCTGTGCTTATTTCTATGTATTAGGTGAGTCAGCTATATCTCCTGATCTTGGAGAAGTGGCCTATGTAAGAGATGCCTTATGAGGCCCAGCAGTGTGCTTCCCTCTCGTCACCAGTCCAAATGATCCAGGAGTGACCCCTTTGTGGGCTACTTGTGTCCTTCTGCTGTGGCAGGGTTGTTCTTAATGCAGTTACCTGGGGAGTCTAGTCTTTCTTTCCCTGGTCAGCTGTTTATAAATCCAGTTTGGGGAGCCTCAGCACCATTGGCTACAAAGTCTAACAGCACACTCCTGTTGCAGTTTTCCTGTTAATTGGGTAGGTACCCAGTGTAGCTGGTTGCCAGGCTCAGGGGCTTACAGTTGCTATAGGCCTCAGGCCTACAAGGCTGTTGTCAGTTCTCTTAGGAGTGCAGCTGTGTGGGGCTGGCCCTAGGTACAGGAGCACTCAGTTGTTTCAGGCTTTGGAAGGTGGGGCTGATCCTTTTTATGCCTATTTGTGAAGCACAGGTCTTTTAGGAGCACTCAATTGTTTCAGGCTTTGGAAGGTGGGGCTCATCCTTTTTATGGCCATTTGTGAAGCACAAGTCTTCTGTCACTGATAAGCCTCACCCCCCACAGGACCACATACACTGTCAACACAGTCCTATTCCATGCACACTTCCTAACCCCCTGGAGTATACCCCAATGCCCCACTGCAGAGGCCCCCACCGCTCAACCAATGCCACCCACAGTTCACCTGGTCCTCACACAGGCCCTGCCACACAGAGGCGGACACACTCACCTGCCTGTGGAGGATCAAGGCACCCAGTCAATGCAGGCTGACAAGTAGCCTGAGGGCTTGCTGTTGGGCAGGGCCAGTCCCTAGGGTGGGCTGCCTGCCCTGGCTGAACTGGATTAAATCTAGCTCTAGTGGGTGTGGCAGACCCCTGGGCTTACAGGCCAAGGGAAGAACCTCAGTGGCATCCACTGGGGACTGTGTCAGCATGCCTGGACCAGGTCAGAACAATGGCCCCCACCAATGTCTCAGTCTCCAGAGAGGTCTCTCCTCTCACCAAAATGCCCCCCAGAGCCCACCAGGTGAGTCTCTTTTCACCAAAGGACTGTCAGCCTTCTCTCTGGTGGTTTTAGGTTGCTGAAATGGATGAGTTTGTGCGTGGTCCCTTTAAGACCCGAGTCTTTTTGGCTTTCGTCTGATAGCTTTTCTGGGGATATCCTTGCTGCAGTTAATAGCCAGCAAAGCCAGACAGTAAGACCGCTGTCTCAGTTGGGCTGAGTCTGAAGGATGCTTATAGCAGTATTGGCCCCCAGTCTGGACCTCAATTCTCCAGGGAGGGCTGCATACCTTAGAGTGTCTCCCGCCTGGCCAGCTGAGAAGCTCCATTGCTCCCAAAGGTGACTGTTTTCCTCTCCAGCAGGAATTTCTGCCTCTTCTGCCTTAGTCATGACTGCCCCTTGTTGTGGGGATCCTTTTCATCCAGTTTTCAGTTTTCTTTCCAGGGTAATTTTTCCAAAAATAGTTGTAACCTGGTTGTGTTCATGGGAGGAGATGAGTTCAGAGTTTGCTTATGCCATCATCTTGACAAGATCTCAATTTTATTCTTAGTATCTTTTCTTTTTTTTTTGAGGAAGATTAGCCCTGAGCTAAGATCTGCTGCCAATACTCCTCTTTTTGCTAAGGAAGACTGGCCCTGAGCTAACATCCATGCCCATCTTCCTCTACTTTTTTTTTATATGTGGGACGCCTGCCACAGCATGGCTTGACCAGCGGTGCATAGGTCCACACCTGGGATCTGAACCAGCAAACCCCAGGTCGCCAAAGCAGAATTTGCGAACTTAACCATTGTGCCACTGGGCCAGCCCCCTTATTTTTTCATTTTTATAAAATATCTTTTTATAAATTTTTAATAGGTACAAAAGAAAAAACAGAAATGTAGCCTTTAGGAAATTAGATATATCTAAACACTCCAGAAACCCATGCCTAAAATTGAAAATGTATATTTTACTTACTCTGGAAGATTATGTCCTGCAGGTTATTCTTTATTCTAGTTAAAAACTGATAAGTAATTTAAATACCACATAAATGGCAAATAGAAAATTGCATAGGAGACAGTTAAATCCAAATCTTATATTTGGATTTCCTTGGATCTAAGTTTAATAGGTTATATTTATTCTATATTAAGTAGAATGTTCAAAGAAATTTGAGGTACTATTACATGAATGATCTATTAACCATAAATCTAGAATAAATATTAACACAGTCTTGAGCATATTGTTCTTCGTGAGATGTGACTGTTTATTCATAGACAGCAATACCATGGGCAGGACTGATAACTTCAGTTGACAGAAGTCTTTAAAGTGTATGTAACAAACTCACCTCCCTATGATGCCACTGAAGCTGAAGTGATAAATCCCATATTATTTTCATGTCAATAATTAGCTTTCTAGATTGTTTCTTAGACTCACCCAAGGAACTCCTTTTGGGAAGATTGATCAAACATCTTACAGATGTGTGACATTATTGCAAAGAATGGAGAGTGCTAATATCTTAAGATAAATATATATTTATTAGAAATCATACTTTTTTTTTCTTTTTTTGGGGAAGATCAGCCCTGAGCTAACATCTGCCAATCCTCCTCTTTTTGCTCAGGAAGCCTGGCCCTGACCTAACACCCGTGCCCATCTTCCTGTACTTTATATGTGGGGCGGCTACCACAGTATGGCTTGCTAAGCAGTGCCATGGCCGCACCTGGGATCCGAACCAGCAAAACCCGGGACACTGAAGCGGAACGTGCGCACTTAACCGCTGCGCCACCGGGCCAGCCCCTATATTTATTAGAAAAAATTAAAGCATATTTCCTGTGTAAAGTAGCAGCATGTTGTTGACAAGACCACAAAACATCCAATCAGCGACTTACACTTGGGTTGCCACTGTTTTTTTGATGGTAGCAGCCATTCATGATCATTGCTTAGAGGCATTAATTCAATAGATGTTGCAAAATGGTGATATTCTAATTTTGTTAGTCTTTTTCAGTTATTAACTGGGATGAACCAATAAAGAGAAACTTTCTCACCTTCTATCTGATTATCCGTTACTACAGTTGGTGTTGGAAAGTCCCTTTATTTGCCAGTTTTGAAAGTGATGAATTGGTTCACCAGCATCCTCTAACAGTCCCAAAATCTTTTTATGTTTTTTTAGGTATTGTTATAAATTCATAGATTTGAACATACTTTATATATTTCAATCTACTGTAGTTATTATCCTTGATAACAGTGAAAGTTTCCATCTTTGGACTGCAGGAGCTGCTCCAAGCTGACTCCTGAGTTCGTTTAACACGCCCTGAGCAGTCTTTGATAGTGTTCTTGCTCTCTGCTATAGCAAGATGCACCAAGCTCATCCTGTACTTTTCTTGCCTCAGATCTGTAATCAGTCATTTCTCCGATAAGCCATGTTTCCTAAATGGTAGAAAACACACTCTGGGCCCCAGGGGTAGGGTTCACAGGTTTTGATGCACATGAATCATGCTTTGAGTTTCTTCGAGTTTTCTTTTACAGTGGTTCCCATTTTACTCAGAGCAAAATCCTTTCAGTGAACCATAAGGCCCTACGTGGTCTACATGCCCTGTTTCTTCTCTTGCCACACATGTTCTTTTCTTTGGGGTCCTACCATGGGAATTCCTTTTCTCAGATATATGCATAGCTTAATTCTTTACCCTCTATAAGTCTTTGCTTAATCTCACCTTCTTGTGGAAGCCCATCCTGTCAACTCCATTTAGAATCCAACCCTCCTTACCTCACCAAACCCACTCCCAATGTCCTGTGTGCTATTTTTTTCCCGTATCACTTCTTGTTTTCTCATATACTTTATAGTGTGTGTATTTATTATGTAGTATCTGCCTTGCCCTCCTAAAATGGAAGCTCTACAAGGACAGGAATTTGGTCGTTGGTTCACTGCTGTATCTTTACTGCTTAGGACAGTACCTGCACTCGGTCTCTATTCACTACCTACTTGTTCAATGAACAAATGAATGAAACCTTAAGATACTTCTGAACCATCTCACACCTAACCTATTAGTGTGGCTCAGTCTCCAAAGGAACAGATTGACTTTATTTATTTTTTTTTAAAGATTTTATTTTTTTCCTTTTTCTCCCCAAAGCCCCCATGGTACATAGTTGTTTATTCTTCGTTGTGGGTCCTTCTAGTTGTGGTATGTGGGACGCTGCCTCAGCGTGGTTTGATGAGCAGTGCCATGTCCGCACCCAGGATTCGAACCAACGAAACACTGGGCCGCCTGCAGTGGAGCGCACGAACTTAACCACTGGGCCACGGGGCCAGCCCCGGAACAGATTGACTTTAAAGCAAACATCCATCAAGAAACTGAGCTATATTCAGAGACAAGTCCACGAATTTCAAAACTATCCTGACATTTCTGCATATGTGGTCAGACTCTGAGCAATCTTTGTGCATTCGTTTTTTAAAGAATTATCATTTTTTTTTTGAGGAAGATTAGCTCTGAGCTAACATCTGTGCCAATCTTCCTCTATTTTGTATGTGGGTTGCTGTCACAGCATGGCCACCGACAAGTGGTGTAGGTCCGTGCCCAGGAACCAAACCTGGGCCACCAAAGTGGAGCACATTGAACTTAACCACTAGGCCACTGGGCTGGCCTCTCATTTTTGAAAAAGAAATGTAATATAAGCCGAGAGTTTATATCAGTAATGAAAATAAAAGATCAGAATTGAGAGGTACCCCAAAGAATATATCTTACTATTGCCCCAGGCAAGTTTAGTGTGCTTAATGCCTATATTCTCATTAATGTAACTAACTGATCAACTATTAGCAACAGGCCTCAAATTGCACTTTTGTATTAAAACAGGTGATTAAAGTTATTTGGTTTATGTTTTTTGTTTTTGTTTTTTCAAAAGATTTTATTTTTCCTTTTTCTCCCCAAAGCCCCCTGGTACATAGTTGTGTATTTCCCATTGTGGGTCCTTCTAGTTGTGGCATGTGGGACGCCACCTCAACATGACCTGATGAGTGGTGCCATGTCCATGCCCAGGATTCGAACCAGTGAAACCCTGGGCCGCCAAAGCAGAGCATGCGAACTTAACTACTCGGCCACAGGGCCGGCCTGCTGGCTTATGTTTCTATTACCACTAAAATCCATATTTTAAATAAGTGGAGGCCATATCATCAATAAAAAGTTGATGTGACAAATATGGATTTTGAGTAACTATTGACATAGCAGGGTTGAGCCTAATCTGAGATTCGAGGAGGAGGATAGGAATGTGCTAAATCCAAGACTGACTCCAGGGACCCGGTCTCAGTACCACGGAAAAATGTCTAAGAAAAACACGGCTGAAAGGCCCGTTTCTGAGGAGCTTTGTGAGACAGGAGACACATGCAGTCATTCGCAGATTTCTACTTTGTGAGGCACAGCACCAGGAGAACATGAGGACACAACGCTCCTCTGGACTAAGATAGTGTCAGCACGAAAGGAGACTTTGATGCTTGGTGGGAGGCACTGGATGTGTGGCTGTACCCAAAGGAGGGGCTGCAGTAACCAACCGAGTATCAGGAAGGACTTTGGGTGAAGATCTATTTGTGAACACAAGAGTGATACTCTAATGGGAACCCCAGAACCTCTCCGGAGGAATTTTGTAGAGGCTACAGGCCCTGTGTCAATACATGGGCTGTGAGCCAGTATAATTTAGAGTGATCTTATGCGTTCTCATAGATTAATAAATTCTGAGGAAATTTAAATTTTCACCGGAAAAAAATTGGGGAGCCACACTATTAGGGGATTGAGCACTGGACTGAGAGAGGGGTGGAGGATGTTGATTGTCCTTTTGGTCCTTATCTAGCTGGGTTACCTTAGGAAGTCAAGACTCTGAATTTAGACTTGGAGGGTCTTTGAAGTTGATTAGGGCCAGCCTCCTTTGTGCAACTCACACCAATGGGAGACTACGACATGGAGGCAGTACAGCCTATTATTGGGAAGTTGATTTTTAGGTTGAGTTGCAGTTTGTGGCCTCTTTTTATTTAACCGATCTCCTTTGTGCCCTCTAGAGAAACACTTAACTACTCCTCTGGGGAAGGTATTTAGTGGGGTAAGAACACCATCTCTTGATTTAGGCTGCCAGATTTTAAATTCCAATTCCTCCACTTCCTATGTGACTTTCTTTAGGTTGCTTTTCTAAGTTTCAGTTTCCTCATCTGTAAAATGGGCAGAATGATACTACCCACCACATGGGATTATTACTAATATTACTATTACCTCACATAATATATTTTCAAATATGTAAAAGTAGTCATCATGCCTTCCCTTGATTTTCATTTCTTCATGTTAAGTATTTCCAAAACCTTAAAAAACTGCCCAGAATGACATGGTTCCCAGAGCCCTGGTCTCCTTCCTTAGGACAGCTCCTAGTTTGTCACCGATCTTAAATGTGGCACCCAAACTAAAAATCAACATGTTAACATGCAGAACACAGATGATGAAATCATTCCTTCCAGTGATCTAGACCTTAAGCAGCCTATATTTCAAATCTCTCGATCTTACTTTACTCACATACGAAATGTATAAAGACTAAATAATGCCTACTTTATCTACCTTCCAGGTTGCTGTAGGAGAAACCAAGATGATGTGTGTCAAAGCACTGTGAAAAACACACAGAACTATAAAAGTGTCAGTCATTATTTTATAAGTATTTTTCATTAAATAGGGGGAAAAACCATGATAAATATGACCTATCAGGTACAAGAAAAAAAGTTGTTTTAAAACTTATTGAAATCTTAATGTTCATATAGAAAAAGTAAATTTTACACTGTGAAATATTTAGTTAGGCTAAATCATTTTGTTATAAGAGGTAATCATGAAAGAACTAATTTCATTTACATTAAAAAGGTTTTCCTGTGAAGCATTAAGACTTCAGACAAGATTCACTTTCTATCTAAGACAGCTTAATTTCAATCTCTGATTTCTTTACTGAGTTTTTTTTTTTTTTGAGGAAGATTAGCCCTGAGCTAACTACTGCCAATCCTCCTCTTTTTGCTCAGGAAGACTGGCCCTGAGCTAACATCCATGCCCATCTTCCTCTACTTTATACGTGGATGCCTACCACAGCACGGCTTTTGCCAAGTGGTGCCATGTCTGCCGAGAAGCAGAACGTGCGAACTTAACCGCTGCACCACCAGGCCGGCCCCTACTGAGAGTTTTTTCACGAAAAATTACCTATTTCCCAAACAACTGAACTTGATGTTGAAACACGTGTAAAGTATTGTGAGTAGCAGTTATAATTGTTAATATTCAATAAGTGCATTGTAGGTCTAGTTTCAATGTAATAAAAACCTAAAGGGAAAATATACACAACTAGAGTGATTACATTGCGTGGGCCTTTTGCATAGTTATTACATATAATTTTTTAGCCAAACTCCCAAAATTATAGCAGTGGCCATTTATCCTTTGCTTCTGTCTTGGTTTGTTAGAGCTGCCATAACAAAATAACAGACTGGGTGCCTTAAACAATAGAAATGAATTTCCTCACAGTTCTGAAGGCTGGAAGTCTAAGATCAAGGTGCTGGCCAGGTAGGTTTTATTCTGATGCCTCTTGTCTGGGCTTGGAGGTGGCTGCCATCACACTGTGTGCTCACACCTCTTCTTTGTGGGTGCCCAGACAGAGGGAGAGGCTGAGCTCTCTGGTGTCTCTTCTTAAAAGGACACTATCCTAACAAATCAGGGCCCTACCCTTATGACCTCATTTAACCTAATTACCTCCTTTGAGGCTCGATCTCCAAATACAGACACACTGGAGTTAGGGCTTCCACATGAACTTTGGGGGGCCACAAATATTCAGTCTACAACAGCTTCCAACTTTTCTCATTTCTTTTCTCTCTTTTGGAGAATTTAATTCACATTACCGTTGCTAGCCCTAAATATACATATTGAATTCCATTTCATTAGACACATTTTTTTTCATCTTATAATTGTGAATCTTTCGTTATTGGGTTTGGGTCTTTGTATTTACTCTCGAAAGTCTGTGTAACACCCACACTCCAGGAGGTGTCACCGTTAAGGTTTCATAGTTAATGTTAGAATAATACTTGCAAGCTAATGCTTTAAAATCATTTCAGCTCATTTTTCTGGTGAAAGAGATCTTCTTTTGGGAAAATGCATAGTCCAACTAAATATTATTAAAAGCCAATGAAAGTATTAAAAAAACATAATTGCTAATAATGCCATGGATTCAAAGTTATTATTTTTAAAATCTTACCACATTTTCTTCAAGATCTGTAGACAAATTTTTTTTAACGGGAGCTATTAGATTGTCCTAGGTGCACAGTTTAAGAGAAGGGCACAGTTCTGCTTGCAAAGAACTCACACTCTAGGGCCAGAGAGAGAGAAACTGATAATCAGAATACATGTTACAGGTCATTTTGTAGGACAACTGTAGAGGAACTTATTTTACTTCATTTTCATCAGCATCTTTCCATGGTACATCTGATTTTTGCTATTACCTGGGACAGTTCTCCAGTACTCTTTTATTTTTCCCCTAATCAGCCTAGATGTCAAGGTCAAAAATTTTAACTACATCCTCAATTCTCTTGGCCTGTCTTTGCTTTGTTCCTCCTGGCCAGTCTATCCCTAATTTTGGATTAATCCATTTATCTGCTTTCTCCTCCCGAGCAGATAAGCCCCATGGGGGAACAGCGAATTATGCTGAATAACGATTAAAATTGGTAATTTTTAGCCTCAGCAGGCACTTTAGCACTGCAAGGCAGACCTCTAACTTATCTGTAGTCAACTCCACTTCTCTAAGTCCAGTGTCTGATGAACACCCTTATCATACTTTCTAAATTCCTCATCTCATTCTCTCCTGAAGACCACTTTGCCTGATACTTTACGAAATTGTCTTCAAATACTAACTCCTCCAATTTTCATGCTGACCAATGCTCTGCATTAAGTTCAAGACAATCTCCAGCCCATCACCCAGTGATTTGCTTGGTTCTCACCCTTGCTTTTCATTCCAGAACTTTTTAAAATTTTGTTTTTGTGAGGAAGATTGGCCCTGAGCTAACATCTGTGCCAGTCTTCCTCCACTTTATATGTGGGACGCCACCACAGCATGGCTTGGAGTTGCGTGCAGGTCCGTGCCCCGGATCTGAAACGGCAAACCCTGGGCTGCCAAAGTGGAGTGTGCAAACTTAACCACTATGCTACTGGCCTGGCCCCTTGATTGTCTCTTCGCACAAAACAATTTCCCAGGTTTCAACTAAAGCTGGAACATCTTACTCTTGGAATGTAGCAGGACTCAGCTCCTGGACCACTTCTCTATTTATATTCACTCCCTTGGTGATCTCATTTTAGCTCATGGCTTTAAGTATACCATCCACATGCTGATAACTCCCAATTTTATTTCTCCAGCTCAGATCGATCTCCTGAACTCTCAAAATCTCATTTGGACATCACACACTACCTCAACCTCAAGATGCTCAGATCAAGTCTCTATAAGAGAACACTTGGGGGAGATAGTCATTATTTTGATTATGGTAATGGTTTTATGGTTGTACGTCTTTGGAAAAACTCATCAAACTGTGCACTTAAAAAATGTACAATTGATGTACCTCAACTATATTCGTTAGGAGGCAAAATCATGTTGTTTCCTGACATCGGTAATGCACTGTATTTGTAAATGTTACTGTCTTCAAATGATTAATTTTGAGTATTCTCAAATGCTTTCCCGTTGTTAATACTCTTTTAGAATCAACTGAATAAACTAATAGAATGAAGTTCCCAAATAGGTTGGATTATACCACACTCGATTTGGGATTCTGAGAGATTAAATCCTACTTCCTGCTAAATTTAGCCACACAGCATGCCAGGACCTCAGTAGTGGACTAGTGGTAAGGGGAGGAGGCCAGGACTTGTGAGAATGAGACCAACGTGCATGGTTCTCTTATTGGAAAGGTATCCCCTCCCCTGCCTCAAGATGGTCCATAAAATTTCTCAAAACTTCATGGCATGCTTGTGTTTTGATCCGGTATCTGTACATACCCAAACATGTAGAATCAAGGAAGTGCAAGAAGGCCAGAGGCAGTGGCAACATTCAGTGAGGCAATTCCAAGTACTATGCTTTAAGTACTATTCAGATCTGGAACCCAGCTTTTGGAAGCCAAGATGAGGAGGGTCCCACCCCCAGGGAGGTGGGACTGGCAAAAGACATGCAGACATTCCTAGTAGGCTGGGAATAAAAATTCTGGAAACAGCCAAAAACTCTTTCACACACACTGGGCAAACAGCAAGGACTATGAAATGCACAATCAGTTCAGAAGGCACTTGTTTGGGAAACCAAGTGCAGTGGATATTGGATTTCTGGCAATAGAACTAATTTTAGAAAGCACCAAATGGTTAAGTTTGAGCCTACTGTATTTTAAGAAGATAACCTGGAAGCATGGTGTAAGGCAAGGAGGAAAGAATTCGTATTGGCTAAAGTCACCAAAGCCAGACAGATGTAGATTCTCTTTCAGCTTCTGAAACCAGTCCTAAGCAAGCAGATGCCAGTCTATTATAGTCCTATTTCTGTATTAGGTCAGGGCTTTCGAGTCCAACAAGTTCTCTATTAAGTTGCAGATATGTTCTGGAGAGCAAATCACTTACCCAGCCAACTTAAGGTCTGTGCTCTTAGCTAGTAGTTGGCTGTTTTAGTAACAAAAGATATCATCCAGTCAGTCAGTATTCATATATCAGGCTAGTAGAGTCTAAGAGCAAAACCTGTGTGAATGAAAAGCACCATCCAGGTTTATGTACTAAAAGCTATGAATCAACTAGTAATTTTAACAGAAGCTGAATTACTAAACATAATGTTGAGCTTTCAAGTTTTAACTCCATCAAAATTGTACTTTTGGACCTGAACTCATGTCTCCTTCAAGTGTGGACCCTGCAGCCCTTAGGGCTGCAAGTGATTTGCATTATGTACCTTACTACTGAAAAGGTCAGGGTTTGGAGAACTCAAACGACTACAGCAGCCTTTTAGTTCTTTGACTCAAAAACCTTAGTAAGGGTATTATTCTGTTTTTTAACACTCCAGCCTTATCCTTTTTTGTCCCACATCTATCCACCCAATTAATACCTAAATTCTCCATTTGTCCCCTACAGTTCTTTAGGAGACTATCTTTTCTTAGTACTTTTTATGCCTGAATTAATCTTCCTCACATCTGAGCTGGTTTTGACTAATCCACTTGCTCAACCTTCTCAGATACTAAGTATTCTTCTCTCCCACAGTACTTTGCATCTCTGTGGCTGGCCTTTGGTGTTTTTCCTTGGCATCTTGTACCACTGTTGACACATAGTGGACAAAGGAAGTGTTTCACCTCCAACCTCCTTGGCAGAGGCTAGTACAATATATTTATACAAAGTAAATGCACATTACTAATTTGACTCGGATTATATAAAGAAACGCGACCTATCACAAGGAGCAAAACCAGAAGGAACTACAGGAAAAGAGGTCAGAGGGCTCTAAAGCAAAATCTATTTCACAACTTTGCCTTGTTTAGAAGTGGTTTGCCAGCTCTGACCAAAAAACAGACACTTTTCCCTGAAAGTTTTGTAGAGGATCCCAGTTCATCTTTGAGCATATACTGTTCACATAACGTTTACTGAACCACCAAGCCCAGGTAGTCAAAGTACCTAGGTACTCAGGACACGTCAGTGAATGAAAGAAAACATAGGGCTCAGAGTGGTCAAGTTCCAAATACAGCAGTGATCAAAGGTAGAGACTGCAATGTCAAACACTACTTACTCACGTCTAAATACATACAATAAAGGGCTGCAATAAAGACCAAGGTTATCAACACAATGCTACTTGGAAGTGGTTTGATTTTGTCAATTGCTGCATTTTACATACAGTATCTTGCCTGAAGGTGCTTTTCATTTCTAAAAGATGTCTAAGTCCCCACAGCTTTCCTCATTCCTTTTGGCAATATCAAGATACAATTACATGGAAACCGTTATGCCAAACTACTTTTCCCATTGCTAGATTTCTCGAAGCTTTGAGGCCCCTTTAATTTCCTACAAAGTTGCTGCTGAGGTTCATCTTCCTGGAACCATCCTTAACCATGTATGGTCACTGTGGAATTCCTTGGACCTGTTGTTTTTTTTTCCTATGTGCAGGTACCCAAAATACTAAGTGCTTCATCTCTATGTGGTGGTATGAATACTTTGTATTTTGCTATGGCCATGAGAAATTTTTCTAGAGACCCACTTTGTACGTGGTCCTAACACTTGGGGGAAAATAGACTAATGTGTCTGGCCAGTCAACTACAGGTTTGTCAGTCTCCCCAGCCTCTCTTGAACTGCATATGCGTCCAAATCTGAATTCTTTACACTAAGAGAGGAAAACAAGACACTTTAGGAAAAAGATGACAGTTCATTATAAGACAACAAAAATATTAGCTTTTGAGTGACATTTAAATACGGGCCTGGGAACAACTTATTCATGTAGCTATTTACGGAAAATGATCATGCATGAGGCCCAACTACCTGAGTTAGATCAGATGCTATTACTGTTTACCCTAAATCCATACTGTGTAATGTTTGACTAGTTTTAACCCAGATTATTTATCAATAACCTCCCCTCCTGACCCTTGTTATGCTGTGCTTTCTTCCTTTATTCCAAGTATTACTCCCCATTTTTTTTTTTACCTTCAATAACCTTTGAAATTACATTAGGACTAAACATTCCAGGATTTAATTAATAATCAGGTTGATTACCTTGATGCCTGACATTTTTCTTCCACCAACATTAATTTTGACAATACTTAATACAAAGCCAAGGTTTCCCACCTCTCCTCATTCTTGTGATTGCCAAACAGTTCTCTCCATAAAAACCTTACCGAGGATTTCCCCACAAGAGTCAGTATAAACTTTCACTCAGCTTTAATTACAATTATGCATTTTATATTCAAACGGGGCCAAAGGCAAAACATCCATTCAGAAAAATTTGATTACAAGGCTGGTTAACTGAAAAAGAATTTTGTATCAGAAATATCTAGTATCACATGTATGCCTGTACTTACAAAGTAGAAAGATCTGGGAAGTAACCTACTGGTTAACAGGTTTTGACTCTTGGAGGGTGTTACATGAATAATTAGAAATGCCTCGAATCTTATGTTGGTCCAGAATCTATTTAAAAAATTAAAACCCAATATAATCCGTCTTGCTTTGTATGTTTTCTTTCCATGTCTGTAAAACGAAGCGCTTTTCCTGATCACCAGTTTTTCATAGGTCAAGTAAATCTCATGGCACTAGCCCTAGAAAAAGGAAAACATTTGAGATTTACAAGACTATCAACATCAGAAGAGCTTACGTAAATACTATTGTCCTCATAATGGTCTATCTCAGAAGCCAGATCCGTATAAGTTTTTTCAACAGAAATTCAGGTTCGGGATAGGATCATCATCGATAAGACCAAGGACACAATACTGACTGATTAATATCGCCACTTACAGAAACGGTTACACTTGAGGAACTTCCCAGCAAACTGGCCTCTTTCATTGCGCTGACAGCGACCCCTCACTGTTGGCAGAGAAAAAAGAAAACACACTATTGTGGAGTAGTAGGGCCACCCCACCAAGACTTATAACCTAACAGAACCCTCTAAAAGTTATAAAATCCAGGCAACAAAAATTACTTCATATCTGCACATTGGTCTTATCTCAGAAGCCGAATCCGCACATGCTTTTCTTCAGGTAATCAGCTTCGGGATAGGTTTCATCATGAATTAGACCATAATCCATTAAGCTATGTTACTGTGACATTCACCTTAAACCAAAGCAATGCTAAAAGACAAGTACTATATTAGAGAAATACTACAGTAGATCTTGAAAGCCACACAACTTACTTCATAATAAAGCTGCTAGTCAATGAGGTCCACAGCTTCATTAGTATTCATCAAGCCCCAGGATGCTGTTCAAGGGCAAAAAAAGTTTTCATTTAATCTACATATGGACCACACATATGCTGAAACAAAGTACTAGTCCAACACATACCTGGTAAGATTGTCAGGTTTTAGCTAAGTAATTTTCCAGCAAATGTTCTCTCCTATGTTTTGAAATTTTTCTTTGCATCTAATAAAAAAAAGCAAATTTCAAATGATGTACCACCTTCTATTCCTATAAATCAACAGGTTTACTTTCGAGTTTAAAAACTAAGCTCTCAACAATACCCACCTTAGCATCTCCAGGTAACAGTTCCGTTACACTGAAAGCCATCGTTCCTGCGGTGGATCAACCTATTTAAAATTAAGCATTCTAAGAGAACGCCACAGTGCAAGATTTTCAGTACTAAACCCTCCCTTTCACTAATCCGATCAGCGCATGGCGCCATCTGGGCACGCTACAACTCAGCCTCATTCACAGTCGGGAGCTACCCACGGAAATAAACATTCGATCCGGCGACGGGAGAAAGACTCGGTTCAGTAATAAAAGCCTCTTGCTGTTAATGTAAAAGTAACTTCCCGCCCCAAATCCTGGAAATGTAGTTGTTTTCCCGCCGCCGCCGCTCAGGCTCAGCCGGTCGGCTGCGCGGGCTCGGTACCCAGGCCGCGCACAGCTTCCGCGCCATCAGCAGCAGCCTCGGCTCGAAGGCTGCCCCCATCCGGACTCAGGGCACGTGGCGGTCGGGCTGCGTGTTTCCGACGTGCAGGCTTTCAACACACAGCAACGTTAACCTCAAATCTCTAAAACCGTTTCAAAGCCTGCAGCCCCCAACCCAAACCTACGCCACCCAGATTCGCCTAAATACTGGCCCGCGACGCCCACTCACCTACCGCCGAGCAGCAGCTCCCAAATCCCGACGTAAAAGACCGAGCGCTGCCGCCAGCAGTTCCCTATATAGCCTCTCCTGAGTCAGACCGAGGCCGCCCCTCCCTCTCGCGTCGATTGGACAAGGGAGAAGACGGGGGCGTGGCCGTCTCCTGACGCGTGAAAGCGAGAGCGCGCGGTGGCTCTTTGCTGTCGGGGCTCGTTCCGGGGCGTGGTGCGCGCGCCGCCCGCCGGCCGCGCGCCCGCCCAGTCCCCGGCGCGCGCCCGCTGGCGGCGCTGCGATCCCTCGCTTGCGAGGCTGGCTCTACGTGGCGCGGGAGTGGCGCCAGAATTCAAACTAACAGCCGCAGTTGGAGGCGAGGCTCCCGCTTGCCCGGAGCCAAGTCCGCCCCGGACGGGTTGGGCGGCTCGGGGCCGGGAGTGGACTTGAGTTAGGCAGCGCAGGGCGGCCTCGGTTTAGGACCCACTCGAGAAGGCGGGCTGGCGCCGGCCGGGAGTGAGCGACCCGCGGCCGCCGCACGCCCAGAAAGGGAAAGTAGATGGCAGACCTGTTCGGGTGAAAACACTCTGTGAAAGCGCTGCGACTCTCCTCCGGTCCGCAGGGAGAGTACCGCGCCCCTCCAGCTCCCGCGGCCGGTGCGCCCTGGGCGGCGTCCGGGCCCCGCGCCCCGCCCCCCTCCCCTTCCGTGGGCCGGGCGCTGCTCCTACACTCTGATCTGCACGTCCAATTCTTCCTGAGCCAGCAACCCCGAGAGGTAAATACTCCATTTGGCGAAGGAGAAAATTGAGGCCTAGGGCAGCCAAGTAATTTGCCTAAATTCACACAACTGAAAAGCTTTTCTGTTTTTAATTTCTTTGTACTAAGTTCATTATAATGAATGCAGGAGAAAGATTAATTTGAGAAATATCCCAGAATACTTTATCAAAACGACACTCAGAAAATTCAGAGGCAACGGTTTTATTAATTACTATGTGTGAGTAAATATATGTATATGCACGCGCACACAAGCACACATGACATTCGAACATTTCAGCATTTAAAAAAGTCTTCATAGCACTTATTCCTAATTCGTATTTAAATTTGTTTATTGTCCTCCTCGTGTAAGGAACACATAGTTTTGTGCACCATTATTTTTCTGCTTTAGAGCAATGCCTGGAATAAAGTAGGTTGTTAGAAACAATTGGTTGAATGAATGCATGCATATATGCGGTGGCTTTTTGGAAAATTAAAGCGAAGACCAACTTCCAGATTAAGAGATACTAGTGAAAAGCAACTATCTGTAACAGGAATCTAAGCGATGAAATATTCACTTGGCTGGGTAGTACGGTATTTTTGAATATCATTTTGTAATGTAGTGTAAATTTGCATATTGCTCATAGTAAAAAAACTAAAACAGTACAAAAAGATTAAAAAGCAGAGAAGTTCGTTTCCATATCACTGGAAATCTCTCCATTTTTAACAGTTTTTGAAACTTTTTATGCACATACAAATATATGTATATTTTCCCACATACAAATATGATCTATATACTTTTATTTTTTTTCTTCTTCCCCAAAGCCCCGGTATATAGCTGTATCTTCTGGTTGTAAGTCCTTCTAGTTCTGCTATGTGAGCTGCTGCCACAGCATGGCTACTGACAGACGAGTGGTGTGGTTCTATTCTGGGAACTAGGCTGGGCCACTGAAGCAGAGCACACCGAACTTTATCCAGTAGGACATCAGGGCTGGCTCTAGGATCTGTACACTTCTCTGCAACTTGCTTTGCTCTCTGTTAAATATCATAGACATCTTTCCATATCAGTACATATAGATGACCTTATTCTTCTTTATAGCTTGTACAGTGTTCAATTGGATGTATCGTAATTTTCTAATTTTTCACTATTTCAAACAGTGCCCAAGTGAATTAAAGCCATATCATAGTGAGCTTGTGAGAAGATCTGCAAGATCAATTTCTAGAAGTGAGTTGAAGGTTATGTGCACTTAAGTTTGTGATAGACATTGCTTAATTGTTCCCACTTTCCTTCTGCTCCCACAAAATGGTTGTGTTGTGGTTATATTTTGAAATGTTTTACTAATTGAAAAATATATATATGACTATTGTGGGATGGCAGTTATTACACAATTGAAATTGAAAACTGTTATTCTCTTTGTTGTCTTTCAATCGCTGTTTGCTGTACTGAAGACCATCACAATCATCTGGCCAAAAGCAGTATAAAACAATGATTCCCTACCTTGACTTATCAATTGAATTATTGGAGAGCTAAAAAGTATCAAATTTCTGGGCCCTGGAACGACTACAGCAGACTCTCCAGCAGTGAGACTCAGGAAACATTTCAAACAAGGATCTGGGGCAATGCTGTCCAACAGGAATATAACACGAACCACAGATGCAAGTTGCATATATAATTTTAAATATGCTAGTAGCCACATTTTTAAAAAAGTAAAAGGAATCAGATGAAATTAATTCTAATGCATTTTATTTAACCCAATATAATGAAAATATTTTCATTTCAACATATGATCAATGAAAGTTATTGAGATATTTTACATCTCTTTTTCTGGTACTCAGTTGTTGAAATCCAGTGTGTGTTTTACACTCACAGCACATCTCAATTTGTCCACATTTCAAGTGCTCCATGGCCACATGGCTAGTGGCTCCTGTATTGGACAGCATAGGTCTGGGGTGATTCACATATATGTAGAAGTCTGGGAACCACCGTGTTAGGGTAAGTGCAGTACTGCACACCTGACACATATTCCAATCTTTTTTAAAAAAACCTTTCATATTACTTTTGACTCATAAACTAATAACTCTAAGACATGCAATGTAAAGTGAAATGAATCCAGAGCCTGATTATTGATAACACTGCCCTCCAGTGAACGTGGGCGATGACTGTGAAGCTAGTACATAACTCATTCAGGACGTTTATCTCTTCAAGGAACAGAAAAACATACTGAGGGATGAAGCTGTCAGTCATTGTTCCCACACCTAGAACAGTCAAGCAAATTGCTACCAAATATTTGAAGTGATTTAAGAACAGACCATATAAAGGTCACAACTGAAATTAAAAGTGTCCTCGAAGAATTTAGCATACTGAAAATAAATTCTCATATTTTGTAGCAAACTTCCAGGTAAGATCATCATTTTAATCATTTTCTGGAAGAAATTGTTCACTGAGCCCCTAGTGCATGCATTGTGCTTCAGGGAAAGCTAATATGAATACACAAAAGTCCTTGCCTTTCCCAGAAGAGTTTATAGTTTAGTAAGAAGTGTCTATCCAACTTTAGACACTTCTGCTTTAAAAATTAGATAGTCATTAAAGACTTTTGGGTAAGATCATAATGTGAACCAAATAGTGTTTTAGGAAGGGTTTGGGAGGAAAGATTAAAAGCAGTGTTTAGAAATTAGTGTGATCATTTAGATAAGATATTGTGAGGGACACTACTATAATTTTGGCCATGGAAATGGAAGGCAGGACAGAGAACAACATAGGGTGAGAGCTTATGTGTTGTTAGGTTCTTGTATGCATTGGACCATGTAATCTTCAAAACAATCCTGGCATGTATTTTTAACCTTATATTAGAGATGAGGAAAGTGAGGCCTAGAGATCTCAGTTAACCAGCATTCCCAAACTCATAATCATGTCAGCAGGACATGATATTGCTGTGTCGAAGAAAGAAATAGTAGGATGTGTTGATGAACTGTGAGGGAAGAGAGGTAGTGGAGTGAAGCCTGGACAGCTACGAGAATGGCAGCTCCATTGACAGAAAAAGGGATGTCAGGAGTCACTGATTTGGGAGCAGGGAAAAGAAGATTCACTTTGGTTGTGTTAAATTGTGGGTGGAACATTCGGTTACATTCGTCCAGTGGACCATCAGAAATGTAGAAATGAAGTCCAAGAGAAAAGTCAGGCCTAGAGCAGAACCATTTGGCAAACCAATGTAGAGAGGCTGACTAAAGTCACATGCACAGATGAGTGTGGGGAGAAACAAAAAGAGCCAGCAACAGTGGCCTAGAATTAGTACCATAGTGTGTACAGATATCCTGCAGTAGACAACCTTTGAAAACATAGTCAATACACAGAAAGATCTGGTTAGGTCATGAATGTGTGAGAAAAAAGTTCACTATTAAGCTTTTGGTTAAATCATGGGAGAAATACACTACTTGATGCCACAGTTAGTGTAAGCATAATTAATTTATTCCAAAGCAGAAAAAAATTCAGTCCTCAAAGATAAGAATTATCTGGGCCAACCCTGGTCGCGTGGTGGTTAAGTTCAGTGCATTCCACTTCGGCAGCCCAGGTTCGGTTTCCGGGTGCGGACCTACACAACTCATCAGTGGCCATAATGTGGCGGCAGTTCACATACAAAATAGAGGAAGATTGGCCACAGATGTTAGCTCAGGGTGAATCTTCCTCAGAAAAAAAAAATCTGGTAAGGAGTTGATATCCAAAATGTGTAAAGAACTCATACAACTCAATAGTAAAAAATAGGCAGAGAATATGAACAGAAATTTTTCCAAAGAAGACATACAGATGGGCACCAGATACGTGAAAAGATGCTCAACATCACTAGTCATCAGGGAAATGCAAATCAAAACCACGAGGGATATTACCTCATACCTGTTAAAGTGGCTATTACCAAAAAGACAAGGCAAGGGTGTGGAGAAAAGGGAACCGTTGTGTGCTGTTGGTGGAAATGTAAATTGGTGCAGCCACTATGGAAAACAGTATGGAAATTCCTCAAAAATTTAAATATAGAACTACCGTATGATCCAGCAATTCCACTTCTGGGTATTTATCCAAAGAAAATGAAAACACTAACTTGAAAAGATGTATGCACCCCCATGTTCATTGCAGCATTATTTACAATAGCCAAGAAGTGGAAACAACCTAACTGTCCATTGACAAATGAATGGATAAAGAAAATGTGGTATATACATATTACTATATATATATATATATATATATATATATATAGTATTCAGCCATGAAAAATAATGATATCTTGTCATTTGCAACAACGTGGATGGACCTTGAGGGCATTATGCTAAGTGAAATATGTTAGAGAAAAACAAATATCATATCATCTCACTTATATGTGGAATCTAAAAAAACCCACCAAGTTCATGGATACAGAGAACAGATTGGTGGTTGGCAGAAGTGGGGAGAGAGGGGCGCAAAATGGAAGAAGAATGTCAAAAGGTACAAACTTCCAGTTATAAAATAAGTAAGTCCTGGGGATATAATGTACAGCATGGTGACTATAGTTAATAATACTATATTGCATATTTGAAAGTTGCTAGGAGAGTAAATCTTAAAATCATAACAAGAGAAATATTCTGTAACTGTGGTGATGGATGTTAACTAGGCTTTTTGTGGTGGTCATTTTGCAGCATATACAAATATCAAATCATTATGTTGTACACGTGAAACTAACATAATGTATGTCAATTATACCTCAATAAAAAATTAAAAAAATAAGAATTAAAGAATCTTACCTCTTAGTGTAATGTTCTTTTTTCCAATGTCTAAACTGAACTGATCAGTAGGTTTGATGGCAGAACAGACAACTGTGAACTGAAGAAAATTTTGTGAATACTCCATAAAATAATAAAGAGTTAAGTTCGTGAAACAGTAAAATTAAAGAGCTAAGTTAGGGGGAAAAATCATGTATATGCAGAAACATCAAGAGGCGGTTTGGTTCGTGAGTCTGAAGTTCAGAGGAGAGGTCAGGGCTTGAGTGTCATTGGCATGAGTAAGGTATTTAAAGCACGACACTGAGTGAGATCATCACGGAAAGAGTATAAATAAAGAGGAGAGAGCCTGTCACAGCCTTGGAGCATTGCAAACTGCACAGTTCCAGTAGAGAAGAAAGTGCCAGCAAAGGAGACCCCTTGAGAGGAAAACTGGAGAGTGTGATATCTCAGAAAGGAGCTGAAGAGTTTCAGGGAGAGATAGGTCAATTGGAGTAAATGCTTCTGAAAGGTCAACTAATATAACAGAGATGACCATTGGGTTTGGCAGCATGAAGATCACCAGTGATCTTGTAAACACAGTCTCTAGTGAATAACGATAATGGAAGCCCATTCGAAGAGGATTGAGGAGAAAGTGAGGTGAGAGGCAGAAATTGGTCAGTAACTGGAGAGGGTTGTAAGGTCAAGGGACTGCTTTTTAAATGGGAGATACTAGAGCATGTTGTATGTTCATGGGAGTGATTTTGGAGACGGGGGAGATTTGTGATGTTGGAAAAAAAGGCAAAAGTTATAAGGGCAAAATCCTTGAGAAGACAAGAGGAGATCTTCTCCAGAATACAAGTGGAAGTCTTTGATGGGAAGAGGGACACTTCATCTGTTTCATCAGTTAAAAGAGAAGACAGGTGTGAGAAAGGCAGTCATACACAGCCTGTTGACCCTTGCATAACTGCAGAAGAGCATGCCTTGGGCCTGGGACATTTTCCTACATGGAGATAAGGAGCTCTCACAGCCTGTGTTGGGTACATGAACTTGTTTGGGAGTACCTTTCCCTGTTCCAGGCTTGATGTGTGCTTCTTTGTTTTGCTTAAAGTGTGTACATCATATGGCACCTGGCCAGCCTCGCTGCTACATCTATTCCTGGTGGGAAGGGAATTGTGTCCCTCACCTGCAGCACAGGAGGGGTGCATGTAGACCATCTCCCTGTGTCAGCTTCAGGGCAAAATGTGGTGGCCATGAGGGCTGACACACCCTATTGAGACTGACCTTGCTATGTCTCTTCTCTGTGAGAGTAAAGTGTTGTTCCATCCATTGCCTGTGTGAGTCGTATCTTTCTTGGCAACTCTGAAATCTGCAAAATTCTGCAGTGGGTTGACATCTTGGTACTGCTGCTCCTGGCGGTGGGCAACAGGTGTCACTTGCTGGACAGTTTGTTGCAGCAAACAAGGTCATCAACAAAGTACACCATGGCATGGTGGAGATGCATGGGGTTCATCAGTCCACCATCCAGGCCTGGTGCCAGCTCCCTGGGGGGATGATGGGCTGACTAAACTGCTGGTCTGCCTCTGGCTGAATGAGGATAAATGAGGTGTAGACAATCTCCCTGTCAGCAAGGATAAACTGGTGTGATGGATGAGGGCAGAAATGCAAGAGGTGGACCTAAAAAACAATCGGAAAATTAACCTGGCTTCTGGCTACCTCACAGTCCCACACCATCCTCTAACTCCCACATGCCAGGGGTTGTAGATGACACCCGAGGGGAGTCAAAATCCCCTGTGTAGGAAGCTCCACCTGATCTGGGTTACTTAAAAGTCCCAAGTAAAACCTGTTTTCACTCAACACAAAACGACTGATAGTGTTGCTGAAAACATAACTGATGAAATGAGGTCCTTCTCTGAGAATGAAATATGTAAACTGAAAGATACATGTGGGCAGAAACCAGGGCAGTCTCATGCAGCTTGTTTGGTGTGCCCATTTGATAAGGAGGCCTTGCAGACCCAAATGTCTCAAGCTAAGTGGCAAGTCTAGAGAAGCTAACCACTGACGCCCGGCTGCATTGTGTTTTTGCCCCCAGGAAACAGGGGCAGACAGTGATAAGCCCATGTCACTCTTGATTTGGATTACAGAGTTTGAGAACAGTATTCACAACAACAAGGACTTCCCTAAGCCTAAGAGCCCCTGGAAAACATCATAAAGCCATAACTGCGTTTCAGTTAAAAGCCATAGATACCTGACTATATGACCCTTCCCCTGGGGACGTAGATGATGCAGTGGAAACCTTCAAGTGACAGGCATCTCCCCAGTGGAAGACTCCATTTTCTCTAATGTTGTCCCCTAAAATGACTGTGGGAGAAGTAATGGAAAAGCTCTGCTGATACGTCCTCTTTGGGATAAAAACAATAAAATAGTTTCAATGGTTTCCAAAAACTTGGGCTGGACAGATAGAAAACCAACAAGGGGAAGCCACATCCAGAGCCAAAAAGGGAATCCAAAGGATGACAGACAGGAAAAAAAGGAAAAGAACAGGGTCAATGCACAAAGCGATATGGTTTTGGTTGTTAAAATTGGATAGACAAAATGAAAATTGGTGAAATCCCTGCAGAAGACTCCACCAATGCTGTTGGGTAGAGAGAGGGCCCTCTAAATTAAAGATTAAGTCTCTAATCCCATGTTCCCATTGTGAAGGCCTGGCTGGTACAGAATGACTCAGACCTCCAAGCCATCCAAGACAAACAAGAGTCACTGAACTCACTAGCTAAGATGGTGATGGACAACAGAATAATCCCAATGATCCGCTGGTGGAACTGCATGGTCTTTGTGTTATTGCCAACACCTTTCGTTGTGTATATATCAATAATTCAGGGAAGGTTAAAACTGAGCTGGAGAAGATCCATGCTCAGGCAGGATAGTTATGAGCTGTATACCTGCAGTCCCCCTTAGACTCATTTTTAAAAACTCTTTAGTTGGCTTAATCCAGGCACTTAGGGTTCATGCTTAGGGACAATCCTTGAGGGAGGCCTGATCTTTCTGGGTCTGGTTCTCCTAGTGACTCTGATCAATACTGTCTCAAAATGACAGGGAGGGTTTGCAAGTGAACTACATCCATACAGATTGTTCAGGGGCTCCATTGGACCCAGTTCCATCTCCAGATTTGGAGCAGATGTTGGTCTTACCATATTTGATATGCTTTATCTGCTATTCCAGTGTCTCAGCAAGGGTCAAGTCTGGGTTATTGGGAAAGGCAGTCATGCACAGCCTGCTGGCCCTTGCGTGGCTGCATAACAGTGTGCCTTGGACCTGGAACATTTTCTTACATGGAGGTAAGGAGCCCTCATAGCCTATACTGGGCATACGGACTTGTTTGGGAATATCTTTCCCTGTTCCAGGTTTAATAATATGTACTTATTTGTTCTTCTTAAAGCTTGTGTATTGTACAGCACCTGGCCAAGCCCGCTGCTATATCTGTTCCTGGGTGGGGAGAGAAGGGAATCCTTCACTTGAAGCATAGGAGGGGTGCGTGTTCCTACATCAGCTCTGGGGAAAGATGAGCTGGCCATGGGGACTGACACTCCCTATTGAGGCTGATCTTGCTCCGTCTCTTCTCTGTGTGAGTAAAGCATTGTTCCATCCAATGCTTGTGTGAGTGATGTCTCTCTTGGTGACCCTGACAACTGCAAACCATGCAGTTGGTTGACATCCTGGGACTGATGCTCCTGATGGTAAGCAACAGATGCCACTTGCTTGATAGCAGGAAGTATAGGTAGAGATAATGGAGGTCCTGACTTATTGTTTGTATTTTCTCAAATAATTATGTGGCAAAGTCATCAACCGAGAAATGGAAAATTGGGAGGTATAAGAGGTTTAGAGAGAAATGATATGTGAAATTGTCAGTATGCAGAGTAGAAAAGCAGGCAGACGAGGGAAGTAAAGTAGGATTGGTTGGCAACGTGAAGTGCCCATAAGATTTATGGCCATAAATTTATTGTGAGTGAAGTTGTAAGCTTTCTTTTCCTAGAAATATTCACACACTTGGGTGCAGGTGTGGTTTAGCTGGGACTACTTAGGGTTAAAGCTTTGTCTGGGAGATAATGAAAGAAGAAAGCACTGAGAGAGTTGAGGGTGTTTGCAAGGAAATGATTTGAACAATGAACAAAGAAGTGTAAATTGGGTAAGGGGATGATTTGTAGTGAGAAAGTGATGGTGTCCACCCACTGGAGGTTTCATTAAGGCCAAAGAAGAGCTGCAGGGGGAAGACTAGAAATGTTAGAACTGGCAGGGTTAGAAAATAGGGTTCTGGAATTTGAGATGTTGGAGGTAGCATAGTTGTTGGTAAAGACTGAGTCAATAGTGTTACTGTGGGAGTGCATAATTGAGGTGGAAGGATGAAAAGATCGTTGGAGGCAAGGAGGTTGAGGAACTGAGAGTCTAAGATGTTAGGTGTATCATCACTGTAGATGACGGCAAAATTATAATTGGGAATAAAGACCGTGAAACAAGTGCTAGAGTCATCAGTGAATGAGGGGGTATGATCCAGGGGTTTGAAAGATGAAAGTAACAAGGAGAAGAAGCCAGTGTTAAAATCTGCTGGCCTACTTCAAAGATTATGGGGCTTTTGTAGGAAAGGCAGTGCCGGGGTAGGGAGGGGGTAAGATTTGGAAGCTACAATCAAGAGCAAGGGGAACACCCCTCTACCTCCAGGCCTGAGTTCCATGGGTGGTTCCGTTTGGGACTTTTAAAGTTGAAATGTCTGGAGACATTCAGTACAAGATACCAAGCATGCAATTGAATATACAAGCTTAGAATTTGGGAGAAGGTGAAGGATGGAGGTATGCATTTGGCATTTGTACTAGAAATTTATCATTTTTGGCCACCTCACATTCACAGAGATCCCCCTTCTCCAAGTTCTCTTGCTTTTTTTGTGTATCTATCCTTCGTTTGCTCTCAGCTCTTGTTATTTGGATGCAGTTACTGCTCTGTCAGCACTAGGGTAGGGCTGGTTGGCTTAACCATTCAACAAATCCTACCACCTGGCTACAGTGATGGGTTTGCAGGTGCACACCACTCAGTTTGAGCCAATGAAAGTCAGACTTGACTTTTGTCCAACTGTTGGGAAAAAGAAGCTTTCTCTTTCTTACTGCGTATTGAACACAGAGGATGTGAAATCTTAGAGTGCTGCCACCATCTTTTGACCACAAGAGGAGAGCCTACCTGTTATTGAAGTCAACACACAGAGGGGAAGAGAGAAGAGCTGAGTTGAGAGGCAGAGAGAATTGGGTTGTAGGGATACTATTTGAACAGGAGTGATTCCTGTGGCACTAGAGTGTAACCAGTCCTTAGTAGAAATCAGGTCATGTTCAGTTATCTACTGCTGCATAATAAGCCACCTCAAACTTAGTGCCTTAAAACAAAAACAATTATTATTTCTCAGATTCTACGGGTTAATTGGACAGTTTTTCTGACTGGGGCTTACTCATGCTGAGACATTGAGTTAACAGATCTCCTGGGGGTGTGACTCAGCTGGGACAACTGGGCCTCTCTTTCCACACGGTATTTCATTCTAGGCTTCTTCGCAGCATAGAAATATCTGGACAGTATTAAGATCATCTATTAAGCATCTGCTTATATCATGTATGCATAGGTTCCATTGTTCATATCAAGTCATATGGCCACGCCTAGAGACAATATGGAAGGCGGATACACAAGGGTGTGGATACTGAGAGGTGTGAATACTGAGAGGTGTGATTCATCAGGGCCATTACTATAATGATCTATGACAACCTGCTTCTACTAATTCTTAGAACGTTTGAAATTCATCTATGGACCAAACGGGTATATCAACCTCACTTTACCTCATTAAAAAAAAATCTATTATGCCAACTATCTTACCTTTCCTGCTCTAGATCCACTCTTCAACCTTCTCCATCTTGCTTTGTGCTCTGGGAAGCTGACTTCAGTGGATTCCATCAATGAAATCCCTTTCCTCTGGCTTCCCATTGATTTGGGCCAATAGGGAATCCTAGCAAGAGATCAGAGGGAGGAGAGAGTTGCTGTTGGCCTCCACTGAGGGGATAGCTTATGTTAAGGTCACCACTTCACTCCGTCTTTCTTTCCTTGCCCCTTCAGATCGAAGGGTAGTAAAGCTTAACTAGGGCTAGGATACTATTCTATCCTTTTGGTTTTCCTACACATTGTCCACCCTATAAATAACCTTTTTCTTGAACTTTTCTCAAATTATCCATATGTTTCCTGTTGGGACCCTGAATAACATTTACCTGTAAACTCCTGTTTTAATGAACTAGGATTAAGTGCACTTAAAAGTACATATGCACTCATATACATAATAGTGAATATCCTTGTCTTGTCAACCAGGCCAAAGTGATTTAATCTTTTGGTTTCTATAACCAGCTTGACCTGATGACTATGATATTTTTTCAGTCCATCATCCAAGGTTATGCACCATTGTCTAAACGAAAGCTGTCTTTCAGTCCATCCTTGGGCAGCACCTTACAACTGCCCATTCTACTGCAGCTTCTCACAAGTAAACTGCAGGCAGTATTAAGTAAGATGTTCAGATAATTCTTAAGCACTGTTTAGAAAGGCTGCAAGCAAAAGATTGCCTAGAAACTGGCTGGGAATGCTTATAATGACTGAATTCTGTAACTTGTCAGTAAATTTATACAATTGCTGTTAGCTATCATTTTATAATAACTTCAGGGACATAAATTCTAGAATCCTAAATCCTCAAAGTAAGGTTTGTAAACCGATGTTGTCTCAACACTTTCACCCTTTAGCTTTACAATGCACAACGATGTGTCATGTGTTTTAAACTCAGGTTTTAGGAAATTTCATAATTCTCTAAATGACAAACAGCTAGACGATAAGCAGCTATTACAGATTTCTTAAGATATTTCAAGAGGTTGAAATCATGGCCAGAGTTTTGCATATTGTTAAAGTAATTTTCCAATGCACTGCAAAATTTTGCCAGTTATTTTTGATCATACATCCAATGTGATGACTGGTTATATTTTATAAGTACTTCAGCTATTAAGGATCAAATATCATGAATGGTTGAGTAGTTTCTTTAAAACAATTGAAGTGGAGCTGGGAATGGGCTACAGTGTGTGGCTTCCTAGATGCACACTTTTACTTTGCTTTTGTCACACTGGTACCTTCTTGTGATATTCTGGGTGGTTTCTGTCAGGTGTATGGAGGAGCCTGAAATTCGTGTACTGTTGCAAGGCCATGGATCAGAAGCCCTTTAGCTCAGAAATGTTATTTAATGGCCTGTCATAAAGAGAATTTTCCCAGCTCACATTGTGTGAGTAATCAGAGCCTGTCAACTTTGTGAAATGATTGTATAATGAGGGTTTTGAAATGGAAGGAAATTCTGAGTTTATTTCTGGGAGATATTTATATACACGAATAGAAAATGAAAGATAACTTTTTCAGAAAGGCACATTGGAAATCAACTTATTTGGAAAGAGTTTAATTAAATTCAAATATTCATTAACCATGATATACATTATGGATAGACCTTATGTACATGCTGTGTGCTTTGAAGATAGACATCAAGCATCAGCTATAATTTATACTTTTGTGGCTATTAGAAAACCCTCATGAGTTAAAATAGACTAAAGACGCAACAACCAAATGCAGTGAGTGAAACTTGATAAATTCTGGTTGAAAAACAACAGTTTAAAAGACATTTTTTTGACACTTGAGAAATTTGATTTTGGACTGGATGTTATATAGTATTAGTGTATTGTAACTTTCTTAAATGTGTTAACGTTATTGTTTATAGAGGAGAATCTCCTAATTCTTAGAATATACATGCCGAAATATTTAGAGGTGGAGGTTCATGATATCCACACGTCACTTTCATATGGGTCAGACAAATATTCACACATATATATTTCACATATTTGCTTTGTTTCTGTGTATAATGTATGGCAAATGGTTCAGCAGTATGTATATGAGATACATATGTGTGTGTGTACACATACTGACATATATGTATGTATTTTTATAATATTCTCTCCTTCCCCTCCTACACACGTGATATATTATTGACAATTATTAAATCTAGTTGGTGTATATAAGGTTATTCACTGATTAGACTTTCAATTTTCCTATGTCTTTAAAATGTTTCTATACGTTTAGAAGTGGTGGGGCCTGGGGTGCAGAGAGGAAACCCTGTGGGGGGTGGCGATCCCTGTGGTAGGGTATGACAGAGACAGTTATTTGTCTCCCAACATCTATATTCTCTTTCTTCTTCCTTCGTATTCCGTAGTAAGAGAACTCTGAATTTATTTGGGGTGGCAAGGTGCCCAGCCAAATTACAGTTCCTACCTTCTCTTGAATCTGAGTGTGGCCATGTGATTAAATTCTGGCCAGTGAGATTTAAATGGAGGTTGTTGGGCAGCATTTGGGGTAAGATATCTTAAAATGGAGAGTGGTCACCTTTTATCCCTCAGTCTTTCCTGCCCTTCTTCCTGCTGCCTGGACTGTAGACATGAGTAGAGCTCCAGAAAACATCTAGAGCCATGAGGTGACTGTGAGGATGCAAGCTGTGTGCCAGGATAGTGCAGCAGAAAGATAGAAACGTGGGTTTCTGATGACTGTTGTCTTAGCCTGTTCAGACTGATGTGACAAAATGCTAGAGACTGAATGGCTTATAAACAACAAGCCTTTACTTCTCACTGTTCTGGAGGCTGGGAAGTCCAAGAACAAGTTGCCAGCAGATTCTGTGTCTGGAGAGAGCCCACTTCCTGGTTCATGGTCAGCATCTTTTCGCCCTATCCTCACCTGGCAGAAGTGGCAAGGGAGCTTTCTTGGGCCTCTTTTATAAAGGCGGTAATCCCATTCATGAAGGCTCTGCCCTCATGGCCTAATCACCTTGCGAAGGCCCCATCTCCTAATACCACCCCATTGGTGGTTAGGCTTCAACACATGAATTTTACTGCACTCAAACATTCAGACCATATCAACCATGTATCTACTATACCAGCTCTGGGCTGTTCAACTCTGGTTTCTGCTATGTGTGAGAGAAATAAGCTCTATTTTGTTTAAGGCATTCTTTTTTTTTTGTTGTGGAAGATCAGCCCTGACCTAACATCTGCCACCAATCCTCCTCTTTATGCTGAGGAAGATTGGCCCTGAGCTAACATCCATGCCCATCTTCCTCTACTTTATATGTGGGACTCCTGCTACAGCATGGCTTGACAAGCAGTGCTAGGTCCGCACGCGGGATCCAAACTGGTGAACCCCGGCCACCAGAGCAGAACCTGTGAACTTAACCGCTGTGCCACAGGGCCAGCCCCGGCATTCTTAATTAGAGGTTCCTCATATGTAACTAAAGCTAATCCTAACTGACACAAAGGGAGATAACACTGATAAGATAAAGATGTTCTAGACATACGTATAATTCCGATGAGAATTAGGAAATCTGCTTGAGCAAATCTGAAATCTGGATTGAAAAACTAGAGAACGATAGTATAAGCTATAAGTTTTTGGCAGTTCAGGGAAGCCATGTGGAGATGTTTCTTAGAGTATTTTATACATTAAGAGCCAGTCTACTGACCTTTATTCAGTTAGAAAGAAGAAATGGGATAATGCCAGTGCAGATCCCCCTGTATTTTTTAATAGTCAAGTTTTTGTTGGGAACTTAGTTGAGGCTACTTTGGCTCATTATACCAGAAGAGGATCTTTCAAATATCATTTAGGGGCCACCTTGGTGAGTACAGTGGCTTAGTTTCATTTCCTCTGACTGCTAGTTTCTAGATGCTGAGAAGGAGAAGAGAGGGTCAAGTAAGCTTTTGGTAAAAGAGTAAAGAGGGAGAGAATTATCTTTGTTGTTCCAGTCTGTGATTCCTTGACTGCTTTCTTGCCCTCTGTCTTCAGTTTTAGGAAAAATTGAATGCCTTCACACAAGGTAACTGTTTATAAGATACATCCTTTTAAAATCAGCTTTCAGATTTTTGCACTATTCGAAAGAACTTCCCATTTCTCATCCTTTAAATTTTTGCACTAGAACCTTAAGTATAGATGTATATCTTGCTTTTAAATGTCTGCAATAACATCTTTTCCTCTGTTTGGTATGTCTTTAAGTGATCACCAAAATGGACTCTCAAGTATTTACCGCTGAAGATCTTTTACATAGATGAATGGAGGTTGCCCTCCAGTCAGGGAATAGATGACGTGATGGCTAATTTTATGTGAAAACTTGGCTGGGCCACAGTGCCCAGATATTTGGTCATAGGTTATTCTAGATGTCTCTGTGAAAGTGTGTTTTGGATGAGATTAACATTTAAATTGGCATATTTTGAGTAAAGCAGATTACCCTTCTAATGTGAGTAGGTCTCATGCAAGCAGTTGAACGCCTTGATATAACAAAAACTGACCTCTCTTGAGCAAGAACGAATTCTGCCAGCAGACTCTTTTTAGGCTCAAACTGCAACTCCTTTGGGTCTCCAGCCTGCTGGCCTACCTGCAGATTTTGGACTTGCCAGCCTCCATAATTCCTGCCAATTCCTTGAAATAAATCTCTCTCTCTCTCAATACAGATTTAGATATCCGTTTATATAGATATCTAAATATAGACATCTGGATAGATCTACATCTAGAAATACATGCTGTTGGTTCTGTTTCTCTGGAGAACCATGACTAATGCATACGATTTATTTGATTTTTATTTGCTATTCTTTCTTTAATTTCTTATTGCTATTGGGACATTTGCCTTTTATTCATAATTGTTTCAAAACTCTGCCATCTCTGGTGTTGTGTTCATACGGAACTCTTCTAGCTTCTTTTGTCTAAATGTCTGAGATGGTTATGAATTTTAGTCCAAAATATTGGCATGCAGAGGGTGTCACATTCCTTAATTTCTCTAAGAATTAAATCTGCTCTAAGCCTCCACGTGTAACATGTCAATCATCTCTGGGATCTCCTTCCCCATTCTGTTAGTTTATACAAGAATGTCAGTCTTATGAGAACACTAGCAGAGGGTCTAGTTTGTTAATCCAAGGTGGTTGTCTGCATCGCTGCGATTTCTTCTGCTACTTGATGCAGCTTTTCTGAAGCTGGCCCTCTAGTTTAAGTCACATATTCTTCTTTGAGACAAGTCAGGTGCCACTCACAGTGACCATAGATTTTCTTGAAAAGAAGTTTACTGTTGCTCTCAGCATTGTGCTGCTTGGTGTCTATCTTCTTCTGTAGGCATCCCATCGCAGTTATTCCGCATGCAGTCGTTCGTTCATGTGGGGCCGGCTCTCTTCCATGTTTAATCTCACTTCCAGACCTCGACACTTCCACTTGCCTTAGAGGATCTCCTCCACTCCTCTGATTTGCTTAATACTGTCTCACTCACTCAAAGCATTAGTCTCCATGTCTCCCTCTCGGAGAAGACTAGCTTTTTAGAAAAGTCTGAGTTGAGGTTGTTTCCTAGAAGCAAAAGTCTTTATGACAAGTGAAACCAAATGTTTGGCTAACTGCCTAGATTAGATGAGGGAAAAATATCTTCAGCTGAGGGAGCAAATTAATATATCAGTGCATTATCCTGTCGTGTCATTGCACAATATTATGTTTCCTCATCATTTTTTCCTTTGCTTTTATATAGACCCCTGTGTCATTATTTTTCATGATTTCCTCCTTAGAATCCTAATTTTTCACTGATGGAATACGTACTTTTGTTAAGTATGAAATTTGACAGCTATGACACTTTGAGTACATGATGTTTCAGATCTTGTCTATTCCCCATTTCAGTTTGTGTTTGATACTGAATGTTTCTAATTCTTCAGCAAATATTTCTTTGTTAAATTTCACTTCTGATTTCTTTTTTGACCTCTTCTTCTGTGTGTGCAATTCTGTTTCCAACTCTTATCTTTGATCTTTACCTTTGGTGGTTTGTTTCAGTGACAATGGTTATGGAGATGCTTGAGAAGTTATTTTTATGTCATTTACCATTCAATCAATCTGGTTCTATCTAAGCCTTATTCCTGGGGTGACTCAGGTAAGATTTCCAGCCACAAAGGGCTGTCCCAAGGGTGGGGCCTCAGGAGGATGGGCTGGATCAGCTTTTCATGGAGCAGCTGGAAACTTCTCAGTTCAAGAGGTAGTTGGAGCAGGGGGAATCCAGCAGTCAGTACCAGTGGAAGAATGTCAAGCATCAGCTCCAAGGAGCAAGTTCTAAGCTATAAGCAATAAATGATATAAAGATTCAAGAACCAAACTGCCCAGGGCACTTTACTCTCTGGCTCCAAGGATGCCTCTTTTCCCTGGTTAAGATGATTTCTTTGCTACTTTCTCTTCCTTTACCTATCTCTTAAATGGAGGTGTTACTCATGGTTCTGTTTGTGGTTCTCTTCTCTTCTCATTCTATTCATTCCCTCTGAGTGGTTTAATTCATTGGGTATCTGCTATGAGCCAGGCACTGTTCTAGGAGCAGGGCTTATAGCAGTGAATAGGTCAGACATGTCCTTGCTTGCGTAGAGCTTTTGTTCTGGTGGAAAACACAGTCAGAAAAAGTAAATAATTAAGCAATGTAATTTCTGATAATGATAAGTACTGGAAGAATATAAAACAGGATGCTGTAATTAATAGAGAATGGATTCTACAGAGCAGAGGGGCCCTCCACGCAAAATATGGGGTGAGATTGCTCCAAACAAAGGAAACAGTTGATGTGACGTCCCTAGACAGAGGGAATAGTTAGTGTAAAATAATCAGTTGGCATAATCAGGGAACAAGAAGAAAGCCACTGTGACTGGAGAGAGCAGAGAATGGAAGGCGATGAGATTGGAAGGAAAGAATTTTGATTTTGTATTGAATGTGATGGAAAGCCACTGGAGGGTTTACACCTAAAATATGATTTACACCTAAAAAATTAGTTTTTTGTTTATTTTTAATCTTTTTATGCCCAACATATTGTAGACAGAAAACTGTATAAAACCAATGTATACATTAATGAATTATTAAAAGTTCAACATCCTTGTAACTCCCGTTTAAGTCAAGATACAGAATTTTGCCAGCCACCCCAGATGCTCAAAGTGCATCATCTTAATCATAAGATTACTACTCTGAATTTTACTGCAATCAATTCCTTGCTTTTCATTATAATTTTGTCATCCCTAAACATCATTGTTCTCTCTTTTAAGTCTCTACTCTGTTTCTTTTTATCTTTCCTCTCATGTTTTATTTGTTGAGGAAATTGAGTCATTTGACTTACATGGTTTCTTAGTCTTGATTTTGTGGATTGTATCCTCATATTATATTTTAACACACTCCTCAGTCTTTTGTATTTCCACTACATTGTGTCTAGGGTCTTATTCAGATTCAATAGGTACATAATGTCTGATTGTCTCTCTTTCATGATGCTAGCTGACATTGAAACTCAATGCCTAAATCCATTAATTTTTTAGGAATTATATAATTGTGATCTCCAAATCTCCTTTTCACACCAAGAAGAATACTAGTTCTCAAGAATATTGGGGATGACATAATTATAATATCACATAATTACTTGTTTGTTTTATTCCACATTGTATGCACAATAGTCTCAGAGAAACACTACCAATACTACTACCATTCCTGTGATTGCTGAAAACATTTAAACTATTTTTGTGTATGTTCTCCTCATTTCCTCACCTTTAAGAAATAGGTGTATAGTACAGTTGCACTGTATCAATATTGTAAATGCACAAACCACTATACACTATATTCTCTTTATAATCCTCATCTAATCTTTGTTCTACAAGTAAATAAATATTTAGTGTTTACCAATAGTTCTTACATCAATGTTTCTCTACTCATTATGCTATCTGAAGCTCATTCCCTGGTAGATTTGACAGGAATGTCTCATGTGAACAATATTCTGTGACTTCTTACTTATGGATAACAGTTTACTTGTGGTACTTTTTTTCTTGGTGAGGAAAGTTGGCCCTGAGCTAACACTTGTTGCCAATCTTCCTCTTTAAAAAAAAATTTTTTTGTTTTTTATTTTGAGTTCATAATAGTTTACATCAATGTAAGATTTCAGTTGTACATTATTTCTTGACTGTCACCACGGAAGTGCTCCCCTTCACCCCCTGTGCCCACTCCCACCCCCCCTTCCCCTGGTAACCACTGAACTGTTTTTTTAATCCACATGTTTGTTTATATTCCGCATATGAGTGAAACCATCTGGTGTTTTTCTGTCTCAGTCTGGCTTATTTCGCTTAGCATAATTTCCTCCAGGTCCTTCCATGTTGTTGCAAATGGGATAACTTTGTCTTTTTTTCTGACTGAGTAGTATTCCATTGTATGTATATACCACATCGTCTTTATCCAATCATCAGTCGATGGGCACTTGGATTGTTTCCATGTCTTGGCTATTGTGAATAGTGCTGCAATGAGCATAGGGGTGCATACGTTACTTTGGATTGTTGATTTCAAATTGTTTGGGTAGATACCCAGTAGTGGGGTAGCTGGGTCATATGGTAGTTCTATTTTTAGTTTTTTGAGGAATCTCCATACTGTTTTCCATAGTGGCTGCACCAGTTTGCATTCCCACCAGCAGCGTATGAGAGTTCCCTTTTCTCCACACTCTCTCCAACATTTGTTATTTTTAATCTTAGTGATTATATCCATTTTAACAGGCGTAAAATGGTACCTTAGTGTAGTTTTGATTTGCATTTTCCTGGTGATTAGTGATGTTGAACATCTTTTCATGTGTTTATTGGCCATCTGAATATTATCTTCTATGGAAAAATGTCTGTTTATCCACTCTGCCCATTTTTTGGTCAGGTTGTTTGTTTTTTTATTGTTCAGTTGTGTGAGTTCCTTAAATATTATGGAGATTAACCCCTTGTCAGATATATGATTTGCAAATATTTTCTCCCAATTGGTGGGTTGTCTCTTTGTTTTGATTCTAGTTTCTTATGCCTTGCAGAAGCTCTTTAGTCTGATGAACTCCCACTTGTTTATTTTTTCTTTTGTTTCCCTTGTCTGAGAGGACATGGTATTCGAAAAGATCCTTTTCAGTTTAATGTCAAAGAGTGTACTACTTATATTATCTCCCAGGAGTTTTCTGGTCTCAGGATTTATGTTCAAGTCTTTGATCCATTTTGAGTTTATTTTTGTGTATGGTATGAGAGAGTGGTCTACCTTCATTCTTTTGCCTGTGGCTGTCCAGTTTTCCCAACACCATTTATTGAAGAGACTATCTTTTCTCCATTGCATGTTCTTGGCACTTTCGTCGAAGATTAGCTGTCTGTGGATGTGCAGTTTTATTTCTGGGCTTTCAGTTCTGTTCCATTGATCTGTGTGCCTGTTTTTGTACCAGCACCATGCCGTTTTGATCACTATGGCTGTGTAGTACATTTTGAAGTCAGGGATGGTGATACCTTCAGCTTTATTCTTTTTTCTCAGGATTGCACTAGCAATTTGGGGTCTTTGGTTGCCCCAAATGAATTTTAGGATTCTTTGTTCTATTTCCATGAAGAATGTCATTGGGATTCTGATTGGGATTGCATTGAATCTGTAGACTGCTTTGGGTAGTATGGACATTTTAACTATGTTTATTCTTCCAATCCATGGGCATGCAATCTCTTTCCATCTCTTTATGTCATTATCAATTTCCTTCCTAACATCTTATAGTTTTCATTGTATAAGTCCTTCACCTCCTTGGTTAAATTTATTCCTAGGTACTTTATTCTTTTAGTTGTGATTGTAAATGGAACGGTATTCTTGAATTCTCTTTCTGTAAGTTCGTTATTGGAATATAGAAAAGCAACTGATTTCTGTAATTTGATTTTTTACCCTGCAACTTTACTGTAGTTGTTAATTATTTCTATTATTTTTCCTATGGATTCTTTGGGGTTTTCTATATATAAGATCATGTCATCTGCAAAGAGCGAGTTTCACTTCTTTACTCCCTATTTGGATTCCTTTTATTCCTTCCTCTTGCCTAATTGCTCTGACCAAAACCTCCAGTACTATGTTCAATAAGAGCAGTGATAGTGGGCATCCTTGTCTTCTTCCTGTTCTCAGGGGGATGGCGCTCAGTTTTTGCACACTGAGTATGATGTTGGCTGTGGGTTTGTCATATATGGCAGTTATTATGTTGAGGTAATTTCCTTCTATCTCCATTTTGTTAAGAGTTTTTATCGTAAATGGGTGTTGGAACTTGTCAAATGCTTTCTCTGCATCTATTGAGATGATCATGTGGTTTTTATTCCTCAGTTTTTTGATGTGGTGTATCACGTTGATTGATTTGCAGATGTTGAACCACCCCTGTGCCCCTGGTATAAATCCCACTTGATCATGTTGTATGATCCTTTTGATGTGTTGCTGAATTCGGGTTGCCAAAATTTTGTTGAGGATTTTTGCATCTATGTTCATGAGCCATATTGGCCTGTAGTTTTCTTTTTTTATGTTGTCCTTGTCATGCTTTGGTATCAGAGAGATGTTGATCTTGTAGAATGTGTTAGGAAGTGTTCCATCTTCCCTAATTTTGGAATAGCTTGAGAAGGATAGGTATTAAATCCTCCCTGAAAGTTTGGTAGAATTCCTCAGGAAAGCCATCTGATCGTGGGGTTTTATCCTTTGGGATGCTTTTGATTACTGTTTCAATCTCTTTCCTTGTGATTGGTCTATTCAGATTGTCCGTTTCTTCTTAATTCAGCTTTGTGAGGTTGTAAGAATCTAAGAATTTATGCATTTCCTCTACATTATCCATTTTGTTGGCATATAGTTTTTCATAGTATTCTCTTTAATTTGTTGTATTTCTGTGGTGTCTGTTGTTATTTCCTCTCTTCCATTTCTAATTTTGTTAATCTGAGCTTTCTTTGTTTCTTTGTAAGTCTGGCTAGGGGTTTGTCAATCTTATTTATCTTCTCAACGAATCAGCTCTTTGTGTCATTGATCCTTTCTACTGACTTTTTTTGTTTCAATAGCATTTATTTCTGCTCTGATTTTTATTATTTCTCTCCTTCTGCTGACTTTGGGCTTTGTTTGTTCTTTTTTTTCTAATTCAGTTAGGTGTAATTTAAGATTGCTTATTTGGGATTTTTCCTGTTTGTTAAGGTGTGCCTGTATTGTGATGAATTTCCCTCTTAATATGGCTTTTGCTGCATCCCATATGAGTTGGTATGGTATGTTATCATTTTCATTTGTCTCCAGATATTTTTTGATTTCTCCTTTAATCCCTTCAATGATCCGTTGCTTGTTCATTAGCATGTTGTTTAGTCTCCACATCTTTGTCCCTTTCTCAGCTTTTTTCTTGTAATTAATTTCTAGCTTTATAGCATTATGATTGGAAAAGATGCTTGTTATTAATTCAATTTTCTTAAATTTATAGAGGCTTGCCTTGTTTCCCAACATATGGTCTATCTTTGAGAATGTTCCATGCACACTTGAGAAGAATGTGTATTCTGCTGTTTTTGGATGGAGTGTTCTATATATGTCTATTAAGTCCAACTGGTTTAGCTTTTCATTTAATTCCACTGTTTCCTTGTTGATTTTCTGTCTGGATATCTATTCATCGATGTGAGTGGAGTGTTGAGGTCCCCTACTATTATTGTGTTGTTATTAATATCTTCTTATAGGTTTGTTAATAGCTGCTTTATGAACTTTGGTGCTCCTGTGTTGGGTGCATAGATATTTATAAGTGTTATTTCTTCTTGATGGAGTGTCCCTTTGATCATTATATACTGCCCCTCTTCATCTCTCTTCACCTGTCTTATCTTGAAGTCTACTTTGTCTGATATAAGTATGGCTACACCTCCTTTCTTTTGTTTGCTATTAGCTTGGAGTATCGTCTTCTACCCCTTCACTCTGAGCCTATGTTTGTCATTGGAGCTGTGTTTCCTTGAGGTGGCATATTGTTGGGTCTTGTTCTTTAATCCATGTTGTCACTCTGTGTCTTTTTGTTGGAGAATTCAATCTATTTATCTTTAGGGTGATTATTGGTCTCTGAGGGCTTAATGCTGTCATTTTATCACTTATTTTCCAGTTTTCCTGTGTTTCCTTTGTTTCTCGTCCTGTGTGTTTTGGTCTATCCATTGAATTATGTAGTTTTTTATGATATGTTTCTTTGTTTTCTCCTTATTTATTATTTGTGTCTCTGTTCTGTTTTTTTGTTTAGTGGTTACCCTGAGGTTTGTATTCAGAATCTCTTGTATAATATAGTCCATTTTCTGAAGGCCTCTTATTTCCTTAGTCTAAACCAAATCAGTCCCTTTCCTCCTCCCCTCCTAAGTTGTTTTTCTCATATCTTATTTCATCTTGTGTTGTGAGATTGTGGTTAAAGTGACAGGATTATCTTTGGTTTTGGTGTTTTCCTTCCCTTTAGCTGAATCCTATACTTGAGTATTTGCTATCCTATTCTGATTTTGTCTACCTATTTATCTCCTTACTCTGTGTTTTGTGGTCTCTTTCTCCCTTTTTTTTCAGGTATGAGGGCCTCCTTGAGGATTTCTTGTAGGGGGATCTTGTCACTACAAAGTCCCTTAGCTTTTGTTTGTCTGGGAAAGTTTTTATTTCTCCTTCATATCTGAAGGATATTTTTGCTGGATAGAGTATTCTTGACTGAACATTTTTGTCTTTTAAAGTTGTGAATATCTCGTTCCATTCTCTCCTAGCTTGTAAGATTTCTGCAGAGAAATCTACTGAAAGCCTGATAAGGGTTCCTTTGTAGGTTATTTTCTTCTGCCTTGCTGCCCTTAGTATTCTTTCTTTGTCATTCATTCTTGCCAGTTTTACTACTATATGCCTTGCAGTAGGTTTTTTACATTGGCAAATTTAGGAGATCTGGAAGCCTCTTCCACACAGATTTCCCTAGGTTTGGGAAGTTCTCTGCTATTATTTCTTTGAACATGCTTTCTGCTCCATTCTTCCTTCTCCTCTACTTCTGGAATAGCTATAATTCTTATGTTGCATTTCCTCATTCAGTTGGATATTTCTCAGAGACTTTGTTCATTTCTGTTTAGTCTTAGTTCTCTCTCCTCTTCTGTCTGGAGCATTTCAACATGTCTATATTCAATTAGACTGATGCATTCCTCTATGATGTCCACTTGAGTGTTCAGGGAATCTGTATTTTGTTTTATCTCTTCCATTGTGTCTTTCATCTCTAATATTTCTGATTGATTCTTCTTCATAGTTTCAATCTCTTTTGTGAAGTAGCTCCTGAACTTGATGAACTTTTTCTCTACATTCTCTTTTACTTCATTGAGTTTTTTGATGATAGCTATTTTGAATTCATTGTCATTTAGATTACATATTTCTGTGTGCTCAGGACTGAATTCTGGGTGCTTCTCGTTTTCTTTCTGGTCTGGAGATTTGATGTAGTGTCTAATGTTATTAGAGGAGGTAGGTCAGGTCTTAAGCATTTTGATATTATTTGGTTGCAGTTACCGCCTATCACCACTGTGTGGGGGGTCCAGAGCCACTTATTCTGAGCCCTCTGCCTTTGGTGGAGATCCCAGGCAGTGGAGTGAGTGAGGGGCAGGTGGGGGAAGGGGCACTTTCTCCTGTGTGCTCTCTGGGCTTTCTTGCTCTGCTCTCTCTATCTGGTCTCCTTGGGTGTTGGCTTGATGAGGTCACACCTTGGGAAAGCTTTTGCCCGATTAGAGGGCTTCTCTCTAGGCTTCAAGGGCCCTAGGGAGTCCTTAGTGATCCCACAGATGAATGACCCCCTCCCCAATTCCTTCCCTCATGGAACCTCCTGCAGTCGTAGATTGCAGTCTTGAGAGGAGGGAGTGAAGTTCTCTCTTACAATGTTCCAGCTCCTCTGAGGGAGGCTCCAGCTTCTCTGCCCTCCGTCATGTGGCTGCATGTCTCTCCAACATTTTTTGTGTTGTGTTAGGATGTCCTCTGTTGGAGTGTGGTTGCCCCTTTTTGTTGTATGTTGGAGGGGAGAGAGTCCCGGGAAAGTCCACTCCACCATCATGCTGACGTCACTCTCCAATATTCCTCTTTTTGTTTGAGGACGATTGTTCCTGAGCTAACATCTGTGCCAGTCTTCCTCTATTTTGTATGTAGTATGCTGCCACAGCGTGCCTTGATGAGTGGTGTGTATGTTTGCACCAGGGATCTGAACCTGTGAACCCTGGGCCACCAAAGTGGAGCTTACAAACTTGACCACTATGCCACCAAGCCAGCCCCTCAGCACTTAATTTTGAAAGTCACTTTGGCTGAATATAACATTTTAGGTCATATTTTCTCTCCTTGAGTACCTGAAATATGTTACTCCATTTTCTTCTGGCATAAAGCATTCTTGTTGAAAAATCTAACGATGATTTGAATTTCTTCCCTATTAAAGTCACTTTGTCCTATCTAGATGCCAAAAAGAATTATTTTTTCTCTCTTTTTCTTTAAAACCTAGAATTTTACTCATTTCTTTCCTCCAGCTTTATGGAGATATTATTGAATTATAACATTGTGTAAGTTTAAGGTGCACAGCTTGTTGATTTGATATACTTATACTTGGCAAAATGATTACCACCATACCTTCTAACTAACATCTTCATCACCTCACATAATTACCTTTACTTTTTTGTGGTAAGAACATTTAAGATCTACTTTCTTAGCAAATTTCAAGTATATAATACAGTATTATTGACTATGATCACCATGCTCTACATTAGATCCCCAGAACTGATTTAGCTTATAAATGGAAATTTGTACTCTTTCACCATTTCCCCCACCCCACAAACCCTGGTAACCACCATTCTAATCTCTGTTTCTATAAATTTGGCTTTTTTTATTTCACATATGTGATGTTATAAATCATTTGTCTTTCTCTGTCTGGCTTATTTCACTTAGCATAATGCCCTCAGTGTCCATCCATGTTGTTGTAAGTGGCAGGACTTCCTTCTTTCTCATCTCTGAATAATATTCCACTGCATATGTACCACGTCTTCTTTATCCATTCATCTGTTGATAGACACTTAGGTTGTTTGCATAACTTGGCTATTGTGGATAATGCTGCAATGAACGTGGGCATGCAGATATCTCTTTGAGATGATGTTTTCATTTCCCTTTGGTTATATACCCAGAAGTGTATAAGTATTGTATATAAGTATTTACATTCCCACCAACAGTGCACAAGGGTTCCCTTTTCTCCATATCCTTGCCAGCACTTGTTATATCTTGTCTTTTTTATGATAATCATTCTAACAAACGTGAAGTAATATCTCATTTTGGTTGTGATTTGCATTTCTCTGATGATTAGTAATGTTGACCATCTTTTCATGTACCTCTTGACCATCTGTATGTCTTCTTTGGAAAAATGACTATTCAGATCCTCTGCTGATTTTTTAACTGGATTATTTGTTCTTTTGCACTTGAGATGTTTGAGTTCTTTATATATTTTGGATATTAACCCCTTATCAGACATATGATTTGCAGATATTTTCTCCCATTTAGTATGTTGCTTTCTCATTTTGTTGATGATTTCCTTTGCTGTGTGGAAGCTTTTTAGTTTGATGTAGTCCCACTTGTTTATTTTGTTGTTTTCACTTTTGGTGTCAAATCCAAAAAGTCATCACCAAGAACAATGTCAAGGAGCTTATCCTCTATGTTTTCGTCTGGGAGTTTTACTGTGTCAGGTCTTTTGTTCAAGTCTTTTATCCATTTTGAGCTGATTTTTGTGTATAGTGTACAAGAGGGATCCAGTTTCATTCTTTTGCATGTGGGTATCCAGTTTTCCAAACTTTATTTGTTGAAGAGACTATCCTTTCCCCATTGTATATTCTTGGCTCCTTTGTTGTAAATTAATTGACCACCTGCATGAGTTTACTTCTGGGCTTTCTATTCTGTTCCATTGATCTACGCATCTGTTTTTATGTCAATATTATTTTGTTTTGGTTACTACAGCTTGGTAATATAGTTTGAAATCAGGAAGTGTGATGTCTTCAGCTTTCTTCTTTTTCAAGGTTGCTTTGGCTATTCAGGGTCTTTTGGTTCTATACAAATTTTAGGATTATTTTTTCTATTTCTGTAAAAAATGCCACTGAAATTTTGATATGGATTGCATTGAACCTGTAGATTGCTTTGCATTGTACAGACATTTTAACAGTGTTAATCCTTCCAATTCATGAGTACAGAATATCTTTCCATTTATTTGTGTCTTAAGTTTTTTCATCAGTGTCTTATAGTTTTCACTGTATAAGTCTTTCACCTACTTGATTAAATTTATTCCTAAGTATTTTATTCTTTTTGATACAATTGGAAATGGGATTTACAATCTTAACTTATTTTTCAGATAGTTCATCGCTAGTGGACAGAAATGCAACAGATTTTTGTATATTGATTTTGTATCTTGCAACTTTACTGAATTCATACATTAGTTCTAACAGTTTTGTGGCAGAGTCTTCAGGGTTTTCTATACATAACATCATGGCTTCTGCAAATAGTGACAGTTTTACTTCTTCCTTTCCAATTTGGATGCCTTTTATTACTTGTTCTTGACTATTTTCTCTGTCTAGGACTTCAGTACTATGTTGAATAGAAGTGGTGAGAGTGGGCATCCTTGTCTTGCTCCTGATCCTAGAAAAGCTTTTAGCTTTTCACTGTTGAGTATGATGTTAGTTGTGGGCTTGTCATGTATGGCTTTTTTTATGTTGAAGTATGTTCCCTCTATACCCAGTTTGTTGAGAGTTTTTTAAATCATCAATGGCTGTTGAATTTTGTCAAGTGCTTTTTCTGTATCCATTGAGATAATCATATGATTTTTGTCCTTCATTTTGTTAATGTGGTGTATCACATTGATTGATTTGTGGATGTCGACACGTCCTTGCATCCCTGGAATAAATTCCACTTGATCATGGCGTATGATCCTTTCAATGTACTGCTGAATTCAGTTTGCTAATATTTTGTTGAGAATTTTTGCATCCAAGTTCATCAGGGATATTGGCCTGTAATTTTTTTTTCTTATAATGTCCTCATCTAACTTTGATATCAGAGTTATGCTGCCCTCTTAAAGTGAATTTTGAAGTGTTCCCTCCTCTTCTAATTTTTGAAAGTGTTTCAGAAGGATTGGTATTAATTTTTCTTTAATGTGTCTTGGTATGTGTCTCTTTAGATTCATCTTATTAGGTACTCTCTGAGTTTCCTGCATATGGATGTCTATTTCTTTCCCCAGGTTAAAGAAGTTTTAAGCCATTATTTCTTTGGATAAGTTTCCTGCCCATTTCTTTCATTCTTCTCCTTCTGGGCCCCCTATAATGCATACATTGCTCTTTTTGATGGTGTCCCATAGTCCCTTAAGCTATCTTCACTCTTTTTCATTCTTTTTTCTTTTGGCTCCTCTGATTGAATGAATTTTACTGCCTTGTCTTCAAGGTCACTAATCCTTTCTTCCACTTGATCTAGTCTGCTGTTGAATCTCTCTATTGAATCTTTCAGTTCAGTTATTGTATTCTTCAGCTCTATGATTTCTCTGTGGTACTTTTAATATCTTCTATCTCTTTGTTGAATTTATCACTTTTTTTTTAAAGATTGGCACCTGAGCTAACATCTACTGCCAATCTTCTCTCTTTTTTCCCCCTTATTCTCTCCAAAGCCCCCCAGTACCTAGTTGTATAATCTAGTTGTAGGTCCTTCTGGCTCTGCTATGTGGGGCACTGCCTCAGCATGGCTTGATGAGCAGTGCTAGGTCTGCATCCAGGATCTGAACTGGCAAAGCCCTGGACCACTGAAGCAGAACATGTAAACTTAACCGCTTGGCCATGGGGCCAGGCCTGAAATTCTCACTTTTTTATGCATTGCTTTCCTGATCTTGATGAGCATCTTTATGGCCATTATTTTGAACTCTTTAACAGATAAATCACTTATCTCTGTTCCATTGATGTCTGTTGCTGTAGTTATATCTTACTCTTCTGTTTGGGATGCATTTTTCTGTTTCTTTACATTCCTTGACTCTCTGTGTGGTTTCTGAGCATTAGATAAAACAGCCACCTCTCTCAGTCTTAACAGAGTGATCTCATGTAGAAGAAGAACCCTGTCAATCAACCTGGCCCATGCTCCTGGTTGTCTCTCAAATCTTTGTGATTGAACAAGCTGCTGTCTATGTTCTTAGTGGCTCTCATTAGTTGAGGGTGTGCCAAGACCCTTCAGTGTCCCAAAGGGGAGGATTGCAGTCGGCACCTAGATTCAAGCTGGTGAGAAGCTGGACCCTCTGGCAACAGCTGGGGATGTATGTAGACAGGCCCCTTCCAGGGAGAAACTGGGAGGTGGGTGTTTTTGCTTGATCCCTTTGTGCTGGGTCTTGGTGTATAGCTGTGAGGGGTGCTCCTGAGCCTGTTAAGAGCTTCTCTTTTATTTTCTAAGGTCTTGTGGGAAACCTGAATGCAAGCCATATTGGCTATCAGAGCCAGGCAATCTGTTGGCCTATCCCTCAGGCAGCAGTTGCAGAAGTTGGGGTGCCAGATGTGTGTACAAGCTCCTTTCACTGAAATACTGGCAACTTGGAGTAGGCTAAAGGGAGAGGACAAGGGAAGTATCTGCCAGCTTCCCTGGTGTCCATGAGGATTGCAGTAAGCCCCTACATCATGCTAAATTAGAAACTTGATTCTCAGGCAGCATCTTTTAGAGTATGCAAATAGACTCCATTCAGGGAAAGACTGGGAGATGGGCAATTTTGCCTGCTCTCTGTTGCTGAGCTGTGGTGAGTGCTGTGTACCCATTAAGAATTGCTTCTTTGTGTGCTACAGTCTTATGGGTCTCCTGGATGCAAGCCCCATTGGCTTTCAGAGCTAGGCATTTTGGGGGCCTGTCTCTCAGGAGGGAGTCTTACAAGTTGGAGTGCTAGATGTGAGGTCCAAACCCTTCACTCTTCAGCGAGAAGCTGGGAATTGGAGTTCCCTCCTGATTGTATGGTGCTGTACCAGCAGTCGAGTTTATGAGTGTGTCTCAGACTTTCCTACTCATTTTGGTGTGGATATTTTCTCATTTGCCTGATATGTAGGAGTTGCTTAGCTAGTTTCTGAATTTCTTTCAGAGAGAATTGCTCCATTAGTAGCTGTTCATTCAGTGTATCCATGAGAGGAGGAGAGCTCAGGAGTCTCCTATGTCACCATCTTTAAAGACTGCCCCTCAAGTATTTCTTGATATTAGACATTCTGGGTCAACTTTCCTCAGGTATTATGCCCTCTCAAAATGTATTTAAAATCTTCTTTCTTTTTTCATTTCAGGAAAATTTTCTTGAATTATGTATTTTAGTATTTTTTCTATTCTCTTGCTTTGGTTTTGTTCTTTGGTGATTCCTATTACAGATATGTTGAGTTCTCTTTGCTGTCTTCTATATTTTTCACTTAGTTTTTTTTTGAGGCAAAGAAACAACCAGGTTGGTGTTTTTTTTTTTAATGATGAAGATTGGCCCTGAGCTAACATCTGTTGCCAATCTTCCTCTATTTTTTTTCCTCCCCAAAGCCCTAGTACATAGCTACATATCATAGTTGTAGGTCCTTCTAATTCTTCTATGTTGGATGCCACCATAGCATGGGTTGATGAGCAGTGTGTAGGTCTGTGCCCAGGATCTGAACCAGTGAACCCCGGGCTGCCAAAGTGGAGCAGGCGAACTTAACCACTCAGGCACAGAGCCAGCCCCTGTCACTTACTATTGAATCATATTTATTTCCTTCTTAATTTCTTTTTTATTTTTAAAAATGCTATCCTTTCCACTTATTTCTGTTAAGCCACTGTACGATTTTTATTCACACTTGTGTTCCTTCTAGCTCGTTTCTGAAATTCTTTCATTTCTAATTCTTTCCTGAGTTCTACCACCTCATTTATGAGTTTTTTTTTAACTCTATGCTATTCTTTCATAACTTATAATATTTTAGCTCATTTTGAAATAGTAGTTTTCATCTGTTTTGTGTGCTTTCAACATCTATGGGGATGGTACTCTACTCCTTATCCTCCTTTTCCGTATAGTAACTTTGCATGTATAGAATTTGACCTTGTTTGTTTTCTTTTACTGATTTTTATGTAAATGAATCTACCTGATATTTTAAAAGGAGGCTGCTGCAAGATAGGTTTTCTAACTTCTTTGTTCTAGAATTCCCTCTTCTGTTATGTTTATATAAAAAAATATGATGGCTTATTTTTTGAGCTCTCTGAGTTATATTCCCATCCTTAATTTTTACATGAATCTTCTCTTTCCTTTGTCTCTAATGTCACTGTGCTTCTCAATTTGGTTCTTTTATCAGAACTTTCTCCTCAGTGAGGGGGTCTATACTTGAGGGATACTGTAGCTGGTTAGTTTTGAGAAATCATCCCTGCTCCATCCCTTTCAGGCCTTAATATTGACCCTTGATGTTAGAGTGTTTAAAACCCTTCCTTGTTTTAGCTGCTGTTCTTAAATTGACCTCTTGAATGTTTCTGTGAATAGCTGTTGGCTTTTTTGGGATTCTCAGGTCCATCAGCTGTCTTTTTCATCTCTTTACTTCCCCCTGTAACTGACACCATGCAGCTCTTGTACTTTTGGTTTTCATGCTCACACACTCACATTTTGGGGTTTGCAGGGCTACCTCTAACCTAGTTTTGTTTTAGATGTTATCTTTGGGCTTTTTATATGGCTACCCTAATTGCTTTATCTGTTTTTATGGTGAAATTTGGGAAGATTTGGCCTCTGCTGCCTACAACCACTGTATTAGTTTGTTAGGGCTGCCATAACAACGTGCCACAGACTGCATGGCTTAAACAACAGAAATTTATTTTCTCACAGTCTGGAGGCCAGAATTCCAATGTCAAGGTGTCTGCAGAGTTGGCTTCTTCTGAGGGCTATGAAGGAAGGATCTTTTCTAACCCTTGCTCCTTGGCTTATAGATGGCTGTCTTCTCCCCATGTCTTTACATCATCTTCTCTCTGTTCGTGTCTGTGTCCAAATTTCCTCTTTTAACAAGGACACAAGTCATATTGGAGTAGGGCCCACTATAATAACCTCATTTTAACTTAATGACCTCTTTGAAGACCTCATCTCCAAATATGGTCACATTCTGAGGTACTGGGGGTTACAACTTCAACATATGAATTTTTGGGCGGGCATAATTCATCGCAAATTAATCACATATATTCTAATTACTCCAAAATCTCTACCCAAATCTCTTGTTCAGTCTTCTTTTTTGAGCCTCAGACCATGCAGCCCAACACCTCTGTACAGATACACTTTCCCACCATGTGTATGCTCTCAGTAGTTAGCACAGTTGATTGTATGAATAAATTAACTAGTAGGCAGTAGTTGGATATATGGTCCGACAACACTTGAAACATAACATGTCTACAATTGTACTCATTTTCTTTTTCTTAAACTTATTTCTTTCTTTGCATTCATTACCTTGTTAAGTGGAATGAATATAGTCACTCGGTTTCCCAGGTCAGAAATCTGGGGTTGTTATAAACCCTTATCTCTTACATCCCATCTCTAAAGAGTCATGAAATTCTTTTGTTTCTATTTTCTTAACATTTTTCTTGTCTATTCTTTTTCCTCCACTTGTGACTGCTACTGTTTGATTCAGAACACTTTTTTATCTCTTACTAGGGTTCACCACACCCCCTACTTAAATTAACATTGAATTTAATTATTTAGGAATCAGTAATGCACGCACATGGTTCCAGATTCAAAAGCTCTAGTGAAATGTTTGTTCCCACTCTTATCTCTCATCCAGCCAGTTCCATCTCTGGAAGCAATTAATGTTATCAATTTCTAGCATTTCCTTCCAGAAATATTTTATGCATATGTTGTTCTTTCTTATACATCATGCATATTAAAAGCATAAAATAGTTTTGTTTGTCCTTTTTACATAAGTGGTGGCACACAGTATATGTTTTTCTGCAATTTTTTTGGTAATTTCATAATAACTTTTGGAGATCATTTTATATCAATACATAAGATGTTTTTTTAAAAATAGTTTTAAAGTATTTCATTTTATGGATTACTATTGAACATTTAGGTGCTATGAATAACCTTGTATATAACCTTCTATACATGTGCAAGTGTAGCCATAGGATAAATTTCTCCAAGTGAAATTGCTGAGTCAAAAGGTATGTAGATTTTTAATGCTGACAGGTGTTGCCAAATTGCCCTTCAATTTGTCTTTTCCAGTAGCTGTTTTGACTGATCTTTCTGATTTGAATTCATCCTCTGTGGTGCTGCCAGTGGCACTTTCTAAAATGAAACTCTAATCATGTTACTCTGCTTCTTAAAACTCATCAGCGACTCTCGATTACTTACTAGAAAAATCCCAACTTCTTGGTGTGGAATACACAACCTTCCTTGTTGGGTATTTGCTTCTCTGGCCAGGCTCTCTTCTCACCATTTCCCTGCGTATGTTTGACACTCTGGTTAAACTGGTTCATGTACTTCATACAAGCTGTGCTCCCCGCCTTTGTACAACACATACTATTTCCTCTGCTTGGAATACCTACTTGTCCTTCAAGTTCAGTTCCTTCCTCCTCAAATGGAGTAGAACACACCTTCCTGCTACCACAGTGCCAAGTACACATCTCTAAGATTGCCCCATGTCACTGAATAGTAATTACCTGTTCATATCTGTCTCTCCTAGCCTGTCAATTAAATAGCTATAGAATTGATGCTACATGAAGAATATATAAAAAGAATGTAGATCCAATCAGGCAATAGGGAGATTCGTGGAACCCAATCAAACAATGAAGGAAATTAGCTGTATCCCCAGGTTGGGTAAAGCATACCATCTGCCCAAACAAGATGTTAAAAAAATCAAGAGAAGTTTTGATGAAAATTGGGTAAACATGAAATGTGAAAAACACCCAGGGGAAGCATTAATGCCAATATGTCCAGCCTCCTTTCCGGTATCCTACCTCTTACCTTGTCTCCAATGCTACCAGCCTACACTATGTAATTGTTCCTCACACTAATCCTACTGATCGTACATATCATGCTCTCTGCTCAGAATTCCCTTTTCTATTTTAGCTGCAGGGCAAATGTCAGCTTTTCTCTCAAAACCCGGATCAGAGGTTAACTTCCCTGGAAAACTGTCCCTAGGACTAAGGAATCATTTACTCTAATACTTCTGAAATTAGAACTTCTTTCTTTCATTGTTCTATCACACAATATGGTAATATCTTTAATTGCATGGCTATTGGCCTTGCCTAGCAAAATCAATATTCATCTTTCTATCTTCAGTATCTCCAGGACAGGATTTTGGACACGGTAGTTGCTCAGTAAATGTTTGTTCAGCTGAATTGACTTTGCTTGTCATCTGTAGTATAAGCCAGCAGCAAGAGCATGGGCTCTGCAGTCAGACTGCTATTTATCAAAGCAGGCTCTATCACTTACTAGCTGTGTGACCCTGGAAGAGCTACTGAATCTCTTCAGTCCCTCAATTTTCTCATCTCTAAAATGGAGTGTTCTTGGCTCCCTTGTCAAAAATTAGCTGTCCATAGATGTATGGGTTTATTTCTGGGCTCTTGATTCTGTTCCATTGTTCTGTATGTCTATTTTTGTGGCAATACCATGCTGTTTTGAATACTATAGCTTTGTAGTATATTTTGAAATCAGAGAGTGTGATATCTCCAGCTTTGTTCTTTTGTTCTTTGTCCTGATTTCTGTATGTTGATTTTGTATCCTGCAACTTTACCGTATTTGTTTACTATTTCTAAAAGTTCTTTGGTAAATTCTTTAGGGTTTTCTCTATGTCAAATCATCTCATCTGTAAATAGTGACAGTTTTACCTCCTCCTTTCCAATTTGACTTCCTTTTATTTCTTTTTCTTCCTGATTGCTCTAGCTAGGGCTTCCAATACTACGTCAAATTAAAGCGGTGAAAGTGGGCATCCTTGTCTGGCTCCTGTTCTTAAAAGGAATACCTTTCAGTTTTTCTCCATTGAGAACGATATTAGCTGTGAGTTTGTCATACATGGCCTTTGTTATGTTGAGGTACTTTCCTTCTATACCCATTTTACTGAGAATTTTTATCATAAATGGATGCTGTATCTTATCAAATGTTTTCTCTGCATCTATTTAAAATTATCATGGGATTTTTATTCTTCATTTTGTTAATGTGTTTTATCACATTGACTGATTTGCAGATGTTGAACCATCCCTGTGTCCCTGGAATAAATCCCACTTGATCATGGTGTATGACCTTTCTAATGTATTATTCTATTTGATTTGCTAGTATTTTGTTGTGGATTTTTGCATCGATGTTTATCAGTGATATTGGCCTGTAATTTTCTTTTTTTGTGTTCTCCTTGTCTGGTTTTGGTATCAGGGTAATGCTGGCTTCATGGACTGAATTACGAATTTCCTCTCCTCTTCAATTTTTTGGGAGAGTCTGAGAAGGATAGGTATTAAGTCTTCTTTGAATGTTTGGTAGAATTCACCAGGTAAGCCATCTGCTCCTGGACTTTTATTTTTTGGGAGGTTTTTGATTACTGTTTTGATGTCTTTCCTGCTGATTAGTCTATTAAAATTCTCTATTTCTTCTTGATTCAGCTTTGGAAGGTTGTATCATTCTAAGGATTTATTTATTTCTTCTAGACAATCTGATTTGTTGGCTTGTCTCTTTTCATGTGTGTTATTCTCTTACAACCTTTTGTGTTTCTGAGGTGTCTATGGTAATTTCTGCTCTTTCATTTCTGATTTTATTTATTTGAGTCTTCGCTCTTTTTTTCTTGATGAGTATGGCTAAAGGTTTGTCAATTTTGTTTATCTTTTCAAAGAACCAGCTCTAAGTTCTGTTGATTTTTTTCTATCATGTTTTTAGTCTCTATTTCATTTATTTCCATTCTGATTTTTATTATTTCCTTCCTTCTACTGATTTTTGGCTTTGTTTCTTCTTTTTCTGGTTCCTTTAGGTGCACTGTTAGATTTTTTATTTGAGATTTTCCTTGTTTGTTGAGGTAGGCCTGTATTGCTATAAACTTCCCTCTAAAAATTTCTTTTGCTGTATCCCACAAATTTTGGCATGCAGTATTTTCATTTTCATTTGCCTCCAGGTATTCTTTTGATTTCTCCTTTGATTTCTTCATTGATCCAATCATTGTTCAATAGCATTTTGTTTAATCTCCACATATTTGTTGCTTTTCTGATTTTCTTCCTGTAGTTCATTTCTAGTTTCATACCATTGTGGTCAGAAGAGATGCCTGGTATTATTTCAATCTTCTTAAATTTATGGAGACTTGTTTTGTGGCCTAATATGTGAGCAATCTTGGAGAATTTTCCATGTGCATTTGAAAAGAATGTGTATTCTGTGGTCTTTGGATGGAATGTTTTGTATATATATACTAAGCCCATCTGCTCTAATGTGTCATTTAAGGCCAACGTTTCCTTTTTGAACTTCCATTTGGATGATCTATCCATTGAGGTAAGTGGAGTGTTAAAGTCCCCTACTATCATTGCATTACTACTTCTCCTTTTATTTCTGTTAATAATTGCTTTACATATTTAGGTGCTCCTATGTTGGGTGCATAGATATTTACAAGAGTTATATCCTCTTGTTGGATTCTTCTGTTTATCATTATGTAGTGCCCTTCTTTGTCTCTTGATAGAGTTTTTGTTCTAAAGTCTATTTAGTCTGATATAGGTGTTGCTACTCCAGCTTTCTTTTCATTGCCATTTGCATGGAATATCTTTTTCCATCCCTTCACTTTCAGTTTGTGAGTGTCTTTAGGTCTGAAGTCTGTCTCTTGTATGCAGCATATATATGGTTCTTGTTTTTTTAGCCAATTGGCCATGCTATGCCTTTTGATTGGAGCATTGAGTTCATTGATGTTTAAAGTAGCTATTGATAAGAATGTACTTATTGCCATTTTGTTACTTTTTTCTGGCTGTTTTAGTACTTCTTCTCTGTTCCTTTCTTCTTTTCTTGCTGTCTTCCCTTGTGTTTCAATGGCTTTCTTTAGTGTTATGTTTGGGTTCCTTTCTCTTAATTTTTTGTGTATTTATTATTCGTTTCTGGTTTGTGATTTCCATGAGGTTCACATATAATAACCTACATATATAGCAATTTGTATTAAAGTTGATGGTCTCTTGACTTGACCTCTTGCTAAATGCTCTACTGTTTTACTCCCTTCCTCCCACATTTTATGTTTTTGATATCATATCTAACCTCTTTTCGGTGTGTGTGTGTATCCATTACCCTCTTATCATGGAAGTATCTTTGTCTTCTGACCTTCATATTAGCTTCATAGGTAGTTGATCTGCTACCTTTACTGTATATTTACCTTTACCAGTAATTTTATTGCTTTTTTCTTTTTTTTTAAATTTTTTTATTTATTTATTTTTCCTTTTTCTCCCCAAAGCCCCCCGGTACATAGTTGTATATTCTTCGTTGTGGGTCCTTCTAGTTGTGGCATGTGGGACGCTGCCTCAGCGTGGTTTGATGAGCGGTGCCATGTCTGCACCCAGGATTCGAACCAACGAAACACTGGGCCACCTGCAGCGGAGTGCGCGAACTTAACCACTCAGCCACAGGGCCAGCCCCTTGCTTATTTCTTTTTTAAATAATTTTCTTATTCCTGTTTTTGGTCTTTTCTTTTCCACTTAAGTAAGTCCTTTCATATTTCTTGTAAGGCTGGTTTCTTGGTGATAAACTCCTTTAATTTTTGCTTGTCTTGAAAAGTTATTATTTATCCTTCCATTCTGAATGATAACCTTGCCAGGTAGAGTATTCTTTGCTGTAGGTTTTTTCCTTTCAGCACTTTAAATATATCATGCCACTCCCTTCTAGTCCATAAGGTTTCTGCTGAGAAGTCAGCTGATAGCCTTATGTGGTTTCCTTTGTATGCAATTTGTTGCCTTTTTCTTGCAGCTCTTAGGATTCTCTCTTTATCTTTAATTCTTGACATTTTAATTATAATGTTCCTTGGTGTGGGCCTCTTTGGGTTTATCTTGTTTGGTGCTCTCTTTGCTTCCTGTACCTGGATGTCTGTTTCCTTCCTTAGGTTAGGAAAGTTTTCAGCTATCATTTCTTCGAATAGATTCTCTGCCCCTTTGTCTCTCTCTTCTACTTCTGAGATACCTATAATATTGATGGTACTGCACTTGATGTTGTCCCAGAGGTCCCTTAGACTGTGCTCATTCTTTTAAATTCTTTTTCTTTTATCTGTTCAGCATGGGTGATTTCCTCTACTCTTTCATCCAGCTCGTGGATCTGTTCTTCTGTATCATCTACTCTGCCATTGAGTCCCTCTAGTGAATTTTTCATTTCCGGTATTGTATTCTTCATTTCTGATTGGTTCTTTTTTTATATTTTCCAGTTTTTTGTTGAAGTTCTCACTGAGGTCATCCATTCTTCTCCCAAGATCAGCAAGCATCCTTATGACCATTAGTTTGTACTCTTTTTCAGGTAGATTATTTATCTTTATTCTGTTTAGCTATTTTCTGGGGTTTTATCCTGTTCACTTACTGGAATGTATTCCTTTGTCTCCTCATTTTGCCTCTTTCTCTGTGCTTATGTCTGTGTATTAGGTAGGTCAGCTACATCTCCCGATCTTGGAGAGGTGGCCTTATGTAAGAGATGCCTTATGACAACAGTGTGCTTCCCTCTAGTCACCAGTTCCAAATATTCCAGGAGTGTTCCCTGTGTGGGCTACATGTTTCCTTCTGTTGTACTAGGGTTGCTCTTGCTGCAAGTGTCGGGCAGGCCAGGCTCTCCCGCTGGCTGGCTGGTTGTAATACTCAGCTGTGTGTGCCTGCTATGGACACTTCAGTCATTTTATCAGGCATGAGGAGCCCCAGCACAACTGGCTGCAAGGTCTAATAAATCCTGTTGCAGTTTTTCTGTTAAGTGAGTAGGCCCCTGGTGTGGTTGGGTACTAGGCTTAGAGGCTTACAATTGCTGTAGGCCTCTGGCCTGCAAGGCTGTTGTCAGCTCTCTCAGGATTGCAGCTGAGTAGGGCTGGCCCCCGGCATGGGAGCACTCAATTGTTTCAGGCTTTGGAAGGTGGGGCTGATCCCCTAGGTGGCTATCTGAGAAGCACAAGTCTGCTGAAGCTGATAAGCCCCACTGCCTGCAGGGCCACACACCCTATCAACACCATACTGCCCTGTGCATGTGCCCCGACCCACTGAAGGGGATCCAGTCGCCCCCTGCAGAGGCCCCACACACTCCACCAACACAGGCCTGTTCCTCATGCATGCCTTGACCTACAGAGGAGGATTCATTAGCCTGGCTGCAGAGGTTCCAGGCACCCTACCTATGTGGGCCCACAAGTTGCCTGAGGGCTTGCTGTTGGGTGAGGCCAGTCCCAGGGTAGGATGCTTGCCCTACTGAGCTGGATTAAATGGATGCTGTAGTGGGTGGGGCAGATCCCTACACTAACAGGCCAGGAGAGGAAATCCAATGGCATTTGCTGGTGTCTGTGTCAGCAGCCCTGTATTAGGTCACAATAATGGCTGCTGCTAATGACTCCATCCTTGGGAAGTTCTCACCTCTCACTGAGATGCAGCCAGAGCCAATCAAATGAGTCCCTTTTCATCAAAGAACTGTGCACCTTTCCTTCTGGTGATTTTAGGTGACTTTTCGATCTGGGTGGATTTGTGCATGGGACCTTTAAGAGCAGTCTTTTTTCCTCTTATGTCTGATAAGTTTTCTGGGGATATTCCTCGTTGTAGTTGATAGCCAGTGAAGCCAGATATTATGACACTTTTCTCAGTTGTGCTGAGTCCAAAAGCTGCTTATTGTAGTAACATTTCCCCACTCAGATCCCCCACTCCTCCAAGGAAGGCTTCATACCTTAAGATTGCTCCCAGCCGGCTGTGAAGTGTTGCAGTGTTGTGGCTTTTTTCTCTCCAGAAAGGAGTTTCTGCCTCTTCCACCTCAGTCAGCACTTTCCCTTGTTGTGGGGGTTCTTTTTATTCAGTTTTCAGTTCTCTCTCAGGGGTAATTGTTCCAGGAGTAGTTGTAAATTTGTTGTGTTCTTGGGAGGAGCTGAGTTGAGGCCACCTCCTTCACCATCTTTACTCCATTTCTTTTGGTACTTCTATTTTTAATTTCTTGAGGAAACTCCATACTGTTTTCCATAGTGGCTGCACCAATTTACATCCCCACCAACAGTGCACAAGGTTTCTCTTTTCTCCACATCCTCACTAACACTTTTATTTCCTTTCTTTATTGATAATAGCTGTTCTAACAGGTGTAAGGTGATATCTTATTGTGATTTTGGTTTGCATTTCCCTGATGATTACTGATGTTAACCCTCTTTCCATCCGCTTGTTGGCCATCTGCATCTCTTCTTTGGAAAAATGTCTATGTAGGTCTTCTGCCTAATTTTTAATTGGATTCTCTTTTTTTTTGCTACTGTGTTGTTTGAGTTCTTTCTATTTTGAATATTAACCCCTTATCAGATATATGATTTGTAAATATTTTCTCCCTTTTAGTAGTTGGCTTTTCTTTTTGTTGATGGTTTCCTTTCTGTGCAGAAGCTTTTTAGTTTGATGTAGTCCCACTTGTTTATTTTTGCTGTAGTAGCCTTTTCTTTTGGTGTCAAATCCAAAAAATCATCACCAGACCAATGTCTAGAAACTTACCCCCTACGTTTTCATCTAGGAGTTTTACTGTTTCAAGTCTTACATTTAAGTCTTTAATTTGCTTTGAGTTAACTTTCGTGTGTGGTGTAAGATAGTGGTCCAGTTTCATTCTTTTGCATGCGATTGTCCAGTTTTCCCAACAACATTTGTTGAAGAGATTTTCCTTTCTCTATTGTATATTCTTGGCTCCGTTGTCATAAATTAATTGATCATACATGTGTGGATTTATTTCTGGGCTCTCTCTTCCATTTCATTGGTCTATGTGTCTGTTTTTATGCCGATACTGTACTATTTTGTAGCTTTGTAATATAGTTTGAAATCGGGGAGTGTGATGCCTCCAGGTTTGTTCTCCTTTCTCAAGGTTGCTTTGGTTATTCAGGGTCTATTGTGGCTCCATACAAATTTTAAAAATGTCTGCTCTAGTCTGTGAAAAATGCCATTGGAGTTTTGATAGGTATTGCATTGAATCTTTAGATCACTTTGGGTAGTATGGACGTTTTAACAATATTAATTCTTCCAATCCATGAGGATGAAAAATCTTTCCATTGATTTGTGTCTTTTTCACTTCTTTTCATCAATGTCTTATAGTTTTTAGTCTATGGGTCTTTCATCTCCTGGTTAAGTTTATTCCTTGGTATTTTATTCTTTTTGATGCACTTATAAAGGGGATTGTTTTCTCAATTTCTCTTTCTGATAGCTCATTGTTAGTGTCTAGAAACATAACAGATTTCTGTGTGTTGATTTTTGTGCCCTGCAACTTTACTGAATTCATTTATTAGTTCTAACAATTTTTCAGTCGAGTCTTTAGGGTTTTCTATGTGTAGAATTATGTTTTCTGAAAATAGTGATAGTTTTACTTCTTCCTTTCCGTTTCGAATCGTTTTATTTCTTTTTTTTGCCTCATTGCTGTGGCTAGGACTTCCAGTACTATGTGAATAGAAGTGGTGAGAATAGGAATCCTTGTCTTGTTCCTGACCTTAGAGGAAAAGCTTTCTGCTTTTCACCATTGCGTATGATGTTAGCTGTGGGCTTGTCATATATGGCCTTTATTATGTAGAGGTATGTGTCCTCTATACCCACTTTATTGAGAGTTTTTGTCATAAATGGATGTTGCATTTTGTCAATTTTTTTTCTGCATGTATTGAGATAATTATGATTCTTATCCTTCATTTTGTTAATGAAGTGTATCATGTTGATTCATTTGCAGATGTTGAACTGTCCTTCCACCCCTGGAATAAATGCCACTTGATCATGATGTGTGATCATTTTACTATATCGTTGAATCTGGCTTACTAATATTTTGTTGATGATTTCTGCATTTATGTTCATTAAGGATCTTGGCATGTAATTTTCTTTTCTTGTGATGTCCCTGTGTGGTTTTGTTATCAGGGTTATGCTGACTTTGTAAAATGAGTTTGGAAGTGTTCCCTCCTCTTCTATTTTTTTGGAAGAGTTTGGGAAGGACTGGTATTCTTCTTTGAATGTTTAGTAGAATTTGCTAGCAAAGCTGTCTGGTCCTGGACTTTTGTTTGTAGGGAGTTTTAAAATTACTGATTCAATCTCCTTACTAGTAATTGGTGTGTTCATATTTTCTATTTCTTCATAATTCAGTCTTACAAAGTTGTATGTTTCTAGGAATTTATCCATTTCTTCTAGGTTGTCCAATTTTTTGGCATATAATTTTTTGTAGTAGTCTCTTATAATCCTTTGTATTTCTGTTGTATTAGTTGTAATGTTTCCTCTTTCATTTTTTCTTTCTTTCTTTTTTTTTGGTGAGGAAGATTGGCCCTGAGCTAACATCTGTTGCCAATCCTCCTCTTTTTGCTGAGGAAGACTGGCCCTGAGCTAACATCTGTGCCCATCTTCCTCTGCTTTATATGTGGGACACCTACCACAGCATGGCTTTCCAAGTGATGCCATGTCTGCACCTGGGATCTGAACTGTCGAAGCCTGGCCGCCAAAGTGGAACGTGTGAACTTAACAACTGTGCCACCAGGCCGGCCCCTTTTCTTGTTTCTTGAGGTAGGCATTTATTGCTATGAACTTCCTTCTTAGAGCTGCTTTTTTTTGCATCCCATAAGTTTGGGTATGTTATGTTTCCATTTTCATTTGTCTAAAGGTATTTTTGATTTTTTCATTGACCCATTGGTTGTTCAGTAGCATGTTGTTTATTCTCCACATATTTGTGAATTTTCTAGTTTTCTTCTTGCAAGTGATTTCTAGTTTCATACCATTGAGGTTGGAAAAGATGCTTGATATAATTTCAATCTTCTTAAATTTGTTGACTTGTTCTGTGGCCTAACATATGATATAGCTTGGAAAATGCTCTATGTGCTTTTGAGAAGAATGTGTTTTCTGTTGCTTTTGGATTAAATGTTCTGTATATAACTGTTAAGTCCATCTGATTTAACATGTCATTTAAAGCTGATGTTTCCTTATTGATATTCTGTCTGAATGATCTATCTAATGTTGTAAGTGGGGTATTAAAGTACCCGAGTATTATTGTATTGCTCTCTATTTCTCTCTTTATGTCTGTTAATATTTGTTTTATATATTTAGCTACTCCTATGTTGGGTGCATAAATATTTATAAATGTTATATACTCTTGCTGGATTAACCCCTTTATCATTATGTAATGCCCTTCTTTGTCTATTATTACAGTCTTTATTTTAAAGTGGATCTTGTCTGATATAAGTACAGCTACTCCAGCTTTCTTTTGGTTCCTATTTGCATGGAGTATCTTTTTCCATCCCTTCCCTTTAAGTCTATGTATGTCCTTACATCTGAAGTGAGTTTCTTGTACTCAGCATATAGATGGGTCTTCTTGTTTGTTTTATCCACTCAGCTACTCTAGGTCTTTTGATTGGATAATTTAGTCCATTTATATTTAAAATAATTATTAATAACTATGTACTTATTCCTGTTTTGTTAATTATTTTCTGAACATTTTGTAGTTCTTCTGTTCCTTTTTTATTCTCTTGCTCTTTTCCTTTGTGGTTTGATGATTTTCTTTAGTGGTATGCTTAGATCCCTTTCTCATTGTCTTTTGTGTATCTACTACAGGCTTTTGCTTGGTGGTTACCGTGAGGCTTACATATAACAACTTATTTTTGTAACAGTCTATTTTAAGATGATAGCAACTTAAGTTTAAATGCATTGTAAGGCTCTACGTTTTTACTTTCCTCTCCTCCATTTTGTTTCCAATGTCATATTTTACACCTTATTATCTTGCGTATCCCTTAACTAATTACAGTTATTTTTACTACTTTTGTCTTTTAACCTTCACACTATCTTCATAAGTGATTATTCCACTACCTTTATTATACATTTACCTTTACGAGTGAGATTTATACTTTCATATGTTTTCTTGTAACTAATTAGTGCCCTTTCTTTTCAGCTTAAAGATGTCCCTATAATATTTCTTGTAAGGATGGTTTAGTGGTGATGAACTCCTTTAACTCCTGCTTATCTGGAAAACTTCTTTTTTTAAAGATTGGCATCTGAGCTAACAACTGTTGCCAATCTTCTTTTTTCTTTTTTTTTGCCCCTTCTTCTTCTTCTCCCCAGTACATAGTTATATATTCTAGTTGTGAGTGCCTCTGGTTGTGCTATGTGGGATGCCACCTCAGCATGGCCTGATGAGTGGTGCCATGTCTGCACCAAGGATCCAAACCAGTGAAACCCTGGGCCACTGAAGCAGAGCCTGTGAACTTAACCACTCACCCATGGGGCTGGGCCCTGGAAAATTCTTTATCTCTACTTCAATTATGAATGATAAGTTTACCAAGTAGAATATTCTTGGTTGGAAATTTTTTACTTTTAGCATTTTGAATATATCATGCCACTCCCTTCTGGCCTGCAGTTTCTGCTGAATAATCTGTTTATAGTCTTGGGGGGGGTTCCCTTATATGTTATAGATTGTTTTTCTTGTGCTGCTTTTAAGATTTTCCCCTTTAACTTTTGAGATTTTAATTATAATGTCTCTTGGTGTGGGTCTCTTTGGGTTCATGTTATTTGGAACTCTCTAGGCTTCTTGGATCTAGCTGTCTGTTTCTTTCCCCAGGTGAGGGAAGTTTTCAGCCATCATTTCTTCAAAGAAGTATTCTGCCCCTTTCTCTCTCTCTTCTTCTTCTGGGACTCCTATAATGCAAATGTTAGTCTGCTCAATGTTATCCAGTAAGTCCCTTAAGCTATCTTCACTTATTTTCATTCTTTTTTTGCTTTTATTGCTCTGATTAGGTGAGCTCCTTGCCCATCTTTAAGTTCACTTCTTCTCCTTCATCTAGTCTGATGTTGAACTCCCCTAGAGTATTTTTTAGTTTACTTGTTGCATTCTTCAGTTCTGTGACTTCTGTTTGGAACTTTATTATATTTTTCTATTTCTTTGTTGACGTTCTCACTGTGTTCATCTGTTCTTCTCTAGAGTTTGGTGAGCATCTTTATGACCAATACTTTAAACTCTTTATCAGGTAAATTACTTATCTCCTTTTTATTAAAGTTTTTTTCCTGAGGTTTTACCTTGTTCTTTCATTTGGAGTGTATTCCTCTCTTTCTTCATTTTGCTTGGCTATCAGTGTTGGTTTCTATGCATTAGATGGAACAGCCACCACTCTTGGTCTTGAAGGGTTGGCCTTGTTTAGGAGATGAACTTTATTGTTCAACTCTGCCCTAGCTTTTTGTTGTCTCTCAAACCGTCATGATTGTCCAAGCAGCTTATTTTATTTTGAATAGCTCTCAGTAGCTGAGGGTGTGCCAAGACCAATGTGTGTCCCAAAGGGGAAGATCTCAGTCAGCACTTAGATTCAGGCTGACTGAAAGCCAGACCCTCAGGCAGCATCTTTTAAAGGGTGCAAATATATACAGTCCTTTGGGACTGCAAACATAAGTCCCACTGGCTACCAGAGGCAGGTGATCTGGAGGTGTCCTCTGGTTCCAAAAATTGGCGCCTCAGGAGAGAGTACAAGCCCCTTTTTGGGAGATACCAGTAAGCTGTAGTGAGGGAGTTGAAAAGCACAAAGATGATGTCCCCTGGCCTATGTTCCCTGAGAGGACCTCTGTAGCCTCTAGTTGTGCGCCAAGCCTGAAGCCTGGCCCTAAGGCTGAGGCTCCAGGACTAGCAAGTGGGCCTCTTTCACAGAAAGACGGGGTATGTTTCAGTCTGCTGTCTGTGCAGTGCCCTGGGGGAGGTGGGGGGTGGGTAGCCTGCCAAGAACTGTCTCTCCAATCGTCACAGTCTTGTAGGACTGAGGAACGCAAGCTCCCTTGGCCATCAGAGCCAGGCAATCAAGAGGTATCCCCTCGGCAGCAGCTGTAAAAACCAGGGCACCAGACATTAAAACTGAGGTACCAGACATGTTTAAGAGCTGTCCTCCAAGAGATGCTTGTGCTCTGGAGTGTGACAGAGGGAAGCAAAAATAATGCCCACCCTCTGAGGTCTCAGGAAAGGCTTCCAGTCGACCCTTAGATGTGTGTTTAATTAGAAGCCTGCCTCTCAGGCTGCAGCTGTGATGATAAGCTAATAGGCCTCTTTCACAGAAACATTGAGCTCCTGGGTCTGTTGCCACTTGCTGTGCCCTGCTGTTGGTAGCTGTTTAAGAATTCTTTCTCCATTGGTTACAGTCCTATGGGACCCATGAGTATAAGCCCTTCTGGCCACGAGAGCCAGACAATGTAGAGGTGTCCCCTGGTAGCAACTGCAAAAATCAGGGCACCAGACAAAGGTAAAAGTTCATTCCTGGAAGATACCAGTGAATTAAAGTGAGGCGGAGGGAGAGTGCAAAGATTGTCTCCACCAGCCTCTCTGTTCCTTGAGAGCAGCTCTGGAGGCTCCAGTAAGTGTGCCAAATAAGAAGCCTGTCCCTCAGGCCAAAGCTCCTGGACCAGCAAAGAGGCCTCGTTCTCAGAAAGCCTGAGGGTGTGTTTCAGTCCAATATCTGTGCAGCGCCCTGGGAGTGGTAGTCTGCCAAGAACTGTCTCTTCTATTGTTACAGTCCCAGGGGACCCAGGAATGCAATCCTCCTAGCCTCCAGAGCCAGCCACCAGTGTTACTGGGTGGTAGCCGCAAAAGTCAGGTCATCAGATGTGTGTAGAACCTCTCCTTTGGGAGATATAGGTACTCTGGAGTGTGGCAGAGGGAGAGCAGGAAGATGGTGCTCCCTAGCTGGAGTGATGCAGACGGGGTGTGCAAAGATGGCACCCACCGAAAAAAGGAAAAAAAAAAAAGGAAAAGAAAGAGAACAAAAGAAAAGAGAAATGAAAAAAAGAAGAAAAAGGAAAAAAAGGGAATAAAAAGAAAGGAAAAGGGGAAAAAAAGATGTTAGGTCTGTCATCATCCATTTGTCAGGTCCTGTTCCCCCCACCACTACTTTAGCAAGGCAGTGGGAGAGCAGGAAGATGCCGCCAGCCTCCATCCTTGGAAAGGATCCAAGCAGGTGGCTGCCTCACAGACCAATGCTTTAAAATTAGGAAATGAGTCCCATTCACATAAAGTCTGGGCACTTTTCAAAGGCCTAGGGTAGGTAAGTGTGCACGCAGGCCCTTTGAGAGCAGTTCCTCAGTTCACTCCAGCCCTGTGGGCCTCATGGGCATGAGAGCATTGGTCTTCAAAGCCAGATGTTTTAGGGGCCTTTCTCTCAGTTGTCAGTCTTAAATGTTGGGGTGCCCGATGTAGGGCATGAAAACCTTGCTCCTCAAGGAGAAGCTTTGAATTTGGAGTTCCCTCTCGATTGTGGTTTGCTGTGCTAGGGGTGAGGTTTGTGATGAGATTGTGTCTCAGCCTTTCCTACCCACTTTGATGTGATTTCCCTCTAGTTTGCCCAACATGAAGCGGTCACTTCAACAGTTTTTAGGTCTTTTTTCAGAGGAAATTGTTCCATATATAGCTGTAGAGGTGGTGTGTCCGTGGGACGAGGTGAGTTCAGGATCTTCCTATGTTGTCATCTTGAACGGGAACCCTGATCTCTTCTTATAAGGACGCCAGTCATATTGGATCAGCGCCCACCCTGATGACCTCGTTTTAACTTAATTATCTCTTGAAAGATCCTATCTCAAATACATTAACATTTTGGGGTAAGTAGGGGTTAGGACTTCAATATATGAATTTTTTGGAGACAAAATTCAACACACAACACACAATAATCTATGGCAGAAGATCCTGTCCAGTTGCAAGAAGAGAGCCATACATTTGTTTCTATATTTCCTAACGGCAAAAAGAAATAAAAAGCTGGGGGGATAAGATCACTTACAGCGTTCACCATATTGCCATTCATTTGAGTTAAGACCTAAATGATGACATTCTATCAGCCATGGGAAGATACAGGGACTGAGAATTCCAGGCAGAGGACCCAAAGGCCCAAAGATGGGAAAGAACTTGGCTGGAGTGTAATGCAGGAATGCTGGGCCAGGTCACGTAGGTCCATTTAGATTTGGTAAAGGGATTAGATTTTATTCTACTTGCCATCAGAAGCCTTTGGAGGGTTTGAAGCTGGGGGCAACATGATGTGATTAGTGTTTTAAAAATAATTTGGGGCTACTATATAAAGAATGGGTATATGTATAAATGGGCAAGAGTGGAAGCAGTGAGACCAGCAACAGTGCTGCTCAAAGTGCTAGCCTGCAAAGAGATAAAGAGCTTGCTCCAGAGTACAAATCAGTGCATCCCTTCTTTCATCAAGAAAGTCTTGCTATGAAAAAAATTGTTAGCTGAACTAAATATTATGCATGGTGAAGTAGATGATTTTCATTTTGGTGCAAGGTTCTTATGTTGTCATAGCCTAGAAACAAGCAGTTTTTGTCTTGTGGGTCTCGCTTTGAGTAATACCTCGGAGGCCTTTGCAGCAATCCAGGTTAGAGACGATGGCGCCTGGGACTGGGATGACAGTAGAGATGGTAAGAAGCGAGCATATTAGGGCTCTATCATGGTAGGAGAAATGATGGGACTTGTTCACAAAATCTTCAGGGTAGGAGAAGGAGGAACTAAGAACAGCTTTCAGATTTGGAACTTGAGAAAGAGGTTGGATGGTGATGGTGGTTACTGAGTTAGAGACGAGCAGGAGAGGAGCAGGTTTGCGAAGGGAAAGCAAATGTTCTGTTTTGGACGTGTCATCTTTGAGAAGCCTATCAGATGATTCCAGGGACATGTTGAGCAGGCAGTCTTGAAGTCCAGACAGAGTTCAGGGATTTACATTTTTTAATTTATTTTTTTGAAAAGGTAATTTGATCACATGGTTCAAAAATCAAAATGTAAAATATTATAAAGTGCCAGTCTTTCTTCCATGGTTGTCCCCATCTGTCTAGTTCCTACCTTACTTTCTCCTCTCTTAGTTTCTTTCTTTTTTAAAAAAATTTTATTTTTTCCTTTTTCTCTTCAAAGCCCCCTGGTACATAGTTGTATATATATATATATATTTTTCATTGTGGATCCTTCTAGTTGTGGCATGTGGGCTGCCGCCTCAGCGTGGCCTGATGTGCGGTGCCATGTCTGCGCCCAGGATCCGAACTGGCGAAACCCTGGGCTGCCAAAGTGGAGTATACAAACTTAACTACTCGGGCATGGGGCCGGCTACCCTCTTAGTTTCTTATGTATCCACAAACATTTCTTTTTGTTTATACAATGATATATAAATATACATTCTTGTTTTTGCTTCCTTTTTATACAAAAAGCAGTGCTCGTATACATTGTTCTGCACTTTGCTTTTTTCTCTTAATAGTGTATCTTGAGGTCTTTCTATAACATCACATAACGTCCTCATTCTTTATTTAACTGTTGTGTACTATTTGGTCATATAGCTATACCATTAGGATTGTCTTCATCAGGTTGGGCTGCTATAACAAAATACCATAGCCTGGGTGGCTTAAATAACAGACGTGTTTTCCTCACAGTTCTGGAGGTTGGGAAGTCCAAGATCAAGGTGCCAGCAGATTCCGTTCTTGGTGAAGCCCTCTTCCTGGCTTGCAGACGCCTGCCTTCTCTTTATATCCTTCCATTTCAGAGAGAGGAAGCTCTATTGTCTCTTCCTTTCTTATAATGGCACTAATTCCATCATTGGGGTTCCACTTTCTTGACCTCATCTGAACCTAAGGCCCCACCTCCTGATAGCATCACATTGGGAGTTAGGACTTCAACATATGAATTTTGCGGGGGGGGGGGGGGGGGGCGGGGGACACAAACATTCAGTCCCTAATAAGGATGGTTTCAAACTAGATTATTTCCAAGATCCCTTTTCAATTCTAAGATTCATGGTACGCTTTATCAAATGATTACTCTCAGTGCTGTCTCTCTCTCCCACCTCTCCCCAAAAGGTTGCTTAAATTGTGTTCTGGTACTTCTAATTATTTTTAACAAATTATCGTCACAATTAGCTAACGAACTCTTCAACATTTATTGTAACAAATATTTGTTGAGTGTCAAGTAGCAATATGTGCCCAGCACTGTTTGAGGTCTGGGAGATACAGCAATGAACAGGCAAAGATCTTTGATGCAGAGAGTACATTTTGGTGCACAAGACTAAATAAAATAAGATAAGTTAGTAAAATACATGATATGTTAGACACTGATAAGAGCTAAGAAGAAAAACAAGACAGATGGGGAAAGATAGGCAGTGTGTGTGTGTATGTGTGTACGTGTGTGTGTGTGTGTGTGTGTGTGTGTGTGTGTGTATGAAGACATTGGCACTTTAGATAGGATGACAAGAGAAGGCTTTGCTGTGAAGGACACTTTTGACCGAGGTCTGAAGGAAGTGAGAGAGCAAGTCCTGTGGATATCTCAGAGAAGAACATTCTGGCAGAGGGCAGGGATCACTGTTCAAAGTGTTTCTCAACACTTTGATTCCAGTGTTTGGGAATGGGAGGCCCCCTTGGGTACCTATTTGTTTGCATCCGTCTTCTACCACATCTCACTGACCTTCCATTGCCCTCACCTAGCTCACTAGCTTCCCTTTTTGGATAGGATGGCTACCCTGGAGTAACATACTCTTTTAGGCCTTTGTTTCCATCTCCTTCCCCAAGTGGCTTCACATCTACTATCCTTCTGGTTGTCTGGTTTTGCTCCTCTGCCACGCTGCCATCTTGGTCCTTGACTGCTGCTATGATATGCCTTACTCCACTTCTGTAATAAGTTTAATCCAAGACTGAGCCCATTAGATCAAAGCCTGTTCAAAATGAAGCTGAGTCTGGTAAAGTAACCGAGTTAATCCCTCTTTTTAAAGTGAAAATAAAGGAATGCAGACATTTCAACTACATAAACAAACAAAAGGAGCAACAGAGAAATCAAAGCAAAAATCCAGGTCAATTACTGATATTCAAAAACACCTTCTAGCTTTAAGCTTCTTTATCAGGCCCAGCATTACTCTCCAGAGTGAGTCCCTTTTAAATTCAACAAGGTAGCCTCAGGCCAAAGATATCCCATTGATCTAATTAACTCTACTTGCTCAACTCTGATCTTTCATTCCAGCTTTTGTGTACTACACTGTGTTCTCTGTTTAGGGCTTTACTCAATCTCTGATGTCTGTTTGATATGATATTCTGGTTTTTTAGAAAGATCCTATCTAAATTTCTCCTCTCTGTCTGGTTTACACTGGTTTCCAGCATCTGGATTACTGGATTTTTTTCTGTCTGTTGCTTTGCTATAACATCTCTGTAAGTCAAAGTCCCTGGTCTTGAATTCCTATCCCTGAGAGGACAATGTAGCACTCCTCATATTCGCCTCTCCTCTAATGAAAGCCTGTGCAGATCTGTCTTTCCAGCTGGGTTAGCTGTTGGGAGGCCATCTCATGGCAGTACCAGAATACGTAGAATGGAGTTAAAGTAAAAACATTACTGCTAGCAAGTAAACACAGTCCAGGGGTTGGAAAAATCCAACAGACTCAAAGATTGTGATAAAGAAATCTTATTAAGAAATTTAGTTAAGAGCAATGTCAAAGTTTTATTACAATCTTAGTGCAAGGGCAAAAGGTCCCTTCTAGGCTAATTCAAAGATTCCCTCCCATTAGGACTATTTGATAGGAAAAGAATGATTATGTAATCCTTAGTCTAGCCATATTAAAAAAAAATGTGGTTCACTAGAGGTCACTAGACTTTTTGCTGGCAGTCAACTGAGTTTGAGGAGTGAAGTTTCCTAGAACAAGTCTTATTTTTTAAAATAAACATCTTAAATATAGATTGGGCATTTATGTGTACGAGGCACTTTAATGCACTCTCCCATTTCATCCATACAACAACCACCGAGGAAGGTCGAATAATTCTTACAAGGCAGTATAATGATGGAAAAGGTTTTGAACCCAAGTATTTATGATCCCAGAGCCTGTGCTTTCCACCATTATACCATTTTTTCACCTAACTTTGCTTGCTTATAAGATACTTGTTAAAACTGCAGATTTCCAAGCCTTTCTCTTCGACATTCTGCTTCAGTGAGTCTGGCACAGAGCCCTAGAGTCTTTATTTATTTTTTTAAGATTGGCACCTGAGCTAACGTCTGTTGCTAGTCTTCTTCTTTGTTTTTTTCCTTCTTTTCCCCAGAGCGCCCCAGTACATAGTTGTATATTCTAGTTGTATATCCTTCTGGTTGTGGTATGTGGGACGCTACCTCAGCATGGCTTGATGAGCGGTGCCATGTCCTCACCCAGAATCCGAACCAGCGAAACCCTGGGCCTCCGAAGTGGAGTGCTCAAAGTTAACCACTCAGCCATGGGGCCGGCCCCAGGAGTCTATATTTTTATTAAGATCCTTAGGTGAGTCTCATGGGCAGATAAATTTAGGAGACCTTGCCCTTTCTAATGCTACGTAACGAAAATCTTTTCTCCCTCTCTAAATCCCTAGTGCTTATGTATTCCAAAGAAATGAAACCAAATTAGAGCATAAGACTTATTTGTAATGAGAAGCAAAAGTTTTATTCAACATTTAGTTATAACCCTCCTTTTCTTCAACATGTAAATATGATTAAGGGTCCATCATCCTTGAAAACAAGCTGTCACCTCATCTTTCTCTTGCCTTTCCCAGTCAAGCTTCTTGAAACAGTCACCTACATTCACAGTCTACACTTCCTTACTTCTCCTCTATTCCTCAACCCACTGTAGTTTGGCTTCTGCTTTATGCCTCTGTAGAAATGGTGCTCATCACCAATTACTTTGTGGTTGGATTCGTATCAGCTCTTACTTAACCTGACTTTCCTAGAACAAGTCTTAATTCTGTTAAAGTTTGTCTGAGAATTGCTTCAGGATTTTATCAGGGATGCTCATTTCTTCCCAGAAAGAGGTTGGTGATTACGTCAAGTAAAAAGTTCTATCCCAGATCAGGTCTGGAACAATTTTTCTTTTACAGTTGGCAGCTGATTTTGAAAAGCAAGGGATAATATGTGTAGTCCAAAAGAAATGATGACCCAAAAGCTGAAACAGACATCCTGAAGGAAAGAGCATGGCCAGACGGGACCGAGTCCAGAAGGAAGAGTGGATAATGGGCGGAAGGGAGCTATGTCTGACTAAACTCTTCCAGTCCCAGGAGAAAGGCAGAGGCTTGGTGTTTATAAAGTGGATGGAATGAAGGATAAGTCTCTGTAACGATTTGCCTGTTGACCTTATTATGCATTATTAGGAAATTAACGCTAAGAATTATTTTAATCTGACTTCATTTTACCTAGGTACACCAGGAAAAATTTTTAATAAATTCATGCTTTTACAATCTAAGAAAGCATTCTCTTGAGTGGCTCTACATGATCTCATTCTTCCAATTCAATGATCTAATGCAAACTTGGACCCTGATCACAGTCCTGTGTGTGGCTACTTTGTCAGGCTAAATTAAATGTGGCCAAGACTAAATTTCTTCCCTTCAAATGACGAAATCCTCATTATTTAGAATCTTATTTTGGTTATATCTCTAGTTTGACCTGTAAAATAACTTTTCTTATTTTTTCCCATTATTCTTTGCTTTCTCCCATAACTTGCAAACTTACCTTTCTATCATAAGGGTCTCATTTCCTTTCAGTGGATGTTCCTGGCACACTTTTCCATCATCATTAGGTAATCTCCAAAAACTTAGCACTATCTAGTGATTTATTCCAGCTGTAATCTTTACTAAGTGCTTGACTTTATTTAAGACAATGTGGGTATTTGCATGTATTTCTATAAAGCACATACATTATTCATCCAGTTCTAATCTTATTTCATGGGTAAGGCAGATATTATTCAGGTTTTATTCTTTTTTTGTATCCTGGCTCTCAGTCCCCAATTAACATGTATCGTTGCTTTAACTATAACAATCAATAAATGATTAATGATGATGATGACATATAATACTTTATATTAATCAAAGTCTTCTAAAATATGTTATATAACATGACTATGGTACAGCGGGTAAGGCATATATTATTATTTCATTTTTTAAAAATGGGAAAGTAGATGCAGAAAAGGCAAGTGACTTATCTAAGGTCATTCAGCAAACCCGTGGTTGAGCTGTCTTCACACACCTACAGAAGTGTTTCTCAAAGGGCTAGCTGGTCCCTGCTCTCTTGACGAGAGCTTACTATATTTTTAAGGAATTTATTATGCGTTTCCTCCATTCTTCTAAAGTTGTGGCTTTAATAGCTGTGTCTTGGTAAAAGTGTACCTGTGCAAAGGAGTAGCACCCTGGACAGACAACTTCCTAGGAGAGAAAGAACCCCAGGAAGTGAGGTTCAAGGATTATTCATTTTTTACTAAATGAATCTGAATTGATAAAACTGTAAGTACTCATTTTCTTAAAAACCTGACTTAAATGAAAATGGACAAATATTTTAATTTGGATTCCTGTATTTCTCTATTTTCATGTTTGCTAAATAGCTTGTCGTTGCCACTAATAGGGTGCTTCGGGCCAAGCAGAAGTTGCAGCTGCAGTTTCATGTATGGAATCCAAGGCCCTTTCGTTACATCATGCCGTCATAATTTATGAAAAAACACATTGTTTCCATGACTTAGGGTAGTAGATAAAAAGGAGTGCAGAAGAGAGAATTGTTACATTTCACATACCTGTAGTTTTATTGCTGCCATAGCTCATACTGCAGACTGCGTAATGCATAATGTCCTGATTTGGACATAAATTATATTTATTATATCAATCACTCTATTGATAAGCGAAACTGCTTTATGACTAGGCCTTGTCAAGGCTGTGACCGTCCTGGCACGGGTTGTTCTTTCCCCGAATTTCTTTCTGGCTCATTCCCTCACCTCCTAGAGGTCCTGACCTCAATGTCACCTTCTCAGAATGGTTTTCCCAGGCCAGCCTATTCAGAATTACAATTTTGGTTCAACACTCCCCATTCGTCTCTCTCCTCTATTTTTTCTATAGCACATAGCACGTTCTAACACACTATCTAAGTTTTACGTTTATTGGTTTTTCATATTCCCACACCAAATGTAAGCTCTACAAGTCCAGGAATTTTTATGTGTTTTATTCTTGGTTTGGCTAAGAACAGAGCCTGGCACATAGTAGATGCTAAATAATTACTAATTAAATGATGTGTGAATACATGTATTCTGGTGCTTTAGCAATTACGCTTGCTCATGGAATCCAAAGTAGGACATTATATATCAAAATCTGCTAATCAATGTGACAGTTACTGAGATTCCTATATAATCATATAGGAATTTTCTATGTAAGTTCAAGGAAAAAAATGGAAAGAGCATATAGTAGGTGCTTAAAATCTTTTAAAGAAATGTAATTCAGAGAAACATTGGCCATTTACATTGATTTGGGCTAGATATAGTTACAATTTCCTGGGTAATTAAAAAATAATTTGAAAAAAGGTAAAAGCTCTCTTATCTGATCCTGTAGTTGGTCATGTCACCATGAAAAGCTATGCTCAGATTGCAGATCATAAGGCATTTAGGTTTATTTGTAATACGTATGGAATGCCCACCTTTGGTGAGGATTCCAGACAATTGTCATCTGCATAAGTCTTTTATGCCAAATATTGATGTCAGCAATGTAAAAGCAGGATAATTTTAACACAGGTATTCCCAGATGTCAATGCCAAATGTTGTGGTTTGATTTCTAACCAGAGACAGATTTCCTGTATTTCAGGTCACACAGACCCAAGTTCTTTTTAGAATCTGGCCATATCCACATTCCAGACAAGTTTCTATCTAAATATATATAAAATATGAGCAGGTAGGGAAAAAAACAGACTCAGTTAATCAAAAAAGTCAAAGCAGAGAATCATTCAAAAAGATAATATGTCCCTAAAATATTTTACTTTAGTGTAAAATACAAAAATGAGCATTTTAGCAGTCTTTGGATTTCGAGACAAAGCTTTTATTAGAACTTATTTTTTAAGTAGTCTGCTGACGTTTTGATGCTATTGAGTTTAGAATTCTTCTAGATTTTTACGACTTCTTTTCTCGATTTTTTATTTACTTGCCTATGTAAAATTTCAAAGTTTTTTCCTGATTAACTTTTCTGAAGTGATTCCAAAGCATCGAACTTAGTTTTCTTTTACCTAATAACGCTTTCTTTTTCTTTTAATAAATCACTATTTTGCATATTATTTAATTTAATTACAGAATTTGAATAGAAGTACCATTGATATAAGTAGGTTTAGGATTAAGCAACTGACCCTTGGGAAGTAGACACCTGGCCCAGTGGGAGCCAGGGGATGGACGCACACCGCAGCCCACCAGCTCCGTCCTGAGACTGCATGTTCTGGGAGCCTGTCTAGTTACTAAGCAGGAAGGCAAAGCATTTGCAAGACGGTTAAGTGATGATCCGTTGAAAGAGCCTCTGTCATATTCAGCTTTTGTTGGAATTATCAGAACAATTGAAGGAATAGCATTTTAGTGTGACTGATTCATATTGTTTATTAACATTAACCAAGTTCTTCGGGTACTTGTTCTTTCTGCTCTTAAAAGTACTGATACAAATTGGCCTAGCAATAGAGAGCATTTTGTGTTTGTGAAATGATTCAGTTCAAATTATTTTATATGCCACTGAAAAATATTTACAAATGCCTTTAAATGCCTATTCTATCACAAGAGGGCACTCATGCCCCGTTCTTTACAGCAAGTGCTGTTTCAGGCATTGATTCAAGAGGAATTATCACTGAAATGAAAATTTCCTTTTATTTTTGAATCCCAGAAAATCTCCACAACCAACTTCTTTACATGTTTCTTAGCACATTTTCACACAAAAAATAGAGTTTAAAACACATAGGGAGAGAAAATTTTGGCTATTTGAAGTTTCTACTTGTTCTTGTTCTGAAAAAATGAGCTTTATTATACTTATTCTTGGCAAAAGATTTACTAAAGTTTCCAGGCCTTATAATGGTCTCAGCTAAATAATGTTTGGCATTGCACAGATGAAGTGTAAATTACATGAGCCCAAGGAATGTAATGCAATAGACTTAGGGACAAAGGAGACCTGAGCTCAGATGTCCCCCAGAATCACACTTACTCAACCTTCCTTCCTTCCTGTTATTATTTTTTATAATAATAATTGCAAGAAACATTTATGAAGCACTTTTCCCATACTAGGCATTTCTCTAATTAACTAAGATATGTTAACTTATTTAATCCTTACAACAAATCTGTGAGATTGGTATTATTATTTTTATCCCTATCTTAAACGTGAAGAGGGTGTGGAAGCTCATATATAGGGAAAAAATGGCAGGAAACTGGTGTATTGTCAAGAGATTCCATTTTGTATTTACTCAAATAATTCCTTAACAATAATCTAGACTCAGTTCATGCATCTCTGTTATTGGCACCTGTTGAAGAAGAGGGTTAGAAATAAAGAGAAGTGTCACAAGTTGTCTTATAGATTCAAATAGATTCTGGGGGGTGGAATTAGGGGCCACACTTCTTCACCCCTAAACATGTGATGTTGAGCCTCTTTTCCTATGCTTATCTGCCCTCTGTATATCTTCTTTGGTGAGGTGTCTGTCCAGATCTTTTGCCTACTTTTAGATTGGGTTGTATGTTTTCTTATTGTTGAGTTTCAAGAGTTTTTTATATACTTTGGATATAAGTATCAGATATGTGTTTTGCAAAGATCTGTGGCTTGTCTTTTCATTATCTTAACAGTGTCTTTCACAGGGCAGAGGTTTTTAATTTTCATTTTTAATGAAGTCCAGCTTCTCAAATATTTCTTTCATGGATTTTCCTTTTGGTGTTACATCCTAAAACTCATTGCTAAATCCAAGGTCACCTTGATTTTCTCTGACGTTATCTTCTAGAAGTTTTATAGTTTTTGTTTGACATTTAAGTTTATGATCCATTTTGAATTAATTTTTGTGAAAATTGTAAGATTTGTGTTTAGATTCCTATTTTCTTTTTAAATGTGGATGTCCAGTTGTTCCAGCACCATTTGTTGCAAAAACTATCATTATGGGCTGAGTTGTTGTCCCTTCACAATTCATATGTTGCAGCCCTCACCCCTGGTACTTTAGAATGTGACTATATTGAGAGATAGGGCCTTTTAAGAGAGAATTAAAATGAGATAGTTAAATGGGTTCTTAGGATGGGCCCTAATCCAATATGATTGGTGTCCTTATAAAAGAGGAGATTAGAGACACTGAACACATACACGGACCTAGAGGTGACCATATGAGCACACAGTGAGAAAGTGGCCACCTGCAAACCAAGGAGAGAGGCCTCAAAAGAAGCCAAATCTGCCAACACCTTGTTCTTGGACTTCTAGCCTCCAGAAGTGTGAGAAAATAAATTTCTGTTGTTTAAGCCCCCCAGCATTTTGTTTTGGCAAAATGTTGATGTTTTGTTATGGCAGCACTAGCAACTATCCTTTCTCCTCTGAATTGCCTTTACTCCTTAGTCAAAGATCACTTTGCTATATTCGTGTGGGCCTGTTTCTGTGCTCTGAAATTTTCACCTGTACCATACTGTCTTGATTGTGATAGCTTTATAGTAAGTTTCGAAGTCAAGTAGGGTCAGTCTTCCAACTTGGTTTTTCTTCTTTGATATCGTATTGGCTGTTCTGAGTCTTTTGCTTTTCCATATAAACTTTAGAGTCACTTTGTCAACATGCACAAAATGACTAGCCAGGATTTTGATTGAGATGGCATTGAATCTATAGATCCAAATGGGAAGAACAGAGATCTTAACAACATTGAGTCTTCTTATCCATGACCATGGAATATCTCTCTATTTATTTAGTTGTTCTTTGATTTCATTCATCGGAGTTTGTACTTTTCCTCCTGTAGATCTTGCATATGTTTTGTTCGGTTTATACTTAAATATTTATTTTTTGAGTGCAAATCTAAATGATGTTGTGTTTTTAATTTCAAATTCCAATTTTTCATTGCTGGCATATAGGAAAGCAATTGACATATGTTAGTTTTCCTTAGAGGCATGGAGTTGCTAAGGAGAATGAAGTGTTCTGGTCTTATTTCAAAATGTTTACTTTTCTCCTCCCCCTGCCAGAAGCACAAGGGGAATTTTTCTCTGGTCTTCACCCTAAGAACCTGGTGGGAGTCCTGGAGGTAAAACTCACAAAAGTGTGAAGGCCCCCCTAAAACTGAGCACCATAGCTTTTATCCCTCAAGCTAGCCAAACTCAGTCTCCAGAAATTAGCGAATTATACCTAACTGTACCTTCCAGGTTCTAGCAGCAGCTTTTGCTCCAGTAAGCTGTAATTCTTTGTATTCTCCTGTCGCTCCAGTTTTCAGGGTGGTGGTTTGCCCTGTGACCTCAATTCTCTGGTGGATCTAAGCAGAGATGTCAATTTTCAGTTTGTTCAGCTCTTTACTAGATGTGAGGATGAGAGTTATAATTTCTACGTTCTTTACAGGTCCGGCTGGAAACTGGAAGTCTCACAGTATTTTATAAAGTGTCAGACATCTCAAGTATTATAAAAATAATTGATTAATAGCATCATATTGAACAATATAAAGATTTAAAAATATAATTGGTATTCTAAAAAGTGCATGATTATCAAAGCAAATTTTAGCTCTGTTTAAAAGAAGAATAAGGTAATTGAAAAAACCAGTCTGTAATTAGCCCTATCACTCAACACCATTACTTTTCATATTCTAGCAAATATCTTCCTGCCGCTTCCCTCCTACCTCCTCCCTCCCTCCCTTCATATTTGCGAAGTGCCTACAATCTGCTCCTCTCTGTGCTAGATGCAGGTTCTTTTGAACTTCTCGTATCTGTATTATTGTGTGCTATGTGATGAACTCAACTCTCCCAACCATTTTCCTTTGATCCAACTAGGCCTGGTCCAGTATCACAGTGCCCTGTGATGTCGTCTGGTTTCAGTTGGAACAAAGGAGAGTCTACTTCTAGAGATACAGAAGGGGACAGACATCACCTGGCAGTACTTGGTGATGAAATAGTCACCCCAAATATGTTTATACTGTTGTTCTTTAGATGACCACAAAATGAAAATATAAGCATATAAATTCATAGGCTTTCCAGAATACACTTGATCATTGGTCATTACTTTGAAAAAAGAATCCTTTTAAGGTATGTGTAATCAGATTCCTATTTTGGCCTTAATTTTTTTAATCATTCCCCCGTAAAATGCTTAGCTTTAAGTGGAACCATTTCTTGTTGTACTTTCCATGGAAAAACAATTTGTGAAATGTACAAGAAGAAATACTGACTAAGATGTCTTATTGTGTGGATGTAAATTAATTATGCATATATAAAATCTGATTTATATTTTATCATAGGTGCAATTCTCCACCTTAGGTTCCAGCAGCAATGCTTAACCCAGTAAATTCTTAAGCTGTGCTAACACCTCACTGAGTTCCTTTACATTGTGGAAGATCTTTCCTCTGTTGGGAATTGAGAAAGGAAACGAGAGCAGCCCCTGATGTTCAGAGGCTGGCCTGGCACTCACAGCTAGGCCATATTATTTTTCTATGAGACATAAACAATCTCAGAGAACACCAATCTCAGACAAGTTTATTCTGAGACTATGATAAATTGAACAAGAGCAAGGCCACTTCATAATTTTGTCTAAGCACAGACATAAACAAGGTCACTGTGATGCGGGGTTAGTGAGCCGAGGAGAGCCGAAAGAAAGATTTCTTGGACTCTCAAGATCTGGCAGTAGTGCTCTTTTATTTAGAGAATAGTATGGAATAGCATGGGGACAGGGCCCATGGGCAGTCAGAGCTTCTGCTGCCGCCGCTTCTGCTGCCCCCACTGGCATGGGGACAGGGCCCATGGGCAGGCAGAGGCGCTGCTGCTGCCCCCACTGGCATAGGGACAGGACCCATGGGCAGGCAGAGCTGGTGCATGGGGACAGGACCCACGGGCAGTCAGAGCTCCTGCTGCTGCCCCGAGTTGAGGGTTAGGGCTAATTTTATAAGGCATGGGTATGTGAATCATTTCTTTACAAGACAAAGGAAAGAACATGAAAAAAAGTTAAAATGGTATCAGTGCAGGTGGGGTCTGGTCATTGGGTGATCCCATGACTTTTAGACAAGAATCAAATCGGATTAAGTAAAGGTTAGAAAGGTTAGAAGCCACCACCCTAAATCAGTTACATGAGATTGCCAGACAGCAACCAACTTAAGTTCTTGCCTTCCCCATTAAGAGTTTCTAGGGATAAGGTCATCTCTCTTCTTCTTCCTGGTACAGAGAGGGAGGCACCTTTTACAGATAGACATTTACCTTACAACTGTAAATGTGTCCCAACAAGGGCAAGTTCCATTCCCCAGAGCCTCCTTCCCTGTCCCTGTTATCAAAAGCAATCAGCCCCAAACAATCCTAATGCCAAAGAGACATATCCTGGGGTGGCCAATTTCAGGTCCCTCCAAGGTCATCCCCACTTCCTTCACAAATGCAAATGTCTCTCAACAGGGCAAGCAAAATTCCAGTCCTTGGAGCCTGCTTCTCATGTGCAGTTTTAAAAGTAACCAGCCTAAAATCCTCATCAACTGTGCCACTCACAAAATATCCACAAAACACCGCACTCTCAGCCAAAATGAGTGACTGCTATTTCTTTACCAATTTCAGCTTTGTCCTTGTGCTACATGAGATTGATAAGATTAATCATATACTCTTCCTCAAATCACCTAATCAAAGTCCAAATCCTATCACTGGTAGTTTTGACCCCTCCCTTACTGAGATACCTCTCAGTTCCCCCATGGTGTATATTCTCTCTCTCTGCATCAAGGAATAAACCCAACTTGTTCAGCTATGGGTGTGTTTCTGGTGATTCTTTGGCTAGAGGGCATTGACAGAATATATAAACAAACTAATTAGTTTGCTCATCAAACATTAATTAAGCTTGTAGTATGGATTGCAAACAGCTTGAGTGTTTGGTTTAAAATCTTTGAGAATATGATGAAAGTTAAAGACCCTCTTGCTGGAAAAATGAACATTCTCTCAAAAATTCAAACACGCTTTCAGAGGTTCACAGACCTCTGTGATTAAGAATCTGGATCTAGTCATTAAGACTCTCTACTCTCAAGGAGTTCAGGATAAGCACAGGGGACTAAGTGACATATTTCTTTATTAGGAACATTCTTTAAATAGAAATGATTTGCAAATGAAAAATACCTCCTAAACAGAGAACCTGCGTGATGACCAGGGTAAGGTTAATTCTGAAAGTGTATTCTTTTCCTTTGTACTATTTTAAAGATTAGATAAATTTATGATCAATTTGTGGCAATAACATATTTCTGACAGTGTGTGTGTGTGTGAGAGAGAGATTGCAAAATGTGCAATTTGCACAGTACTCCTTTTAAATGGTACAGGATTGTTCCCTCTTTCTCATTTGCAAAGTCTCTCATTCTATCACTCGAGACAGAATATGAACAAGGTGAGGGAATTGTTTTCTCAGTGAAGAAGAATTATTACAAGGATCAGAGTGTTTGCATTCGAGGTGACCAAACTACAGAAGACTGAAAGTTGTATGTCTTCCACCATAACCCTGGGACTTGAGGTGGAGCCCCAAATGTCTGAAATCTCCTTGGAGGCAAGACCTTTGTCTTATTTGGCTCTGTACCCAAACACAAAGAAGAAGAACTCACTAAATATTTGTTAAAGAAATATATAGTCCCAGAGGTACAGTACTTCCAACCTCTCCTCTCTATTCCTGTCCCCCTTCCCGACCGTTGGTCCAGATCCCGAGACTGCCTTGTTGTTGATTTTGTTATGTCAATCTTTTCCTTTCCTTTGATCTGTGTGGAATTCTGTCCTGAACTCCTGCTCAATTTGACTGCTTCTGGACCCTGAGAAGAACCCAGTTCCAAGCAACCCCTTATCAGGCTGGACTCTATTCTTGTAGACCCTTGACAATACTCGTATATCACAGGGAAGTTTTCTGAGCCTGACATGGGATGGGGATAACATAAATGTTAGCATCTCCTGCTGCTAAAGCCTCTTCTACCTCCTGAGTTTTTAGCTGTCCCTTGGACTCCAGTCCCACTGGCTTGAATGATCGAGTTCCACTGCTTCTGGGAGTATGACTGTCCTCATGACACTCCACCCCTTTCTGGAGCCACGTATGTAGCCAGGTCAGGTCCTGCCATTGTCTTCTTTTCTCCCTACTTCCGTGGTCTAAGACCTCCTTCTGCTCCTGACATTTTTCTCCGCAGGCTGGCCCTGTTGCTGATGACTTATCAGACCTCACACTAGTTTTTTTTTTTTTTAATAAATTTTTTATTTCAGAATAATTTTAGATTTACAGAAAAGTAGCTGCATTAGTTTTCTTGGCTGCTGCAACAAATTCCAACAAACTTGGTGGCTTACAACAGAGATTTATTCTCTCACAGTGTTGGAGGCCAGAAGTCCAAGATCAAGGTGTTAGCAGAGCCATGCTCCCTTGAAGACTCTGGGGGAAAATCCCGCCTTGGCTCTTCCAGCTGCCGTTCCTTGGCCCACGGCAGCGTAATGCAATCTCTGCCTCGGCTTCACATGCCTCTTCTCCCTGTGTCTCTGTGTGTCCTCTCCTCTTCTTATAAAGACACCAGTCACTGGATTTAGGGCTTACCCTAAATCTAGAATGATCTCATCTCTAGATCCTTAATTTAATTGCATCTGCAAAGACTCCATTTCCAAATAAGTTCATATTCTGAGGTTCTGGGTGGACGTGATTTCTTGGGGAGATACTGTTCAACTCACTGCTGTTGCAAAGATAGTGTATGGAATTCTTGTATACCTTTTACCCTCATATCAGCTTTTAATCTGAAGTAGGTGCCTCCTCAAACCAGGCAGACCAAGTAAATCTCTATGTTAGAGGAGTTCGTGCCCAGGTGCCCAAGGCCATATCTCTTGGTGGCTGGGCACCTCACAAAGTAATTTCTCTCTAAGGTTCCATTACATCAGAGATGCAACCCAAGACCAGGTTCAACCCTCTGCTCTGTGGAGACTAAAAACACTGTTCCCATTCTGATTCCCTGGGGTCTATCCTGGGTGTTGGTGTTGGTTTTATTTTCAGATAATTTTGATTCCCATTGAATATATACTTGAAATATATAGTAGAAGGAGATCCTTTGAACCCTTTCCCCAGTTTTCCCTGATGGTAACTTCTTGCAAAACTATAGTACGTGTAGTATCACAACCAGGATATTGACACTGATACAATCTACTGATCTTGGATTCCCCTAGTTTTTCTTTCACTCACTTCTCTCTCTCTCTAGTGTATTTAGTTCTTTCTATTCAAGAGATTTTCCCTTTAGTCCCTCAAAGTGGGATTCAGTCCCTCTCTTCTCCTACTACAGAGTTTGAGGGCTCATCAAAAAGAGCTTGAAAATCCATTAGAAAGGATCCATACTTATAAACACAAAACTGCCTGCCTGTCCTTCCTGGGATAGAAGGTACCTGTCTTCAGAGTCAAAAGTTTGACTCCTCGCCCTAAATGAGGCTGAGGAAATGCCTTTCCTTCATTTCTGAAGACTCGGTCCTATTAAGAGGATGACTTCAAACAAACACAAGTCATTTTCTGTAAGTCACTTTACTTAAGACATGGGCTTTGAATTCAGAGAGATGTTTGAATTCTGGCTCTTCAAATTACAGTGGTGAAACTTGTGCACATCATAAAATGCTCAAAAGAGACCAGCAGGTGTCAAATCAGGCTGTGCCAGGGTGTTTGTTTTGAAACTTGAAGCGAATGGGATACTGTTGAAGTATTTTAATTGGAGGAGTGATACAAGCACATCTGCATTTTAGAGAGATCTAGAGTGGCTCACTACTATTTTTGGGTTGCCAGCCTATTTGAAACTTTGAGGAAAACCACAATTCCTTTTTCTATAAAAATGCAAAAAATGCACATATGCAATAACATAGTATTAAACACAATTTCAAGAAGCTTCTGAAAACCATGGACCCTAGTCTACAAACTCTGAAGTATAGAATTTTTTTTCTTCTGGAGTTACATGAGTGGATTGGGAAAAGGTGAGAGACTTGAACATGTTCATCTGCTGAGGGACAGAGCCAGTGGAGAGGGACAGAGCCTCTCTCTACTGTCCCATGCTGCCTACTGTCTCTACTATCCTGTAATTTCTTCATCCGTAAGGAGGCAGGAAGAATTCAGTCTCCTCTAGAAAGAAGGAGATGAGATCAACTCAGGCTGTAGGATGGATCCTGTCAGTGCATCAAGAAAGAAGGAAGACTGGGTGCAGGAACGGATAACAATGGGAGGTGGAGGGGATATTTATGGGATTTTTCTCTTCTTTGTTTCTGCGTAGAAAGTGAGGTGATTGGCGGAGAATGAAAGGTGAGAATGAAGAAGGTTTGGGAAAAGTAGAGGTTTGGATTAACTGCTGAGGGAAGTGAGGAAAGATGCTGAATAGTAGCATGAGAAACAGGCATGAGAATGGGGAGGACTCAGCTCAATCAGAGATCACGGATTTGGAGTGGCTCCCGTCCTTGGCAAAGTGTTATTTTTCTCCAGAATCTCTCAGCACGCTGCTGTAGAGCATGTAAGTGGTATTTTGCAGAGAGAAGTATCATTTCATTCTGTACGATACAAAGTGAGAGTAGCGATTTGGTTGATAATTTGCATGCACACGCATGGAATAATTTGAATATATGTATGTATATACCTTGGTCTTGCTGTGGCCTGACTCATGTTTCTATCAGCAAAAGATCCAATCTGACCCTTGGGGCTGTGTTCTATCCTATGGAAAAATGACATGGCAGAAGAGCTTAAACCACCCTCCTTGACCCCATGCTTCCTTCCCTCTCACTTCTCTGTGGGGTCAGAATTCTAGGGAATTTCTGAGCTAGCAGATTCCACTGTTCTTGCCACAAATTTAAACACACAAGTTATTCCAGGAGGTACTGGATGAATTCCCTTTTGCCTTATGAAGTAGCTAATTTTTTCTCTGTAGGATCTGAGACTTCATGAAAAAAAGTGAGAGGAAACAGTGGAAATCAGATGCATTTGTAATGCCTACGTGGCCAGTGCTGTGAAACTCTTTATAAAGTTAAAATATGATCAATATCCTTCTGGTCATAATACTTCTAATTTTTCACTTCCTCTATTCTTTCTTTTGCATCTGTAGGGGATATTATCAGAGTTATGAGCTATGTTTCATTACAAATGCTCTGGGACACAGATATTTGGTAAAATAAGCATTGGTTGGTAAAGGACATGGTTGTCCTCATCTGGATTGAGAGGTGACTGGAGGAAAGTCAATCCTGGCATTCAGAAGTGCCACTTCTCTGAATCCCCCAGATATCATAAGGTTGAACTTTGCCAGTTCATCAGTCTGTGGGAAGTGAGTTGTGCGGGTCTAGGGTGTGAAAAGCTGGTAGCTGAAGTCCAGGCGTATTATTTTCTCTGGTCACTGCTGTTACTAAATTTTTCTCATTGGACTGGATAGAAAATTTATAGGAAGTTCAGACTTTGCACATCTCTGTTGAAAGAGTCTCTATTAACAGGCTACCATTATCCCCTATGGTGCTAGCCCTTCCCTCTGCGCACCCACTGCAGGATTTGGCGCATGGAGCTTGGACTGGAGTCCGGCCCATTAACCTCCTCAGCCAGGCTCCCCTGGGCAAGTGTACACAGTGACCCTCATTTCCTACTTTCTCTCATTCTTCTGCTACCGTCCAAACAGCACCATTTCACAGAAGCCACATGATACCCAGCGGTGGGTTTCAGAGCACAGTCGGATTCAGCAATGCCCATTACCCACTAACTTCCTCTGAGCTGGGTGGTCATGATAATGAGATCATATCTCTGAAGTGTTCAGGGATATAAAGTGTTAACAATAGTAATTAATATTTCATTGCAAAAGCTGAATACCAAACTCCAATCACCTGTTAAGTCATTCCTGCACCTCTTCAGTTTTGAGGTCTCGCACCCATCTGTCACTCTCCTTATGGCCTCATTGCCATCTCACTGTCCACTCCCTCCTCATGGACCTTACCTCCTCATCCACCTAGATCTCGGGATATCACTATACTCACTCCCTCGAAAGCTCTCAACTCCCTTGGCCCTTCTCCCTCTGTCCTACTTGCCTATCACAACTCCAGCTCTGATTAACTCCCACTCTCTGGTGAGAACTCGCTCATTTTACCACCGAATCTGCCTGTCTGTCTGGATCTGAGCACATGCCCTCTCCGTTAATCCCTGTTCTAATAAATAAACTGTCTATGTACATGTCTGAGGCCATCCTCTCCTCTTGTGTCATGGGTGCCATACGCTTTCACCTACTCAAAGACTTTGCAGTTATCCATTCTCTCTCCTCCATCACTAATTTCTCCTTCCCTACTGGGTTATCCTTATCAATATACAATAAACACATTCCCTATCTTAAAACAAAACAAAAAACTTTCCTGGTCTCCACACCCCCTTCCCAATAACTTCCTATTTCTCTTCTCTCTTTCATGGTTAACTTCCTTGAAAGAGTACTTAGTTTCTGGTCACAGTCTGTAGTTTCTCACCTCACCTCCTTTCACCATCCCGGTCAAGCCAGGCTTCTGTCGTGCAGGTCACTGACGACCTCCATATTTCCCAGTGGTCAGACCCAGCCCTAACTTTTGCAGGGCTCAGGGCAAGAGTTCAAACGGAGGTCTATAAACCATATAACTAAGTGTTTAGAAGTTATAAAGCAAACTTGAAGACTATTTAAAAATGTATGTTCCATTCTCTTATCTTGACAAATATAACCTTATAATGACCTAGAAGATCAAGTTTGAATCTAGAATTCCCAGACTCCTCAGAGTTTCCTGGTGGAATGTGGCAGCATAGGGACAACTGTCCCCTGACACCTGGCCTGCAGCTCATCCTCTTCTCCTTCTTGGCTGTATCTTGCACCTTGTAGTGGATATATCCAAAAGATATATCGAAATCTTAACTCCTGGTGCCTGTGAATGTGACCTTACTTGGAAATAAGGTCTTTGTACATGTGGTTTAGTTATGGATCTCAGGATCTTGAGATGAGATCATCCTAGATTTAGGTGGGCCCTAGATCCCATGACTGGTGTCATTATAAGAGAAAGGAAAGGGACATTTTATTCAGTAACTCAGTGACATCGAGAAGGTCATTTGAAGACAGGGGCAGAGATTGTGGTTATGCAGCTAAGAGCCAAGGAATGCCAAGGATTTCTGACAGCCACCAGAAGCTGGGAGATAAGCGTGGAATAGATTCTCTCGTAGCCTTCAGAAGGAATCAACCTTGTTGACACCTTGATTTTGGATTTCTGACGTCTAGAACTGTGAGAAAAGAAATTTCTATTTTAAGTTATCAAATTTCTGGTAATTTGTGGGAGCCCTAGGTAACTTACACACGCTTAAAATGACCTTGCATGCATGTGAATAGACTCCTCCATTCACGAATCACAGCTCTGACCTCACCCACTGCAACCAATCATCTCTTGGCTACCCCTTTGGCCAATGGGTGTGCATGCCAGCTCAGTCAACTCTCAGAATAGACCTGGGGAAGGGACCCAAGCAGGCCCTGAAAGTTGGCTTGAGGCTATTTAGGCTGGGAGTTCTGGGGTTCTGGGTATGCATGTGTAGTCTAGAAGGATTCAGTTTCTTTTGCTACTTCCCTTTGGCCTCCAGGAGTCCTTGCCCCAAGGGCAGCCGGAGGAGTGTCAGAGTGGGACCTGCAAAGAGCCCCCTCTTGCCTAGCTCTCAGGGTGGCACTGCTAGTGGTCTCTTTCTGCTTGGCTTATCCAACCTCTTAACAGCATTCTGTCCAGTTGGCCACTCCCTCCTCTGTGAAATGTCTTCTTCATTGGCACCTGTGACCCCTTACTCTTCTCCTGTTACTACCATCTTGTTAGCCACTTCTTTTCAGTCTCCTTTGCTGACTCCTCTTCTTCAAATGTTGTAGTGCCCCACGTCTCTTCTTTGTCTATACTCTGTCTTTAGCATTCTTATCCACTTTCCTTTAAAAACATCTAAATGCTCAGGACTATCACTTTTGTATCTTCAGCTTAAACTTCTCCCCCGAGCTCCTGACTCATATCCAATTACCAGTTTTATGTCTCCACTTTGAGCATCTAGTAGGCTTCTAAGGATTCACATGTCCACAGGAACTCTTCAGTACCCCTAACCCATCTCCTCCTCTAGGCTTCCCAATCTCCATTAATGGACTTCCACCTATCCTGTTGATTAAGTCGAAAGTCTTGGAGGTATATTGATTCCTCTCTTTTTCTCATTCTCTGCATCCAATTTGTTGGCAAGTTTTGTCAGTTGTGTCTCCAAAACACACCCTGAATCTGATCACCTTTCTCCATCTGTGTTTCTACCAACCTAACCCTAGGCCAAGCAGGAGGCTGGATTCCCTGTTTCCATTCTTGCCTGCACAGAATCTTGCACACAAGATGTATGGAAGTGATAATTAAAGCATGTAAACCAGATCTTATCACTCCTCAGCTTCAAGCTGCCATCGGCTTCTGACAGTGCTTTGAATGAAATCTCAGCTCCTCTTTGTGGCCTCTGTGACTCGGTCTCTGCCCACTTCTATCCTCATCCCCACCACCCTCCACCTTGCTCCCTGTTGTCCACTCACATTAACTCTCTTTTGGTTTCTCAAACATGCCAAGCTTAATTCTTCCTCAGATACTTCACCCTTATGATTTTCTCTTCTTGTCCCCCAGATCTTTGCAGCTGAGTGCCCTCATTTTCAGGCCTTTGCTTTCTATTCTGCTACTAAAAACGGGCATGTCTCCCCCAGTCACTCATCTTCCAATTCCTCTGTTTTATTTTTTCATAGTGCTCATCTTTCAGCTCCAAGAGGGCAGGAATCACGTCTACCTTGTTTCTTATAGTGTACTCAGCACAAGAGCTGTGTCTGGCAAATAGTTGTGTTCAATAAACATTTGTGGAGTGAACGTATGAATCAGATAAAATTCCTTCCCTTTGGGGTGATTATAGATGTATGGAAATAACTATAATATAAGATAGAAAGTGGCAAAATTTCATAGAAAAGGTGGATATAAAACGTGATGAGTGTTCAGAGGCAGAGATTAGTAGTAGATGGTGAGATACAGGAAGTCTTCAAGGAGGAGGTCAAACCTGAGTTGAGTTTATACAGCGAGGGGCAAAAGTGAACGGTGGGTCTGACCATTGGGAAATATGGAGGTCATCAGTGGCCTGAAGGACAGAAGCCTGACTTGAGTGGGATGGTGAAAGGTGGTGAGGTGAGAAACTACAGACTGTGACCAGAAACTAAGTACTCTTTCAAGGAAGTTAACCATGAAAGAGAGAAGAGAAAGAGGAAGTTAGTGGGAAGGGGGTGTGGAGACCAGGAAGGTTTTTGTTTTGTTTTATTTTGTTTTAAGATAGGGAATGTGTTTATTGTATATTGCGATAATCCAGGGTAATCCAGTAGAGAGGGAGAAATTAGCGATGGAGGAGAGATAAAGAGTAACTGCAAAGTCTTTGAGTAGGTGAAAGGGTATGGCACCCATGACACAAGAGGAGAGGGTGGCCTCAGACATGTACATGGACAGTGTATTTATTAGAACAGGGATTAGTGGAGAGGGCATGTGCTCAGATCCAGACAGACAGGCAGATTCGGTGGTAAAATGAGCGAGTTCTCACCAGAGAGTGGGAGTTAATCAGAGCTGGAGTTGTGATAGGCAATTAGACAAAGGGAGAAGGGCCAAGGGAGATGAGACTTTTCTAGAGAGTGACTATAGTGATGTATCAGGCCTAAAAATCAAGTTTGAATGGTACATAAAGAAGAGGTTTCTCTGTGCCTTCCAAAAGTTTATAACACTATTAACCAGACTTTGTTGCACAATTCACAACTTAAAAATGTTATGAGAGGACATCAATAAGAAGCTGACCTTTCAGGTGTAGAGATTGAGCTTCTCATTGAATTAAAACAGCAAAGGGTGGCAAATCAAATGGAACATTAGCATCTTTCTTCCTGTCTTAAGTGGCATTAAATTCTCCACCTCTCTCACCTCTAGGGTGAAGCTTTTCTGCCCTTCTCATCAGAGTTGCTCTCTGAGCATCAGACTGTACACAAGAGGTCACAAGCTGGCAGCTTGCCACATCTGACCCATGGAGAGGTTTGTTTTCCCCATGGTGTTACCTATAAGCAGATTTTTAAAATTTTAATTAGCTGCCAGCACATAGAAATCTGGATTTCCAGCTTTTCTGGGGCTATTAGAACTGGCGACAGTGGGTCTGCATGTGCCCGTGGCAGCAGTCAGCTGGAGTGAGGAGGGGCTGGCCCCTTTAGACAGGGCATGCGTGTTCTAGTTTTCCACTCCCTTCCTCCCTTACTGATACCCCACACCTAGGTCTGATATCTGTTGTCATTTGTCATATGATTACATAGCATTTTTCTTATATCTGGTGTAGTGGGTTGAAGGACAGCCCCCCAAAAGATATGTCCATGCCCTAACTCCCAGAACCTGTGAATTACCCTCTTTGGAAAAAGGGTCTTTGCAGATGTCTTTGAGGTTGAGGATCTTGAGATGAAGAGACATCCTTGACTGCCCGGGTGAGGCCTAAATCCAATGATGGGTACTTTTAAGAGAGATCCACAGAGGAGACAGACAGAGAGGACACATTCACACAGAGGAGAAGGCATTGTGAAGGCAGAGACAGAAATTGGAATGATGTGACCTGGAGCCAAAGAAGCCAAGGAAAGCTGATAGCCACTAGAGACGGGAAAGCAAGGAAAGACCCTTCTCCGGAGCCTGCAGAGGAAGTGAAGCCCTGCTGACATCTTCACTTTGGACTTGTAGCCTCCAGAGCTGTGAGAGAGTACAGTTCTGTTGTTTTATGCTACTCAATTTGTGGTATTTTGTTATGACAGCCCTAAGATGTCTCATTAGGCAATGGAAAAAGTCAGAGTTCATGATAAAGAATGTGGATTGCAACCACATAATTCATGTGAAAAGTAGGGATAATGTCTCCAAAAGAATGAGTTCAGTAAGAGAAAAGAAAAAGAGGGAGAGAGGAGACCCAAGTGCTGGACATGCTGGACATAAGGAATACCCCTTATTAGGAAGGATAAGAAGAGAATGAGAATATGGCCAAGGAGTGGAGAAGTAAGAACACGGTCATGTTTGCTGTGTGCTGACCTAGTACAAAACGGAGATGCAAACAGGCTGTAAATGAGTCCAAGTGTGTTCAATGTGTTCGAGATACTAAATGACTCATTTGAGGAATTTGCCACTAAAGGGAGAAAAACTCTGAAAGTGTGTAGAAATGGCAGTATTTCACAGGGATGAGTGGTGTGTTTGCTTTGGCTGCTTGTTTTTGTTTTTGTTTCTCTTTTTCTTTTTTAAGATATATGGAAAATATAGTTGAAGAGAAAAGGAAATGTTTTCTTTCCTCTCTATTCTTTTATTCCGAGTTTGAGATAAACATTGGTAAATTTAAGACTAATAATTAAATTGTGAGTATTAAAATAATACATTATTAAATCTTTCAAGTCATTGGGATACAGTTGGTGCAATTCCTAATAGTAGTTTGCCACAAAGTAAATATTATAAACAAAAATTGAACGTGTATTATTTCCCAATCCAGCTTTAGATATTGCTTGCCTATTATGTTTACAATAGACATTCAGGGGCAGTTAATGAGCTGCATAATTTTTGCTTACTATTTATAATTAGAGGAATATTCACATAGTAAAAATAAAGATATAATGTTCTTTGTTCCTCAAGACAGAAAATACAGTGGAAGGATTTGGAAAGGACTGTCACCTCTGCCTAGTACTGCACTGTGTAAGTACACGAATTTCGGAATCATAATTTAGTAATTATACATATCAAATTTAACTTTGATAGTAATGCATAAGGCATATTTGAGATTAGTAATAGTAGCTGACATCTATTAAGTGTTCACTGTGTTAGGCTTTACACAAATTTATTCGTTTATTTCCTCATGATAATCCTAATAGGTAGTACAATTATCATTCCCATGTTACGAATGAGGAAATTAAAGCACAGAGAGGTCAAGGATATTACCTAAATCACACAGCTAGAGAGTGTTGAACCTTGCTTCAAATGCAGGCAGTCTGACTCCAGAGTCTGCACTAGCAACCACAAAGGTCTAAAATGCAAATCTTAAATGAAAATACAATAATTTTAATGTACTCAAATACGACAGCTATGAATTGATCTAGGCACTGGAATTTTCACATTAGCTTGTGTGATCAAGCGATTAGAACATCAGAATTAACATATGCATCAAATTTAGGATACATTAAACAAAGTCACAGTTATTTTTAATGTGTTTATGATTCATTATTTTGTTTTCAAAATGTTGACAGCTCACCTGACTTTTACTTATAAAGAAGGCAAGAAGAGTTTCAAAGGAATAAAACCTCCTCATAATATAGTTTATTAAGATGTGTTTATTTACACTGCAAGTTACACTGCATTCCTCAATGCCTAGCAATCATATACCATCAAAATTTACTATATGTCCATTGCTGACGATAGACATATCAGTGCATAAGTCCATCCGAATACACACCCCCCCAAGATCTATGATCTTGCATAATATAATAGAATATAAATGTATTTCTCATGGAAAAAATATAGTGTGCATGGAAAGGCTTCTGCTGTGTTTGATGGGATTTGAATTCTGCCAATTGACAGGCATTCACGGTTCAAGAGACCCATGCATTTAGCTAAGGATGGAGTTTGGCTCTATTTTAAACAGCATCCTGAGGGATTATTGTCCTCATAACAGTACAGTATGAGAGCGATTTTAAGTTCATAATTGTATCTAGCATTGGTGATCCATTATTATCCTCTGAAAGCAGGCATCTGCTACCTAGTTTTTAAGAGTTATGACAAAACTGATTACAAAATTGTGAACATTAATATAATAGCTTTTATCAAACATTCAAATAATTGCAAGTACTAAGATTAACACCACAGCTAATAGCAATTAGCAATGAAATAAATACTAAAACAGAAAGCTTGGAGCAAATGTCACAGTTTGTCAGACCAATTAGTTGCTAAGTCCTGTTGATTCTGCCCCCATCACTCCATCACACTCCTGCCTCCCTCTCTGTTCCCTCTGCCACCTCTCTCACTTGGGGTCCAGGGCCTCAGAAAACGAACTTCTGGAAAAGTGTGCTGGCCTCATATCTGACTCCCAGAACATCCCACTTCCAACCTCTCCCTGCTGTAATCCATTCATATACAGTTCCCAGAAATCTTCCAGAACCACACTGCTCTGATTACTTCACTCCTCCACACAAACCCCTTCCATGATTCCCATTGCTTGCAGAATGAAGACACCTTCTCCAGTTTATCATGCAGGCACTCCACGGACTGGCCGTGACTGAAATCCCAACCCTGTTTTCCACATTTGCTCTTCCCTGATCCTTCAGTCAAAACAACTTCCTTTCCTCCACATGCACTCTAAGCTTTTCATCTCTAGAGCTTTGCTTACAAGACCCCATTACTAAGAATGCCTTTTCCTCTCCATCTCTGTATTAACTCCTTCACCCTAGGGCTGAGAGAGCTGGTGAGTTTAATACCAATTAAAACAAGAAGAAGGATGCTAACGTTACCTTTGATTTACCACTCTTTGCTGTTTTAATTCAATGAGAAGCTCAATCTCTACACCTGAAAGGTCTGTTTCTTGTTGATGTCCTCTCATAAAATTTTTAAGTTGCGAATTGTGCAACAATGCCTGGTTAATAGTGTCTAAAACTTTTGGAAGGCAGACACAAACCTCTTCTTTACATACCATTCAAATTTGATTTTTAGGTTTGATTCTTCTTCTTCATGTTTTTGGCAGCAGAGTAAATATCAATATGACCTAATGTCCCAGCCATACTGAAATATATGCAGTGTCCTGAATACGCTGTGCTCCCCCTCATAGTCACTCCTTTCCAGCACTGGTCCTGTGCACTCGCTCTCAATTCCTATTGGCTCAGCTAAGACGTAACTTTCTCCATCAGCCTGTCCTAGGGCTCTAGCCTGTGTTGGCTGCCTCTCTTATTAAACCCTGGAACGGTGGTTCTCAGTGACGGCCGTATGGCCTCCTGGGGGATAGTTTGAAATTAATGGAGACTTTTTAATAATTGAGGTGTTAATGGAATTTTGTCTGAGGGGGACCGATATGCTGGCATCCTGCAATTCAAGGCACAATCTCACACAATGAAGAACTGTCCTGCATTTGTATGACTCTCGAATGTCATGCTGGACATTTCCACAGATACGTATCAACCTAGTACCTAGTCTAGAACAGAACTCATTTTACATATAAACACAATGCAGTTTTTACGTCATTGAAATAAACTCTGAATTTTCTTGGAAAGCAACTACTAAGTAAATCTAGTAAAGATGATACTGTTTTTGTTCAGAACTTTCCTGAGAGTTGCTCACCGTTTCAGAAGATCATATCACTGACGGCAATGATGCCTGTGGTTTCTGAGGCCCGTGCAACATACCTGAATGAGCCTGCATTTGTGGCTGTCTACTTTACGGTGGTTCTAAGTGCATTAGTCAGTTCAGGCTGTCATAACAAAATGCCGTAGCCTGGGTGGCTGGAACAGCGGACGTTTATTTCTCACAGTTCTGGAGGCTTGGAAGTCCAGCATCAAGGTGCCGGCTGGTTTGCTTTCTGGTGAGGGCTGTCCTCCTTGCTTGCGGATGGCTGCTTCTTGCTGTGTCCTCACAGGGCGGAGTGGGAGAGGGAGAACCAGCTCTCAGAAGTCTCCTTGCATAAGGACGCTAATCCTATCAGATCCGAGCCCCTCTGTCACACGAACTCATTTAATCCTAGTTACTTCCTTACTCCAAATACAGTCACATTGGCTTAGAGTTTCAACATACGAATTTCGGACGGACACAAGTCAGTCCACAGCACTAGGTATGGGTAGAAATATGCAAGCATCTAACTGATTCATAATATCTTCTACTGTGGTCTTGCCTGAACATTTGCATATTTAACTTCTTCTAATTTTATTATAAATTCTTTTCCTTTTATATCCCCTTTATATTAATTAGACTTAAGGCGTATATTAGTATTTCATAAAGGTATGTTTTTGGTTTCTTTTTTCTTGAAGATTTTTTTTTCCTTTTTCTCCCCAAAGCCCTGCAGTACATAGTCGTGTATTTTCAGTTGTGGGTGCTTCTAGTTGTGGCCTGTGGGATGCCGCCTCAGCATGGCTTGATGAGCGGTGCCATCTCCGAGCCCAGGATTTGAACCAGCGAAATCCTTGGCCACCGAAGCGGAGTGCGCAAACTTAACCACTCGGCCATGGGGCCGGCCCCTATATTAGTATTTCAAAAAGTATGTGTGCAGATAAACTGCATTATCTGCCAATTTTATTTCAGGATAGTAAAGGGAGCATTATGAAATATGATAGGAAGGGCTGGTAGGATGGATGACCACTATCCAAGCCCAACATAACCAGACTGCGCTGTCATTAGCCAGTTGCTTATCTGTTCCCTGTATAGGGCTGTGCATGCTGTGGGGTCAGAGGCAATGTCCTGTTCACTGATGTATCTTCCAATCCTATTATGGTACAAAGCTTATAGGAGGCTCTCAACAAATTTTTGGTAACTGACAGAATAAGCAAGTGAATGGATAGATGCGTATAAACACCATTCTGATGTCAAACTCCACATCTTCAAAGATGCTTGGATGGCCAGAACACCACTGAGGATTAACAATACTCCTTTTCACTAAAATAATCTCTAACAACTGGCATAAAACAGTGACTGAACCAATCTTCAAAAGTATTATTCTTTCTTCCACATTAGGGCTGCACTTTCATAAAACTAGAGAAAGAAGTTTTATTCTAAATCATCTGTAGCAGTGGGACCAAAAGCAGAGTGAAACTTGTGAATGACTCTCTGGCATGGCTTCTTCTTCTCTGGCAAAGTTCTTCCTTGAAACTATTTCATTTTTGTTTTTTTGAGGAAGATTAGCCCTGAGCGAACATCTGTCCCCAATCCTCCTCTTTTTGCTGAGGAAGCCTGGCCCTGAGCTAATATCAGTGCCCATCTTCCTCTACTTTGTATGTGGGACGCCTGCCACAGCATGGCTTGCCAAGTGGTGCCATGTCGGCACCCGGGATCCAAACCGGCAAACCCGAGGCCGCCAAAGCAGAATGTGTGAACTTAATCGCTGCGCCACTGGGCTGGCCCTGAAAATATATATTGTTTTCCTTCAGAAAGACTCTACTTTTGTCAACAGGAGTGACTTGCCCAGTGTAATTCACCCTTCTCGGTGGGTTTAGCTTGTGATGTAACCAACGTGGCCTTCTCTTCAGTCCTGCCACTTGGTCTGGAGCCCCTAATATTATGCAAATTGGCCCTGGCTTTAAAAACTAGATCATTTTCCCTGAAAATCCAGAATGAGAACTTTTCTCTGTGTTTTCTTTAGACATGCATCAAGATTCCCAGAGTTCTTCACAGGCTGGGCAAGCCTATACTGTTGATTTTGACACTCTAGTTAAATAGTTAATATTTTTTTCGTCCCAAACAATAAATCAATAGGGTCTTGCTGCATGGCCATCGTAATTGACCACCCACACGCTGAATCCACATTGCTCACAAATTTTTATCTTGCTTTATGGTAGTCACTTCGCGAGTGAAAAGATACTATTAATTCAGCTGATACCTCCCCTTTTACAGAATTCTTATTTTCTTTTATGGATAAAAGTTTGCTCGTTAGAATGGCTAGGGGCCTGGGGAAGGCACAGCACCTGGAAGGTGTTGCTCCCTGAGGACAAAGTGATGGGGCCGAGGACTAGATTAAACTTCACTTTCCCCAGGGCTGTCTGTGGCAGGAAGATTGCATATAGAGAACTAGGGCCTAAGAAGCCTGGCTCTCTGTATGGCCCAGGTGGTAACGAACTAGTCAGTAACTGTTGACCGTTTGCCTCCTCTGTAGACTAAGTAGGTTTATTTTTCCTTGAATGAGTTTACCAAGAGTAACCAACCTCACAAGAGACTGAGCCAGAACCACCCAGCTCAGCAACTCCCAGATTCCTGACCCACAGAAACTGTGAGATAAATACTATAGTCTGAATGTGTCCCTCCAGATTTGTATGTTGAAATCCTAACGCCCAAGGTGATTGGTCTTAGGAGGTGGGGCCTTTGGGAGGAAATTAGGTCACGAGAGCAGAGCTCTCATGAATGGAATTAGTGCCTTTGTAAAAGAGGCTCCATAGAGATCCCTAGACCCTTGCATCATGTGAGGATGCAAAGAGATGACCCAGCTGAGGGCCTCACCCAACCATGTTGGTACCCTCAGACTTCCAGCCTCCAGAAGGGTGAGAAATAAATTTGTGCTTTTTCTAAGCTATCCAGTCTGTGTTATTTTGTTATAGCAGTTGGAACCAACTAAGACAATAATACATGTCTGTTGTTTAGGCTGCTAAAGTTTGGGACAATTTATTACATAGCAATAGATAACTAATACCTATCAGTTAATAATACTGTGTATTAAAATTTCCCCATTCAAATTGCTGGTGTGCTTTCTGTTTCCTGACTTTTATAAACATGCAGATAAACAAAAGTGAAATCTAAAAAGGAATAATAATGTTTACTGGGGAAAAAACTCCAAAATCACCTCTCATGGGAGGGTTGATATTATTTATGAGTCCAGATAAAATAATGCCAAACTAAAGTTATTATTTCTAGATATTGATCTGTTTAAGGGTAATTTTATGTGCTCTGTATCTATGAAATTTGATAAATAGATATTACCAAATGCCAGTCAAAAATTTATTCTAATTAAATCACTTAAATGAATTCATTTAGAATCTCCAAAGGAAAAGCACATACAAAAAAAGATATATATAGCCATAATGGAAAACAGTATGGAGGTTGCTCAAAAAGTTAAGAATGAACTATCATATGATCCAGCAATCCTACTTCTAGGTATGTATCCAAAGAAAATACAATCAGTATCTCAAAGAGATATCTGCACTCCCGTGTTCATTGCAGCATTACTTACAACAGCCAAGATATGGAAACAACCTAATGGAGAAAGAAAATAAAGGATGCGTATACAATGGGCTATTATTCAGCTTTAATAAAGGAGAAAATTCTGCCATTTTGTGACAACTTGGATAAACCTGGGAGAATCTAAAAAAAAATTGAATTCATAGTAACAGAGAATGGAACGGTGGTTGCCAGGGCCTGGGGGGAGGATGAAAAGGGGAGATGTTTGTCAAAGGGTATGAACTTCCTGCTACAAGATGAGTAAGTTTTGAAGATCTAATGTACAGTATGGTGACTGTAGCTAATAATAATGCATTGTATACTTGAAATTTGCTGAGAGTAGATCTCAAGTGTTCTCACCACAAAAAGAATGGGAATTATTTGAAGTGATTACATGTTAATTAGCTTGATTGTGGTAATCATTTCACAATGTACACATAAATTTGATATACACTGTATGTCAAAACATCACATTGTACAACCTAAATAAATACAATTTTTATTTGTCAATCATATCTCAGTAAAGCTGGGAAAAACATATATAATATATGTCTATATTTTAAAAAGGTATATATATGTACACACACATTCATATATATATATAAAATGAAAGAAGTACAACACCCAACTATCAGTCATTTAAATAAAAGGACACCTTCTGCTCTCAAGTTGAAGAAAACAAATTGCCCGGGTGATGCTGTCTGTATCAGCTTGTCGGCTTTAGCAGACCCTCAGCATTTCATCCTATACAGCTGTACTTTTTGATATCAGCTGTAAGGTTATTGACAGCGCTAGTATCTGATCCCTGCACTGCAGTCAGAAAATGGCTTTCAGAGGTTGAGGTTCTGGACCTTACAATTTAAATACTTTATTTTTGGAGGAGATGGAAAGTCAGTTTTACAGTTTCTATAGAACTGGAAGTCTGTCCCCCAAAATGACTCCTGGCCATTTATCCATTAGTCAGTCCAAACTTGAGAAGTAGTTGCTCTTCCAATCACGAGCAAGTAGGGAGGGGACCGTGGAGACGGCTATTGGTTGGACTTTCAGGTAGTAGAGAAACGGCATAGAAAGCAACGATTTCAGATTGCCAAAGAAAGAGATTGAGGATTTATGGGAGAATATAGTGGCAACCAAGAGGATAAGTCCTACCAAAGGTGAACCTAGTAAGTGGTGGGGCTAAGATTTAAACTCAGACGCTCTTGCCCCACGGTGCTTGCTCGTAATAGTTATAGGGGTCTGAGGAAAGGAGTATCAGGGGAGGCAAGGTAGAGAATGATCTAGCCATTAAGACCCGAGTTAAAAGCCCCCTTCCTCCGCGAAACCTTGATGAATCATTTTAGCTGGAGGTAACCCCCGCCCCGTTCTGAACGACTGAGTGTCAACTCCAGGACTCCTGAGACGTTTATCGTCAGCGGCCACATAATACAGCTATTTGTGTGCACAGCTCCTAAATCCCTTGAGATTTATTCAATTGAGGTATTCTAAAAATTTCATGCATAATTTGAAATTTTACAAGTCCAATTTTAAATGGATTGCAAAGATTACTATTTAAAGCAACTCTGACAATATCTATCCAATTACAAATGGATGCAACCTTTGGTCCAGCAATCCCATTTCTGGGAATTTATTTTACAGAGGCACTTGCAAAATGATAGATTTTCAAGGTTATTTTTTGCAGCATTGTTTGTCATAGCAAAAAAAACTGATGATACTTCTCTGGGAGTCATAAATGCTTCCTCAAATATTTCCATTTCTTCCCCCTGGGTATGATTGCTTTTCCTGGTTCCTTTGTGGTTGGGTAGGGCCATGTGATGCGTTGTGAACAGAAATGATATGTGTCCCTTTGAGGAAGGGTACTTAATGGCCAATGTGGGACCCTCCAGAGCCTTTTTCCCTCTGCCATAGTAACTGGCAATGTTGGAGAAGAAGGCTGCTCCATCAACCTGGGTCAGATATCAGAAGATACCGAACAGAGCACCTGGTCAAACTGCAATTGACATATAGCATGAGTGAGAGGACATCTTTTGTTTTTAAAAGCCACAAAGATTTTTGTCACCACAGTGAAGCCCAAAAACTTTGAACTCAAAGTGACAGCTTCTCGATAGGGATTATGGCAGAAAGTTGGAAAGAAAGCTTTAGTGGGGATGGCTTTCCAGGTGTCACTTAAACAATTCACAATTAAGCTACTAATAAAGTCTCAGATAAAATGTGAGGCCTGGAAGCTTTTGCCACCTATCAAATCCTAATCCGAGCTAAATCTGGAAGTTTCAAAAATGTAGAACACATTGTATTAATTCATATTTCTTGTAATTTGAAGTTATCTAAATTAAACAATTATTACCAGAATGTACTTTTCATTTTTAAATATTCATGGTTGTTTTGCACGCAAGTTTCTTACCACTTAACACCCTAAGTGATGTTAGTCCCATGACACCAATTGACAGATAATTGCAGGTAAGGAATTGATTTTTCAAATTTATTGAGATGTCTGACATACTTGTATAGGAACACAATAGAATGTGAACTTTAATATGCAGGAATTTTTTATTTTTTAAAAATGTTGTTCCTTAGATGGTTTATTTTAGAGACCTCTTTTTTAGAATGTGGAAGCCATTATGCTGTGAAAGGAGTGAACATTTCCCCCTCAGTAACTCACATTTTTGTATACATTAATCATTACCCAAGAAATGGTCAATTACCAGCCCTGTCCCTTCTCCCAGCTCATTAACTCTGAGGCTTATTTTTTTCTAGGCTCTGAATATTCATCAAGTTCAAATCAGCTTTATGCTACTTTGCTTTATGCTGCTTTGCCTGAATCATTTCTTATTTCAGTTTGAGCTTTTGAACTCCTTTCTTATACCTAGCATCAATTTTTTTCTCCCACAAACAAAAATGCTGTTTGATTGAAAATATCAATAATTGCAATTGAGCCAAATCCATTTTCCTCTGTACACTACATCCTGCTCTAAATTGTAGTCAGCGATATCTCGGTCCATCTGCCTTCAGTGATCATTAAACGGGTCCTTTTCTTTCCCTTAGAACTCTCATCAAAGGAGTCAGGATTGACAGGATTCTTACTCGGGGATGGAAAATTCCAGCTGCATTATGCATGCCGCATAAAGCGGGGCATCAAAACTTCTTCTGGATCCTCCCTGTTTTCCTTGATTAAAAGCCGTTTTTAAATTGGATGGGTGGGTACAGTCAAGTGACACGTAAAGCGTTTCTTAATGATATAGGAACAAAACTTTAAAAATGTAGCAACAATGCCGAAACGTCAAACCAATATGCAGCTTTTTAAATCAAATGTGCATTTAGAAATCAATCTTTATTTCTGGGAAAGTCAACTGTTCTTAAAAAATACCTTTGTCTTTGTTTATGCTGTACTGTCGCGTTTGTAGTTGAATTACCGAGTGAAACACATTCACCAGAAGGATGTTTTATGCACAGGATTTAAAAAAAATTGTATCTCAGCAATTTGGGTATTTATATATAACAAATGATTGTAGAGTCCTATCTCTATTATTTGTTTCAAAAAAGAGAAATAAATAAAATATACGAATTCTGTTATCCATTTCTCCTTTTTCTATTTACTAACATGTTATTTTTGTACTTTCCCTTGCTATTTCTTGACAGTTTAGTTTTTTTCTGGCCACCTCTAGGGGGCAATTTAACCTAAATTATCCTTTGGTTGAATGATAAACAGACAACTGTACTAGAAAAATTATGTCAAATGACATTACACAGAATGATTATTGTCGCAAGCAAATTTGGTGGAATTTGCTTCTGTTCAGGGTATAAACTTGAATGCAGTCATTATTTGTGATTTCAGGTTCTCAAGATCTGTGGGGACATAAAATTATGATGCTTGTGTGGAGGCAGAGAAGATGAAGAGGGCACAGACCAATCTTATATAATGAATACTGCCTGCTGAAGTTCTCCATTTGCTCTCAGGCCACAGCTGGGCATTTGGGAAGATGCGGAAGCAAAAGTCAGAGGTGCGCCACCACACACACCTACACCTATTTCTCTCGCTCAGCGTAAGGACTCCAGTTTACTTGATCTTAAACAAGAAACCTGGTTAGCATGTTCACCTTGACACTGTCTTGGTAAACACTTAGTTCTATTTCCAAATTCGGTCAAGTCTTCCTTCATGGACTTGGTTCATTCCTTACCTAGACTGTTATCTCAGGTCTTTGTGTCTTGTCATTCTTCTTAACACATCTGTCAAAGTTATCTTCCCTGTTTTCTGCTTTGAACCAATAAACTACAAGGAAAGTATCCTTGTTCTTTAGCATTGTGTGCATCTATGTCTTGTATAGATATAAAGTGGATTGTGATATATCCTGACATGATTAGCTGGTTGAGACTATAAAGAATGGACCCATCCCTGTGAGCAAGATCTCTCATTGTTATTATAAAGGCAAGTAGTGGATTCCCAACAGGAGGTCAGTCATGGGAGGCAGACTGACAGCAGATAGGAGAGGGAGTTTGAGAATGCAAGACAAGCAGCTATTTAGGCACAAACTTTATTTTGGGGGCTGTGGGGGGTGGGATGAGAAGGGTCACCAAGCTGATACCCACCACAGGACCCAGAATATACTGGGTTCTGCAAGCTCTAGAGAAGGACTCATCTCTTATAAGTTAGGTTTTCTGGTTTATTCCTTGTTATATTCAAATCATTACTGAAGCCTCATTCCAGACTTTTCACAGCTGAGCTACAGAGTCCAGCTTGGGCCAGAGTTTTCCGGAGGAAGTAAAAGCCCCATGAGAACAGCATCCACCCCTGAAAGGGATGATAAATTGGGTGGAAGAAAAAGAGGTATTTGCCTTGCCTACTTCCTTTCCGCCACATCTAGAAGATTCATAGTTAGCAGTTCCTCCCCTGAACGGTGAGCTCTGAAGAAGGCCAGGCACGTGTTAACGAATACTGTCACTGTCAAGTGAGACATCCAAACCGGAAACCTTGAAATCTTCTGGGCTTCTCCCTTTCCTATGCCTTTTACAACCAATTGAATTCTTAAATATTCTCCTGTCCATCCTCACTGCCATCTTTTTAGTTCGGATCTTTTCCAGGTATTACTTAGCCTTTGAGGTTAAAATGTAACACACATTTATGTGTATCAGAAAGCATGAAGATTCTTTATTTCTCTTTATTATTCTTAAGCCTCTATCTCATTAGTCTGGAAACTATAACAAACTCTCAGTTAAGGGTGACAAGTTTTTCTGGTTAAAAAATGTTTTTTGGTTTAAAACAATCTTTTATATAAATCATCAGACTTCCAGAGTCCTTTCCCTTCCCTCTTCTTCCTTGCTAAGTCGGTGCCTGTGTATATGATGACACTCTCACGACCTTGTAAAGGTAGGTGTGATGGTTAATTTCATGTGTCGACTTGACTCCTCTAAGAGATGCCCAGACAGCTGGTAAAACATTATTTCTGGGTGTGTCTGTGAAGGTGTTTCTGGAAAAGATCAGCATTTGATTCAGTGGATGAGTAAAGAGATTCACTTTCACCAATGTGTGTGGGTATCATCCAATCCATTGGGGGCACAAATAGAACAAAAATGTGCAGGAAGGGTAAATTCACTCCGCCTTTTTGAACTGAGATGTCCATCTTCCCCTGTGCTTGGACATCCAAGCTCCTGGTTCAAGGGCCTCGGTCTCCAGGACTCACATGAGGAGCCCCGTGGTTCTCAGGCCTTTGCATTCAGACTGAATTATGCCCTCGGCTTTCCTGGGTCTCCAGCTTGCAGAGTTCAGATTGTGTGACTTCTCAGCCTCCATAACCACGTGAGCCAATTCCTATAATAAATTCCTTATATCTATAAGTCAGCCCTCCATACCTGTGGGTTCCACATTCGCCGAGTCAACTAACCCTGGATTGTGCACTGTGTTTACCATCGGAGGTTGGTCGAATCTGCAGATGGGAAATCTGCAGAAATGGAAGGCCCACTAAGGGACTTGAGCATCCAAGGATTTTGGTATCAGCAGGGCTCCTGGAACCAATCCTGCACAGATACAGAGGGATGAGTGCATCTATATTTATATCTCTATCTCGCTATCTATCATCTGTATCTATCTATTATGTATACTTACACTTGCATTATTTCTATATCTATCTATATCATCTCCTATTGGTTCTGTTTCTTTGGGGCTGGATCTCATGGTATGTGAGTTTAAGATTCTGATATATATTGCCAAAATGTTTGCTATAGAGGTTGTACCAATTGCATCCTACCAACCACAGATTGGAATGTTTGTTTCCTTTGATACAGAAAAACAACACAATGTTACCATATTTTGGGATCATTGCCCATATGATAGGTGCAAAATGATATCTAATTGTACTTTTGATTCAGATTTCTCTTACCTGTAGTGCTGAAACTTTTTTCAGGTCTTTGAAAGCCATTTTTTCCCCTTTATTGTGAACTGTGTACTTCCCCTATTTTCCTTTGAGGATATTGGTTGTTTCCTTATTGATTTGTAGAGACATTACATATACTAATTAAGGTAGCTTTTGTCTATAATATACATTGCAAATATTTTTCTCAGTTTATTCTTTGACGTTTGACTTTGTGCTTTTTTTCTTCTAGGCAGAGCATTTTTTATGATATGTGGTCATATTTACCAATCCTCTTTTTATGGCTTCTGAATTTTGTGGCATACTTGCAAAGTCTTTCCCTACCCCAAGATTATTTAAAAAACTCTTCATATTTTCTTTTAATGCCTTTATGATATTTTATCTTTACATTTAGTATGTAATTAATTTTGCTATGAAGAATAAAGAGTGATCCAACTTATATTTTTACACAATTTGCTACCCAATTTTCCCATTAGTATTTATTGAATAATCTATTTTCCCCCACTGATTTGCAAGTCTACCTATATAATATTCTAGATGTCTATATTCCATTCCATTGCTCTGTCTATTCATATACTTGTATTATACTGTTTTGATTACTGTATCATTTAACTACGGTTTTTTATCGAGTATAATTGACATAAAACATTATATTACTTTCAGGTCTACAACATAATGATTCAATATTTGTATATATGCAAAATGACCACCACAATAAGTCTAGTTAACATCCATCACCATACATACTTACAAAAATTGTTTTTCTTGTGATGAGAACTTTAAGATCTACTCTCTTAGCAACTTTCAAATATACAATACAATATGATTAACTATTGTCTCCATGCTGTACATTATCTTCCTGTGACTTATTTATTTTATAATTGGAAGTTTGTATCTTTTGACCACCTTCACCCATTTTACCCACCCCCGACACCTGCCTCTGGCAACCGTCAATCTGTTCTCTGTACCTATGAGCTCAGTTTTTTTTCAGATTCCACATATAATTGAGATCATAAGGTATTTGTCTTTCCCTGCCTGAGTTATTTCAGTTAGCATTATGCCCCAAAGATCCATCCGTGTTGTACAAATGGAAAGATGTCCTTCTTTTTTATGGCTGAACAATATTCTATTGTATGTACGTATAGCACATTTTCTTTATCCATTCATCCATCATTGGACACTTAGTTGTTTCCATCTCTTTGCTGTTGTAAATAATGCTGCTATGAATATGGGGGTGCAGATATCTCTTCAACATAGTGTTTTCATTTCATTCAGATAGATTCCCAGAAGTGAAATTGCTGGGTCATGTGGTATTTCTATTTTTAATTTTTTGAAGAACCTCCATACTGTTTTCCATAGTGGCTGCACCAATTTACTTTCCTACCAACAGTGCATAAGGGTTCTCTTTTCTCTACATCCTCACCAACACTTGTTATTTCTTGTCTTTTTTGATAATAGCCATTCTAACAGTGTGAAGTATATCTCACTGTGGTTTTGATTTGCATTTCCCTGATTATTAGTGATGTTGAACTTCTTATCTTGTACCTGTTGGCCATCTGTATGTATTCTTTGGAAAATGTCTATTCAGATCCTCTGCCCATTTTTTGATTGAACTATTTGTTTGCTTGTTTGTTTTTGCTACTGAGTTGTATATATTTTGAATATTTTGAATATTAACTCTTTATCAGATATATGATTTGAAATATTTTCCCCCATTTGGTAGGTTGATTTTCCATTTTGTTGATGATTTCCTTTTGCTGTTGCAGAAGATTTTTAATTTGATATAGTCTTGTTTGTTGATTTTTGCTTTTGTTGCCTTTGCTTTTGGCATCAAATCCAAGAAAACATCGCCAAAACCAATGTCAAGGAGCCTACCATCTAAGTTTCCTTCTAGGAGTTTTATGGTTTCAGGTCTTGCATTCAAGTCTTTAATCAATTTAGAGTTGACTTTTGTGTATCATATAAGATAGTGGTCTAGTTTCATGTGGCTGTCCTGTTTTTCCAACATCATTTGTTGAAGAGACTGTCTTTTTCTCATTGTATATTCTTGGCTCCTTTGTTGTAAATTAATTGCCCATGTATATGTAGGTTTATTTCTGGGCTCTCTATTCTGTTCCATTGATCTGTGTCTGTTTTTATGCCACTAACATACTGTGTTGATTACTATATCTTTGTAATATAGTTTGAAATCAAGGAGTGTGAGGCCTCCAGTTTTATTCTTCTTTCTCAAGATTGCTGTGGTTATTTTAGTTTTTTTGTGGTTTCATACAAATTTTAGGATTATTTCTTCTATTTCTGTGAAAAATGCCATTGGAATTTTGATAGGGATTGCATTGAATCTGTAGATTACTTTGGGCAGTATGGACATTAACAATATTAATTCTTCCAATCCATGAAAATATTTTTTCATTTATTTGTGTCTTTTTCAATTTCTTTGATCAGTGCCTTATAGTTTTCAGTGTATGTCTTTCATATCCTTGGTTAAATTTATTCCTAGATATTTTATTCTGTCTGATACACTTGTACATGGGATTGTTTTCTTAATTTCTCTTCTGATAGTTTGTTATTAGTGTATAGAAATGCAATAGACTTTTGTATATTGATTCTGTATCCTGTAATTTACTGAATTCATTTATTAGTTCTAATGGTTTTTTTTGTTGTTGTTGAGGAAGATTGCCTCTGAGATAACATCTGTGCTGATCTTTCTCTATTTTATATGTAGGAAGCCACCACAGCATGGCTTGATGAGCAGTGTGTAAGTCTGCACCTGGCATCCAAACCCATGAACCCTGGGCTGACAAAGCACAGCATGTGAACTTAACCACTATGTTGCTGGGTTGGCCCCCTAACAGTTTTTTTGATGGAGACTTTAGGGTATCATGTCATCTGCAAATGGTAACATTTTAACTACTTTATAATAACATTCTTGTGTAAGATAATGGTGTAAAATAAAATGTTTCAATTTTTGCTTTTTTTTGTTTTTAAGGAAGATTAGCCTTCAGCTAACATCTGCCGCCAATCCTCCTCTTTTTGCTGAGGAAGACTGGCCCTGAGCTAACATCCATGCCCATCTTCCTCTACTTTATATGTGGGATGCCTGCCACAGCATGGCTTGACAAGCGGTGCGTAGGTCCACACCTGGGATTCAATCAGGCAAACCCTGTGCCACCGAAGCTGAATGTGTGAACTTAACCACTGCACCACTGGGCTGGCTCCCAATTTTTACTTTTTATTTAATAACAAATTTCATGTAATTAATGAATAGTAAGTTAATATTAAGTTGCTCAAATCTAAGGAAAAAATTGGTTAATTGCTTAAATGTTGTGACATTGAAAGGACTAATTGATTATAAGAATAGGAAAGATAAAATCTGGCTAAATTCTGACTCCAAATGCCACACATTACTTGTTTAGTGAAACAGCACTGCCAGTGGATAATTCAGGTATGTCCCTTGTGTTAGACAGGTAAGGAGAAAAGTAAAGAACACGCTAAGTGCCTTTCTATAAGGCAACCTATAGCAAACTAAGCCTACATCCAAAGGACAAGTCAAATGACTTCAGGATTGACTGCTTGACGTTCAGATGATGAAGGGCAAATTTATCTTGCATTCATTCAACACTTGAAATCAGTTCTTCAGTGCTGAGCTTCCCAACTGTTTTGGGGGCAATATGTGAGCTTATTTAAAGTAAATATTCAAAACCAACTTCTCAAATTTGACATAGTGTGATTTTTATCTTCAAAAGAGTAAAAATTGTTTTAAAATCAACTTTATTTAAACGTTCAAACAAAAGTTAAGCATGAAGCTAGTTTTGAGGAGTAGCGTATGTGCATTGGCCTGAAGACCATCTGAAGCCACCTGGAGATTAACCCTATGTAAAGAACTCAGAATGTTGTATGTAGGGGTGAGTTTCTCATGATCTTACTGCATATCTTTCTTTCACTGCAGAAATATATTTTGTATACTTAACTCTTGCCTTCTTAAGAAAATGACTTCAGACTATGGTGTCGAGTCAAAATTTTAATGAATTTGAGTGCTATTTTGCTAAGTTTCTGGGGAGGATTGTCTGTGTGTGAGGAGGAGTGTCAGATGGCGGTGGGAGAGGGGAGCAGAAGAAGAAGACACAGGGCTGGCAGGTGAAGTAAAGGGGGGCTCTGAAGAGTCTCTTTACGCCAAAGCTGCCAGCAACACTTCAGATCCAGGGGACTTCTAAGCTGGTAGTATGAAGATCAAACTAAATTGCTTGAAAAAGATGAGGGAACTGACAACTGTTAGTTTTTGAGAAAAGAACATACGTGGGTTAAGGTGAAATGGAGGGAGTGAAATGATGACAAAACAAAAATAATATCTTTGCAGTACACCTTGGAGGAAAGACAGGCAGAGGCGGGCTTTGGGACTGCGTTCTTGCCTTCTGAGTGAGTGTGGAAAAGGGAGCCAAGTCAGAGCATCCTGTTCACTTTTGTTGGTCTTTAAGACAGAATTATCCTGGGAGGATTCAAAACTCTAACCCTGTGCGCTGAGGAGGGTGTTAGAGAAGTCTCCTGCCACGAATAAAGCTTTTCTGGCTGCTTTTTACAAACTGATGTGTGTCAATAAATTTTACTTATTTATTTTCTACAAATGCTCCGGACATGTGCATCTCCATGGTCACAGCTACAGTGAGAGCTGGTGGTAAGCTACAACCTTTTTTGCATGCCCAATTCTACAGCATAATCTATTTAAGAACATCTTTGTCAGGTAATATCTCATGATGATTATAAACAAACCCCACGGGATGTTAATGTCTGCTAAAATGATGTCATGCTGGCAACAAGATTCTGAACCTCCTTTTCCAGTCTGCATTAGGTATCGGGGAGACTAAGTTCCACCTGTGCTAATTATTTTGGCTATAAAAGAGAAAATCCAAATTTCTTAAAATAGCAGACTTGCTTCACAGTCAATAGTTTAACCTTTAAGCTACTGGTTTGAGCTGGCAAGCCATTAACACTCTTCCTGGTCTACTCTTTTCCTCTTTTCAAAGAAAGGGTGGAGAAGGAGTTGGGAAAAATTATGTAGACATTTGGAATGGACTGTACTGATACACATGCAAAACAATGCAATTAGAGCGATCTATCTAAAGAAAAACTTGTCTCTTTCTTCTGTTCTAATTTTAGCTTCTACACATTCTAATACTTTTGGATAGCGTTTAGAAAATAACATGAACATCTGAAAGTCTGTCTTTTGATTTGTAGTTCTGCTGAAATAAAATCATATTCTCCAACAGCTTTCAGAAGAAAGTATTTATTCATAATTAAATACAAGCAAAGCACTTATTTTCCTTTTCTTCCTGACACTTGTAGAGGGCAGGGGATGAACCTGCGAGGGGAGGGTGGAATATCGATGGAGGGTGGCAGACACTGGCAGTTGCCTACCCAACAGCCATTCCTCCCCTTCTGCTGTAGTAGGGTGGCCTAATGCTGCCCCACCCCCCATGCCCCCAAGCTTTCCACTTCCTAATCCTTGGGACCTGTGAGTATCTTACCTTTTATGGAAAAAGGGACTTTGCAGAGGTGATTAAGTTAAGGGTCTTAAGATGGGAAATTACTGTGTGGTTTCTGGGCGGGCCCAATGTAATCACAAAGGTCTTTATAAGAGAAAGAGGGAGGCAGGGGAGTCAGAGAAGGAGATGTGATGATGGAAGCAGAGACTGGAGTGACGGAAGGGAGGGGCCATGAACCAAGAAAAGCAGGAGGCCTCTAGAAGCGGGAAAATGCAAAGAAATCTTCCCCTAGAGTTTCCAGAAGCATCTCAGCCCTTCCGACACCTGGATTGTGGTCCTGCGAAACCCATTTCAGACTTCGGACTTCCAGAACTGTAAGAAAATAAATTTGTGTTATTTGAAGCCATAAGTTTGCGGTAATTTATTTATTTATTTTTAAATTTTAATAAAATTTTTATTTTGGAGCAATTTTCGATTTACAGAAAAGTTGCAAAGGTAGTACAGAGTTATCATATACCCTTCACTCAATTTCCCTGTTGTTAAGATTTCACATTACTGTGGTACATTTGTCAAAATTTAGAAACCAACAGCAGTAGTTACTATAACTAGACCTCAGTGATTTATTATTTGGATTTCATCACTTTTTCCATTAATGTCCTCTTTCTGTTCCAGGACCCAATCCATGACAGCATTGCATTTACTTGTCATTTCTCCTTAGTCTCTTCTGCTCTGTGACAGGGGATATTAATTTTAATAATATATTTTATTTAACAAAGTATATAAAAAATGTCATTTCAAACTGTAATCAACATTTTTAAAATTATCAATATATTTTACATTATTTTTTCATACTAAGTCCTCAAAACCCAACGTGTAGCTGTACTTACAGCACACACAGATGGTATTTCAAATGCAGACTGGAGGCCGCCCAGGGAGTGAGTGTACAGAAGTGTCAGGGTGAGGTTACTCAGCAAGAGCGCTTTCAGGGCCACGCAAGTTTTGAGATCAGGCTCCGAAGAGATCAACAAGAATTGGTAAAATAGTAAATTCCTTCCAAGTAAAAGCAGCGTTAGGCGCAGCGATGCAACGGCACCATTAGCCAACCACGGTGGAGCAAATCATTTCGCTCCGCCGGAGCGAAAATACACAGCCAGCGGGTCTGGAAAGATGCTCTAAGCGACGAAGGGCTTTCCCGCTCACCCGGCGGCTGGCCGGAGCTGGCACTGCGAGGGTGCCGAGGACAGCGCTGGAGTTAACCAGTGACGGCTGCAGTTAGTGTCCTACACACACGCAAACCCAACCTGTCGTACCATGGAGCACCGTCGCAGTGCTGGTACAACAGCGGAGCGGAGACAGCGTCGCCTTGGAGGACAAGCCCCCAGGGCAGAGCCCCGCAGCCACGCGGACTCCGAGGGGCGCCCTGGAGCCCGCAGCCGGCTCGGAGGGAGGCCGAGAAGGCGAGCCCGGGCGCCGCGGGCGCGAGGGGCGTGAGCTCGGCTTCTGCCTGGGGCGGGGGCCTCGGTTTGGAGCGAAGCATGGAGTCGTGGAAGGAAAGGGGAAGCTGGAGGACGCCGAGCACGGAGATTCTGGAGGTGGCGGGGCCGCCGGCAGCGCTGTGAACGCCCCTTCCTTGCCACCTCCTCTCTAAGCCCGAGAGGAGCGCGGAGGGCGAGGACGGGGCGGCGGGGCGACTCTCAGGGCACCGGTGAGGTCCTGATGCTGGGAGCAGCGTCCCCGCCCCTATTTACCTCTCATCCGTCACTCCGCCCGGGAGTGGCTCCCTGCCCGGCAAAAATTTGACCGGGTTAAAGTGGAAGGTGCGGGAGCGCCGGCCTCCTGGCGCCCCGAGAACGCCGAACGAGCGCCAGCCCCCGGGAGGGCACCCCCGGCGCCCCGCGGCCCACGCTGGGCGGAGGACGGCCCCTCGGTTTGTGGTAATTTGTTACATTAGCAGGAGGAAAGTACTACACAGCCCTAGAAGATGAATCACAATTTGTCTAAACCGATTGTGAAAATTCCACTGACCTTTGCTAAATGTGATTTTCCATAAAGAAAAGTCAGCTTGCAATTGCTGGGAAAATTTTTCCTTTCTAATCCATTCTCCCTTTCCCTCCCGCTTGGAGCATTAGTATGAGAATGTGATGCCTGGAGCTGCAGCAGCCATCTTGTGACTGTGGGTTGACAGGATCTTAAAAATCTAAAGGCTTAAAAGTCAATACGTTGAGGATGCTAGAGTTAAAGGTCCTTGATGACATTGTTGAACCATTGCACCAAATCTAGAACCCTCTATCTTCAGATTATTACATGTGAGATAATTATCATGATTGCTTATGCCAATATTACATATGGAATCCAACTTAACTGATACATTTATTATGTGTGATGTGATAGATGCAGTAATTAATGAAAAATACTCAATCTTTTCAATAAAATCTCTTCAGATTTATCCTGTTTTTAATTCTGAGAAGACTGATTTCACCACTAAACTATTGAAAGGCACTGCAACAACCAGAAGAATATTTGCTTTGCTAGCAATTCTAATAAAAGTACACATTTCTTCTTCAAATTTGGGATAAGAATATGAACTTTACCAGTTTGGTGGCTTTGTTCGCAAGGTAACAAAATTAAGAATTAAGTAGGCAAACTTATTGTGATGGTAAAATAAAAACCTGGCTGACATTCCACTGATTAGAGACTCAGGCAACTAATGAGTACAAAAAGTAATAATGGAATATTATAATATGTGAAACTGTTAATGTAGTTCAAACAGATTAGACAGCAAGGCATTAATTACCACCTTTGATAAATGGTCTTCTGGCCTTACCCTCCATGCTCTTCTCTATAACTATTGTAGCACTAGAAAGATGATTTGTAGTTAAATAATTTCAAGTCAAAGAAAAACAAGATTGTGCAATGAAAAATAAATTACACCCTTAGATATGCAAAATTATTCATGAGGAAATTTTAAAATAATCTTAATTAATAATATCCCCATCCCTTGATTTTCTTTAACTAAGAGAATAGCTGAGTTTATAGCTGTAATTGCAAATGTGAATTGGTTTTTCTTCCCCTCTGGATAAATAGCTTGACATGTTTATCTAGTGAATAACAGACCCTTCAAAGTTAGGATTTTGAAATTTTCCTCTTCTTTCCTTTCTGTACCAATTTATAAAATCTTCATCCCACTAGCATTTTTAGAAAAGAAAATCCTACAAATCAAAAGCTTTTGGCACACTATGTGCTACAACGTCTTCCTATTTATTCTTAGGCGCCAATCCACAAACCCTCTATTCCCTGTCTTAGGTCGTGTTGAAAAGGGCATTTCATTTGAGTTATTCTTGAGTTATTTCAACTAGACATTCCTTCTCACCTTCAAAAGGAACCAGGGGATAACTCACTCTTCCTAATTCCTTAGGAGTGACTTTGAGGTTACCTGAGGCCATTTCTAGACACTATGGGATTTAGGCCACATTAGTTACTTTGATCTTTTTGCATGGTTGTCTTCCCACATGCAGGAAACTTGAGAGAAACGCCTGTATTTTTCATCCATGCAGATCCCGAGCTGAGCCCAGTCAGTCAATGTCGGTTGAAAAAAATGCAGGAAAAATGAATGAACATAAAAAGGGTACTTATCAGGGAAAGAAATTTTACCTTACCATATATCTACCTATAGAATCGTATAGCTGACACTACCTGTTCTCAGTTCTGGAACATATGACTGGAATTTTTGCAAATTTTTGAAGCAAGTTTTTCTCCTATGTTTTAATAATTAGAAAGTTATTACATGAAGAACTGAAATTTGAGATGTATAGCCACGTTGCCTAATCACTGCTTTGTCCTACTAATCTTACCATACATTATTAGTGAGAATGTGTGGCTGAAGGTTAAAATAAAAGTTCAACCATTTAAAAAAACAAGAAAATGTATCATCTCACAAAATGAGAAGTCCCAAGACAGTACTTTTCAGGGTTGGTTAGTTCAGTGATTTATTGATGTCATCCAGGACTTGGGTCCTTCCAGAATTCTGCTTTGCCTCGGTCAGTGTGTGGACTTGCATCCCTCATGGGAACAGCTGCAGTAATTTAAGATCTCATGTCCAGAGTAACAATGTCTAGAGGAAGAAAAGGGGGGCTATCTCTTCCTAGTATCTCTCTTTATTCTTGAAAATTACCAAAGTTATATGTTCATAGTTTAAAGAGTCAAATAGTTTGACAAAATTTGTTATATAAATAACAGCAAGCTCATCCCCACCACTGCTCCCACTTCCCCAAGGCTACCGCACTTTGATCTCTTCTATCTGGTTATTATTTTAATCTTTGCCTTCATATTTCCAGATAACAAGCTTGCACTGCATGCTTGTATTTTTGGTTTTTCCGTTTTTAGACATTATCTATTGATTTCTTACAGAAAATCAAGCTTTAACTTTGTTTTACCCCTAACTCACTTCCTCCCTCTGTGTCTGGTACAAGGTTTCATTTGAGATCTTTCTCTGCCCTTATCCTGGGGAATCATTTTGCTATCTACTAGTTCCTGCGTCTCTTGGAATGCTCTTTCCTATTTTACTCTCTCATTTTAGTGGAGTATTTTTTCCAGTAGTTTCCTGGGAAAGGGTGCCAGGGAGATAAAATTTTGAAATTTTGAATGTCTTTATTCTTCTTTGCACTTAAGCGACAGTTTGATTAAGAATAGACTTTTAGGTTGGAAGTAGTTTCCTTGAGAATTTTGAAGGTATTGTCTTCCAGCTCCTAGCTTCTAGCTTCCAGCTCTTGATCATATGAAGCTGTTGTTTCCCGATCCTTTGTAGGTGGTCTTCCCCACCTGCCTTCCCCCAACCCCCACCACCTGGAGATTTGTTTTTGTTCCTAGGGTCCTGAAATTTCACCATGATTTTCTTTGATGTGATTTTCTTTTCATCTATTGTGTTTGGTGGTTGGTGGGTCATTTCAATCTGGAAACTCACAGTTTTCAATTTTGGCAATTTTTCTTGTATTATTTCTTTGATGATTTACTCACTGTCTTCTCGTTTTCAGGGATTCTTGTTATTTGGAGGTTAAACCTGTGTCATAGTGTCCAAAATGGCCCCCAGTGATTCTTGAGTCTTGGTATTCATACCTTTGGCAGTCTCCTCTCACACTGAATAAGCTGATCTGTGTAACAAATAGGATATTGTGAAAATTATATAGTATGCCTTCTGAGGTTGGGTCATAAAAGACATTGTAGCTGCCCCTTTACTCCCTCTGGAATCGTTTGCCCAGGGCGAGCCAACTGTCACGTTGGGAGGATTCTCAAGTAGCCCTGTGGAGAGATACTCATGGTGAGGAATTGAAGCCCCCTGCTAATGTCCAGTGTTAACTCGCTAGGAATGTGGGGGAGCCATGTTGGAAGCAGATCCTTCAGCCCCAGTCAGCCCTTCAGGTGACTGAAACTTAGCTGACATTTTAACTGCAACTTCATGAAAGACGTTGACTAGAGCCACTCAGCTGGGCTACCACTGGATTCCTGACCCATAGAAGCTGTATGGGATAATAAGCACTTATAGTTTTAAGTTGGCATAGTTTGTTTTGGCATAGTTTGGTATGCAGCAGTAGATAACTAAGATAGCCGCCTTCTACTTTAAAATTTTCTTACCTAAAGCTGGCTGTCAGCTTGGGACTTTGGCTTCTCTCCATGTAGGCGTCTCCACGTGGTCCCTCTGTGTGGGCTAGATTGGGCCTCCTCACAGTGTGTTGAGGCCTCAGAAGTCATGCTGCATCACTTTTGTTGCATCTTATTCATGGGTGCAGTAACAAAGTCCTGCCCAGGTCCACGGAGAGTGGCAAGCTTCTGGGAGAGCACGTGGGCCTGGAAATATTGCTGTGGCCATTTTTGAAAACACAATCTGCCATGCAGTGTCTATACTAAAACATTGATTAGGACTCAGAATTTAACTTCATGCCATTGGGGCCAGCATTTACATGTTGGAAGATGTCTACTTTTCTCTTTAAAAATTAAAATAAATACTACCTTCATAATAATGATTACAGAGCAAACTTCCCTCTCTATCTTCCATCTCCCTCTTTCCCCTTGCCCTCAACTATTGTTACATTAAAGTATTGGTTAATTTGAACTATAGTCATTTTGGCTTATTCTCTATGTTTTTGTTGTTGTTTATTTTTTGTTTTTAATTTGGGTGTATTGACGGATATACCAGCAATGACCTTTGAATACAATGATGACTTCAGCACTGAATTGTCCTCATTTTTTTTTATAGTGTTATTTTCCCCCGAACTACAGGGAAAATGCAATATTTGGAATTTGCTCTCTCCTCAATTGTCTTGAGCTTTGTTGCTGAGCTGTCTATCCTCATTTGCGTGCTTGCACAGGAGGATCTCTCTTTGTTCCAGCAACTGAGTTGAGCTTCCCCAGGCTGGCAGGTCCATGATGACAATGTCATCCTTTATCTTTATGAAGAATTGGCTCTAAATTATTTCTTCACTAGTACTGTTTACAAATCTTCAACAGATAGGGTTGGCTTTAGAATTAGAATTGACAACCAGGTGGCTAGACTGATATTTTAAGGCTACTTTGGGAAAATAAACTCTTGCAAAGAATCAGACATAAAAAAAAATGAAGGTAAAACTCGAGCATATAGACTTGGAAATTTCAGGTGATACTTAACAATTTACTCTCAGAATATATTCAAAAACATTCTCAAATTAAGGACTGACACAAAATAACTTTAAATGTAGCATTCTCATGATCCAAATAGCTTCTGGACCTACATTTAGCTGCCTCAGACTTTTGAATGAACTGAACATTTTTATCAATTAAAAATGATGTTATATTATCAATAAAATTGTTTTTTCCTCAAATGGAAGACTTCCATCATTCCGCTCTTCAAAGTTATAGTCAAAATGCTAAGATTCAGAAAAGACTTCATGAATTTAATTTAAATATTCTCAAATAGTCTTCTTTGAATAGTTGCATCATTTCAAAAGGGTTTTTTCTTTGTTGTGAAAGAGGGAAAATCAAGAGGATACACTTATATAAATAAATTTTCCAGTCCTAGCTTGATTATTCATTTATTGAGACCCTTCTACAGGCCAGACTCTGAAGACACAGAGGTGGGGGAGACAATTTTCTAGACAAACTGCTTCAAACCAGTGTAATAGGTAAAGCACCTAAACATAAAACAGAGGAATGAGAGCATAGACAAGGGGGCACCTTGTTTGTGTTGGGAGCTGGAAAAATGTAGTAAGAGAGGGGCCAATACTCTTCACGGAAGAGGGACTTTGAAGGTTGAAAATACCTTACCTAGATGGAGGAGGGCATTTCAGAGAGAGAGGACTGAAACTGTAAGGGGCATTAAAAAATAAAAAAAGTATTGAGGTTAGAAAGGAAGTGAGGGTTTTATGTAGACAATAAGAGAACACTGAATGATTTTAAGCGGAGGAACCACATTGCGTTTAAGGAAGATAAATACTGGGAGAGGGATTGGATGGTGTGTAGACGGAACAGCAATTAGGAGAGGTGAGGAGTTGCAACAAGGAGGAGGAAACTGAGAAATAGTCTGTAGGTAGAATTATTAGAGTTAAGAAACTGGTTTGGGTTCGAAGGAAGAATCCACGACTTAATATCTAAAACGAAAAGCTGAATTTACCACTTGTTCGAGAAGTTGCTGTGCTGGTACCACTCAGTCTTCCTGAGCAAGCCGGCTGCTGTTAGGAAGCGTGGAGGCTGTGGCTTTGTGAACGTCCATTGGCAGGAGTTTCAGAGCTTCGTTTACCGTTAGCCGTGGAGATATGGTTACTGGAGTGGGGCTGCTGTTGGCTGGTGACTGTGAGAAGTTGTCACCGAATGCTCCACATTTGGAAGTGGGGTTTCTGAAGTGAGGTTGTCATTGATTGACTAGGATGTGTTTAAAACTGATTCTGATGGTGACTTCATCCTTGGGCCAAAAGAAAACCTATTGTTTTTCTTCCTTGAAATGAGACAATAGGAACTTTTATTTTTAGGGGTTAAAACGGGAGAAGTCAAGGTCACCTTTAGCTTTTGCCTGATGGAAAGAAGAAAGAGAACAGGAGGAAGAACCAATGTGGGATACAGAAGGGGAGAGGAGGAGAACGGACAGCAAGATGTTGTGTTGTGGACATATGAACATGTGTGTAGGACATCCAGCAGGAGCTGGAGATATGGAGAGATACGGAGAGCTTGGGAAAATGGTTGGTCTTTAGGAGTCATCAGCACATGGAAGAGTGTGAAACCACGGATGGAATGAAGCGGCTCAGGAAAAGCTCGTGGAGTAATGGTGCAAACTGGCCTGTGATAAAACTGAGAAGTTCGTGCGAATGGGAGAAGAACCAGGAGACAGTAATCGGAGAAAGCAAAGAAGGAAGGAGTTTCAGTAAGACTGAGATGTCAACAGCAGGGAGTTTAATTATTAAAAAATCTAAAGAAGTCATTGTTGTCTTCAACAAGAGGCATTTCAATATAGTTAAAGGTCTGAAAACCAGATTTAAGGGTTCCCTAAACATTTTGGCTGCCAGCTTCTGATATAATGCTTCAAATTTTACTCACGTGTCTTAGGTCCTCATGAATCTTATCAATGTTTTTATGTAAGAAGTATTCAGATAAACAGCTACTTATTAAACACTTGCTAGCTGACTACTTTGTGAATTTTTAGCTTGAAACAGTTACTGAATCTCCTAACAGATCCCGTCAAGTGCCCACAGCACACACGTTTCAGCAGTGGGAAGTTCGATCTCATACTATAATTAACTTGATAAACAAAGATAAACTTTTAAATCTTACTTGAAAGGTGATCTGTGCAGCACCCTACTCTCATGTGACCTTCAAAAAGAAAACAAATTGAGTCATGCCATAAATCACTCCTAAAAGATATATTTTAACATACAAACTGGATATAAAGTAGCTATTCAAAAATAATAACATGACTAATCTCATCTCTTAAGGGCAGAATTTTATCATGTTTGGTATCATACTATTTAATATGGCACCACTGAACACTTTAATTACACACCCTTATTTATACTTGTTTCAGTGTGGAATGCCTGTCTTAACTCCTGAAGTAATTATGCTTTTTACACAGTGAACCTGTCTTTAATTCTGTGGCCTTTCAGATTATTTGAATCCTTAGAATTTGCTCAATAGATATTTAGCAATTAATAAGTTAATCTGTCCCATAAAGGGCAGTTTGCCTGCCCAAGTTCTTGTTTTGGCTTGCTCTTGTGCAGTATTTTTTCTGGTTAACTGTGACTTCTTGACACTGGGATCATTATCTGCCACTCTCCTCACTTAGGAACTCTAAGGAAATAATTTCTTGACATCGAGTGTGATCTTTGTAGTGGGTGCTCTTTTTTTTCTCTCTCAAATTCCCTACTTTATAGTGTAAAATGAAAGGGTTTCCTTATACTGTTATCCTTTGGAATGTTTTGGGTAAGTATCATCATCCTTCATTCCTCCTTCTCTTCAGTTGCCCCACCTCTTACGGGGAGTAATTCATCTGATTGGTGAAATGGGAGAACCTGTCAACAACTGAACTCACTGCATTAGAAGGTGGACCTGGAGGGTCTGTGGGTGGCGCCTTCTTCCTTGTGTGAAACCGCGGCAACATTCAGGTAGCTGGGAATGGGTCTGCTCTGCGCTCTCCACTCTTCCCACGGAGCTCTGAAATAGAAACTTGAGAGGAAGTGTTGGAGGCTCTTATTCTGAGTGTGAGCCCAAGCTGGATTAGTTACTGCCTTATTTATCAATTCTAAGACAATGTTAATTGCAAGATGCCTCATTATTTTATGTGCCACTAAGAAAAAAGATACTGCCAGTTAAACCATGGTATGATGTTTTACTACTTAAAATTTTTATCTTGTGCTTGCTGCAAGGGTCTTTTAGACATATTGAGCATGGATTTTTCTCATAATCACTTACTATCTATTCATAAAAAGAAAAATATGAGGAAAACAAATTGATTAAGGTATTCCCAGAATTTCTTCACATTAAGAGTTAGACTCTTTGAGTCATATTTCGACTGGGTTGTCAGCGTTCGTGATTTGCCACACATTATTTTCCTCTGTGCCAGCAGCACTGATGATCCAACATTTCTTAAGAGTGCTTCATCTTGTCATCAGGATCCTTTCCTAAGCCACTGATACCCTTTCTGCAAACACTGATGTGCAGGAGTTGTGGCTGGCCCACAGAAATTCCAAAACGCATCCTCATTTCAGAGTTGTTAAAATATGAAAAAAACTATGACTCTTAAGATGGATGAAAAGCGGTGTTTCTGCTGTGTCTAGTCTTCTCACTTCCCAGTACCCAACACTATTAAGAAAATAGTTAGGAAATCACTGTTAACCAATAGATGTTCCGTCTTGATTCTAGACCTGGGCAGTTCACACTGATCAGTGCTATACTTTCAGGAACAGGCGTAGTTGCTAAAGTGGTAGCTGTAGACAGAAGTGGCTGCGAAGCAGGCTGGGTGATAACTTGAGGTGGTGCGACTGGTGTCCTGCGGTTCTCGTGATGCAGTGCACTCCATAGGTCGGTATTCTATGGTATTGGCTCCTTCAGCAACACCGTGTCTGAGACTGGTGTTTGGCCAATGAGTTTAGATCGTGTGATTTTTATTGCTGGAAGATGCCTTAAAAATCATTTAATCCAAGTCTTTCATTTTAAATATGAAGAAACCAATTCTGGAGAATTTAACTTCTTGGCATAAAGTATCATTGTTGGTGAATGGTAGAAATGCGAGCTCCAACTGCTTTTTGTGAATTGCCCTGCATTCAGTTCTATTTGTGCTCTAAACAGCATGATAGGACTTTATCTCTGTGATGTATGTTTGTTTGGAAAATTCATAGCAGAGGAGATTGAGAAGAAACTCCTGGGCTTTCAATTGTTAAACAAATGTTTCTCTGAAAATCACACAGTAATTGATTTTTCCAAGAAGTGGCATAGTGCCATCTGAAGAGATGACCTCAGAATAATCATGTTAGAGATGCATACTTCGGAATCTTTGATGAAGAGTAAGGTGGGAGGAAAGAAACTGGGGCAATATTCTCTCACCTTTTCTGTGATTCCCTCATCTAAACTCCTTGCCTCACTTCTAATTCTCCTCCCCTCCAACAAACTGCTAATCAAACATATCACAATCCATGACAAACTAAAGAGCTCTGTCTGGGTGACTGCAAGCCTTTTGTCTTGAAAAACAGTCACCAGCACTCCCATTCTGGCCACTCCGATACCGGCTGGTATCAGATCCAGGCTTCATCAAGTCAAATTCCAGGGGAAATCCTTTTCTTCACGGTAGATTTAATTATTTCCTGGAGCCTCCTGTGTTAGGTTAAGACTCTTTTGGTTGAAGTAATAAACTCTTTCAACTACCTTAAATAAGAAAGGACACAAAATGTCTCGTGCATCGCAGGAGCAGGACTGCGCTCAGGCCTTAGGATAGAACTGCAGGCAAAATCGAACCCCCCTGGAGCTGTCTTTCTCTGCTCATCTCTGCCGACTGCCTCGTTCGTCTCTCCTGCTGTTGGTTGACTTCCCCTGCTTCTCTAGTCCAAGTAAAAAATGAAAAGTTTTTTCTGTTGGCAGCACCCAAGTGTATGTTACAACTTAAGCCTCCTGCCTCCAGAAAAAGCAATTGCTCCTCTTTCTTTCCACAATTTCGAGTTGTTGGGGATAAGCCCTGCCTTGGTCAAACTTGGGGTCAGTTGCCCAGTTGTGCTCCAGTCAACAAGGGTAAGGGAGGACTGCATTACTCAAGATGGATTCTGGGCCCCTACAACTGCAGATTGAGAGAAAGGCATTTACAAGAGGTGGGGAAATCATTGCAAACTGCACAGTCAAATCAGCCTAGCGAATATTTGGAAGCGATTTGCACTTCTGCCCTCCCATTTACAGGCAGAGTACTACATCTGCCCAGCAGACTGGAGGGATCCACACTCCAGCCGAGGTGTCAGGGCATCCAGCACTGAAACAGAACCAAAGGAGGAGGAATCCAATTTCTTGAGGTTCCTACAGGTCTCATAAAGACCCGTAAATTGTCTCTTAGCAACACTTGGCACAGTTAACAACATCTATCTTCTTGAGATGGGGCCTTAGTTTTCATGGTGCCACATTTTATTTTTATCTCCTAAGTTAATAATAACAACAGGAACATTTACTTATTTCTTTCTCTGTATTAGATAATGTGATAAATATTGACATGAATTTTAAATTAAGCATTTATCATCCAAGTTAATCCTCAGAATACTTTATAAGTTAGGAAGTGTTACTTTCCCCGTTTTGCAGATGAGGAAGCTAAAGCTTAGGAGGTGAGCACCTTTCTTGTGCTTTAAATATTTATTTTTCTATGGGGGGCTCTGTCTTCTCTCATGTTATGTACTTGTCTGAGGATACCACCCCGTCTCTTTAATTAAAGTCTTATGTGCTTTAATTAACATCTATGTGTTTTCACGTCCGTAATCTGTGTCTTTGGTCTTGATTTCTCCTCTTAGCTCCAGACATATATATCTAACTTCCTACTGGACATCACCGTTTGGAAGTCTCAAAGCCAACTCAAACAACATAACCACTCTTAACATCCATCATCTTATCCTGCTAAGTGGCTTGTCCTCCATTTTGAATTCATTGTTTTAGGATGGAAACTTGGGAGTCACTCTTAATTCCTCTCCCACACTCACTCCAACCAGTCACCAATTTTCATAAATTCTACCTATTATAAATATATTTATTTCCATTGCCTCCTCCTAGTCCATGACACAGTTCTTTCTTTCCAGGACTTCTTCAATAACTTCTTAGCTGACTCTAGTTCATTTTTCCTCTGACATCCAGACTGATCTTTAAAAAATACAAATCTGATAATGTTATGACCCTACTTAAAATTATTTAATGGCTTTTCATTCCTTTAAAAAAAATCCAAACTCATAGCGTGGCAAAGATAAATAGCTGTCCACTAAAAATTCATAATTCCCTTTTCTAGTGTAGAGTTGTTGATGAGAAGAGGCTGTCCAGCCAAGGAGTACATTCCTGGCCCCCTTGTAGTGAAGCATGGCTGTGAAATGTGAAAGAGAGTATGCGTTCCATTTCTAGCCCTGGCCTATTGGAAACCTCTCGTGATTCTATAATCTCCCCCTGATCTCTGGCTTAGTGCCCAGGACTCTTAAGTCCCAGGGATGGTTAAGACAAAAGATGGAGGAAGCCTGACTCTTTGGAACACCATAAGGAATGCTCTCACCAATCAGGAACACCTGCATGGCACTAGTCAATGAGCAAAAAGTTAACTTTTATCATGCTAAGCCACTAAAATTTGGGGCTTGTATATTATAGCGCTGGAGTTATCCTAACTAAAACATATGGCTTATAAGGCTCCTTATTATATAATGTAGCCCTTGACACTTCACCTCTCCCCACTCTTCGTCACACTCTTTGCTCCAATCACACCTAACTTCCTTCATGGTTTCTGCCTTGAAGTCCTCTACCACATGGCTGTCCCTGCCTAGTCTGCCATCCCTTTCTCTTACCCCATTCCCACGGCTAAATGACGCTCATCTTCAGAGTTCTCTGAAAGGCCTTCCCTGTCCCATGGTCATGGAGGTCTCCTCTGCCCTGCCCTTCCACAGCTCTCTGTGCCTTCCTTGCTGCAACACTCATCATGTCTGTGGTTCATGACTTGTCTGTCTGCCTCGTCTACACTGTACGCTCCTCAAGGGCAGGATCATGTCTGTCTTGTTCAATGTTGTGTTACTAGCACCAAACACAGTCTTTGGAATATAATTGGTGCTCATTAAATGTTTACTGAGTAAATGAACAACAGGATCGTCTTGGCCTTATACTCATGGATTATCACATTCTTCGTCCTCTATGCTAGTTAAGGAAGATTGGAGCACATTTATGGGGAGTCTTGAATATTTGGTTAATAAGGAATTGCTGTTATTGTTATTAGTCTCATACCCTTAAACATCTTATACCAATATACAGAATATACAGAATAGCTTTGGTGAGATGTTTTAATCAATTAAATTCACTATTGAAATAAAAATTAAAAAAATAAGGGAAAATTGTGGAAATAAGCTGAAAGGTGGGAGCATTTCAATGAATGGCAGAGTTGGAAAGGACGTCTGTGTGTAATGAACTCTAGTCTCCGGCTGAGGAGATGGGCTTGAAAAATAACAGAATATTGCAGCCTAGAGTGTTGCTATAGGAACAGTTACCTAAAGATCTCATCAGTGTCTTGTTGAGTGAAAGGATTTTCTCTTTAGTGTGAAACATTTCAGCAAGTGCTAAAAATAGTTTTGTAAAAGCCCCACAATCTCCCTGTCCCCAAATCTCTTGCTGGTTCCTAAGATTTTTAAAACAAATTATTAAAAATCATCAGAACTATATAATGTGCATGTAGCTTAATTTTGGTAAGTGTGATTGGGTTAAACCGATATGTTTCTTACACCATTTGAGGTAGAAGGCCCAAATGTGTCAGTTTGGCTTCCTCCAGAGCAGAGCCTGAGATAAGGACCTGGAGAGAGTGTTTATTTGGATGGTGATTCAGCAAGCAGGTGTGAGAGAGCAGGCAGAGAGGCAGGGAAGGAGAATCACACCCCCCCCCCCCCCCCCCGCCCCAGCCCCCGGAGGTGGAGGCCAGGGCTTTTATCCACTAGTTCCACCCGCCATTGGTGGAAGGCCGCCCCTGAGAGTGTTCGCTTCTCAACTGCCCTGGAAAGAGGGCCTAGTGACTTCTGGCAGCCTGGGTGAAGGCCCTTGGGCAGAATGTGGAAAGATGAGAAGTGTAGGCTTGCAGCAGGATGCTGGCAGTAGAGTTGAGTCTAAACTTATACAGAGGTGATGTGACACAAGTCCCAGTGGTGTCTGCAGATGTCTAATTCTAGGACAGTAGTTCCCTGACTTGCCCTTACACCAAAGTCTCTTTTCTTATGGCACATTATTTTCTAGCACTGTGACCCTTACTCAGCAAGCTATTTAACCTCTCTCTGCGTTGGTTTCCTTGTCTCTAAAACTGGATAATATTACTTACACAAAGGGTTGTGGTGGGGATTAGATACATTAATACCTGGGATGCACTTCGCACAGTGTCCAGTCCATAGTAAGTGCTGGATAAATGTTAGTCATTATTACTATTATTAATAGTGGTTGTAATGTCCCACCACTACTACTATTGATTGTCAAGACTATTGTCGCATCGAGTATCTCCACAATATCAATAACTTTATTACAGAGTGATTTCCAGTTTATCTCACACACATTACCTGATTTGCTCCTTACCACGGTTCTCATGAAGCACCAGGTGCCTTGAAATGCTGAAAATGTCTCTCACACAAAAAATCGTGGTCTGTTTTCAGAACATTGTTGAATAATGTAATTGCCGTCGTCTATCTAGTATTATTTTATTTTTAAAATTTTTTAAAATTGAGATTCATAATAGTTTACATCACTGTGAAATTTCAGTTGTACATTATTTCTTGTCTGCCACCACATAAGTGTTCCTCTTCACCCCCTGTGCCCACCCCCACCCCAGGTAACCCTGGTAACCCCTGGTTAGCCCTTGGTAACCACTGAACTATTTTCTTTGTCTATGTGTTTGTTTATATTCTGCAGATAAGTGGAATGATATGGTGTTTGTCTTTCTCTATCTGGCTTCTTTCGCTTAGCATCGTACCCTCCAGGTCCATCCATGTTGTTGCAAATGGGATGATTTTGTCTTTTTTTTCTGGCTGGGTAGTATTGCATTGCATATATATACCACATCTTCTTTATCCAATCATCAGTTGATGGGCACTTGGATTGTTTCCATGTCTTGCCTATTGTGAATAGTGCTGCAATGAACATAGGGGTACATATTTTACTTTAGATTATTGGTTTCAGGGTGTTTGGGTAGATACCCAGTAGTAGGATTGCTGGATCATGTGGTATTTCTATTTTTAGTTTTTTGAGGAATCTCCATACTGTTTTCCATAGTGGCTGCACCAGTTTGCATTCCCACTAGCAGTGTATGAGTGTTCCGTTTTCTCCACATCCTCTCCAACGTTTGTTGTTTTTGGTCTTGGTAATTACAGCCATTCTGACTGGTGTAAGGTGATCTCTCATTGTAGTTTTGATTTGCATTTCCCTAATGATTAGTGATGTTGAGCATCTTTTCATGTGCCTGTTTGCCACCTGTATATCTTCCTTTGAAAAATGTCTGTTCATATCCTCTGTCCATTTTTTGATTGTTTTTTTGTTGTTGTTGTTGAGTTGTGTGAGTTCTTTATATACTTTAGATATCAACCCCTTGTCTAATAAATGGTTTGCAAATATTTTCTCCCAGTTGGTGGGTTCTTTCCATTTTGTTGGTGGTTTCCTTTGCTTTGTAGAAGGTTTTTAGTCTGAGGTAGTCCCATTTGTTAACTTTTTCTTTTGTTTCCCTTACCCAAGTAGACATCGTATTCAAAAAGATGTGGCTAAGACCAATGTCAAAGAGTGTACTGCTTATATTTTCTTCCAGGATTTTTATGGTTTCAGTTCTTACATTCAAACTTTAACCTATTTGGAGTTAATTTTTGTGTATGGTGCAAGATAATGGTCTACTTTCATTCTTTTGCATATAGCTGTCTAGTTTTCCCAACACCATTTATTGAAGAGACTTTCTTTTCTCCATTGTGTGTTCTTGGCTCCTTTGTTAAAGATTAACTGTCCATAGATGGGTGGTTTTATTTCTGTGCTTTCAATTCTGATCCATTGATCTCTTTGTCTGCCTTTGTGCCAGTACCATGCTCTTTTGATTACTATAGCTTTGTAGTATATTTTGAAGTCAGAGATTGTGATGCCTCCAGCTTTGTTCTTTTTTTCTCAGAATGGCTTTGGTTATTCGGGGTCTTTTGTTGGTCCATATAAAATTTAGGATTCTTTGTCCTATTTCTGTGAAGAATGTCATTGGGATCCTGATTGGGATTGCACCGAATCTGTAGATTGCTTTAGGTAGTATGGACATTTTGACTATGTTTATTCTTCAGACCCATGAACATGGAATATCTTTCCATTTCTTTATGTCTTCCTCAATTTCTTTCAGTAATCACTTAAAGTTTTCAGTGTACAGGGCTTTGACATCTTTGGTTAAATTTATTCCTAGATATTTTATTCTTTTTGTTGTGATTGTAAATGGGATTGTATTCTTGATTTCTTTTTCTGCCAGTTCATTGTTAGTGTATAGGAACACAACTAATTTTTTTAAATTGATTTGGTACCCTGCAACTTTGCTGTAGTTGTTGATTATTTCTAGTAGTTTTCTGATGGATTCTTTAGGGTCTTCTATATATAGAATCATATCATCTGCAAATAGTGAAAGTTTCACTTCTTCCTCTCCAATTTGGATTCCTTTCATTTCTTTTTCTTGACTAATTGCTCTGGCCAAAACCTCCAGTACTATGTTGAATAGGAGTGGCAAGAGTGGGTACCCTTGTCTTCTTCCTGTTCTCAGAGGGATGGCTTTCAGGATTTTTGCCATTAAGTATGATGTTGGCTGTGGGTGTGTCATATATGGCCTTTATTATGTTGAGGTACTTTACTTCAATACCCATTTTATTGAGAGTTTTTTTTATAAATGGATGTTAGATCTTGTCAAATGCTGTCTCTGCATCTATTGAGATGATCATGTGATTTTTATTCCTCACTTTGTTAATGTGGTGTAACACATTGATCGATTTGCAGATGTTGAACCATCCCTGTGCCCCTGGAATGAATCCTACAAACATTCAGTGCCTAACAGTTACTTGGGAAGAGATTTTTAAGCACACATGGTAGCTCCTCTTCTCTATAAGTACAAAAGGAGAGGAAATGGCCAACTGCAGGACAAAGACAAGGGCGCTTTTCTTTTTGAGGGAGCATTCAGGCACAGGCACTGAGCTAGGCTCTTTCTATACACCTCATCTAATTTGATTCTAAAAACTACCCTCTTGGACAGAATTATAAGCAACTGAAAAATTTTTATGATTAGAGAGGGAGATAAGATAATTGAAACCAGGCTGTCCTTAGAGGTCTGTGGAAATCGTATTCAAATGCATGGGTGGGACATGGAGCCTTGTCTGGAATTGGGGGATTGATCGTTTCAGGTAACCCCCAATTCTATCTTATCCTCTCATAATTATATCTAAGATTTTGGCAACAGAATCTTGCTTCTTTGAAGAGATGGCTTCAAGAGGAAGCCATAGGGGCATATGGTTTCAAGAGGACATTTATTGGAATACAGCTACCTAGAAATCTGCATTCTTCTTGGGCTAGCTGAACCTTCATGTAAGTGTGATTAGCATTATGAATGTTTATCAAATGTCACACCCTGCTTAGGGGCTCCCTAACCACCTCATAGTGCCTTAGGGCTCCACAAACTGGAGAGGAAAACCAAGATTAGCAACCCTCTCCTGCACAGAGGTACTGCAGCAGAGGCACCTGGTTGGATGCCGCTTGGTTTCTGGCCTTTGCACTTCTAGTTGCCGTATCTTCTGGCGCATTAAAGATTATGTGAGGAAGCATGTGTTTTGGAAACTATGACCCTTTACAGTGACAAATAAAAATGGCAAGCAATAGGATATATTGGAGAATATGAGGAAACCATTTGGTATAAACCTAATTCGGCCTGACCTTGTCTTTCCAAAAGGGCCTGACCGTGTCTGTTGAGCATGCATTGTATATCTGCTTTAGAGATTCCCTATGGCAAGAACAAAGGCCCTTGAGATAAAGGTGCAACTTCCTTCCCCCTCCCAACGTTGGCATCTCCTTAAGGATTAAGCATCTTTCCTTAGGCTAGAAACTGATTGCTGCACTCACCTGTGACTGCCCAGCTCGAGACAATAGACTTGCCTCCTGCTACGCCCTCTGAGATAGCAGACCCACTACCTGCTGTATCCATCAAGCACTGTGCCAACAGGGCAATCTTGTGACTATTGTGGGAGGGACATTTCAATCATATGTGAAACGTCCTGCTTGGGTGTATATAACCACTCTGTACACCTCACTTCTTTGGTGCCCTTTCTTCCTTCGGGAAGAAAGGCCCTGGGCCATGGTCCTCAGATTTCAGCTCAGAATAAACTCACCCAAATTTTCATTTATAGATTGGTTATGGATTATTTTCGTCGACAACACTGTGCACTTTTATAAGCCATGTAAAAGCCAAGTGATGAAAAGCAGAGGAAGATTAGAAAACAATTCCTGAAGGAGGATGAGCAGGTTTGTTTCTTTATCTTCCTATGGATTAGTTGTAGTCTCTGTTGTTGCTTTCCTTCTCAAAACTGTACACTCACAGCCGGCTGATGAAATTCTTAGAGAGTCTTTAAAGACCCTTTAATGGAAAAACAATGGCTGTGATTTTAGGATGCTTAAGTGGAAAATCAGCACCTCCTGTTCAGGGAATTGAGAAACATTAAAAGGTTGGCTGTTTCATTACATGGTAATTTCAATCATCAGCTGTAAATTGTTAACTGAACACCCATGATGCTTAAAAATGCCAGACATGCTAGTCACTTAGCAATTATGTTATACTCACACCTGTTCCACGTAGAGCTCAGCTCTAAACAAAGTGATCAAGACAGAACAGAAGAAGGGCAAATTTGGGATTGGTGGTGCAACTGAATTAAAACGTGCCATTGTTTGATGGCAGCATTAGAACTTCTTCTGCCTTTTGCATTCCATGTAAAGAGAAGACTCTATCTGGATCCATTTTACTCATTAGTTCCTTAAGTGATTTTGAGTTCTTATGTGTGCTGGGCATTGCTCTAGGAGTGTGGAATAAAATACTCAGAGTCTCTACTTGCATTGAGCTTATAATTTAGTGGAGGAGGCATACATTAAAAAAAAAGACAAAAAGTAAACAAACAGACAAGATAATTACAGAAACACTTTCTTTGAAGACAATAAAATGGTATAATATGATAGGGTGCATCACTTACGATGGCTTTTGTTAAAAAAATACAATGTTATATGTCAATTATATCTCAAAATAAAAACAAAAACCAGAAAAGCCTCAATCAAAGTGGCTTAAATAACATGGGAATTTATTGGTTCATGTAGCTGGAAAATATAAAAGTATGGAAGGTTTTTGGGTTGGTCGATCCAGCAGATTAACAGTGTCGACATTGAGCCCATTGTCTCACTCTTCTGCTCTGCAGTCCACAGATGTGGCTTAATTGTAGGACTGGGTGCCCTTAGGGCTGGAGGATGTCTGCCAGTAGGAGTCAGGGTCCTATGCATCCTTGTTCATATTCAGCAGGACTTCCATCATAGTGTTCTCGCAAAAGGTACTGAGATTCATCAGCTTCCGTCCTTGCTTATCCCTGTATCAATGACTGAAGCTGGGAATAAAAATCTTCTGATTAGCTTAAGCCAGTTAGGGCATCTTCCCAGAGCTGGGAGAGAAGGATTGCATGGGGGAGGGTAGATCTCTGGAAAAAGATCTCCCATTAGTAAGGAGAGAAGGGACATTGATGCAGGCCAAGCAACGGAAAATGTTCACTAAAAAAAGCAACCAGGAACAAGAGATAGTTTATGTGGGGAAGAGGTGATATGTGACTGGAAGTGAACGATGAGAAGAATCTGGGAGAGAGCACTTCAGGCAAAAGGGGCACCAAGTACAAAGGCCTTGAGGTGGAAACCAATTGTTACGTGATGTTGGTGTGATTGGACTGGAGTGCAATGTCAGAGAGGTGGGGCAGTGTGGTGGCTTAGTACTCGTCAATTCAGCTAAGCCAAAAGGACATTTCCCAGATTGCCTTCTCTGTATGGTTTCAGGTTAGGGTTGGCCATAAGCAACATTTCTGTGAGATTTGAAAAGTAGTAGCCATGTATGTACCCCAAAGGCTGGTGTACCATCAGGCACTGATGCATTTCCCACACACTTGTTGCTCATCTGCTGACACACCTTGGTAGCATGGGGCTGCAGGCATGCTTGCAGCTCCCCTGGCTCCTGCCAGACTCTTCCCTAAGCTTCTCTGAATCCTGGACCATGTGTGTGTGTGCTGAAGGGCACTAGCTTCTCCTGTAGCCTCTCCTGTATCATCCAAGTTGGAGGCCTGGAGGTAGTGAAGAGACAGAAATGGGCTCCAAGTTCATGCTTGTGGTGTCCAGCCTGTTCTTCAGGTTCCTGTTAGTCCTTGCTCTCCTCCATTTAAATTTTCTTCCAGATTGCCTGCCATGCTAACTTCTGGCTGGGCACCAGATATAGAAGCAGCAACCTTAGATAGACTGTTTAATCACTTTCTACAATTGCCTAAGGTCAAACTCATAAAAATTTTGATCAAACCCTAACTGACACAGAATTTAGTACAGAAAGTGGTTCCAGAGGAATGGAACCTTAAGGAAGGGTTTTCTGAATTGGTTTTGGGTTCTATGAATTGGTGCTGGATTCTCTGGAATTGGTTCTCTGATCTGATTTGATTTAGAGGCATAATAATCCTGTTTAAAGGTAAAGGGGACACTGGTAGTGTGTGGTATGCACAGGTGAAACAGTTGCTAAAATCAGCACCTGTATACACCTGTAATGAAATGCCTGTAAAATGCAAGTTCTTAGGGGGCCGCGTTTTTGCTGCCATAGAAGATTGTAATGAAAGTAAGGAGTGCAATGGGATTGAGTGGTTGTTCATACATGCACTGGAGCAGAGGTAGAAAGAAAATGATGAATTCAGGGCTTCAGATTCCCAGAAAGTTTCTATAACTGTTATTAAAAAATCCACTTATCTCCACTTACTATAGGACTGATATTTCTTCTTCTTCCTTTTTTTTGTTGAGGAAGATTTGCTCTGAGCTAACATCTGTGCCAGCCTTCCTCTATTTTGCATATGAGTTGCCACCACAGCATGGCTGATGAGTGGTGTAGGTCCACGTCCAGGAACTGAACCCGGGCCACCAAAGCAGAGCATGCCAAACTTAACCACTAGGCCGTGGGCCAGCCCCAAACTGACATCTCTGAAAACAAACAAACAAACAAACCCCCAAAGTCTAAGCTTGGCTGAATAAAAGGATAAATTGAGTTCCCAATCATTGAAGATCTTTTGTCTCCGTGTTAGGGCTTTGAATGGGGAGGAGCGGGACGCTGAAAATTGAGATAAACATATATGGGCAAATTCCAATGAAGCTAGGGATCTTTAACCTCTAAATTATGAGTTTCCTCTGCCAGTAGAAGTGGCCCTACTTCTCCTACCTGAGAAAGTGCTAGACTGTCCTTGCTTCTCCTGAGGTATTTGCCTTGAGAGGAACTGATTACCTTCATCATGAAGCTTCCCCAGGACCTCTCTGTGCTGTGCTCTGCGAAAACTCTCTACTGGGCCTCTGTAGAGTCAATATAAAATTAACTTATATAAACTTATGATTAAATAAATTACGTTAAATCAGTGGTAACAAATACTCAAAACTCAATACTTTTAATACTTCTAATCATTTTTACTGCATTTTATTATGACCTATACTCCCAAGGTTGTTTATGTGTACTGCATATGTATGGTGGACATAGCATCTATTGACAGGCTGCCCCTCTCTTCCCCATTCTGTGTTCAGCAATATCACATTTGATGGCATGAAATTGGACATGGTGGGAGTATTTATACAATGGAAACCAGCAAACACTACGTGTCAAGGCTTTTTCCCCCTCAGAGAGTTGGTTACTAAACATTTACAAGCAAATCATTTCTTAAGCTCAGTGTTTAAGTTACAGGATGTCAAAGGGAGAGGATGACTCAGCTAGAAGAAGAATGAATATCATCCCCAAAAAACAGATAAATGGACTTTGCAGACTCTTGAGAGGATTAATATGTCGTCTCTCTGACAAAGGATAGTTGCAATATATTAGGCAGAAGCATAAGTTTTCTATAGTCATGATTTGGAAGTTAGGTGTAGTTAAAAGAGGTGTGCTTGGGCCAGGTTGACAAGAGGTGGCTAGTGGTGGCTTTATACTGGATTAACCTATCTAAGCTGGAGCTGTATTTCTAAATATTCCCTTCCCTATATAGTTTTGAATAGGGTTGGCCACAAGAGAAATTTGTGTGAGGTTTGGAAGGCATGAGTAAAGCAGCTGCCACATTCGTATTCAGAAGGTCCATGGAGGATCATGTTCTGCTGCAGCTGATGCACGTCTTCTCTGATCTGCTGCCTCGAGTTAGTGGCATAGGACAGCAGCCAAGCCTGCAGATACTCCAGCTGCTGCTGAATCTCCTTTTCAGCTTCTCCTAATTGTAGGCCGGATGTGGGCCAATCCGTGATGAAGAGTGTAAGCTTTTTCTTCAGGTCACCCACATCACTGAAACTGAGGCCTGAATGTAGTAAAGATATAAGTTCTAGGTCATTTTCATGGGTTCCAGCTCATCCTTGCACGTTTCGGTTCATTCTTGCTCTTCCTTACTTCGCATTCATCCTTCAGACCCAGCATCAGATATGGAGACAACATCCTTACATAGACTCTTGTACTAGCGCTCACAATTGCTCAGTGTCAAACTCCTATGATAAATCTTATTCTGTATCACTCGTAGTGGGTCTCTTCTCTGATTGAGCCCTGACTGATACAGGGAAGCAATTCCAGTTAGGATTAATAGGCTAAGGTAAGGAGTATGGATGTTATTCCAAACACATTGAGAATCTTTTGGATAGTTTTAAGCAGTTTGCTCCAGTGAGAATGAATTTATTCATGGGTATAAGCCAGCTGAGCAGTCCAATTGCAGTAGCCTAGATGAGAAATGATGGAAACATGGTCTAGAAAGGCAGCGGTGTAGCTGGAAAGAAGTGGATGTGGATGGATTCAATACATTTGGGATGTAGGGCCAGTGTGACTGGCTAATGAATTGGATGTAGATAATGAAGGAGAGAGAAGAATCAAGAATGCCTCCCCTTGACTAGATCTTAATTGTTCTCACCACAAAAAAGAAATGATAATTATGTGACATGATAGAGGTGCTGGGTAATGCTACAGTGGTAATCATACTGCAGTATATAAATGTACCAAACCAACATGTTTTACACCTTAAACTTTACAACATTATAGGTCAATATGTCTCAATAAAAAAAATAAATAACCAGCAAAAAAAGAATGACTCCTACGTTTTTGGCTTAGCAACTAGGTTGATGAGCCCTAAAAGGCTTGAGGAAAAAAGGTCAACAGTTCTGTTTTGGAATTATTAAATTTGAGAATCATATTTGACATCCAAGTCACCAATAAGACAAAAATCTGGATCTCAAGAGAGAGTTCAGTGCTGAGGATAGGAATTTGGAAATTACTAGCAGAGAGGTGATATGTACAACCTAGAAACTGGATAGGATCATCCAGGGAGAAAGTAAATCAACATTATTGTTCAGCATGGCATAATAATTGGGTAGAGAGTACTCATTTTTTTTGGTGGTCCACCATGCACTTAGGGGGTACCCTGGTGATCATGTAATACAGTGCCCCACACGTTATAATTTTCTGGCTCCCAGAATGGCAATCGAATGATGTAAGGTAATGATTATGTAACTCTAATCAGAATATCCATTATTAATATGAATTTACTTTAAAAGGGGGAAAATTGTGACACCATTGGTGTTATTCACTATCCCTTGCTTCATCGGGAGGGTGTATATGACTTGCATGTGTAGAAGCCTATCAGCTGTCAAAATTATGACAGCCAGGGACTATTAGGCAGAGCTTCTGGTTCTTTTCCTTGGAATAAAGACAATGTGTGTTGTCTGAAAAGCTGCCTCAAAGTAGACTCTTTTTCCTTTTTAAAATCTGTTTATTCTCTTTTATTGTCTATGAGGAAGCTAATTCGATTCACGACAGGTGTTACCCTTGGGTGAATGGGAAAATTGCTCTTTTCAGTTGTGCACTAAGATTATAAAATGCAGCACCCCCTGAAACTGGTCCTGTAGCTTCTTGTACACAATGGTAGAGACTCGGGTAGGAAGAGTATAAAAGCAGTTACCGAGGCCAGCATCTGGACTTGGCACTGGCATGGTCACGTGTCATCAATGAGACGCAAGGCGGGGAGACTTTGAGTCAGAGTTCTGGGTTCAAATTTTGGGTCTATCACTATCTGGCTGTGTGACCTTAAAGCTAAGTTATTTATTCCCTTTGAGTCCCAGTTTCCTCTCTAAAATGAGAATAGTAATAATAACTAACTTCTAGAAATATTATGAGTATTGAATGAAATACCTGGTACAACCTGAGCAAATGCTTAATGTCTACTAGCTGTACATTTATAGCTCAAGTTTAGCCAGTTATATCTGTCCTATTTAAATCTCCGATCTCCCGTAGCACCCTAAATTCATCAGCCTTTCTTCTTCCTCCTCCTCCTTCTTTTCTGATACACCTTATTCAGGTATGATTGACACAAAAAATGCTGTATCTATTTAATGTATACAATTTAATCGGTCTGGAGATAAGCATACACTTGTGAATCCCCACAATGTATGCCATAAACATATCCATCACCTCCGAAAGTTTCCTGCCACCCACTTTTATTATTATTATTACTATCTCGTGATAAGAACCTTAAGATCTCCTCTCTTAGCAAATTTTTAAGTATAAAATGCAGTAGATCGCTAGGTCTTACTCATCTTGTGCAACTGAAACTTTGTACCGTTTGACTATTACCTCCCTGTTTGCCCCTGCCACTAGCTCCTGGCAACCACCATTCAACTCTCTTCTCCTATGAGTTTGACCATTTTAGATTCCTCATACATCTTCTTCTTCTTCTTCTTTTTGTGAAGTGTGTGTAAGTTACCTATTTGTTGCCTCTCAGTTTTAAATCCACCCTTCGTTGCTCTGCTTGTGATATTGGAGCATTTTTCCCTGGCCAGCTGGCACAATATGAAGTTTTGTCACTGGAGGGCACTGGAAGGATACCGGAGGAGAAAAGCGGTTTTCTTTTGGTTCCTAGTGTGCTCTGCTACAATGCTCCTGCAGTGCATGACAGCTGGGAGCACACAGGACAATTGGCCACCACTTACTTCCCCACGGGCAGCATTCTCCACCACCTCAGAAGACAGCTTCTCACTGGGCCATCCCTGTGGGCAGTTTTCCAGTGAGTTCTACAGCATGGAACCTCTCTGTGGGCAGCTTCACCCAGCACCCAAGATGGCAGCTTCCCAGCTTACCTCCTCTTCAGGAGGCTTTGCGGTGAGTTCTGAGGTCCAGCATCTCCTTGCTGAAGGCATCCTCCAGTGAGGTCCACCAACATGGCACCTAATGAGCACCATTCAGGGGCTACTGCTGTGTCATCTCCAGTGAAGAAGTCTGGATCTCAGCCCCCGGGGCCTCTTCTGTACTTTTTTCATCCTTAGGTGCTATGCCTCAGCCCTAGAGGTATTGGTTGCTGCATTTGTCTTCTATTTATTTATTCCTTAGAGTTCTCTTTACCCATTAGTAGGTAATCCTTTGCTATAGTTAATAATTCTTTATACTAAACTTTCCTTGTTCATATTACTGTATGGTTCCTGTCTCCTGACTGGAGCCTGATAGATACAATGTATAACTTGCGTGAGGTGCTCAGATCTTAAGTGAACTATTCAATCAGTTTTGGCAGTTTCACCTAGATACAAATATTTCCATCTCCCTAGAAGATTCTGTTGTGTTTTTTCCAAGTAATTTCCCTTTCCCACCTCTTCCTCAGAGGCTGCCATTCATCTGATTTCCATAACTATAGAGTATTTTTGCCAATTCTAGAATTTCATATCAATGGAATCACACAGTATTTACTTCTTTCACTCAGCACAGTATTTTTGAGAGTCATCCTTGTTGCGTGTATATATCGGTAGCTCTTGCCTTTTTGTTGCTGACCAGTACGCCATTGTGTGAATATTCTGCAGTTTATTTATTCATTCTCCTGTTGATGGACATTAGGACCGTTTCTAGATTTTGGCTATCATGCATGTAGCTGCCACCAAGCGTCTTGTACAAGGTTTTTGTGGACATGCGATTTCATTTTTCTTGGGTAAACACCAAGGAAAGGAACCGAAGGGTCCTAGGGTTGATACGTGTTTAAGTTTTTATGAAACTTCCAATTTTTCTTCCCATAAGCAGTGTATAAGAATCCTGGTTGCAGGGTTCTTGTTGGTGTTTTCACAGCCTTACTTTGAGATAACAAGGGCTGAACGGCTCAGATGTTAGGAGAGCTGGTATATTGTTGTTGGCCAGATTGTTCTCAGATTTTTCCTTTGCCGTTTCTCATTCCTTGTGACCATTCCATAGTCCATTCTTTGAGAAGGATTACCTACTTACAACTTGAGTATTTCATAACTTTCCCTTCTTCTACGCTCTAAGCACTTTCTTTTGGGCTCCATCTGCTATAACTTTTATTGTATTATACATTGTTATAGTAATTTTTGAATGTGTTTCTCCCTCTCTTTTGCTAGAGTGTCAGTCCTCTGAGAACATGAGCTATGGTTTATTTATCTTAATTTCCTCTAGTGCACAATATGGTGCATTGCAAATAGCAGGTGTTCAATTGATGTTTGTTGAATTGACATCTATTCATATGCTCAAAACAATAAATATTTTCAGATCTGTGGTGACCATCTCCCCTAGACACTTGGATGTGTTTCTGTTTTGAGTCTAGTTCTGATATTCCTAATTAGTGAGTTAGGAAGCTCTGGTGAGCTTTACCAGGTAGTTGCCACCTCTGAACTTCTTTTTTTTTTTTGCTGTATCATCTCTCATCTATGGTTTTCTGGAAACCTTGGTTGGAAAGGACATTGGCCAACATCTTGATAGCAGCTCTGAGAGATCCTGAAACAGAGAACTCAGCTACATCATGCCCAGATTCCTGACCCACAAAAATTATAGCATAATTAATGTATGTTATTTTAAACTGCTAAATATATAGTATTTTGTTACTCAGTAATGGATAATATACTATCTCTGTTCCATTCTTGCTTTTAGGCTAGGTTAGTTGGATGACCTGGCAGTATCAGCTATGTCACAGTATCAGGCTCTAATCAGTGGAACTCAAGCTTGACTTTGTGCAAACACACCTAGAGGTATATAGTCAGGTAGCATAGGATGCTTGAAAGTATAGTCATGTGCCACATAACGACATTTTGGTCAACGGCAGACCGCAAGTACAACAGGGTCCCATAAGATTAGTACCATATAGCCTAGGTGTGTAGTAGCCTATTTCATCTAGGTTTGTTTAAGTACACTTTACAATGTTCACACAATGACAAATTGCCTAATGACACATTTCTCAGAATGTATCCCTGTTGTTAAGCAACGCAAGACTGTAATCTAATAACCAAATCTAAAAGATTTTATATCCACAATTTATATTCAGAATCTCTCTCTTTCCAAATATTTATTGACCATTGAACATCTTCAGACGTGAAGGGACAAAGTTAGATTAACTCCATGTAGATAGTTAATGTTGGTATCTAGAACCAGACCGTTTCTCACATTGGGATAGGACAGGAATTGGTAAAAAAATCCAACTTGGTGAGACGGGAGAGAACTAATAGAATTGACGATGTGGATGGAGAGAAGAGGAAAGATGTGGAGGATATTTTTGGAGGTCTAAGGGGCCAGACTTGACAACTGCCTGGATTTGGAGGCAGGAAGCAGAGAGGGCTCAACAAGGACTTTGTGTATGTTGCCAGGTTGTCTAGGGGGACAGAGGTCATTTACAGAAACCTAAAAGGCCAGAGGAGAAGCTTGGAAGGGGTAGGGAGAAAATAACTATGTTCTGAAAATGTCGGTTTTGAGAAATTGGCAGAATATATCCAAGTACAGATAGCCTACTGTAAAGGCTGTAGGGAAATGAGAACTTTTTAAAGAAAAGAATATTTTTAATTGAGATATAGTTGACATATAACATTATTTTAGTTTCAGGTGTGCAACATAATGATTTGATATTTGCGTGTATTGAAAATGATCACCACAATGAATCTGGTTAACCTCGGTCGCCATACATAGTTACAAGCTTTTTTCTTTTAATGAGAATTTTTAAGATCTACTCTCTTAGCAACTTTCAAATGTACTACACAGTATTATTACCTCTAGCACCATGCTGTACATCACATTCTATGACTTATTTATTTTATAGCTGGAACTTTGTACCTTTCCACCCTCTTCATCCATTTTGCTTACTTCCTACCTCTGCTTCTGGCAACTACCAACGTGTTCTCTGTATCTATAAGCTCCTTTTTTTTTTTTTTCAGTGTTGACATATAAGTGATACATATGGTATTTGTCTTCCTCTGTCTGAGTTATTTCACTTAGCATAATGCCTTCAAGATCCATCTGTGTTATCGTAAATGGCAAAATTTCCTTATTCTTTATGGCTGAATGATATTCCATTGTGTATTTACCACATTTTCTTTACCCATTCGATATCCATCCATTTTCTTTATCCATCGATGGATACTTAGGTTGTTTCCATATCTTGGCTATTGTAAATAATGCTGCAATGAACATGGGGGTGCAGACATGTTTTTGAATTATTGTTTTCAGATTATTCAGATAAATACCCAGAAGTGGAATTGCTGGATCCTATGCTAGTTCTATTTTTAATTTTTTGAGGAACCTCTGCACTATTTTCCATAGTGGCTGCACCAATTTACATTCCCACCAAAGAGCACAGGGGTTCCCTTTTCTCCACATCTTCACCAACAGTTGTTATTTCTTGTCTTTTTGATAATAGCCATTCTAACAGGTGTGAGGTAATATCTCATTGTGGTTTTGATTTGGAGAAATGAGAACTTTCAAACACTGCTGGGGCATTTATTAGTTGGCATATACTTTTCTTTCTTCTTCTTCTTTTTTTTAAAGATTAGTCCCGAGCTAACATCTGCCGCCAATCCTCCTCTTTTTGCTGAGGAAGACTGGCCTTGAACTAACATCCGTGCCCATCTTCCTCTACTCTATATGTGGGATGCCTGCCACAGCATGGCTTGACAAGTGGTGTGTAGGTCCACACTCAGGATCTGAACTGGTGAACCTGGGGCTGCCAAAGTGGAATGTGAGAACCTAACCACTGTGCCGCCAGGCTGGCCCCAGTATATACTTTTCTAACTATAGTTTTGCAATACTAATTAAGATCTCTAAACATGTTCTCACTCTTTCTTCTGAAATTTTAATTCTAGGATTTTATTCTTTGAAAATAAGATATTTGAAATATATAATTTTATATATTTTCTATTTATATTAATAAAAAATTGAGAACCACTTAAATATTCAATAGTAGGGGAATTACTAGATTAATTATAGCAATGCAAGTGATGGGATAGTCTTCAGTCTTCAAAAATAATTTTAGAAAGAAGTTTTAAAGATGTGGGACAAAACTCATCATAATATTAAGGAAAAAAGCATGATGGATGTATAATATACTATGATTCTGTGTAGCATATTGGAGAAATACATTTTATCATACTTTTATATGTTTTACACCACGCGTGTGCACACACACGCACACACGCTCACATGAATAATTGCTTGAAAGGAACAAACCAAATGGCTTTTTCTGGGTGATGTTTTTATAGATTTTTTTTTTCTTTATTCCTTTTGGTATTTTTCCAAATTTTCTATATCTATATTTAGGGAATTTTTCTTTTATGATCAGAAAACATTAAAATGAAGATCTTACTAGTGGTTGAATTTTGGTTCATCAGATATATATTTGAATCTATATTTCCCTAATTATCAAAATCAATATCAAAACAGTAACTTCTCCCTGTATACGACAATCAATGCAGTGTGCCAGTGTGCTTTCCCTTCTATAAGCTTGTCTCACTTCTACATGTTTGTTAAAATAATTTTGGGTTGTAGGTCTGGCTTATTATTTTAGAGCTTTATACCATAATTTACAGGAAAGTCTTAGAATTGAATTTTGTAAACATGTTTAAAAACATTTTTCCCTGCTTAATTCTATATATTTTTGCTTTGTTGATAAGCAGAACTTTTAGACATAGAGTAGAATGGTGGTTACCAGGGGCTGGGGGCTGGGGGAATTGGGGAGATGTTGGTCAAAGTGTACAAACTTGCAGTTAGAAGATGAATAAGTTCTGGAAACCTAATGCATGGCATTGTGATTATAGTCAACAATACTGTATTATATACTGCAAAGTTGCTAAGAGACTAGATCTTAAATGTTCTCACCACAAAAAAGAAATTATAATTATGTGACACAGCGGAGGTGTGGTGGTAATCATATTGCAGTATATAAATGTATCAAATGAATACATGTATGCCTTAAACTTACATAATCTTCTATGTCAATTATATCTAAGTAAAAGAAAGAATTTTTATATTATAGCTTTCTATTTCTTAGAGATATATGGATATGATACACAAATAAAATTGAGGTGGTTTTGAATATTTCCACAAATTATTTGACACTCTTCAAGAGGCGGAGCCAGGTTTGCCTTCCCTTGAGTGTGTAGAAAAAAACAGAAGTGATGATGTGGAACTTCAGAAACTAGGTCCTGAAAGGTACTGTGACTTCTTGCTTTCTCTTGAATTGCTCACTCTGGGTGGAGTTAGCTGACATATCCTGAGCAGAGACCCATGTGGGGGAGGAACTGAGGCCTCCTGCTGTTAGCCAATGAAGAGCCAAGGCCTCCATCAACAGCCATGTGAGTCAGTCTTCTTGGAAGTGGATCCCCCAGGCCTGGCAACCTTCAGGGGTCTGCGTGTCCAACCAACATTTTGACTGCAACCTCGTAAGACATGTGAAGCCAGAAAAACTCAGGTAAGTTGCTCCTGGATTCCTGACTTTCAGAAACTCCTGTGAGATGATAAATCCTTCTTGTTTTAAGCCACTAAATTTTAGGGGTAATTTGCAATGAAGCAATAGATAACTAACACAAATATATTTCTCTATGGGAATATTATTAGATAATTTATTATATTAAAAAGCTTATCATTATGTGCTTATTGTGTACCAGGCACTGTGTTAAATATTTTACCTGTACTATCTTATTTGATTCTCTCTGGAATCTAATGCTATAGGTTCAATTGTACATCCTTATTTTACAGAGGAGGGAACGGGGCCTTAGAGAGCTTAAGTAACTGCTTAAGTAAGTGAGGAAGCCAGGATTATAACGCAGCGGTCCACACTAGATTGACTCATCCTTCAGATAGTTGAAGTAAATCTCTCGCTAGCGTTCTTGGGAACATGAGAGGCAAACCGTTATATGCTCTACATCCATTGCTTATAAAGCATCTGTCCTCTCTTTTACGTATTATATACCTTGAGCTTCCAAGGCCTGCTTTTTCTGTGAGTGGTACCTAAAGGAATCCCAGTCTTAGTCTTGAAACACAGGAAGAACAAAAGAAGACAGGGTAACGTAAGAAGAAAGTGTTTGTTTCCTGTTCCCTGCACTTGCAGAGAAGAACAGAAACTATTCTGGCTTATATTAATTCTAGATAAAGAGTTTTATAAGATACCTGGGCTTCAGAGATTGTTGCTAACTACTGTTGACAGTAACCTTTAATCTCTGAAAGGTCAGCAATTTTGACTGATTGTTTTACTTAATAATGTGTTGCCTTGGTAATAATTTTGATGTAGGCATCACTTTTTCTAAAAGGTAGGAAACTTGTGAACTCTCTGTGACATCCGAAGGAGACCATTGTTATTTCCCTCATATTTCACATGCTTGAGGTAAAATAAAATGACTCTGAAGATTTCTTATTTCAACAGAGAGCTTGGGAATCTTGCCTCATTTAAATTTACAAAGGGCATACTTCAGGAGTATATTCTTTAGTCCTTACTTATTTGAGAAGAGTCTTTCTGATGCTATCACAAATGAACCGTTAACTTGAATGGCTATGAAATTCCTGGGTCACAGCTGTGACCTACCGCTCATCGTTCAGTAGACTTTGATTCTTGCACTGTGTTCTGGTATGTTCAGAATTGGAGAGAAATGTGAGGCCAGCTATTTTCCCCAGATGCTTGTAGAATTTATTTTTCTTTAACTTTGAAGTTATGAAATGTTGCCAACATATATATGCACATGTAATGTTGGCATTCTAGGACCCCAAGAACACTCGGGCTCACGTATTTTTCCAACTGAGATGTTTTCCTCTATTTGATGATCATTTCTGTCCATTATTTTTTCTTTCATTGGAACATTTATAATTCTTAGCTGGCCTCTGTCCTCCACCCTCCACCTGTACTATCTTCTTTCATGATTCTGTTTTTTTTCTTTCTTTTGGTCTTCTCATTTTGTTTTCAGTACTGATGTGCTGGGGGTGGGGTGGCCTTTTCTTCTGTTTCAGAGGGTAGAGTAGGTGATAGGGTGGTTCAATAATGTACTTCTCAATCCATCTGGACTGATGGTGCATTTAGCGGGGATTCCATCAGGATTTTCCAAAATCTTTTCTTATCGTTTGGTCCCAAAGCCAGATTTCACATGTTTGTATGTCTTCAAGGATATTTTATTAGGAAGTAAAGGAGAAGCTCATCAGGCTTCTGCCACCGTGTAGAATCTCTTGCCTTGTTAACCTGAAAGTCCAAATTCAGTAATTTAAAATGCTTGCAAACATCAAAATGATATATAGGTCATACTTTTTTTGAACATCTCTTTGGAAATTTAGTAGACTGTAATTCATATCTCATTCTTTCATTAGCAATTAGGGTATAAATATCTCACCTTCTACCTTTTCCCTTTTGATTTTGTTATCAATGTATTTCTATTAATATAAAAGTTTTAAACAGTCTTTGGCCTCTGTCCTGGGAACTGGAAACACTCACTATTTTATCTTTGTGAAATTTTTGCTTTCTAGGATAAAAATATTAATCATGTTTTTATAAATTTCTTATTAATGAACAAGGTTGAAAATTTGCAAACAGTTGTAAAAACAGTCCTTCATCAACTTTCTGAAAACTTGCATAACACTTGGAAGAAAAATATGCTAATCATAGAACGTGTTCCTTTGTATAAATTTCAGATGAAGAAAAAATAGATTGATTATTTTGTACAGTACTCTCCCTTTATTTGTGGGGCATACATTCCCTGACCCCCAGGGGATGTCTGAAACCGTGGACAGTACTGAACCCTATATACACAGTCATGCATCACTTAACGACAGAGATACATTCTGAGAAATGTGTTGTTAGGCGACTTCATCATTGTGTGAACATCACGGAGTGTGCTTACATAAGCTGGGATGGTATACCCTATTGCTCTTAGGCTACAAGCCTGTACAGCATGTTGCTGTACTGAATTCTTTAGGCAATTGTCACAAAATGGTAAGTATTTGTGCATCTAAATGTATCTACATATAGAAAAGGTACAGTAAAAATATGATATAAAAGATAAAAAATGGTACACCTGTATAGGGCACTTACCATGAATGGAGCTTGCAAGACTGGAAGTTTCTCTGGGGGAATCAGTGAGTGAGTGGTGAGTGAAGGCCTAGGACATTACTGGACATTCCTGTAGTCTCAATAAATGCTGCACACTTAGGCTACACCAAATTTATAAAAAAAAATTTTCTTTCTACAATAATCAACCTTGGCTTACTATAACGTTTTTACTTCATAAATTTTTATTTTTTTTAACTTTTTAAAAAATCTTTTTCCTTTTTTTAACTTTTTGACTCTTTTGTAATGACACTTAGCTTAAAATACACGTGGTACAGCTGTACAGGAATACTTTCTTTATATCCTTATTCTATAAGCTTTTTTTATTAAACATTTTTTTCTTACTTTTTAAACTTGTTTGTTAAAAATGAAGACACAAACATACACATTAGCCTAGGCCTACACAGGGTCGGGATCATTAATATCACTGTCTTCCACGTCTACATTTGTCCCACTGGAAGGTCCTCAGGGGCAATAACGTGCATGGAGCAGTCATCTCCTATGATAACAATGCCTTCTTCTGGAAAACCTCCTGAAGGACTTGCCTGAGGCTCTTCTTGAGGAGATGCTTTGCTTTTCACAAATATGTCCAAGGTGGTTTGCTTCGTTTGTTTCTTTTTCTCATCATAGATTTTCTTGTAAGCATATAATGCACCATGAGCATTCCTCTCTATTAATGAAAACCTTTTGGTGTGGGGGTGGTCCATGTTTTCAGACTTTTCAAGGAGCTTGTTGAGGTCTGCAAAAGCTTCTGTTAAATGCTTCACTGTGAATTTTCTTGGGAGTTTCTCTGTTTTACATCTCCTGCAATTTCCTTTTCTCTTGCCTCTTCTTCAACTATGTGTTCCTGTTCCAGTTCCAACAACTCCTCATTACTCAATTCCTCAGGGGCTCCTTCTAGGAGCTTCTCAGTGTCGTCCTCGTCCACACCCAGGTTAAAGGTGTCTGCCATCTCAACCACAGCCTTGTTGATTTTTGCAACATCCTCATCCTTGGCAAATCCTTTGAAGTCATGGACAAACCTCTTGAGTGTCTTCTTCCAGACGCCATTCATATACTCCTTGGTGATACCATCCTAAGGCCAAGCAAGGTTCTTGATGCAGTCATAGATGTTGTAATCCTTCCAGAATTGCATCAATGTCTTCTTAATGTCTTCCTCAGTTGGAGCAATAGCCTGGGCAAAGGTCTTCCTCAGGTAGCAGGCATCAAAGGCTGCTATAACTCTTGATCCATTGCTTGGATCAAAGAAATAATGTTTGGAGAGAGAAACACTGCTTTGATATTGGGATGAAGAGCACCCATAAAAAGAGGAGGTCCAGGAACATTATCAACAATAAGCTAAATCTTGAAACATATGTTATTCTCCAGACAATACTTCTCTATTTCACTGGCAAAACAATTCAGGCGGGCATCTTGGAAGAGGAGCTGGATCATCCATGACTTCTTCTTGCTCCTGTAGTACACTGGCAGTGTGTGCTTACCAATATGCTTGAAGGCCCTGGGGTTCTCACTGTGCCAGATCACAAAGGCCTTGGGGTTCTCGCTGTGTCAGATCACTGTGTCAGATTCAATTTGTACCCTGCAACATTGCCCCTAAGCAAGACTATCATCTTGTCCTTGACAAGGCTGGTTAATAAGCCTTGAAACCTGGCACTGATTTGGCCTCCTTATGGATGAAAGTTATTTCAGGTATTCATTTCCAGAATAGGGAGGTTTCATCCATATTGAATATTTGCTCTGACAAGCAATTTTCCTTTAAAATCAGTTTATCTAGGTTTTGCAAAAATTTTTCAGCAGCCTTCACATCAGCACTCTCAGACTCATCACTTACTTTCACATTATGTAATGAATAACGGTTCTTTTTTGTGTGTATATAAGCAAGACTGGACCTGAGCTAACATCTGTTGCCAATCTTCCTCTTTCTGCTTGAGGAAGATTGTCCCTTAGCTAACATCTGTGCCAGTCTTCCTCTGTTTTGTATGTGGGATGCCACCACGGTGTGGCTTGACAAGCAGTGATAGGTGCTTGCCTGGGATGCGAACCTGTGAGCCCTGGGCGGCCAGAGTGGAGCGTGTGAAATTAACCACTACGCCACTGGGCCGGCCCCTGAATAATGGTTCTCGAATTATTTAAACCACCCAGACCTAGCAGTAAATTCAACATCATAGTTGGGTCGAGCGTCTTTCAATGTTGCAAGCGAACTTTTTGCTTTAGCCATATTGTCATGGTGTCGGGAGGGATACACTGCATGTCTGGTGTTCAGTCCAGTCCATTGGAAGTTCCTCCATGTCTGACATAGGTCCTTCTGGAATTTTTGTTAGTCTTGTTGCCTTCAATGAAGCAGATCCTTTAAAACTTCTGTCACTTTTTTCTTCTTCTTCAAGATCATAGCTATAGTGGAATGACGCCCCTGACGGGAGGGCAATAACCATCACTGATTTTCCAACTTCATAGTCCTTAATCACTTTTAATTTCATTTCCAGGTTAATCACTTGACGTGACCTCTTACTGGCAACAGTAACAGTGGATTTTGTATGCTTAGGGATCATGATGAACAAAACAGCATGAGATTAAATCAAGCACAAGAGAAAATGATGCCATCGAGATGCAGTAAACACAAGATGTATGAGGCTGCTGCCAGCATGACACAGCATCCTGTTTTACAGTAAACTTTTTTTATAAGTAGAAAGAATACACTTTCTAATAATGATAAAAAGTATAATATAGTAAATACATAAACCAAGAATATGGTTTATTATTATTATCAAATATTATGTACTATACGTAATTGTATGTGCTATACTTTTATACAACTGACAGTGTAGTAAGTTTGTTTATACCAGCATCCCCACAAATATGTGAGTAATGCTTTGCTCCATGACATTATGAGGGCTATGATGTCACTAGGTGATAGGAATTTATCAGCTCCATTAGAATTTTCTGGGTATACGTGGTTCATTGTTGACCAAAAAGTCATGTGGTGCATGACTGTACAATGTTTTTTCTTATACATACCTACCTATCATAAAGTTTAATTTATAAATTAGGCACAGTAAGAGCTTAACAACAACTAATAATAAAATAGAATAATTATAACAATATTCTGTAATAAAAGAACTGTATATCTTAGCAATTTTAGAATACAATGGTTTTTTTTTCCTTATTAAGTCAAGAACTATTACCTTTTCACTTAAAGAAAGCACTTTACAGCTTCTCTTTGGTATATCCAAATTGCCAGCATCACTACTCTTGAGCTTTGGGGCTGTTATTAAGTAAAATAAGGGTTACTTGAACACAAGCACAGCAATACTGCGACAGTTGAGTCGAACTGATAACTGAGATGGCTGCTAAGTGAGGACCTGGGTGGGGGTTGGCGTACACAGCGTGGATATGCTGGACAGAGGGATGGTTCATATCCTGGGCCGGATGACGTGGGATGGCTCGAGATTTCAACATGCTACTCAGAACAGCACGCAATTTAAAACTTATGCATTGTTTATTTCTGGAATTTTCCGTTTAATACTTTTGGACCATGGGTAACTGAAACTGCAGATGAAGGGAGAGTACTGTAAGTCTAGAAATGCACTTTATGCAGCGGGATAGAAAAAAGGAAACACAGTCCCTGCGTTTAAAAGAGTTGAGAAGCTCAGAGAGAAAAGAAATATGAAACAACACACGGCAGTATATAATCAACGATCATGAATCAAAAAGAAAATAGAAAATTACCTATGGGTGGCTCTGTCCATTGGCAGTTTATTTATTTATTTATGTTTAAGTTAAAAGATAAAGCAAGGTATTGAATTTCTTAACATTTAAAAATAAAATAAAATCTGCTTTCTTCCCTGTGGAATTGTCTTAAGCCTGTGTTAAAATTGCATAGAGAGCAACATATTGATCAAGAAGGACTGTGTAGAAAACAGTTTTTGTTTCAAGGATTATTGACTGTCTTTTAACAAAGACAGTCTTTAATCTCTTTAACTACTAAAAACTTTTTTAAAGATAAAAAGAGACAATCTTGAAGCTGAATATCTCTTTAAACTTGATTTTGTTTTTGCAAATAAAAAGAAATTGATATTTGTGGGTCAGAACTTCTTTAGGTTTTATGCTGCTGTGAAATTCTGTATAATTTGATGTTGGATTGTAGCAAAATGCCATTGTTTCCTTTTGTTCCAGCTGCTTTTAGCCTTGGGATGCCACCTTGCAGGGCTCTTTAAGGACAGCTGGACACAGCAGCAAAACCTTCTGCAGACAGGAATCCCCTGGAATAAAAATATTGACAATACGGTGTCATAGAATAAAGTTCTCACTGTTTCTTTCCCTTTGATAATTTCAGGTCTTTTTTCCTCATTACGAGGCTGTTTAAGAATACACAAAATTAAGGTTACTTTGAAATATCTGTGTGACAATCTCAGGAAAAGTTTTCATATTATATCAAATCTCTTAACTTCTTGGCACAAAAAAAAGGAGAAAAATAGGAAGGGAGAGATGGAAAGAGAGAAAGAAGGAGGGAGGGAGAAGGAGAGAGAGAGATATTAATAAAGTCCTACAAATTGGAAACAACATCTGAGGTGTCTCATGGTTTCAATAAGTTGTTTAATAGCACTGTTCGTCAGTCCAGACAGGAAGATGCTGTTACTGCCCCCAGAAGGGTGTTGCGTAGGTTAAGTAAAGGAATTGCAAACTTTTTTAGACTGTGTGGGTGCTGGTTCATATATCTTACTGCCTGATATCCTTTTAGTCAGCAGCAGCTGCTGGCAGGCCAAGGCCAGGTAGCTTCAATGTATAAAACACTCACATGGTCTGTTTTCTTCACTGACCCAAGCCAGAGGGAGACATCACAGGTCTGACACATCAAAAGCTCTGGAGCACATGGGCCCTGTTAAAACCTCTTACGCGTAATTCAAATTCTTTTCCTCAGGATCTCACCTTCTGTTTGCTGCAAAAATGGCTCCCTCACTCTTTTCCAGATTCTTCCCCAAAGTGGAATTAATGAGACACACGTAGCTCTTCCTTAATTGTTATAAGCTTAATTGATGTGTGACTTTCTCATTGCAATATTGTAACCTGAGGGTCCTGCTGCTAAGGCATCTACGTGCACATGCATTTCAGTCTCAGTTGGACCCTCTGCTGCATTTGATCAAATTCTGTTCTTGATTCGTTTGTTTTGTGGTAGCAAGAATGGCAACATTCTGCAGTTTCTGTCCTCTTATTTTGTCTTCACAAGGTCTTGGTGGCTTGTAAGTCTTACCCTGAATTCACTGACATCACACATTCTTCCTACTAATTAACCCTGATCCACTTGCTTTTTCCAATAAAAATATTCTCCTCTGAACAGTGCTGCCCGCTCAACATCACTCCTTTAGACTCTGTTGATTGGCAGCTGAATCCAAAAGTATTGTCTCTCAGGGCAGAGCGCTGAGCAATTTCTCATTTGGTATTTTGGATTTCTTCCTGTTCTAGTTAACTATTGTGATTTAAAAAACTACCACAAAAATTAGGGCCTTAGAACCACTGTTTTATTATATCTCACTATATTGTCGGTCAGGAATTTGGGAATTCACATCCATTCCATGTGGCATCAATGGCGGTCCACTCGATGGTCTTCAACTGGCAGATGGGCGGATTTGGAGGGTCCAAAATGGCTATGCTCACATGTCTGCCACTTCCATGGAGATGACTGGGAGGCTGGCCTTAGCGACTCAGGATAGCTAGACTCCATACATGGAGCTCAGGGCTCCTAGCGCTGAGCAAGTATTCCAAGTGGCCCAGGCAGAAGTTGAAAGGCTTCCGTGACCTAGTCTTAGAATTTCCAGAATGTCAATTCTGTCATATTCTATTGGTCAAGCAATTCACTAAGCCAGCCCAGATTCAGAAGAGAGGGAATTAGAATCAGTTCTTCAACAGAAGGCATAGCAAAGAATTTGTAGTCATCTTTAATCTACCATACTTTCCCTGCAGATTTAGTCTAAACGTTGATGTTAAGGACGATTAGCTTGGCAAACAATTTAGAACTGATTACTCTGCATCCCTGAATTCCCATTTATCAGTGTGTGTTTTATTACTTATTTTATGAACCAGGTGGTAGAGATAGATACATGTCCCCTTGAATTTTGTTACTTAAGTAGCGATTACAAGATGAGTTGGTCATAGAGGGTCTCCTTCAGCCATGACAGTGATGACAATAACAGCAGCAACAACCACTACTGCTATTTCTGTTCCTACCTCCACCACCACCATTTGCTTAGGGCCCATGGACAGTGTGCCAGGCTCTGTGCTTTGAGCTTTACATAAATGGGCTCTAATCCTAGGGCAATTCTACAAGGGAGGAACAGTTACCTTCACTTGGTAAACGAGCACAGTGAGGCTCTGAGCAGCTAAGTGAGCTGCAGCATGGCAGAGGCAGAGACTGGTGTCTGGAGCCAGACTGCATTCAAATTCCAAGACAGCCACTTGTTTGACTTTTGAGCAAGTTCCTTAATTTACTTGTGCTGCAGTTTCCTCTTCTGTACAAAAGGGACTAACCGCAGAGAACGCAATGGGTAAATGCAGGCACTAGGGACAGTACCTGACGGTAAGTGTTAGCTATTATTATTATTATTATTGCCCAAGGTCACACAGCAAGTAAACATGCTTACTGGGTTCTGAATGCTGCAACATGGGAGGAAGTGAAGAGTTCCCACATTCCCAAGAAACCTTACTGACCTGGGACTAGAGTAGAGTTACACAAATCTGCATCTTGTTCAATTTGCAGAGTTAATTATCTATTTTGTAATGGAGTACTAAAACAAACAAACAGAAGGGTCCTCTACTTGGCTTTGTCATCTCAAGTGGGCAGCACCTTTGATAATGTTAACCTCTTTTACTTCCCTAATTCATTCATGTATTCATTTGACAAAGATTTTTGAGGACCAACTGTATGTCAGACATAGGGCTGACCTCTGGGGCGAAAACGCTTAGCAGACCGGCAGCATCCCAGCCCTCACACACTGACCTCTTATTAGAGCGCAGCTTTGCCTTAGGTTACTGACCTTTGACATCTCATGGTTTAGGGTGGGCCATGTTTATTTCTTGCATCCTAGAAACTCATCTTGCACTTGCAATGTTGACTTTAGTAAAAATGCAAGGTTTTTTAGATATAACAGACCATATTTGATTCAGGGAGTCATTCAACGTTGCAATGAGTGAAATCCATTCTTAAGAAGATTAGCTAGGGAAAACAAGAAAAATTTGAAGAACTTGGAGTTTTTGTCTGCTGTCTTTTTGCTTCCCGTTTTATGCTTGTGATGGTTAATTTTATATGTCAACTTGGCTATACTCTGGCGCCAAGTTGTTTGGCCAAACACCAGTCTAGATACTGCTGTAAAGATATTTTGAGGTGTGATTAACACTTAGTCAGTAGACTTTGAGTAAAATAGATTACTGGCCATAATGTGGGTGGGCCTCACCCAATCAGTTGAAGGCCTTCAGAGCAAAGATTGAAGTTTCCCAAAGAAGAACCAATTCTTCTCAAGAGTGGTACATAGAAACCCTGTGTGAGTTTCCTGCATGCTGCCCTGCCCTACATGTTTTGGACTCAAGACTGCAACATCAACTCTTACATGAATTTCCAGCCTACTGGCCCACCCCACAGATTTTGGACTTGTCAGCCCCTATAGTTGCATGAGCCAATTCCTTGCAATCTCTCTCTCTCTGTCTCCCTGTCTCTCTCTTCTATTAGTTCTGTGTCTCTGCAGAATCTAATACAATGCCCCTCTCTAGATCAAATTTATAAAGACAAGTAGAACGCTCTGGGGAGTATTGGACAGTAATGGCATCTTCCCCCCATGAACACAGAAGTTGAGAGTCGATTGAACTTTGGAATCCATAGCACCAAATTCCAGTGAGTCTGGAAATTAAGAGCCAACCTTGCAAATGCTGGTGGTGTGCATCTGTCTCATACAGCTGCTGCTGGAGACCTGCTCGTTCACCTCCAGCCTCAGTGGCTGTGTTTAGTGTCGTGCCACAGAAAAACTCTCACAGCAGTAGTGCCTAGACCCCAGGCAATGGCAGACTTGGCCTGTCTGTCTCTGATAACTCCACAGCATCTCATCTTTTAGAAGAAACCCGGAGGCTGGCCCCATGGCCAAGTGGTTAAGTTCACATGCTCTGCTTTGGTGGCCTAGGGTTTCGTCAGTTCAGATCCTGGGTGTGGACCTAGCGCATGCTGAGGTGGTGTCCCAAATGGCACAACTAGAAGGACCCACAACTGTATACTGGGGAGCTTTGGGGAGAAAAAGAAAAAAAGAGAAGATTGGCAACAGATGTTAGCTCAAGTACTAATCTTTAAAAAAACTCAAGGGGGGTGGGGGCTGGGCAAGAAGGGTGAAGGAGTGCACCCATAAGATGAGTGGCAAATAATAATGTACAACTGAAATTTTGCAATGTTGTAAACTATCAACCTCAATAAAAACAAGCCACCTTTAAAAAAAAAGAAGAACGTCAGAGGAAAACATATCCTGGTTAAATGAGTATGTGTCCTCCTTGTGTCTCTTCTGTTCTTTCCCATATGACCACCAGCTCTGTTCTCAATCACATTTATCCCCTTTGCTTTATTCGACATCTTAATCTGCTGGGGCTGCTGTAACAAAATGCCACAGACTGGTGGCTTTAACAACAGACATTTATTTTCTCAGTTCTGGAGGTTGGAAGTCCAAGGTCAACGTGTCAGCATGGTTGGGTTCTCTTGAGGGCTCTCTTTCTGGCTTGTAGATGGCTGCCTGTTCTCTGTGTCCTCCTATGGCCTTTCCCTAGTGGGTGCATATGGAGAGACAGCGAGCTCTGGTGTCTCTTCCTCCCTTTATAAAGGCACTAATTCCATTATGGGGCCCCGCCCTCACGACCTCATCTAAACCTAATTACTTCCCAAAGGCCCTACTGCCAAATACCACCATAATGGGGGTTAGGGCTTCAACATACAAATTTTGGGGAGACACAAACCTTCAGTCTGTAACATTGAATATGAACAAGTGATGAGCTTTAGACAAGAAATTTTCTTCTTTGAAAACACACAATGCTTGGTTATACAAAGAAAGCAAAAGAAGTAAACGCGGTTGAAATTTATCTGTGGTTTCTTGGAGAAAATGTTGTTTACAGAAAAAAGTGTCCTATCTCCGACAAATCCAGCCTTCCTGTGGTTGCACTCCGGCCAGGAGCTGCTGTGTGTGATGAGGCCGTGAGCACAAAGAAGCAGCATCTCACTCTGTCCTGCTTGATCTCATTGCGCCCTTTTCTAGAGGCCACGCACGCAGTCGGCACGTGGGAAAAATACCAATACATTGGCTGATATTTATGAATTACCACTGATACTGAGAGCTGTGCTGGTTGGTCGTGGTGGTGACAGTGCTGTGGGTAGGAACGGAGATCGATCTCTTGACCTTGAGCAGTATACAGCCTGGCTGGGAAGAGCGCTTGTTGACCCAGCCCTCTCCCATGTGGGTGTTCATGGTCTGTTTTGCTAGCTTTCTGCAGAAGCCTCAGGTCTCTCCTCATTTAATGTGCAGAATGGAGATTCTGACAACTAAAAACAAGCTGTTTGGATGTGAGCTTTCTCAAGGAGCAGAAAGTAAAACGAATATTAATGTTTTGGCTTCCTAATATTCCAATGCATGTATCATAGGCAGCATATACACTTTTCCATCAGAAACTCGGTGAAAGAATGAGTAGAAGGTTTATGACTTCCAGCACTTATCACCAGACTCTGAAACAAATGAATGCTTATTTACCAGCAAAAGAAAAATATACAATTTCTTTAGCTGCAATGAAACTGTGGTTTAAAAATATCTAGTGCCCTCTGCAAAAGTCTTGGCTGAGCTGTGAGAGCAGCCACTTGCCTGTCAGATGTCTAATTATCTCCCCCTCCTCCTCAGCCATGCCAGGAGCAGGGAACCGCGGAGACCATATTGTTGCCCGTATGTCGGAAATCTACTAAATTAAACCCCTACGTTACGTGCTGACAAGTCTATCGCGGGAGTTGAAGGTTTGGTGACTGGATTTCTCTAACTGATGGTTCCATTGTTAGTGTTTTTGAGTTTTCTCTCTTTGTGGTGCTGGCTGGCTGTTGTCTGTCAAGGACTGAAGTGTTATTATCACACATCAATGCCATTGGAAAAGAGACAACTTCTGGGTTACAGCGAGTCTCAGCAGCTGATGAATCAGAGTTAGGCTTAAATCCCTAATGTTGGGTCACAAAAACCTAGCAATGTTCACCCTGTCCTGCCCTCAAGGGTGCAGGATGGTCAGAGAATTTAGGGCAGAGACAAATGCTGTTCTGTCCATTTGCAAACCCACTTGGTCCTGTGAAGTTCTCTGTTCCACACTCGTGGTAGGAAAGCGCCTCTTCCACCCCCCATTATTTTCACCTTTCCTTTCCTACGTGCTTCTCTTAGCATGGCTGGCTTATTTTATTTTTCAATGCATTTTATATTTTTTCAGTTGACTTTAGAAGTGAACTGATCCCTAATTGATCCTAATTTTCCCTCATTCACAGGAACTGCTCTCCTACTGGGAACGCTACTTTCCTCTTTCTTTTGTCCTCCTAAGGGGAGTGGGTTCTTCCTTTGGGGAAGAACAAAAAAGCTTTTTTATGGCAAGCAATATATACATTATCTTATTTAACAATAACAATCATCTATGAAGGCTGTCTTGTTGCCTTGTTTGCATTTGGGGAAACTGAGGCTCAGAGAGGGTAAGTAACTTGCACAAGGTCATGTGGATCCAATAATGGCAGAATCATGGTCTGTTTGGCTCCAGAAGCCTGTGCCTTTTCTTCTCAAGTCTGCTTGTTGGTCTGGACCAGACGACTGAAGATTTCTCAGATTTTGCTCTGCAGGACACTGACATCCTTCTAAATGTCAGTAGATTTCCTCCACAAAGAGCTCTATTGTCAAATATGCTTGGTATGTTAAGGTTCTCCAGAGAAATAGAATGAATAGGATTTTATATATATGAAACTTACGTTTATTATAGAAATTGACTCTCTTGATTATGGAGGCCGAGAGGCCCCACAATCTGCAGTCTGCGAGCTGGACAACCAGCGGGAAGATGGGGGAGTGTAACTCCCTGTTTGAGTCTGAAGGCCTGAGAACCAGGTAGGCTGATGTCTGAGGGTAGAAGATAGATGTCCAAACTTAAACAGAGACAGCAAATGCCACTTTCCTCTGCCTTTTTGTTCTGTTTGGGCCTCAACTGGTGGATGATGCCCACCCACATTGGGGAGGCCCATCTGCTTTACTCAGTTCACCAATTCAAATGCTAATCGCTTCTGGAGACACCCTCACAGATACACTCAGAAATAATGTTTTGTACCAGCTTTCTGGGCATCCCTTAGCTCCATCAAGTTGACACTTAAAATTAACCATCAGACTTGGGAAGTGCTGTATTAAAGCAAGTTGAACAAGTTTTTCACTGCAAGACTCTTTGGAGCTTATGCACATTGGGATGTGAATTTCCAAGAAGGTGACATGGATATAGATTTTCCTGAATCTGGTTGACCATCAAATTCTTTTTCTGTAGAATATGTGTGAGCACAGTTGGGGGAATATTGGAATAACCTTCTTCCCTTTCTCTTCCTGTGTCAAAACTAATGCCTGTGCTGGTGACTTAGTTTGGTTCCTTATAATGGCATTCCAAGGGCTGTTTTTTAAGCAGTGCCTACAGCATATGAGTCTCTGCTCTGAGCGCCAGAGGGGAGGGCACTGTGAGACAGTGAAGTTGTAAATACAGATGAAGCCCTGGCCTGAGGGAGCTTACGCTGTAGTGTGTAGTGTTGCACACTCAGGACATGGCGGTTACAATCGGTGGTTAGCAACGCTTCTACAGGTGGCTTCCCACAGAGGGCTGTAGTTTGTACCTTGAGATACCACGTTTCATTTTCTTCCTTTTGCACTGTTTGCCTGTGAGTAGAGCTTAAAGAGTAGGGCGGTGAGGTCATGATTCCAAGCTGAAGGCTTTGGGCGGGAAACCCTTACTCAAGGTGCAGATCAAAAGTCAAATCTAATTTGTATCCAGCTTTTGTGTGGGAGAACTGTTTCCACACCGGCAAGCTAAAATTCATGTTATTCACTGCTTGTGATAGTGAAATAACCCTGATGTACTGAGATGAAAGGCAAATGAGATGCATTTCTGGTGGCAGTTGAAGAAACTTACTATCTACTTCTGCATTAGGGGAAAGTCATTATTTCAGTTAGGCTGAAAAATCTGCACAGCCCTTTAAGAGGGAGGTAGTCACCAAAGAAAAAATTTCCCTAAAACAAGCAGAGTATTTTTTATGTGTGTACCTTTTCAGTTAAAACGTTACATATAAAAAGTTTTGATTACTCAGAAATCTGATTACTGTAAAGTTTGAGAATGGGGCATATGCACTTCTCGAGTCTAAGAGATCTACTGCCGTAAATCAGGTCTATTTCCTGATTCAAAGTCATCTAGATGGGTAGGTTGGCTGCAAGCCTAAAATGGCTTTCTACCGGCATCTTTCTAGCAAACAAAATCCCAAACACAGGCATGATTCATTGTAAAGGAGAGAGCCTCTGATGGGAAAAGAAAAACACTTGCTTGCTTGGCTTTTCTCTAGAATCTAAAGAAACAAGATTGAGTCATTTTAAATTTTTTTAGAGTCCAGAAAATTTCAATTCCTGCTATTGACCTATTAACAAGTATTGCGTTAGACTGCAAAGAAAAAAGGAACATTCAGGTGTCACATAGAGTAGGACTAATTTCCTTTATGGTTCACATTTAGAATTCCATCGCTCTAGTTTCACTGCCTTTTATTGACGTTACAGAATGGAAGGCTTTCGTGCACATCCCTTTAAACAATGGTCTCAACTCTCTGTGGATACAGACAGTTAATGAAGCAGTTAAAGTCAACTATTCAATAACTACCGGAGATCCTTAGGCTCAAGTCACTCAGCAACATTTATTTAACATCCTTGGTGAGCACAGAATCTTAGATGTTGTCAGGGATAAAAACTAGCAGATGAAGTTCTTGCCTTCAAGGATTTTTCGGTTGGGTAGCTGTGAAAAACACACACATGAAGAACAAGGAGACTCTTAAAATAATATTTAAACAATTTTAAAGAAACCTAAAAGAAGTTTAGGAATTCATGTTGGTCTTCCTCTTAATGTGTTAGTGTTAATTAATTTCCAAATAATGAAGTTTAATTATTTTCAAGTTTAGATAAGGCAATTCCCCGCTTCCTCAACTATTCTTACAAAGTTTTGGGGAATAGACCTTTTCAGGGCGCATTTTGATACGATGATTTCTGCTTAGTAGAACAACTCTGCATCTGTAAATCACCTTCAGAAGTGAACAGGTGGCCAGGGTCTACACAGCATAACCCAAACTCACTGTGATGGGAGGCTGCAGGAAGTAGAGACGTCTGAGCCAAGGTGAGTCCGTGTATGGCCTGAGCGGTGGTCCTTGAGGTGGTCAACCTCCAAGTTCTGCCCAAGAAGATGATGGTCATCAACTGACACTAGGAGACACTTTCTCTGAGGAGTTTGAATGTGAAACATGGTGGAAGTTAAAATGCTAGTGGTAAAGGTAGAGGCTAAAAAGGGATGCAGGGTCTACATAACACTTGTACCACTCAAATCTTCAAAGGCAGGTAAGAGTGATATTTTGCATATTGTAATTACAAAATTCTACTCCAAATCTCATCCTTTTAAATGAGCTGGAGACTTTTAGATTTTATGTCTTTACTTGGTGTTTATTCTTGTTCAATCTCAAAAGCAAGCGCGTGAGATAATGCGACTGCATATTAATGCTTAGCCTCCTCTTCTCTACAAACCTATGTTTCTTCAAAGCTCAGACAAGCTCAGAATTCTAAGGAAAATTTGGAAATTTGTGTCCAGGACTGTATAGGACTTTAAAGCTCTACTTTTCCAAACCAGAAGCAAGCCTCTCGGGTCCAAGCGCTGTTGCGATGCTCCTCCAGGTGCCGCACAGCGGCGGCCCCGGGCCGCCCTCTGCTCACCGCCCTCCTGAGATCCTCCTTGCACCTCCTTCTGTCCTGTCAACTTCGATGCCACCCTTCCACTTTCCTTCTCTCCTGGCCCTTGAAATTTTACGTTTGGCGGCATTTCCTTGGCTATGTTTCTGGCTCCTCACAACACTGTTTTTGGCTATTCTGCCTCAGGTTGTTTGAATGCAACAGTTTCCCCTGGTCAGCTTATCCTAGGACCTGGGCTCTGCCCATATGCGTGACAGCACTTCCACTGGACTTAAGCTGTAGGACACAGAAATTTTCTCTGGAAGAACAGAGCAATTAAGAGGAATAGTTGAAAAATAAGATGAACGGAGAAGTTATTTATTTTTTTGACTCCATTCTGCTACTTAGTAGCTGCATGACTTAGAGTAAGTTACTTAACCTCTCTGAGCCTCAATTTTGTAAATTTATAGATTGGGGATAATAATAATTTACCCACATGATTATGATTATGATTAAATGAGATAATATGCACAAAATAATTTGTATACTTAAAGTGGTGACTATTAGACAGTACTACTTAAACATTTCAAATTCAGATTAGACTTTAGAAGAAGTAAGAGGTCAGTAAGCTAGATCTTTAGGGTACTGCGGTGGAACGTAGTTAACATAACCAGATGTGGGAGTACCAGGGAATAAAGCTTGACTTTCTTCATGTAGGAGGAAGTGGTGCTCTGGAGGAAAAGAGATGTGCTGGAAGGGAGTATGGCTGGGCACAGGGACTGCGACTCATTCTTACCACACTGGGTGGGAGGTGTGGGGAGAGTGCTGAGCTATAATGAATCTTTAAAAAATTATCTTTCTGAATTAAAGATCAGTAACAAGTGGGAACTTCTATGTGGACAAAATTGAGCTTTAAAGAGGAGGTTTAGGAAAGAGCTGCCTATATGCATGTGTGAGAAAGGGACTGAGGGGAAGATGGTGGAGTCGGAGCAAAGATGTCATTCAAGCAATGGAAAATCAGGTTCCAGCGGACAAACTACCCGCCAGGAGGACCAGCCTGATGGCCTCTAGTGCAGAGGTGACCTGATGACCCTCTAGTGCAGAGGTGACCTGATGGCCTCTAGTGCAGAGGTGACCTGATGACCCTCTAGTGCAGAGGAGACCTGATGGCCCTCTAGTGCAGAGGAGAGCTGATGGCCTCTAGTGCAGAGGTGACCTGATGGCCTCTAGTGCAGAGGTGACCTGATGGCCCTCTAGTGCAGAGGAGACCTGATGGCCTCTAGTGCAGAGGTGACCTGATGACCCTCTAGTGCAGAGGTGACCTGATGGCCTCTAGTGCAGAGGTGACCTGATGGCCCTCTAGTGCAGAGGTGACCTGATGACCCTCTAGTGCAGAGGTGACCTGATGACCCTCTAGTGCAGAGGTGACCTGATGGCCTCTAGTGCAGAGGAGACCTGATGGCCTCTAGAGCAGAGGAGACCTGATGGCCTCTAGTGCAGAGGTGACCTGATGACCTTCTAGTGCAGAGGTGACCTGGTAGCCCTCTAATGCAGGGGCGACGTGATGACCCTCTAGTGCAGGGGTGACCTAGAGGAGATGAATGATGCATAACACACCCCACCTGTATAATTCAGAATGCATGTCATTTCTGTGTACAAGACACTCTACTAGATACTGTGGGACATATTGAGGTGAAAATATGATCCTTGCCTTCTAGAAGCATACAGTCTACTGTAGAGACACCACGTGAGCACAAATATTATTAATTACTATGTCATCAGTGCTATAAAATGATAAAAAGAGATATATTTAATGTTAGAAGAGGGATGGACAATTTTGGCTGGGTAATTAGAGAAAGAAGTAGCATTTGAACTGGACTTTTAAGCATCTTGACAGCCAGATGTAATAGGGTGGGCATTCCTGACAACGAAACAACACAGGCAAACATATATTATTCGGGGTAATTCTATTATAAATCAGATTGTCCCTGAACTGTCAGTAGTATAACAAAATAGAGATTTGTTTCTCCATCACTCTGTTTAGAAAGGACAGTCAATGAGCAGCTTTCTTTGCAGGGACCCAGGCTCCATTCTATGTTCTTGGCTCCTTTGTCAAAGATTAACTTGTCCATAGATGTGTGGTTTTATTTCTGGGCTTTCAAATCTGTTCCATTGATCTGTTTGTCTGTTTTTGTGCCAGTACTATGCTGTTTTGATTACTATACCTTTGTAGTATATTTTGAAGTTGGGGATTGTGATGCTTCCAGCTTTATTCTTTTTTCTCAGGATGGCTTTGGCTATTCGGGGTCTTTTGTTGGTCCATATAAAATTTGGGATTCTTTGTTCTATTTCTGTGAAGAATGTCATTGGGATTCTGATTGGGACTGCATTGAATCTATATATTACTTTCGGTAGTATGGACATTTTAACTATGTTTATTCTTACAACCCATGTGCATGGAATATCTTTCCATTTCTTTATGTTATCATTGATTTCTTTCAGTAATGTCTTATAGTTTTTATTGTATAGGTCTTTCACCTCTTTGGTTAAATTTATTTCTAGATATTTTATTCTTTTTGTTGAGATTGTAAATGGGATTGTATTCTTGACTTTTCTTTCTGCTAGTTCGTTATTACTGCATAGAAATGCAACTGACTTTTAAAGTTATTTTGTGCCCTGCAACTTTGCTGTAGTTGTTGATTATTTCTAATAGTTTTCAGATGGAATCTTTAGGGTTTTCTATATATAGAATCATGTCATCTGCAAACAGAGAGAGTTTGATTTCTTGCTTTCCAGTTTGGATTCCTTTTATTTCTTTTTCTTGCCTAATTTCTCTGGCCAAAATCTCCAGTACTATGTTAAATAGGAGTAGTGAGAGTGGGCACTCTTGTCTTGTTCCTGTTCTCAGAGGGATGGCTTTCAGTTTTTCCCCATTAAGCACAATTTTAGCTGTGGGTTTGTCATATATGGCCTTTATTTTGTTGAGCTACTTTCCTTCTATACCCATTTTACTGAGATTTTTTATCGTAAATGGATGTTGGATCTAGTCAAATGCTTTCTCTGCATTTACTGAGATGATCATGTGATTTTTATTCCTCATTTTATTAATGTGGTATATCGCATTGATTGATTTTCAGATGTTGGACCATCCTTGCAACCTCTGGTATAAATCCCACTTGTTCATGGTGTTTGACCTTTTCAAAGTATTGTTGTATTTGGTTTGCCATAGTTTTTGACGATTTTTACATCTATGTTCATTAGCTACATCAGCCAGTAATTTTCCTCCTTTGTGCTATCCTTGCCTGGTTTTGGTATCAGGGTAATGTTGGCCTCATAGAATGAGTTAGGAAGCATTCTATCTTCTTCAATTTTTTGGAATTGTTTTAGTAGTTTGTCCCTCCTCTGAGAAGGACAGGTATTAAATCTTCTTTGAATCAAGAATAGAGAATCTGAATAGACCAATCACAAGTAAAAAGAGATTGAAATAGTACTCAAAAACCTCCCAAAAAACTGAAGTCCAGGACTAGATGGCTTCTCTGGAGAATTCCATTTGTCTTTTGAAAGTTTGATTATAATGTATCTCAGTGTGGATCTCTTTGAGATCATCTTAGTTGGAGTTCATTGAACTTCTTGGATGTTATAGCCATGTCCTTCATTAGATTTGGGAAGTTTTCAGCCATTATTTCTTCAAATATTCACTCTGCCTCTTTCTCTCTCTCTTCTCCTAGTAGGATTCCCACAGTGCATATGTTTGCCCACTTGATGGTGTCCCACATGTCCCTTTAGCTCTGTTCACTTTTCTTTAATCTTTTTTTCTTTCTGTTTCTTAGATGCGTTCATTTCCAATGTTCTATCTTCAAGTTTGGTGATTCTTTTTCTGTTGCTCAAATCTGCCTTTGAAAAATCCTTAGTAAATTTTTCATTTCAGTTATTGTACTTTCAGCTCCAGAATTCCTTTTACGTTTCCTATCTCTTTATTGATATTTCCATTTTGTTCATGTATTGTTTTCTTGGCTTTCTCCACATCTTTCCTAAGTTCTTTGAGCATATTTAAGATAGTTATTTTATTTATCCTTGTTGTATTGAGGTCACATTGGTTTATAACATTACATTTATTTCAGGTGTACATCATTATATTTCGGCATCTGTATAGACTGCATGGTGTTCACTACCGAAAGTCTAATTTCCATCCTTAAGACAGTTATTTTATCGTCTTCATCTAATAGATCTGCCATCAGGTATTTTTCAGAGACAGTTTTCTATTTATTTATTTTTCTTCCTTTGAATGGGACATACTTTCCTGTTTCTTTGTATGCCTTATGATTTTTTTGTTGAAAACTGAAGATTTGAGTCTAATAATATAGTAACTCTGGAAATCAGATTATCCCCCTTCCCCAGAGTTTCCTGTTTTTGTTATTGTTTTTGTTTTTTTGATTGTTGTAGGCTGTCTCTGTGCCAAGGATCAGCCTGAAGTATAAACCTAAGGTCTTCTCATGTCTTTTCTGAGCCTCTCCCTGGACATGCATGGTCGCTTTCTAATTTTCCCCATATATGTTGTTACTTTTAAATGTCCTAGTCTTTAATGTCTGGGTCCCAAAAGGGGAAAAAAAGAAAAATAAAGGGGGAGAAAGGGTGCTGACCCTTTAAATTCCCAGGAGTCACTTCAGCCAAAGGGGAGAGCTTGTAGCAATGCAGGAGGTGCGATGACAATGACTGCCCACCTTTTTGTCTGCACCTCTGTGATATGAAGCAGCAATCAGTGATCAGAGCACAGATCCCCGAAATTTGGAGGATAGGGCCCTTTTTGCCCTCCTTGGCGTCCCATAAGCTGTATGCATGCTGCTCCAGGCACATGTGCACAGCTGCCTGCCAGTGGCTGGGGGTGGGGGATGCCTGGCTGCTACAGTGCTAAGAGCTGAGATTGACCTCAATTTACTGTCCAAGTCTTCCCCAGATGTTATAAGCCTTCAACAGACTCCAGAGTTTCAAAGTAGTTACATCAGACAGATTCTTCCCATGCAATTATTGTTTAGGTGAGGAGACAGATTCCTGGTGTGCTTCCTACTCTGCCATCTTCCCAGAATCCTCAGATGATTGATAATTACCAGAATGAATGGGTTGAGGAAGACGTTTTAGTTTTAGTCGTATTGAGTTGAGGTGTTAGTGGGACATCTGGGTTGGAAGTGTCCAGCAGTCACTAGGAAATGCAAAACTGGATCTGGGAGAGGTGAGGACTAGAGACAGGGATTTGGGCAAAACCCATGACCGCTGCCTTTTGTTCTCCCACACTACCTTTAGTGTCTCTGTGAGAGGATGCACAAGGCTGAATTAAACAGAAGGCAATTCTTGTATGATATGTTTGGCTCTTGTAAACATCTTTACAGCAGAACAAGCTGGGTGAGAATAAAAAATATTCTGAGTGAGGTTTCAACCTAACCATCCCTCTGATCAGTCTAGTCACATCAGGTAAATATTGTCTGCTTTAATGGCCGAATCAATGGCAAAGTTGTAATTTCAGTGGCACAAACCAATCCAAGTCCTTAGATTTAACTGAATCAAACTGGGCCTCGCTCAAGATGAGCAGTTACAACACAGACGAGGACTGGATCATTAAAGGAAGGAAATATATGCAGAAAAAACATTTGGAAAGTAGGTCTATATCCACTGTTCTATAAAGATGAGACGATCAGAATAAGCAGCATTTCGAAGAAAAGTTTAGGTTACACTTACGAAATAAGAGTTAATCATTTAGACAGTTTCTTATGTGATGAAAGTCTACCTATGAAGAGGGGCCCATCCAACTAGATAATGGTCTGAGTTGAACAAGTTGGGAAGGTGGCCCAAGATGTGTGGTTTCAGGTCCAATGGTGGACTTTAAAACCCTATTTGCAGCTGATCAGAAAGGTAACCCTGTCTGTCAGGGCAAATGAGTATAATTGCAGTTGGATAAGGAAAAAGGAAATGTATAATAAAATAAAAAAGACATAAACATATTTAAATCTACGACGTTAGTGATTTCCTAACAGCTTTCCAATACTTGTACTAATAACTTCTGGAAGCATTGCATTAGAGTTTCTGTTATTTTTAAGATGTTTAAGGCATTTTTAGAGTCTGATGTATTATAGACTTATAAGAAGTATGATTGATTAGTTTTACACTTAATGTTGGAATGTTTGGAAAAAATAAACATTTTTTTTGATTTGTTAGTTATGTAATAAGCATGAAAACATATAGGAAAAGTTAATTGCTTAAAAATTAATAAACAGGATATTAGACAGAGTCTAAATTGCTGTGATCATGCCTCTTTGTGTTTAACAGCATCTATCAACAATCAGGAAGCTAAACACAAGAAAGTTAACCTGGCCTGTATGCCATAAGAAGGCACAGTGATCCTTTTCCAAGCCTGGGGGCCTGTCAGTCTCTCCTAGCCTATCCTTTCCTGGGATAGAGCTCCTTTTCTTTCCCCAGATGGTAGCTTTCCTGATCATCAGTAGCCCCATTCTTGCCTTTTTCTTGGGATGTGTTCTTTCTCTGCTATAGAAAAGAAAAAGCATATTTCTCTTTGACCTCTTTTTAGGGTTTTCTGAATTGTTCAAAAGGGAGCTTGTTGATGTTAAGAGATTATCAAATGGTAGCTGTGAAGGGTTCCTAGACCCAATTCTAATACGTGTGCGTGGAGACTTCCCCACACCAGGTGTCTGAGAATTCAGCTCAATTCTGACACTATCTATCTGGAGATAGAATCGGATTCCACAGGTAAATGGCTCAGTCCCACAAGACTGCCCTCCACTTCACAGCCCAGTCGTGAGCCTAGGATGTTATCTGTGCTTCCAACAGATTGGCTACAAATCAGAGGTTCCCATGATGCCCTCCTTGGGTTCAATTAATTTGCTAGAATGGCTCACAGAACTCAAGAAAAACCATTTACTCACTAGATTATGATTTATTATGACGGATATTAAAGGACATGAATCAACAGCCAGATGAAGAGATAGATAGGGGGTGGTTCCGAACAAAGGAGCTTCTGTCCTCACGGAGCTTGGGGCCCGGTACAGTGGCATGTAGAAGCATTCTGGTTCCCCAGTGTGGAAGCTCTCCGAAAAGGATGAAGAGCTGTCCTTTTTGGGTTTTTATGGAGGCTTCTTTGTAGTCATGACTGACTAAGTCTTTGTCCACCGGCAATTGATCCAAACTTGAGCCCCCTCCCCTCCCTGGAAATCGGGGAGTGGGACTGAAAGATCCGGTCCTCCAGTCACTGGCTGGTTCTCCTGGCAACGAGCCCCCACCCTTGGGTGGGGTCCAAAAGTCACCTTCATTAACATAAACAAGACTCTCATTTCACCTTTATGGCCCTGAACCATTTTCAGGAACTGAGGACAAGACTAAATATTATAACAAGAGATGCTCCACTTGCTCTTATTGCTCAGGAAATTCCAAGGGTTTTGGGAGCTGTGAGCAGGAATGTGGGTGAAGATAAAATATATCAAAGAAATATATTCTGGTCATCTGAATGACCAAATACGTGTATTTCTTATAAATCGCACTATTGCAGGAGTATAGTTGTTAACGTAGCCTGTATATATATATATTTGCATCTCTGTAAACGAGTAGTGTTCTCTGGGATTTCATTGAAGGTGAGGGAAATAACAGAGCCTGAGGCTAAGCAGTGTCAAAGGGAAAGCTACTGTGGAGAATAACCCCACAGGGCCCTGTAGGGCTCCCACCGTGGGAAGCTCTAATTTGATGCGCTCTCCAGCCCTGCAGGGCTTGGGTGGGTAGAGGAGGAAGGAGATGAAAGGCAATGTCACAGCTTCTTCCCAGGGGAGCCTGGATGTCAGCAGTGCTGAAAGCAGCCCAGAGAGCAATCAGGCAGGCAGGACGCTTGCTCAGGCATCAGCATAGGTAACGAAAAGCAACATGGTAAAATGAAAAAAAGGAACCAATTTGAGGAGCCTCTTTTATAGCCCGTGGAAAGACAAAATACTCAGTGACGAAGGGTGTTTTGTCCCCCAATTAATGGCAGAGTCAGGGATAAGACTGAGGCTTTTGTCTCTCAAGTCAGTTTCCTTTCTCCAGAGGAGTTCAGAGATGGCCGGGGTGGTGGCTGTTCCATCTTCAGACTTTCCGTGAATCTCCCTGTTTTTGTCTCACGTCTTTTTTCTGCATTCTCTAGTGTCTGGATTTTTGTTTTTAGTCTGGAACCTACTTAGCATTTCTCATATTAACACACTCTAGAACAGGCATTAGCAAACTACTGTCCATGGGCCAAATCTGGCTGGCCATCTGTTTTTGTATAGCCTGAGAAATGAAGAGTTTTTATTTTTTCTTTCAATTTTATTGAGGTAAAATTGACATATAGCACTGTACAAGCTTAAAGTGTACAGCATAATGACTTGGCTTACATATATTGGGTAATGAGCACTACAATAAGTTTAGTTACCATCCATCACCTCATGTAGTTACAAAGAAATGCTTTTTTTCTTGTGATGAGAACTTCTAAGATCTATTCTCTTAGCAACTTTCAAATGAACCATACAGCAGTGTTAACTATAGTTATTGTGTTGTACATTACATCCCTAGTAGTTATTTACCTTAGGACTGGAAGTTCATACCTTTTGACCATCTCCATCCAGTTCCCCAAAATGTAAATGTTTTTACATTTTAAATTATATTTTAGTATTTATGTTTTTAAATGGAATTTTGATAAATATAAAATGAAAAATATTTAACACTCCATGTTCATTGCAGCATGATTCACAATAGCCAAGATGTGGAAACAACCTAAATATCTATTGACAGATGAATATAGATAAAGAAAATGTAATGTATGCATACAATGGAATACTATTCATCTTTTTAAAAAAGGAAATTCTGTGATATGTGACACATGGGTGAAACTTGAGGACATTATGCTAAATGATATAAGCCAGTCATGAAAAGGCAAATACTGCATGATTCCACGTATAATAGGGATCTAACATAGTCAAATTCATAAAATCAAAAGTGGGATGGTGGTTGCCAGGGGCTGAGAGGGAAGGGAATTGGGGAGTTACTAATCAGTGGGTGTATAGTTTCAGTTAAGCAAGATTAATAAGCTCTAGAGATCTGCTCTACACACCACGTACTGTACGCTTAAAAATCTGTCGAGGGTAGATCTCATGTTAAGTGTTCTTACCACAATGAAATAAGATTAAAAAATATTTTTTGACACTTGAAAATTGTATCAAATTGAAATTTCAGTGTCCATAAATAAAGTTTTATTGGAACCTAGCCGTGCTCATTCCTGTATGTATTGTCTATGGCTGCTTCCATGCTTCAGTGACAGAATTGAGTAGACGCAACAGAGACTTGTGTAACATCCTCAATTTTGCCTCTTGGCTCACAAAATCTAAAACATTTACTATGTGGCCTTTACTGAAAAAGTTTGCCAATTCTGACGCTAGGTTGTGGGTTCCTCTGCCCTGTTCCATCTGCTGTTCTTTTATCCGCTTGGTGTCTTCTACAAATTTATTGAAATCACGTTATTGCTGACTCCTCTTAGTCTCTTTGTCATTGTGAATTCATTCCATTTTTATTCCTTTGCTAATATTTTGGTAAGATAAAAAATAGTTAAAATATATGTAGCATGTACCACGTCCTAAATGATATATGTGTGTGCACGTATATTTCATATATATACTCATTAAATATGCACGGAGAATAACTATTCTCAGTACAATAGGCAAGTACTGTTGTTCAATCTACTTTTCAGAAAAGGACACTGGGGTCAGGGAGGTTAAGTAACATTTCCAAGATCATCATGCAGCTAGGAAGTGTGGAGGCAGGAGTCAAAGAAACCCAGGCAGTCTGGCTCCAGACTCTTACCCACTGCGCTACACTGCCACTGATTCTTGTGAGAAAGAGGAGGTGACTTGTGTGGTTGGTCTACTATCACAGTCCATAAATGATCAACGTGATTTAGAATAAACAAACAAGTCAGAGAAATTTATTTAGGAGGAAAAGTGGGAGAAGCAACTGCCCAAAGTAGAGGAAGGTGGAGTTCTGTGCTCACCAAATGTTAGTTTCTTCTGCTTCAACGTTTTGCTCAGGGCTGGCCCTGTACTTTCCTTTTGAGCAATATTTCAAGTTGCCAACTGATGAACCCCAGGAAAGGGGAAGACAGTGGACTGCAGGGCTCATGACCCCAATTCTTCTAAAGATTCGGAGGTATTTCCATTTCTAAATGCCTAAAGTGTTTCCAAAAGTCTTTAAGAGAGATAGTCTATGAGAATAAAGTTCTTGGACAAATATATGGGAAATGAGGCATACTCTATTGCTCTCTTGGCGATTCAGAATTTTCGTATTGGCGATTCGGAACTTTCATAAGCAAAGTAAATGCTCTCAGAAGACCTTGTGTTAAACATTTTTTGTTTATGTTTTAGCTGAATTTAACTGATAATAGATTTTTAATTTTTATTTTTTTGACTGTGTAATATCTGTCAACATTCTAAGGAATTATTGTTCTGTGGAATATATTTTGGAAAATGCTATTTCCCATTTTTACCTATACGGCAAGGTTGCAAATTGTGCTTACACTCTAATGTGAAGAAAAAGAATAAATTCTTTATGTTATCTACAGTGAATCTCATCTTTTATTTGAGCTTTTATCTATGGAATAGCAGGAAAACAGATTGACTAAATGTGTCATCTGGGATAAACAAAGGCCAATACGATATTAGGAGTTTTTTGGTTTCTTCTTTGAGACAAATATTTACTCAATCTCTCAGATGGTCTCCAGCTCCTGCCTCTTTCCCTAAGGAGCACCCAGGTGTGCTGGGAAGGGCTTCCCTGGCTCATACTGGTCCTGGGATGTATGCTCGCAGTCATCTGCTGGCCTCAGGGGCAATGTCTCTTGTGCTGCTGGCCCTGTTATAGGCAGTTGACGGCTGACGTCACCTTATTTGTTATCTTTACAAGGATCCGGTGGTGCTCCCAGCTGACCTGGCTTCACTTTGCTCCTGAGTGGCTGCCTTGGCCTGTGTCCAGCCTGCTGCCCCAGTGTCTAGAAGCATCTTTTGTGAGGTCACCTTGCTCTGCCCATCAGGCCCCTTGGCAGGCCCACTGTCTCTCAGCTACACAAACGCAGGAGCTGAGGAGGTTTGAGAAAGCTCAACCTTGGAACCTTCCCTTTTTTGCACATACCACACAGCTAAGTAGCTGTGGCTGCACCCCAGGTGGTTGTATTTTTGGGGGAAGGGGACAACTTGAAAGGTATTCTTTTTCCAGAGTCTTCCACGAGAAAATGAGTGGGTGGCTATAACCTGTATCTTTATCATTGATTTTTTTTTTAAGATTGGCACCTGAGCTAACATCTGTTGCCAATCTTTTTTTTCTTCTTCTTCTCCCCAAAGCCCCCCAGTCCATACAAAGTTGCATATTCTAGTTGTAGGTCCTTCTGGTTGTGCTGTGTGGGATGCCACCTCAGTATGGCTTGATGAGTGATGCCAGGTCCATGCCCAGGATCCGAACTGGTGAAACCCTGGGCCGGGGAAGCAGACTGCACAAAGCTTAACCACTCCACCGCGGGGCTGCCCCCTTCATCATTGATTTTATCTTCACTTATAAGACACACATCCCCCTGAAGTCCAGGGAGAGAAAATAGGGAGACACAAGTTTATCAGCTTTCAATCTCTTTCTCTCTTTTCTTCCCCAGGCCGGAGACAGCCAGATGTCTCTTTTATTTCTTCTCCATCATATCTTCCCTTCTCTGGCCTGGCTGTTGGTAGGCATATGGGACAGCCCTCCACATTAGTAATATTCTAAGTCCTCTAGCCTGCTCTCTCCTGCGATAACACCCTGGTGAGCAAGGTTTATTATCTTGTTGCTTATCCAATTTGTATTGGATGTAGGCTATGAAAAATGGACCTTCCTTTTGTCCTTTCTTTACATACCTTATGTAACAAATTTAATCTTCCCATAGGCAGATGGATGCCTGATGTGAAATATGGTGTACTCAGCAAGAAGAAGAAACAAAGCATATCTGTAAAATTTGAAACCATTACCTCCATTACCCATGTTCTCCCAGCTTTCACACAGATCCTCTACAAGGCAGTTACAGTTCTAAATGCTCCTCTGATTTTGCTCTCTTGGATTTCCTCCTCTTGGCTGCTCCTGGTTTTCAGGCTCATTACCTTTCGTGCCTCTGTGAAATGTCATTCCTTTCAAAAGTTCTATCTTCAGGTCACTGTTCCTCTCACTCTCCACACTGGCTGATTTTAACTATACTAATTCTTTAATTGCTAAGTGTGCCCTCCTCTGTAGTCTAGCCAGAACCTTGTGTGTGGTGGGTCTCCAGGCTCCTCAAAGTCGACACACTGAATCCACCCACCAGCTGACATTTTCTTCTCCTGCACCTGCCATCTCATTTAATGGCAGGATGATTCAGCCAGTTCCTTAGCTCAGGTTCTCTTCATTTCTCACATGGGCTCTTCCAATAAATTTCTAAAGGCCCTGCACCCACAACACCCCCCCTACCTTCCGCCATTTCACAGCAGTCCATTTCCATCCTGCTATTAGAGTGCTCCTTTAAAATCTTTCAGGGCCTCCTCCACCCTGATTTTGTTCTGTTTCACATCCAGCCACTCCCCATATACTCATTTCCCTCCAGTCAGTCTTCCAGAAGTTCTTGGAATGTCTCCTGCTCTCTCATGCTTTGCTACTTTTACACAAGTGATTTCTTCTTCTGGGTGACTTCTCCCTCCCTCATCCAATGAGCCAATTCCTACTTATGTTTATGAATTAGTTCCTGATGCCTCTTCCAGGAAGCCATCACTTGAAATCCAGCATGAATCAGACAACCTTTCTCTGCACCCCTTCACACATACCTATGTAAGGGAGGAAGACATTTCCTCTACTCGCTCTGGGTCCTTCTGGCTGGAGAATGAATTAAATTCACATGAGACAGAATAACAGGAGAAAATTAAACAAAGCTTTATAACATGTATACATGGGAGAGGTTCAGGCAAACTAAGCAACTCGCCAAAATGGCTGAAGGCACCACCTTAAATATCATCTTCCGCTAAAGGCAAAGGAGGTTGTTGGGGGTGGGGGGAGTCAGTTACAGGAGGTTACCAGAAACGTACAGAAACAAGAGTAAGGCTATAATGCAAACTTCAGTCCTTGCCTTCCACATTGGTAAGAGTTTCTAGAGATAAGGTCATCCCCCTTCTTCCTGATACAGGGAGGGAGACACCTTTATAGATGGAGATTTCCTTTACAAATGTAAATGTCTCTTAACAAAGGGTAAGTAAATTCTACTTTTCAGAGTTTCTTTCCTGTCTGGAGTTTTTAAAAGTAACCAGCCCAAAATAATCGTCATGCCAAAGAGACATATCTTGGGGTGGCCAATTCCAGTCCCCCACACCTATAATTCACATACTCTGTGGAACCATCACATGTATTTTAATATTCTTTCTCCCTCTTTTGCTTCATTTGGGAGCAGAAACCATGTCTTGTTGATTTCTTTTTCCCTAGCACTTGTCAACAAAAATAACCCATAACCAATCTATAAATGAAAATTTGAGTGAGTTTATTCTGAGCTGAAATCTGAGGACTGTGGCCCGGGGCCTTTCTTCCTGGAGAAAGAAAGGGCACCAAAGAAGTGGGGTGCACAGTGGTTATATACCCCCAGAGAGGATGTTTCACATAGGATTGAAATGTCCCTTTTACAATAATCGTGAGACTGCTCTGTCGGCACAGCGATTGATGGAAATAGCAGGTAGGTCTGCTGTCTCAGTGAACACAGCAGGGTGGCCTGTCTGTTGTCTCGGGCTGGGTGGTCACAGGTGAGCACTGCAATCAGTTCCTAACCTAAGGAAAGATGCTTAATCTTTAAGGAAATTCCAATGTTGGGAGGGGGAGGGAAGTTGCACCTTTATCTCAAGGGCCTTTGTTCTTGCCATAGGAAATGTATATACAATGCATGCTTAACGGCCACAGTCAGGCCCTTTTAAAGAAAAAGCAAAGTCAGGCCAAATTAGGTTTATACTAAATGGCTTCCTCACATACTCCAATATATCCTATTGCTTGCCATTTTTACTTGTCACACCGCAATAGAGCCAGATACCCAGCAGGATCTCAGTATATGTTTTTCGAATGAGTGGAAGAGGTCAAATAGAACAAGGACAGATAAAAGGTCTTTGGATTTGGTTGGTTAAAGGTCTCTGCTGACCTTGGAGAAAGGATGCTCAGTAAATATTTGGCTTTTGCCGTCTGGGTGCTGAGACGCTTGCGAGGCAGGCTGCTTGCTTAAACACTGGCCTCGACTCCCTGCAATGCTCCAGAATAGACAAGAAAGCTGTTAAGAGCTTCTCAAAGTGAATTGTGGAGCAATTAGAGTGACAGAAAGATATGAGCAATTTGGGTGAGCATGGCTTTTAGCTACGAAAAAACAGCCAAATGCATCTGCTTCAATAAAATCCAGAGCAAAACCTTTGTAATCAGTCTGAAAACACCCAGGGCTTGTTTTCCTTTCTAGGGAAAAGTAAAAACAACTTAGCAGCAGAATACTTCATCATTGGAACAGTACTTAATCTTTCACTTTTTGAGTTACTTTAAAATATATGTGTAAAGACACAGCTCTTTCCTTCATGATGGGTGTCCCTAGACATGGGGGGTAGCAGGTGAAGCTCGTGGAGACAACCTTTACTCTGCTGGTTTCTTTGTAAGCCCCAGCCCCTTCCTTTCAACGTCCCCACTTACTTTTTTAACAGACTCCTACGGCCCCAGCTGCTTAGTGTGGATCATATAAGAGGCTGTCAGCAACCAAATAAATAATTCCAGCTGGAACGTGAAGGCCCTAGGCAGGCCAGACTACAGTGATTAGGAGCCAGGGCATAATAGCAAATGACTTTCCATTTCCAGACACTCCGGAGGACAGGAGCCTGGTCAGGGCTCCTGGAGACCTTGAAAGTGTTTGGGGAATCTATTGAGCAGATCAAGGCTGTACTTAACACAGCAAGGGGTATTTCAAAAATTGTGCTCACAGCTAGGCTTGGAAGCCCAGAGTAGCAGTAGCCAGAGATGACTTGAATTAATCCTGGGGGTGGGGGACAGGGGAAGTGAGGAGTGTATGGGTCAGAGTTCTCTAGAGAAACAGGATCAATAGGATACACACACACACACACACACACACACACACACACACACGTATACACATATATATATACATAGAGAGAGAGAGATTTATCTTCAGGCACTGGCTCATGCAGTTGTGGAGCTGGCAAGTCTGAAATTTGTAGGGCAGGCCTGCAGCCTGGAGACTCAGGAAGGGGTTGATATTTCAGTCTTGAGTTTAAATTCCACAGGACAGCAGGCTGGAAAATCAAGCAAGGTTTTATGTCGCAGTCTTGAGGCAGAGTTGCTTCTTCTTTGAGAAACCTCAGTCTTTGCTCTTAAGGCAACTGATTGGATGAGGCCCACCCACACGAAGGGAGGATGGTCCTGCTTTACTCAAAGTCTACTGACTGTAAATGTTGCCACATATAAAACATGCTTTCGTAAGAGCATCTAGACTAGTGTTTGACCAAACAACTGGGCACCATAACCTGGCAAAGCTGATACATAAAATGAACCAAAGGAGGGACAGTGAAAGCCCAAATCAGGAGATAGAGCTAGGGCAGGGGCCTGAGAAGAGCCACAGGCAAACTCAGTTTGTGATCAGAAGTCAATAGGCTATGACAGGTAGGTCAAGGCCGGGGAAGCATGAGCTCTAAGTTGCACTGATGGCGACCTCGGCCTGGCACTGCCTCCTCTGATTTAGCTTCACCCATTTGAGTGATGCTGCAGATGGTGCAGATCAAAACTACTGCGGTTTCCCACCGCAGGCCTTGCTCAAGTGGGCAGGGGCTAAGATTTTGCTTCTCTTGTTTCTGTAGCAAAAAGTACCTGTCCTAAAGATCTCATTTTAGTAGGGTGCTCCTTAGTACCTAATATAGCCAAGTTTTAGTCCTCTAAATAGCTTTAGACCATAAGTTCCAACCTTTTGTTAATAAAAATAAAAATCCATTACAGTCTTCTTCAACTGAGATAGATGAGAAAACTCATGCCTGGGTCCAGAGACTTCTGCAGTGCCTGTATTTGTTTTGAGAAGCGTCTCCTTCACAATTTCGAAGTATCCTCTTGGTCCTTCCCTCCAGTGACACATTTTGTTTCTGTGCAGTACTAGCTACTAATGTATTGTCTCTTAATTCATACCCACCCTTTTCTTCTCGGCTCTGTGATGCCAGGTGAGGTGTCTGCAAACTACAGTTTCAAGACTCCCTTGCAGCTCCAGTGGGAGGAACTGGCAGGAGATTGGAAAGCAGAGGAAGGGAGAAGTGACACTCATCCTGTTCCCAGGTCCTGTAAGCGTCCTGCCAGCAGCGGGAGCTACAGGAGCAGCAGACGCCTCCAGCTCCAGCATTCTTTTTGTTTTGCAAGCAGCAGCTGCAGGGCCTCCCCCTTGGAAGTCTAAGTACCACATGGGCAGCACCTCCTTAGAGTTCTGGAAAACAGCCCCCAAGAAGCCCCAATTTAGAGCTCTGAGTCCCACTGGGAGGCATGCACAGCCCCTCAAAAGTTCAAGGATTAGATGGGCGGTGGCCTCTTAGAGATGTGAGCACCAGGCATTCAAGGAGCTGCCTCAGGAATCCAAGATCAGATGAGCAGTGCCCTCCTCGGAGGCGTGAGAGCCAGGCATTGCAGTGCCTCCTCAGGAGTCCAAGCACTGGATTGCAGTGTCCCCTAATAGGTCTGAGAGCTAGATGTGAGGGGCTCACCCCTGCTCAGAGGACCGTGCGTGAGCTGCAAGCACCCCTTCACTGGTCGGAACTCCAGCCCCATGGCAGCGCCTCTTCTGAGCTTCTAGGATCTAGTAACACCTATCTTTTCCATTTTGTTCTCTATGGCTTAGGGGTGGCTGCCTCCTAGAGTTACCTCGAAGTCCAATTTTTGTTCTATTAGCTTCCCCAAACCTTTCAAACCAATTCCTGTATTTGAAATAATTTTTTCTTCTTTTTATATCTTTTACCCTGAACCACGCACAGATCTCAACTTTCCCACAGCCTAGGTAGCCGGAACAGTCTAGGATTGTCGTTAACCTAGGGTAGGTTAACACTGTGGAAATGTAGGAGAGAAAGGTTAGAGAACAGTACTTTTTTCAATGTTCTTTTGAAGGCCAAGGCAGAGATGATAATTTTGAGGTTCAAGAGCTTGAATTTTTGTTTTCTCAAAAGCAGGTCATCAATTTTTTGTCATAAATAATAGGCGTTTTTTCCTCTCTCTCTCCCAGACTCTATAAATATTCTGAAAGGTGGAGAGGAGGCAAAAATTCTCAGAAATGTAAGCAAGATATTTAGAGGCTATTGATGAATTCTGAAAAACAGCCCTGTTCTTTGACCCTCGCCCCCTCAGATTAGGTGGTGGAGGGGCAATAGAGTCATCAGTAGGCATGGGAATCTGTTTGTCATCTTGTTCAGAAAGCACTGTGTTGGAATTCCCACCCCCACCCTGGTCTGAGGGCAGCAGAGTAGAGAAAATCAGTGCAGATAGTAGATACAGAGGGTCTCAGTATGAGGAACTGACAGGGCCCAAGACCACACCATCTGGTGTTCCGCCACTCCAGGCTGAGAAAGAGAGCTGGCCAACCTACAGTGGTCTAGAATGTGACAAATGGTGATTTTGGTGGAAATAAAGTGGAGGATATACCTAGAGTCTGGCTGAGAGTATGGACACTCGTGTAGATGCCAGTGTAGAGAAATGACTGCATCCAAGGGCCACGGGGTACCAGTATGGAAAACGAATCCAGGATTCATTTTATGAATCCTGTCTGAACAGTGAATCCACCCAGGAAAGGGAATTCAGCCTATACAGAGGATTCTGCCTGGACAGGAAATCCAGCCTGGTCAGAGAGTCTGGCCTAGACAAACCCCTCATCTCATGCCATGACACTAGGTAACCTCTGCCTGAGGAATAAGAAATACTAAATGAGGGGGAAAAATGGTGATGGGAAAGTTCCATATTGACTTTTAAGTTAAATTTTATTGAATTTTAACTGAAATGCCTCACTTAAGCAGAGTTGACTAAGATCACATTATCTCTCAGCAGACGGAATGAGACTTGAAGGAAATTACATTGTTACAAAAGAATATAGAAATGTCGCTTTTTGCACATCTGAACACATGGACATTCATCCTGCCTGCCACATATGTTTAGAGTGTCCCTCCTTTACGAAGGAGGTGCTGGTATAGGACATTTTTAGGCCGGAGGTACTTTTTCCTGTATTGGGGGAAGAATGGCGCTGTGTCTAGGAAGATACAGAAATGATGTTCTGTTGCTTGCACTACAAAACAGAGCAAAGGAATCATTATGAAGATTCTGAGTTTGTTCCTCAATTAAAAAGATAAAGAAATACCTTGAGGCATCTAGTATAATCTAGAAGACCAAAATCACAAAACCAAAGCTACCTTTGAGCAACTTTTAAAAGTCATGTGTTCAAGAATTTTTCCTACTCTGAAGAAAATGTTCAATTTTTAATCTACCTGGGTAATATAAAATATGCTATATTTCCCAGTTCCCATGTCATCTTAAAAGTTAGACACTATGGGGGTGCCGACCCAATGGGGTAGTGGTTAAGTTTGCACTCTGCTTTGGCGGCCCTGGGTTTGCTGGTTCAGATCCTGGGCGTGGACCTGCACACCACTTATCAAGCCATGCTGTGGGGGCATCCCACATAGAACAACTAGAAGGAGTGTGAGATGTTGTGAGATGTTGTGCTGGACATTTTGAAGACATCGCCCCTGCCTTGGAGCTGCTCACAACTTAGCAAATTTTGATTGATTTCGGAAGAGATCTGTCAATATTAGTGATTGAGGGAAAAAACCATTGTATCCACTGTGAGCCAGTTTTGGATTAAAAAAAACGCACTAAATTGCACTATATGGAATCCCTTCAACAATTTATCTCTACTTTCAAAGGAAGAATTCAAGCATTGATGGATAAATATGAGGATTTTTAATTATAATGACTCAGAAATGAAAATGGTTGAAAGAGATTAAGATTAAGACAGCTATCAATAGGCATTAAAGTTTTAGAATCTAACAAAGAGTTTGGCTGATTCCTTCTAACCAGCTTTAGCCTCAGTGCTGGTGTATGGGTGTGTGTATGTGAAAAATAAAGAGTTTTAATAAAGGTTTAGCATTTGGTTTGATACAATAATTCCACTTAAATATTTATTTATAAATAACATTACTACAATACAATTTTATTTAGAAGTAAACTTCTAATAAAATTTCAGTTCAATTTAATAATCATTTCTTTGGCGTCTATTACGTGTATGTGTGACGCACTGAGCAAGACGCTTTGAGACGCCTCCAGGGATATTACAATCCGTAAGGCATGGTCTCAGTTTTCAAAGATGAGGGCAGGGGCTTTTTCTGTCTTAGCCACTATATTTCCAACGTGTAGGATAGGTCCTAACACATAATTGGCATTCAAATAAAGCTCTGTACAGTTTTAGCAATGATATGGGGCTTTACCTGTGAAGTATTTTAAGCAGGAACGGCAATTAGGTCATAGAAGTGTAAGGAAGCAAAACAGATATCTGACCCCACTGCCTTTTTATCTGTGCACACAAACTCACTCACAGATAAAGCGTGTATACAGACACACACACAGGAATACTGTATTTCCCTCCGGTCTCCAAGATGGATGAAGCCTTGAGCCCCTCTCCTGCAAGCTCATGACCCCCTAACTAAAACCCTGATATCACCAGATATGTAAGATCATTGCAGAAGAGTAATTATTTTCCACTAATGAGAATTACAAACAGACTAATTGAAATGTTGAGGTTTTTTTCTTTAAATATTTATTACATCCTTTGTTGAAGGCCCAGTTCTTCTGAAATATAAAACATAAAATTGCTTTTTTAATGCTGGTCTTTGTCTCTGAGTCTTTTTTGCACAGTTACCATGAAAGTCCCAATAAGATCACTCACCTCCATTCAACTTGGGGAGTCAACCGCACTGTGCTGTCTGAGACGTGCCTCTTGTCAGCCCCTTGTATCCGGATTTGCCTTTCTCAGCTCTCAGGGTGAATCTTATCATCCGGTAATATTTTACTTTCACTTACCCTGACTATAGATTAAATTTAGGTTTATTTTTTAAGCAGCTTTTCTACTGCTTTCATTAATAGAAGAAACACTGAAATTATGTTTTCGTTTTTTGGTCCTACGACCAAAGACAGGGCATCTTGTCTCCTTGGGTAGGACATAACAGGCAATCTAGATGACTTTCTATGTAGGACCTGTCAGTTTGTTTGTTTTTATTGAGGATTGTCTTACTTCCTGGTATTTGGGACACTCATGTCTTTGTCACAAGGTCACTACACTTTGGTTTACTTGGACCAATGATCTGTCACAATTGCCACTTCCTGTGCCATTGAATATTTGACTTTCTGACTGCTGATAAGATCATCTTGACTATTTGTCTTGTTCTCAAGAGAAAAAAAAGTATATTCACCTCGCAAGCATGCAAGGTAGTGAAGAGGCAGCCCCTGGATCAAGGAATGTCACAACCGGTGCAACTTTAAGACCATTCACATCTCCCTGACTTTCATGTTCTGATGCTGTTGCTACTGACCTCTGAGTTTTTAATGCGAGAGTGGCAGGTGTGTTCAATTTCAGAGCTCATGTGTCAAAGTGTGATGGCCATTGACCAGTCTGTCTGCCCTGGTTAAAACGTTTTTATGGTTTTAAAATTAGAGCTAAAGGAATCTGTTCCTATAAATCATGACTGCTGGCTTAAAGCTGACTAAATGATCAAAAGGTTTCTTTTTTTTTTAATTTACAGAGTCCCTACAATCTAAGCATTGTGGTCTGGATGCCAGAAGTTGTCAGTAGGATGAGAGCCTGGAGGCCCTGGTTGGCCACCTGTCTTCCAGGTTAGAGACTGAAAGCCCAGGCTTGTTTAGGAAAGTCTTTGAAAAGTACGTGGAAATATCTGAAGGTCTGTGACAATTTTAAAGGGAAAACAGAGTAATGGGCTTTCATGGATCTATATTCACACTTGATGTTGGCTAAGGTTGTAAAACTGAGGCTGCCACATCTCTGTAAAAGAGAAAATAAGTGCATTTCCCCTTAATCATACAGAGAAGTAATCTTTTGTGTCTGTTAGTAACTATAGCTCTTTTGAATCTATGTCTAGCAAGTTTTTGGGAACGCTTTTGGAAATTAATTTGTCATAGGAATTTGTCATTTCTGCACAAATGTCTAATGTGTCTAATTCAAATAAAAGGCATATCCGAAAAGTGCAGGGACTGAAGGCACCAGATATTTCTGAAAGTGTGAGCAGTGATCTGAAAACACAATGGCTGTCTGAAAGTGTGTAAAACAGGCAGCTGGGACCCCGGGTTGCTGCCCATCTTTGCCGCCCCAGGAAGGCCTTCCCACACCTGCCAGAAGACGGGAGGGCTCTGTCTGGAGAGACCAAATCCCAGGGCTGCCCTGGCACAGATGAAGTAGGGGTGACAAGTCTCGATGAAATCCTTTGATAAAAATAGTAGGGAATGTATATAAGAATTGTGTTAGATTCTTGAAACTGTTTTGCTTGGCTTGGAAAAGAGAAAACTAATTTGTTAGTCATTTCTTGGTTTGAATAACGAGCCTAAACATGCGTTGGAAGGAAGTACAGGTGGAATATGGACAGTCCTTTCCGGTTTGTCTGGAGGTTTCTTCTCAACAGACACATCTAAAGGTTGTGAATTTAAAACTTATTCTCTCTTTGCTGTCAAAAAAGAATGAGACATTCCATAAAAATACACAAAAGCTATAGAACACAACATATTTTCTCTCTTCTCTCTACTTGGAATGACTGTTATTTAAATGTTAGACTCCCTCAGTCAATCCTCCAATTTTCTTATTTTTTTGTTATTATCTTGTTCTAGTCTCTGGGACACTTTCTCAATTTTATTTTCCAATTCTTTTTTTGAAGACTTCAATTCTCCTATTGTATTTTTAATTTCTAAGAGCTCTTTTTTTGTTCTCTGACATTTCTTTGTATTTCCAGCCTCCTATTTTTATTTCATGGATGCAGTATCCTCTCTTATCTTCTGAGGAGAATTAATTACTATATTTTGAAGGTTTCTTGATGATCTGTTCTGTTCTTTGGAGTTTCTTTCTTTCTTTTAAGAAATTTTCCTATATGTTCATTTCAATGGCTGTCTTTTATGACAGAGGGTGATTCTCTAAGATAGAAGCAGTAAAAAATAGACTGCAAACTGTCTGTTTGGGTAGAAGTGGTTAACGGGTAAGCTTTGCTCTAGGAAGTCCTGGCTGGATTGTTTTGTTGGGTGCCCACCAACTCTCAGCATCTTTATTATTTATTTATTTATTTAATTTTTTTTATTGTGGTAACATTGGTTTATAACATTATATAAATTTCAGGTGTACATCATTATATTTCGATTTCTGTGTAGATTACATCATGTTCACCACCCAAAGACTAATTACAATCCATCACCATATACATATGTCTAATCACGTCTTTCACCCACCCCCTTCCCCCCTTCTCCTCTGGTAACCAAAAAACCAATCTCTGTCTCTATGTGTTTGTTTGTTGTTGTTTTTATCTTCTATTTATGAGTGAGATCATATGGTATTTGACTTTCTCCCTCTGACTTATTTCACTTAGCAGAGTACCCTCAATGTCCATCCACGTTGTCGCAAGTGGCTGGATTTCATTGTTTTTTATGGTTGAGTAGTATTCCATTGTGTATAAATACCACATCTTCTTTATCCATTCATCCCTTGATGGGCACCTAGGTTGCTTCCAAGTCTTGGCTATTGTGAATAATGCTGCGATGAACATAGGGGTCCATATATCTTTATACATTCATATTTTCATGTTCTTTGGATGAGTACCCAGCAGTGGAATAGCTGGATTGTATGGTAATTGTGTTATTAAATTTTTGAGGAATCTCCATATTGTTTTCCATGGTGGCTATACCAGTTTGCACTCCCATCAGCAGTGTGTGAGAGTTTCCTTCTCTCCACATTCTAACACTTACTGTTTCCTGTCTTGTTAATTATAGCCATTCTGATAGGAGTGAGGTGATATCTCATTGTAATTTTGATGTTGAACATCTTTTCATGTGCCTGTTGGCCATCTGTATATCTTCTTTGTTCAGTTCTTTTGCCTATTTTTAATTGGGTTGTTAGTTTTTTTTTTTTTTTGAAATGTATGAGTTCTTTATATATTTTGGATATTAACCCCTTATCAGATATATGGTTTGCAAATATCTTCTCCCAATTGTTAAGTTGTCTTTCTTTTTGTTGAGGGTTTTATTTGCTGTACAGAAGATTTTTAGTTTGTTGTAGTAGCATTTGTTTATTTTTTCTACTGTTTCCCTTGCTCAGTCAGATGTGATACTTGAAAATATGCTGCTAAGATTGATATCAAAGAACACACTATGTTTTCTTCCGGAAGTTTCATGGTTTCAGGTCTTAGAATTCACATCTTTAATTCATTTTGAGTTAATTTTTGTGTATGGTGCAAGATAATGGTCTGCTTTCATTCTTTTGCATGTGGCTGTCCAGTTTTCTGAACACCATTTATTGAAGAGACTTTCCTTTCTCAATTGTATGTTCTTGGCTCCCCTGTCAAAAATTAGCTGCTCATAGATTTGTGGGTTTATTTCTGGGCTCTTGATTCTGTTCCATTGATCTGTGTGTCTGTTTTTGTGTCATTATCATGATGTTTTGATTACTATAGCATTCTAGTATATTTTGAAATCAGGGAGTGTGATACATCCAGCTTTGTTCTTTTATATCAGGATTGCTTTAGCTATTCGGGGTCTTTCATTGTTCCATATAAATCTTAGGATTCTTTGGTTTATTTCTGTGAAAAATCTCATTGGAATTTTGAATGCGATTGCATTGAATCTGTATATCGCCTTAGGAAGTGTGGACATTTTAATTATGATAATTCTTCCAATCCAAGAGCATGGAATATCTTTCCATCTCTTTGTGTCTTCTTCAATTTCTTTCAATATTTTATAGTTTTCAGTGTACAGGTCTCTCACCTCTTTGGTTAAGTTTATTCCTAGGGATTTTATTCTTTTTGTTGCAATTGTAAATAGGATTGTATTCTTAATTTCTCTTTCTGCTACATCATTGTTAGTGTATAGAAACACAACTGATTTTTGTATGTTGATTTTGTATCCTGCAACTTTACTGTATTCATTTATTATTTCTAACAGGATTTTGGTGGATTCTTTAGGGTTTTCTATATATGAAATCAAGTCATCTGCAAATGGTGACACTTTCACTTCTTCCTTTCCAATTTGGACCCATTTTATTTATTTTTCTTGCCTGATTGCTCTGGCTTGGACTTCCAATACTACGTCAAATAAGAGTGGTGAAAGTGGGCATCCTTGTCTGCTTCCTGTTCTTAGAAGGATAGCTTTTAGTTTTTCTCCATTGAGAATGATATTTGCTGTGGGTTTGTCATATTTGGCCTATATTATGTTGAGATACTTTCCTTCTATATTCATTTTATTCAGAGATTTTTATCATAAATAGATGCTATATCTTGTCAAATTCCATCTGCATATATTGATAGGATCATGTGATTTTTATTCTTCATTTTGTTAATGTGGTGTGTCATGTTGATTGATCTGCAGATGTTGAACCTCCCTGCATCCCTGGGATGAATCCCACTTGATCATGGTGTATGATCTTTAAATATATTGTTGTATTCGATTTGCCAGTATTTTTTCGAGGATTTTTGCATTGATGTTCGTCAGTGATATCGGCCTGTAATTTTCTTTTTTTTTCTGTTGTCCTCATCTGGTTTTGGTATCAGGTAATGTTGACTTCATAGAATGAGTTAGGAAGCTTCCTCTCCTCTTCAATTTTTTGGAAGAGTTTGAGAAGGATAGGTATTCAGTATTCTTTGAATGTTTGGTAGAATTCACCAGGGCAGCTGTCTGGTCCTGGCCTTTTTTTTTTCGAACTTTTTTTATTACTCTTTTGATCTTACTGGTGATTGGTCTATTCAAATTCTCTATTTCTTCTTGATTCAGTTTTGGAAGGTTGTATGATTCTGTGAATTTATCCATTTCTTCTAGATTATCCAATTTGTTGGCATATCTCTTTTCATGTATATTATTCTCTTATAACCTTTTGTGTTTCTGAGGTGTCCATTGTAATTTCTCCTCTTTCGTGTCTGATTTTATTTATTTGAGTCTTTTCTCTTTTTTTCTTGGTGAGTCTGGCTAAAATTTTGTCAATTTTATTTATCTTTTCAAAGGATCAGCTCTTCATTTCATTGATTTTTTTTCTATTGTTTTTTAGTCTCTATTTCATGTATTGCTGCTCTGATTTTTATCATTTCCTTCCTTCTACTGATTTTAGGCTTTGTTTGTTTTTCTTTTTCCAGTTCCTTTAGGTGCACTGCTAGGTTGTTTATTTGAGATCTTTCTTGTTTGTTGACGTAGGCCTGTATTGCTATAGACTTCCCTCTTAGAACCACTTTTGCTTAACCCATAAATTTTGGCTTGTTGTTTTTTCATTTTCATTTGTATCCAGGTAGTTTTTTATTTCTCCTTTGATTTCTTCATTGACCTAATCTTTGTTCAGTAGCATTTTGTTTAATCTCCATATTTTTGTGGCTTTTCCAGTTTTCTTTCTGTAGTTGATTTCTAGTTTCCTACCACTGTGGTCTGAAAACATGCTTGGTATTATTTCATCTTCTTAAATTTATTGAGATTTGTTTTGTGACCTAATATGTGATCTATCCTGGAGAATGTTCCATGTGCATTTGAAATGAATGTATATTCTGCAGTTTTTGGATGGAATGTTCTGTATATATCTACTAAGTCTAACTGGTCTAATGTGTCATTTAATTCCAATGTTTCCTTATTGATCTTCTGCTTGGATGGTCTATCCATCAGTGTAAATGGAGTGTTAAAGTTCCCTACTATTATTGTATTACTATCTATTTCTCTTTTTATGTCTGTTAATCATTGCTTTATATATTCAGGTGCTCCTACGTTGGGTGCACATGTATTTACAAGTGTTATATCTTCTTGTTGGATTGTTCCCTTTATCATTATGTAGTTCCCTTGTCTCTTGATAGAGTTTTTGTTTTAGGGTCTATTTTGTCTGATATAAGTATTGCTACTCAAGGTTTCTTTTCATTGCCATTTGCATGGAGTATCTTTTTCCATCCCTTCACTTTCAGTTTGTGAGTGTCTTTAGGTATGAATTGTGTCTCTTGTATGCAGCATATATATGGGTCTTGTTTTTTAATCCAATTGGCCAACCTATGCCTTTTTATTGGAGCATTTAGTCCATTGACATTTAAAGTAGCTATTGATAAGAATGCACTCATTGCCATTTTGTTACTTTTTTCTGAGTGTAGTTCTTCTCTGTTCCTTTCTTCTTCTCTTGCTCTCCTCCCTTATGGTTTGATGGCTTTCTTCAGTATTATGTTTGGGTTTCTTTCTCTAATTTTTTGTGTATTTATTATTGGTTTCTGGTTTGTGACTACCATGAGGTTCATATATAATAACTTAGATATATAGCAGTTTATACTAAGTTGATGGTCTCTTCAGTTTGACCTCTTGCTAAAAGCTCTACTGTTTACTCTCCTCCTCCTACATTTTATGTTTTGGTTTTTGTTAATTTTTTTGGTGAGGAAGATTGTCCCTGAGCTAAAATCTGTTGACAATCATCCTTTTTGCTTGAGGAAGGTTGTCACTGAGCTACCTCTGTGCCAATCAACCTCTACTTTATATGTGGGATGCTGCCACAGCATGGCCTGATGAGTGGTGTATAGGTCCATGCCCTGGATCTGAACCCACGAACCCAGGCTGCCAAAGTGGAGTGTGTGAACTTAATCACTACACTACCAGGCTGGCCCCCATATTTTATGTTTATGATATCATATCTAACTTCTATTTTTTTGTTGTGTATCATTACCCTTTTATCATGGAAACAGATGATGTTAACTTTTGTCATTTGATCTTTGTATTAGCTTCATAGGTGGCTGATCTGTGTTGGTCAACTTGCCATCAATTTGCCATCAATAAAATGGCAATAAGTGCCTTCTCATCAATAGCCACTTTAAATGTCAATAGACTAAATGCTCCAATCAAAAGGCGTAGGGTGACCAAATATACAGTAAAGTCTACCTTTGCTGTATATTTGCCTTTATCAGTGATATTATTGCTTTTTTAAAAATAATTTTCTTATTCCTATTTGTGATCTTCTCTTTTCCACTGAAATAAGTCCCTTTAGCATTTCTTGTAGAGCTGGTTTATTGGTGACAAACTCCTTTAGTTTTTGCTTGTCTGGGAAACTCTTTATGTCGCCTTCCATTCTGAATGATAACCTTGCTGGATAGTGTATTCTGGCTGTAGGTTTTTTCCTTTCAGCACTTTAAATATATCGTGCCACTCCCTTCTACCCTGTAAGGTTTCTGCTGAGAAGTTAGCCGATAGCCTTAAGGGATTTCCTTTCTATGTAACTTGTTGCCTTTCTTTTGTGGCTTTTAGGATTCTTTCTTTATCTTTAATTCTTGACATTTTAATTATACTGTGTCTTGGTGTGGTCCTCTTTGGGTTTCTCTTGTTTTGTGTTCACTGTGCTTCCTGTACCTGGCTGTCTGTTTCCTTCCTTAGGTTAAGAAAGTTTTCAGCTATTATTTCTTTGAATACATTCTCTGCCCCTTTGCCTCTCTCTTCGCCTTCTGGGACACCTGTAATATGAATGTTAGTGCACTTGATGTCCCAGAGGTCCCTTAGAATGTCCTCATTCTTTCTAATTTTTTCTCTTCTAACTGTTCAGCTTGTGTTATTTCCTCTAGCCTTTCATCCAGCTTGCTGATCCGTTCTTCTATATCATCTACTCTGCTTTTGAGTCCCTCTAGTGAATGCTTCATTTCCCGTATTGTATTCTTCATTTCTGATTGATTCTTTTTCATATTTTCCAGACTTTGTTGAAATTCTCACCGAGTTCTCCATTCTTCTCCCAAGATCAGTGAGCATCTTTATGACTCTTGGTTTGTACTCTTTGTGAGGTAGGTTGTTTATCTCTGTTTCGTTTAGTTCTTTTTCTGGGATTTTGTCCTGTTCCCTTACTTGGAACATATTCCTTTGTCTCCTCATTTTGCCTCTTTTTCTGTGCTTATATCTATGTATTAGGTGGATAAGCTATGTCTCCCAATCTTGGAGAGGTGGCCCTATGTAAGAGATGCCTTGAGAGGCCCAGCAACATGCTTCCCTCTAGTCACCAATTCCAAATCTTCGAGTGTCCCTGGTGTGAACTACACGTGTCCTTCTGTTATGGCAGGGTGCTCTTGCTGCTGATGCCTGGGGAGGCTAGGCTGTTCCCATCACCGGATGGTTGTAATGCTCAGTTGCATGTTGCTACTATGGTCCCTTCAGTCATTTTGTGAGGTGTGGTGAGCCCCAGCACAGTTGGCTGCAAGGTCTAATAACACATTCCTGTTGCAGATTTTTCTGTTAAGTGAGGAGGCCCCCAGCATGGCTGAGTGAGGCCAGCCCCAGGCATGGGAGTACCCAATTGTTTCAGGCATTGGAAAGTGGGGCTAATCTCCTACATGGCTGTTTGAGAAGCATTAGTCTGCTGCAGTTGACAAGCCCCACTGCCTGCAGGGACACACACCCTGTCAACACAGTACTGCCCTGTGCATGTTCCCCGACCCACTGAAGGGGACCCAGTCTCCCACTGCAGAGGCCCCACACACTCCCCCAATGCATGCCTGCCCCTTGAACACACCCTGCCCCACAAAGGTGGACCCACTTACCTGGCAGCCAGAGTTTTCAGGCACCCTGCTTATGTGGGCCCATGAATTGCCTGAGGGCTTGCTGTTGAGTGGGGCCAGCCAGTGCCAAGGGCCAACTGCCTGCCACGGCTGAGCTGGATTAAATCAGTGCTTTAGTATGTGGTGCCAACCCCTGGGCTAACAGGCCAGAGGAAGAACTCCAATGGCGTCTGCTGGCATCTGTGTCAGCATGCCTGTACTAGGTCACAATAATGGCTGCTGCCAATGTCTTGTTCCCTGGGGAGGTCTCACCTCTCACTTAGACACATGTAGAACCTATCAAGTGAGTCTCTTTTAAACAAAAGGCTTTACACCTTTCTTTCTGATGATTTTGGGTTGTTTTCTGAAATGGGTGGAGTTGTGCCTGGGCCATTTAAGAGCAGGTTTTTTCCCCTTATGTCCAAGAGCTTTTCTGGGGGTATTCCCCATTGTTGTTAATAGCCAGCAAAGCCAGTTATTATGACACCTGTCTTGGTTGTGGTGAATCCAAAAGCTGCTTATTGTGGTAATGCTCCTCCGCTCAGATCCCCGACTCCTCTGGGGAGGGCTTCATACCTTAGGATTGCTCCCAGCTGGCTGTAAAGCACTGTTGCTTAAAGATGGCTTTCTTTTCCTCTCCAGCAAGGAATTTCTGCCTCTTACACCTCAGTCAGCATCATCTTTTCTTGTGGGAGTTCTTTTCATCCCATTTTCAGTTCTTTCTCATGGGTAATTGTTCCAAGAGTAGTAGTAAATTTGTTATGTCTGTGGGATGAGGTGAGTTCAGAGTCTGCCTATGCCACCATCTTGACACCATCCCCTCTCAGCATCTTTATGTCTTTTCTCTAGGGTTGATCAGTTTTTCCAGAAAGGAGTCCATCAACCCTCTGTGCAAAGAGTCCAAGCCCACTTGCCAGGTCCTGGCAGCTGAGTAGGGCCCAGGGCTTGAGATTTTTTCAATGAATCCCTTGTTTTTATTAGGACATCTCATACCCACCTTCAAAAGAGCCTGAGTCCAGAATCCCATGAATTCAGTTTCCCAGACAGTAATCCTTCAGTCTTCTGGAAAATTCTGGGAGGAGCCTTCATCTGGCTTCAATGGATGGGAAAGGGGTTCTGGGGTCCACCCTGCCTCTTTGACACATTTTCAATCCTATTTTCAGACCCATTGCTCTGCTGCTTCTCAAGGTATCTGGTGCCTTCATCCCTGAGGTATTATACCTGGACTTGGCAAACTACGGTCTGCTGGAAAAATCACAATCCCCTCTCCACTCATCCCTGCCTGTTTTTATAAATAAAGTTTTATTGGAACACAGCCATACCCATAGACATGTATTACCTAAGGCTGCTTTTGCACTACAAAGAAGAGTTGAGGAGTTGTGACAGAGACCCTATGATCCACAAAGCCTAAAATATTAACCATCTTAGACTTTATAGGAAAAAATTTCTGAGCCCTGTACTACACTGCAGTGTGGATCAGCCTGCTTCTGGACTTCCCCTCTGGCTGGCCAGGGTTTCAGTGCTTTCTGATTTGCTCAGTTGATTATCATATGTCTATCTATTTTCTAGGTTTTAAAATTTTGTTACTGTTGTATGTTCTCCTATTCCATTTGTCTTTGTTGGTTTATACCCTTTCCCTCCCTTAGAGTAATTTGAGCAGAGTTTCAGGAGGTCATGGAGGTAAAGCTTTGAATTCACTCTACCATCTTCAGTCAGAAGTCTGAGGTAGGAATTACCAACTTCATTAGAAAAGAAAACCAAGTTTGCAAGAAGTTAATTCCTCAAGATCACAGAACAGAACTGGAATGCAAACCCAGGTCTCTTTGAGCCCCCAGAAAGTAATTCCACAAGGGGACCTATTTTGCTTTATTTACTGCTATACTTTTAGGACTTTGATTGGCATTTAGGAGGTACTGGATAAATATTTATTTTAGTTGTTGTTGTTAAGTCAATGTTTATAACCATTATGTTCTTCCATTGTCTTTAAGAAATGCCGATCTTCTCAAGGACACTTGTTTCAGTCTCTGGACTGTTCACATGATGGATTAAGATTCACAGAGGCCTCGGTTTGTCACTAACTTGTCATGCAGTGTGGGAGCAGAGACTATAACTCTTTGATTTTCAGTCTTCTCCAATTTTGTTCTTACCCTACTCAGCATGGCAGTGAGGACAATATAAGATATGGTGTCTGAAAGCTCATTGGGAAGTATGAAGTGTGAAATGTAAGGTTCTATTGCCACAATGTATAATGCTAAATATCACTAACCGTATAATATAAAATAAATCTCAAATAATAAATGTACTGTATATGTGCTCCTTCTCTCTTCAATCACTTTCTTGGCTTGACTCCAGGATATCAGACCCTTGGTCTCCTTCTATGTCATTGACTACTTTTCTCAATATCGTTAGCTGGCTTTTCCTCTTCATCTCAATCTCTAAATGTTGGATGGACCAGGGATGAATACTCAGGCCTCTTCTTTTCTCTCTTTATATCCTGTCCCTAGCTGGTCTCATCTAAGTCTATGGTTTAAATATTGTCTATTCCTATTAATTAATCACAATTTTTCAAGCTCCTTAATCTTTTTTTTCTTTTTAAAGATTGGCACCTGGGCTAACAACTGTTGCCAATGTTTTTTTTTTTTTTTTTTTCCTGCTTTATCTCCCCAACCCCAGCCCCATACATAGTTGTATATCTTAGTTGCAGGTCCTTCTAGTTGTGGGATGTGGGACGCCGCCTCAACGTGACCTGACCAGCGGTGCCATGTCCGCGACCAGGATCCGAACCCTGGGCTGCCGCAGCGGAGGGCGCGAAATTAACCACTCGGCCACGGAGCCGGCCCCTCAAGCTCCTTAATCTTTCCTCTAATCTCTAGGGGCCTATATTCAATCTCTTTTAGAATATCTGCTCTAGGATATTAAATGGGCGCCTCAACTCTAACACACCACTTTATTCCAGTATCTGTCAGTCCTGGCACTATTGACATTTTAAGCTGGAGAATTCTTCATTGTAGGGGGCTGTCCTATGCATTGTAGGATATTTAGCAGCATCCCTGGCCTCCATCTGCTATATGACAGTGGCATCCCCACCCTAGTGTGACAATAACAATGTCTCCAGATATTGTTGTGTCCCCTTATAAGCAAAATCATTTCTAATTGAGAACCGGTGCTTTATTCTATCCCTCAACAAATTCTGCACCTCTCCAGTTTTCTCTACCTGAGTGAAAGACACCATTATCCATCCAAAAACCTAGAATTCATCCATAATCCTTTTCTTTACCTCACTTCCTACATCTAATGTAGCAGGAAGTCCCAAGAAACTTTATTTTCAAAATTGGTCCATTCTTACCTCACTCCAACTGCCACCTGCATTAGTTAGTTTTGCTGTGATAGTGATGTGTAACAAACAACCCCAAAATATCAGGGGCTAACAACTGAGATTTTTTTCTCTCTCACCAGTCTGTGAGTTGACTATGATTCTGCCAGACTATGTTTCCTATTCTTGGACCCAGGCCCAAAGATTAGAGACTAGTTGGAGCATGTTCCTTTCTACTCTCAGAGAATAGGAACACAAGTGGGAAAGCAGAAGCAGGGAAGGCCTTTTAAAACCTTCGCTCAGAACTGGCACATTCTCACTTCTGCTCATATTCCATTGGTCAAACTAAATCACATGGTCAAACTAAAAGTCAGTAGGACAGAGAATACACTCCACCAACAGGGAAGCCACAGCGAAGCCTGGGTAGGAAGGAAAAATTGTAAACAAGTACTACCTACAACTTCACCCTAGTCCCAGCCTTGAGCATCTCTGACCTGATTGACATCAACAGCCTTCCACAGGGTCTCCCTGACTCTGCTCATGTTCCCGTACAGCAACCAAAGTGATGGTTTAGAAACACAAGTCAGATTCCATCACCCTTTGACTTAAAACTCTCCAATGGTTTCTCATCACACTAACAATAGAAATCAGTCTCCCTCGTTGTCAAAAAAAAGAAAAAAGCATATATGGTATGCTACCTTTTGTGTAAGAAATAAAATAAAAAGAAACTCATTAATATAAACCACGAAACAATGAAGTAGCTTATCTACAAGGCACGGTGAGGGAGGGACAACAGGGTGGAAAGGAAATGAGGAAGAGCGGCACATCTCTGAGGATACCTTTTTGTATAATTTTGATTTTATGAACACTGTGTAACGTCAGTCTTGGGCGGGATTGTAGTTTGGGGGAGGGTTGGGGAAGAACTGCAAGCAAGTCTTCAGCTCCTTTTCGGAGGTTTGATTTTTGTGTTGATGTGAGTACAGCAATTTTGAAACTACTTTTGATGTATATAAGTTTGAACAATGACTAAATGAGTTGATATTGTTGAGAGTCAGGGAGCCAGCAGTAGAAGAGACATAGAAATATAAAATGGGGAAAGGCAAGGAAGACCTTTGTGGGAGAAGGACTGGAATTGGAGGTATTGGTGTGAACCCGTGATTCTAAGATATTTATATACTGGTGCATATGCATGTATATGTGTGCAAGTTTATGTATGCATGTATAAGTGTGTGCATAATATATAGGTATACATACGTGTGTGTATATATGTATACAGACACATGTATGTATTTCCTGGTTCTGTCTACTGAAAGAGCCCAGAAGCAAAGATACCCTAGTAACAGATCTTGATCTCTAAGATCATTCCCTGCTAAAAAGAACCAGAGCTTCTTGGAGAAACTGCTGATTACAGAGCTATGGCAAGGTAGGTAAAAGATGATCCTAGAACATCTCATTTTGCTATATTACTATGGGATCCAATATGGTAGCCACTAGCCGCTGGTGGCCGTTTAAAATTGCATTAATTAAAATTAAATAAAATTAACATGTCATTTCCTCAGTTGCACTAGTCACATTTCAAGTGCTCGGTAGCCACATGTAGGTAATGGCTACAGTATTGGATAGTGCAGATATGGAACATCTCCATTGTTGCAGAAAGTTATATTGGACAGCGTTATACTAGCAAGTACAAAGGAGTGCTCTGAGAAATGATGAGGTCATATCACATGAACCAGTGGAAGGGAAGACTGGGAAATTGAGCACTGAAATCATTAAAAGCATTAATGGCATATATACCATTGGAAACATACAAATCCATGAATCAGTAGTGATGACAAATGGATAAATAAACACATATATAAATGCGGAAGAAGGGAGGGCTTTTGCTTACAACAGAATACAAAGGACAAACAGGTGAATGTGGAAGGAATCTTGCAATTTGAAATCACCATTTTGCAACCATCACAGTAAGGATTGGTTCAGTTAAGAATCATTAGTGGATGCTAAATATAGAGAGAAATTTTGATGAAGGGCAAGATATTTGCATGGTCTCCCTGATTGCTTATTGGTTGTAAGAAAAAAAAATTGTAACTTTACAGTGGAGAAATCAGATAACGCCTTGACTGGGTGATTAGAATTAACATTACCAGTGAGGGGCAGATGGCCATTGAGTTCCTTTACTTGTGCCAACCTGGGAAGGACACATCATTTAGGTATTGTTCTGGCTGGGATCCATTACCTGAACCTAATCACTAATGAATCATCAGATAAACCCAAAATGAGTAATGTTTTATTTGGCACATGACAACTAAATGAAATTCCTGCCTAAACAGGATTCTGTATTGGAGAGGAAAAAATGCTGTAAGGGACATTGCTAGGTCACTTGATAAAATCGCATCATGGATGGAAGTTTAGATTAAGTATTATAGTAATGGTAAATTTACTGAAGTTGATTACAATGCAGCGGTTATGTAAGAGAATATTCCCATTCTCAGGAAATACACGTTGAAGTGTTTAGGGGTAAAGGGCCACGATGCATGCAACTTACTCTCAAATGGTTCAAAAAAATTGTACACACACACACATAACTGATAAAGCAAATGGGGTAAAACGTTAACAGGCAAATCTGAATAAAAGTCGTGTGAGTCTTATTTGTACTACTATTCTTTTAACTTTTTGTAAGTTTGATATTATTTTGAAATAAAAAGAAAAAAAGCGATCTTCTTAACCACGTCCTATCAGATCTTTCGTAATCTGGTCTCTGTTTCTCTGACCCTGTATTTTATGTTTTCTTTCTCCCTCTCCCTCGGACCTGAAATACACCAGACTTGTTCTAGACGTCGGGTTTTTAGATCTGCTTTTCCCTCTGCCTGGAACACTCTCCCTGGGTGTTTGCAGAGCTTGCGCCCTCACGTCACTGAGATTTAGGTCTTGGTTTAAGTGTCATCTCCTCAGAGAGGCCTTCCTGGAAATGGTGTCCATTTCTTCTTTACACTTACTATTGACTGAATTTTTATTGTGTGTTTCTTCAAGTGAACGCATATTCCATAAGGAGAGGGACTTTTGTCCACTGCTGGTTCCTCGGTGCCTAGAACAGCTGCTCAGTAAATATTTGTTGAATGAATAAATGACGGTTTCCTTCACGGTTACTATGGCCTTCACTTTATCATTAATGTGTCTAGCAGGTCAGCACTCCATTATGACCCTTGTAGAAGTTGGTCCTGGGTCTTCTGCATCTTGGCAATGACACTGAAGAGTTTGTGCCTGGAATCAGATGTCACAGATCCCAGCCCCGGCTCTACCATTCATCTGTCCTTGCCTTTGGGCATGCTAGTGACCTCATAGAATTTTTTTGGTGAAAATTTAATAAGATAAAGAACATAAAGTATTTAGCACATTGTCTTGCACATAATAGTCAGTAAATACTTGCTACTTTAATTATTATTGTATCTGCCTAGCACAAAGCCTGCCAGATCGTAGGTATTTAATGACTATTGAATTGCCAAATGTAAGAATGCCATTCTCATTTCTTTTTCTTCTTTTATTTTGGAAAGTACTTTCTAATTTTGGAAGTGGCATCTGGTTGCTGCCTTTTGTTAGCAGAGAAACAATAAAGTCAAACATTGAAAACATTTTATGTACTATGATTTAAATTTTTAAAATTCTTTTTTAGGAATTTATTTTATGTTATTGTTTGCAAGATTCTAAATCTTAGATGTTTTTGTGTATATTGTTCTGATTACAATAGATTTTTCCACAGTGATGTAAAAGCATTGTTTAACCAAACTGGCATTATGGTTTGTTTTCCAGTGAAGTGCAACAAATATATAGCTCAAAAGACACTATTTTTAATGTTATTTTTTCCTTTACATGTTTTGCTATAATTTTTTCACTAAAATCCATATAACTCATTTTAAAGAGAAAAGAAAATCTATTTTATTTATTTCTATTATTCATATTTATATTATTTTTCAGTTTACTTCCCTGTCCTAGATGTCCATCGAGATTTCAATATTTCAGAGCAATTTTAATTTTTTTTTCCAGAATGAAAACAATTTTTAATTGATGTGTTGGTGAATCTTTGTCTCTTTTCACATATTTAGGATTTTATTTTATATCTATATTTTATATATTATTTTAATTCTTGCTCATAAATGTGGTAATTCTTTCCCTCTTCTTTATGTGACCATTAATAATTCTTTGACTTATAAGAAATTATTAGTATACTTCGGTACTTTTTTTCTGAATTACATTTTGTCTGATAATATTTTGTCCCACTTGTTCTTTTTAATTAAGGCTTTTCCTTTTCTTTGATAGTACATTTTTATTATTGAATAATGTAAGAAGTTTTAATAGCCTATTCATTTCTTTCAGATTATGTTACATATGCTTAAAACCTGTAAGGACCTGGTCTAAAGTTGTCTAAAAAGAATTTATGATGTGAATCTGTACCCATTACATTAGTCTAACCCCTATTCTAAATTAAAAATCAGAGTGCATATATGACAAAAGATTTCACCCCCATTGTCCATTTTGGAATGTATTTATGCAAACAGATTTTTAAGGATATAAAGATCAAACTACAGTTTTTGGTAAATGCAGAGAACTCGATAAGGTATTGTAAATTAGGGTATTCTCTGACAGCTACACTAGCAAAATTGACACTGGAATTTATTCTTTGACCTCAGGGGACCTCTTGTGTCTGTTATGTGGATCCAGCAGGATAATACTGTTGAAACTGCTGGAGTACCGATTTCCTTATATTTGAGAAACTCAGCTTGGTAAATAATTATTAATTCTTAATTTTAAAAACACTTCTGGGCAAGTGTTATGGGTTGAAAGGTGTCCCGCCAATATTCGTATGCAGAAGTCCGAATGTGACTGCATTTGGAGAGAGGAGCTTCGAAGACGTGATCAAGTTAAAATGAGGCCATGAGAGCGGGCCCTAAACCAGTATGGCGGACATCCTTGTAAGAGGAAGCTTGGACACACAGACACCAGGGATGTGTGCACAGAGAAAGGTCACATGAAGACACAGCAAGAAGGCAGCCATCTGCAAGCCACCGAGAGAGGCCTCAGGAGAAGCTAACCCTGCTGACACCCTGGTCTTGGACTTCCAGCATCCAGAACTGTGAGAAAATAAATTTTTGTTTACACCACCCAGTGTGTGGTACTTTGTCATGGCAGCCCTAGAAAGGAATACAAGTCTCTCAATAATTCTCTTGGTTTGACAAAGAGAATTTTCAATTTTAATGGGTGTTGAAAATTTTTCTCATTCCCCAAATTTGTTAATTGGGGAAAAACAGTCTTTCAACAGCATAAATATACCTGAGGCAGAGGACAAAGATAGACTTTGTGTGGGCTATTCACATTCTTTATTTTATCCTACATTCCATCATCCTCTTGTCCAATATGATTACTTTATTCTCATTTAAATAAGACTTAAGGATAGAAAGGATATTAAAAAGTTCATTATACAACAAAGTGAGAATAGGACTTTCTAAATGACTCAGACATTTTCTGGATTATCCTATTGAGGGCTTTAAAAAATGGAATATAGGATAATGGAAGAGACCTTCGTAAGACTTAATATTCCAAAGTTTTACCTGTTTCAGACAATAACACAAAAGTTCTCCTTTCCCAGGGCCAAGATTCAAGCCACAATTCTTGACAGTTTTTTTCTACTCTGTGATGCGAGCATTAGTATTATTCAATGTACATACCCAGCTTTACCAGGCGAGTTTACTTGATGGACTAAGTTTTAAATATATAGTTTAGCCAATCTTTTATCAGAGTTCCGATTCCTTTTTTTTTTTTTTTTGAGGAAGATTAGCCCTGAGCTAACTACTGCCAATCCTCCTCTTTTTTGCTGAGGAAGCCTGGCCCTGAGCTAACATCCATGCCCATCTTCCTCTACTTTATATGTGGGATGCCTACTACAGCACGGGGTGCCAAGCGGTGCCTTGTCCACACCAGGGATCGGAACTGGTGAACCCCCACTCTGAGAAACAGAAGGTGTGAACTTAACCACTGTGCCACCAGGCCAGCCCCTCAATTCTTAAATATGGTTGCTAAAACATAGTTTAAAATCTGAATCTGAATCAGTCACCCCTGGTCTTTTATTTGGTTAAATATGTAATTTATTTCTATCAACAGCCAATGGCATTTGTAGAGGAAGCGTCGCCCATGTTGGCGTTGTCTTAGGAGCTGACTGAAACAGTCCTCATCTTCCTCTTCCTGGGTTCAGTTTTCCGTGCTCAGGTTTGCATGCTTTGACCAGTCTGGTGAATGTTCTGAGTCACGTGTAATACTTTCAATGAGCCTTTTCAGTTCTCATTTTAGAGGCAAATGAACTAATTTCTCTGAGACATTAGCTCGATTAAGAATGCTTAGTCCAGTAAATGGAAAGGCGGGGGGGGGGGGGGGGGGGGGTGGGTGAGAACTGAGAATCTACTGAGAAAGTGCTGTGGATGCGAAGGGTTTGGCCAGCCCAAGGGATCTGGGCGCTTGGACAAGGGTTGCTGTAAGAGCATCCCAAACCTGGGTGGATGTGAGGTGCGATGCAGGACCTGGGTGTGAAAACTGAGTGAGGTGGCATACGTGGTAGGGACAGGGTTTGGAGCTCAGGGAAGGTCAGCTGGGTCTTAATCCCTCGTGCCTTCGGCAGTATTGCTCAAGACGGTCGTCAGGGAGATCCAGGCAGTGGGATGCAGGCAAGGCGTCCGGAGCAAAAGGGACAGACTCCAGCTTGGACGCAGGGTCTGGAGGCTGTAGTTCAGGCTGGGCGTCAGAAAACTCTGGGAGCTCCGCAGACGGGCAGGAGGGAGACAAGCGGAGGAATGCGCGTGTCCCAGGAGGCCCAGTAGAGGTGTTCACTGCTTGTGTTCCAGGATTTCTATTATTTTGGACTGACAAGTCTGGCGGGTGTGTGTCAATAGCCAGGAAGGGGTCAACTATGCTTTTAGCAGAAGCAAAAGGCCACAGGATTTGATGCATTTGTTTTACGTGTTTAAGTAGCTCAGGTAATTGTTTTCCTAACCACAGGGGGAGTACTTTTTTTTTTCAAGAAAAAGAAAAAAGTCCAGTGACAAGATAATGGTATGAAATATCTTAGTAATATTTCCAGAAACTGCTTTGCTTTTCAGAGGAAATTTTATCTAAATCCAATGTCATAATCAGGGCAGGAGGGGAGGCACTGTGCATCTAAAACTATCTCCTAACTCGGGAAGCTTTTGTTTCTCCTATGGGGCTGAGAGCGTGTTGGAGGTGGAGAAGCTGGGTTCCGTGTGCCCAGTGCTACCATAATGCGGATTCACCCAGCTCCAGTTTGGGCCGTAGTGGAGGAATTAGGCACATCATCAGCTTCCTGAGGGAATCTAAAGATAACTCTGGAACAACAAGGCGGGGGTGGGGGTGAGGGTGAGGTTGGGGGACTCGGGGCTGGGAGTGCAGCGCGGCCACATTGTTTCTCTGGGAACTACAGCCTGCATAGCCCTCCTGGGAGGATGCGCCTACGTGCCCATGTGACCTTGCCCCTTGACCAAGCAGTTTGGATTGTGGTGGCCACCCCGCCAGGCGGACTTAATCCCTTGTCTGGTAAGTGACCCAAAGATTCTTTCTCTCAAGAACTTGAATCAAAGGACTCAGTTTGTGGTCAGTGCTGGATCTTGAAGTCATGCAGTATTGGGGTCAGCGTCTGTGCCTTTAAAGCCAGAACCGCCTACAAGCTAAGTTGAGGGCAGTCGGAGGAAGTATGACTAAGGCAGCCTCTCTGAAGACAAGAGAATACAGCAGGCAAAGAGAAACAGAGCTGGGAGCCAGTGTTGGGTGGGGGAGTGTGGAGACGGGTGGGAAAAGAGAGATGAAGGTAAAGAAACAGACCAAGAGGCTGAGAAAGTGTTTGTTTGGACTTTTGATGACTTGTCTCTAGCTTCATGTCCCGTGAGGCCCCCTTTATTGGAACTCGCTTGAGTAATGTTTATTCCCTGCTCCTAAACTAATTCTGACTAAAACAAACACAAAAAGTTAGGCCAAAGAACTGCTTGTAGAAATGAAGTATATTCAAGAGAAGGCAGGTCTGAAAGTACTTAAAGCTTCATGAATAGAATTTGACATGAATAAAAAACTCTAGACATAGATCAAGCTATGAAGGGTCAATAAGTGTGAAACTATAAACAATAGTGTTCTCAGAAGTTACTTTCACTGAGATATTTTCAGGGTCAGCAGTCAGCAATTTTGGAAACTTCTTGCAGTATATCAGAAATTTTAACTGACTGCTGAAAGCTTGCCTAATAATTTTAATGTCACCTTTTATTTGGTATTTTATACTTCCTTAACTGGAGATGTCTGAGGGAGGGAAAATGTACTAATATTATGAGAGAGACAAAAGCTCTTAAGTCTATATGTTCTCAGAGGAGAGCTTGTCACCTGCCAAGCTGGCGACAAGAGAATGTAAAAGAAAAGTCACATTACTTTCAGCTTGCGTCCAAGAGTTATGGTTATGGGTGGTTCATCCAGCAGCCCTGATCTATTTCAGTGATATTTGTGGATTATTTATTTTCCTTTGGCATTATCTAGTGCCCGAATTTTGTGAAAAGAAGTGCAACTCAGACCTCTGTGGATGTGTTTTGCTCTTTGCTACTCATTCAATTAAAAACAGGAGAGATACATTAATATGTTGAGTGGGTTGACTAATCATTTATATTATAATTTAATGAAAAGAAGGGAAGAAAACAGCATGAATGAGGATCTGGGAACGGTTTCAAAACAGAAGTTCAGAGATTTGGGGGAGCAGGGTAGATCACGCTAGAGCCACTGACAGAGGCCTCTCTCTCTCTTTCTAAACTAAGGACCTCCATTTTTGAGGAAAAAACCTCTAGGGCTATGCTAATGACCTCAAATGATATCATGAAATTCTCAGGATATCATTGATTTTTGTGGTATTAAAAATCAATATCTTTAGGAGAACTGAATGGGATATTATATGTAAGCATCCCCACCTCAGTGTCTGCTATGGGAAGGTGTTCCACAAATGCATTTTTAATTTGGGAGGAGGTGTCACTAATGCAAAAGCCTGGGCATCATTGTTCTTGATTTCAGGAGAAGATCCTTGAACCTGAATATTGAATTAATAGGGCCTTGAAACAGAAGTGAAGCTTTATCTGAGGCCTTTGACCATTGATCATGGCAGGAATCAGAATTGTCTAATCATCTAAGTGATTGAACTTTTCATATAATAAAGCTGTTTCTGTGGCGTAATGGATATGAAGTTTGTTATCAACAGAACATTGTTGATTTGGTAGCAGAAATTCTCTGGAAGAAGCAGTATGCTGCTGATCCTTTCTCTGGTTTCTGTCTGTATTAAACTTACTCTAATGAAAAAATATGTGACCACGTGCTGTCAGGGACTTCCCACCCTTTCTGTTTCTTTGAGAGAGGGAAACTGTAAGAGGTCAAACTTTAGCACAACTCTTCCCACTGGGGTGAAACGTAAGCTCTTTAGCCTGGCACGCAAGATCCTTCCGGATCCAACCTTTCTTGTGCCCCATCTTCCCTAACCCCCTCAGGGCCTTGCAGACATACTGAAGTAACCACTTAGGGGTCTCCGGAAACCCCATTGTCTCTTTGCATCCATGTTCCCTCTCTCTGAAATGACCTCTTACCACATTTCTCCAGTCTGTTCTTTCAGAGTCAGCTCAGGCATCCCTGGGCAGCCCTCCTTGACTCTCCCAGTCTGCAGTCCCTTTTACAATCATTTCATTTGATTCTCATGGCAATACATGACTTAGGAAGGGCAGCTATTAGTTAAGAGCATTCCCATTCAATGAATGAGGAAGAGGAGATAAAGAGAAGCGAATTGCCCAAGGCCACAAAGCTTAGAAGTGATGGAGTCATGACTGGTACCCATATCTTCTTACACTAGGTCTGATGTTTTATTTCCGTAGCCCACACTGATTTTGGAAGAGACAGGCCAGGATGAAATTTTCCTTCTAGTTTTAGCTGCTGCAGTTGGCAAGGCTAATAAGACAAAAAAAATTTTGGATGAGAATGAGGGACAATTCCAATAGGAAAGTTGTGTTTTACTTTATGAATAAATATTTATTTGAAGTTCAATAGTCATCTCCTAGTATAACTGAGGTTTTAGAATGAGTGTCTATTAGCAATCTCCTTTGATTATACCTATCTCTAGCAGAAGTCAGCAGAACTCGATTCCGAGGGAAACAGGCTATAATGTTGCTCTTTCACGTCTCTCCCACTCAAGGGCTCTGCTTATGTAGTGATTGTTTCATTGCTATTGGGCAAAGCTTGATTAGATTATAGTCAATTTGCTAAATGTGGGCAAAGATTTGAACATGACTGTAACTAACTTTCCTTGAGAAATTAACTTTTAAATTCAATTTTGTTTCTCTGGGTTGTTTTATTTCTCTAAACACTTCTCTTCTTTGCATTGTTTATATTTTTAAATGCTCACGGACACTTTTTCATTAAGTCTTTTCTGAGACATGTAGTATTTCCGGGGTTTTCCCTCATCAACCAGCCTCTCTGTGTTGGGGCACATTTTTGTTTTTATTAAGTTTAGATTTTCTCTAAAAATACTCAAACTCTATCTTGGGCGTGATCTCATCAGTCAGATGTAGGGTAGAGAATGGAGACATCCCCTTTCCTCCCTCTAAATTTAGTGCTGCTTTTACTGCCTATTTGGATCACTTATACCTCAGGGCTGTAAGTTTCCCAGGATGCCCATGACATGTCTTCTTATGGAAAAGATGAGGGAAAGGTCAAGTTTATTGACAGGGTATTATGTCTTAGGATTCAACAGAAGTTGGCTAGACTAGAACTTGAAATTGTATGCGTTGGAGACTGCAACGGAAGTCAGAGTCTTGGCAAAGAGTTATCAACAAAGAGCCCAAGATGATGTACCTAGATGGCCCGGAAATGGACAGAGAGTAATAGTAGGGATTCTGGGGCCAGTAATCCTGAAGATCCAGGCAGTGAGTCTAGGGATGAAGTTTGGGAAAGGAAGGTGACTGGAGCAGGGACATGCTGAACAGGACCCTGGAGTGCTAGAGGCAGAGTTGGTACTCAGAGAAGAGAGCGGGGCAGGCTGTATGCACCAGGGGGCGCATTGAGGTGTGGTCTTGGGAGAGGGGCCATTTTCACAAGTGGGACATGGACCAGGAGAAGGATAACTCAATGCTGGGCTTTTCTTGACAACACTACATGGAATCTTGTCTGCCCACTACATGGAATGTTGTGTTTCATTCTCCTAGAAATTTCCAAGGTGATACCTTATAAATGATTCTCTGTGAGTGCAAGAAAAGATGAATAAAATGAAACCCTAGCCTTATTATTTTTCTTCTCTCTTGAGAACTAAGACATTTTTGCTATTTTGTTTCTTGGGACAGTATTCTATCTTTGTTGATTAATCTAGAGAAGGAATTATGTTTGTTAGAATTTCACTTTATGCAAGAGAAGAAAGTTTCTCATTGACAAGCCTGTGAATTCTGTTATGATGAAGAGAAGTGATTGAAAGTAACTTCACCCTCTCAACTGAAAAACAAATGGGTTGTCTCTAGGAAGTTTCTAAGTTTTTGGCCATCAGCTCCAACCTTTCCTTCCCTATTTATATAGTGGTATCTCCCTGTGCCCACTTTAGGACCAAGAACACTCCAGTTTCTGAGCAGAAAGTATATTAGCAGTTGGACTGTTAATAGTAAATAAAAAGAAGGACTTTTGATTTAATTGTTGCTCCCTAAAGAGCAGGAACTGGGTGCCCATGATAGTAGGATTTCTTTGGAGAGTGGCAGACCTGCAAGATTTTCTCTTGACAGTAATGAGACCCATGAGGTCTTACCCTCTCATGAGCTCCATGTCTCATTTGGTCTTTGGGTATAATGGCTGTACTGCTGGGGTCAGCTCTGGTTGTTTCCTAATCCCATGTTACCTGGTCCTGGTTAAATACTCTTTCACACTGATTGATATTGCCAAGGTCAAGCGTGCCTCCTTGCTAAGACAGCACCCATAATGACAAGAGCTGAATATGGCTGGAGCCATCACCACAACTAGCATAACCACCACCATTATTACCACAACAAAACAACAAAGTAACTGGGAAGGAGTAGATTTGGGAGGAAAATAACAGAAGGAAGCTTGATTTCTTTGAATGGGAACTTGAAATTTGCCACCTGTTTCTAGAGCAGGTTTATTGACTGCCTAATCCTTATTTATTTTTTAAAGTAGGACCTCTTCCTTGAATTAAAATATAGGTTAGATTAGCAGTCATAATTAGGAGAGGAATATATAATAATACCTCTGTGTCTTTAAGTCATAAAAACAAATGACAGCAAACAAACCCCTGAAACACTGGATTCATGGATTCTTTTTTCATGCTGTATGTGAAGAAGGGGAGATGTTCTAGAATTAGAAACTGCCCCCTTTGGATGATGGAGCTCTTATTAGATTTATATGTTCAATTTCAAAGAAGAGTCAATCGAAAAAAAGGATTTATTAAGAGCGTAGATGGTGGGTCGTGAAAAGGACCTTCTATCATGAGGAGAAAGATAATTTCATTTCCCCCCAATATGTTTCAATACAATTTAAAATAGCACATTAACCTTATCTTCAAATTATTTTGGCTTGTAGCAAATATCCTTGCAACGCAAACCTTTAAGATGCTCTCAAAAATAAATAATATTAAAGCTATTTAGCAATGCAAATGAGCTTATGACATTATTGGAAACAGTTTCAACGTGTTGATAAACTGCAATTAAATTGCTTAATTATCAAGGTGCTGTAACTAAGTCACATTTAATGAAAAATAATGCTGATGTATATTTACATAGCTCTTACTTGTACATCAAGTACAAATGCACTATAATACAGTTTCCCATGAAGATTCTGTAGCTATGTGAAATATATAGATGGCATTCTAAAAAACCAAAAATATTAAAATATTATGACTGGGCATTTAAAGATGTTGATTATGGACAGTGATACTATCTCAGTGAATTTCGAATAAACTCCAGCATCTCAGATATTTATATGGGATGTGCGACTCCTCCCACTTCTGTAATTATCTGGGTAGAACCTGTCCATTGTTTGAATCTCACTCAGCTCAGCTTTCAACTCGTCTTCAGGGAACTTTTCTTACTCTTCCTCCTTCCTTCGAACACCCCAACTGCCTTTCTTTGATTTCCCCTGCAATATTTGACTCTTCCTGCCTTTCTTGCATCGTTGAGTTTGTCTTATTTTTTCTCCTAGAGAAGCCCCTAAGGTTCACGATTCATTTCCTACACTTTTGCAAGTCTTACAATGAGGATATCATAGAAGTTAATTTAATAAGTGAATGCCTCCTAATTCCATTGTCCTGTTTTATTTTCTTCATAGATAGTATCACTAGCTGAAATTACTGCATTTTGCCATGATTGTTTCTTAGTCGTGTATCATCTCTCACTCCCCACAAGGAGCAGGGACCTTAGCTGTCTCATTTGCCTCAGGATTCCCAGCATTGGGAGTAATAGCTGACACATGGTAGGAGCTCAATAAATGTTGACGGATGATTGAATAAATAGTTGGCATAGAGATGTACAAATTATCCAAATAATGCAAATAGGAGAAGGATAGAAGTGGTGTTGACATGATTGGATTTACATATTAAAAAATTAATGTAGGGGGCTGGCTCCATGGCATAGTTAATCATTGCACTTAATCAGTCCCCTGTATCCTTTGAAATCTGGACTCTGTCGGTTTCTGCGCTTCTTGAGGTCTCTGACCTCCCTCCATGTGCTGATGCTCCACCAAAGCTTCTCCCCAGTCTCAGAAATTCTAAAAGATACTGTGGATTTGTAGTCAGACTACAAAGTTCAAACAGATTGTGATTTCATAATGTTCCCTTGGCTTTAGTTATAAAGATATTCTGAAGCTTTCAGGTTCTAAGGCATATTCAAAGTTTGGATTTAGAGGGAATTTTATTTAGTCTGAAGGTTGGTTTGTTTTTCTCCAGAATAAACCAGGTCCCCATGTGTAATAAAAGGCATGTCATGTTTAATACATACCTGAGCAGATCTGGATCCTTATTGCAAACATAAAATTCCATCAGCTGTAAGAGCCCAGGACCCTGGCTCTGCAGGAACCTTGGGGGCATCAGGCACCCAGGATGTTTTAGCTTTTCATTCCCCTCCAGATCCACACGTTGCATTTTTCAGATTTTTTCAAAATTATTTCCAAAATGCATTGGAAGCACAAGGCTGTCTTTTCAGTCTTTACCATTTTCTCTAAATGTCCCCCTGAATTTTAGAATTTGGTTCTTCTTTAAATGTTGAAACATTCGGTAGGGAAAAACACCTTTTCTTTCCCCTTACTTGCTTGTATTTTTCAGCTTCTAGAAATAATGCACACTGTAGCAGCACCTGCAAGCATGAATAAACACACAATAATAAATGAGTTGGAGTTCAAGCAAAGTGTTGCAGGCCACTTCTGGCATCCCCGGTGCCAGCCTCTACAGAGTTTTTATGTTGCCGGGTCAGCTGGTGGGAGGGCTCTGGGAAGGTCAGGAGAGCCAGCAACCCTGCTCCTCTCTTCCCCTGCACATGCTGGGCCAGGACTGGGAGCAGAGTAGGTGTTTAGGAAAGGTTCGCTGAATTTGTTGCCAGCGTTAGGAATCTAGAGTGGTAGCAGTGATAGAGCGTGATACTGACAGCCACCATTTACTAGGATCCACTGTGTGCTCAAGCACATGTGCGGTGCTCTCTGTGCACTGTCCGGAAGCATACTGGATATTTGATTGAGCAATTCTGTTGTAGCTGTTTTGATATAGCTGCTTGGCGGCCACGGACATTTTAATAAACGAACTGTGATATTTTCAGCTTTGTCTATTACCAAGTCACGGCACTCTCACTATCTCCGAGCCACAGCCCGTTACCAACTGCCAGTCCTGGGGCAGGGCTTGGGCAGGGGTGAGGGAGAGGCATCCACTCCAAAGCACGTGGAAGCGGGGTTCATACAGTCACCACGCTTGCTAAACACAAAGCCTTCTTGTGCCATCAGTTGTCCTAAAAGGGCGGCTATTCATTCTCTGAGAATTTGCTCCTGTGTGTCTTAGAGTCTCAGGTTTCCCCTTGAACATTCAGTGGTCATACTCAATGATTTTAGTTAATTAGCACAGGTACCTACTCAATAATAAACTTTTTGATTTCCAGTTGAAAAACTGGAGCAGTGACTCCCAGCACGCCAGGAGGGGCATATTAGAATACACATTTTAAAAGGGATATTTAGTATGTAACAATTTTATCTCTGGGAAAGGATAAAAATAATCTTTAAAAATATCAACCACACAAAAATGAATAAAATAGAAAGTAAAAGTCCTCCATAGTTAGGGGAGGGGTTCAGGATGGACAAGAGGCAATTATGACTGTACTTATTACTTAGTGACCCAAAACAACAGCAACAAAACAGTGCTTTTCCTACATCAAAACAGGCAGAACAAAATTCCTGCTTCAGTCTCTGCAAGCGGGGTCTCACACCCCTATTTCATAGACTTTGTCCAAGGTCACACAGCTTTTTAAGCATCAGAGCCAAGTCTCCCTGATTCACAGACTCTAACGTTTGCAGTTGTGCCTTCTGTGCCAAACAGAAGGTCTGAAATAAAGTGACCAAGGCACTGGCAGCTGGCTGCAGGCAGCTTCTGGGCAAGGTGCTGGGTGTTGAACAGCGTTGGCGAACAGCCCCAGCTGTGCAGGCTGGAGCGTGAGGTGGGTTGGGACAACATTCAGACCCTGCAGGCTGGAGGTGTCCTCAGCCCTTCCAAGGGCGCGGGTGGCTGATCCTGGTGTTTGGAGTAACACTTGCTACCTTGGCTGATACGCAATGGTTCTCTTACCTCGTGGGAGTGTCAGTGGTGTCATACTATAATGTCATCTATGAGGAAGGATGGACAGGAAGCAGCCACACTTGCCAGACCTATTTGTAGTTTTGGAATTCTCAGGCAAAAATGGGCCATTATAGCCCATTGTCTTAGAAGCTATAGCTAATTATCTTAGAAGAAAACCCATAGCAACAGCAAGCTGTGAAATGATGTTGTGGTTGTTATTCTGTCTACCCTGGATAGGGAAAATGGTATTCATGGAACTTTCTCTCTGCCTCCATCAAAAGATTTCACTTACCAGAGCCCTGCTGAGGTTGTGTGTATTGCGACAGGTGCCGTGGGTAATTGCTCCCCTTCCTCTAAGATTCTTTTTGTTATTGTTTAATAAATAAACAAAATCCACTAAGGTCTGTGGTCAGTTGATCTGATTATGGTGAAAAATCTTTTCTCTCTCAGCTGGAAAAGCTTAGGGACTTATACTTTTGTGTTTCGAGATTATAGGAGAAAATAGGTTTAGCTATTTCTGTTGACTGAGGTAGAAAATATTTGGCAGTAAAATACCATGAATTGATTATAGGAATTCCAGGGATTAGAGTTATAAAATATTAGAATTGGAAAGAGGGTTGGAGAGTAACTATTTCTTTTTAAATTAATTAATTAGATCAACTAATATTTATTAATTACCTACTATATGCCAGGCATTGTTCCAGGTACTGGGCCACATCAATGAATGCAGCAGGCAGAAATCTCTTCCAACCCTGCTTCCATTTTACAGATGAAGAGGCTGAGTTTCAGAAAGGTCACACGCTTCAAATTACACAGTTAGTTAAGGGAGAATGGCGTTTGGAGCCTGGTTCTCCCCCTTTCAGCTCTGAGCCATTTCCATGATATCATGTCACCCAAGTTTTAGTCAGAGAGAGATGAAGTCAGTGTCCACGTTGAATAAGATTTTATTATATTTTATAGCAGATTTTTTGTTCATTGAAATAACAGAGCTCTGACTGTGTGTGTGTGTGTGTGTGTGTGTGTGTATGTATGTTAAGATTCCTTCCTGCCTTTCTCTCCTCTCTACCAAAAATACTCTTTAGTGTCTACTATGTATGTAGTGCCTGGCGTGTAGCAAGCACTCCACAAATGCGTTTTGAATAAATGAATGGGGATACAGCAATGAGCAAGAGAGATGTGCTCCCTGGCCTTGTGGAGTTTGCACTCTAGAGACAGTGTGGGATATTAAACGTGGTCACAAATTATTTGCATCATCTCTATCAACAGGTAGAACCTACTTTCCCACACGTAGAATCTGGGCTGGCCTTGTGACTGACTCTGACCAACAGACTGTGACTTACGTACGTCATAGGATCTCTGCTCCTTCACAGGAGCTTGTACTCTTACCTTCTTAGAACACTTTGCCCTTTGTGAAGAAGCCTGGCTTAACTTTCTTGAAGTTGAAAGATCCCATGGAGAGAGTCTCAGCTCTTCCAGCCAGCCCAGCTAAGCCTAGTCCCCAAGCTACCCGACAGCTGAATGGAAGGTCATGAAGAGCCCCTAGTCAAACCCCAGCACCATGATAAATTATGATCATTATAATTTTAAGCCATTGTTTTTCCAGCAGTAGATAATTGCTGTAGGGGGAAACAATCATTAATTGAATAATCACTCAAATTGTAATTACAATTCAGAATAAGTACTGTGGAGAAAGGAACATGGTACTATGAAAGTAAGTAAAAGAGGAATTGATTCTCTCTACAGAACTAGGGAAGGCTTCCACGAAGAGTAAAATTTGCGTTGAGATCTGAAAGCCCAGTTAAAGTTAGTTAGAAGAGTGAGGGAAAAGTGTTTCAGAGAGAGAGAAGAGCATGTGCAAAGGCACTGTGGTATGGAAAAGTGTGTATTCAAAGATCTGAGAGAAGGCTAGTGCAGCTAGGGGGCTGAAGTTGAGGAAGATGTTAGGCAGGGGTTACACTTTCTAGGACCTTGTAGACTATGTTAATATTTCTGGTTTTTATCAGAAAAGCAATGGGAAAGATTTTAGCTGGAGTAGGGGTAGGATGGAAGTGGTGTTGACATGATTGGATTTACATATTAAAAAATTAATGTAGGGGGCTAGCCCTGTGGCATAGTGGTTAAGTTTGGCATGCTCTGCTTCAGCAACCTGGGTCCATAGGTTCAGATCCTGGCGTGGTGCTGCTGTGGCAGCAACCCATTTATATAGTGAAGGAAGACTGGCACAGATGTTAGCTCAGGCTAATCTTCCTCAAGCATCACCATTCAAACAAACAAACAAATAAATAAACAAATGCTTTACTCCATTGCTAAGGGCTTTTAAATATTTCACTCTTAGTTGTGGTTACTTTTAGTTTTCTTTTTTGTATCAACTGTAGAGTTCCTTCAGGCAAAACACCCAAAGTCTACCCTTCAGTCATCACCCTCTCTTTTTGGAGAGCCATCTTCACTGCTTTATCTTGGGGGCAAACACCACACCCAGCCCAGTTGTCCAGCAGGCAATGCTTAATATCCCGATGATTCCCCATCTGCCTCCCTTGTGGCCATCAACGCCAAGCTTGGTCAGAATGGCTCTCATCTCTGCAGTGGCTCTCTTAAGCATTTGTTGTTTTTGGGTTTTTGTTATTTTGGGTTTTGGGTTTGATCCAATCTTCCCTGCTCTCTGTATTCTATGAATTCTTTAACATTTTTGGCCAGGGCATCGATGAAGGCATTTTTTAAAGGATTTCTAACAAGACTGATTCCAATAACATCTCGCCTAAAGCAGTGAGCTTCAGCTGGCTAGACACTGCTTTGGTGATGTACCACTGTCCCCGACGGTTTTGAATCAATGAGGCATTGCTGTTACATGTATCGCGATAGAATCAGGTAACGATATTACCTTGAGAAAAATCTTAACTTTCTGACTTCTCTTTCCCCAAAAGGGCAAGATGATGGTTGAGTTTCTATCCTTTTATGGTTCAGAAAATGTGATCAGTCAGCATCAAGACCTTGAGAAAACGTTCACAAACTGATGAATCCTGGGTCCCTTTGCTGTATAGTCCTGAGAACTCTTTCCCAGCAATATTTAGATTTACCAAGAAGGGGCTTTCAGTCTTTTTGCTCTTTCAGTACGGGGATGCTGAGCTCAAACTCATACTGACATTATGTTCAGCTTTTCTTTGGGGGTTTCCGTTAATTCTTGATACCACTGGGAACCTAAATAAACTCCCAGCTCTGCATTTTACATGTGGAGAAATTGGATAATTATCTCCGGAGTTCTAGTAATTGACGTTCATGAGCAGAAGCATGTAGCTTGGGGAAATTAGATAGGTTGAAAATGAATAGAAGATTTAAAATTTAATTATGGGTTATAAAGATATTCAAGAGGAAACACGTGCTTCAGAGGCAGACAGACGCATTTGTTCAGAGAATACGCAACACCAAGTCTTAGCCTCAATCAACCACAAAATGAAGACAGCCAAATTCAAAGGACAGCTTTCTTCTCTCGTGCAAGTTCAGGATCCTCATGTGAAAAAAAGGAAAAGAGACAAGGATTTAAAACTCTCAGTGACAATTTCTTCCTAAGAGCTCCAAGCCTGAAAAAAACTAGAATCTGAGCCATTCTGATTTATGATTTTATAATTCTATGAATTGAAAGCCTTTTATTTGAAATTTAGATTGATCTGACAAATACGTAATGATGTGATAAGATTTCTTGTTAGTTACTAGAGATGTGTACTATTTCCATCTTTGTACAGTTACTCATGCTTCTTGTGGGCTGTTTATCCATAAATATTGTCTCTTCTCCTGTTACTTAGATTACTGTTGTGTTCCCTTCACCAGTGCTATTTTATCTTCCTGTCCTGTGAAAGGAAATATTCCACAACGTTTGGATCTAAATATTCTGCTCTTTTCTTTCCGTATTATGCAGTGGGAGCCTCATTCACTGAAGCTTGCTGTAACTTTCCCCTCTACGTGGACAAGACACACACACGCGCACACACTGACACAGATACACACACACAGACACACAGATACACACACACAGACACCCAGACACACAGATACACACACACACACAGACACACAGATACACGCACATACACACACCCAACTTCTTAGTCAAGCTCTTCTTAGTTCTCAACCCCTTGTTGAACATAGTTTCTTACAAATGGAAGGGGATGGGTTCTTACGAGTCATCTGCTTGAACTTTCTCCCCAAACCCATTCCCTGGCTTCTGCTTGAATTTCTCCAGTGACGGAGAACTTCGTGTCAAATAGATATATGTTAGAATCTCAGCTCATCACTTACAGATTGTATCATTTAGAATAAGGTACATTCCTTTTCCCAGCCTTAGTATCCTCCTTGAAACGAGGATACTAACAGTACCTGCTGTACACAGCAATGCACCTACTGTACCATCAGGGCAAGCGCCTGGCCTGCCTGCAGCCCTCAACACATGCTGGCTTTCCCATTCTGTCTTTCTTTTGGCAGTTCTTACTGTTTACGGTGGGTATCTCCACTTAATGTTTTTTGTGTTACTCTTATCTCTCTCCTAGATTCCAGATTTCTTAAAGGCAGAAATAGTGTAGTATTCATCTTTTTACCCCACAAACCAGGGTTTATCGAGGTCAGTTCCACAGACAAAATTCTTTCCAGTCTTCAGCCAAATGAGAAAAATAAAGAAAAAAATTAATTTTCCTTAAATCTGATGATACAGAATTTAAAAGATTAATTTATTCAGACACTTGTTTTTCTATTTTTTGTTGTCAAAATATCTCTTATTTTAAACATGAAAAGATGCTGAGATTAGCTAATTGTTGCTTCCAAATCTTTGTCTTTACTTAGAGAACTAAAGAGGTGGCAATGTCTTGTCATTCTCCATCATTTTTAAAAAGGGTCGGTAGGTTTATAAAACTCAGAATGAGCTAGGATGCTGCCTCATGTGCAGCTTGCTCTCAGTTGCTGTCAGTTGGTACCTAGGCTTCTTGATGTTCACTTGGTGGTCATTGTGCTTCTCCACTAGAGGTCAGGGATGAGGAATAAAGGGAAAGAAGCAAAAATAGAGTACTAAAAAATGTTCAATACCTTTAATTAAAGACTTGGTTGGAAAATTGGAGGATGAGAAAAGAAAAGGAAACCTCAGTGGTTAAAAATATATTTTGGGGCCAGCTGGGTGCCACAGCAGTTAAGTTCACATGTTCCACTTTGGCAGGCTGGGGTTTGCAGGTGTGGATCCTGGGTGTGGACCTACGCATCACTTGTCAAGACATGCAGTGGCAGGTGTCCCACATATAAAGTAGAGGAAGATGGGCACGGATGTTAGCTCAGGGTTAATCTTCCTCAGCAAAAAGAGGAGGATTGGCAGCAGATGTTAGCTCAGGGCTAATCTTCCTGCAAAAAAAAATATATTTTGGAATTACCTGTGTATTTAAATTTCATACTAATCATTATTTCTCGCTGGCAATATTACTTGATTTGTAGCTAACAAAATATTTAAAAAGCAGTGGACAAAAATGTTACAGTGACCGCCTTTCTGTAGTAAGATCAAAATGTGTTTAAGGGAAATGCTAATATATTGAAAAATGATTTTAGCAACTTAATTAAAGTATAAAAATACATTCCTAATCATTATGCAAGATTTAAAATAAATAAAAAATAGCTTACAGAGGTTGGATATTAGAGGGATTTAGCCCCTTTGAGAAATATGATGTGAAGTTTCTGAGGTCTGTGATTACCATTTTCAAATTAAAAAAATAAAACTAAAATCTGAACTAGTCATTAGACACTAAAAACTAATTATAGCACTTTTTTGACCTTGTGTTAGAACAAAATGTTGTTTATGAGGTTTGTTTTCACTGATGGTAAATAGAATAAGAAAAAAATTTAAGTGCCTCTTTCAAATTTTTATTTGTTAAATACTTTTCCATTAAGATAAGTTAAAATAAGATTTTTTGAGGAAGATTAGCCCTGACCTAACTACTGCCAATCCTCCTCTTTTTGCTGAGGAGGCCTGGCCCTGAGCTAACATCCGTGCCCATCTTCCTCTACTTTATATGTGGGACGCCTACCACAGCATGGCTTTCGCCAAGCGGTGCCATGTCCGCACCTGGGATCCGGACTGGCGAACCCTGGGCCGCCGAGAAGCAGAACATGCGAACTTAACCACTGCGCCACCGGGCCGGCCCCTAAAATAATTTTTTATTTATAAGTTTCTTGACAGTTGAGAATGTGCATTTTTTTCTTAAGGATTTATTTTACCAAAAGTCACTGAATGGTCAGAGCTAACTTAAAAGGTTGATACCACAGGGTAAGTGCCAATCATTTTCCCAGACGCTAATGATTTCCATAGATCAGAAGTTAAAAAGTCATTATAAAAAACGAATATACATAAAATGTTGACTTTTCAAAGATTCTCACTCAGTCAATCAACACATGTTTTGAGTAACGCTTACAGATCAAGCACTGTTAAGCCACCTGGGCTTCAGTGGCAGTCAATTTTAGTAAAACTAACAAACAAAAACCCCAAGAAACTAAGGCAGAAATTTTGAGTTACTTAGAAATCATCATTTGTTCCCTGAGACTGTATCTGTCTTCAGTTGTTCCCTTGGAACGATGACTGCGCTTTCTATGGCAGTAACGGCTATATTTGAAAGTTTGACTCCAAAGTCAAGTTTTCCATCAAAACCATGAAGCTCGTATTTGTCCCTTCTCTTTTTCTATTCCTTCTTTTGTCTCTTCTTCCCCCTTTCCCTTCATCTCTTTTTATTTTTGCCACAAGAACGTGCAAAACCACTTCTTCCATAATGATACTCTTATTTTTATTTGTTGTTTGCCAAGGGACTGAACTTAAACCTTAAGTGTATATGTCATGTCAACAGAATTACTAACAGTTACAGGTTTTCTTAGATCACCCCTAATGGCATATGTTTTTAACGTGTGAATAAAAATAAAAATCTGTCCTCAATTCAATGAAAACCTTCCAGTCCCACAGCTTTGTCGCACATGGATTGGATTGAAGATGGGAGCAGCCATTGGTTACTACCATGTCCGTAAGTTGCAGATTTCTGAGCAATTACTTTCCTCTTCAATACAATTTGAAAAAAATAGAAAGAAAAGGAAAGGATTTAGGAAAGATACCATTTTGAATTATTGTTTCAGGCTGAAAAACAATCAGGTATTCTTCAAAGCGAATGAGGACATCATAGATTCAGTTAGATAATTTAGGATTTTGATAAATAACTTAATACCTAATTAAAACTATAACTTTTGTGGAAAAATAAATTTTTCCTGTCTTTTGGGTTATAAGCTACCATCAAATATTCGTTATTTATATCAGAAGGCACATAAACTCACTACTCTTGATATATTTATTTTGTGTGACTATCTTTTCTCCTTGAGGACTGTCACAATTTTTTTTGGCAACGACTCACCATGCTAGAATTTTACTTTTTGTGTTGTAAATGCTGTGTGAATCCCTAACTCAGGATCTTTTTGGTTAGATGCTTAATTTCTTCTTGAGTTAATGCTGCTTCTTTTCTTTTTTTCTGTCCTGATATGGGAACAATTTTTTTAAACCTGTAGTCAAAAGTAAACTATTTCCTGTGTTCACCCGGCATGTTGGCTTTGACTTATAACATTTTATGACAATATTTTATGTATGTTAATGGTATTTGATATTACTCACTGTTAAAAAAATTTTCTTTTAGAGATAATGTAGCACCAAAAGTAGAGTCTACAAAAAGGAGAAATCTCCGCATTTAGCAGCATTTTGTTATGGACCCTTAAACGTGTGTACTGAAGGTCAGAATGACAGCCACAGCCATACACAAAACCAGTCATTGTGCTGGTAGATAGGATGAAGCCCTCACTTAATTTTCTTAAAACTGATAAAATGTATTTAAATTTTACATAATAATTCAGAAATTATAAAAAATTAGTTTAAATAATATATTTCTCATTAAGGTTTGCTTCCTGGTGAAAGATGAATAGATTATTCTTTATGTGAAAAAATAAGAAAGCATTATCAACCACATTCTGTTTGTTGACCACTTTGGTATTTTTCTTTCAGTTCTATTCAAATAAATTTTAAAAGTAATCAATTCTTACACTCGTATTCTTATGTTTCTTTCTTAAGCAATGAAATAGTCTTCTCAAAATCCATGATATATAGATGTCAGTCTTCTGACCAGAGAACTGGGGGATACACTGGAGGTTGTTTTGAATGTTATTTGCTGAATGTTACTCAGTTCATGGTTCTTTTTCAGAAAGTGCTGGAAAAGTGAATCAGTGGTAAACTTCTAAAGGCTTAGTAGGCTTTCCCTGGTTCTTGAAACTTCCTCCATTTTCAGTACCACTGAATGTGGAGAGGAATTCATTGATAGAGTTGTCTCCACACGACAGTCTTCATTTTCTTCATGAAAAATCTTTCGTGGGCTTTTGTCACGTATTGGTAATTTTGAAAACAGCCACAAAAGGTTTACGCTTTTAGATCTAGAAAACCCCTTTGTATATTTTCGTGGTTAGGAAACAGAGGAAGATTATGACGGCACTGATTCGCAGAAACTTAAGTTAGCTTCCGAGCACAAAGTTAGCCACCAAAATTAATTCTAATCAAGAGAGATAATCAGACGTTCTGGCTGCCTTTCCGTTCCTCAGAGACCGGACGTCCACCGCTCTTGGCACGGCTGGAGTCAGACTGGCTTTGGTGATGACTCAGTTGTCGGAGCGACACATCAAAGTTAAAGCAGGCGTGTGGTTTCCGTGTCCAGACTCAGCACAGTTAATGAAAGGGCAAGAGCCAGTCCCTCCAGATTTTTCAAAATTATAAACTGGGTACTTACAATTGAATGACTTTGAAATTACTTGGTTTCTTCTCTTATTATTTCACTGCTAATTCTGCATATACCCAAATAAACATAAAACTGTTTTCTCATCCAATGAAAGTCTTGTGAATAGATAGTGGTTCTGAAAATGTGGAGTTTGCATCGCTGATTTCAGTTTCTAGTACTAAGAAGTTGATTAAGATCTACCCGTGCATTTGCTTCAGTTGTGCCGATTTAGAGTAATTTGTCTTAGATTACCCAGTAGTGCTCTTACCACTAATGTGGGCTCAATAACTCATATTCCAGAGCCCTTCACGGATAACAACATGATAGTTGTATGTCTTTTTATGCTGAAAAAAGTAATAGATGCTTTCCACAGAAAATCTGGAAAATATTGAAGTGGGTAAGAAGAAACTTACAAACTACTAAAAATGCCACACTCAGAGGGATGTCAGTTAACGTTTAAAAATATTCTTCAGTCTTTTTTTGTGTGTGTGTGTCTCAAGAGTTAAAAAAATTGAGTTATTTTTACTGCAGTTTTTCATCCTTCTTTTTTACTTAACATTATATCTTGAAAATTTCTATCTTAAATAGTTTCAAAATTATGATTTTAATAAGTGCCTTGTATCCTATTTTATGGAGATCCATAATTTATTTAACTATTCTGATATTGTTGGACATTCAGTTTATTTTCAATTCTTTACTTTTACATAACTATCTTTCACATTTAAAAAATCCTTCTCTGATTATTTTCTTAGGGTTGCAAGAACTGGAATAATTAGTTGAAAGAGTGTGATGATTTTAAAGACTTTGATTTATGAGTCCCGTCTACGCTTCAAAAAGTTGTACCAATTTATACTCATACTGGCATATTTTGACATTGCTTCTCTCACAACATCAGTGTTTTACCCAATATTGTAAAGTATCGTATTTTTTCCAATTTGATAGATGAAAAATGTCATTTCTCTGTGTGATATCCATTTCCTTGAATATCTTAGAGTGTATTTATTAGCCATTTCTGTTTCTTTTGAGTGTGCGACTTGTTGGCTCATGTCCTTTGCTCATTTTATATTAAGATTTTTCTAATTCAGTTTTGAGAGTTCTTTATGTATTAAGGATGTTAATCTTTTTACATTAAATTTGTTCCTCATGTGTCACTTAACTTTTAATTCAATTTGTGTTTTCCTTTGCTTTTACGTTGAGAAAATAATTTTTCATCTAGATGTTAATTAAATATCCAACTATATTTCCTCCTCACTTTCTATGATTCAATTTCTTTTGCATTTAACTCTTAACTTGAGCCAGAAATTATTTTGGTATAAAGTGAAAGATCTTAATTGATTCCCCTCACTCCCACCTGAAATAGCCAATTACCCCAGCACCATTTACTGATTAAGCGTTTTCTTTCTCACTGACTTGAGAGGCTTTCATGTGTTATATAAAGGTTCGTTTTTCTTCCAATAAACCTTAGAGTCTGTTCCAGAGCAACTTACTCTGCTTCATTATCTGTTGTTTCTTGTACCACATCAATAGGATATAAAGGGTTGTAAAGTACATTTTAACATGTGGCAAGACAGGCTTTTTTTGTCCCATTATTTTTCCTCCGCAATTTGTAGCTAATCCCACTTATTTATCTCCCAGATGGATTTGAGAATTATTTTGCATGTTTAAAAAATGTTAATGAGGTAGTGATTGAGATTGCTTTTAACTTTGCAGAATATTACTTTAATAAGAGTTATCTCACTATTCTAGAACATGATCTATATTTCTACTTAAATTGTCTTTCATAGCTCTCAACTTATATCTCTACATATTTTAAAATTAATATTCTGAATTAATGTTTTTCCAGTATAACTTGCTAACACAGTGTATGGGAAAGATTTGCCTTTTCTATATTTATCTAATTTGTGGAGATTTTACTTAAACTCAATATTTCAAATTGTTTTTCAGTCAATTCTCTTGGATTTTCTAGGTGAATGTTAATAATATCTTTAAATTTAGAAATAAAATGCCATTATGCTCATTTCTGTTTCACTTCTCAATTCATTGAACAGAACTTCTAGGAAAATGTTGACGAATTGTGACGTTCCTGATTATAATGGTAAAACCTGTTTTATTTTACTATCAAATATGATGTCAGCATGTTGGTTTAAGATAGACATATTTTATTACTTCAAGAAAATATTTAATTCAAGTTTTTTTAAACATAATTTTATTGAGGTCATAGCGGTTTATGACATTGTGATATTTTAGGTGTACGTTATTATTTATCATCACCAATAGTCTAGTTTTTATCCATCACCATACATATGTGCCCTTTCACCCCTTTCGCACACCCTCTTCTCTCTGGTGCCCACTAATCTGTTCTCTTTATCCTTGTGACTGTTTATCTTCCACATATGAGTGAGATCAGGAAGTGTTTGTCTTTCTCTGTCTGGCTTATTTCACTTATCATCATACCCTCTAGGTCCATCCATGTTGTTGCAAATGGGACGATTTTGTCTTTACTATGGCTGAGTAGTATTCCATTGTATATATCTACCACATCTTCTTTATCCAGTCATCAGTTGATGGGCACTTGGGTTTCTTCCACATCTTGGCTATTGTGAATAATGCTGCAGTGAACATAGAGGTGCATAAGTCTCTTTGAATTGTTGATTTCAAGTTCTTTGGATAAATACCCAATAGTGGCATAGCTAGATTGTATGGTAATTCTATTTTTAATTTTTTGAGAAGTCTCCATATTATTTTCCATAGTGGCTGTACCAGTTTGAATTCCCACCAGCAGTGTATGGTGGGAGAAAGGGTTCCCTTTTCTCCACATCCTCGCCAACATTTGTTATTTTTTGTCTTGGAAATTATAACCATTCTGACAGGTATAAGGTGATATGTCATTGTAGTTTTGATTTGCATTTCCCCAGTAATTAGGAATGTTGAACATCTTTTCATGTGCCTGTTGGCCATCTGTGTATCTTCTTTGGAAAAATGTCTTCATATCCTCTGCTCATCTTTTGATTTGGTTGTTCATTTTTTTGTTGTTGAGTTGTATGTGTTCTTTATATATTTTAGAAATTAGCCCCCTTGTCTGATATATGATTTGCAAATATTTTCTCCCAGTTGGTGGGTTGTCTTTTAGTTTTGTTGATGATTTCCTTTGCCTTGTCGAAGCTTTTTAGTCTTATGTAGTCCACTTGTTTATTTTTGTCTTTTGGTTCCTTTGCTTGAGTAGACATGGTATTCAAAGAGATGCTGCAAAGACTGATGTCAAAGAGTGTACGGCCTATATTTTTTTTCTAGGTGTTTTATGGTTTCAGTTCTTATATTAAAGTATTCAATCCATTTGGAGTTTATTTTTGTATATGGTGTAAGATAATGGTCTACTTTCACTCTTTTGCATGTGGCTGTCCAGTTTGCCCAACGTCATTTATTGAAGAGACTTTCCTTTCTCCATTGTATGTTTTTGGTTCCTTTGTTGAAGATTAGCTGCCCATATATGTGTGGTTTTATTTCTGGGCTTTTAATTCTGTCCCATTGATCTGTATGTCTATTTTTGTGCCAGTAACATGCTGTTTTGATTAGTATAGCTTTGTAGTATATTTTGAAGTCAGGTACGGGGTGCTTCCACCTTTGTTATTTTTCCTGAGGATTGCTTTGGCTATTCGGGGTTTTTTCTTGTTCTGTATAAATTTTAGGATTCTTTGTTCTGTTTTTGTGGAGAATGTCATTGGGATTCTGATTTCAATTGCATTGAATCTGTAGATTGCTTTAGGTAGTATGGACATTTTAACTATGTTTGTTCTTCCAATCCATGTGCATGGGGTATCTTTCTATTTCTTTATGTTATCATCGATTTTTTTCAGTGATGTCTTATAGTTTTCATTGTATAGGTCTTTCACCTCCATGGTTAAATTTATTCCTAGATATTTTACTCTTTTTGTTACAATTGTAAATGGGATTGTAATCTTGAGTTCTCTTTCTGTTAGTTTGTTATTAGTGTATAGAAATGCAACTGACTTTTAAAAGTTATTTTGTACCCTGCAACTTTGCTGTAGTTGTTGATTGTTTCTAATAGTTTTCAGATGGAATCTTTAGGGTTTTCTATATATAGAATCATGTCATCTGCAAACAGAGTTTCACTTCTTCCTTCCCAATTTGGATTCCTTTTATTTCTTTTTCTTGCCTAATTGCTCTGGACAAAACTTCCAGTACTAGGTTGAATGGGAGTGGTGAGAGTGGATACCCTTGTCTTGTTCCAGTTCTCAGAGGGATGGCTCTTAGTTTTTCACTGTTAAGTATGATGTTGGCTGTGAGTTTGTCATATTTGGCCTTTATCATGTTGAGGTTCTTTCCTTCTCTACCGATTTTATTGAGAGTTTTTATCATCGATGGATGTTGGGTTTGTCAAATGCTTTCTCTGCATCTATTGAGTTGATTTTTATTCCTCATATTGTTAATGTGGTGTATCACATTGATTGATTTGTGGGTATTGAACCATCCCTGCGTCCCTGGCATAAATCCCACTTGACCATAGTGTATCATCCTTTTAATGTATTGCTGTATTCAGTTTGCCAATATTTTGTTGAGGATTTTTGAATCTATGTTCATCAGTGATATTGGCCTGTAATTCTCCTTCTTTGGGTTGTCTTTGCCTGGCTTTGGTATCAGAGTAATGTTAGCCTCATAGAAGAGTAAGGGAGCATTCTGTCTTCTTCAGTTTTTTCTAATAGTTTGAGAAGGATAGGTATTAAATCTTTGCATATTTGGTAGAAGTCTCCGGAGATGGTATCTGGTCCTGAACTTTTGTTTTTTGGGAGGTTTTTGATTACTGTTTCAATCTCTTTACTTGTGATTGGTCTATTCAGATTCTCTATTTCTTATTGATTCAGCTTTGGGAGGTTGTATGTGTCCAAGAATTTATCCATTTCTATGTTAATCAGGTTGTTGGCATATAGTTTTTCATAGTATTCTCTTATAATCCTTTGTATTTCTGTGGTATCCATTGTAATTTCTCCTCTTTCATTTCTAATTCCACTTATTTGAGCCTTCTCTCTTTTTCTTAGTGAGTCTGGCTAAAGGTTGATCAATTTTGTTTACCTTCTCAAAGAACCAGCTCTTAGTTTCATTAGTCCTTTCTACTGTTTTTTTTGTTAGTCTCTGTTTCATTTATTTCTGCTCTAATTTTTATTATTTCCCTCCTTCTGCTGACTTTGGGCTTTGTTTGCTCTTCTTTTCCTAGTTCCATTAGGTGTAGTTTAAGATTACTCATTTGAGAGTTTTCCTGTTTGTTGAGGTGGGCCTGTATTGCTATGACTTTCCCTCTTCAAACCGGTTTTGCTGCATCCTATAAGAATTAATATGTTGTATTTTCATTTTCATTTGTATCAAGGTATTTTTTTGATTTCTCCTTTGATTCCTTCATTGATCCAATGGTTGTTCAGTAGCACATTGTTTAGTCTCCACAAATTTGTGACTTTCCCAGCTTTTTTCTTGGTGTTGATTTCCAGTTTCATAGCATTGTGGTCAGAAAAGAGCTTGATATGATTTCAATCTTAAATTTGTTGAGACTTGCCTCATTTCCCAACATATGGTCTATCTTTGAGAATATTCCTTGTGCACTTGAGAAGAATGTACATTCTGCTGTTTTTGGATGGCATGTTCTATATACATCTATTAAGTCCAGTTGGTCTAGTGTCACATATTCTCTTTATTTATGAGTTGTGGCTCTGTGCTAATATTTTTGTTTAGTGGTTACCATGAGGTTTGTATAAAAGATCTTATAGATGAGATAGTCCATTTTCTGATAGCCTCTTATCTCCATTGGCCTAAGCAGGTTCTATCCCTTTCCTCTTCTCCTTTTGAGTTATTGTCATAAATTATTCTTTTTCGTGTTGTGAGAATGTGACTACATTGAAGTGTTTATAGTGAGTTTTTTTTTTGATGCTTTCCTTACCTTTATCTTTTTATGTTGCATCTCTATTCTGCATCTTTATCGATTTATGTTGCTAACCTGTTCTGATAGACAGCTGCAGTTTTCTGATTTTGTCTGTCTCTTTATCTCCTTGCTCAAAGATTTGTAAACCTTTGCCTTTTTGTTTCATGTATGAAGGGTTCTTTATCACTTCTTGTAAGGGGGGTCTGGTGGCAATGAACGCCCTTGGTTTTGTTTATCTGGGAAGCTTTTATTTCTCCATAGTGCCAAAGGATAGTTTTGCTGAAAGTTTTTGTCTTTCAGTATTTTGAATATATCATTCCATTCTCTCCTAGCCTGAACGGTTTCTGCTGAGAAATCCTCTGAAAGCCTGATAGGGGTTTCTTTGTAGATTATTTTTTCTCCCTTTCTGTCCTTAGTATTTTTTATTTGTCATTGACTTTTGCCAGTTTTACTATTATATGTCTTGGAGAAGGTCTTTTTGCACTGATGTAATTAGGAGTTTTATTGGATTCATATATTTGTAAATCCAGTTTCTTCCTCAGGTTTGGAAAATTCTCGGCTATTGCTCTTTAAACAAGCTCTCCACTCCTTTCTCCCTCTTTTCTCCCTCTGAAATACCTATAATCCTTATGTTGCTTTTCCTAATTGATTTGGGTATTTCTCAAAGAATTCCTCCATTTTTAAAAAATCTTAGTTTTCTCTCCTTCTCCACCTGAAGCATTTCTATCCTCTAAAACATGAATTCTTTCCTCCATAACTTCAGCTCTATTTTTTAAGGATTCTAGATTATTTTTTATCTCAATTATTGTGTTCTTCATATCCAGGATTTCTGTTTTTCTTTTTTTTTTTTAATAGTTTCAATCTCTTTGGTGAAGTATTCCTTCTTCTCATTAATTTCATTCCTGAGCTCATTGAACTGTTTTTCTTAGTTTTCTTGTAACTTGTTGAGTTTCTTTATGACAACTATCAAACTAACTAACAAAGTCAAGAATGTAAAGGTGTCCACTTATCTGAGCCACTGCATGGAAGAGATATGTGGCTGTGGAAGGAAGAGTGGAGGTGAGGGTAAAACTCTGACTTCTCTAAGTACAAAAGTCCCTACTTACCTCTGCATTCACTGAATGCTCATTGCATATAAAACATATATTAGTACATTTACCATTGGCTGGAAACAACAACGATTTACCTGAGAATCCACTTATTTCCTTTGTGGAATCTAAGTCCCCCTCCTAATCTAAGTCCACTTTCTTCTTGAGGCTCCCTCAATATTTCACATCTGGTGTCAGAGTCTATCATAGATTTCCTGTGGCAATGGCCATTATTACTGCTCCCAATTTGTTCAAATCCTAATATTTACCAATTTTGTGGTATTCTTGAAGATGAGGAGGGGTTTATTTCCAGCCATTGCCATTATTTATTAACCTTCTCAAATATACTTGGAATTTCAATTTTTAGATTCTTTTTCTTGAATAAATTGAGACAAATTCTCAATTTGTGGACATTTGAAAGACTCAGAGGGGAAGTCATAATACTTTTCCTAACAAACTATGAACCAGTGACCCAAGATAAGGCTTGGGTACCTTGACTTTCTCCTAACTCATGAGCAGATATCAGTTACTCTCTCTCCTTGAGAAGTTAGGAAACACCACTTATTGTATCCTGTTCTGTATTAACCTTGGTGTCCTAGGCTTGACTCCCAGGCCCAAAGCTGCCTTTACTCTTTCTCTCTAGAGACCTGATGTGTACCAGTGTTTATAGTAGGTCTAGATGCCTGCCAGCATGTCCTGGCACTCCCAAATTGTCACTCAGGCTAGGTTACCCTCACTCAGATTACAATAGATTGATTCACTGCCTAACCTTGCTCTCTATTCCACCTGCCAAATGACCTCTTGCTTCGCATGGTGACAAGTTACTCAAGGATAAGAAGACAGCTCACAGAGTATTCTTGCCACTTTTACTCGGGAGTTGGATAGTTACCAAAAATACCCTCTGCATATTTATCCCAAACTTCAACTAGGAGATTCACTCTGGTAACTTTTCTCTCCTTTTAAAAATCCTTTTCTGTTGATGATTTCTCTGCAGAGCAAAATAGCTTATATCAGAATTTCCTGAGTACTGAAGAGTTAATTATTTATCCAGTGGACACATGAAAAAAATCCAAACCAAATTATTCCCTTTTCGTTGAAATGTATTCAAGCAATGTGAACTAAGCAGAATAACTAAACAAGCAGTAATAGAAATTTGTTACTCTATTGCAAATTATAAGATGTGCTCTATATTCAAATAGAAGGTATTTTTATATTACCCCTGCACCTGTTCATTAGATTATTTAGCCTAGTCAATAGTAGATATCATAATGAGCAAGGAAATTCTTGAAACTCTCTTTACAATAATCATTTTGGATGATGAGACAAGATAAAGCCTGAAGCAGTTTGTAGAGGGACAATTCACAGAGTATTCATATGAACATGTCCCCAGAGAAGAGAAGTAAAGTTTATGGTTAAGGTTAAATATTGAGCATGGTATGGTAACTGAAACCTGTCTATAAGAATAAATTGTTTTCTATGTATTATTGTATTCTGAATCCCTAAATAAGATAAAGAAATTGAGTCAGCTATAACCCTCACTTCCCAGCCTAGTTCTTACACAGAAATTAGCCAAGGAAAGATTAAACCTTTGTTTCTGATGAAACAGCCTGTGTTGGGAGGCAAGTCTGTCCTCAATGAATTGGGCGGGGCGGGAAGGGAATTATAAAGGGGCAGAGTGCCAGTCGTAGGGTGAAGTTTTGCTGGGCACACTTTGCTTGTTTGTCTGATGCCTTGAGACTGACTTGTCACAATAGAGTGAGTGAAGAAACAAGATCTCCAGTGGAGTAGCTTCAGTGCAGACACTTCATGGCCCAAAGAGAGTGGGTCATTAACATCACATTTGTCATCAGCTCCAGTCATCCTGGCAGAGAATGCCTAGAGAAGGAAAACATCCTGTCACAAAACAAAGGGAAAGAAAATAAGGAGATGGATAACCATTGCCACTAATTTTCTCTTATAATCTGGGGCATTCAGTTCCTAGTTAAACATGTTGGTGGGCTAGGAAAGATTTATATAAACTGTTTTCTGATTCCTCAAGCTTGTCCAGGAGCCATTCTATAAGCTATCGTTTCCCTGGGCTTTTATGTTCAGCCCTCCTGTAAGACAGTAGAACCACTGTCTTGATGAATGTGTCTAATTCTTCACATGCTGTCTCTGCTACGTAAGCTTAGTAAATGGACAATCAGACTTCCGTGGTCTTATTTTCAAGTCAGGTGAAATTCAGGTTTGTAAAAAACTTAAAAGTCTATAGAAACAATCAAATAAACAAAATTAACTTAAACAAAGCTATTTATATTGATGTGCTTTCATAAAACAAATGCAATAAAGCATGATCAATATGTCGTTTGGAGATCTAGTTCAATTAAATCAGCAAGCAGTTATTACCATTTAACAGGATGGAGAGATGTAAGGTAAAAGAGGTACACAAAACAAAAAACAAGACAGAAAAACCCCAAACAAAAACCAACAACAAACCAAAAAGGCACTAAAATATCCACTAAACAAATAGATATAATGTAGTTTTAAGGTTACTATTGATTTTTTCCCCTTAACTCTGTGATGGTGGTGGATCCTTCTTAAAGTTCTGTTTGTAATTGTCTTTGCTTGGGGTTGAGATGAAAAAGGTAAGGCAGGTTTTAGCTCATGTTTGAGAAGTTTCCTCTACAGATGATTTTCCAATTGTTCAAAAGCAAAACAAGGCCATGCTAATATTAGGAGTTTAGAGTGTAAGTGTGCTCAAATATCAAACTTGGTGTTGTTCAATAAGACCCAAGAGAAAAGTGTTCTGAACTATTAAAGTTGTTTGTCTTTATAGTTGAGCAGCACTACTTAGAATTCCCTTTTCTCTGCATTAACTTTAGAAGGAGGCAAACCAATGAGAATGACCCCTCTCTTCTCTTATCACCACTCCCCCAGTTTTGTTTGAGAACTTTTGGTTTTGAGGGCATGTGGAAACCCATTCAGTTATACTGAAAAAGTTAGGAAGTTTACTCTGCAAGTTAGGAATCTTGACAGATGAGGCTGCTGCTGTGGTCATTGTATCCAGCATGATGAATGACACTCTGAGACTTAGCCCCACTGTTTAATTCTCTCCAGAATGAGAAAAATGGCGATTTTTTCACTTTATCTGTGGTCCAGGAGGAAATATTAACATCATGCCTCAAGTGGAAACATGCCCAGACCTGTCACGATCTTTCACTCAGGTGGAAGGAATAGGTTGGGGGTGGGGACTACTGGCTTTTTTTTCCTTTGGCTCTGCACTCATGAATGTGTATTTTTTATTTTTCAAAGGCATGGCGTTAAAAAGTTTTGGGGTCAGTTAAATTGTGTGAAAGGCTTGAGGAATAAGGTTACCAATAATTGGCATTGGCTTATAGAAATCATTTTGCAAGAGTTGGTGTCAGTATATTGCTGCATATTACTCTTTGCAAAGAGATCAAGCGGTAAAATGGAAACTCTACTAGACTCAGAGTTATCAAAAATGGAGTTCTAGTTGGTTACCACGGATTAGCTGTGTGATAGTGGTCAAATCACCCAGAATTTTTCGTGATTTAGCCAACAGTGAGGCAGTCAAAAATGACTAGTGTCCTGTATTGTTAAGCCTGTAAATTTCTTTTGGTAGATAGGGAAGCTAGTAGTTTCAAATCTGCCTCCTACTCCATATGTAATCTTGACGAACTGCTCCACAAATTTAGAGTAAAACACATCTCAATCGCCAGGGTTAATCCAACTTTCACAGACAAAACTGAGAGAGATCTGAGTAGCTCCCTACTGCCTTTGCTTCTCAAGGAGGGGCCCTTTGCAGTCTGGCAGACATGCTTCACTGCTGTTGTGATGCTCAGCTCATCCAGTTCCCACCCAGGCAGCAGATGATCTTTGTGAGACAGTGATCTCCACTCTAAATGCTGGATGCTCAATACTCAAAATACTAAATAGTCAGTTAGGAGAGCAACACATGTAGGATGCCACCAGGGCCCCCTCTTAGTGCTCAGCTGTTTCACTTCAGATACAAGAGGGCATAGGAATACTGGATCAAAGAGTATTCTATCATTTTTTGCTTTACAAACCCAATATATTAACAAGGCTGAGAAAAGCAGCTGGTACTCTGCCATAGGGAAAAATATTTCGTTTATTCAGAAGCCCTTCTACAAGACATCTGAAATTTACTATTTCTTAACCATAATAACAGTCTTAGGTAATACATTTGAAAACTTATGTAAAATGGACAAATTCCTAACAAAAATATATTACTAAAAATGACTGAAAAAGAAGTAAAATATCTTAATGGTCCTAAAACCATTAAACTATAATCAGTATCAAAAATCTTTCCCACAAAAAACCACAAGGCCTGGCTTATTTTATAGGCAAGACTATGAAAACTGAAGGAACAGACAATCCTAAGCTTATGCAGCCTCTTTTAGAGAATACTGAAGAAGACGAACCCTTCCTATATTTGTTTGTAAGTTTATCTGTGTGTAAAGGGAACCAAAATAACAGTGACTTAAAAGATATAGAGTTTTATTTCTTTCTCACATTATAGTCTGGAGGTAGTTGGCCAGGATGGGTCTGGGGGTCTGCTCTTTAATGTCATACGTGGATAATATAGTGCTTCCAGGGTCAGGGTCTCAGGCTTCTTTTACCTGGTTGCTTGACCATCCCTAGGGCAGTACTTTTGAACACATAGCCTGGAAATATTCACAACCACATTTTCGTTCCAGCCAGCAAGAGAGAAAATGGATTAAAGAAGGGGAGTTCTTCTTTAAAAGCCACATTTCAGAAGTTGCCTTATATCCCATCAGTCATAACTTAGTCACATGGTCACACAAAGTTTCAAAGGAGGCTGGAAAATACAGTCTTTATTTTAGGCATCCCGGAGTCCAGATAAGAGTAGGGGTTTCTATTACTCTAGAAGAAGAGAACAAAAAAGGGCTCTTTTTGCCACCTGCTCCAACTCATTTTGTACAGCGAATATCACTTTGATACCAAAACCAATGGAGATATTGAGAGTTAAACGTATGCCAAAAATCCTTTAAAAATTTGCCGGGGGGCCAGCCCGGTGGCACAGCAGCTAAGTTTGCATATTCCACTTCAGTGGACCAGGGTTCGCTGGTTTGGATCGCAGGTGGGGACCTATACACCACTTGTCAAGCCATGCTGTGGCAGGCATCCCACATATAAAGTAGAGGAAGATGGGCATGGATGTTAGCTCAGGGCCAGTCTTTCTCAAGAAAAAGAGGAAGATTGGCAGCAGATGTTAGCTCAGGTCTAATCTTCCTCAAAAATAAAATTTACCAAATTGAATCAAGCAATGCTTAAATACATATATATTATATATTTGTCCCACTTTGACTTATTCCAGGAATGCAAGGTTGGTTTAATATGAGAAGATCTCTTTATGTAATTCATCACCCAAGCAGATTAAAGAAGAAAAAATCATTTGAATATGTCAGTAGATGCAAAAACAATTTGTGAAAGTTCAACCAAATTCATGATAATCTTTTTTAGCAAACTAGAAAAGGAGGGGGAATTTCTTAATCTGATAAAGGATATCTACAAAAACTTATATCAAACATCACACTCAACAGTTCAATATTAAAAAGTATAGTAGGATATTACAAATGAAGTTTTGATCAAGACACTATAACACAGTAAATGCTGCAGATCAACTTAAGGTAAAGGACAAAAAGAAAGAATTTTCAAAGAAAATGAGTAAAAACCAATTCCAAGACTGTTGGACCTCCTCAGCAATATGTACAAAAGGATCAGAGTGTAGCAAAGATAGAGGATTTATGAAAAGCTTTTACTTCGATAAAATTATGCTGTGATTCTCTTCTTCCCGCTCCCAGGCGTGAGCTATCAGGTGCCCTTCATCTCAAGCCAAATGAAGTGGGCTTCTGTGAGAATTACCCAGAGATTACCCATGTGGTCCTTGCTGTTTCGGGAATAGTTGTATCATAGTTGACCCCCATCTGGAAAAAGTAGAGGGGAGAGACAGTCTGCTGCTTACACTGGTGACAGATCTGGGAGAGTTGCCGTTGTGTTCAGGTGGGTCTGCACTTACAGGCCTTGTAAGTGCTTCCAAAGACCCAGGTGTGAGCACAGTGAGAGAGCTGATGGCCTCCAGACATTCTGACTTATTGCCAAGAGAATCACCTAGATGGGAGAGAAACTCAACCAGTGAGAGCCTGTTGGTGCAGCAGACTGACAGAAAACAAGGGGCAAGGTCAGTGGGAAGTGGCAGGCCTGAGAAGGGAAACTGCCCACATACCAGGAACAATGGTGGGAGGAGACTTCCAGGAGCTTCCCTAGAGTTCATGAAAGAACCCATAGGAAAGAGTCAGCTTCATAAACATCTGAGGCAGAGGGAGCATGGAAGCCAGCATACACAGCACTAGTCACCTGTGCAACGTTAAGTTCTAAAGTCAATTTGCAAGGCAAAAATTATGAGTCAGTAATGCCTTGTGTTGCTTCCTATATTCCTGTCTCATTTCCCTTTTTTGCATCCTTGCTGCCTTAAAATTGCCCCTCTCTAAAAATCATTAACTTTCAATATTTGCCTCTGGCTCTGTTTTCTAGGTAACCTGAAATAAAACAAATGTCTGCTTATAAGGATTGCAAAGATGATGTCCATAAACATGATTGACACTCAATAAATGTTAGTTCTCTCTCCTCCTTTTACCTCTCTAACTAAAAAAAAATTACATTTTTTCTGTTTCCTACATTATTTTCATATTAAAAGATCACAGCATGATTTATATAGTTATAATCTCTTAATTAAATTTTTGTGCTTTTTTTGCTGAGGAAGATTCACAATGAGCTAATATCTGTTGCCAATCTTCCTTTTTTTTTAGTGTGAGCCACCACCACAGCATGGCCACTGACGGACGAATGGTGTAGGTCTGCACCCAGGGAACGAAACCTGGGCCGCTGAAGCAGGGTGTACCTGAACTTAACCACTGGGCAACTGGGGCTGGCCCTAAAACTTTTCTTAATGTAAGAGAACAAGAGTAAGCATCTTTACAAATGGGTAATGCACAGTGAATTTTATATTTCCTTAGCATTATCATAGGACAGTAGTTAAATCTCTGAAGGACATCAGAAAGCTGATTTGGGTTGGTGATACACTTGCAGAGTAGGGATACATTCCATCACATCTGACCACGTTGTATAAAAGCACTCAGCTTGGCAATAAGTCTGTCAATCCACACAGTTCCCTTCGCAATAGATCCTAACACTCATTGCCATGAGTAATCATTTTATGTCTTTTTCATGAGATGATTTGTTTATAATATTTTTTGTGTTTATGTTTATGCATTTTTTAGTTTTATAATTACAATATAAAAGAAAATGCTTTTACTTTTTTTCATCCTTTAAAATACAATAAGATTCAGAGCCATTTGGGATTGTTACATCTTCTTGCTCGTTTTATTTCATAATAATTTGTCTTCTTTCCTCAAATTCCTGTGAATTAAATTATTTTTAAAAAATAATTCTTGGAAGCTCCCTTGAATAAGTTGACCTCATTATGAAAATTCTCCAGATTAAAATTAGAAACCATAGCCTTAAGAGTTAACCTAGGGGCTGGCCCCGTGGCCGAGTGGTTAAGTTCGCACGCTCCGCTGCAGGCGGCCCAGTGTTTCGTTGGTTCGAATCCTGGGCGCGGACATGGCACTGCTCGTCAGACCACGCTGCGGCAGCGTCCCACATGCCACAACTAGAAGAACCCACAACGAAGAATACACAACTATGTACGGGGGGCTTTGGGGAGAAAAAGGAAAAAATAAAATCTTTAAAAAAAAAAAAAAAAAAGAGTTAACCTAATCCCTAGATTTAAAAGATCCTCCCCACCTTCTCGTTTTTTTCTTTGACTGGAAAAATCATTGTTTATTTTATGATGTTTCAGTTTTACTCTCCCTTGTTTATTCAGACATTATATATTTCTTATAAACTTTTCTCTTTTAAAAAATTCAGTTTTTATTTAACTAAGGTTAAATAAGCTTGTTATTTAAAGAGTTGAGTAGTCCACAGCACATATGAAAAAGAGCAGAACTCTGAATTCTATGCTTCCCTGACCCAAAGTTCTTCTTCCAGAGAAAACAACTTTGAACTCTTTGGCTGATTATTTTGGTACTACTCGTAGCTCCAAAACACAAACTTATACTGTTACTTCTTGAGTGTCCCATTTTGGGCATTATTCATTGACTTTCTTCCATGGAAGATGAGAATTTAGTTCTTTTCCCTGTCCTATCCTCTCAGACACTCAACAGAGTTTTCTCTTGTCTTCCTCTGTTATGACTTTCACCTTCCTTTTGACTGGCCACCTCCTTCAGTAGCTTTGAAGAATCTGGATAGCTCGTTTTTCAAGATCTTATACATCTAAAAATGTTCTATTCTACTCTCATGGTTATTTTACAATTTTTATGGGTATATAATTTCATGCTGAAAATAACCGTTCACCAAAATTTTCTTCAGTCTTTTTTCTCCTTGTTCTTGGTTTGGATAATTTCTATTTACTTGTATTCAAGTTTGCTGATCCTTTCTTTTGTAGTATTCAACTTGCTCTTATCCTATAATTTTTAAAATTGTAGATATTGTGTTTCTTAATTCTAGAAATTCAATTTGATTCTTTTTTAGAATTTCCACATCTCTCTTGAAATCATTCACTTATTATATGCATCCTTTTCTGTCAATTAAAAGTATTCATAAAGTTATTTAAAAATCTTTGGCTGTTTATTCTACCATCTGGGTCATCTAATTGTCTCCTTCTATTGACTATGTTACATTATTATTATTGGCATGTTCATTAACTTATTTTGTATACTGAATATTATGGATGATACAGTGTAGAAACTTGATTATCTTCTTCTGAAGAAAGTTGGCTGATTACCTTGATCCTATGGAGGCTAGGTTCTAAACTTTGTTGGGGTAAGTGCATTTTGGTTTTTCTCTTAGTCTAAAGGCTCAGTCCTTAGTTCTGAGATATGGCCCTTAATCCTAAGGTGTGGCTCCTCTCAGATTTTAGTAAGAGGCCGGGACTTGATCTTAATTGCTGGATTCATGCTCCTAGGTGGCTGCTGAAATCTCTACTCAGTTCTTATCCTTCCAGCTGCTGCTTTCCACAGAATTCTTTAGAGTCCTGCTCTTTTTATGTCAGTTCAGGAGTTAGTAACAATTTGAGGGCATTTGAATGCAGATTTTGTGACTTTCCCCTCTGTAGCTCTCTCCTTTCTGGGATCCCCCTCCCACCTAATTTCCCACCACTGTGGTATCCCCAAACTTTGATCTCTGACTCTTGAGGGATCTCTCCTTTCTGTTTGGGCTCCATTCCCTTGCATCTGGGAAGTACGCTCAGTAGCAACTGGAGAGCAATGTAAATGGAAAAGCTTGTTAAATGTGGATAGAATTAGTGTGTTTCTCTTATTTCAGGGCTCCTGCCTCCTTATTTTTGCCTGCTTTTCATTACTCTCTAGTGGCTTCAGAAAGTTGTTTTGTATTTTGTCTTTATAATTGTTATATCTTTATAATTGTTTTATAATTGTTATTGGCAGGAAGATACATCAGACATAAGCTACCTTGCTATAATTTAAAGTTAGTAAAGGTTTTGGAATAATTGAATGGGACAAATTCACAGAACAGGAAATAATCTAATGCAATATTAAATATTACTACTGTTGAAAGTTCCTTGACCATCTATGATGGATATCCCTCACTTTTCTTGAGTCTCCCCTACTTTCCTTCTTCAAATTTTACTCTTCTTCTTCCAGTTGCAGGCACCCTAACCTCTGCCTCCAAGTCTTCCATGTATAAATTAAAAGTTCCCATTACTTTATCGCTTAGCTGTTCACTCTGTAAGGCAGGACATGGAACTTAGTCCCTTTACTGATTTCCAGATGAAGTACCACTATGAAAAGCTTTTTGTGATTTCTCTGTTCATACACTTTATTGGAAATTTTGAGGGATATAGAGGGTTTTCATGTTCCACAATGCACAGCATTTCCATTAAAATATCCCCATGTGAAGTTTTTACCTTCCAAAGTGTCTCCTTCCTGTCGTCAGCAGCCATCCTCACTTCTTCCAAACACTCCCTTCTTCAGGACACCTGCCCCCCCCCCTCAGATTTCTCCTCTTTTATCTTTGTGACTTATCAGAGTCATTGATAACTCTAAGGTCCCTATTAGCCCTGGATCATATTATTCTATGACTCACTAATGTGAAATAAAAGTAAGTAGGCCTTATTCTATTCTTGGCTACATAGCTATTAAATACTAGGCCATAAGATCATATGCTCTTCAATCACTTATTGTTCATTCTAGAGAGTAATTATACTGTCTTTTTTTTTTTTTTTTTAGTTTGTTCTGGTCTATGGTTACATCAGTGGATGGCAATTGCTCCATCTTTAAGTATAGTAATAAAGCAGACTGTGTGAAGAATGAGAGCATAGAGGCCACACATTGGTGGGAAATCATTGCCTTGGTTGCCAACGACTAGTAACAGAGGAGAGAACAAGAGTGGCAGTCAGGTTGCCATGAGCCTGAGGGTTGCGCTGCCGGGGACTTGGGTTGGTTGTCACTGTGGTTTTGTCAGAGTTGGTTAAGACATTTCTTAATCACCATAAACTTAGAGTGTTTTGTCTCGTAGAAAACAAACACAAAATGTGGCCTCTGGTTGCTTTGTTTCCCTCTCCTTTTGTCTTAGGAAAGAAGCAGCTCATTCAAGGAACCAAATGCAATAAAGAACAATGTAAGGATGCAGAACCTATTTTGTTATTTCTAGACCTGATGGGCATCAGGAGGAGTATGAAGGAACCTCTTGAAATTACTGTGAATAATGGAGATAAAGGGCATTTACACATTGATCATCAGAGAGACAAGGTGTTTGGTTTGTTGGTTATCCAAGAGCTAAGCTAACAATCTTTGTCTATTTACCATGTGGACAGTGCATAACAGACATTTTAGACCTCAATTCATCCTCACAATAACCAATGAGGTAGGTAACTTTATTATCCTTAGTTTACAGATGAGAAATAGACTGAGGAATTACATTAAGTGTTCAAAGTGGCATGTTTCCTAAGTGGTGGCACTGGCAGTCAAGTCCAGGTGGCCCTACTCCAGAACCTATGTAGTAGACTAGAATGGATACATCAGTTTAGACAGTCACAGATTTAACAAATGAGTGTGGTCAGCTGGTTTCTATGTGCCTGCTTCAAACCAAAGGTAATATCATCTAGCACTCCGTGAGCCTGTTTCCAAGGACTGCTTTTTCCAAGTCCAGAAGTCTTCACTGTTTCAGATTGCTCACAAAGTTTATCCAGACTGGTCTCTCCACTTCTATCTTTCTTGGAGTGAACATTCCATATTATGGGTTATTTTATCAGTTGTCATATCAGTTGTCTCCTTCCTCTCCTCTGTATGAAGCACTTGAGATATTAGGAGGGAAAGGAAGAATGAATTAGAGAGTCAAAAGATGTTTTCATGCAGAAAGGGTTGCATTTTTTTAAACCCTAGAAAGAGTCCTAGAAAAAAATGTAGGGTAAGCAGACAGCAGCCCACTGGAGCAAGGGCCCAATATTTAGAAGGACCTATGATTTCCAAATGGCTGGAACTATTTTACCTGGGAGGCTGATTCAATGCTAATGGTCTGCAGCATCCAACTGTACCTGAACAGTTTTGATAGATACTTGTGTTGTCAGTTAATGCTCTGCTGTATGTGCAAAGAATTAGCTTTATTCATTATTCCTTTTAACAGCTTACATTGTTGGAAACTATTGTGTTCTGTTGTCTTTTGTTCTTAACCATAATTTGATTTAGCTTGGTTATGAAAGCAAAGGAAATGTGCTATTATGCAATTTTTGATTCAGATTTAATATGTCCATATTATTTGGCCAATTATGTTTTTGTTTGTAGACCGCAGGTCAGGCTCCTCAGATAATTAACTTTCCTGCTAGAAAGCCAAGACATTTTCATCTGGAAAACATACTAATGAGTATGGGAAATAATTGGAGACGTCCATCTTTGTTGTCAGAATAGAAATCGACAACAACTGATCTTTTTGCAATGAGGTTAATGTAGGATTAATTATAATTCCGTTAGGAATACAGGTGTTCCCAAAAGCAAATGACTACTTTGATTCAGTCTATTTTGCTCTTTCTCCTAAATGGGAGCAGAAAGAGAAGTGGTGGCTGTGCAGATCGAGCAGAGTGAACAAAGAAGTTAGGCACACTCACTCCCAGCCAGACTGTCTCAGTTTGAATCCCAGCTCTGGTATACATTAATTGTGCAATCCTGAGCAAGTTATTTAACCCTGATGCTCTCAGTTTCCATATGTGTAAAATGAGGGTAATAAAATTAATACATCGTAGGGTAGTTACAATACTTAAATTAGACAATGAATAAGCAGTGCTCTTAAAGAGTGCCCAGCATATTGTGTGCATAAAATAGCTTTCAGGCATACAGTAGAAATACAGAAGCTGGATACAAGAACTGGATTCTTGTATGTGCCACCAAACCAGTGTAACTCTAGATGGAGGGCTACATTAGAAAATAGGGATAATAAATTTGACACACTTCTCTTATTGTGATAACATGAGCTCTAATGGATACATGTTTAGCTAACTTTCTGTTATCTCCAGAAAGCTCAGCTACTTGGATTATCCTCAGCAAATATGCAGCTGAGAAATGACTTTTAGTTCCTGTTCACTCCTTCTCTAGGTCACTGCTAAAGCCAATCATATAAATTTAGGGAAATATCTCCTCCTAAAAAGAATCATAAATTTATTGGTTCTCAGTCCTGTTTACGCATTAGAGTTACCTGGGCAGCTTTTTTTTTTTTTTTTTTTTTTTAAGGAAGATTAGCCCTGAGCTAACATCTACTGCCAATCCTCCTCTTTTGGCTGAAGAAGACTGGTCCTGAGCTAATATCCATGCCCATTTTCCTCTACTTTATATGTGGGACGCCTACTACAGCGTGGCTTGACAAATGGTGCCATGTCCGCACCTGGGATCCAAACTGGCAAATCCCAGGCCACTGAAGTGGAACATGTGCACTTAACTGCTGCAACACAGCCTTGGCCCCCCTGGGCAGCTTTTAAACCTAGCCTAGGAGAATCTGATTTAATTGGCCTGGGAATGATTTTAAAGTATGTCCAGGGTTGGCAATCAGTAATATGATGCACCACAAAGACAAATGTGTGTTTGGGTTATCTCCAGTATCTGTACAGGGGTAAACATAGCTGAGGGCTTTATCTTAAGAGAACCCTTAAAATAAAGCCTTATCCTTATTTCTTATCCTTTTGGGCAGTTTTTCCTGAAGTTGGTACAGGTATCACTACTATATGTGGACAAAGATTTTTTATTTTCTTAATTTTATTAATTTTGTTGTCTATTTAAAAAATGCCACTAGCTTTTCAGACATATGATTTAATGGACATTATTGCTTAAGGGTTGACTTAAAGTGAGTTGATTTAAAGAAAAGAATTAAGTGACTATTGACATAGATGGTTGTACTGTGCTGAATGGTGTCCCCTTGAAATTCATGTCCTTCTCAGAATCTCAGAGTGTGATGGCATTTGGCAATAGGGTAGATGTATATGTAATTAATTAAACTAAGATGAGGTCTTACTGGAGTAAGGATGAACCTTTAATCCAATAAGAAGGTGGAATGGTGATTATTAAAATCCCCTCTAGATCTGAGACCATATTTTAAGGTGGGGCTGTAAGCCTGTCTTAGAGTTATAACTGTTAGCTAGAATAGCACCATTGTGGATACGGAAAATTGGTGCTTAATAACAATGCCACACTCCTGGTGTGCCTCCTGACCTGCGGAGACTGGAAAGCTAGAAGCTAGTTACACAGACTCCCTTGCAGCTATGGTAATGAATGTAATTTGGGTTTGGCCAGTTAGACGAGATTTGGAAGGCAGAAGTGAGGTTGATGCTCCATCTCTGATGCTTCTAGTACTTCTACCGCCAAGCCCAGTTGGGAAGGTTTTTTTGTTTTTCTGAGGTAGTATTAGCAGAGGTCCCAGTGTCCAGCCACCAGCTGTGTGGGTGTCGGAGAGTCCAGGACATGGCACCCTTTGTACATCTATGGATCATGATGGGCACAGTTTATTCAGGAACTGGAAGCAGTTACAGTGGATCTTTTTTTTTTTTGGTGAGGAAGATTAGCCATGAACTAACATCTGTTGCCAATCTTCCTCTCTTTTTTCGCTTGAGGAAGATTGTCCCTGAGCTAATATGAGTGCCAATCTTCCTCTATTTTGTATGTGGGATGCCACCACATCATGGCTTGATGAGTGGTACTAGATCTGCACCTGGGCTCCTAACCTGTGAACCCTGGGTCACTGAAGTGGAGCATATGAACTTAACCACTACGCCATTGAGTCCACCCCTAAATTGGATCTTTTGATGATGATGATTTTGTGATTGTGGCAGCTGGGATGAGGTTTTGGAGCAGAGGCTTCCTGACTGTAGAAGACGCAGCAGCAACTTGGTGGAACCGTTATCTGGTATGGCTTTGGGGAGTGAATGTTCAATCTAAAGTCTGTTTCTTCAGGCTTCCCAGCAAAGTGTAAGCTATTTTATGCTAATTCTGAAGTCCTTCTTGTTCAAACTGGCTTAAGGGTGTTTTTGTTTCTGTAACTGAACTCTGACTGATATAAAGGTAGACATACTTATGGAACTCAATTGAGAACAAAGTTATTTCAATAAGGCTTCATAATTCAATAAGGTTATTTTCCATTTCACTCTGATCCCACCATTAAGTTCAGGATAAAAACTTTGCCTGAAATGGTTTACAGTAGAGTCTTTATGAAATAATTCCACATATCCAGCTCCCCAGGAGTGTTCTGCCTCATCCCTGGGGTACTGATGCGTTCAGACACAGTGATCTCAGTCCTTTTGTTCTGTTGATGTTATAGCTTGCTTGACTGATTCAATGTGAGTAAATCAAGGACTGCTACCTGTGCCAAGAGAGACCTTGGGAAATTCTATCCTTACAAATTATAGACTAAGCGAAAAGTCATTTTTAATCTTCTTCCTGAGCTGAGGAAGTCAAGGCTAGCAACCCCACTCTAAAGCATCTGATCCAGAGCACACACTGTCACCATGTGGTTACTGACCCGAGGACACTGCCTAGCTCAGCTCCAGGGTTTGATACTCAGGTCAAAGGTCCACATCTCACCTTTGGATCAGCCCTGGGTGATTTCTCAGGTAAGTCAGGAAATTGTTAAGAGTTTCAGTGGGTCAGGAGAAAAGCTCTTTGAAAATGCAGAGAACGTCTTATTCTTCTCTTTGACAGTACAATCCTGGTCAGAAAGTAGGTTTTATAAAAGTCCTCCTGACTCAGCTAATGTTTCTCATGGCTGTGTTTTTGTTTTGTGTTTTTTCGGGAAAAGTGTCTGGTTCTGGGAAAATCAATCCCAATAAACTAACAATCGAGTCTTTATCTAACATGAGTACGAGATCAGATCATGGGACTTTGAAAATACTATGTTTATCAGCCTGGAGTGTTTCCTGATAAGGACAGGTGCTGGAGATGAGGAGCAGCTTTGTTTAAAGCTTTTGCCTACTCTCATGTAATAATTCATATATAGTGGTAATTTTCCTCCATACAAAAAAATTTCAGAATTAAGAAGACATTTTTGTAGTGCATAGATGAAGGGACAAACCATAAAGTCTTTCTCTGTTTCGTGCCTGTAGGGGAGGAAGACATTTCCTCTTCCAAATGTGGGTTCGTCTGGCCGGAGAACAAATTAAATTCACATGAGACAGAATAGCAAGAGAAAATCAAACAAAGCTCTATGAGGAACCATGGCCCGGGGCCTTTCTTCCCGAAGGAAGAAAGGGCACTGAAGAAGTGGGGTGCACATAGTGGTTATATACCCCCAAACAGGGTGTTTCACATGTGATTGAAATGTCCCTCCCACAATAGTCACAAGATTGCCCTGTCAGTACAGTGCTTGATGGACACAGCAGGTAGTGGTCTGCTATCTCGGTGGGCGGAGCAGGAGGCAAGTCGATTGTCTGGAGCTGGGCGGTCACAGGTGAGCACAGCAATCAGTTCCTAGCCTAAGGAAAGATGCTTAATCCTTAAAGAAATGCCAACATTGGGAGGGGGAGGGAAGTCAGTTACAGGAGGTTACCAGACAAGCACAATAAAATGCAGATTTAAGTCCTTGCCTTTGGTATTGATTAAGAGTTTCTGGAAAGAAGGTCATCTCCTTTCTTCTTCCTGGTACAAAGAGGGAGGCACCTTTACAGATAGAGATTTACCTTACAAATGTAAATGTGTCCTAACAAAGGGCAAATCCCATTCCTCAAAGCCTCCTTCCCTGTACCAGTTTATCAAAAGCAATCAGCCTCAAATAATCCTGATGCCAAAGAGACATATCTTGGGGTGGCCAATTTCAGGTCCCCACATGCCACTTGACAAATAATTGATTTATCCTGGGTCTAGCTATTGTACTATGTGCTGTGATGTTGCATTTTGGCCAGTGACCCAGATAGTACGATTTTCTCTACTGATGAGGAAGATGAACTAAAGAGATGTTACCAGAAGTTGCTAAGGTCACATAAATGACAAGTAGATCTTCTTATTGACTACTGTCTGTGATTTTCACACCACATTCTACAGAGATGCCTCCAGCTGTCATGAGAGGCTGTGGGTTGTGTGGTGATGGAAACGAAAAGACAGGGTGTTTGAAGGGAGCTTTGAGCTGATGAGTTCTCCACCACCTTTAGATCAGGGCAGTATTGCCTTTATTCATTTTAAGTACTAGGATTCGACAAAGATTTCGTTTAAAAAGATTTCAGATCCAAAAATATTGGGACTATAAATGCTTCATTGATATTTCTGTTCTATCCTTCCTTGTTTTCTCTCTCTTTTTGCCTTAATTTTTTCTAATCTCTCCTCTCTTCATGGGAAAAAAGAGAAGGAGAGGCAAAAATGCCCTGTTGTATGTGAATGACCATAGGCATGTGGCTGTGGGCTCAGTTCAGTTCAATAAGCATTTTTTGATTACCTAGTCCTTCAACATTCTTCTATTCAGTAAACACCCGTGAAATCTTTGCATTGTGCTGGGGACACAAACAATAGTAACATGTGGTGCCTGCCCTTCACCATTGTATGTGTGAGTTTGGGGTGGGAGCGAGGAAGGAAACTTAGAGACCAAGAACATATAGATGTTTAGGTAAAAGAACTTTTGTTGGCCACACTAACCCCATGATGATGTGGACCAGGTAAAGTCTGAGTTTTGTTGACAGTCCATTCCAGTGTCGGCAGCCCCACTTCTCACACAGGTGAGGCTGAAGGACATCTTCTCCCTTTAGCACAGATCTGAAGAGAAAACTAGAAAAGCCAGGAGGACCATAGTGCCTCCCTGTTCTCACCAGAGTGTTGCCAAGAAAACAGAGTTGCAGCTGCAAGTTGGATGCAAGATTCCAATCTTAAGTGATTTCTAGCTTGAGGATGCCTCTTTTGCAAGCTGGATTGGATTCACACATTTTTTTTTAAGCAGGAAAATTTGTACATGAGTACTTAGAAACTATTAACAGCCAATCTGAATTCAATTCGAATGACAAATGGCTCATTATATTCTGACAGTCTCAGGAAATGCCACATAACCACAGAGAATTCATGATACATCAGTATAATCAGTTTATATATTTTCCTCAAGTTGCTTTTACTTTAGCATTTCTAGACGGTTTCCTGCATTTTAGAGACAAATTTGGTAACCAGTAACAAATGTTACTCTTACCTAAACAACTCTTACCTAGGCAAGGCCCCTGGGTAGTGACTGAGCTCCCCACTGTAATGCCAGCCCGTTCTTTAATCCTCATTCCTCAGGATATAGGGGCAGTTTTAGCTGGGCTTCTGTTGGCATAGAAGAGGCCTTCCTTGAAACTACCCATTTGACAGTTCTCCAATAACTGGTGGGAATCATGTTAGCAATAAGCAGGAAACTTTTCCTTAGCATATTGGAACCTACTTAAAAATCAAGTCTTTGACTCAAGGATTTGACCCGGCTATCAGATTTTGGTTTCCTGACATTTAAGCCAAAAACCTCCAGCTACTTGCAGGTCCCTCCTAGAGTGAGTTTATTAGTTTGCTCAGGCTTCCATAACAACATACCACATACTGGGTGCCTTAAACAACAGAAATTTGTTTTCTTACAGTTCTGGAAACTGAAAGTCCAAGATCAAGGTATTGGTAGGGTTGGTTTCTTCTGAGGACCGTGAGGGAAGGGTCTATTCCAAGTCTCTCTCCTTGGCTTATTGATGGTTGTCTTCCACCTATGTCTTCACGTGGTCTCCCCTTCATGACTGTCTGTGTCCTAATTTCTTTGTATAAGGACACCAGTCATACAGGATTAGGTCCATCCCTATGACCTCATTTTACCTTAATTACCTGCTTAAAGATCCTGTCTCCAAATACAGTCACATACTGGGGTGAGGACAGCAACATAGGAATTTCGAGGGGATGCCATTCAGCCCATGATAGCATGATTCAGGCTAAGGCATCTGAGTTAAACATTTCTTGTAGATAGGAATTGGTGCACTTCTTTTAAAAAAAACTTTGGCTTCATTAATAATATGGGGAAAACATGAACTGAGATTTTATTTTGGTTTATTATTTTAAGGCTCCAAACACAGGTAACAGATGTACACATATGTAAATCTCTCAAGAGAATTGGAAGATGTTATAAACGAAAAGGGAAAGTAAACTCTTTGTTATAGAACCTGGGTGATGGATGCCACACAAATATGTAACTGGATACTTAAGAGTATCTTATTATGTAGAATGAATGAAGAGGTAATGGACACCATGTCCATTTTAAGCCTTAGCGATGGGGTTACAATAAGATTACTATTGTTACAAGACCTTATTTAAAATTGCCTCCTGCTGACTGATTTTCAGAAATTAACTGTTATTCTGGCAAAATCAGTTATTAGAATTACAGGATTTGTTGAAGCCCACGAACTGCTTTAGATGACGTGGTCTCAAATTCTAAATAAGTCCATATGTCACTACAATGCAAGGCCCCTGGGTAGAGTTACTGAGCCACCCACTGTAATGCCAGCCTGTTCTTTAGGCCAGTTCAATTGTTGCCCCAAATTCCAGGAGTATAAGGTATCTTCTTGTAAAGTGTAAATTTATTTATTTTACATATAGTTTTATAGCACTTGCCAGGTGCTATTGTAATCACTTGAATCTATTAGCTAATTTAATCTCTATAATAACTCTATGGGGAAGGTACTACTATAATTATCACTCTATTTTATGAATGGGGAATCAGAGGCACAGATAGAGTAAGTTTCTTGTCCATAGTCACACAGCTACTAGGTGGTAATGCTGAGATTCTGGCTCTAGGGGCTGGGCTTTTGATGACTATGCTGTGCTACTCGGAAAGCAGGGGAAAATGAGGGGGGACTGTACAGTGAGTATGGTGTTGAGGCAGGTCCGCTAAGAGCAAAAGGACCTCTGAGGATAGACAAAGATGTTAGGACTGTGCCCTTTGGTCCTGGGTCGGAAGAGGTTTGTTCTCTCTTCTCCCACCCCATGACCTCTTCCAGCTACTGGCCCATTTCTCTGTCTCCCCTTCACAGCAAACCCACTGGAAAGACTTGTCTGTATTCACAGTTTCCATGTCCTCACCTCCTGTTCTCTCTTCTGCCCACTCTAGTCTGATTTCCATCCCTTCTGCCTGCTGAAAGAGATCTTGCCAACATCACCTCTATCTTGCCACATTCAGAATCCATGTGTTTGTTCTTATCTCAGACAAACTTTCAGAAGCATGCCACACAGTGAGCACTTCTTTCTTTCCCCAAAATATTTTGTTCTCTTGGCGTCTGTCTCTTGACACTCTACTTCTTCTCTCCTATCTTGTCAGCTGCTGCTTCTCAATCTCCATTTCTGCCTTCCTTTCACGATGTTGGAATACCCTACGAGGGCTCGTTGTGGGCCCTTGTGTCTTTTCTGCCCATACTCTTTTTAGTTGATGGCTACGGACAGAATTGTGTCCCTCCTCAAATTCATATGCTGAAGCCCTAACCCCCAATGTGACTGGATCTGCAAGTACGATCTTCAGGAGGTCATGAAGGTTAAATGAGATCAGAAGGATGGGATCCTAATCTGATAGGACTGTGGCCTTAAAGGAAAAGCAAGATCTCTCTCTCTCTCTCTCTCTCTGTCATGTGAGGACACAGTGAGAAGGCAATTGTCTGCAAGCCAGGAAGAGAATCCTCATCAGAATCTGACCATGCTGGCATCCTGGTCTCAGACTTCCAACCTCCAGAACTGTCAGAACATAAATTTCTGTTGTTTAAACCACTCAGTTGATAGTATTTTGTTGCAGTAGTCTGAACTCACTAATACAGTGATCCCATCAATGCTTTGGCTTTAAACGCCGTCTATATGCTGATGATGCTGATGACATCAAAATTTATATCTTTCTCCACTAAGCTCTAAATTCATAAATGAACTGTCTGACATTTCCATTTGACATTCAATAAAGATTCCAAGGTTAATATCAACCCTGTCAGCTTTGCTTCTAGAACATATCTCAAATCCATCGATTCATCTCCATCTTCACTACACAACCTTACCCAAGTTGCTACAGCTGTTTGCTGGGTTACTGCATTTCCTCCTAGGTAGACATCTGTCCTCAAGTCCATTATCCTGAAAGCAGGAAAAATCATCTTCTTAGAAAATGACTGGGACTGTGTCACTCACATGCTAAAATCTTTCAATGACCTCCGGTTGCCCTTAGAATAAAATCCAAATTCCCTGCCATGGTCCACAAGGCTCTACTGTTTGCTGATATATCTCTCAGCGTTTAGAACAGCACCTGGCATGTAGTAGGTACTCAACAAACAATTATTGAATAGATAAAAGAGCTGCTCTTTATTTACCTCTCTACCCTCATTTCGTACTGTTCTCCTCCAACTCTTGAACCTCCAGCCACACTTGCTTTTTTTCTCCTCTTAGAAAAATACCAAAATATTTGGAGAACATGAAGTATTTCTTCCTCAGCAACTTTTTACTTGCTGTTATTTCTGAGGAGAACCCTCTTCCCAAGATTTTTGCATGGCTTCCTTTTGCTTATTATTCAGTTTTCATCTCAATAACTGCCTTCTCAGAGGGGCCTACCCTGACTACCTTCTGTTCCTTTCACTCTCTATCACATTACTTCTAAATTTAGGCATACCAAAATTAGGGGTGCCGCTCTCTGGAGTAGACTGCAGTTGAGAAAGAATCTGCATGGTCCTCAGAGACAGAAAACCATGAAAGCTCTCCATCACCATCTGCTCACAAGGTTGAGTTCTCTGACATTCTAGATGAATAGTCCGGGAGTAGGATTATACTTAGGGTGGCTTACGTAGTGAAAAATGTGGACACCAGGACACAGCTCATATTCAAGCCTCTGTGGGGAAACTCAGCAACTGTTTGAGGAAAGAAGGTGGATGTTCTGAGCCTGCAGTGGATGCTGGGGTGTGCTGCACAGATCTGCCCTTCAGTTCTGAGGCTTCATTGCCCAGCTGCTGGAAGATTTGCTGCTGACAGTACAGCTGAGTCCTTCCCCCAGAGCTGCCCTTCTCCAGAGAGAGCTGCCTTACCTGAGTATACCCACCCTCCCCAGGGGAGACCTCGGTCAAAGACTGGTTGTTGGAGGTTGAATGTTATGAAGATCTTCTCCCATTGCCATAATTTGGGGCACCTCACAATTTGTGGGCCATCAGCTCCACTGCTCCTTGTGGACAGGCAGCTGCATTGCACTTCAGCTTCTGCTCTGCCAATTCCTGCTTCCTTCACTCCTAGTATCTTCACTCCTTCGTTATTCCCAAGGGCATGCCCAGTAATTCACCTACATGCAAATCTCTGTCTCAGATTCCGTTCCAGGGGCATCCTACCTATGACAAAGCCTTTAATCTCTTATCTTGGGAGGAAGTTATGGGCCCATGGCAAGATCCAATTTCCACTCTACTCTGCATTATTGGGGTTACAAAGAGAAAAGTGTTTCTATAATTATATATATCCAAAGAACGAGAAAGCAAGATTTTTAAGCAAAGAAACTATAAGTCAGGACTTCCTTTGGGGCAGATGTGCAGCCTATTTTAGCCTTCTTTGCTTAAGAACAATAGCAAATGGTTTTAGTCTGTTAATCCCATCAATTTCCCAGGATTAACGGACAGATTACTACATGCATGATGCTGTTAGGGGTTTTAGGCACATGTAGATGATTTTCCTGAGGATCTGCCATAACATGCTGTTTTATTTTTTCATAGTACTTGTCATCATGTAAAAGCATCTTTAGTTTTTGGGTTTATTTATCTACCATCTTTCTCTCTTCATTAAAATATAAACTCCCTGAAAGCAGAGGGCATGTCATTCTTGTTTCCTGTGATAGCCCCAGCTTCCAGCATCTTGCCCAGCATGCAAAAAGTTGTGGTGAATAACTGTTAAATGAATGCTGCTCTGTGCACTTGTTTCCTGTTTTCTGATTTGCAGGTGAATGGTCAAGTGTGTGTGTAGAGCCAGTGAGAACTCTGAGTCCTGCATTGGAGCTCATCTCGATGGGAGATTGTTGGGCCAGAAAGTCAGCACAAGATGTGGATCATGCAGCCATGAGGAGAAGCCAGAGAGCAGGTCAATATAGAATACATAGTGCTTGTGAGGGCAGGCTTCTGAGCTGGGACTGAATCCCAGCTTCACTCTGGACTGTGTGACCTTGGCCAAGTGACACAACGTGCCTAAGAAATCCTTGGTTTGCTTATCTATCAAATAACGTGAGTAATAGCACCCACAAAGTCTTATTGTGAAGACTTAGCAAATTAAAGCTTGCACGTGGAACACACAATAAGTGTTAGCTCTTGTTAGCAAGCCAGCCACTTGGTCAGTAGAGAAAGACAGAGCAGGACCAGTTGGAGAAGCCAGTTTTGTGATTTGTCCACTCACAGAATGAATCATCGGAGTAGTCAGACCTCTGCCCATTGTCGGACTTGTCATTTTACCCTTGGCCTAGGTCCTGAAACAGAGGTAGGATGAGGCAGAGAGCCTTGCACTGTGGCAGGATCTTGCGAGCTCTGGAAAAGCTAAGAAGTCCCCCAAAAGTGGAGTGTACCTCTCATGCTCACAGTGAAGAATAATTGAAGAGTAACTGAGAAGTTCAGGAGCATAGAGCCAGAACCTAGAGAAGCAGCTCTGCTCTGAGATCCCTTGAATTATAGGGAGAGAACAGGAAAGCCCTTCAAGGTGCAGAGCCCAGGCTACCCAGTGAAGTGCGTGCTTTTCCTTCCGAAAAGAGAGAGGTGGTCACTTTGCTTTAGGAATCTCTAGGATCCTAGATGGAGGAACATTTGTCTGACACCATGCTTCCAATATGGTAGCCACTAGCTATGTACAGCTACCGAGCCCTAGAAATGTAGCTGGTCCAGATTGAGATATGCTATAAGTTTAAAATACGCACCAGATTTTGAAAACTTAGTACATAAAAAATTGTAAAATGTCTCATTAGTAATGTTTTGTATTGATCACACCAAATTGATAATATTTTGGATATATTAGGTTAAATAAAATATGTCATTAGAATTAATTTCATTGTTTCTTTTTTTTTAATAGAGCTACTAGGAAATTTAATATTACATATATGACTTAAATCCATGGCTTGCGCTATATTCCCACTGGAGAGTGTGGGCCTAGCATCTCTGCCTTACAGAGTCAGCCCAGCAGTCAGCATATCTGACGATAAAAAGGTTCCCCTCTCCACCACAGGCTTCAGTGCTGACTATCTATAGGCTATGAGGCTCCTCTTGACTTACCAGATGAGATTTGCTCTATACTGATCGGTTCCAGGTTTGTTATTTGTGAACCTGCAACAAAGCACAGGTTGTTAAGTCTAACTTCTGACAATTTCCATTTAAATGTTAGCTTTTCTTTCCTCTATAGCAAGCAAAAACTGATCCGGCTAAATTTAACGGCAATATATTAAATTAGGGAGTCATCATTCCTCTGATGTGAACTAATTCTACTGTGCCACTAGACCTTTCTACCACCTGCACGCAGAATTGCTGAACTGCTCTCTCATGCCTGAATGCCTGCAGGGTCTGTGCCTGTGAATTGAGGTGGTGGAATGGATTGAGCAGCATCTGAAGGGTGTTTGAGATTTAGAGGGAACACGACGCTCTTATTGGTGCACCTTTCCTTCAGGTAAAGTTTCAAGTTTTTCTAAAATTTTGGATATGCTCCTATAGGTTGCATAATTAAAAGTAAACTAGGGGATAGCAAAGTTTGCCTTGAAAGAGCTAGACAAACCCATGGGATAAAAGGCTGGTAACTTTCATGGCGTATGGAATCACCTTGTATGTCCAATTGAAGGAAAAGTTTCAATTTCCTTTGAGAGCCAGGTTCTAAACCTTGGGTTCTAGTTCTGTTCTACTGATAACTGACCATCTAACTGTGGACAAATTATTCCTCCCTCCAGAGTCTTATTCTTCTGGAAAATTGGGAAGGGCTAGTGCTAGAACAGATGAGTGTCAAGATCCCCTTCAGTGCCAACATCCCAGGAAACCATCTCTTCTAGCACATGTGCTTGTACCCATGTGTGCGGACTTGTGTGTGCACATGTGCACACATATCCACACACACCCTATGGGGAAGATTGGTCCTAGGTTTCTATCCTAAATGATGGGCTACATGTTGAGGGGGTTTGCTGAGACAGGGAAGTCTGCCAAGGGTAATATTGTGCTTTTAGTGGGATGTGCTAGGTTTGGGATGCCTGAAAGGAGATGTCACGTAGGCAACTTGAACGTAAATCTGGAGCTCAGAAGTGAGTTTCAGGTTTGAGATAGAAATTTGCAAGTCAGCAGTAGAAGGATTATATTTAAGCCCATGGGAATTATTCACCTAAGGAGAAAGTTTAGAGAACAAAAGATGACATTTCCAAAAGAGGAATTCCAGGAGAGTTTTAAACAATGGAACAGTTGAATAAGTGTATCATATCCTAAGCTGAATATTATATAGGATGGCAGCCATTTGAGTGTTCAATATTTTTGTTAATTTCAGCTTCTTTTCTCTATTGTTAAACCCCTTGTTAATATAAATCCAGTTCTTAATAATAATCTCATTCAAGTGGAATTCAATGTGTTTGTGTAAAATACAGACTGAAGGTTCAACGTTCGATTCCTACAAGGGTCCATTCCCCCTCCTCCATCATTACAGAACCCCATTTTTTTGTTTGAGTACTTATCTCTGTGCCTCAGGAAAAGTGAGGCCATCTCTATCTCTAGTCATGGGCCTGATTGATCTAAGAGTAATCCCCTGTCCTTTGCCTGTGATTCGTTCAGGAGTTGTCGTGTGACCTCGTTCAGGCCAATGGAACAAGAGGAGAGATTTTCTGGGATTACTATGAATTGTCTTTCTGGCTCTTCTGGAAAAATTTTGGGAACTAACCCCTTTTCCTCCAAAATTGTTGTGCATGAATATGAGGACTAGAAGTGTGAAGATAAAGCTCATCAGACGAGGGCAAATCTTAGAAAATAGCAGAAAAAAAGAGAAGACTCTGCATGAAGCAAGCCCTGAAGCTCCCCTTGTGTCTAGAGTTTTAGAACTGGTAGCCAACAATTTTCCCTTTAGTTTAAGCAACTTTGAATTGGGTTTTGGTACTTGTGGCTGAAAGTAGCCTTCATGATACACAGACTTGCTGCATTATGGTCCATCCCTAGCTAGAAACTTCCAGTGCACAAAATGTTTGGCTCAATATGTCTTGTCTCCCATCATTACATTCTTTTTTTATATATAAAGGTGGGAGCCACTGCAGAAGTGAAAAGACGAACCTGTCTTTTCAAGGATCTTTTATTACGAGTTCTCACTTCCGTATTTATCCATCGCTGGCAGACCTCTTTGATGGCTGAGAGGTTCAGGATCCAGAATCAGGTCCTCAGTCCCCTTTGATCTCACTGTGAATGCTAACCCTCCCTGTCAGATCACAAGTCCTGAGCTAGTGGTGTGCTAAGAGGGAGGGAGTGAGGGTGAGAATGAGGAACAAGGATCAAAGGGCACAGGTACTTACGGGGGTCAACAACTTGTGAAATGAATCCTGTGATATTTGCTCAGGGTGAAAGAAATAAAAGCAGGTTCACAGTTTTAATCTTTCTTATCAATAGTGGTTGCAAAAAAAGGGAAAAGGAAAGCAACATTTATTAAGTAGCTGCTATATTAAAGGCACTCTGCTAGGAGCTAGGAGCATTCATGCATATGGGGTGGTAAAAGGATAATAAAGGAAGGAGTAGGGTTAGGGATAGGACATCCTCATTAAGGTATGTCTCTGCCTCTTGCTTGCTAGTTGGCAGGCATATGTATCTTATTTGATTCTCAAATATATTTTTTGAGGTGTTATCATCCCTATTTTTGTAGAATGAACAGAGGCACAGAGAAGTTGAGCAATTGACTTAACTTCACGCAGCTGATTGAATCAAATCAACTCTCTCTCACTTCAAAGCCACTCTTTTCACTACATTATTCACACTTTCCTCCACCTTTCTCATCCTCACTCCTCCTCATTCCTGCCCTTTTACCTCTCCTGTATAATGTGTCTTCAGGCAGCTTGTCTCAAAATGGCAACAAGGAGTAGCTCTGGGTTACACTTTGCAGGCCATGACAGTAAGCACCAAATCAGGAGAGAGAGTGGTTCCTAAATAATTCCTTTCCAGATTCCTTTGCCTAGCTTCACTGGGTCAACTCCTTTCTTGATTGATGTCTGTGATATTTATTTCCTTCTAGTCCTGCTCTTAGTTTATCTGTTTCCATGGTTTTCTCTTACAGAAATGTTTTTTCAATAGAACCATTTTCAAACAAAAACAGATTTTATCAGTTTAGTATAGACACATAGTCATTCTCCTCCAGTTTATTTTCTCTCCGTGTTGGAATACTGATTTTGGGAAGGAGGGCCTTAGAGAAGTCCCCTGTCGTGGGGCATAGGGATAGCTGTGATTTGAACTGAAAAGTCTTTGGACCCCTTTGGGGTAAGATAATGAAGGACAAGGTTTAAATACAAACGTTGAAGCTGGGGATACTGTTGAGTTATTGGATCCTTGGTAGAGAACTGGTCTCTGAGTCGAGGACCACAGGGTTGGAAGTTAGGGATCAAGAAGTAATAGATCAGGGGCTGCTAAGAGGAAGGAGAGATATAAGTCTGGATAAATGAGAGTGAAAGGAAGCAAAGAGAGGGTCCTTCTTGGGTGTAAGCTACTTAGTAGATCTCTACTGGGATGAGGTCTTGCCCTCATGAATTATACAGAGTGGGGACCTTGGGTGAAGGTCTTTCTAGTTTCAATTCCCTAGAGAAGAGGCATGTTCTCAGACAGGAATCCTCATCTGAGGAGACTAGCTTCAGACAGACAGTAGAGTGGTGTGATGGTTAATTTTAAGTGTCAACTGGACTGGGCCATGAGGGCCTCAGAGCCATTTGGTCAAACATGACTCTGGGTGTGTCTGGGAGAGTGTTTCTGGATTCAAGAATTTGAATTGGTACACTGAGTAAAGCACACCGCTCTCCTTAATCCAGGTGGGCCCCATCCAATCAATCGAAGGCCTGAATAGAGCAAAAAGGCTGATCCTTCCACAAGCAAGAAGGGACTCCTGCTGCCTGAGTGCTTTGAGCTGGGACATAGAATCTTTCGTGCCTGCAGACTGAGACTGGAACATTGGCTCTTTCTGGGTCTTGAGGCTCTTGGCTTTTGGGCTGGAACTATCCTCTCAGCTCTCCGGGTTCTCAGGCTTTCAGACTTGGCCTGGAGATACACTGTGGGCTCTCCTGGGTCTCCAGCTTGCTGACTGCAGGTCTTGGGACTCGTCAACCTCTGCAAACGTGTGAGCCAATTCCTTAATCTCTTTACTGGACTTAGAGGATGAGTGAGTTCCAAGTGAGCATTTGTGATTATTGGGTACCTGCAGAGTGTCTGTGATGGGAATGTGAGCCTGAAGCTTGCAAGGAGGCACCCTTAGAGTAAGCCCTGTGCATTGTGTTATCTGGCCCGTATAAAACTCTGTCTCTCTCTCCTCATGTTATCTCCCCCTGGTCCACAGCTTGTTACCAGGGAGCAGTACACTGTGCCTTAGGTCCCTGTATTGATGAGAGGGATCTTAGGGGCCAGCTGGGCCAGAATTGTCCTACTACCTCTCCTCTTTCACTCCCAGCCTTAGAGGCCTAGGTTTTATACAAAGAAGGAAATTTATAAGAAGAATATCTAAAGAAATGAAGGGAGTTTAGAAATGTTGGTTTATGGTTAACTACACATAACATAAAATATATCATTTAGTCATTTCAAAGTACAGTTCAGGGGCATTAAGTACATTCACAATGTTGTGTAGCCTTTGCTGCTCTCTCATTCAGACCTTCTTCATTACCCCCGATGGAAACCTTGTACCCGTTGGGCTATAGGCGGAAGGAGGATGGATCAACAAAATCATTTTTCCGTTCCTTTAGAAATCCAAACTCTGGACTGTGGATTGAACCAAATGCCCCTAAACAAATGATTTGTTTTGTGAATTTGCAAGTTTTCCAGTCCCTTAGGAAGCTGACTGAAGAGATGAACGTGCTCTGCCCTCTGTTCTGCCCTCCGCGCAGCATCTGCAGCCTTGCCTCTTGTGCCCGTGCAGAGAGAAGTACTGTTCCTCTTCCACCTCACTCCATGTGGTGCTTAAAGCTTTTTAACGGCTCTGGGCCAAAAATTCCACTGATAATCTCAGATGATGTTTACATGTATCTTGTTTCAGAGGGCTTTGCTTTGAATCTAGAATCCAAATGAAGGTGCTATAAAAATCAAATTCTTTTCCTATCAACCCACAATCAGTCCTGGAGCTGATAAATCTCTGGTGTCTTGATTAGGATCAGAGCTGGTCTGGCATCACAGCCACTTCCCTTGTGTGGCTGACCGAGGATCTGTTTGGCAGGCGGTGGGTACACGCTGAGCACAATGGCCGCCTACTCCTACACAAACTCCCTGCCTTGAACCAGCGTTCATTATGGTGAAGGAAGTGGCCCTGCCCAGAGGCTCCCTACTGAGAGGGGCAATAACACCAGTGTTCACAAGGAGCTGCTGGAGTTTGTTACTCTGAAATTCATTTTCCACTCCTGGGATTGCAAAGCCGCAAAAGAGAAATCCTTCAAAACTCTTTGGAAGTACAGGGGTAAACTTTTTGAACTACTTCCTGTGAAATGAAGAAATAAGTGATTTACCCAATATGATAATTCCAATGCAATCAAGATTCACTTAAAACAAATGAACAAAAAGGGAAACATTAAGACAAAAAGAAATAGCTCACACTAACATCTTCAATGGAAAAAGAATATACACAATGAGTGGACCTTTTTCATATGCCTATGCACTTTTTAAGTAGTTTGCTTTCTTTCTATAAATTTAATAATACTTTAGTTGCCACCATTTCCAGGAAACAAATTACATATCCAGAAGCTGAACTTTTCTTTTTTTAAAGTACGTAAACTCACTTAACTACTTGGTTGGGTTGCTTGCTCCCTGCCTGCCGATAATGTTCGACATTCTCAATGACTCAGTCACATTTGACCAAAAAGCTGCACTTTGATGAAGCCCTTAGGAGCTAATGGGCTGTGGAGGGCTGCCCGCTGTCACCTGAGCGGCTCACTGCCATCTGCTTTCAGAACTCTGAGTGCTCTGCGGGCCCCTCCCCCTCTTCTTTGTCTCCTTTCTCATCCTGTACTGACCTCTTTCATTCTTTCCCCCTTCAGGATATCTGTCTCCAGCAAGCTCCCCATTTCCTACTTGCTGTTGCTGTTAGAAGTATGTGTGCAAAGTCACGATGCTGAATGTCAGGAGTCTGTAAGTGAGCGCCAAAGGCTTTTTGCCTTTGGAATAAAATGAATAAACTTTTATGTTTTTAGACTTCTTCCCATTTTGTTTTCAGATTCATACTTGTGTATTCTGTGACTAAACCAAAGAGATATAGTATAGTTAAAGGTGTAGGCTCGAGAGTGTGACTGTCAAAGCTCAAATCCCAGCCCTGTCACTGAGCTGTGTGACCTTGGGCAAGTTATTCAATCTCCTGTGCCTCAGTTTCCCTATCTGTGAAAAGGGGGTATAATAATATGTATAGTAGAGTATAGATATAGTAGTTGTATTGTTATAATGTTTTGGTGTGATTTCAATATGTTAATACCTGTAGAGCACTTAGAAGAATGCCTGGTGAAGACTAAGTTTTTAATGAAAGTGAGCTTTTTATATGAAATCTGTTAATATACTTTATACACAGACGTAAGAAAAACAGCTGGAAAAGTTTTTAAACACAGTTCTTCCGTTCTTTTAATTTGATCCACGCATACTTTTTGAACACCCGCTCTGTGCAATATATCATATTAGGTGCTATAGGGCATGCATGCCCAGAACCATCTGAGGAGTTTCCTCAACAATGATGTGGTCACCAATATTCGGTGCAAGGACATGAGAGCAAGTATGAGCTTCCTCGTAAATGGGAAGAACCCTCACAGAGACAGTGAGGATTACAGTCAGCATAGTGGGGCCCAAACAAGGTTTTAATTGCTCACGTTAGTTAAATTTTGTGTCCCTGAGCAAGATCATGCAGCCAAACATATAATAATTATATAGCAGCTGTTCTGAGTGAGGCTTTGGGGGGAAATAAGTCAATGCAAGCTAAGTCCTTGCTTTAGGCAGACCAGTGTTGGGAGGGTGTGACCGTGGGGGTCCTGGTGTGAGGCCAGGAGGCAGAGAGGGGTGGGTGGAGAGAGAGGGAGAGTGATGGAGGGAGGGAGGAAGTCGTCACCGGGAGTGGGTGGCTGAGGGCCATAACTCGCTTGCTCAGATGATGCTGTAAGACACATATTGACACTTCTGACTTTTTTTTGAATAAGCCACTTAAGAAGGGGCCTCACAGCTCTCAATATTACAAAAAAAGCCCAGCCATTGCCAACTATATCTATCCCAAGGGAAAACATTGGGCCTATTAGGCAGCCTACATTAGGACTAAGGATGTGGAAATGGGCTGGGAGAGAAGATTTTGCCACTTCCTGCTTTGTTTTCTTTGTGTACTATGCATGGGAACAAGCTTGTTGTCAGTTTGTAGTGCACAGGGTTGAAAATGCTCAATTTGATCAGCCACATAGCTAGGTGAGAATGGGATAAACTATTATCTTCATACTAATTTCTCTAGCTAGCAAGGAGAAGTCATCCACAAACAAAAGTATGTACATCTTCATTTGATGTGTTCAGACATCTCTTGTTTACTTTGTTTCTTGTGTCTGCATATAGATTGTATTTATTCAATGGATTAGTCTGGTCAGGCTGCTATAACAGAATACCACAGACTGGGTGCCTCAAACAGCAGAAGTTTATTTTCTCACGGTTCTGGATGCTGGAAGTCCAAGATCAAGGTTTTGCAGGGGTGGTTTCTCCTGAGGCCTCTCTCCTTTGCTTACAGATGGCTGTCTTTTTGCTCTATCCTCACATGGCCTTTTCTCTGTGTGTGGACCCCTGGTGTCTCTTCCTCTTCTGATAAGGACACCAGTCCTATTGGATTAGGTTCCACCCTAACCACCTTGTTTAACCTTAATTACCTTCTTAAAGGTCCTATCTCCTAGTACAGTCACATTAGGGGTTAGTGCTTCAGTGTATGAATTTTCAGAGGAGGGGAGCATAATTCATTGTATACACTTAGTAAGATTGTAAACTGCATAGAAGAAGAGGTCTTTCCTTTGCAAGCACACTGGGAGAGCCCACAGAATCTGTAACACAGAACAGTGTCACTGAGTACAAACAAACAACCTATGGGTAGGGGCTGAGGGGGTTGGAAGATAGCATGGTTTCCTCCAGTGAAATCTTTCTTGTCCAATATATTGAAATTCTTAGAGAAAACAAATATCTAGATAAAGAATGTGCGTAAATAATAGAGCTGTAAGGTGCCTTGGAGGCAATCTAGTTCAAAGTTGCTTTACCAATGAGTGCACTGAGTGCCAGGAGGTCATGGGCTTTATGTGAGGTCACACAGCTAGTTAGTGGCAGAGCTGAGAGGAGATTGCAGGGTTTTACCTTTCCATAACATGCTGCCTCCAAATATACCTGTGGATAAGGAGGCCCAGTGGATATAATCTATTCTCAGTTTCAAAAAGTTTGACAATTTTTAATCCTAAAGGAAATAAAACATAGAACTTCAAGGATTCGGTTTTATTTTAGTATGGAACCAAATACAGGAAGTGAAAGATAGGGAGAGATAGGCATTCGTCCTGCTAGATATTCACATTATTCAGTAAATTTCTATTAAATATTCAGTAGGCAGTGCTGAAACTTGGCTTTTTAAATTGAAGCATTTTAATAAATGGTCTAGGACGGGCCACCATTTCACTAAGTCAACATTTTCGAAGAGGGATGTTGGTAAGAGTAATGAGGAAGAGGGTTGCAGGCATAAATATGTTTGGAAACACAGAGTTAGAGTAAAAGTGCTTTTCTTAAACTTATGTATTTTTTTATTGTTATAATTGACATACAACATTATATTAGTTTGAGGTATACAACATAATGATCCTATATTTGTATATATTATGAAACGATTACCACAAGTCTAGCATGTGTAGCTACAGAATTTTTTCCTTTTTTTAATTGAGATTCATAGTAGTTTACATCGTGTGAAATTTCAGTTGTACATTGTTTCTTGACTGTCACCACATAGGTGCTCCCCTTCACCTGCTGTGCCCACGCTTCACCCCCCTTCCCCTGGTAACCATTGAACTATTTTCTTTGTCTGTGTGTTTGTTTATATTCTACATATAAGTGGAGTCATATGGTGTTTGTCTTTCTCAATCTGGCTTATTTCACTTGGCATAATATCCTCCAGATCCATCCATGTTGTGGCAAATGGGATGATTTTGTCTTTTTTATGGTTGAATATTCCATTGTATATATATACCACATCTTCTTTATCCAATCATTGGTCATGGGCACTTGGATTGTTTCGTTGTCTTGGCTATTGTGTATAGTGCTGCAGTGAACATAGAGGTATGTATATTACTTTGGATTGTTGATTTCAAGTTGTTTGGATAGATACCCAGTAGTGGGATAGCTGGGTCATATTGTAGTTCTATTTTTAGTTTTTTGAGGAATCTCCGTACTGTTTTCCATAGGGGCTGCACCAGTTTCCATTTCCACCAGCAGTGTATGAGCGTTCACTAAAAGTGCTTTTTTAAGTGCAGAACTTCTGTGGGCCATTGCTACAAGAATTAAATATGAGGGGTCAGTACATTCCTAAACTTCTTTGATGAAGGAAGCTCCTTTTTACAGAATAATTTGTGGGAAATACTATGGAGTATATCTGTGAGGTAAAATACCAAGTCAGGGAGGATAAAATGTAGGAAGGATCGGAGAGTCCAGGAACACTTACTATTTTCAAAATGTAATAGCATGCTACTAGTTTTGTTATCTTCTTTTTCCCATAAGTAAACTCACCTATAGTTTTTGTACATATTGCTTCCTGAGAAGAGATGCCTGTTTTGTCATTCATTTTCATTTGTCAATAGAAAATTATTATTTGCAGTTCTTGGTATAGTGCTCCACACATAATACAGTAGGTGTGTAGTGGATACTTGTTCATTGTCAACATGATTGTAGTAGATGAGCTTCAATGGTGATGACTGAGATGTAGCGCAATTAAGGAAGAAAAACAAAACTCTATGTTGTGGGCACAAAAATTACTCTACAAACGAGAAATGTCACATTTCTCATTTTTATTGATCTCAACATAATTTTGACTTAGCTCACATCTTGGTTATTAATGTGGCTTCCTTTCTCTTTGCGTGTTGCAGAAGAATCCCAAGGCTTACAAAGGTATGGAGATTGGAGGAGGGCCTTGAATCTCCAGTTCATCATCACAACCCTTGAGGCCCTCATTTGCCAGCCTGGATTATCCAGGTGGGCCCAGTGTAATCCCAAAGTTCCTTGTAAGAAGGAGGCAGAAAGCTCAGAGTTAGAGGAGGAGATGTAACAAAGGAAGCAGAAGTCAGAGAGAGAGGAGCAAAGATGCTATGCTGCTGGTTTTGACTAGGGAGGAAGAAATGAGCCAAGGAATAAAAGTGGCCTTTAGAAGCTGGAAAAAGCAAGGAAATGGATTCTCTTTTAGAACCTCCATAAGGAGTGCAGCCCTCCCCTGCTGACGCCTTGACTTTAGCCAAATGAAACCCATTTTAAACTTTCCTCTTCCAGAATTATAAGATAATAAATTTGTGTTTTAAGCCATCGAGTTTATGGTAATTTGTTACAGCGGCAATAGAAAACGAATATAGATTTGCAGTATCTTGAAGCTTTATGTTCTGCTACTTTCCTTCTAAATAGGGGCCTGTGGTGGGATCGTACCATGGTGCCAATCTCCTTTGACACACCACTGGGATAGTGCTCAGAGCAGGAGTTCTTCTATGGATCTGCAATGATGCTTTTCCCTTATTTCCCTCACCAATTCTCTCTTCCTTCTCTTTCCATTCCAGGAGAAAATCTCTTCATTGAACTCAAAATTATGAAGGGAGAGGCATTCTTGAATAGAAGAGGGAAAACTCTGTGCAAACAAATTTATAGCTCAATAAATCATCTTACCAAATGTGCTTACAGAATAATAAATTCTAAGCAGTGGGTTTTGACCCAGGAAAGAATCTTAGACACTCTCAACTGTTAGACCAATCTGTTTTCCTTGGCTCACTTGCCTTTATGTTGCTCTCAGTGGACCTAAAACTCCTCCTTCTCTACTACCCCTTTACATATGTATGCATGTGTGTGTATCTATGTGTGTTTATATATATGTCAAATCACTATATATAAAAATCTCGATATAAAATTATTTATAATCTTTTTTAATTAATAAACTTTATTTTTTAAAACAGTTTTAGGTTTACAGAAAAATTGAGCAGAATGTATAGATAATTCCCATATATTCCCCCTGCTCCAACCCCCTCACTCTCACACAATTTCCTCTATTATTTCTTTTTTTATTATTTTTTCCAATTTTGAGAAATAATTGACATACATCACTGTATAAGTTTAAGGCATACAGCATGATGGTTTGATTTACATATATTATGAAATGATTGCCACAGTAGATTCAGCTAACATCTATCTCGTATAGATGCAATAAAGAGAAAAGAAAGAAAAAAACCTTTCTCCTTGTGACAAGAACTCACAGGATTTACTCTCTTAACAAACTTTCCTATGTATCATACAGCAGTGCTAACTATAGTCATCATGTTGTACATTACTGCCATGGTGCTTGTTTATCTTATAACTGGAAGCTTGTGCATTTTGACCACCTTCCTCCAATTTCTCTTCCCCCACCCTCCAGCTTTGGTAACCATAAGTTTGATCTCTTTTTCTATGACTTTATTTGTTTGTTTTTTAGATTCTATGTATAAGTGAGATCATACAGTATTCGTCTTTCTCTGTCTGACTTATTATTTCTCTGTCTGATTTCGCATAATGCCTTCAAGGTCCATCCATGTTGTCACAAATGGTAGAGTTTCCTTGTTTTTTATTACTGAATAATATTTCATTATATATATATGTGTGTATATATATATACCACAACTTCTTTATTCATTCGTCTGTTGATAGATACTTAGGTTGTTTCCATCTCTTGGCTGTTGTAAGTAATGGTTGCTATGAACATAGGGGTGGAGACATCTTTTTGAGTTAGTATTTTCATTTCCTTTGGCTATATTCCTGGAAGCAGAATTGCTGGAGCATACGGTAGTTCTATTAATAACCTTTGAAGATCCTCCATTCTGTTTTCCATAGTGGCTGAACCAATTTACAATCCCACCAACAATGCACAAGGGTTTCCTTTTCTCCACATCCACACCAGCATTTATCTCTTGTCTCTTTGGTGATAGCCACTCTAACAGCTGTAAGGTGATATCTCATTGTGGTTTTAATTTGCATTTCCCTAATGACTAGTGATTTTGAGCATCTTTTTACATACCTGATGGCCTTTTGTAAATCTTCTTTGGAAAAATTTCTGTTCAGATCTTTGCCCATTTTTAAGTTGGATTATTGGGCTTTTTTGTTATTGAGTTGTATGAGTTCTTTACATATTTTGAATAATAACCCTTATCAGATATATGGTTACAAATATTTTTTCCAGTTCCATAGGCCGTCTTTTCACTTTGTTGATGGTTTCTTTTGCTGTGCAAAAGGATTTTAGTTTGATGTAGTCCCACTTGTTTAGTTTTGGTTGCTTGTGCTTTAGGTGTCATATCCAAAAAGATTTATTCCTATGTTTTCTTCTAGGAGTTTCATGCTTTCAGATCTTACATTTAAGTCTTTGGTCCATTTTGATTTAATTTTTGTGAGTGGTGTAAGACATGAGTCCAGTTTCATTCTTCTACATGTGAATATCCAGTTATCCCAGAACCATTTATTGAAGAGACTGTCTTTTCTTCATTGAATATTCTTGACTCTCTTGTCAAATATTAGTTGACAGTACATGCTTGGGTTTATTTCTGGGCTCTTGATTCTGTTCCATTGGTCTATTTGGTTTTATGCCAGTACTATACTGTTTTGATAACTATAGCTTTATAGTATAGCTTGAAATCAGAAAGTGTGATGCCTTCTGCTTTGTTCTTCTTTCTCAAGATTTCTTTGGCTATTTGGGGTTTTTGTGGTTCTATATAAATTTTGAGTGTTTTTTCTACTTCGCAAGAAGTGCTACTGGAATCTTGATAGGGATTGCATTGAATCTATAGGTGGTTTTTGGTAGTATTGACATTTTAACAATAATAATTCTTCTAATCCATGAACACAGGATAGCTTTCTATTTATTTGTGTCTTCTTTGATTTCTTTCATCAATGTTTTGTACTTTTCAGAGTAGAGATCTACGACCTCCTTAGTTAAATTTATTCATAAGTATTTTATTTTTTTGATGCTATTGCAAATAGGATCAATTTCTTTATCTCTTTTTCAGAAAATTTATTGTAAGGATATAGCAATGCTACTAATTTTTGTATGTTAATTTTGTATCCTGCAATTTTACTGATTTCATTGATTAGATCTAACAGTTTTTGGTTGAGTCTTTAGAATTTCCCATGTATAAAATTCTGTCATCTGCAAATAGAGACAATTTTACTTCTTCCTTTCCAATTCTGATATCTTTTTTTTCTTTTTCTTGCTGATTGCTCTAGCTAGGACTTCTAGTACTATGTTGAGTAGGAGAGGTAAGATTGTGCACCCTTGTCTTGTTCCTGATCTTGGAGGAAAAGCTTTCAAATTTTCACCATTGAGTATGATGTTAGCTGTGCTCATATACGGTCTTCATTATTTTGGGGTATGTACCTTCTATGCCTAGTTTGTTGAGTTTTTATCATGAGTGGATGTTGAATTTTGTCCTGCATCTATTGAGATGATTATATGATTCTTTTCTTTCATTCTATAATTGTGATGTATCACATTGATTGATTTGTATACGTTGAGCCATCTTTCCATCCCAGGGATAAATCCCATTTGATCCTGGTGTCTGATCCTTTTACTTTGCTGCTAAATTCAGTTTGCTAATATTTTATTGAGAATTTTTGCATCTATATTCATCAAGGATATGGGTCTATAGTTTTCTAATTGTATCCTTTTCTGCTTTTGGTATCAGAATAATGCTGGCCTTGTATAACGAGTTTGGGAGTGTTCCCTCCTGTTCAATTTTTTGGAAAAGTTTGAGAAGGATTGGTGTTAATTCTTCACATTAAATGTTTGGTAAACTTCATCAGTGAAGCCATTTGGTTCTGGGAGATTTTTGATTACTGATTGAATCTCCTTTCTAGTAATTGGCCTATTCAGATTTTCTATTTTTTCTTGATTCAGTCTTGGTAAGTTGTATCTTTCTAAGAATTTTTCCATTTGTTCTAGCTTGTCCAGTTTGTTGGTGTGTTGTCATTCATAGTAGCTCTTATGATCCTTTGAATTTCTATAGTATCAGTTGTAATGTCTCCTTTTCATTTATAATTTTGTTGATTTGAATAATTTCTCTTCCTTCCTTGGCTAGTCTAGCTAAGGGTGTGTCAATTTTGTTTATCTTTTCAAAGAACCAACTCATAGTCTGATTAAACTTTTCTATTGTTTTGCTGTTCTCTGTTTCACTTATTTCTGCTCTAATCTTTATTTCCTTTCTTTTGCTAACTTTGGGCTCAGTTTGTTTTTCTTTTTGAGTTCTTTAACAGTTAGGTTCCCTAACAGTTAGGTTATTTGGGATCTTTCTTGCTTTTTAATGTAGATATTTATTGCTACAAACTTCCCTTCATTTAAATTTTATTTTTAAATTTATTTTATTGAGGTCACATTGGTCTATAACATCATATAAACTTCAAGCATACATCATTATATTTCAACTGCTGTGTAGACTGCATCATGTTCACCACCAAAAGTCTAGCTGACATCCATCACCATACACATGTACCCCTTACCTCTTTCACCTTCCCTCTATCCCCTTCCCCTGTGGTAACTATCAACCTGTTCTCCATATCTATGTATTTATTTTTTTGTTTATCTTCTGCATGTAGGTAAAGTCATATGGTAATTGTCTTGCTTCATCTAACTTATTTTGCTTAACATAATACCCTCAAGGTTTATCCATGTTGCTGCAAATGGCATGATTTTGTCTTTTTTTATGGCTGAGTAGTATTCCATTGTGTATATATACCACATCTTCTTTATCCGTTCATCCATTGATGGGCACTTAGGTTGCTTGCAAGTCTTGGCTGTTGTGAATAATGCTGCAGTGAACAGAGGGGCAAACAGAACTTTTCAAATTAGTGTTTTCATGTTTTTTTGGATAAATAACCAGATGTGGAATAGCTGGATTGTATAGTATTTCTATTTTTAATGTTTTGAGGAATCTCCATAATGTTTTCATAGTAACTGCATCAATTTACATTCCCATCAGCAGTGTATGAGGGTTCCTTTTTCTCCACATCCTCTCCAACACTTGCTATTTCTCACCATTTTAATAATAGCTATTCTGATGGGTGTGAGGTGATATCTCATTGTGGTTTTGATTTGCATTTTCCTAACAATTAGTGGTGTTGAACATCTTCACGTGCCTGTTGGCCTTCCTTATCTTCTTTGGAAAAATGTCTGATCATAACCTTTGCCCATTTTTTGATTAGGTTGTTCATTTTTTTATTTCTCCATTGTATGTTCTTGGCTCCCTTGTTGATAATTAGCTGTCCACCAGGTCTTTCACCTCTTTGGTTAAATTTATTCCTAGGTATCTTATTCTTTCTGTTGTAATTGTAAATTGGATTGTATTCTTAATTTCTCTTTCTATTACTTCATTGTTAGTGTATAGAAATGTGGGTGATTTTGTACGTTGATTTCTATCTTGCAACTTTACCATATTCATTTATTATTTCTAAAAGTTTTTTGGTGGATTCTTTAGGGTTTTCTATATATAAAGTCATGTCACCTGCAAATAATTCAGTTTCAGTTCTTCCTTTCCAATTTGGACTCCTTTTATTTCTTTTTCTTGCCTGATTACTCTGGCTAGGACTTCTAATACTACATTAAATAAGATAAGTGGAAGTGTTGTGCTTCCTGTTCTTAGGGGGATAACTTTCAGTTTTTCCTCATTGAGTATGACGTTGGTTGTGGGTTAGTCATATATGGTCTTTATTATGTTGAGGTACTTTCTGTCTATACCCATTTTCATTCAGATTTTTTACCATAAATGGATGCTGTATCTTGTCAAATGCTTTCTCTGCATCTATTGAGATGATCATGTGATTTTTATTCTTCATTTTGTAATGTGGTGTATAATGTTGATTGATTTGTGGATGTTGAACCATCCCTGCATCCCTGGAATAAATCCCACCTTATCATGGTGTATGATCTTTTTAATGTATTGTTGTATTCAGTTTGCTGGTGTTTTGTTGAGGATTTTTGCATAGATGTTCATCAGTGATATTGGCCTATAATTTTCTTTTTTTCTGTTTTCCCTGTCTGGTTTTGGTATCTGGGTAATGTTGGCTTCGTAGAATGAGTTAGGAAGCTTCCTCTCCCCTTCAATTTTTTGGAAGAGTTTGAGAAGGATAGGTATTAAGTCTTCTTTGAATGTTTGGTAGAATTCATCAGGGGTAAATATTTTTTATATGTTTGTAGAATTCACCAGAGACACCATCTGGTCCTGGAGTTTTGTTTGTTGAGAGGATTTTGATTACTGTTTCAATCTCTTTACTTGTGACTGTTTATTCAGATTCTCTATTTCATCTTGATTCAGTTTTGAGAGGTTGTATGATTCTAAGAATTTATCTCTTTCTTCCAGGTTATCCAATTTGTTGGCATTCATAATATTCTCTTATAATCCTTTGTATTTCTGTGGTATCCATTGTAATTTATCCTCTTTCATTTCTAGTTTTATTTATTTGAGGCTTCTCTCTTTTTTTCTTAGTGAAAAAGGTTTTCTGGCTAAGGTTTTGTCAATTTTGTTTATCTTCTCAAAGAACCAGCTCTTAGTTTCATTGGTCCTTTCTATCATTTTTTTAGTCTCTATTTCATTTATTTCTGCTCTGATTTTTATTATTTCCCTCCTTCTATTAACTTGAGGCTTTTTTTTGTTCTTTATATAATTCTTTTAGGTCTAGTTTAAAATTACTCTTTTGAGATTTTCCTTGTTTGTCGAGGTAGGACTGTATTGCTAAAAATTTTCCTCTTTGAACTGCTTTTGCTGCATCCCATTAGAATTGGTGTGTTGTGTTTTCATTTTCATTTGTCTTCAATTATTTTTTCATTTATCCTTTGACTCCTTCGTTGATTCAATGGCTGTTCAGTAGCAGGTCGTTTAGTCTCCACATAATTGTGACTCTGCCAGTTTTTTTCCTTGAAGTTGATTTCTAGTTTCATAGCATTGTGGTGAGAAAAGATACTTGATGTGATTTCAGTCTTCTTAAATTTATAGAGGCTTGCCTTGTTTCCCAACATATTGTCTACCTTTCAGGATGTTCTATGGGCACTTGATAAGAATGTGTATTCTGCTGGGTTTTTTTATCTGAGGAAGATTAGCCCTGAGCTAACATCTGCTGCCATTACTCCTCTTTTTGTTAAGAAAGACTGGCCCTGAGCTAACATCGTGCCCATCTTCCTCTACTTTAAACGTGGGACACCTACCACAGGATGGCTTGCCATGCAGTGCCATGTCCGCATCCGGAATCCAAACTGGCAAACCCTGGGCGCCCAAAGCGGGATGTGTGCACTTAACTGCTGTGCTACCAAGCCGGCCTTATTCTGCTGTTTTTGGATGATATGTTATATATATATCCATTAAGTCTATCTGGTCTAGTGTTTCACTTAAGGCCATTATTTCCTTGCTGACTTTCTGTCTGGATGATCTGTCCATTGATATAAGTGGGATGTTGAGATCCCCTCCAATTATTGTGGTGCTGTCAATTTCTCCCTTTAGGTCTGTTAATAGTTGCTTTATATACTTTGGTGCTCTTGTGTTAGGTGCATATATATCAATAAGTCTTGTATTTTCTTGGTGGAATGTCCCATTCATCATTATTTAATGCCCAACTTAGTCTCTCATTGTCTTTTTTAATCTTGAAGTCTGCTTTGTCTGCTGTGACTATAGTAACACCCTCTTTCCTTGCTTGCCATTTCCTTGGAGTATCGTCATCCATTCCTTCACTCTGAGTCTGCGTTTGTTTTAGAGCTGAGATGTGTTTCCTGGAGGCAGTATATTGTTGGGTCTTGTTTTTTAATCCATTGAGCCACTCTGTATCGTTTAATTGGTGAATTCAGTCTATTTACATTTAGAGTGATTAATGATATATGAGGGCTTAATATTGCCATTTTATCTTTTGTTTTCCACTTGTTCTCTATTTCCATTGTTTCTTTTTCCTTGTACTTCTGTCTGCCATTTCAGTTTGATGGTTTTCTGTGATATTTTCCTCCATTTTCTCTTTATTTATGATTTGTGACTCTGCTTTGATTTTTTGTTTAGTGGTTACCGTGATCTCTTCAATGACACAGTCATTTGTCAGTTGGCCTTTTATGTACATTAACCTATGCAGGTTCCATCTTTTTCCTCTTCCTCTTCTACATTTTTGTTCTCACAAATTACTTTTCTTGTGTTGTAAGTTTGTGACCAAATTGAAGTGGTTATAGTTATTTTTGATGCTTTCTTTCCCTTTAGCCTTTATGTTGTAATTATGTGTTTACTAACCTCTTCTGGTATAGAGTTGCAATTTTCTGATTTTGTCTGTCTATTTATCCACCTTGCTCAAAGCCTTGTATACCTTTGCCTTTTTGTTTCAGGTAGGAAGACTCCTTTCAACATTGCTTGTTAGGCAGGTCTGGTGGTGATGACCTCCCTCAGCTTTTGCTCATCTGGGAAAGCCTTTATTTCTCCTTCATGTCTGAAGGATGACTCTGCTGGATAGAATATTCTTGGTTGATAGTTTTTATCTTCCAATGTTTTGAACATATCATTCTACTCTCTCCTAGTCTTAGAGTTTCTGCCAAGAAATCCACTGACAGCCTGGTGGGCATTCCTTCCTAAGTTATTGTAAGTTATTTTCTTCTCTCTGGTTGCCTTTAACATTCTGTCTTTGTTACCTTTTCACATTTTTAATACAATGTGCCTTGGAGATCTTTTTGTGTTGAGATAAGTAAGAGTTCTGTTAGCTTCATGTATTTATATATTCAATTCTTTCCCAAGATTTGAGAAGTTCTCAGCAATTACCTTTAAATAAGCTCTCTACTCCTTTCTCCCTCTCTTCTCCTTCTGGGATACCCATTATCCTGATGTTACTTTTGCTAATTGAGTTGTATATTTCTCATAGAATTTCTTCATTTAAAAAAAATCTTAGTTATCTTAGTTTTCTCTCCTCTTCCACTTGATTCATTTCTAGATTTCTATCTTCTAACTCACTAATTGTCTCTTCCATATGGTTTGCTCCATTTTCAATGCTTTCTATTTTATTTTTCATCTCATTAATAGGTTGTTCATGTCCACGATTTCTTTTTTTTTTTTTTTTTAAGTTTCAGTCTCTTTGGTGAATTTCTCCTTGGGTTCATTAATTTTGTTCCTGAACTCGTTGAACTGTCTTTCTGAGTTTTCTGGTAACTTATTGAGTTTCTTCATGACAGCTATTTTGAATTCTCTGTCACTTAGATCACAATCTTCTGTGACTTCAAGTTTGGTTTCTGGAGAGTTGTCATTTTCTTTCTGTGCTACTGTGTTACTGTAGTTCTTCATGGTGCTTGTTTCCTCTGCCAGTGCATTTCCAATAGTAAATGCTTTCCTTATTTGGGTAAGGCTTTGTTTGCCTTGATTCTGAGCTGCTTCTGGTTGTATTTGAGAGCCTGCATTTTCCATTCTCCACTGCCTCTTCCAGCGGTGTTGTCAGTGTTCTCCTTGTGCTGCTTGTGTTTCTGAGGCTGCTGGTGCCTTGCTGCTTACAATGTCACTGCAGTCATGAGTGTTGCCACCGGGTCACAAGGCTGCAAGCACCTCTGCTGCTTCTGGGTTGCCAGGGTGTCATGTTCCCTCACTGGCTCCCTGTGGGCTCCCCATGGGCTTGAGTGCTGCTGCCACATACAACATGTGCACTGCCATTCCTGGCATATCTGGGAGTGCTGGCAGCACCACTACTGGGCCCACTGGGTTCTCAGGCTTAGCTCCCACTGCAAGGGACCTGGGGTCTTGTATGCAGCCTCTGTTGCTAGTAGGGCCAGTGCCAGGGGTGCTGCCACTTGGGGCTGGGTCATGGGTACTGTTGTGGCTTCTGAAGCCTCCAGTCACAGGTACCACCTGCTACTGCTTGAGTGGAATAGGGCTTAGCCACAATTCCTGCTGTATTTCCTGAAGCCTCAGGTCTCTGGCACCATCTGCCACTTCTGGGGGTGGGGGCCGAGAGGGGCTGAGCCATGAGTGTCACTTCTCATCCTGCAGTTTCTGGACCCTGGCACTGGTGTGCCTTTTGAAATCTCAGTTCATGGGCACCACTGTCACTGCTGGGGTTATCTGGGTTTTGGATGCAGCCCTTCCTGCTGAGAGGGCTGGTATTGGAGTTGCCACTGCCTTGAGAGGGGGAGGAGGCTGCTCCCTTAGATCCACTGCCTGCTGGAGTTCTAGTCCACCCACTTCCAGATGTATAGATGTATGTATCTCTCAGGCATTCTGGTGTGCCTGGTGTAGGTAGTCCTTCATTAGTCAATGGATGACCTACTGGTTGTAACTTAGAAGGGAGAGACAAAGGGAACAATTCACTCTGCCATGATTCTGACATCACTCTCCAAATTTCCTGTGTATAGCTGCTTTTGTTGCATCCCACAAGTTCTGATATGTTGTGTTTCAATTTCCATTTATCTGAAGAAACTTTTTAATTTCATCTTTAACTTCTTCTGTGATCCATTGGTTGTTCAGGAGAATGTTGTTTAATTTCCATGTGTTTGTGAATTTTTCAGATTTCCAGTTTCATGCCACTGTGGTCAGAGAAGATACTTGGTATGATTTCAATTTTCTTGAACTTGCTAAGACTTATTTTGTGGCCTAACATGGTCCATCCCAGAAAGCATTCTATGTGCACTTGAGAAGAATGTATATTCTGTTGTTGTTGGATAAAATGTTCTGTATATTTCTGTGAGGTCCATTTGGTCTAGGGTGTTGTTCAAATCCACTGTTTCCTTATTGATTCTTTGTCTGGATGAACCATCCATTGTTGAGAGTGAGGTATTAAAGTCCCCAACTATCACTGTATTACTGTTTATTTCTCCTTTTAGTTCTGTTAGTTTTTGTTTTATATATGTAGATGCTCCAATGTTGGGTGTATAAATATTTACAGTGGTTATATCTCTTGATATGTTGGCCCCTTTATCATTATATAATGACCTTCTTTTTCTTTTTTTACTATTTTAGTTTAAAGTCTATTTTATCTAATATAAGTATAGCTACCACTGCTTTTTTGGGTTACCATTTGCTTAAAATGTCTTTTTCCATCCTTTCCCTCTCAGTCTATGTGTGTCTTTAGGCTAAAGTGAGCATATTGTTAGATCTTGGTTTTTAAATGTATTCAGTCATTCTATGTATTTTAATTGGAGAATTAAATCCTTTTACATTTAAAGTAATTATTTATAGGTAATGACTTACTACTGCAATTTTCTTAATTGTTCTCTGGTTGTTTTGTACATCTCTTTCTTCTTGTTTCTTATCCTGCTTTCTATTTTTGTGTTTTGATGTCTTTTGGTATCAGTAGGCTTTGACTTCTTTATTGTGTTCTTTTGTGTAATTGCCACAGGATTTTTCCTGTGGTTGCTATGAGGCTTACATAAAATGTCTTAAACTTATAACACCCTTTTAAAAACTGATAACAACTTAACTTCAATGGAATTTGTAAATGCTACACTTTTAGTTCTCACATTTTAGGTTATTGCTGTTACAATTTACATGTTTTTTATATTGTAATATAAATAGCACATCTATTATAATAATCTAATCTATATATATTATAACAGGTCTAATCTAATAGTAGATTATTGTAGTAATGATTATTTTTACTATTTTTTTAAACTTTTAAACTAGAGTCATAAGTGAATTATGCACCTCTATTATCATATTGCAGAATCTAACTATGACTATATTTTACCATTAGAATTGAGATTTACACTACCTTTTTCTGTTTTTGTGATGTTAATTAGCATTCTTTTACTTCCACTCAAAGAACTTCCTTTAGCATTTCTCATAAGGCAAGTCTAGTGGTAATGAACTCCTTGAGCTTTTGTGTTTTCTTTGGAAAGTCTGTATCCCACTCTGTTCTAAAAGTCAGCTTTGCCAGGTATAGAATTCTTGGTTGACATATTTTCTTTCAATATTTTGAATATGTCTTACATATATAAAATCCTAAAGACTCTGCCAAAAATCTGTTAGAACTAATAAACAAATTCAGTAAAGTTGCAGGATACAAAATCAATATAAAAAAATCAGTTGCGTTTCTACACACTAACAATGAACTATCTGAAAAAGAAATAAAGAAAACAATCCCTTTGCAATATCATCAAAAATAGTAAAATACTTATGAATCAATTTAACCAAGGATGTGGAAGACCTGTACACTGAAAATTGATGAAAAATATTGAAGAAGATACAAATAAATAGAAAGATATCTTGTGTTCATGGATTGGAAGAATGAATATTATTAAAATGTCAATACTACCCAGAGCAATCTACAGATTCAATGTAATCATCAAAATTCCAAAGGCATTTTTAGCAGAGATAGAAAAAAACAATTTTAAAATCTGTGTGGAAACACAAAGACCCCAAATAAACAAAGCTGTCCTGAGAAAGAAGAACAAAGCTGGAAGCATCACGCGTCCTCATTTCAAAGTTTATTACAAGCCTGTTGTAGTCAAAACAGTATGGTACTGGCATAAAAAGAGGCACTTAAATAATGGAACAGAATAGAGAGCCCAGAAATAAGTCCACATTTATATGGTCAATTAATATTTGACAAGGGAGTCAAGAATACTCAGTGAGGAAAGGATAGTGTCTTCAATAAATGGTGTTGGAAGAAGTGGATATTCACACGCAAAAGAATGAAATTGAACCCTTATCTTACACCACTCACAAAAATTAACTTGAATGGTTAAAGGCTTAAATGTAAGAACTGAAACTGTAAAACTATGAGAAGAAAACATAGGGAAAAAGCTCCTTGATATTGGTCTTGGCAATAAGCAACAAAAGCAAAAATAAACAAATGGGACTACATCAACCTAGAAAGCTTCTGTACAGCAAAAGAAACAATAAGTAAAATAAAAAAGCAACCTACAGAATGGGAGAAAATATTTGTAAATCATATATCTGGTAAGGGGTTAATATCCAAAATATACAAGGAATACAGAAAACTCAATAGCAAAAAAGACAAACAAACAAAAAACCAACAACTAAATAATGGGCAGAAGATTTGAACAGACAAACTACAAATGGCTAATGGGTACATGAAAAAGTGCTCAACATCACTGATCAGCAGGGAAATGCAAATAAAAACCACAGTGAGTTATCACCTCACATCTGTTAGAATGGGTATTATCAGAAAGATAAAAGACAAGTGTTGGTGGGGCTGTGGAGAAAAGAGAACCCTTGTGCACTTTGGTGGGAATGTAAATTAGTACAGCTACTATGAAAAACAGTATGGAATTTCCTCAAGAAATTAAAAATAGAGCTACTATGCGATCCAGCAATTCCACTTCTGGGTATATATATGAAGGAAATGAAATCACTATCTCAAGGAGATATCTGCACCCAATGTTCACTGCAGCATTATTCACAATAGCCAAACTACAGAAAAAACCTAAGTGTCCTTTGACAGATGAATGGATAAAGAATATGTGGTATGTATACGTCATGGAATATTATTTAGCCATGAGAAAGAAGGAAGAAATCCTGGCATTTGTGAAAACATAGATGGACATTGAGGGCATTATGCTAAGTGAAATAAGTCAAACAGAAAAAGTCAAATACTATATTCTTACTTATATGTGGAATTTGAAAAAGCTAAACTCATAAAAGTAGAGAGTAGAATGGTGGTTGCCAGGGGCTGAGGGGTTGGGAAAATGGGGAGATGTTGGTCAAAGGGTAGAAACTTCTAGCTACAAGATGAATAAGTTCAGGGGCTCAAATGAACAGCATGGTGACTATAATTAACAATACAGCACAATGCACTTGAAAGTTGTTAAGAGAGTAGATCTTAAATGATACCACCATACACAAATTATGGTATTTATGTGAGGGGGTGGGGGTGTTAACCTTACTGTGCTAATCATTTCACAATATATACATGTGTCAAATCCACCTTAAACTTAGATATATTATATGTCAATAATGTCTCAATAAAGCTGGAAAAAAAAGAGAAGGGCTTACAACTCAAAATAACCCTTTATGCTTTCCAACCCCTCTAATAAACCCTGAGATTATTAGATTATATAATCAATGGAGATTTACCAGGGAACGTTGTAACGTGGAGGGATAGAGCCCAGGGCTGGAAATGGAGGAGTGGAGTTTCAGGCTATTCCTAATGAGCAGTGTGACTTCAACAGGTCCTAAACTTCTCTGAACCTCAACTTCCTCATTGATCCGTGTTCTCCAAGGTTCCTTTCACATCTGTGTTGAGTGGAATCATGTGGATAAGGTCTTTGTTGCTTATTGTTCCTAAGCTCCTCAGCCTAAATTAAAAGAGAAATTCACTAAGAACCTTGCTAGAAGTACACTTGGTGAATTTTTCAGTTGTTCCTTTAAACATGCTGTTCCTGCCCTATCTGGAGATGACAGGCAGCTGACTTCTACCTGGTATCTTACTTTTCTTAGCAGCTAAATAGAAACTTGAGAATCTCACTAATTTTACTTGCTTTTTCTTCACCTTGTTTTCTGGTCCAATTAGGAAAGTTTTCAGGACTCTATCACTTCCGGCTGATAGACACTATTTTTTAAGTCTTGCTTGGGTTTATTCAGAACTACTATATGGCAAGTGTCAGTTATTCTTTGCCAGTCCTGCCTTAAAAACAGTAGGTTGGTGTTATGTAAGTGAGCCAAAGGCGGCCTCTGTGTATTGATCCTTGGGTTGCTTGGTTGTCACTGCAGGCTGAGACCCATTAGCTGAAAAGCCCACTAACGCCAAACCCAAATTTTCACACTTCCAATTATTTATTTATTTATTTAAAGATTTTATTTTTTTCCTTTTTCTCCCCAAGGCTCCCCAGTACATAGTTGTATATTCTTCGTTGTGGGTCCTTCTAGTTGTGGCATGTGGGACGCTGCCTCAGCGTGGTTTGATGAGCAGTGCCATATCTGCGCCCAGGATTCTAACCAACGAAACACTGGGCCGCCTGCAGCGGAGCGCGTGAACTTAACTACTTGGCCACGGGGCCAGCCCCACACTTCCAATTATTTTAAAAATAGCTCAAAGAAGCAAATATTTTTGCCATTTAGAGACTGGCTGCTTTGCGTACCCTGCAAAACCTCACTCAGCAGCTGTTACCTCTTTGTATGATAGAGCCTCGCAATTGTAAGGCCCTAAGCTGCTAGGGCCTTTTGGGATTCTCGGATCCAGAGACTCCCTGCCATGCTGAGTGCCATCACCAGATATGCAAGCCCCCTCTCTAATCCCCCTGGCCCCTGGGATTCCCTACCCCTCCTCATATTCTGACTGGCAGTCACTTTCCACCAACCAAGCCTCTGTCTAGACTCTTGCTGTGAGGGACGTCCCCTCTCATGCAGCCCTGTCCAAGCACCGCCCAAGAAGGCTTGTGGTTACTGCCTCATGTGTCACATCCTTTTCCGTGATCCGTCCCCAATCCCTCGAACCCCTCACAGGTGGGTTTATTGATTATTGCTTTGCTGAGAAAGGGCCACCCTTCAAAGGGCAGTGATTGACGCTTCGCTGGATTTTTATGCCCCTACGTAAGTCTCAGCCTTCCCGGACAACCTTATATAAAGATAACACTACAGTTGCTATTTATATAATCATTCTGGATTTTTTTCCTTGGCATTAATAATCATGTTTATATATTTGTGAATTTTCTCTCTGCCCCACCAGAACGTAAGCTCCATGAAGAAGGGGACTTATCTATCTCGTCTCTTCAGTGCCTATCATGGCTCCTCCACCTAGAGCAAACCAGATAAATATTTGTTGAATGAACGAATGTATAAATGATCGCCTCTATTAAAACTTGTGCGAGGATTTTTCCACATTTCATGGTAGACACCTGGGTTCAGCTAACACATTTATGTGTGTCAATTTATAATCCAGCGTTTATAACCCAAACCAATAAATGATTATCTCAAAAACTTGTTAACCATGGATTTATTAACTATTCTTTTTGGGAAGTCTGTATTAGCTTTTAAAATATATACATACAAATAAAGAGAAGTCTGTTGTATTATTAATATTCTCTCAGCTACAACTAATGGAATACCCTACTATAAGTGTCTTAGACAATTGAGATTTGTTTTTCTTCCATAACAATGAGCTAAGAGGTAGCCCATTTCAGGGCTTGATCAGTGCTCAATGATGTCAGAACAGTTGGATAAACTTTTGCTTTATGGTCACAAAATTGTGGCAGCAACTCCAAACCTCATGTCCTCAGATGGCATCCTCCTAAACAGGAGGGAAGGCGGGGAGCATAGAACTTTCCAGTCTTACTCACAAAGGAAAATCCTTTCCAGAAGCCCCCAGAAAACCTTACCTCAGATTCCGTTGGCCAGCGTGAGGTCACCTGCCCCTCCCTAGACACTCACTGACAGGAGGGGATGAGATTTCTGTGTCTGGCTTACTTTGATTAGTCCTTTGCAATGGACAACCTTGCTGAAGAGCAAAGGATCTCTACCAAATCCTGAATTAAACTGGGACCAGCCAGGCAAGAAGAAGGGAGGATACTTTTGGCGGGCAGTTGATAATGTCCTCTGCATATAACACATTGAGTCTCCAGTCTCCCAAATTTTTATTTTCCCCAAGTTTTGCTTGTCTTTTTTCATTGGTTAAAACTTTTGTTGACATCTAATAAAAAAGTCTTAAATTTTAAAAGTATCTGGATATCTATGAATCATTCAATCAATTTTCAAGTATTTACTGAGCATTTACAATGGGCCCTGTATTGTGCTAAATTCTGTTTCCCAGTCTGATGAAGGAAAAGTTATAAAAACACAAAGTAAGGAATAGAGAATGTAATTATGAAGATTCTACCCCTGACTGTCAGGTGAGACTTGCCTTCTGTTTTTCCTGATACTGATTAGTGCTCACATAATTGTTCAAATAATGATTAACTTTGCATGCGAGATGTCTCTGCCACAGAACCACACCTGGTGGGGGACTGTTTTCACTGTGCCGTGTTTATGATTTGGGATTTATAAAAGGAAGGAGGGGATGTCCAGATGTGACAGAAACTTGTCTTGCCTCCATGGCTTCTCCAGAATAGTTGCATATTCATTTAGGGTATCACCCAGCAACTATGGGGCTCATGGAGCTGCAACAAACCACGTGATTGTGACCCAGAGGGATGACAGGTCCTTTTTACTTATGAACAAACATAAAATTCAGTGACCAGGGTTTGGGGGCAAATAGGGTCTTTGGGGCAAATTTACTCAATGGTCCATTTTAGTTTTAGTTTTTGTGGCACATAGGCTATCAATGACACCATTCTGCCCTGCTCATGAATCACTGCCCAGTGACACCTGACTGCGTCTCTAGGTTTTAGTGCTGTTTTCAGGAGCCAGTCCTCTGCTTATTTGCCTTTTGAGATGCTGAATCTTTAAGGAGTTTGACAGAGAAAGACAAACACCGTATGATTTCAATCATATGCGGAAGATAAGTGCAGAGATAAAGAGAACAGGTTAGTGGTTCCCAGAGGGGAAGGGGCTGGGGGGTGGGTGTAAGGGGTAAAGGGGCACATATATATGGTGACGGATAAAAATTAAACTATTAGTGGTCAGCATGATGTAGTCTATACAGAAACCGATATATAAAAATGTACACCTGAAATTACACAATGTTGTAAGCCAATATGACCTCAGTAAAATAATTGAAAAAGAAAAGACGAAGAAAATTTTTGAAACTATTCCAAAATAAAAGAAATTAAAGACACATGACACCTAGATGTAAAATGGGATGTGGGATTCTCTTCCACTGTAAAAAGGTTACGAGATAACTGGAGAAATTTGAATAAAGCCTCAAGATTTGATTAAAAAAAAGGAGCTTGAAATAGACTCTGTTCTCCTTAGTTAGGCATTTTTAAAAAGTTCAGTGCCTTACTACTTGAAGTGTCGTCCATTGACCAACAACACCGTCATCACCTGGGAACTTGCTAGAAATGCAAAACCTCAGGCCCCATCCCAGACCCATGGAATCAGAATCTGCATTTTAATAGGATCCCTAGGTGATTCTCGTGCACATTCAAGTTTGAGAAGCACTGGTCTAGTACATTTTGTCCATAGTTCTTGTTATTGTCGTCATCATCATCATTGTCATCGTTAAATGTGCAGAGTGACCAGGCACAGGGAGCATGGTTAGCTAAAATCAGACAAGCAGGCCACCACTGAAACACAGATACTCCTTCTGGCTGTCTCGCATCTTTCCCAACTGCCCCTATGTGAGAAAATCCTGCTGAGAACTTGAAGAAAGGGTCCTTTAATAGAAGGGCAGTGTGAAAAGGGGCTTCAAAGGTTCTGAACATGAAACGAACCCAGGAGCTTTGTTTCACGACACACAGATTTCTGAGTTCCACTCTAAATCTCGGGTACCAGAATGTCTTTTGCAGGGCCTTGGGATCTGGACTTTTCTGTAATTCCAGGAATTCTTGCGCAGCCACCCTGGCGCCTTCTTCCGCTTGATGCTGGAATTTTCACTTCCACACTTGAGACTCATTACCAGAAATGTAAATATAACTTGTATGCTCATGTGGCCTCCTGAGCTCTTACTGCTCCAGCCTGGTCTAACAGTCTTATTTTTTTCCCTTTTGTAACTTGTGTGGAACAGTTTAAATCCTTCTTGGGCCTGAAGTATTATTTCACAGGTCTGAGGACAAAAAAGGTGCTGGTGATTGTGGACAAACTGCTGAATCTCTCTGGTTCCCTCAACTATAGAATAACAGTGTTGAACTGAAGTTCCTTTTCCTAAAATCCATTGTGGGATTCTAGGAAGACCCAGGTCCATTTTCTCGTCTTTGAACAAAGTAATAGGCTTCTCAGTCCAGCACTGACATTACTGCAGCTGAATAATCACGTTAGCAGGCCGAAATAGACCTTTATTGCCTCTGAGGAGACTCATGTACATTAATGTTTACTCGGTAAGGATGACATTTAGAATGCATTTTGATTAATGTTCCCCAAAATAAACAAATTCTTATACCAGCCAGAGTCTTGGCGCCTGAATTTGTTTTGGGATGTAGAAAGGCGAGACGTAATTTTTCAGCCCTGTCCCTGAGAAATGGTTTTCTTTTAAGAGTTTCTGTTTATTTAGAAATTTCAAGTAATTCCTTTAGCAATTAGGAAACATCATTGATCATCACCTGGGGCATATTTTAGGAGGCAAAACCATATTACTTCAGCTGTATGTATTTGTTGTTTTTTAAAAGATTGGCGGCTGAGCTAACCTCTGTGGCCAATATTCTTTTTTTTTTCTTCTTCTCCTGAAACCCCCCAGTACATAGTTGTATGTTCTAATTGTGAGTCCTTCTCGTTGTGCTAGTTGTGCGTATTTTTAAAACTAAGAGGGCCTCTGTGAGGTGAGAACCTATATTTTCAAGGAGGAACTTGAATCATCCAGAAAATTCAAAGTCAGAGTCATGTGGACTCCCCAGCTTGGCCATAGAAATGCCAAGTGCAACCTAGAAAAGAATCTTTGGCTAATATCTGGTCTAAAATGCAAACTAAACAGGAGGCCACAGCAGAGGGAGAAAGAAGGCCAGGGCTGGGCAAGCAGTTGCTACCGTGCCTCAGCGAAAGGAGCTTGAGCTGGAAAAACTGCCTGGCCGTATGCGTTCCCTCAGATCTCAGTCTTACCGCTCACAGTGTTCTCATTCCCAGTCCTTCCACCTCACACAGCTTTCTGTTTGGGAGCAGGAGTTTTTATCATTTCACAGATAAGGTCTGAGCAGCCAAAAATGCTGGTGCCTCACAGTGAGGTCAGGACAGAAGATACAGAGTCCCCTGCCTCTTGGAGGAGAACTTCTGCAGAGCAGCTGTCTCTCCGGCTTTCCACAGTGCTGTGCTTAAAAAGATCAAGGATGAATTTTCCAGTTCTAAGTTTTTCAAATATTTTAAAAGATCATCAAAATATTTTTTGTCTTTCTCATAGAATTTTATAGTGGTGGCACCCCAAAATGTACAACCAAGCTGCTCTGGGTGAACAAGGGCAGGGACTCCGCCTTTTTGATCATCCCTTCACTTCCTCCTCAAATCCTTACCAATCCGTCTAGTTCCAGTGATACAAATGCAGCTTATAAACCCTGGGCTATTATAGCATCGTTATAAAATTTGCTTTTCTTATTGGAAGTCTGAACCCTCACTGGTATCTTTCAGCAGTCTGAGAAACCTTTTATCACTTTTTTGGGGGGGCCTCATGCTTATAGCTAAATATGATCTTTGCCAACTAAATTTAAGATGCAGCATTTTAGAAATTTACGTATCAATACTTCTACAGTATTGTTTGCTAATTTTTAAATATTCATGATCAGTGTGCATTTGGATTGTATGTCTACTCATTCCCTTACCTAAGCTGGCAAGAGCTTTTCGGAGTGGTGTTTCTAAAGGAGCGTGTACAAAATCGGCTTGCAGACATTTAGGTCTGGGTGGGATGTTTGCCAGTTGCTCTGTTTTCTTCAACTGTATTTATAGCTGCGTTTCTCAGCATAAACTTATCCCATTGTGTTTTTTCATAAATAAATTTTCTTTGACATTAAAAAAATCCTCCTGGTGAAAGCACATTCCCGTTTCTCAAAACTCAGCTCATAATTCCTTTCTTGGGGGCATACTTTGCTGATCCTACAAGGCTGAGAGCACTTTCCAGGAGCCTGCCTGTACCCTCATGGAGCCACCTAGCCACGGTGAATTGCACAATTAGCCATTCTAGTCCCACGTCCTTGTTTCCAGGGAGATGGTTAAGACTGTGCAATGAGGGTTTGTTTTTTAGATCAGATTCCAGGCAGAAAGCACCTTTTCCCAACCAAAGAGGTTTACCTTATTCCTCTCACCTCCACAGAATAATAAAGCTTATTTTGGCTGAGACCCATCAGTCACTAAATGAGAAATCATCACACAGCCAGTCTTGGGTTGCCAAGTAGAGCAGGCAGCTGTAGGGGGAGAGAACTAAAACCTCCCAAAGGAGTCTTTGATAGTAATTCAGTATTTAAAGGTTAGACTTTGGGAAAATTCATTAGCAAAGGTAGAGCTTTTTTGGATGAGTAAGAAGGACCCTGAGGCAGGAAGCAGGCATCCCTGTGTAGAGATGGGGGAAAAGAGAGGCATGGGACGTAGATGAGGACCAGAACTGTTGCCTTAGCCACACTGGTTAGGTTATCTCCCATTCCCCAGAGTACTGAGGCCAGAAAAAAGTTCCCAAAGCCACTGTACCTCCTTGGGAAGGCATCATTTAAAAGTATGTCTGGTGAACTGTATTTACAGAGAAACTTGACCTGTGAGAGGGTGATGACGCAAATCGAGAGAGCTGACCAGGGTGCTGATATTCTCCTGACATTTCCATTGAGGTTTATGTTTCCTGTGTATATCCTCCCACCAAAATTTTAGCTGATTTTTCAACTCCTACTAGATTTCTTCCTCACTTTAGGAACAAGTTTTACACTGGATAAATATGTGTTGAAAGAGTTTCATGAAGAATTTTTTTTTATCATCTCCATTTAGAACATGAGGAGGACTTGCTCACGTCACAGATCTGAGTCCCTGCAAAATGTGATATTCCACACTTTAGTGCTAGAAATCTAGCACTTGTCTATTTTGGTTAGAAGTACCTATTTCTTAAATCTCTTCACTTTCTCTTCACCTTGATGAGCAGCACTTCAGTTGCCTGAAGTGGGAAAAACTAAGCCATCAGTGCACTTTACTGTGTGTTGTCTTCATGAGACTAACTTCTGTCTGTGCATGCTCCGTGCTATGCTCTCACTGACCACATTGCTGTCACTTATTGTTACCCGTATGCATTTCCCACTAGCTGTGGGACTGGAAGGTAGGGACTAGGCTCCATTCATAGCTGTCTCTTCACACTTAGCATGTTTCTTGGCTTGTGGGAAGTGTTCAATAAATGTTTGTTGAGCAAATTATTTGTCTAAACAAACATGGTCGAGAGTATTTTAAAAAAGTTAATTGGTGTGTTTTTGTTATTGATACATATTTTTTATCATGTAGCTCTTCCCTTTCCCTATGTAGACAAGTGTGCTGCCTTTTTTGCCTTCACATATTTGGAATAGAGTGACACAGAAATAGGAATAAACCTCTGAGTCAATATTTTGCCTTCTGAGTTGCAAAGAGCCTATTCCTGCAGAAGGAGGAAGGGAAGACACCTCAATGTGTAGAAATTAATGGAGAATAAAATTCTCATGATGAAGAGCCAGGTTCCCCTCTCACCCCTGAGGTTAGAAAAGATTCTCTGGGCTGGGGAGAAGGAAAAAGATGAGAGCATGGAACAGGTCAAAAGTCTGTGGGGACAGGGACCAGGGGTCTGAACCTGGAGGGATATTGTGGGCAGGAGCAGTGCTAGGATCCAGATACCACCTAACTGGCCTTGAGAAACCTCCAGCCATTGTGTACACAAGGAGCCATATTTTCTGTACTTCCTGTCCATGTTAAGTGAGGACCTTCTGCAAGAGCAGCCAGTAGATATTGTCCAGAGAAAACTCCCCCCATCTGTGCCATGAAGATCTGTGGGGATGCCACCTGAGTTGCAAGCTCAGAGTGAAAGGCAAGTCCCTTCCAGTGGCCTGCAAGGTCCTGAATGCTGCACCTGTATTCTTCCCTGAGCCGCCTCCTATAGCTTCCCTCTCGCCTCTGCACTGCAGCTATACTGGCCTGCTTGCTCTTCCATGAGCACCCCAGGCATGCTGCCATCTTAAGGCCTTTGTACTGGTTGTCCTCTTGCCTAGAATGGTTTTCTCCAGAAATTCACTTGTCTTTGCTCAAATGTGACCTCCTCAAAGAGGTCTTCACTGATCATCCTGTTTAAAATTGCAACCCAACCCAAATCCACCCTGGGCCCTCCCGATCCTTCCTACCATGATTTACTTTTTCTTTTTTCCATAGTACGTGCCACCTTCTGACATACTGACATACTCATTTATGAGGTCTTTTGTTTATTATCTTCTCTCTCTGCTAGAACACAAGCTGCACAGCAGCAGACATCTCTGTTTTATTCATAAATGTATTCCAAACACCTAGAACAGTGTCTCACATACAGCAAATGCTCAATAAATGTTTTTGGAATGGATGAATCTTGTAAGCGACTACTACTCTTTAATATCCCAGGACTTTCTAAACGACCTGAGGTAAAAGGTGGCCTCGATACTCAGTATGTGTATAGAGAACCCGCCCCCCCCCCCCCAATATGTAGCGGGACTGAAGAGCTGGATTGAGAACTGCCTCCCACCTCATTCCCCCAAAGCCTGGCACAGTGATAAAACCAGTCTCTGCTATACAAAGAATCCTGATTTCATTAACAAAAGCAGTAACAATAGATTCAATGCTATTTTTGTAACTACATTTGTTAGTCTGGTGTTTATAAATAAAAATGAATTTTCCTTTTAACTCACTATTATGAAAGGAGGTTCCATTTTTAGCCTAGCCCTGCTAAACTGACGTAACTCATAAATGTATCTGAACCATGGTACTAGTAGCATTGTTTCCTCCCCTCTCCTCTTTTTCTGCCTTTCCATTGTCTTTCGATGAATGGTCAGAAGAAAATCTATTGGCTCAGGGCACCCTTCTCATTTCTATGTCTCTCTTTGGGGTGGCCAGTTTATGGCTTCAGTGGAGAATAGGTAGAGAAGCCATTTATATGGAGAGTACTAATGAAAATTATTCATTATTGAATATGTCAGGCAGCCTGACAAGGAAAGTATTAGATTTATTTTCAAGATGAGGAAATGGATATTTTAAGTAAGCCAGGTTCACACATTCAGTAAGAGGCTGAGCTGCAATTTGAACCTTGTTCTGGACAATGCAAACCTTCTGTTCTTTCCACTCTTCCCGCTGGAGGGATTGTTAGTATTTCTTTACTATCTTCAACTTTTCCAGGCAATTCCACATCAATGATCTCATTAAGTGCTCAAAAACCACTTCTGATGACCCAGGAGTTGTATGAGAAAAGGCAACGGGAAAATATTTTCTACCCATATAGGGGGCCTGGTCAATGGAATTTCTCTGACCCATCTCAGAGCTGTGACTCCAGGCTTATGAAAGGCAATTTGTTGGAGAATCCCACTGGGCATCATACTTAGTGCTATGCCGTCTCTCTTGTGCCAAGAAAAGGAATATCTGGTCATAGGTTTGCCTGTGATGTAACCACAAATCCTCTGTTACTCACATCTGCAGAAACCTGAAATACATAAGTGACACACAGGTGAGCACACCCTTCTGGGACCAGGCATCTGTGTCACATTGGACACAAGCTCATGTTTGTGTTTGTTTTTAAACAGACTTCCTCATTAAACAGGATCACACCTTGCAAACCCTGAATTCACAAGCTGGGACACACGTTGCAGTGGATATTAACATTGTTGGATTATTAACCATTTTTAAAGTCTAATTAACACCTTATACTTGCTCCCTAGGAAATATGTATGTATAAACATACCAAATCTTCCTACGTTTAGAAAGTGTTCATAGACCTCAGTTAAGAACCCCGCTCTAAGAGGACCAAGGGCTAGGGCATAGGAACTTGAAAGAAGTGCTTCATCCTCTCTTCTCTCACTAGCCCATCTCCACCCCAAAATATCTTAAAATAAAGGGGGCAGGAGTCTCCTTTGTAGAATCTTGCTCACAATCTTTATTCTTCAACTTAAAGCTAATGACTGAGTATTTATCTTTTAGAGAAGTCAGTTGAATTAAAACAACTATTGGCATTCTCAACTGCCATTACCCAGGTGGGGCTGAGACTGAAGTTGCATCATTCTTCATGCATCATGCATCATTCATCTGTCACATGAACGAACACTGTGCAGTCCACCTCAGTGGTCTGGAAGCTCCCAGTGACGCAATGTCCAGTTGCCCCAGAGAGGTTGGCTTCATTCCTTAAGGCAATGAGAGCTTTCCTGCTGAATCTTCTAATATATGTATCTTGCAAGGTGAATTAAACTTCCATGGTGTCAAACTTTTAAAAGGTGAGTCTCAGTCTTCCTGGTATTGTGAAACTTCCATGTGATTGCCAGAGTTTCTTTAAGACCCTAGAGGGTCTGTTTTTATTTTTACAAAATAAATTGGTTTAAAATTAATTTTCTTTTGAGAATTTGTGAGATCTTCAAAATATCTGTAGGTAATTGGAGAGAACTGGGATATCATGAAACATGTTTCTGACTTTCAGGACCAGTAAGAGCTCTGCTATATGTGGGAAAACACTCAGGCACCTCTGTGCAGAACCCCAGTCCTGTCTCATCAGGCAAATGTTTCAATGAATTGGATATTTGCATTGTTTGTAAACAGAGCTTTCAATGTACCAGGGGACACGAGAAATCACTGATTGTTTAACACTGTGTTGAATAGACTGTTGATTTCCTTTTTGTAAAGGAGTGTCAAAATCACATACTAATTCACCTGGAAGTGTGATTTTTTTTTTAAGAAAAGATTTCTTTAGTCGTAATAGGAAATCTTCTTCCTGGAGTTCTGGACAGTGCAATTGATAGGCTATTGAATTTATTCTGACTTGTGCCTTGAGTCAGAAATTAAGATTTTGGAAAGCATTATTGCCTCAAGTGTTCTGCTTCCAGTTTTTTTTTCCCAGTGTGTTCATCAGAATCTTGATCTACACAACCCAGATCGCTGCTTATCAAATATTCTGGGACAATTATTTAGCATTTTGAAAACAATAGAAAAGATTTGTGAAGAATGACCACATACTCATCAAGGACCAAAAGTTTATATTTTACTAAAGCATTTGCTTCAGCAGACTTCAAATTCATCAATCACACGCCAGGGTTCTGATACTAATTTCTAGTTTATCCCTAGTAAAAAATAAGTAGAAACACCCACCAGGCTACTGCTGCCATAACCCAGGATGGATTTCTCTTGCTTTATCGTCCAGACTCTGCTCTTCTTGCTTTACTCCATATCACTCTTATCACAGGCATTTGAGCAGGAATGTTGCTCTGGCGTTTCATGTTCTTTGTCCTATTGACTGAAAATTCTGTCTCTAATCTGCAAATGTTCAAAGATCATGTAAAGAATAATTTTAATGTATTGCATTGTTATTGAGGGCTATTTTCTTCCATCTTCTGTGCACAGCGTCTGCCACTAATTCTTTATTAACCTGGGAATGGCATCTCTGTGTGGCTGTGAGGCCCTCCAGCGGTGTTCTCTTTCCCACACTGGCTCCTGGGTGCACCCTCTCCATCCTCTGGCGGTGGATGGGCGTGGAGAGGGAGCAATGAGAGAAAGAATGGATTCTGTTACTTCCTGAGGGAGATCTCGCTGTTCATGAAAAGCTTTACTGACTAGAAACTGTAGCTTTATGCTGACCCAGTCTGTCTTCTGGAACTTTCACTAGTCCCTGTTCTGACCTCTGAATTACATACATTGTCTGATCTCCCTGTTGTCTTATAGCTTTTTATTACAAATAAGGACTGTGAAATGTGAAAAAGTGTTTCATGAAAGGTGAAAAATGACTGCGAAAAAATTTACTTTGCAATTATTGTAAAAATAACAAGCTTATTGTTTAACATTTAGAAAATATAGACACATAAATGAGAAGCCAAAAATAATCTGTTATTTAACTGCCGCAAAATATTCATTTTCATCTTGTAGATTTTCGCCTCTATGTGTATTTTCTAACGGTTTGATAATATTGTATATTCAGTTTTAAATCATGTTTTCTAAATATGAAATGAGTTTACAAATTCAGTCTCTTCATTGAAAAAATCCGATGGCACATGTATTTCACACCATACTGATGGTAGTGATTACTACCTACAGTGGGATGTTAAAATTTCATGATTATGCCCAATATCATATTCCTCCTGTAAAGTGCATACTGAGGAATTTGAAGAGTGATTTTGCCGTAGAGTTCTGCTGAGTGTTAGTCTGTTTCAGAGTAAAACCCTGTGCTATACTCCTCCCCAGGTGGACGTGGATTTCTTCACATTCATTCTTCATGCTTGGATGGAGAAGTAAACAGTGAGAAGTGATTATTCCCAAACATGGCAAAGAAAATTTCCACTTATTTATTTTTCTCTTGTGACAATTTATCTCTGACAAATCCCAGGACTCCTCTCCTTGGCCAGTGCATTACCAGGCAGGTTCTGGATTAATTATATTTGTGATAGTTTGCAGGTAGCCGTGGCCAAAGATTTAGGTGACCATTGTACCTTGACCAGCATCTTGCTTGGTGCTGTGGATGAGGTGAGGAATCATCCTCTCTTCTTCACATTTGTTTACAAAGGTTTTAATCAACACAAGACCCCTCAAACCCTGAGCTTGACCCTAAATGAGTGTTTCTGCTCTTCCTGGGCAAGCTTTCAGTCTATCCTAATTGTGTATAGCCATTGGAAAGATACAGAGAAGATTTGAGGGTATAGATCGTCAGGGAGTGAAGTTGAACTTCAGATCAACTTTCAATGTAACTGAAAGCACAATCTTATAGTGACAGAGGCCTTGAACATTAAGGAATTGGCCAACTTTAGTTCTTGAGAGGATGCCAGGAAAAAACACTCACAGTGGTTTTGCAATCATCCGGAGCAACTGTAATTGCACGGCTCAGATTACGCTTAGAGAACAGTGTTCAGTTTTGATTTCAACACTTGAAAAATGATGTGGAATAGGTCCAGAGAAGGAAGATCTGACATTTTCTGGCATTTTAAATTACTACTTGTACTATTTCAGTTAAAAAAATTCCCCCAAAGCAGCTAACAAATAAGGAATGTGAATTTTTGATCTGATAGATTGTGGTTTGAATATAGGCAATGTCTCCTTTAGCTAAGTTATCTTGAATTAAGAAAATAGTATTATTAAGAATATTAAAACACTAATAGTTAACATATATGATGGCATAAAATGTAACAATAAAATGAACATTTTTGGTTGTTTTGCCACAGGAGGATTGTGTTTCAGGATATCTGGCTTCTTTCTGATCAGAAATGGAAGATGGGTTATTAAAAAAGGTTTCTGTGAGTTTCTGTTTTCTTATCTATAAAATAGAGATAATGACCCCTGATTGACAGGATTTCTGTGAAGATTAGATGAGGTAGACTGTGTGAAAACAGCAAGTAAAGCACCTGCCTCGGAGTGGTCCCACCCACTGCCCGCATTCCCATGGCCCATTCATTCCTCAAGCTGGCACACCCTGGCCTCTGCCCGGCCCACCTCTGGAGCCACAGCCAAGCAAGAGCAGTCATAGAGCCTCTCGCTTACCAACACTGATTTCAAGAAAAGCTTTGTCTCTTGTCTTCACTCCCTTCTTGAAGACCTGTCCGCTGTTGTTCGTGCAATGCTGTTCACTCTTAGTTTTCTTCTTACTGTTCTGACTTGTCCTGCTCATTCCCCTTCTTAAGCTCTACTTTTTTTACTTGTTCCTTAAATGCCAGCATCTCCTCAGGTGTCTGTTGTTAGCCCCTTTTTTCTTTTCTCTATATAATCTCCCTGGGTAATCATTCAGTGTTTAAACTACTGCTTTAAGCTGGTAATGCAAATCTCTGTTTCTAATATTTCAAATATTTCTTTTGAGCTCCAGATTCATTAGTCAACTTCCTACTGCTCTTTTCCACTTAAATAATCTACAATATCTCCAAAATAAAGGTCATCATCATGCATCCATTCTATATATTTTGGCTGGGTACCTGCAATGTGCCAGGTCTTGATGGTTTTCCAACCCCATGTCCAGTCTACTCCTCAGCTGGTGCCCTGTCTTACAGTTAAATGACGCTATGGAATCCCCGAAATACGTCATGCTTCCTATGTCTCCATGCACAGGAAGAAGAGACAAGAGACCATGTGCTCTTGGACAAATAGAGAAAATTACTCAGAGCCCTGATTTTCCAGATCCTGATTCCAGTCCTCATGAGACCCAGCTGTTCTGCCTACTTGAGTTCTGTAAAATAAATACTCCTCTTAGCCTTCCAATAAATTTTCCCTTAAGGTTGGGCTAGTTTGGATGGGTTCATTTTTTAAGATGAAGGAGATTTGAACAAAATGGGTCTTTGCATGGAGGTTGCTGCTGGAGATGTTGTGTTTCCAATGAGCTAATCTGTTCCCTTCATGAATGAAACCATTGTCTATGCATGACTGCAGGTTGCTTCCCTTTGGGTAATCTATTTTTAAAGTATGATTCATTTTCATTTCATTTTCTTCCTAACACCAACCCGAAGGCAAAACACAATATTTGTTTCCACTATAAAGAGTTTAGCAATGAAGAGTTCCTGGGGATAGGAGGGGAGAGTACACCACTCTGTTTCACTTGAGCATTCTTATGAGATAGTCCATTTTCCTCCCAAGTCTCGCTGTTCAGGGGCCAGCTACCAAGTCTTACCTCTCTCCAAGTATTTCCTGATCCATCACATCTCCCTGTGTGCTCTCCAATCTTTCTGGGTCTCTCATCCTCTTGTCCTTTTCTTAGGCAGAGTTCTTACATTCTTTCCAAGATGTGGAAAGATGTGCTGATACTGACCATGAGACTTTTTTCCTGGTGATTTGCTTCCCTTCCCCCAATTTATGGGACACTTGAGCCTTGGCACACTTCCCTCAGGGTAGAGTTGGTACAGCAGGCCTACAAGAGGAAAAGGAAGACAGCTTTTGGAGTTTCCAAGTAAACTTTGAACAATTCATCCCATGAGTAGAAGGAAAAACATTTTTAAGCTGCAAAAGTCAAAGTTTGTGTTATAAACAATATATTTCGGAAGAATGTATGACATAGACATTGCATGAGTTGCTGGAGGTCACAAATCTCAATGCCTGGAATTTGAGCCAATTCCTGTCTGATTTCAAAAACCTATACTTTTTATCACCACGTCATATTGACTTTCATGGTCTTATAGAACAACACAGAAGATACTTTGTTTTCACAATGTAGTATCCTCAGAAATAGCAGAAATCAGAAAGGAATTTGACAACTGACTAGATGTGCCCGATTTTCTTCCTTCCTTGTCTTCCTATTGTAATACTCATGAAATGGGAAAGAGATTCAAAAACCTAGCCATGATGGGGACTGGATAGGTAATATATAATCTGTCAGGTCTTGAGAAGTATTTGAACCACTTGAAGCAGGTCTAGGGTGAAGTAATAGAAATCAGGAAGATGACAGTGTTTCTGGTATTCCTGCCTCCAAGACAGTGCCTGTATAGTCTAATGAAGGAAGTTACCCCTTCCTACAGATGAGGTGCTTTTTCAGCTGGCCAGGGCCATTCCACACTTTTTTCTCCCCGCCTTCCTCTGCTCTTTCTTTTCTTTGGAGACCTCACCCTAATAATGCAATATGGTCAATGGAGAAGCAGAAAACATCGCAGCTGGGACTAAAGGTCTGCACCAGGCAGAGACGAGAGTTGAAAGCATTCTGGGCATTCTTGTTTGTCCTGCACTGTTTGTGCAAGAAGAAAATGAAAGCCTGCTTCTGGGATCCTACCCACAAGCAGATGACAGTGTGCACCAGAAAGAAGCTTCTTGCCTGTTTGCTGGCAGACATCAGGCCTCAGGAGATCTCTCCTTGTCGAAGGGTGAAAAACTACATCTCTTCCCTTTCCCCCAGCCTCCCCCCAAAACAGTAGGAGTTAAAACAGCATCACTTGTATTTTAAATCACTTGAGGAAAAACAAAAACAAACAGGGAAGTTGTGGTTCATATGGCATAAGGCAAAATAAAAATAAGATAAGAAAACATAAATGTCGGAAACTATAAAATAAGCCCATATAATTAATATCAGATTATTAATTTTTATAATTGATACAATTGATTTAAAACCCCCCATTAATAATACAAAGACTCAGACTGAGTCAAAACACAAAATCCCACTAGACTCTGTGGAGATTTGAGCAGAAATTTCCCTAGTAAGGGCAGGGGTTGCCAGGAGGAGCCTAGTCACTGGGTTCTCCAAGATCTTGAACATGCAGGCTAAGAAATGTTGACATGTGCTGTTTCCTGTGTCCTGGTTCTAAGTAAAGGAATCTGCCTCATGTGAACAAGGCTCTTCACTCCAATTTATTAATTTACAATGTGAAATAGCAACCGTGTAGTTTGTCTGGACTCTCATATAGGTCTAACGCACGCCTCTCCCTTTCATAGCTATTACTGAGGGGTTACTGCAGCCAGACTTTACACATAGCTACTCCATTTGGTCCTCAAACAACCCCATGAAGTAGGTGTGATGAGTATCTATTTTACAGATAGGGAATGGGAGGAACAATGCTTATATGAGTGACCCAAAGTCATACAGCGAGCAGCTGGTGAAGAAGACGGCTGGGTGATGACGAATCAGAGAAGGAGGAGTTAGTTAAATGGTTCCAGTGTTTAATGACAGCAGCCTCTGGAAGCCTAGTGTTGTCCATATCCAAAGCAGACATTCTGTAGTTGGTCTGATTGGGCCCTGCTCCATGAACAAAGACTGGAGAGGATCTTCAATACTGCCTCCCTTTTCTCCAATTCACTTCTGACTGACAAGTCCTTAAGATAGGTTAGTACCTTTGCTTGGGTTTTAGGCACATTATACAGGCCTGGATGCACTTTCCTTCTTTTTTCCTTCTTTTTCCTTTCCTTTTTTTTTTTTTTTTTGAGGAAGATCAGCCCTGAGCTAGCATCTGCTGCCAATCCTCCTCTTTGTGCTGAGAAAGATTGTCCCTGAGCTAACATCCATGCCCATCTTCCTCTCCTTTATATGTGGGATGCATGGCTTACCAAGCAGTATCTAGGTCCACACCCGGGATCTGGGCCGGTGAACCTGAGGCTGCTGAAGTGGAACTTAACCACTGCACCACAGGCCAGCCCTGCTTTCCTTCTTTTTAAGGTGACTTTGCTGTCCCTGCTCTGCATGTAGGTGTTGATTTACGGTTTAACTCTCAAAGGGCAATCTCATTTCTCATTAACGGGCCTACATTGACCCGGAGGGAGGTCTCTAAAAATGCACCTGAGGGCTCCGTCCTTGACAAAGTATTGGTGGAGCTTTTTATTAATGACTTGAATGAGAACATAGAATATTGATCAGATTTGTGGATGACATAGTTTGGAAGCAAGAGGTAATACCTTGGCTACCAAAGCCAGAGTCCAAAAAAATATCGTAGGATGGGACAACTGGACAGACTTATTTATTCAAGCATTTATTTTAAAAAATATATTGGGTACTTATTTTACAACAGGAATTAAGGGAGAGATTCAGTGGTAAACCAGGCATAGAGGGACCCTGACTTTATGGAGTTATGGGTATTTCAGAAAAGGTGAAACTTAATAGGAATAAATATAAAGGCTTGTATTTAGGTCTAAGATAAAACAAAGAGAAAAAAAAATTCATCTTCACCTGCCTCCAATAGCACAAAAGCATAATGTGGAGCTGTGACTTAAAAGCAGTGCCTGGAAAAACATTTTTATTTGCTACTAAGCTTTATACAAGTCAATAGTGAGAGATGGTATAAAAAAGCTGATATCCTCTAGTTACATTAATAGAAGTAGAATGTCTCAAACAAAGGAGGTTTTATTGTCATTATAGCCCAGGAGGACCAGATTATGCCTGAAGTGTGTCCTAAGTTCCTTTGTAGTACACTTCAACACTGATAAATTAACAAGGTCCTGAAGACAGCAATAAAGATGGTGATGGAAGCTTTAGAGCATAATCTAAGAGGAAAAGTAAAAGAAAACTGGGATGTTCATCCTGGGGAAGAGAAGTTTACAGGCTACACGATGGTGATTTTCAAATGTGTGAAAGGCTGGAAGAGAAAGTAGATTTGCTCTGAATGACTGTCTGGTTCTCTGTGGAGAAGGATTAAGTTATTAGGGGGCTAAGGGCTGATGTCTGTGCCTGAGCCATTGAACAGGGTAAAGACCAGCAGGTGACTGAACCCCTTTGCTTTTCAGACTTGTGTGGGGAAAACAAATACAAGCCTCAAGAGACCATGTTTTACTGGCATTTTTTGGAGGAGTATATCCAAGAGACTAGATTGACTAGCGTTCCATCTTACTTCTAGACTGACAAATTGCAAAGCAAACAGTTCGGGTTTACTGTGACACATGTGGGTTCCTGCACCATAAACCACTATATAGTAAACAGATTTTCATTTTGGTTGGCTCACTTGAATGATTTATACTTCCCTCTGCTGTAATGATAAGTCAGATTTCTCGACAATTCCCTTAATTCAGTACAGCATAAAAATCGGGCATTAGGATCTTTAATTTTGACTTTCATAAATGAAATTCACAATGAGGAAGGATGACTTGAGAGAACATTTTGTGCTTTCAGCCTAGAATTAAATGCCAATTAGGCTTATCTCAGAAGAACTGCAGTGCTAAGTGTGGAAGTAAATGATCCTACAGAAATGGGTAATTAATTGTTCAACAGTTGGGTCTTTGTGCTCTGCATTCTCTACCAAATCAGACTCCAATTGGTAAAAATAAATATTATGAGTGACAGACAAAAACTTTCTCCCCTTTTCTCTTCCCTGTAAAATATTCTATTCTGTGCCTGAGCCATTGAACAGGGTAAAGACCAGCAGGTGACTGAACCCCTTTGCTTTTCAGACTTGTGTGGGGAAAACAAATACAAGCCTCAAGAGACCATGTTTTACTGGCATTTTTTGGAGGATAGATTGACTAGCGTTCCATCTTACTTCTAGACTGACAAATTGCAAAGCAAACAGAATAAACATAGAATAAACCTGAATATATGAAAAGACAAGTTATGCCATGCCCGTCTTCTACAGAAATCCCATTCTGCAAAGCCTTAGATATGCTGGGCTTTACAAAAACAATTTTTTAAAATGTTATACAGTTCTTCAATTGGGTATGTTTTAAGAACTAAGAATTTCAAATTAAATATTCAGAGTGTGTTAGCCAACATGAAATCTTTATAGGCTCACTGTTACTATTTTAATTTCCAATAATAATAAGAAAAAATATTTCTAGATGCATATTTCTAAATTGTTACATTTCAGAAATGTGATCTGACCAGAGTATTTCTGGCAGTTGCGAATCATATTATAAATTCAATTGCCATCATAGCAAAAACAATTTTTAATGCTATTCAGGGCTAGGTAATGATGACTTATGTTTATACTGTGCTTCTCACTTTCCAAAATTTATCGTCTTATCTGATCCTATAAGGATTACCCCTTGAGATTTGTTTTTTATTATTATCTATACTTTACTTATGAAGAAATTGAGAATAAGAAAGGTTATACAACATGGTCAAGGTGCACTTAGAAACTAATACAGGTGGAATTTAATTCAGAACTCCAAATTCCAAATTCTATGCTCACTTTATTTTGCTAAGCCCCAGAGAACACATTTTGAAGGAAGAGTTCAAATTGCTGGGGCACCTGACAGGAACATTACCAGTATCAGCTCTCGCTGGGAGAAATTCCACTCAAAGGGAGCAAGGACATAGACTGTATGCCATAGAGCATAGCACATGCTAATAATGGTGGTGTTTATAAGAATTGGAAGAATCTGTTTGCATCAGCAATGACAGGAAGGAAGGCTGCCTTCTCTTGTTGAGAATCTAATCAGTTGTACTTTTAGGTAGAGTCTGAGATTACAGATCTTGAAGAAACTGTGAAAAACATTGGGATAGGAACTCAGTTATATTGTTAAACTCTGCATGACTGGCCCATACCATATAGGAAGGGGCGTGTCTTTGAATGCTGAGTTTAGAAGGAAAAACTAGGAGTGTAATCCAGATTCTTACCCTCTTTTCTTCATATTAAGAGCTGGCATCCCCACAAAGCCTGTGTCCTCATCTGCTCCTCCAGACTGCAAGTTTTACAGATGTGGGTACCAGACATGGAGATTTGTAGATGCCAACATCATACATGAGTTTTACAGATACAGGTACTATGTACAGTTTTACAGATGCAGGCACCATACGTGGAGATCACTGGTGACAGGTACGTGATCCTGCCTAATTCTGAGACTTGCCCTACAGATGGAAGACAGGTTCTTCAATATCTCCTATACCAGTAATAAAGGTAGTATCTTACCCCTCCTCCCATCTGTCTTACGTTCTCTTTTTATGTCTCTATTGGTGAAAAAATTAGGGAAGGTAGATGATATTCATTGGGGCCCCTCAATCTCCACACTTAGGTTAGATATTTGGGGCGGGGAGTCCCTGAACTTTTCTCTTCTGTGATTTTAGGTGTTCTTAACCATAGTTAGCAATAATTTTATGAAGTGCGTTATTTTAGTGTCTAGGAGCATAGCCTCTGGAGCTAGAGTGCATATTTCCAATCATCTGTAAAATAGGAACAATAATAATGCCTGTCTCACAGAGTTGGAACGTGTAACTTAATGCATGTAAATCATCTAGAACAACACCTGGAACAAAGTTAGCAGCCAACAAATGTCAACACAGTCATTTGATAAACCCATACCAGTACCAGGTGATGGACTGGGTGGAAGTGATGGGCTTGGATTCGAGGCATTTTTCATTCCTGAAGAACCAACCCAAATGGTGGAACAATATCAGTACCTTTGGATACAATAAGCAGCTTATTATTTAAGGCAAATCATGTTTCAAATCAATCTTTGTTATTAATATTTCATACTCTTAAAATTTTTTTTTGCTTCTAAACCAAATATTTCTTATTTTCCAATACTAACTTTATACATAGACAAATGCTTATGGCTTATTTCTCAAAACATTTCTAGCCACACTTCGTATGTATTAGAAGGGAAATCTACATTCATCTCTGGATAAACTTTTTGTGGAATTGCAAGGGTAAAATGACAAATTAAGGAGCTGTTCATATGCTGTTCAAGGGGATTTAGGAATCTTTATTGACAGAAATTCAAGATCCTGAGAAAAAGTGTTCACTATTGTTGTTCAGTTGCAAAAGAATGATGGAATGAAAACTCCATAATTTAACAGAATTCAGGAGAACATTTATTTTCCTTTATAAAATATATGACAGCTGACAGGGCACAAATCTCCTCTGTCAGATGTTTGAAATTATCCAAAATGAGAGAAACTAAGTAGTTTAATATACTGGTTAAGGGCACACAGAACCTCAGTGGTGGAATAAGGGATGATGAATTTTATGGGAAACTAGATGAGGCACTGTGACTCCAGAGAAAGGAAGAAGTACTCTTTCAGAAGTCAGGCCTCAGATCATTCTCCAGAGTGGTTAATGAGTACAGCTGATATAGAAATGAAAAAGTCACTGTGGGAACCCTGAACTCTTCAATTTTTCCTGACTCACAAAAACAAATTGAGAGAAGAACAAATATTTTAATGATCCAAATAGTGACATCAATTTTTATGCCTTATCCTTGATCTTGTCTAACTGTTTGAAATTTATCTCTTAAAGCAGAAACCATCATATAGTCTGGAAAAACCTACAGGCAGCTCAGGTTAACTAACTTACCCATCACTCATTCTTAATCTTGAAGTTGGAAACAACAACAGAAGATAGTACCTAGGAATTTATTCCTGTTTCTTTTATCTATCCTTTTGATCCAGTTTCTAATTTTTTTCTGCCTATTCCATGAATAATAGAATCTATGTGAGTAAAATAAGTAATGTAGACTTAAGAAGTCTGACTAGTTTGGCAAGACAGCATGAGGAGCTCCACAGACCTGGTCTCCAGTGAAAGTGTTAAAAATGACTTTAAAAACCTGCCCATTTAAAGTCCCTGCAAATACCCTTAAGAGTATACAGCAAATGAAGAATTATTTATTCAAGAAAATCTACTGAGACTTGGTAGGTAGAGTGAGAGTCTGGTATTTGAATCAAGACTCACACTCACCTTCCCTCTCCCACTCAGTGAGACAGAAACTCTACTCCAGACTGATGCAGCCCAGAACACAGGGCTCCTTCTGCCTAGCTCCTGGTAGGAGGGCCAAGTTTTCAGAGGAGTAGGGCTTCAGCATCCTTATCCTGTCTCTAGCTACCTATTGCTGAGGCTAAGTTCTAGATAAATATTGCCAGGAATTGCAAGCTCCCTTCTTCTTCCTATCCCACTCATGAGATGAAGGCTCTACCTTGGGTAAGACACTGTTGAGAATAGTAGGGCTATAATCAAAATTTCCCTGAATTTGATTGAAGAGTCATGGAGCAATTTATGTCCTGGGGCATTGTTGAAAACAATAGAGCAATCAGCTAGCGATTAATGGAAAGAGACAGTCAAAGAGAGCCCCTCTAAAACCACTATCATCCCAGGGTCACTATCATACACAAGGCTGTGCCCTGTGAGAATCAACATCAGAGTTTTCAGACTTGGGAGGAAATAGACTTCAAAAAAGTAATCCAGCCAGTCACCAAACAAGTAAACAAGTAAATAGCAATAGCAAGCCCTGAAAGGCAGGAGCAATACCCAAAGACGCTACAGTATATTATCTAAAATGATGAGTTTCCAACAAAAAATTGTGAAACATGCAAGGAAACTGGAGAGTCTGACCCATATGCAGGAAAGAAAGCAGGCAACAGAAATGGCCTGTGAGAGTGACCAGATGTTGGATTTAGCAAAGACTTTAAGTCGCCACTATAAATATGTTCAAAGAATTAAAGGAAACCATGGTTAAAGAAGTAAAGGGAGGTATGAAGATAATGTCACATCAAATAAAGAGATACAATTATAAGAAAGAGCCAAATGGAAATGCTGAATTTGAAAAGTACAACAACTGAAATGAGAAATTCACTAGAGGGGTTCAAGAGTATATTCGAACCAGCAGAAGAAGGAATTAGCAGACATGAAAATGGGTCAATAGCAATTATGCAATTTGAAGAAGACAGACACATAGGAATGAAGACAAATGAACAGAGCTTCAGAGAAATGTGGGACACCATTAAGTGCATCAATGTACATTTAATGCCAGCACCAGAAGGAGAGGAATGAAAGGAGCAGAAAAAATGTTTGAAGAAATAATGAAAGCTGAAAACCTCCCAAATTTATTAAAAAACATTAATCTACACATTTGGGAAGCTAAGTAAACTCCAAGTAAAAGAAACACTAACAGATGTATAAACACGCGCACTCGAGAAGAACGTGTAACCTGCTGTTTTTGGATGGAGTGTTCTATATATGTCTATTAAGTCCATCTGGTCTAGTTTTTCACTTAATTCTATAATTTCCTTGTTGACTTTCTGTCTGGATGATCTGTCCATTGATGTTAGTGGGGTGTTGAGGTTCCCTACTATTATTGTATTGTTGTTGATATCTCCTTTTAGTTTTGTTAGTAGTCACTTTACATACTTTGGTGCTCCTGTGTTGGGTGCACATATATTTATAAGTGTTATGTCTTCTTGGTGGAGTGTCCCTTTTATCATTATAAACTGCCCCTCTTTGTCTCTCTTTATCTGTTTTTCTTTGAAGTCTACTTTGTCTAAGTATGGTGACACCTGCTTTCTTATGTTTGTTATTAGCTTGGAGTATTGTCTTCCACCCCTTCACCCTGAGTCTGTGTTTGTCTTTGGGGATGAAGTGTGTTTCCTGGAGGCAGCGTATTGTTGGGTCTTGTTCTTTAATCCATACTGCTACTCTGTGTCTTTTGATTGGAGAGTTCAATCCGTTTAGATTTAGAGTGACTATTGAAATGTGCCGGCTTAATGCTGCCATTCTATCACTTGCTTTCTGGTTCTTTTGCATTTCCTTTGTTTCTCGTCCCATGACTTTTGGACTACCAATTCAGGTAGATAGGTTTCTATATTGGCCTTCTTATTTGTAATTTGTGTCTTTATTCTTGATATTTGTTTAGTGGTTACCATGTGGTTTGTATAAAACATCTCATAGAGGAGATAGTCCATTTTCTGATAGCCTCTTATTTCCTTAGATTAAGCCGTTCCATCCCTTTCCTCTTCCCCTTCTAGGTTGTTATTGTCAGATTTTTTTTTCCTTCTTGTGTTGTGAGTTTGTGGTTAAAATGACAAGATTATATTTATTCTTGGTGTTTCCCTTCCTTTTATCTTTAATGTTATACTTGGCCTTTGCTAATATCTTCTGATGGAGAGCTGCAACTTTCTAATTTTGTCTTTCTACTTATCTCCTTTGCTCTGGATTTTGTAACCCCTTGCCTTTTTTTGTTTTTTCAGGTATTAGGGTCTTCCTGAGTATTTCTTGTGGGGGAGGTCTTGTGGTGATGAACTCTCTTAATGTGTGTTTATCTGGGAAAGTTTTTATTTCTCCATCATATTTGAAGGATATTTTCACTGGATAGAGTATTCTTGGCTGCAAGTTTTTGTGCTTCAGAGTTTTGAATATATCATTCCACTCTCTTCTAGACTGTAAGGTATCTGCTGAGAAATCTGCTGACAGCCTTATTGGGGTTCCTTTGTAGGTTATTTTCTTCTGCCTCGCTGCCCTTAGTATTTTCTCTTTGTCATTGACTTTTGCAAGCTTCACTACTATATGCCTTGGGGTGGGTCTTCTTACATTGATAAAGTTTGGAGATATATTAGCTTCTGTCACCTGGAGTTCTGTCTTTTTCCCCAGGTTTGGGAAGTTCAGCCATTATTTCTTTGAACAAGCTTTCTGCTCCTTTCTCCTTCTCTTCCCGCTCTGGGATACCTATAATCCTTACGTTGCATCTCCTAAATGAGTCAGATATTTCTCAGAGAGTTTCTTCATTTCTTTTTAGTCTTAGTTCTCTCTCCTCCTCTATCTGCAGCATTTCTATATTCCTATCCTCCAAACTGCTAATTCTGTCTTCCATATGATCGACCCTAGTGTTCAGTGAGTCCAGATTTTTCTTAATCTCCTCCATTGTGTTCTTCATTGCCAACATTTCTGATTGGTTCTTCGTTATAGTATCAAGCTCTTTTGTGACATAGCTCCTGAACTCGTTGAGTTGTCTATCTGTATTCTCTTTTATCTCATTAAGTTTTTTAATGATGTCTATTTTGAATTCATTGTCATTTAGGTTATAGATTTCAGTGTCTTTGGGATTGTTTTCTGGGTACTTGACATTTTCCTTCTGCTCTGGAGATTTAATATATTTTTTCACACTGCTTGATAGCGTGGATTTGTGCCTCCACATAGAGATAGAGTTTAGTTACTGCTTGCACTTGCTTCTACTGGGGGGGAGGGGGAGTAGCAGCTGTGTAATCTGTGCTGACCAGGATCACTGTCAGCTGTTGCTGACCAGACCTTGGTCCCTCCTCGTGATCACAGTGGCCCTGTGGGGTCTCTTGTCAGCTGTGGGGATGATCACAAGGGAGGCCTCAGGTTGCTGGTGCCTACTGTCACAGACCACCTAGACACGCTCCCTCCTTAGGGTCTCCAGCTGTGTTATGGGCTTTCACAGTGGCTGGGAGCAGGTTCACCTAGACTCGCAGCTCTGCCACCATCAGGGCCTGCAAGACCTCACTTGTCCACTATGGGCCACAGCAGAGCTATGGGTAGCTACTGCAGTCTGTGGTTAGCTCACCCAGCTGTGCCACTTCTGCCTCAGGGCTTTCCAGCCTTGTAATTGGCTGGTGGGCCCTCTCCACTAATGCTGTGCAGAGGCTTTCCCTCTGATTGCTGTAGGATTGTGGATTTTCCCCCTGGAGCATGGAGCAGTCTTGCTGGGACTCCAACTTGCCACTGCCCACTCACGCAGTCTCTCTGGGTCTCCCTTGCCCCCTCGGTGTCACAGCAGGACTTTGTGTATTAGAGGCAGCTGGCAGGTTGCTGCTCAGGCTGAGCACCTGTTGCCCCAGGGCCTCCCAGCATTCTGAATGCTGGGTGGGACCTCTCCACTAATGCCGAGTAGAGGCTTTCCCTGTGGCTGCAGTGGGACCATGGATTTTCCCACTGGGGTACAGAGCAATCGCAGGGGGCTTAGGTAGGGCTGTAGTCACCTGTTTCCACCATCATGCTGCCGATGCACATGGACACCTGCCCTTGGTGCTGTAGCGATGCTATGAGTGTGACAGCAGGTAGAAAGTCACTTGCAGGTACTAGGCTGCCCGGGAGTTGGAGAGTTTTCACCTATCTCCACTTGCTCCTGGGGGAAAGTCCATCCACCTTCCAATGCATAGCAGCGCAGGTCTGAGATGCTGTGCGGATATCCTTAGTTGACTGATGAATGTCCAATTAGTTGTAGTTCGAAGGGGGAGAGACAAAGAAAACTGCTCACTCTGCAATGTTGCTGACGTCACCTCCCTAACAGATGTATAAACAGACACAACATGGTAAAATGCTGAAAGCCAAAGACAAAGAGCAAGTCTTGAAAGTCGCAAGAGAAAAATGACTCACCACTTACAAAGGAACTTCAATAGGATTAGCAAATGACATCTCATCAGAAACAATGGAGATAACAGACTCAAAGTGCTCAAAGAACAAAACTACTAACCAAGAATCCTATATCCAGTGAAGCTATCTTTCAAAAATGACGGTTAAATAAAGACATTCCCAGATAGACAAAAACTGAGAGGATTTGTTGCCAGCAGACCCACCTTTCAAGAAATGCTACAGGAAGTTATTCTTCAGGCTGAAAACAAGTGACCCCACATAGTAATTTGAATAAAAAAGATGAAGAGTACTTATAAATATAATTATGTAATGATATAGTTATAAAAGGCAGCATAGATGCATATTTATTCTCCTTCTCAACTGATTTTAAAAGCAATCGTATAACCAATATGTCTATAATATATTGTTGGACCTATAGATAATAGGTAATATATTTGCCAGTAATATCACCAAGGAGCTGGGTGGGAGCAAAGCTGTACTGGGCTAAGGACCTCAGGTGGTAATTTGAATTCACAACAACAAATGAACAGATCTAGAAATGATAAACAAGAAAATTAACAGAACAAAAGCTATAAATATATACCTGCTTTCCTTTTTTCTCTCAATTTGTTTAGAAGATATAAAATTATATCAAATAATAATTAGCAATTTAGTATTGGGCTTGTAACATTTATAGATGTAATATTTATAACAATAAAATCATAAAAAGGAGGGAAAGCAATAGAGCTATATAGGAGTAACGTTTCTATAGCTCACTGGAATTGTTTGTATACATCTGATAAGTTGATATGTATGTGGTAAAGTCTAGAGCAGCCACTAAAGATATGACTAAAAAAATAAATACTAAAAAAATCACTAAAATTAAAGAAGATCTAAATAAATGGAAAGACATCCCATCCCATTTCATGAATTGGAACACTTAATGTTATTAAGATGTTGATAATATCCAAATTGATCTACAAAGTCAGTGAAATCCTTATCAAAATTACAACTGCTGTTTTTGCAGTAATAGACAAACTGATTCTAAAATTTATATAGAGTTGTAAGGGACCCAGAATAGCCAAACTAATATTGAAAAAAAAGAATACAGTTGGAAGACATACTTTCTGATTTCAAAATTTACTGCAAAGTGACTGTAATCAAGACAATGTGGTACTAGCACAATGATAGACACATAGATCGGTGGAACATAATTGAAAGACCAGAAATAAATCCATGTATCTATGGCCAACTGATTTTCGCCAGGATCATCCAATGGAAGAAAGAATAATATTTCCAACAATGGTACTGGGACAAGAGGATAGCCACGTGCAAGAGAATGAAGTGGGAGATCCTCACACCATAAACAAAAACTAGCTCTAAATAGATCAAAGACCTAAATGTCAGAGCCAAACTATAAAACTCTTAGAGGAAAACATAAGGGGTAAATCTTTATGACTTCAGATTTGACAACAAATTCTTAGATAATATTAAAAACACAGGCAACAAATGGATAAACTGAACTTTTATCAAAATTAAAAACATTTGTGCTTCAAAGAACATTATCAAGAAAGTGAAACAATAACCCATAGAACTGGGGGAAAATATTGCAAATCACATGTTTAATAATGGACTTGTATCTCGAATATACAAGGAACTCTTACAATTTAGGAATAAAAAGACAAACAACCCAATTAAAAAAATGGGCAAAGGATCTGAATAGACATTTCTCCAAAGAAGATATACAAATAGGCAATAAGCATATGAAAACATGCTTGACGTTATTAGTCATTAGGGAAATACAAATCAATATCACAATGAAATGCCACTTCTCATCTGGTAGAATAGTTCAAATCAAAAAGTGAGATGATAACTAGCTTTGACAAGGCTGTAGAGAAATCAGAACCCTCACATACTGCTTGTGGGAATGGAAAATGGTGCAGTTACTTGGAAAACAGTCTGGCAGTTCCTTAAATGGTTAAATACATAGTTACCAAATGACCTAGCAATTCTACTCTTTTGTGGAATTGGGTATAATCGGTATACTGCATATACTCAAGAACAATGAAAACACAGGTCCACAAGAAAACTTGTATAAGAACGTTTATGGTAGCATTATTCAATGGCCAAAAGGTGGAAACAACCCCAATGTCCGTCAACTGATGAATGGATAAAAACCAAAGGTGGTGTATCTATCTGTACAGTGGAATAATATTTGATCATTAAAAGGAATGAAGTACTGGTACATGCTGCAACATGGATGAAGCTTGAAAAAATCGTATGAGATGAAAGAAGCCAGACACAAAAGGTCACACAATGAATAATGATTCCATTTATATGAAGGGCCTAGAATAGGAAAATCTACAGAGACAGAAAGATTAGTGGCTACTTAGGGCTGAGGGGAATGGAGAGATAGGGGAGTGATAGCTAAAAGGTACAAGAGTCTCTTTCTGAGGTGATGAAAATGTTCTGAAATTGACTGTGGTGATCGTTGCACGTATCCGTGAATATACTAAAAACCATTGACTGGATGTGTGTGAATTACACGGTTTGTGAATTATATTGCAATAAAGCCATTAGAACAACATAAGCTAGGAATTTTTTTAAAAGTCTGAATAACAAAGGCATATATTTAGAGTTTTGAAGATATTTTAGTCTATCAATTCCAGAACTTTCTTTTCATTTCTAGAATCTTCCTTGCAAGCCTATCACTGGGAACAGAAAGTGCATATGCGACCAGTAGGAGGCAAGCACATGGAGCCCAGAGAATTCCTCTCACTGAATTATTATCTTAGAAAAGGTCCTATTTTACACAAGATCAGAGTCCAACTCTCCGAAAGCCAGGTTTGGATTCACAGAAAGTGGAAGGTAAAAGTTATGACCATTTTTAGAAGCAAATTCTGTTTTTATTAAGAATAGAATTTGGCTTTGGTCACATCTTTGCTGGTTTCCTACTTTGAGAGACATTTTTCTTTCCCGAGCAATGTTCCTCTTTAATTTTCTTCTTAGCATCAGGACAAAAATAGCTGGCTGAACCCCATATTCAAAGCCATGTGAGGACTGCCGTGGATGGGCTCATCAGCTCCACGAAGCTACGTCCTGGAAGAAAAGAGCTCTCCTATCAAGGACCAACTACAGGGTCTGCAGATCCCCCACCGGGCTGTGCTGAAGCTGCGAGGAGGAGAGACCTACAGGCAGAAAGAGAAGCCTGCACTGTCCCCGCTGGGCTGGCTTGTGGTAGTGAGACTTTCAGCTGTCTGGAGTAAAGGGGCAATCAGTAGGAAAAGACAGACTAATTCTCATAGTCCCTGCCTTTGACTGGTTCCTGTGAGGAGACAAACTGAAAACAGTGGGAAATTTAAATACCAGATTGAATGAGACTGGAAAGTAAGAACAGGAGTGTTGGAAACCAGAATTTGTTGGAGCCTCTGGCAGCCTACAGAACATCTGAAATTCTCTACAAGCCTCAGGTTATAGCTTGCACCTGGATGCAGCTGAGCAGATCTGAAGAAGAACATGTTGAGTTATGCCTTTCTGGCTGTTATCTCTTTTAAGGTCCTTTAATCTGGGATACACAGAACAATTGCAGAAGTAATCCTCTTTAAGGCTGACAGTCAAGCATTTCTCCCGCCTTTTCTATTCAAACTGTACCTCAGGGTCACCAAATGGTTGATGATGGAAGTTTTTCTTTCTAGAAATATTCCAGCTAATAAATAAAGAAGGAATGATAGAATTAGAATATCACCATTTTGTAACCACTAATGAATTAATTGATGTAGGAAATCATCTTCAACAACTGAAAACACCACAGAAAGAGAGGCAACAAGATATTATATGCCTCCTGATCAAAGAACACACCATCACATATGAAATTGTCTTGTTCCTGAAACTGAATCTGAATCTGATCCCTCTTCTATTTCTAACTACTGATTAATAGGAAATGCAGGGGACAAGGGTATGGGTTAAATGGTATCATGAAGATGTAATTAAAAAAATCAAACTCTAGGAAGCTCTATGAAACAAACAACCTGGTTGCTTTTACAAACAAATTGCAAGGAAAAAGGAATGTGGTGGGGGGAACTCATAGAGTAAAAGATATTTAAGAGATATATTAACCAATTTGCACATATAAGTTTTGTTTCAATCTCAATTCAAATAAACTGTAAAGGCAAAATCAAGAACAAAAAGCACTATGAAGATACAACTGAGATGTCACAAAGTGCGACACTTCTTGACTGTGGAGACTGACAAAATTTGATGGTGTTAGGAATTATTATTACTTTGGGGGATGTGATGATGGTGTTGTGGTTATATGTCTTTGGGAGATACAGACTAAAGTATTTACAGATGAGATGATATAATGTCTGAAATGTGCTTCAGAATTATCCAGCGGGGCCGTTGAGGAGTGTCGAGAAGCAAGGTTGGCTGTGGATTGGTAGTAAGTGAAGCTGGGTGGTGAGAGCTTGGAGGTTCACTGTACTATTCTTCCTACTTTTGTGTATTTAGTGTTTCCATAATAAAAAGGCAAAAAGAAAGCATTCATTTTTAAAAGTTGTACAGCTGTCTAAGGGCAAGAGAAAAAAATTTGTTGAAAGTTTGGCATTCAACATTTATTAATTATTCCAAGAATTTTCTTACTCATATAAGAGCCCCAAAATGCTAAACTTATCATTTCTTCTAAATTTTTAAATTTTTTTATTAAAACTATATAATTCCTAATTACATCAACATCATAATGAAAGGTATTTTTGAGTTTCATATGGCAGCCTTTTGAGGTTATTGATCCATAGATAAATATGTGAAAGCAAAATAAGTGATATTATTTCTGTAAGTACAGTTTCTATATTTAAACAATAATGTTAATGACAGAATCTTTCCAACATATTTTGGACTGTTTCCTGAACATGGAATGTCTTTTCCCTTCTCCCCAGAAATATGAATCTTTCTCATTATTTAGGTTCTTAAGACCTAGTTGTTAAAATGATTTGAACCAATACGCCTTGCATTCCAAAGTGAACAGTAAATTCTTTGAAGATGGAAGTGGTCTTCTAGAAATTTTAATATATTCCACTCAGATTTTACCATTGTGGTTTACAGATAGCAGATAAATGTAAATGAATTTATCCATTGCTTTGCTCATGCAAAGACTCTGATCACCAAATTCATGTGGGCAGTTTCTCTAGAAATAGTGATGCTAAGTAATGCTGATGTCTGCCTCACGTACAAATGCCACAGATGTAACTGGAATCAATATTTTACCTATGATTATGCTTGATGGTACCAGACATTGTTGACTAAACTACATGCCTGACACATTGCATGCATTCAATAACTGCTTAATCTTTTCCTTTCTCCTTTCTTCTTAATGAAGACTAAAAAGGCACTGACTGCCTTTTTTGCATAATCTTGAAAAATACTTAAGCAATAATATATATTTATTGTAGAAAAAGAGGGCTTTCAGATTTTGAGAAGGTAAGTTTCTGGCTCCTTTTCCCCAAAATGTGCACCAGAGAAACTATAAAAGTGAGAAGGAAGCAGAGATCTGAGGAGCTACGCAGAAAAGGAGAGAAACCTTGTGATGGAGCAAGAGTGGGGTCATTCCAGAGGGCAGCTGCAGCAGCAGAAGAGCTGAGCAGGAGATAACCTTATGCTTCCACCATGGGAGGGTCCTTGTCTCCCCATTGCCACTGCAGCCAGAATTGGCAGCAACACTCCAGGCCACCTAGTGGCAACTGCTAACCCAAGGCACCTATAGGCCCTTCTCAGGGCAAGAAACTGATGGAAATTGGTGGGTGCCTGGCCATGCTTGGGCATCAGTCCTTTACCCATCTTCCCTCCAAATCCTCAGGGCTGGTGGGTAACAAAATAAGGAGCCCATTTACTCCAGGTGTGACTGCTTTCAAAGAATTAAGGCGAATTCCTGGAAAGATGAGGAGTGGTACAAACAAGAGGCCTCATTCCTCCTCTGTCTTCAAACATACCAGAAGAGACCCCCAACTGACACCTGACGTTTGCCCTTCCCTAAATCATACTATCAGATAGAGGAGTTGATACCCTTTGGGAAAACCAAGTATCCAAGCAAAATAACTAGATACCTCAGGAGATTGACCACGTACAAGTAAGACCACAGATGGATCAGTGTAGGCCACATGGACATAAGGGTCCAAACAATTAAATTAAACCTAATAAATGTCCCTAAAGAAACATGGGAATATATTAATAATCAGAGACAGAACTCAGGAACAGGAAGTCATAGAAAAGTCCTACTAGGTATGAAAAATGGGAGAGCTGAAATAAGGAACGCATAGATAAGGTAAATAGCAGGATAGATATGACTAAGAAATAAATGAGGAATCTGGAAGTTCAGACTAAGGGATTCACTCTGAAGGGAGCAGGAAAGGATAAAGACATAAAATAATAATAATAATAACAAAGATATGTAGGAAAGAAGTAGGAATGTCAACATCTGGAAAATACGAGTGCCAGAAGAAAACAAATATGGAAGAGGGGAAATATTTGAGGAAATAATGACAATAAACTTCCTAAAATTACAGAAAAATACTTCATAATGAAACTGGCTACAGAATGAGCACCAAGATAGGGAAAGGAAAGCCCACACCTAGGGCACATTACAGTGAGATTTAATAAACCACACATTTCCAGAGAGAAAGAAGAGAGAAGCTACTAAGGAACAAATAAGACTATGACCCATCTCACAGAGAGAGAAAAAAGTCTGGCTGGTAGAGAAAAAAGGGAGCATGCCTCGAGCTCCATGAAGTTGTGAGGCTGGAGGACCCATGCTGCCGCTGCCGGGAATATTCTCAGGACTATCAGGACAGTTGATATCAGAGGGCAGTTTTATGCTTCGTTAGGCTTGGAACAGTGTCCATCACTTATATAGCCCTTTAGAGTTTATGATGTGCTTCTACGTCTTCAATCTTATGATTAGACTGGTCCATAACTTTGCTTTAAGTACCACAAGGCTGGTGCAGCTAAGGAACATTTCGCCTTTACGCTCCATATATTTGCAGATATTATTGCTTAATTTGTTTTAGGTTTCAATTATCTTTCTATTAAAGTAATGCAAGCTATACTTAAAATGAGCTAAATTCAGGCATGTCCATTTCATACAGTTTGTTTTTATAGTTTAGGAAATAGGTCATTGAATCATCTAAGCAAATCCTAGATTATTGGAACACACAGAACATTGCTTTTTAAGATGAATGTTGAAAATATATTAACAATTGCTGTTTTAGGCTGTCTTTGGGCATTTCATAAAAGCTTTAACTCCATTTCTCTAATCTCTTCTGCCTAGTTGTGAGAGACTGGATTATAGCAAGTTTTCTTCAAACTAATTTGAAAAAATGTTCCCCATGTAAACTTTTCTCAAGAAACTGCTGAACTGTTTTCCAAAAAGACTGTACTATTTTACATTTTACATAGTGTACTAGTCTGGGTTATCCAGAGAAACAGAACGAATAGGAGGTATATACATATAGGAAGAGATTTATTATAAAGAATTGGCTCATGTGATGTGGAGGCTGGCAAGTCCCAAGATCTGCAGGTGGAAAGCTGGAGACCCACAGAACCGAGGGTGTAATTCCAACTGGAGTCTGGAGGCCTGAGACCCAGGAAAGCCAAAGTGTAAGTTCCAGGATGAAAGCCAGCAGGCTTGAGACCCAAGAAGAGCTTATGTTTCAGCTCGAGTCTGAAGGAGAGAAAACCCTGATGTCCCAGCTCAAAGCAGTCAGACAGGAGGAATTCCATCTTGCTCTTGGGAGAGGTCAGCTTTTTTGCTCTTTTCAGGCCTTCAACTGATTGGATGAGACCCTCTCACATTAGGGAGGGCAATCTGCTTTACTCAGTCTGTCAATTCAAATGTTAATCTCATCTAAACCCACTCACAGAAGCACCTAGAACAGTGTTTGACCAAAGATCTGGGCACCTTGTGAGTGAGTTAAGTTGACACATAAAATTAACCATCACATGTAGTACATATAGTATCAACAATATATGAGAATTCTAGTTGCTTTACAGCTGTCTAACACTTGGTAAAGTCAATGTTTTTTCTTTTAGCTGTTCTGGTGGGTATGGAGTGGTATCTCATTGTGGTTTTTATTTGTGTTTCCCTGGTGACCACTGATATTGAGCATCTTTTCGTGTACATATAGGCCATTCATATACTTTCATTTGTGAAGTATCTGATTCAAATATTTGTCCATTTTTATTAGGTTGTTGTCTTCTTTTTATTGAGTTGTAAGTGTTCTTTATATATTCTGGATATAAGACCTTTGTCAGACATGTGCATTGTAAATATTTTCTCCCAGTATATGGCTTGCCATGTTTATATATGTGTCTATGTGTGTATATGTTTCTAAATATCATTATATATGTGTATCTATAAGTACATGTATATATGGTGTGTTTATACAGTTCTTTTACTATCATTTTGGTGGCATTTGGGAGGTGGCAGTGAATAAATGCCCACTTTTAATTTGATACATTTTATTCAAAGTCTATAACCTCATTTACAAAGCAGGCAGTATGCTCATTTTGGCCTGCAGGCTGTAGTTTACCCCTAAACCAGAGGAACCTTGGGTAATTTAAGCACAAATGCTACTTTAGGTGTTTTTACCTCCAGAAGATACCTGGTTTAACTACCACTCCAATCCTATGTGCAGTGGGAGGAAAATATTTTCCCCATATATTCTGCAATGCTTTGGCTGTGTGGTGGCCATGAGAATGTGCCTCTCAGATCTCCAACTGCAGAGAGCATTATTGACCAATGGCCCCAGATGCTGCACTCTGAAATCTACATCTACACTGCTCCCAGTGGGCTGATCCCAATACCTGAGCCCAGCAGACCTAGCAAAGTAGGCCTCATGGCCCGGAGATGTGAAATTCTACTGACTAGTGAACTTTGGTCTTAGCAGCATATTTTCAAGTACCACATCTGACTGGCCAAGGGAAACAATAGAAAAAATAAATAAATGGGACTACATAAAACTAAAAAGGTTCTGCACAGCAAAGGAAGCCATCAACAAAACAAAAAGACAACCTAACAATTGCTAGAAGATATTTGCAAACTGTAAATCTGATAAGGGGCTAATATTCAAAGTGTATAAAGAGCCCATACATCTCAACAACAAAAAACTAACAACCCAATTAAAAAATGGGCAAAAGATCTGAAGAGACATTTTTCCAAAGAAGATATACAGATGGCCAACAGGCACATGAAAAGATGTTCAACGTCATTAATTATTAGGGAAATGCAAATCAAAACTACAATGAGATATCGCCTCACGCCTGTCAGAATGGCTATAATTAACAAGACAAGAAATAGCAAGTGTTGGAGAAGATGTGGAGAGAAGGGAACCCTCATACACTGCTGGTGGGAGTGCAAACTCGTGTAGCCACTATGGAAAACAATATAGAGATTCCTCAAAATATTAAGACTTGAACTACTGTACAATCCACTGCTGGGTATTTATCCAAAGAACATGAAAACATGAAAGTATAAAGATATATGCACCCCTGTGTTCTTTGCAGCATTATTCACAATTACCAAGACTTGGATGCAACCTGGATGCCCATCAAGGGATGCATGGATAAGGAAGAGGTGGTATATATGCACAAAGGAATACTGCTCAGCCATCAAAATAGAAGAAATCTTGCCATCTGTGACAACATGAATGGATCTTGAGGATATTCTGCTAAGTGAAATAAGTCAGAGGGAGAAAGTCAAATACCATATGATCTCACTCATAAATAGAAGATAACAACAACAATAGACGAACACATAGAGACAGAGATTGGACTGGTGGTTACCAGAGGAGAAGTGGGGAGGGAGGAGGGTGAAAGGGGTGATTAGGCACGTGTGTGTCATGATGGATTGTAATTAGTCTTTTGATGGTGAACATGATGTAATCTACACAGAAATGGAAATATAATGTACACCTGAAATTTATATAATATTACAAACCAATTTTACTGCAATAAAAAAATTAAACAAAAGAAATCACAGGAAACAGAGAAATTAGCAGAAGAAACTTGATATGAGGAGACATTGCTTCTGTGAAACAAGAATGGGATGATACAGAAAAAGAAAATCAGAACACGGGAAAAAACTCTGGATTTCATGATATCATGCTTCCCATGAAACACACAAATAAATAAACAAAAAAATTCGAAAAGAGGATTGGAAGATAATGTCAAGGAAATTATTCAGAAAATACAACTAAAAAAAAGATTAACAGGTATTTGAGTCTCTGACGCAGTGGAATTTTGGAAAGAGGGCAGGTGGGGAACTATCTAGGTGACATAAGATATTTCCAATAACAGAAGGACTGAGTCTAACATAGAGACTAAAAAGACACGAAGGCAGGTATCAGGAAATTTCAGAACACCAAGGATAAAGAAAAGAAATTTATGTCCCGCAAAAAGAGAAACTAGGTCCCTATTAAAGGGTTGACAATCAGTACGGCACTGGATTTTGCAGCAGCAGCTCTGGTTGCTGGAAGACAATGGAGCAATGCTCTATGAAGGCATCATGCCAAAATAATCTTCCTAACATTTAAAATTGATCGTGACACCCTTGTTTAAAATTTTTCAATCATTTTCCATTCTGAGCAGCTAGGGTTTTTGTCTTTGGAATGGTGCATCAGATCACACACAATCTGAATCCAGGTGTCTTTCCCATATTTCTCATCACCTGTTAAACATATAAAAAACCGAGATTATAGAAAGCAAGTTATTTGCCCAATGTTTCCCTGAACATTTTGTACATGTCCGTATCTTGAGCCTTAATTTAAGCCCAAGAGAAAGACACAGACTGTTACAGACCTTTTCTCATAATTCAATGCCCACTTCAAATGTCACCTCCTCCTTGAAGTCTTCAAGTTTGGTAATCTCCCTTGTTCAGATAAGAATGAGATCAGTCAGATGAAAGTAGGGTCAATGGTGGAATTTGTGCACGCTTTCCTATGCAAATTTGGTGTAATTAGTCACTCCGCCATGGTCCTGTAATGTAAAAATAAAATAAGACAATCCCTCCTATCTAATATCATCACATTACACTATAATAATTTGAACATGATTTATATCTTCCCCAAACACTGTTGAGCTCCTGGAGAGCTTGGTCCATGTTTAGCTTTTGCATCCCAGTGCCTAGCTTTGTGCCTGCATAAATTGATGCTCAGTAAATATCCGTTAAATTGAAATGAATTAGTAAACATTCTAAAGCAAAAAGCAAAACAAGAAAGCTGCTGTAGGGCTTATAGGACATGTCTGAAATCTTTCCCAACATGGCTACTGGTGGTTGCCTGGTAGATTGAAGTGAAAATTCTCTGGTCTGTGAACACTACATCTCCCACATCTCCCTTGTCCATTATCCAAATGTGCTACATCAACTAATTGGGGTAGGGTGAAGGGATGTACATCCCTTCTAATAGATGGACACTATTCCTTTCAATACATCATGCCAGAAATGGGATCGCATCCTCCCCTTGTGTTTCTCATTCTCCCAGGAAAGTCGCTGTCAGAAGGAAAAGGTTCAGTAAGAGAAAAAGAATATAAGGATGAGATTAGTTAAATGAAAATAGGGTCAGCCTGTGAATTTTGTAAAAACTATGTATTTTTATAAAAACAATGCAATTTTCTCCTGCTTGGCATACTTATAATTTGAGCATCACTGGTATCATAGAATTTATAAAAGAACGGGTACATTTATTTTTTGGTCAGTGCTGTGAAATTTCAAATGATAGGAAACATGCTAACTTCTATCATGAATAAACTTCTAAAAATGCAAATGAAAAATGACTACAGTTTTCAAAATCCAGAATTAAAAGAAAACAGGGGCTATTTTCTCCAATTGTTGAACAGCGTCGCGTTTGAGAAAAGACAGTTAATTTAAAACATTAAGGGAAAATTGATGGAGTTGTTAATGGAAAGTGGAAGATTACAGCTTTTAGTGACATGTTAGACAAGCACGTTTAAACAATTGAAAAGTGCTTTTCCCCCACAGGATCGCTTATATCTCATTCCTGAGTTGTCAGTATCTTTAATTCATTCCAGCTGCTTCTGACTAGTTGCTCATCTTTTTGAAGCAAGGTAATTTCATTGCGATGATTGAAATGTTTCTTTTCTAATGCACATAAAAAACAGCTCTCAGCAGCACCCATATAGGTCCTTACAATGATTTCTCTCAGTTTATTAATCTAAGCTACATTTCAGAAGATGACAGTCTGACCAAGTAGCCAGGACACCAGGGATGAGATTTCCAAATGACTAAGCATTTGTGTGTGTGTACATGTGTGTGTTTTAAAGCAAGGAATATGCGCCCCCTCTCCAGTTTTATACAAGTACCATGTCACTGCAAACGGTAGAAGAATGGATGCAAAGACCCAGACAGGGAGTGATGGTGGCAGGAAAGCCTTCTCACCTGGAGCAAAACATGCTAGAGGCAGTGAGCATTTCAGCATTAAGTGCCCAAGGGTTGTCACGTATGAGCTCTAGGACTGAGTTTTACTGGGTGAGTTTGTCAGTATAGACCTTACAGGACCATGCCTGTGTGAGATAACAGGCGGCTTCCAGGAGGTGGTTGTCCTCCTGCACAATCTGACATGGAATTTTGGATAAAAGTTGGATCGCCTCTGGAGAAGAAAGGTGGATACATGAGTGATTCCTTAAGCTGATCCAAAATGTCTCCAAATCATTGCCCCGTTCTGTCAATCTTCAGTGCTACTACCTTACCCCAAACTGTCATTTCACACATGGATAACTGCCAGTAGCCTCTCAACCACATTTCTATGCATCCTTTCTTGCTTCCTTAGAATCCATTCTCCCCATGGCAACCAGTGGGACATTCTTAAAAACAAATAAAATTATGTTACTTCTCTGTTTAAAATTCTCCACTGCTTTCCCATTTCACTTAGAATAAAATCCAAATTCCTTGCGATGGTCTTCAAGACCCCATGTGGCCTGGCCCATACCTCTCCATTGTCATCTCTGCCACTCTCTCTTCTGGTCACAAAGACTTTCTTGGGGTTGCTTCTTAGGCCTTTGGAATTTGCTCTTCCCTCTGCCTGGAACATTCTTCTTGTAAGACTTCCTGTATTTGGATCCTTCTTCCTTCTTTTCCTTTAGGTCTTAGCTCAAATATCTTGATTCAACCTAAATTATACACCCTCAACTCCCACCATCACATCACCCATTCTCTTTTTTTCATAGCACTTATCATATTTGCTATTTTATCTATCTATCTATCTACCTATCTATCTACCTATCTATCTGTCTATCTATCTATCTATCTATCTATCTATCTATCTAGTTGCCATTTTTTTTTTTAAAGATTGGCACCTGAGCTAACATCTGTTGCCAAACTTTGTTTTTTCCTTCTTCTCCCCAAAGCCCCCCAGTACATAGTTGTATATTTTAGTTGTAGGTTCTTCTAGTTGTGGCATGTGGGATGCCACCTCAGCATAGCCTGATGAGCGGTGCCATGTCCATGCCCAGGATCCGAATTGGCGAAACACTGGGCCGCTGAACTGGAACACACAAACTTAACTATTCAGCCACAGGGACAGCCCTTAACTGCCATTTTTTAGTGCCTGTCTCCCTCCCCAACCCACTAGAATGTAAATTTTATTAAGGTTGTGGAATCATCTGTCAAACTATCCTTAGCTTCCAAACACTGACAACCTCACAGTGGATACTCAATAACAATCCTTAAGTTGACTGTATGGGACATTTTACAGGATAATACATGCATCCTATGGATGCCTGACCACTCCCAAAGAATCCCAACCACTGAGTGATTCCATAAGAGGAGCAGCCCATGGACCCTCTCCTGGCTCAGTCTGACTTAACAGTACCCTGTCTCTATCTCTCTCTCTATCTGTATGTCTATCTCCATCTTGCTTATGCTCTAGCTTTCTAGCTTTCTTATTTAGACCATAGCTATCACATCCCCTACACTCTGTGGATGGACATCTGGCCCTTCTCCTGCTCAGATGAGGCTAACCCAATGCTCTTGCTGACCCACAAACTGCTAGACCAAGTACACCTGCCCATTCCCCTTCATAGTCAGGGTGAGAACAAGCATTTATCTGGAATGGTGAGAGCTGTCACCCTTTCTTTCCCCTGGGCTAAACTGACCCCTTCCTCCCTGCTGGGTCTTGGAGGGCAAGGAGGTGAGTCTATGTTCTTCGTGTGGGGATCATTTGGTTAGACAAAAGAACCTGCTCTTTGTTCACTTTCAAAACTAGAGTATGAGCTGTAAACAAACTATAGCATCGAGTGAAAGTTTGATAAGTGTTTTGGTTGTATTTCTCAGACCCTTTCTATAAATGCTTCCCAAGGGTGTGATCTCAGGAGGAACGAGATATCTGGTGGTCCTGGCTGAGCTGGAGGCTTCAGAAGAGAGTTAGAAGTTGTTCCTGTTGAGTGGCTGATGATGCACTCAGAGGAAGAGTTGGTACCATTCGATACTGAGAAGATTTATCCGACAGCTCAGAGAGGATGTCTCCTGCTCAGTACCCTAGGAAATCAAATGTGAAACCTCATGGGAAGAAATACAACCCAGTATAAAAGCTACCGATTCAAGTACACACATATGGAAGGTCAGAAGCTCAGCATCTCTCTGCATTTGTGAGACCAGGTCAACGTTTTTCCTTCCTCCTTTTCTAAAGACTATAACCAGGGTGGCAGAGAAACAATCACTATAAAAATGGTTAGATATTGGTATTAATGGATTAATTTTGGAGGTACAGATGAGGTTTAGTTTTCCAATATAACTTTTCCTTTGAGGCAACATTTGGAGAATTATTTATATGCCTGTGCATGCTATAAAAATGGCAACTTTTACATTTCCTTTTTAAAAAATTTATTTCTTTATTGAAGTAACATTGATTTATAAAATTATATAAATATCAGGTGTACACCACTATATTTTGGTTTCTGTACAGACTACATCGTGTTCACCACTGAAAGTCCAGGTGCCATTTGTCACCATACAAATATCTCCTTTTACCCCTTTTGCCGTCCCTACTCCCCCTCTGAAAACTACCACTCTGTTTTCTGTATCTATATTGTTGTTGTTGTTTTTTATCTTCCACGAGTGAAATCATGCAGAACTTGGCTTTCTCCATCTGACTTATTTTGCTTAACATAATACTCTCAACTTTCTGTCCATGTTTTCGCAAATGATAAGATTTCACTTTCCTAAGCTGAGTAGTATTCCGTTGCATACATACACTACATCTTCTTTACCCATTCATCCACTGGTGGGCACTTAGGTTGTTTCCAAGTCTTGGCTATTGTGAATAATGCTGCAAAAATGAACATTGGGTATGCAGATCTTTTCAAATTAGTGTTTTTGTGTTCTTTGCATAGTTACCCAGAAGTGGAATAGCTGGATCATATTGTATTTCTATTTTTAACTTTTTGAGAAAAAAATCTCTGTACTGTTTTCCATAGTGGCTACACCAATTTGCATCCCCACCAGCAGTGTGTGAAGGTTCCCTTTTCTCCACATCCTCTCATTTGCAAATATTTTCTCCCAATTATTAGGTTGTCTTTTTGTTTTGTTGATGGTTTCCTTTTCTGTGCAGAAACTTTTTAGTTCTATGTAGTCCCATTTGTTTATTTTTCCTATTGTTTCCCTTGCCTGGTCAGATGTGGTACTCAAAAATATGCTGCTAAGACCAATGTCAAAGTGCGTACTGCCTATGTTTTCTTCTAGAAGTTTTATGATTTCAGGTCTTATATTCAAGTCTAATCTATTTTGAGTTAATTTTTGTGTATTGTGTAAGATAAAAGTCCACTTTCATCCTTTTGCATGTAGCTGTCCATTTTTCCCAACATCATTTATTGAAGAGAGTTCCCTTTCTATATCGTATGTTCTGGGCTCCTTTGTCAAAAATTAGCTGTCCTTGAATGTGTGGGTTTATTTCTGTGCTCTCAGTTCTGTTCCATTGATCTGTGTGTCTGTTTCCCTTCCAGTACTATGCTGTTTTGATTACTGTAGCTTTGTAGTATATTTTGAAATCAGGGAGTGTGATGCCTCCAGCTTTGTTCTTTTTTCTCAGGACTGCTTTGGCTATTCGGGGCTGTTCCAACGGCAACTTTTATGTTTCTTAATGTCTGTTTACCTGCTGCTTTTACAGCAAAAGCAAGATTGTTATTAATACAGCAACTTTTCATGACGGGCTTCTCCTTGGAAACTACCTTTTCCATGGCTTAATGATGTTTTTACTATGGTATTTTGCGTTGTGTGTGCAAACACACCTGTTTCTGACATCTTTCTGTCCCAAGTGCTATTCTTCATTTTAGCTTTTTTTCTTTTTGCTTGATGAAGATTCACCCTGAGCTAACATCTGTGCCAGTCTTCCTCTATCTTGTATGTGGTTCACTGCCACAGCATGGCCACAACGAGTGGTGTAGGTCCATGCCTGGGAACTGAACCTGGGCTGCCAACACAGAGCACAGCATACCAAACTTAACCACTAGGCTGTGGGATGGCCCCTATATACCATTCTCATTGAGCATCACAGTTAGGCTACAATTAGGTTTAAGATAATTAAAATTTACCAAGTTGGTGGTAAAATTAATTTTTCCAAAGCTAAAGACCATGGTAGTTTTTCACTACCCTAAGACTTAAATTCTGGTCATTAATTTCTAAATTCCAAAAAATGAAAAAAAGCTAGTCAAGCATCAGGACCAGCTTGAAGATTGACAATGAAGACAGAAGACAGAAGAGTGTTGTTAAGCCCTTAGAAGGCATTGGGTTGGGGCTTGCCTTGACCTCCTGGAAGAAACACAAAAAGAGTGATGACAGAGCTTGGTCAGCTTGTTCCAGGACGCTAAGAAAATTGGGTCTCCTTGGATGTGTACAGCATTCCTCCCCTGACTCCCATTTTTAATGACTTCTGTAGACTTGGTATCTCTGCATACAGGATACTTGGTTCCTGACCTGAAAATGAAACATTTACCATTATTAATGCAAAATGCAAATATACATCATGGCTACATAGGCACTGAGAGCTGGAGCTGAAATTTGAACTTAGGAGTGTTTGACTCCAAGCCCGGTATTTTGTCCCCTATGCCCTGCTGCTTCTCTAATGACATGTCTGAAATGCTGTGTAGGGCCCTGCTTGCCATAACTCAGGAAATAAGTGGTAGCTGTGGAAAGGGACCAGACAGAAACTGAAGGGATTTGTAGGCTGCTGTGATAGTCACTTCGCAGATGCTGGTTTCTCTTCAGTGCTTAGACTTCTGAAATAAAGGGCAGCTGGGGGGTTCTGGCGAAAGGAACAATCTTGATCCTTAGCTATGGCTAGTTGCACATAATTTCTACCTGCTCACCTGCCAAATGAGATGACTTGAGGAATGAATACCCTTCAAAAATCTTTTCGCCTCCTTTCTTTAAAGTCTAGGAAAGAGCTGGAAAGACTGCTTAAGTAGTCCATTATGCTTCCTTTTATATGGGCGCCAATCTGATCCTACTCAGTCATTAGAGCTGAGGGGATCTTCCAAATGAAAGGCATGACCCAGCTTTTTGTACTGTACTGGCAGAAGGGAATGGAAAGGATAGTTGTGGGAGCTGGGAAAGAGTTTTTGTGTGTTTGCCCTCACTGACAAAGCCTTCATCCCTCTGTTGGGCAGCTTCATAGTGTGCCACTGAGCATTTGGTCTTATTCTTGGTGCCCTCTTCCTGAGGAATTGGAGGAAGAGAGGAGAACAGTAAAGGCATCTGTGCACATAAGGGATCTGAGATGAAACTCTCAGAGAATACAGCTGTTCTTAAGTGGACACTTGGATATAGTTAATATAGCTCTCAATGGGCAGGGTCTGGGGTCCCCTGTTTACAGATTGTTTCTTTATTTCTTTGGTGAGAAACCAGAGAGAGGTTATTTTAGACATTTTCAGATTATAATATTTTAGATAATATTTTAGATATTATTCAGATATTTTAGCTTTGATTCATCAGAAAGCCCAGCCTGAGGCAAAGGACGTATGTGCTAATATTTTATTAGGGAGTGCGATTCCAGGGAACAGGGGAGAAGGACAAGAGCGGTGAGGCAAGGTAGAAGGGAGAGCCAGTATAAGGACACATTATTTTCTAATTTGCCACTGCTAAGTGCATCAGATTTTTTGATTCCATGGGTCTGTCTCCCAAGAAGCCACAAAAATACATCTAAAGATAGTTCATCCAGGATGAGAAAGAGGAAGAAGATTTTTGGTTAAAGATTCCTCCATAGGGTGCTAACTAATCCATCTGTGCTGCTCCTTAGGTTGTACCTGCCCTACCAAACAAGCTCCTGCAGCATCCCCCTTCCTTGATTTCAACAGAGAAGTCCCAGACAGTACAAATGATTCAAGCCATGGGCCTGAGGTGAAGCACTGTCAGGTAGTACATGCGTGAAGTTGGCTCTGCAGTGGTAACTGGAGTAAGAAGCAGCTGAGGTTGAGGGGACATGAAGTGTTGCATAAGAACTATATAAGACACTGGCAACTCCTTGCATCACTCTTCAGCTCTGCTCATGACCTCCATTAGTACAGAGTTAATACGAGGTTAACAAACCAAGCAATTGTTTCCACTGGTGCAGCTGGTTGTGTTACAATTGATATTCATCATCTTTCCCTTCCACTACCCATTCTAGACTTCCCTCAACATCTACCAGCACTTTGGCTGGTCTAGGCTGCCTTCCTTGCTATTCTCACATTCTTAGAACTTCATCCTCAGGATCCTGAAGCCTTAGTTGTCTTTCCCTTGTTGAGCTATGGTTGCTGTACTTGTCCATTCATTGTTATCACTAAGCATAGAAGCACCAAGAGATGCTCCAATGAATCCATGGCTTACAAAAATATTCTTTCCTGTCTCCATTGTATAGTAGCAACCCTTGCTTCTCACGGTAATAAGGGCTGATTACCTCTGCCAGTATAGTAACTCCTGTCTTTCCTTGTTGGTCCATGGCATGAAGATCCCAAGGTCATCAGGCTGTAGTTACAGCTTCAAGTTCAGTGAAACTTTTACTGGGTCCTGTGGTAGAAGCATCCTTCCTGGGAGCCAGACCTATAACCAGTAGATCCTAAGGGCTTGGAGATACGAAAGCACTTATTCAGCAAGTGGACCACTGGGAGAAATAGTGAAAGTGTCCAATCTTATTTCTATCCCTTTGTTCTTGAATGCACATAGTCTGGCTATTGGAGACTAGCACCACCTACTGGCCATTAGTTCAACTTAGAAACCTCATCCCAGAGGACAGCCACCCAATCCTATAGGGTGTTATTCCTAAGGTGCTACCTATTCTGTTTCAGTTCCATTGATCTAGTACCAACTGGAAGTACTGCAATTCAATTCTGGCTCTAATCACCCAGAGTTAGCACAGGCCCCACAAATTAAGGACTCAGTCTTCCATAAAACTTCCTTAATTTCAGATGCCAGCTGTAAGTGGGATCGTCAGACTACCCACCCTTCACATGAACTGGCTATAAATTTGGAGGTTCTCATGGCATCCACAGTTTTGATAATTCACAAGAACAACTCACAGAACTCAGGAAAGCACTGTACTTGAGAACAGCTAAATGAAGAGGCATATAGAGTGAAATTTTAGAGTATCCAAAATTCAGAGCTTCTATGACCCCTCCCTATAGACCCAGGGTATGTAATTCCCCAGCATATCTATGTATTCACCAACCATGAAGCTCTACTGAGCTTTAGTGTCCAGAGTTTTTATTGGAGCTTCATCATGTGGGCATGATGATTGAATTATTGGCCACTTGATTTAACTCATCCTCCACGTGGATTGAGAGGTTGGGCTGATATCACATGGCTCAATGCCCAGATCTTCTAATCTCATGATTAGTCTTTCTGGCATGACCAGCTCCCATATTGAAGCTATCTAGGGACCCACCATGAGTCACTTCTTTAACATAACTAAGACATTCTTATCACTTGGGAAATCCCAAAGACTTAGAATTTCTTTTCCAGAAACCAGGGGCAAAGGCCATTCAAATTCTTTATTCTACAATAATACGTTAGCTGAATCTTATTTATTTATTTACTTATTTTTATTGAAGTAACATTGGTTTATAGCATTATATAAATTTCAGGTGTACACCATTATATTTTGGCCTCTGTACAGACTATACGTGTTCACCATTGAAAGTCTAGTTGCCATCCATCACCATACAAATGTGCCCCTTTACCTCTTTTGGCCTCCCCATACCCTTTCCCCTCTGGTAACCACCACTGTATTCTCTGTATTTGTTTGCTGTTTTCATTGTTTTGTCTTCCACATATGAGTGAAATCATATGTCATTTGGCTTTTTCCGTCTGACTTATTTTGCTTAGCATGAAACCCTCAAGGTCCATGCATGTTGTTGCAAATGCAAGATTTCATCTTTTTTTATGGCTGGGTATACTCCATTGTAGATATATACCACATCTTCTTTATACATTAATCTGTTGGTGGGCATTCTGGTTGTTTTCAAGTCTTGGCTATTGTGAATAATGCTGCAATGAACATAAGGGTGCACAGATCTTTTTGAATTAGTGTTTTTGTGTTCTTTGGGTAATACCCAGAAGTGGAATACCTAGATCATATGGTAGTTCTAGTTTTAATTTTTTGAGAAATCGTCGTACTGTTTTCCATAGTGGCTGCACCAGTTTGCATTCCCATCAGCAGTGTACGAGCATTGCCTTTTCTCCACATCCTGTCCAAGACTTGTTGTTTCTTGTCTTTTTAATAATAGCAATTCAGTGAGGTGATATCTCACTGTGGTTCTGATTTGCTTTTTCCTAATAATTAGTGATGTTGAACATCTTTTCATGTGCCTATTGTTCACCTGTATATCTTATTTGGAAAAATGTTGGTTTGAATCCTCTGCCCATTTCTTAATTGGGTTGTTATTTTGTGGTTGAGTTGTATGAGTTCTTTAAATATTTTGGATATTAACCCCTTATCAGCTATATGATTTGAAAATATCCTCTCCCAATTGGTAGGTGGTCTTTTCATTTTGTTGATGGTTTCCTTTGCTGTGCAGAGGCTTTTTAGTTTGATGTAGTCCCATTTGTTTATTTTTTCTTTTGTTTCCCTTGCCTGAGGAAACACATTCGAAAAGATACTGTTAAGACTGATGTCAAAGAGCATACTGCTTATGTTTTCTTCCAGGAGTTTTATGGTTTCAGGCCTTACATTCAAGTCTTTAATCCATTTTGAATTAATTTTTGTGTATAGTATAAGAAAATGGTCTACTTTTATTCTTTTGCATGAGGCTGTTCAGTTTTCCCAACACCATTTATCAAAGAGACTTTCCTTTCTCCATTGTATGTTCTTGGTTCCTTCATTGAAAATTTGCTCTCCATAGATGCGTGATTTTATTTCTGGGCTATCAATTACGTTCCATTGATCTGTGTGTCTGTTTTTATGCCAGTACCATCCTTAGGTGAATCTTTTGTAGACTATTCCAACATTCTCAATGTTAGCATCTTCTGGATGACAGGCACATGATATATTCAGTGGCTCATGTGCCCATTATTATATTACATTTGCTATAAAATGGGTCCCTTGGTCTGAAGCAATATGGTGTGGGCTACTTTACCAGTAGATCAAGCATTCTGTAATTCTCTGAATGGTGGTACAGATGGAAGCACTATTGGCAGGGGAGAGAAACACATATGTGAAGAAGGTATTCTTTATGTTGAGGACAAATTTATGCATCCTCCACAGGGTGTAATCAACCTGCTGCCAGGCTCATCTGCTTAAGGAAAGTTTCCATATTAAAGGCTCCCTTTTACTCTTCGTTGTTGGCAAGTTGGGCACCCAGCGGTGGCAGTAGCTAGATCAGCCTTGGTGCTGCACCTAAGCACATCCTCCACTCTTGGTTACTATGCTATGAGGAAGCCCATACCAGTCTTTGTGGAGAGATGACGTGGACAGCGCCCATCAGCACATGGAGAGAGAGGTGCCAAGCCATCCCCAGCTGCTTTAGGCTTCCAGCTTTCTTGTGAGGTTTGACAACAACCTCATGAGAGATCCCAAACCAGAACTGCCCAGCTGAGCCCTTTGTGAGTTCATGACCCAGAGAAACCATGAGAGATAATAAAATGATTTTTGTTGTTTAAAGCCACCAAGTTTTGGAATGATTTGTTATGCTGCAATAGACAATGGAACAAACTGTACTAGACCAGCAGTCTGTTTCTGGCCATTATTGAGATATCATATTAGTCTACTGGTTAACCACAGCCTTCCTTCCTTCTCTGTCAGCTGTTACAGTGAATATGGGGTCTTAGGTGTCAGTTGATAGAAAAACATTAGTGAAACAGAGGAAGCTAACATGGGAGTCCTGGTGAACTGCTAATGCTAGTTCCTTGTGCTTTCTGGGTCTGCTTGGACCTGATCTCAAATATATCATTTGGGTGGATAATACCTAGCTCACAGTAATACCTACTCAAAATGGGTGGCTCAGGTGTTTAGACTCTACTAGAGCCTAGTAACAATCTGAAAATTTTTTCACCTGTATAGTCCTTTGCCACCAAAGGCATTGCATGGTTTCAGAACCTTAGTCTACTCTGTAATTCTCCTATCATGGCTTGCCAGAGATTCCACATAGCAGCTCTTTATACGCTATGGACACCTCCAGGAAGATGGCATCTACTGGATCATATTGCTTGTATTAGAGGGAAGTGTGGGCCTGTTGTAGAGCCCTCCTTTTCTCTGGGCACTACTTGAAGCTGACAGCCTTTCAAGTCACCTGATAATGAACTGGAGTAGTAATCCCAAGTGAAGTATACATTGCATCTGAAATCCAAAGGAAACCACCAAGTTCTTCACCTCAAAATTAGTAGGACAAGATGTGAGGTCAATGACTTGTTCTTTTGCCTTTGGGGAGATGTCCTGGCACATCTCAGACCTCTAAACCTCTCAAAACTTCACCACTGTGTCAGACCTTGGGAATTTTGGGGGTTTGTTTCCTATACTCTGGAATATGTATGGTTTTCCAGGTCATCCAGAGCACTCGCCACTCCCTGCTGCCCAGGTCCAATTGGCACGATGTCATCCATATAGGAATCAGTGGGACTTCCAGTAGCATGCTCATCTGACCTAGGATCTGCAGATTGTACTACCAGCAGAGAACAGGAGAGGTTGATACAGCCTGTGGCAAGATGGTGAATGTGCCTTCTTCTTCTTGCCTCCATTTTCCGCCCTCCCTGACACTGAACCATGAATCCATTTAACGGCAAATGTGAGTGCATCTTGGGAACTGAAGGCTATTTAATGTTACCTTGACAATATCTCATGCATCCCTCCCCCTGCCCCTTCCCTTCTCAATTCAAACCTCAGCACCTCTCACTGGACCACAGCAGTAGTCTCTAGTCTCGTAATTGGTGTCCCTGCTTCCAGTCTCTCCATGCCCCACTTCATCATATACACTGTTGCCAGAGTAATGTTCTTCATGCGGAGCTCACTCTTGTATCCCCCGACCCTCATTCAAAAAAACTTCTGAAAGTATAGAATTACTGCTCAGCCTAGCATTTCAGATTGTTTAAAATGTGGGCTATATCTATATTTAAACTTTGTTTTGCACGGTTTCCTTAAAATTTACATATATTCCCTACCACTCCCTCCTCCCTGAACTTGCCCTGTATTTCCCCATCTGCTCATCTTTGTCCCTTGTCCCAAATGCCAGTCCCACCTCACCCCTCCTACCATCTGTTTGTTGAAATTGTAACTGTCTTCACAATTTCCTCAAATGGCAACTCCTCCATGAAACTCTCCTGCTCTCACCCTTCTTTGCCTCTTGTGGTATTCTGTCTTTCCCCCATGGCCCTTGCCCAATTTTGCCATATATTGTTGCCATTCCCTTGTAATGTTATAAACCTCCAGAGGAAGAATGGAATTAGCACACAGAAAAGATTTCTTGAATTTAATTATATACATATTTTTACCTTTATTGCCAGAGGGTAAACTTTCAAGTATAGATTCAGCTTATCGATAAATTTTGAATACGTACAAGTGAGGTATATTTTGCTCAGATATAAATGAAGTTGTCTGACTTGTCTTACTTAGGTGACAGGCGCTCACACAATGGGTATTATTGTAAAGCATTAAGCAGAAGTCATAACATTATTAAATATGCTACAGATTCCAGGTGCTGTATCTAATGTGTCACAGAAATGATTAGCTCAGAGATAGGGAAAGGCTAATTTGCTTCTTCTAAGTTTAATTGCAGGAATTAAAATACAGAACATCTGGTATGCAAAAACCTTCCCCCAACTCACAGCTACCAAAACCTTCAGGGGCAGGCTGTAATCATTTCTCCAAGAAAGAGCAATCCCTGCCTCAAGGCTCTGGTCAGGGGCAATGCTGGGATATGAGTAGGGTCTGCCTTGGGCACCCATGACCTTCTATGACCACTCTTTGTACATCTTTTTTTAGAGTCTCCTCCGTCCTCTGTGCCTGTTTTCCAGTGTCCCGTCACTCATGACTGGTCTTCATTGATGATGTTCTGTATCCCACCAACAACTTGACCACTCAGATGCTCATCACTGGCAAGCTTCCTCACCTCTAGAGAAATGTTAAATTAAGAAGGTGTGTTGTTGCCTCTTGAGAAAAAAGAGGACACCTCTGTCTGACATCCCTTACAGGGGAGTTTCTTAAAGTGTAGTATGTGGACTACTTATACGAGAATCACTTTTTTGGGAGGAGTACTCACTAAAAATTCAGACTCCCAGGCCTTACTAATATGACTGCAAAATCCAAATCTTTGATGGTAGAATCTTTGGACTATTTGAAGAATACCCCCAGTAATTTTTATGCACATTAAAGTTAGAAAACCACTGCTTTAAATATGTCTGTCTTTGGGAATGGGAAAACTATATATCTGCTTCTTCCCTGGCTTCTTGAGCTCCTACATATGACTGTGAGCAAGGTCTGTAAGTGTAATGTCATTTTAAGAAAATCTTACAAACATTTCTGGAGGAGTTTTGAGCACCCACATCATTATATTGGTTCCGAGTGGAAACAAAATAATTAACACTTGCAATCGCCGAGTGTTAGAGTGGAGGTACCTGGGAGAGAAGAGGATAAGGAACAAAAAAATAAAATAAGGGGAGGTGAGTTAACAAATAAAAAGCCTATTATTGTCAATGGTCTCATGGTATTTCCATTAACCAATTTTGGAAAGTCTTAATTCATAATATCAGCTTGGTATCACAGGCTGCTGCTTACCACCATGTTAGAAATGCTTCTTTTGTACAAGTGACCTCAATCTTATACATCACATTCCATGAGTTTAGCAGCCTTTGAAGAGATCCTCTCTAGCTATTGATGCTCAGAAGCCAGAACTGTTGCTGCTGAGGGGCTGAAAGCTCTGGCCACTTTCTGCCTCCTTAAGATTCCTTGTCCTGGCTTCGGCACAAACTCTGCAGACTTTTCCCTTCTTACTTGACACTACTTATGGCCTTTGTCACACTGTAGGAACAGTCACTATGGGAGAGGCTGATTCTTATATATTTAGTCCATTATCATGAAGCACCTGTCCCTCAGAAAGTTCTAGAGGTTCCAGCTTCTTTTTCTCTAAACTCTTCCTTTCTTTAGAGACTTTCCCACCAGAAACATCTCTTATCTCTGTCTCTCTCCAGAGATAACTTGGGAATGAAGTTGTTTTGGGATCAAGAAGGTGGATTGGGGGAAACAATTTTGGTCTTAGAATTCAGCTGGGGATCATGCATCCCCTGCACCCCCAGTTAATTTTGGAACAAATGATTCTGGAAAAACAATCTTTTGTACTTAGCATCTGGGTAAAGTTTAAAGCAGCATTGTCAACTGATCTTTGAAGATAGGTCATTATTTTTGTGGGAAAAAATACAATCTGATTTCTACAGTAATGGTGCTCAAAATTTAATATATATACGAATGATGAGAGATCTTGCTAAACGCAGATTTTAATACTGTACATCTGGAGAGGGACCCGAGATTCTGAAATATGAACAAGCTCTCATGCTGCTAGTCTACAGTCCACACTTAGGAAAGCAAAGTTCTAGACTAACATATAGATGAATTTTTGGGATACAGTCCATTCGTTAGCTTGTAGGGTGGTGTGCTAGAATGAGAATTAGGTTCAGATTCAGAAAGGCTGGCTTCCAGTCTTGGTACTGTGGCTTGTTGTGCCAACTTTATCAATTCACATTATCTCAGGCCCTCATTTATATATTAAGAACATTGATCCAGAATGATTTTAATGGTCCCTTCCATCCCTAAGACTCTGCAATTAGTTTTCTTGTCATTCATACTAACAGTGGCATCAACGGGTACAAGAATTATTCTAGCCCACTGTAGACAGTAAAATGACATGATGTGGGCTAGCGTCCCTTGTCAATGGTAATCAGCAATGCTAACAGCAAATGAGTGAAAAATTTCTTTTTCAACACACAAGCTAATTAGGAACATTCTTTTGACAGGTAATGTATTCTATAGGAAAGAAGTGACAAGGATTAGATAATTTAAATTTAGGGTCAATGGCTCAGTTTTCTTATTGTCACTGAATATTCATATAATGTTGTACATTACCAAAAACTTTACAGTAACTTGATCACCAAGACATGTTTGTAGCTAGCAATCTTTCCTTATCTCTCAGACCGTTCATTTGAAATCTGCCTTTAGCATCCTCTTCTAGGGCCCACCCTTAAATGTTGGTCTTTCTTGGGATTTTGTTTCTACACTTTTTTCCACTTATCTACAACCTAAAAACCTATCCAGAGGCCACCTGCTTCTGATGACTTCAATGATGATAGCATCTTGCACAAGCCTCTCCCTGGATGGCCCATAAAGGCCCTCAAAACCAAGGCATTCTGAAGGGAATTTATGTTTCTTTCCCTCTATGCTAAAACATAATAAAATTTTAAAAAGAACCTTCTCGGCTTCTATCACCCATTGTCATCCTGGGCAGAAATGTAGGAGTCATTCTAGATAATTGCTGGAACCTCAGTTCCCATATTCAGTGAGTGACCGTCTGGTGGACTCTACCTCCTACATATCTCATATAAACATCTCTTCCTTCCTCTTCATCTCCACTGTCACTGCCGTGATTCAGACTCTCATCATTCATCATTATCATTGCTCTCTATGCTTCAAGCCATGCCCTACCTCCCTAGAATTTCCTCTCTGTGGAGTAATCTTTATAAAGCCCAAATGTGATTGTGCTACACATCTTGCCAAGATTCATTCAGAGCCTTTTCATCACTTACATGATAGAAGCATCAGTGTTCCCTACTGGTCCCTGCCTACTTCTGTAGCATCGCCTTCCTTTGCTCTTCTTCAGGCATACCAGGCTCTGGTCACACTCACCAGTTGGGCTAATGTTTGATGGAGGATATTCAAGCCATTCCCTTCTTCTATACTTGGTGAGCTCCAACTCTTCCCTTGTGCCCCAGTCTAAGGATTACTGCCCTTGAAAAGCCTTTCTTGATGACCTTCCTCTTCCTCAGCTAGTTGGGCCCTCTCTCCTCAGTGCTCTGATATCACCCTATGTAATGACTTTACATGAGTATTGGATATGTAACCAAATATCACACAACACATGCCATTAGAATGTGAACTCCTTGCAAGCAGAGACTTGATACCATCCATCTCTATGTCCCAACAACTAGGCCATGTTTGTTGATAAATGTTGATGGAATGAGTGAATAAGTAGGGACATTTTCAAGGGGCTTCAGACCATATTAGGAAGGACCATGCTAAGCAGGTTGGGCATTGCACAAGGCCTCCTGGCTAAGAGACTGGAGGCTTGATGTGGGACTGCATCAGCATGGGTATGGGAGAAGGGGGTATTCCCATAAAGACATGGCATAGGCCAGCAGCAGCCCTGACACCAGGAGAAGGGTAAAGAAATTATTCATCCATAAGCTGGTAACTTGGACCATTTTAGAAATAAAATTTCTGAGGAAGACAGAGAAAACAGGAACAGTTCCTCAATAAATCAGTGGCAGAATAAAAGTGAATCTTTTGGGAAACATATTGCCAGTCATGAAGAGTAAGCTGAACCATGAAGGGAAAACATTACTAAATAATGCTGCATGCCTAGAATGGGCCACATACTTTGTTGGGCTGTTTTATGTGTTTTATCATGTTTCATTCTTACTGTAATCCTGGGAATAAAGATAATATTCCCATTTTACAAGTTAGTAACCTCCCCAAGTTCAAATGGTTAGCAAATGGCCAAGCTGAGATTTGAGTCAACTTCCTAATTTATGTCCAGAGATTCTTTCTACCAGAGAAAAGAAGAAACCCGGGTGCTAGTTGTGACTCTTATTAATTAGCTGTGTGAACTTTTCTCTTCCTCAGTTTTTCTAGTTGTAAAATTCTTTGATTTAATTGTGGGCTGTCTGTTGTTTCCAGTATTTATGGTGCAAAGATAGTCTTTATATGTGCCACTGAATCCACTCAGCATATAGTACACACTTCAATGTCTGTCAAATAGATGAATGAATGGATGAATGAATGAATGGATGTTGTCAATAACACAGAAGACATTTTTCCTTTGGTACCTAACTTAATTAGGGGCAAACCGGCTGCGTATCTGAAGGGCCAGGTATAGACATTAACTGATTAAGAGGCTGTGCCCTCAGATCTATAATATCCCTCATGGATTCCTCCCTAACAGGAAGGATGGAATTTGTTGTGACGAGAAAAAAACTGCTAGTGGCTTTATCATTATTTAAAAGTTCTTCTCCTCAGTTTATACATAGAAGTATACATTCTGCTTAAATTACTAGTGTAATTAGCATTTCCTGTAAGGCAGGGCTAGTGGTGATGAATTCCCTTAGCCTTTCTTGTCCTCACATCTCTTGTCTAAAAAAAGAGGAAATGGATGAGTGAATAAGCCATTCCAAGATCGGGGTTGCAGCAGAAATTTTCTGGTCTCTGTTGAGAAGCAAAACCCATCCAATACTAGTCACTGTTGCCTTCCATTTCAGAGCCTGCTCATCTCTACCAGAGTAAAGCTGGTGTGCCCCCTGCTGCTGTGGCTTCTAAGTGCCAGCCACCAGCAGAGCAAGTTTCTATGTCCTTTGGAGCTGCTTAATAGTCTCCATTCGTTTTCTTCTATTAACCCCTTTTTGCTGCTCTATTAGTCTGTAGTAGGTCTTGCATTAGATCTTCCATAAGTCGAAAAGACCTAAGACTTTGTTTTCAGGAGGGAAGAATCAAGCTCTGGATGGAATATTTTCTGAACTGAGTTTAAGCTAGCTTAGTAAACAAATTATGCAAGAGGCTTCTGAGAAGCTAAAGGTGCTCGTCAGCAAAATAACCCTATTTAAAGTAAACACTCTTCAAAAAACCCTACTAGTTGGACAGATTGAATGTTATTCTGTTTCTTGAGTGTTTTTCGTTTTATAGGAGCAATGTCTTTTGCAGGATTATTTTGCTGTCCTACATTACGTTCCATAGTAATTTACTCAGAAATGTTCTAGATGGAGACTTCGGGACCCAACGGAATTCTACAGCTCACTAGAACAGTTTGTTCTAATCAACATCTTGCATCACTTAGTGCAAATGGAGGAAAAAGCTCATCAGAGTCTTACTCTATGGCTTCAATGTATGATTCATAAAAGAGCTTGGCTATTACCATGGTTTTCATAGCTCAGGCTTGTGCTGAAGGGTAACACAGAGTAGACAGTAGGCGGTTGGACTGTATAATTTCTAAGGGCCTTCCAGCTCTGACCTTGAACCTTCTCTCCTCCATGACAGTTTAAGCTTTTTTGGATAAGTGTAGGAGAAACTTTTCTGTGTTCAGACACACTTACGCACAAGTCTTCAGCACCAGCTTTGTTTGGACACTAAAACACTTTTGGTTAAGTAAGCAAAAAATGAAGGACGTAAGATGCAAAGATGTGAGACTCTCAGAACATGGGCTATGAAATTTCTCCTTTTTGCTGGTGGGGAAAGTTTTAGAAATGGTAGGGCACCGGGTCTCTGATGAAGGATGGGGCAGAGAGAGCAAAGGGACGCTCCTGGTTAAAGGAGAGGAAAGCAGTTCTGCCTCCAGCTGCCTGTTTGTCCTCCTTTGTGCCAAATGGGCTGTGTGGCAGGAGAGGGGACAGGCTGGTCTCATCATTCAGGACACCTAAGACTAGTCCCGACTGCAGTTGGACTTAAGTGAGAACCCTTAAGTTTCATGTTCATGTCTTTCCTTCACAAATTCTCGCTTCTGAGATGAATTTGGAGCTTAGAGTTCTGTCAATTAAGCAATAGATTCAGCACTATTCCTTTTCTGAAATTTTTTTCCACAAACTGTCAAACACACAGCCAAGTGGAAAGGATTTTACGGTGAATATCACTACACTCAACTCCTGGATTTCACCATTAACACATTAACTCATTAACCCAGGAGAGTTACTCCTGGCTGCCAGAACCTGGGACTGACTAGCCAGCCAACTAGTTTTCATTTCCTTTCTGCAGAGGTTTCTCTTCTTACATAGGTGCCTGAGAATGTATATCACATGCAGGGAATCTGAACACAGCAGAGTGGGAGGGAGGACAGCTCACCAAGTCGATGCCAATAGAGTCCAACCTCAAAAAAATAGAGAGAGAGATATCTGAATGCCCAGAAAGGAACCGGTCTGACTTTTATGAATGCTCTGCCCTCAGGGGTGGAAAAGATGAGATGAGAAGCAGCAAGGTCTCCCTGAACCTGAAAACTTGGTTTGCTTTTTCCATTACATCTGTTTATCTTCTCAAGATAAAACCTTAATAAGAACTTATTTTCACAGAAAAAAGCTTAAAAATTTGATTAAAAATCTGATTCAAACTAGCCAGATGCTTAAATAAAGCACTGCTTCCATTCTTCAGCTGGTTTTGTATTAGTAAGTCAACTCTGAAGTAAAAAATTCTCACCGTAACGTAATGCTGGCTATAAATTACAAGAAGAGTTTGTGACAGTAACATTTGCCACATATGCATTGCTGTGGGTAACACTGCTACCTATGTGAATGCCCATTGTCCTTGGAGAGCCTGCCTGTGGCGGTGGCCACCTCCTGCACACATGGCTTAGGCGAGACCAGCACAGGACCCAGGGGTTGCTTCCAGTGTGTCCGAGAATGTCCCAGCATGCCAGACGCAGGAGGAAGCTGACAAAGGAAAGCAATGACCACTCCAGGGGTAACAAAGAACATGCTGGGTGTATTTACTTGCCAGGTGAGGAAACAAAGTCTTCTGAAGAAATTCTCCAAGTTGCTCATGGAGAGGGAGAAGTCAGGATGATTTACGTGTGAGAAAATGATTGAAAGTTTACACTCTGGATAGGGCAGGTCTACACACGGCTGTTTCCCACTTCACCCTGGTTAGGTAAGATGCTTCAGTTGGATCCAGTAAGATTCCGGCATATTAGGGTGTTCAAAGTTCGTAATCATTTATCAGCTTTGACTAATGGATGGCTCAAAGTTCATAGTTATTCACCAGTTTCAGTCATGGTGAGACAAAGTATTCTGTTTTGTTATTGCATAGGCAAGTGCTGTTGTAAGAGGAAAAATTTTCCTTTTAAAAGCATATCAATCGCAATTCAGAGGATTTCAAAGACTGTATCTACTGTTTTGTGTGTGTGTGTGTGTGTGAGTGAGAGGAAGATTGTCCCTGAGCTAACATCCATGGCCATCTTCCTCTATTGTGTATGTGGGATGCCACCACAGTATGGCTTGACAGCAGTGTGTAGGTCTGTACCTGAGATCAGAACCCACGAACCCCAGGCTGCCAAATGGAGCACACAAAGTTAACCACTGTGCCACTGGGCTGGCCTCCTGTTTGTTTTTTTTAAAAAATCAGTAGAACCTTTTCTCCAAATATAATCCTACATAGAGGACATGTAAGGCAGAGAAAAGCGAAGCTGCCATGGTATAATGCAGATGGGGGTTTGGAAGTCCCCTCTGCCCAGCATCCAGCCTGGCTCCCCACCCTGCACCTGGAAAGCAAATGCTGGGTGGTCTCTGGACTTGGTAGAACTTGAGGAAACTGAGAAGTCAAGTGACTTGCTGTTAAAAACCCTTACCCATCATCATCATCATCATAGAATCTTAGAATCACAGGATCAAAGAAGTTCAGGCTTACAGGGAGCCGTGAAAGTTCTTTATTCTCCACCCCTCAGCCCCCCAGCTGAGCAGCACTGCAGCCTCTGCTACATTCAGAGTGACAGGGCTCACCCCTCCTCTGAGGCTCCCTCGTCCTCAGTCAGCTCTGAGCACTGAGACTACACAGCACTGATCGTCTGTGGCAGCAGATGTCATCTGTCCCTCCTAACATCTCCTTCTTAAGGACGACACAGCATGAATTTAATTCTGCTTCCACGAGAAATCTTGTTTTCATCATCATCAACATCATCATCATTATTAACTATGTGCTGGGTCAGAATTTAGTGGAAATACGTACAGTTTGCATTGAGAGAAGTCCTAGTTTTGAATTCTAGTTCTCCTCTTAGAAACAGTGTGACCTTGAGTTAGTTACTTATATTCTTCTACTCTCAGTTTCATCATCTGTAAAATGGGGGTAAGGATGCCTGCGTCAGAGGATTGTCTGAGGATTCTATGTGATGACGTTTGTAAGGCATTGGACACATGGGCACACAGAATGGACCTTTGGCAAAGGCAGCTGTTATTAGTTGAAAGGCGCAGACTGTGTTAGCTACAGATAGTGTGTCTAATTCAGTGATTATGTGCCTGTCCCTAGGACTGAAGTGATTATGGTTTTCCTTTATTCCCACAGTGACGTAAGGTATGCACACTAGAAATGATAATTCACTTGATTTTAGAAAACAAATAAAAATAAATGCCTCTATGAGAGTTTCTTTTGTCTTATCAGAGGGGATGGGGATAACATAAAGTTTTAAACCTCTGTTTTTCCTCCTTTGGCTCTGATGTGTGCATTGATAATTCATTCCTGCGTTGAAACAGTGTCTTGTCGGTCATCCGGCAAGTGGCAGGTGCTAAGGCCAGAGGAGCTTATGATGGCGAAGGGGAGCAGATTTTCAGTCTCAGAAGAGTGCAAAGCAGAGGCTGCTTCCTTCCCGACTTTTCTGCAGCTCAGCACCCCTGCCAGGAATCCACAGATCTCAGGCACTGCTCACATTCTTAGGTGCCAGGCCATAGGAAAACCCTTTGGAAGTGTGGTCAGACTATCCTGGGACACTTTAGCTAACAGTGGAGCAGACACAGATCTTGTTTCGCATTATGCCATGTGCTGATTTTCCTTTTGAGCTGCAATGTGTTCCTCCTACTAGAACTTCTGAAACTTTAGCTAACTGATTATGGTTAATAATAATACAAATATGTATATTATATATGTGTATATAAGCATAAATAATTTATTTTCTGATATTTAATTTTGATTGTTGAAATATTATTATAACAACATTATCTCAAGTTTTAATGATTCTCTTCTCTCTTCTCATGTCTAGGGAAATACAGGCTTTTACACAATTGCAATTTAATGTTCATGCAGTTGTGTTCTGATTTGCTCACAGAATTCTTTGCTGTGTTGTTTTCATGATGATGATTTTAATAGAAGCGTAATTATGCAACATCTTTTACTCAACAGTTCTCCCACTGACATCTATCTAAGGTATTTTTAATGAATTTCCCTCATAAAAATTCAAGCATTATTAATTGGAGATCTGTGAGTTGCGATCTACAGGAATTTTTTTAAAATAGGTTGACTTTATGAGATGAATTCTGGGGCAACTCATGGAATTCAGGAAGATTTCAGTAGCTGAGCCTTAGAAAAGGGCAAAGAGGAGGCTGTCTCAGAACCACTGCAGAAATTCCAAAATTTCTTTTCCCATTTGCCCCTCTGCCTCTTTCTGTGCATTCCTCTCCTGCTTCAGCCAGACGTCCTGTTTTTTTCAGCCCAAGTGATAGAGAACACGGCTAGTTACAAATTCCAGAATTTTACACATTGTGGTTTGAGCCATTGAAGAGAACCACTTCTTTCTAGTTTCTAGTTCCAAACATTCATCAGGGAAGGATGAAGACGGCCATTGAGAACTCAAGTGTTCTCCTCTAGACCAACCTGTGTGGCCAGGAGCTAGTGTCTGGGTAAGGGACACATCCCCACCCTTGGCCACAGTAGAGGGTAGAGACAGGTCCACATCTACAAAAGGATTGCTCCCATGGACATTATATAAATGTGAGGGGCAGTTCCCAGAAAAATGGGGCACTGGAGTAATATACTTAAATGCCCAATACGGCATAAAAAACCTTAGTATTTACGTTTTCCCCTTCTTTTGATTAATTCAGTTAGCAAAATTAGGAGGAATGAAAAAAAAACGGGCTGAAGAATGTGACCCATCTAATGATTCTTGCCATAGTTTACCAATTTACTTTCTCCAAACTCAAGTGTTGTGTACTTTCGATGTCACTTCTCCCCTATTCTTCCTGCTGAGAACACGTGGATGCAGCTTGTGTCCTTGATCTTAGGATGGACAGTTCCGGTCAGAGTTCAGGTTGCTTGGTTCACTCTTTGAGCTAAGACAGTTTGCATGTAGCTGTTTGGGGAATACGAATGGGCTGCATTTTCTTTCTCTACTCCCCGCAGGCTGCCACCTGAACTGCCTCTCTTCTTTTCTGCTGCCATTACCTTATTTTAGTTTCTAAGCTTCCTTATCCATCTAGCCTTGCTACAGAAATGAATATTTTCACTCCTCCCTGCTGTTTCTGAAACAAGCAAAGAAACCTCATTTTGATGATAAGTGTTCTTACTGCTGGTCACATCAGGAAGCCAAGAGGTTTGGCCAAAATGGCAAACTCTGAGAAGGGCTCGGAATAGCTTACAAACTGAAATTGTTTCAGCCTGTCCTCTGCCCTAGGCCATCTGATTCCCTTTCTTAGGTCACCCAACCATTCCGATGCTTTTAATTATATTTTAAAAGTCATTTAAAATTATTCATGCATATTGTCATTGTAGAGAACTTGAAAATATAAAGAAGAGTGTAAAAATATCATTGATAATGCTGTTCAGAGTCTTTGCCTTGAAAATCAGCCCGTGTGATCCTGTCTGGTTTATCTTGGAATAAGTGACTCAGTTCTTAGAACCAGGTAGATTTGGTGCTGTTACCGCTTGCTCTGTGGGTGTGTGTTGGGGATCTCTTTCAGAATCCACTTCCTGACAGGCAGTAAAGGTGCTTTGGCTATGAAAGGCTCTTCCTCATCTGACCTCCTAGAGGCCTTTCTGGGACACCAGGCCATGGTGATCACCTCACAGTCCTCTGTGTTGCGCATCCTGGCTATCTCCATCCCTTTGTCCCTCTTCCTCCGTTCCCCCCATGAAGAAGACAATTCCACAATTGTGGAGTTGTGGACAATTCCCTCCCCACATTTTCAGCTGATCTGCAATGACCTAGCATTGCTTTCTTTCTTTCTCTTTCTTGATGGTTCCCAGCAGGAGGAGTCCCCTGTCCTTGTCCCTGGTTTATATTGACTCCTTATTTGCTGATAGCCAGGAGTCAGTTTTAAAGCTAATTTTTTCTTACCTGATTTTGGCTTCTCTATATGTTATTCTAGCGAATTTTTTTTGCTTCTTCTGATGTATGTCCATTTAACATCATTTAGGTGTCTGCCTTTGTGGAAGTGACTCTGCTATGCGTTCATCTAACCCCTTTTCCTGTTTCTTTTTTCTTTCACTCCTACAAGATCCTCTGCATGCTCTCTTGCTCTCAACTGCCAGCCCAATGCAGAGGAGCCAGCGGCGAACTCCGAGGCCCCTAAAGAATCTCGAAGTCTCAGGATGGAAGGACCCTCGGTCCCCAGATGACTGCACGGAGCAGAGCCTTCCCCACCTGCACCCCACAGTTCACCCACAGGGAAGTATTGTGAGAAGTGAACCTTTACTTTGTAGACGGCTGAGTTTTGTTATTGTTGTTGTTATAACCTTTAGACTGACTAATGCAGCCTCCATTAACTCGAGCCAACGTCCACTTTTTCCCTTGCTTCACAATAAGGGCCCATTGTTGAGTCTCCAGTAAATTCTGTTTCTCCTCTGAGCGAGTCCTTTAGCTCTCCGTGCATTCCGGAGCAGAGACGTTGGTCCACCAGCTCAGTGATACGAACATGTACCAGCTGCACTCACTTCACTGCTGCTTTCCGTTATCACCCAAGGCTCTGGCTCCCCTGCCCACCTCCCCAGCTCTCAATTTCATCGAGGTCATCCTTCACAAAGTCAAACTGCTGTGATCTCATAAGAAACACTAATGCTATTACTTCTAAATAGAGAGGCAGCCATTGTTTCTTATGCTTTTAGCTATATTTAAAGAAATTTTAGCTCTTACCCAAGTCTTTTACTGTCAGTCCTCAACAAGCACATTCTTTGTCCTCCTTAACATCATAATGGTACCTTCAGCTCATAAGTAACTTCCATGCGACAGGTACAATTCGTGATATACGTTATCCCAGTCAGTTCTCCCAACCATCCCACAATGTCTACATTATTATCCTCATTTCACAGAGAGGTTAAGAAACCTGTCTAAAGTCACATGCCTGAAGAGACAGAACTGAAATTACAACCTGGGTGGATCTTGGTCTTTCACTCCATTACTCCACACTGTATTGTTCATTTTACCAGTTATTTCTGCAGACACTGGAGTCTTTTTGTTTGTGTAGTGGGCTCACTACACAATAGTGTGAAACATTAATTTCGGTGGGCTCTGTTTGGTGGCCCCACGAGTGGAAAAAGGGCACCATTTTATCATTTTAGTCTTTATCGAAAGGTCTCCAGTATTTGGGGAGCAGTAGTAGCCAGAAGATGAGCATACTTCAGCCAGAAAACTTTATTCCTGCTGGAAATAACTGAACTCATGCTCTACTTTCTGGTAGTTTATGGCTGGCAAAAACCCAAAAGCACAAATACGAATCCAGAAACAGAGTCCCCTGGCATCAATAATAATCATTTTTACTTAGCTAACATAATCTTTAGTCACCAGGAATTAGATCTGTACTTCCTTTCTTATTTACCACTCTGTTAGGAATTTTAGAAATGCACAGTGGAAAATTTGCTTGTGTCTGGAACAGGAATGGCAGACTTATGGCACAAATGGGGCCACTCGCCACCCCAGAGCCCATGGCAGATGTAAATATATTCTCATGCAATTCCTTCTGACTCATTTCTCCAGGCAGTCCAGCTCTCTCCAGGCAGTCATCATTACCAATCGATTAGAGTTGGTATAATAGTTCCTTCATTTGATAAATATTTATTAAACACATACTGTGTGCCAGGTAGGGATCTATGAGAAGAAATCAATTTGCTCTTTTGGTCATTGTCCAAATTTATTTTGTTCTTGCCAGGCACCCTGAATCTTTCCTAGTTGACCAAGAAAGTCAACCAATCTCATTTGCGGCCTGGAGCTTAAATGACTTCAGGTTTCCATGACCTGTACTATAGCAGAAGAGTCCACCTTGTCCTGGGACCTGGGTAATAAAGTAAAAGTCAAATAAATAAAGAACAGATAGACTTAGCAGCACCCAAAACACATTCTTTCTTGACCTATATTACTTGTGTGTCTTTGGCTAAACCTGAACGGGAATGGTTGATGTGAATTAAAGGCATGAATTTCATGAGTAATTTAACAGTAATGACTCCTAGTCTTGAGGATAGGGTGACATCTTTAATCATTAGAAACCTAATAAGACCTGTTTGCCCATTACCTTCATTCTTCCTCTTTTAGGCATCCTTGGTCTTCAGCCTCATGTCAGACTGGATGATTTGCTTTAGACTTACTAGTGACAGCTCAAATAAAGAGTCAGTATACACATTTTTTAAAAACATGCAGTTGAGGCAAAGGTTGGCCTTTTGCCAGAGGGTGTTAGGGAATCAATCCAACGGTTCGACATGATTGTGCAGGGCTGTGATTGTGGCACCAGATGTTTAATATCTGGCCAAAAGCTCTTGGAGGCATGTTGAGAAGAGTCTTGCAAAATCAGTATGGATCTCTGACTGAACTGTCCCCCATCCCTACTTCTAATGAAATGGAAGTGCTGGGGAAGGTTACACAGAGTAATTAGACCATCAAGCATAACTTTTGGCTAGTACTTTTGTGGGGAAAAATCCAAGATAGACTTTGTACTAAGATGGCGGTGCAGTCTCCACAGAAAAGAGGAGCTAAGTCAACTCCATGCTTTGTAAAAAGCTAGAATTACTTCGGTAGTTTCTTTACTGTGTATCTTCTCTGAATGAAGTGTAAGACATCAGCCAATCTTGACTCCTACTCACCTATTACGCAATTTGATCAGGCTGAAGAAACATGACAGGAAAGTCTTTTAAAGCGAAGCTTCCTACCAGAGACAGTTCAAATAAACTTAGATTTTCAATGAGAAGCTGTTCAGGACATCAGCTTTGATACTCACTTCAAGGTTTGAAGATAAGCATTTAGAGATGGTAGATGGACAAGGATGACATTGATGAGGCTGTAGGTTTTCTTTTTAAAACCTTCTTCATCTTATACTCAGTTTGGATACTATCTATTCACCTGCAAAGAGTGAGACACAAAAGTACTATTAATTTCTGTCTTTTTGTATCATTCCAATTGATGTATAAATATACTAATTTTCCATTAGAAAAACAAATTGACATAGTCTTCCTTGACCTCATCCCCGTCAACTCATTTCCCCACTTCTCTGCTCCCCTTCATAGCTAAACTTCTCTAACGAGTTGACTACATGTACTATCTCTACATCCTCACCTACCATTCAAGTTTTATAACTTGAAAAAATTATTCTTGTGCATAATTTCACAATAATTTAGAATAGAAGGACTTATACTAATAAAAAATATTCGTATTTTTTCTCTCCACTCCTCCTCTCCCCACACATACCCTTTTAACTTTTCCTGTTTCAATGTTTATATTTATTTCTCTAAATACTGACTTCCTGGTATTAGAGTTGATGATTTAGCTCACTTATCTCATCACCCGTCTCCTTCTCTTCTCCCAACATAATTGTGTTACTACTTTTAGTTACTTTATTGCTCACTTTTGAACTTTACATGATAAATGTACACATTTTTTCTTGTTCCATCAATTATAAATAATTATAGACTACGTCTTTTGACTTAACTTCCTAATAAAGGGTGTGTGGGAGTTAACTTTCTGTGTCTTTGCGTGTCTGGATATATCTTTAGTCTGTCTTCAAATTTGATTTATGTCTCTATTTTATCCCCACATTTGATTGATTTATAGCTCTGCCGGAAATTGACTTTCAACTTGCAAATCCTTTCTCTCAGACCTTTGAAGATATTTGTCTGCTGTCTTGTAGTGTGGATGAGAGATGTCATTTTCGTTTTGTAGATGGCTTCCATTTATCTTGCCTTCTGTGTGGAGGCAGTGGCTTGTTAGTCGGTTGGCCTTTGTGCTGGGGCCCCAAATACTATCCTGTGAGAGATTTGCACAGTGGTGCTGACACCTGGAAAAGCTGTCTTAATTTTCTTTAAAACAGTGTTCAAGTTCTTTACAGATTATTCCCATTTTATTTCTCTGGATGGGCTGTAAATACTTGCCTTTGGGCATTTTGTGTGACAGGTGGAGGATGATGTTGCATGGATTTATGACTTTATATGTTGACTTCTAATTAATGAATTTATTTTCAATCTACATCTCTTACTCACTCTCCATTATATTTATTTTTCTAAGTTTGAGCTTTCTTTCTTTCTTTCTTTCTTTGCTTTAATAGTTACCACTTATCCATGCTTTCATATAGATCTTCTTTCCCTTTTTTTTAATCTACCAAAATTTGCTGAAATCTCTTGCTTTCTGAAGAATCCTTCCCTGTTCTTTCCATATCCTAAAATTAATTTATTATGCTCTTGAGAGCTAACATCAGCACCCAAGAAGAGTCAGTTGCTGCCTGGAAGAAAGTATTACTAGAACTTGGTGGAAATGAAGAAACATTAATTGAAAGGAATTCTAGGCATTTTTTCCCCTAATAGCCCAAACTGGTAATCAAAAAGAGAGCAAAAAATAAGAATCTGAAAAAAAAATGTACTCAATTACTGCCAATGATTTCTGTGCTCACAGATAATCTTATTTAATTTTTTTCTGTTCATCCTTTCAAAGATGTGTGGCAGGTCATTCAGTTGCTTATTGAACATCTGAAACAAAAACAAAACCTATTGATTCAAACAATGTATGATCTTTGTAGAACATTTGGAAAATGCATAATAGTACCGCAAAAAAACACATAAAAATTGAGCAGACACTACCCCTGCTACCATTTTGGCAAATTTACTTAAATTTAAGTACATCTGTATGCATTTTTCTTTAAATTAAGATCATATTACAGCTTTGTTATTTTATTTATTTATTTATTTTTTTGCTGAGGAAGATTAACCCTGAGCTAACATCTGTGCCAATCTTCCTCTATTTTGTATATGTGTTACCACCACAGCATGGCTGGTGAGAGTGGTGTAGGTCTGTGCCTGGGATCTGAACCCACAAACCCAGGCCTCCAAAGCAGAGTGCACCAAACTCAACCACTAGGCCATGCAGCTGGCCTCAAGTCTCTATTTTGTGTCTGTGTGAGGAAGCTTGGCCCTAAGCTAACACTGTTGCCAATCTTCCTCTTTTTGCTTGAGGAAGATTGTCACTGATCTAACATCTGTGCCAATCTTCCTCTATTTTATGTGAGATGCTGCCACAGTGTGGCTTGAGTCGTGGGGTGAGATCTGTGCCTGGGATCTGAATGTGCAAACCCCAGGCTGCTGAAGCGGAGCACACAAACTTAACCACTACTCCACCAGACTGGCCCCCCACAACTCTCTATTTTTAATTAGAATTATTTAGCATTTGTACATTGTTAATTAACTTTACAAATCATAATTTTTAATAGTTGCATATATTCCATTATATGGATATATGGTAATTTATTTGACTCATCTCCTGTTATTGGACATTAGGAAATATCTAGATTTTTACTATTAAAATAGTGTTGCAACAGAACTAATTATATGTTGCTATTTGTCTACATCCTGATTATATTTTTTAGGATAATTTTCAAGAACTTAGTTTAGTTGGTCACAGGCTATGAGCCTATATCAAATCCCTAATGTGTGCTGGCAAATTTTTTCCAGAAATATTTCACAAAACTATGAAAGTTTCTGACTCATCACACACTCCCCAACTCTAATACTATTTTTTAAAACATTAATCAGTTTTGTAAGTGCAAAGTAATATTCTACTTATAAATATCTTTAATATTATAATGTCTCATCAATAATTTATAGTTGGATATTATGTTTTTATTCTTTTATTGAAGTAACTAAATATATTTAAAAAAATCATAATATATTTAATATTTCTTCATTGTTTTCTTCTTTCTGTTTTTTTATTCTAACTTTTATTTTCTTTCTTAGAGATCTGAAAGGTTTTTATCTACTTCTAATTATACCACTGATTACCCCAAAAGTGTTTAAAAATGTATTTATATGCATCTTTATTATGGTAAAAATGAAGGATAAATATTTGAATTCCTCTTTCTTGCCACTGCAGCATGAGGAACTGAGTGTGTTTTTCCTTATTCTAATTTCGCCTTATCCTCATTATTCCAGCTTTTGTTAATATCTTGGCATTTTTCTTTTTAAAATTATAATTTAAAAATTACTGTTTATACAGTGTCTATTTTCTCTTTCAGCAATTATTTTAACACTTGAATTTAGTTTTTGTTCCCATTGTTATATGAGCCACTTAGACTTGACATTATAGTTTCAATGTTCATTGGAAGGCTTATTAAAAGCTTACTTTCTGTATTGGGTTCTTAATTTTTATTCATATTTTACTTAGCTGGAGAATAACTTCAAGTAATTTTTTAAAAATAAGGACCTGTGAGTGGTTTATATTCTGTGACAGTGTACCTCTGAGAATGACTTTTTGTTTTCTTTATACATATGAGTAACAAATTATTTGAGAGTCAAATTATTTAGTCAAAAAACTTTTTCTAGGGCCAGCCCAATGGTGTAGTGGTTGGGTTTGCATGCTCTGCCTCAGCAACCCAGGGTTTATGGGTTCAGATCATGAGTGTGGACCAATATACCACTCATTAAGCCATGCTGTGGCAGCATCCCACATACAAAATAGAGAAAGACTGGCACAGATGTTAGCTCAGTGCCAATCTTCCTCACCAAAAATAACCCACCCATTTTTCTCCTAAAAACTCTGTTGGTGTTGCTTCACAGTTCTCTGACATTTAGCAATAGAGAGGACACTCTGTTGCTTTTTGTACATAATTTGTGCAATTTTTTTCCTATATCCTTATAATTCAACAGTATTATAGGAGATATCTTAGTGTGGGTCTCTTTTTTTTTTTATCTTGCCTGATAATTTAAATACAAGTCTTTGCATATCACTTTGGTTCCAGTTGTAGTGATTTCTTCTGTAGGTATACCTATAATTCTCATGGGTGACTTATCTTCTGTGTCTTTTATTTCTTTCTTGTCTATCATCTTTTGAATACCATTGTCCTTTTCTTCCACATTCTTGGAAAGCTGCTCAGGTTTGCCCTTCATCAGCAAAGATGGTGCTTCCATGAACAGTGCTAAACCTCTCCTTTTACTTTCAGTGCAAATTTTAATTCTGCTGCTACCATTTTGCTCTCTGCAGTCCTTATCTCCCACAACCCATTTTCATCTCATGATATTTTTTAATCTCATTATTTCCATTTTCTTTCTCCACAGAGACATGTCTGCTTGCCATGGTTTCTGATTTCTGATGGATACAGAGGGAGCTGTTGCACCAATGTAATTTCCAGGGACACTTTTTTCCTGATGGGGCAGCAAGAGCTTTTGGGGGTGAGTCTTGGTTGCATGTTGCACCACCAGTAGCTTGAATCTTATTTTGATCACTTCGAACAGGGGTATTATCACCTTTTCTCCCATGTTCTGAAACAGGGTTTCTCAATCTTGACACTGTGGATGTTTGGGTCAGATAATTCTTTGTTGGAGGGGCTGTCACATACACTGTAAGATGTTTAGCACAGCACCTGGGCCCTATTCACCAGATGCCATGAGCGTTTCCCAGCCCCACTCCCTGGCTCCCCCATATCGCCAGACATTGCCACCTGTCCCCTCGAGCAAAACTGTACTTGACTGAAAGCTGCTGCTCCGAAGAAACATTACAAAGTCAAATTCAATTCAGGAAGAAAAAAGAAGGTTGTCAAGTAAGATAGAGATCAAAATAAGTCAAGAAATCATGAAAAGACATACTTAAGATTTTAAAGCAGCACTTACATTCATAGAAAGTTGGGTGTTTCTAAGAATGCCAATAGGCCATAAATGTTCAAAGTGGTGGATAGTCTTGTGAATAACGCCATTAGTCAGATGATTACATGACTATAAAGACAGCAAGAGCTGAGAAGGGACAGCCATGCCACTGTTCCCATCTTCAGTGTGGGACTGACATGGATCTACAAACCAAAAGGTCCACAGTCCTGTAGATAAATCAATATTCTGCCCTAGGACATCAGTTTCAAAAGCAAGATAATGTATTACAGTGTCTCCAGATACTCTGAAAACTAGGAACTGAAGGGAAGAGGTGAGAGGATATGGTGTGGATTTTAATGAGCAATGCAGGATGATATGAGTCATTTACATAACGATACAAGTTGGTGTTTTTTCTAGGCAGAAGTTTTACGTCCTCATAACAATGTAATCTGAAGCTCACCCCATTTGAAATAGCTTTCACTGTCTGGAAAAGAATTCATTGTTTTAATTCCACCAGGCATACAATATATGACACCACTAATATGATTACATAATTTTTTGGCAAGTATTTTATATTTTCTCCATTTTAATTTAAAGGCAGTAATCTGCATGGACTTACTTTACTGTCATTTAAATGAATTTATATCTATTTTGGAATGGGTTCAATGTATAACTATGAAATGCGTTTTGCCATTATTTTCGTTACTGTCCTTGTTCAGAAAGAAAATGACTAATGTCTACTGGTAAAAGCAATTACAACAAAAGATGGTTCATGTAGCAACAGGATCCTTCATGTACAAATTCAACTCTTCCTGGCAGAGTCTTTTCTCTTTCCAAAGTCTGACTTGCTTGAATAGTTTAATTGTGTGTAAAACATTGCCCAAATTTTAGATTTTGGACAAAATAATCAAAACACTGCATACTGGTTCCTATTATAAGTGCCTACATATTTGTCATCAGCCAAAATATATTGAGGAATGCAAAGAAACCATGAAGCTTAAAAGGCTAAAATGGAATTCAAAGAAAACTTTTTTTTCCCCATTTGAAACTGTATTTGAATAATGTAAATTGTCAACATTCTTAGCATGAATAAAAGCCTTTGCATTTTTTGGCAGGCCATACAAGTGTAAGACAATGAAACGAGGAAGAATTCTTTGGCTTGCCTCTCTCCTTCCCTTCCCCAGGAAGCAAAGCCAGCTGGTGCAGGAGTCTGAGGCATCAACTATAAAAGTTCTACTGGCTTCTGCTTGTCTGCAAAGCATTCTGGTCTTTGACGAAAAGGTGCATTAATTAGGCCTGCTCCCGGCACTCCCTACCCCATGCAGCATAGTTCCTCCTACAGCGCTCCCTGCCCACTCCTCTGGGGAGGAGCTGGCCAGGAGAAGGAACTTCAATTTCGCAGTCAGTTTCTAGCCAAGTCCTCCTTGAAGAGCTACAGAGTCCTCTGTGCACCCGGGGAAAGGTGAAGGTTAGAGACCACCCTACCAATAGCAAATGCAGCCTGGGAGGTGCCTTTGGCTTTTCAAAGGCCCTGTAAGGGCTGCATGCAGCTTGCATGGTTGAAAAGGCATCTTTATTTCTTAAAATTGAGAGCTACTGTTTTTGGAATTGCTAGATTCCCATTGTAGTAAAAGACTTTTCTTCCATTTTGGTTTCAACCATCACAAAAGATAAGAATCTCAAGAAGATTGTAGGAAGACAGAGCAGAAAGTGACATGGGAGGGGTGTACTGTCACTCTGTAAGAGATTCCCAAAGACAGAAAGTAGAACCAGTGCCTGAAGGGTTTTGCTGAGCCATTATGTTTAAGGCTTTTCTGACACTATTACAAGTGTACTTATGAAAACACTTTTTATTGATCTTATAGTCCTTTTAAATTTTTTAAAAATCAAAGTTATACATGTATGTAGTTTAAAAAGCCAATTAGTGCTATGAGGTTTATAATGAAAATCAGCCTTTTCTGCCTCACCTTCCCAATCTCTTCTCACTCCTGGTTCAACTTTTAGCCATTCTTAGTTCTTTTCAAAGGTCTTTCACATTTTTGGAGACTGAGGAGTCTATTTATTTTCTTTTTGTTTGTTTTGTTTTGTTTTGTTTTGAGGAGGATCAGCCGTGAGCTAACATCTGCTGCCAATCTTCCTCTTTTTTTTTTGCTGAGGAAGACTGGCCCTGAGCTAACATCCACGCCCATCTTCCTCCACTTTATATGTGGGACGCATACCACAGCATGGCTTGCCAAGTGGTGCCATGTCCACACCCGGGATCCAAACCAGCGAACCCCAGGCTGCCGAAGCGGAAGGTACACACTCAACTGCTGTGCCACCAGGCCAACCCCTCTATATATTTTCTAATATTGCTGAAAATGGATTTGGTAGGTTTTTTTCCTTCTGTCCAGCTTATTGCTTTTGTATGATATCCAGAAGAAAAAATTCGTAAAGTAAGTTCATGACCCTTTTTCTTAGTACTTTTTATTATGAAACATAACACCTGGAAAGGTGCTAAAATAAAAATTCACAGGTCAATACCTCATCACAAAGTGACCCACCAGCAGCATCAGAAACCACAGTTTCTGCACCACAGTAACCCTCTTCATGATCCCTTTCAATGATCAACCCCCTCCTACATTGGGGGCTGCAGCCATGACTTTAATTTTTATTAATATTAATAAATAATGGTTTTTATTGATAATTTTCTTGCTTTTAAAAAAATAGTCTTACTCTCTGATGAAGCATTCCCCAAAGCTATTGATTGGTTTTACTTGGTCTTGAAATCCTGTGAATAAATTATACATAATGTCGTTTTCTGTGACCGAATTCTTTTATTTAACATTATGCTTGTAAGGTTCACACATGTTATTTTTGTATAGCTGTATTCACTCATTTTCATGACTATACCACAATTTCTTTATCTGTTTTGTTGAAGGACACTCGGGTGGTTTGCAATTACATCAATAATTCATGTTATGCAGATTTTCACACTGCTTAGTGCACGCGAGCACGTGTTTCTGTATGTGATAGGTTCATTGCTTTAATGGCTCTGATTCTTGGCTCCTCCCTATATCTACCCCCATCCCCATATAACTTTGTATTGCTCTCTCACTCTCAAGCTGGACTCAGTCATGTGACTTTCTTTCACGAAAGTGATTTTAGCAACAGTAGTAGCAACAAGGCTTAAAAAGCACTTGTGTTATTGAGCTTCCTTGCTCTGCTTCTGTGCCATCAGCATGAGAAAAACGCAAGCTTAGCTTAATGTAACATGACAAACAAGTGGCTCACAGCCCCATTGCCCCAGCAGATAGACTGCCAAACACCTGAGTGAATCCTGCTGAGACCTAAAGATGAGCCCTACTGAGCCCAGCTACATTACTGGCTTGTAGACTTGGAAGCTAAAGAAATGTTTGTTGTGTATCACTGAGGTTTTGTGGTTGTTATCAGCACTTTTATGGCAACATATAATTAATACAGAGTGGCCTTGCCAGATTCACCCTCCTGTCAACACTGTACGAGAATTCCATTGCTTCAGATCCTCATTGACGTTTGATATTGTCAATCATTCTCACTTTTGCCATTCTGGTGATAGCGATAACTTCCTTTGGTTTTAATTTTCATTTCCCTGATAACTGATGAGATTGAGCACTTTTCCATGTTTATAGATCATTTAGATATACTCTTTGTGAAGTGTCTGCTGAATTTTTCTATTGAATTGTCTTTTTCCTATTGTTTTTTAAGGGATTTTTAATGTATTCTGTCTATGGATAGGGGTATAGATATGAGGGGTATATGTACTGCAAATATTTTCTTCCAGTCCGTGGCTGGCCTTTTAAAAATGCTAATTTTTCATAATCTTCTTGTCAAGCTTTTCTATCAATAATATACTCTGAAAAGAATTAGAAAGTGTTCTTTTCTTTTCAATTCTCTGAGAGAATTTATTCAGATTGGTTTTTTTCTTCCTTACATATTTGCAGAATTTGTGGGTAAAGATACCTATGCCTAGAACTTTTTTGTAGAAAAAATTTGAATTTCAGATCTAATTAAAAAAATAAATACGACTTTTCAGATTTTCTATTTCTTCTGTCAGTTTTGATCAGTCATTTCGTTATAGAAATATTTCAATTTCTTCTAAATTTAAAATTTATTGTATAACTTGTTGACAATATCCTCTTATTATCATTTCATTATATGCAGGGTGGGTAAGAGTGTCTCCTTTTTCATTTCTGCATTGTTTAATTGTGTCTTCTTTCTTTTATCTTATCAGTCCTACTAGGAATTTAGCAATTTTACTAGAATAAACTTTTCACTTTATCTTTGTTATTTTGTATTTCACTCATTTCTGCTTATCTTCATCAGTTCTTTCTATCCTGTTTGGGTTTAGTTTAACGGTCTCTTTATAAAGGTCTTGAGACAAATGCTTAGATCTTTGATTTCAGCCTTTTGTCTTTTATTACATATGCATTTAAGGCTATACATTTTCCTCTAACCATGGCTTGCATGGAGTCTCACAAATTTTGACATGATATTTTTATTATATTTTAGTTCAACATATTTCTTAAAAATCTATTGAATGCTTTTTATTTGTCACAATGCTTATTTAGGAATGAATTTCTTAAGTGTCAAACATATGAGGACTTTCTCATTATGTGCTTTTTGTTGCTTCTTAGCTTAATCACATTTTCACCAGAGAATATCCTCTGCATGTTTTCGGTAATTTGAGCTTTATTAAGATATGCTTTATAGCCCAGAACATGGTCAGTTGTGGTACATATTACTTATTGCATTCCTCTGAATAATCTAACGTGGAACCTTAATATGTGTCACAGATGATACACTGATGCCCTGATTGAAGTGCTGTGGAGTCTGGAGCTCCAACCACTGTCCTCTGTTCCCTTCGCTCTGCAGCAGCAAGAGAGGCTCCTCCAAAAAACCTCTCGGATTTTGCAGCTGCCAAAACTCATTTTAAAAATGAGGTAACTGTGATTCAAGGTTACCCAAGAATTCCTATCTTCTGCTCCTTATCAGATATTTATCATCGTGAGTAACCTGTTACTGAGTTTTAGGGGAGACTGAGGGGCAAGGTGTAAAGTATATGGATGTAGTCTGAAAGGGATTCTCGACATAGAAATCTTCCTCTGTTTGGCTCTCCTCTTAGTCATTTGAGACTCGACATAAAAAGGGATGTTGTGAGGGGGCTGGCCCCGTGGCTGAGTGGTTGAGTTCGCGCGCTCCACTGCAGGCGGTCCAGTGTTTCCTTGGTTTGAATCCTGGGCGTGGACATGGCACTGCTCATCAAACCATGCTGAGGCAGCGTCCCACATGCCACAACTTGAAGGACCCACAATGAAGAATATACAACTATGTACCAGGGGGCTTCAGGGAGAAAAAGGAAAAAATTAAATCTTTAAAAAAAAAAAAAGGGATGTTGCGAGAATTAACTAACTTATGAATTATTTACGTAATAAGGAAATTAGAATTAAGGATTATTATTAAACTATTACACTTAGCATTTCCATAGAGAAGTACAATTAAATAAGCAGCATTAGAAATCTTTTTGTTTTTCCTCTAAAGGAGAAAAAAAAAATGACCCAGGAATCTGTCAGAGGCTGAGCAGTCCCTTAAGATGCCTTTGGTTAAATAGAGTTTCATACACGTGCATGTACCTCTGACCCCCCCAATCCTGTTCAATTTCTCTTTCTTAAGGGTACAGTTCAAATAGATATGTCCAAGTGGACTCACACCTAAATATCCACCTACTATACTTATTTGCTTTCTTCTGTTTATAACTCAACTGTGAACCCAGTTATCCATCTGACTCTCCCTAGAATCACTCTTTGTGCCTCATTTTGAATGCCAATTAGCAACTTCTCTATCACCTGCCTAAAATGCCACCTTCTAGATTATGATGGTCACCAGCGACCCAGGTGGAAGTCTAGTTTTAGTAAGGCATCCAGTGCCTACTTCCACTCCTTCCCTTGGTGGTCTCAGTGTTCCTAGCAGACAGCCAAGGGACCGGGAGAGCAATACCAACAGAACACTGCTACCCTTAGTTAACTCCCAGCCCTCTTTCATGGGCCACCAGGAAACTAATGTCAATGTCACCCAACAAAAACAGAACCCAGTTTAAGAGGCAAAGTGTTTATTTGGCATCAAAGAATTGCAATTCAGGGAGAACAGATTCAGATATAAATCCAAATATACCTGATTATAGGAGAGGGGCTTAGAGTTTTTATGGGAAAAAGGGAGGAAGATGAGGTAAGTTGTATTCAAGAAGAGTCCATTGATGTTAGAAGAGGTAAGGCTAAGATTATACTTCATAGAATGGCTTGAGATTTGGTCATCAGCAAAGTCCAGTTTCATCATTCCTCACAAACAGGATATTTTTGTCCTGACTGACTTCTTGGAATGTTGGTGGTTTGGACCTGTTTAGAAGACAAAGAAAACAAGACATTGCAAGGCAATTCCTCTGAAATGGCTCCTCTGGCTCTGTTGTAATACAGCTTCACTCATGTCATCTTTCACATTAAGCTTTTCTGCTTTCCAGCCAAAGTCCCTTCCAGAAAACAATGCCAATGTATAGAAACAAAAAGACATCAAAAATTATAGCTCCACAAACATTAAGATATTTGCTCAGACCGTTACCAAAATAATTGGGAAATAAACAGAAGATATTTCATATTTGGGTTCAGTTTAACGTTTTTGAAAACATAATCCGAATTCTTTAGTTTATCACTTCATCATTTACTGGCTGTTCAAACTCTTCTCATATGCTCCAAACACCTCCTTCTCAGGGTGAGGTAGTATTCCAAGTACTACTTTGCCCCCTAGCTACTGTTTATTTGCATGATGTTGTTCTCATTATAATGTTATTAACATGAGAAGAGGGCCCATTTCTGAGGTAATCTAGAGTGAGAATGCTCAGTTTAATCTCGGTTGTATCTTCTGCTTCATTTGGTCAAATCCTAAATGTGTTTTACTTTTATCTCACACCATTCTTATGGTCATATATAAGGAGATACATATATATAGTTGAACTGCATTTTTCCCTAAAATTATCATAAACTCATTTTATTTCTATTAACTAACCTTGATATATTTTCTCATACAATGAATACAATACAACACATTACAACACAACACAATACCATACAAACGTCCTTTGATCAACACTGCTCACTTAACAAATTGATGAAGGGAAAATTCTGGAAGAAGGTTAAGGAAGAGTAGTAACAAGAATACAGGTGGAAGGGTTAATCTTGACCAGGAGGATGCATGTCCTTCTCTAGGACTGGAGGAAAGCTTCACTTGTCATTTTTGATGCTCTTGTTTGAGATAGCTTCATTGGAGTGGAACTGAATTGTGACTGCAGCCTCCATTAATTTTAACTGCTATCCAACATACAGAGGAATCTGGCCTTGTTAATTTTAGTAAAAACCTTTTCCTGTCATGTCGTATGTCACCCAGATGACCCTTTGGGATACATTGTTACTGTTGTCATGCTTTCAACCCAGACTTACTCTGTGATTAATTTAGCAACAACCCCTGCCATCTTTGAAGACATCTAAACTTGCTAATATATAGAAGGATCTGCATTTCAGGGCTCTTATGGGGGACTATACCATAAAACAAAGCAGTCCACAAGAATGTTCAATGACAAACGGTAAAATAATGATGCTAAAAGCAATAATTCATCAGAAAGGTAATGAAGTTATGAAGTAAGCGAGAAAAATGTTCTTTTCAATTGGAACCTGATTGCCCTATCATTTTTAATCAGTGAAGAAGTTTTGGGCTACCTTAAAGAAGAGTTGTTGATTTCTTTCCTTGTGAAATTATGTGAAGATTCTCTCCCTCTTTGCAATCAGGGTAATAGCTACCATTCTTTTAACACTTTTTTCATTCTTTCCTGAGATCTGACACAATCAATTTTTCCAGACTCTCTACTGAAAAGGATTCCTGTCATTTAATTCATCCAACATGAAATTGGAGTCAAGAGCTTTCTAAGCAATTACAAGGATGTAATTTGCTTATTAAAAGATTTCTTCCATGTGGGCACCTTGAACTAGAAGAAAAGGATAAGACCTTTATGATTGGATTAAGGTGCACTGACTTCTTCAGGCATCTGGCTGGAATCCTCAGAGGAAGACAGTGAAAAGACTGAGAGTTGTAAAACCAGAAAGGTTATAGTGGTCATGAAGGGAGCATGAAAGGTTGTCATATGGCTGATATTCTCAGAATTGTCAGCAACTATCTCATGGCCAAAGACAAATTCGTCTTCCTCCTGTCAAAATCTACTCATGTTTCCATGAATTCATCTCCCTGAATGACTTCATTTTTCTCCCCATCACTCAGGCGTAAAGCCTGTAGGGCTCACCAAGAGCTGTGGATTCCCAGGCTGGCCTGGTGGCATGGTGGTTAAGTTCACGTATTCTGCTTCCGTGGCCCAGGATTCACCAGTTAGATCCCAGCGTGGACCTATGCGCCGCTTGTCAAGCCATGCTGTGGTAGGCGTCCAACACATAAAGTTGAGGAAGATGTGCATGGATGTTAGCTCAGGGCTAATCTTCCTCCTAAAAAAGGAAAGAAAAGAAAGAGCTATGGATTCTACTTCTGAAATGTCTCTGACTTCTGTTACTTCTTTATTTCCCTACTATGGCGCTAGAATTTCAAGGTTGCATAACCTCATCCCTGAAGTATAGCTTCCAACTCTGTGGCTTTCTATGTTAATCACTCGCAACTGGCATGTCGTTGGCATTCCTCATGCCAATACATCTTCCACACTACCACTATATAATTATTGCTATTGTGCTCTGCTTGGAAATTCCCAGCGTGTCTCTATTGCCAACAGAATCAAGTAAAAACGCCTTAGCAAGTACTCAAAGCCCTTTGTAATCTGGCTTCAATTTAACAGTGTGTTCCTTTTTCTTTCCTCAAGCAAACAGTCCACTTTCCCGCACCAGACTATCGTCAATGCTTTGACTTTTTTTCCCATAAAAAAAGTCTTTTCTTCACGTTGAAATCATATGCATCTCATGAGTTTCAGCTCAAATGACACCTTCTCTATGAAATACTCTAATTTCTCTTGTTGACCTTAGTCTCCCTCTCCATGGTTCTCTCAAAACTTCTCGAAGTTCCATTAGAGCAGTGTTTCTCAGATTTTACTGTGCATCAGGTCCCCCAGGGATCTTGTTACCATGCAGATTCTGACTCAGTAGTTCTGGAACGGAGCTGAGATTCTGCATTTCTAATAAACTCCCAGTGGGTGCCTGTGCTGCTGGACCTTGGACCTACTTTGAGGAGCAGGGCTGCAGTATTTGTCGAGGTGCAGCATTTGTCACCATTGTGCCTTGTATTGGGGTCTGCTGGAAACATAGCTTTCTTTCCTTAAAGACTGTGCTCTTTCAGAGCAGGCTCTTGGTTATACCTGTATCTCACACACTTCCTAGTTTATTGCCTTCCTGGAAATTCTGGTGAAAGATTCAGCCAATGAAGCAATTGAAATAAAACTCCAAATTAAAATCAAGATTGTAGCTTACCTGCGAATTTATTTCCCACTATCCTTGATGGCAGAGAACTCTATTAACAGTGCAGAGAGCATACGCCTTGCTGGGTAGGCACTCTTACTCACCATCTGTTTGTTGTGCTGTCATTCAAGAGGACATACAAAGGAGTTCCTCTGTCTTACACTATCATGGTTTGATCCCCTGATGACACCGAACCTCTGAATCTCAAGTTCATGTGCCTGATGCACAGGGAGCCAAACAGTGAGACATCGGTGCTTGGAGATGGACAAAGACTTATTCACATTGTCCAAAATGAGTAGGTGGGAGCCTGGGTTCACTCAAATCTACCTCCCCAAGAACAGAAAGCAGGGGGGTTTTATAGAGCTAAGGGGCTTGGCAGGAGGACTTTCAGGGAAACAAAGGGGTCACTTTAGATAAGCCCCTGGGCAATCTGACTTCTGGGCCTCAATGGCTGCCGAGGGCTGACCATTCTGTGATCACAACCTCCGCAAAGTCATTCTGTTTCTTCTGCAAAACAAACTCACAAATCCTTGAGACCCCTGAGTCACCCCTCAAGTTAAACAGGAAAAACAGCATATTGGTTTAATATCTGCAGTACCCCTCAGGTACCCGGCTTCACAGAGGGACATCATATGCTGGCCTGATGCCCTCTGGTAATGTTTCTCTTTGTCTCTACATGAAGTGCCTCAGGTAGCAATATCATTGGTAATTGAATGAATCTCTGCCAATTCTTCAATTGTCACCACCTAACCCTGTCCAATGTATCAGCTTTTGGCATTCCTTTTCTCCCTATCATCTTGAATCTCTCACCTCTAATAACTACAACTGAACTTTTCTTGGGAAACCCTGCACTTGTAAAATCAATAAGCTTAATTCTTACCATTTTTTCAAGTTAATTTGGCTGTTTTTCCTTATGGATTTTAGGGTAACTTAATCTGTTTGTCAAAAAGGGCAAAGGCTTTGGAAGACCTATCTGCTTTGCTGCTTCTTTTGTAGGCTGTAGCTCTTGTGACTATATCCCAAATGGCTGAGTCTACTGGGATTCCATGCCTGCGTACGTGGGTGTGGTAGGCAGCTTCTACAATGGCTCCAAGCATCCCCACTTCCTTGTTATTCCCATCCTTGTGTGATCCCTTCCCCTTGAGTATGGCTGGACATAGTGACTGGCTTCTGATGAATAGAATATGACAAACGTGATGGGATGCTACTTCTGGGACTAGGTTAAAAAAGATTGTGACTTCCGTCTTACTTACATGCTTTCTCTCTTTCTCTGACTTTTCTTACTTGCACACTTCGATGAAGCAAATTGCTGTGTTGGAGAGGACTCATGGCAAGGAACAAGGGTGGTCTCTTACCAACAGCCGATGAAGAACTGAAGCCTTTAGTCCCACTGAAGGCGTGAGGAACTGAATCCTGCAACAATCACAGGAGTGAGGCCGGAAGGAGACCTTTACCCAGTCAGGCTACGAGATGAAGGCAGCCCTGTTTGTCGCCTTGACTGCAGCCTTGTCAGACACCCTGAGCCAGAGGACTCAACTAAGGTGCATCTGGATTCCTGACCCACAGAAACTGTGGGATAATAAACGTTTGTTGTTTTAAGCCACTAAGTTTTGAGGTGATTTATTATGCAGCAATAATTAGCTGATACAGTGAGTCTCATTCTTTACGCATTTATAACAAAGCTCTCTATTAACGTAATTTTCAATATTCACATTTTTACCTAGGAACCCCTTAATAATAACAAAATATAAAAATCTTATGCTAAACATGATTTTTTGAAAGATAAAAGGGACATATATGGATTAAATACCCAGAAAGATTCTGCTTTCTAGTCTCTGTTAAATTTAAAGATACAGAGAAGAAAAAAAAAGAATATGTCACTGGAGTTTCTGAATGAATATGTGCTGTGCACAAATAGGCCAATGATGTCAGAAAAAGGATGAGGGCTTAGAGAAGACTGAAGTCTGCGATGAACGATATTTTTCATAAAACAGATTCATAGCAAGGCTGATATTTGAAATTGGTGTATGAACCACTGAGTCCTACCTCCCCACCTAGGATTGTATTTTTGTTAAGGAAACTATTGCTTTTCGGAACATTATGATGCCTCTTCAGGACAGCCGAGACCAAATTTCCTTGAAATTTCTATTAAAATGCAAACTACTGTTAATATAGCCAAGACTTCTGAACAATATTATTCAGCTGAAGTCTTTTCATATCAGATTCTAATCCAATCAGAATACATTTGACAGCTAGCTGTGTCCCAAAGAAATCTTATTCAAGTATATACTGAATAAGAATAGAATTCACTGCCAAATCTGAACTGAATATACAGTGTGTATCAAGAATGCTAATGTACTATCATTTATGGTATTCTAGGACAGTTTAAGAAGGTGACATGGTAGCATTTAAACAAATAATCATCTTTATGCTTCAGTCCATGGGTCTCAAAACGGTTTAAATGGTATTAACTTTCCCTTTGATATGGAGTAAAAGTCAATTAAAGGTATCCTTAGAGTCATTTACGTCAACTACAGAGTGATCCAGTTATTGATAAAATTGACAATCTGTGCTTATAGTGATGTCTCAGGCTCTTGGAGGTCATCTTTTCAATTTGCTATAATGGGTTACATATAGGGCCTCAGTGTCTCCTTTTTTAACTTATCTATTGGCCATTCTTGGGATTTGTTATTCAATTTGGACTTAGAATTTCTTGTACCCCTTGTTTAAGTGTCACAATTCTCATACCTTACTGCGATATATTTCTTGTCTCCCATTTTTATTTGGTTGGGAGATACCATTGTCAGATTCTAACATGTGTGCCATGCCCAACACTGATGTATGCATCTAATGTATGCATGGATTCTTTACATCTCTGGCAATGGGGACCAAGCCTTGGAGTGAAAACCAGAATAAGCAGTGTGTGGAGAATAGTATAGCTAAAAAGAAGAGGTATCTCCCCAATCACAGGGAAGGTCCAACTCTTGAAAGAAATGCAGATGCTGTAATGAAAGCAATAGTCCTAGCCCTCCTCTCTTGCCTTTCTAAGCTTAGGGATTTCCTAAGAACCCGATGCTTGTGTAAGTAACTGATCTAAAAGCAGTACTGGTTTCACATTCTAATAAATCAATGCTGCATATCTTAAACACAGAAATGCTTTTCTTTTAGAAGTATAGATATAAGAGTGAACCATAATAACAGAATGCTAGTGTACCTGTCTATCTTTGCAACCTATTTTCCCAATGATGACCCCACCGTAATCCTGTAGATAAGGTACTGTACCAACTTAATCCTCAGTACTCACAAAGGTCAAAACTAGCTGAAATCACATGAATATAATCACAATCAACCAAGACAGGTTGATACCCAGGGCTCCTCACCTTGTGCTCCAGGCACTTTCTATAGGCTGTTCTTGCAAAATCTGCTACTGCTTTCTGCGCATTAAAGGAGGAAGTGAGAGATGGGAGGTTCAACGCTGTAAGGAATGCTTCTTTTAGGACAGGACAAAATCCAAATATATTTAAACATAGGACCAGCTGTTAGGAGCACTGGACTTGCACTGGCTTTGCCACCAGTAGCCTGGGTGGCCTCAAACCAGTCACACAAACTCCCCGGGTCTGTAAAATGATTTGGACGACCTTAAAAGTTTTTCCCGGTTCTAAGGAACCGTAAATCTCTGAAGAGGTTTCAAAGACCTTGTACCCTACACAACGTTAGTTCTGGGAAGTGTGAACAAATCATCGACATTTATCTTAGAGAAGGAAAATGGATGGGTTTTACTTTCTGAAGGCAGAAAGCCCTGGTGCAGGTCCTGGAGGAGACAGCACACACTGAAAATGTCAGCAGATACCTGATCACAAACCCACTAACATCTGTGATGTTCTTGTTGCCTGTTACATTGCAGCCTGCAGGGATTTTTCTTTGCACCAGAGAGAAAGGACCAATATAATCATGAAAGGATGCTCCATGGCAATGCTTCTTTGCAAGAAACAGAATTAAACAAACTCTTATTGAAAACAAATTAGCTCCTGGAATTAATTATAAAATGGAAATGGTGTTTACTAGTTTCTGGTCACATATACACACTTTAGTGAGAAAAAAATCGCTAGGCATATAGGAGGTAAGTTTGCAGGCTCTCTGGCTACAGAAAGTTGCAAGGAAGAATAAATTAGTGATTTCTGTTTTTCAGCTTTGGGCACACACAGTATGATGGAGAAATGCCTCTCAGCTCCTCATCATGAAATCTATTTGTAAGTTGCTGATCCTACTCCCTCCCTGTCTCTCAGGGTGTGTTCTTCTCACTAACATTAGACTTCTCTCCACTATTGAGTGAGCTCTCGGCCAGCAGAGCTCAGTCAGGAAGACATTTAACTGGTCCTTGAGGGTGGAAGTTGAGGGAAATGCAAGGATTAAGTACTAAACAATTGAAATGAAAAGATGGTGACCTTTTCTATAGGAAATAATACCAAAAAGCCATAAGGACAGAGGTGTTGAGGTAATACATTTTATGAAATTGGGACCAATTTTGTCCTCTTTTAAAATTTGGTACTCTGAGATAGAATCTTGAAATAAAGACCCAAACAGCCCAAAGCAGATTTCCTTCACAGTCTCTACATGAATTGTGTCCCACGCTGGTAGGTGAGAACCCGGCAGCTTCCCTTCACTTTGGTGAGATTGGACAAATGTCTGAGAACCAGATGAGCATAGAGGTGTGTTAGGGGTGTCATTTTGACCTGTCTGCACGAGGATTGGTTCACTTGTGTTTTATTTGCACATGGCCCCTCGGAGCATCCTATGAAGAATTCACACTAAGGGAAGTAAAGTTGATATGCACAAATTTACTTCAAGGACAGTGGACCAGGACAGCCGGGAAGGGAATTTTGTGGATTGTGTAGGGACCATATCATCAGCTAGTTCAACCTGAGTACTTAGAAGAGAAGCTTTCATAAAAGTGACAGTAAAAACTAAGTAATAATAAAAATCTCACCTATTTTATTAACTAAATTTTATATTTTTTATTGACTATTTTTTTAGATCAGTTTGAGGTTCGCAGCAAAATTGAGCAGAAGGTACAGAGATTTCCTATATACCCCTCATCCCCACACACGCATAGCCTTCCCTATAATCGACATCTCCTGCCAGAGTAGCACATTTGTTACAATTGTTGAACCTACGTTGACCCATCATAATCACCCACAGTTCACAGTTCACATTAAAGTTCACTCTTGGTGTTGTATGGGTTTGGACAAATGGGTAATGGCATGTGTCCATCATTACGGTATTATAGAGGGTATTTTCACTGCACTAAAATGCTGATATTTTTAGGGTGCCAGATCTTATTTCTTCAGGTCTTCTGTAAAGTGGCATTAAAAAAAGGATGTAATTGAACTATATTGAGGCATACACTGCCAGACTGATACACAAGTGGAATAGCGAGCAAGCAGGGGAGGATGTGCAACTGCCACTCCACAAGCATCACGGGCCCCGTCCCACTGGCTTCAGCAAAAGGCCTAAGGGAGTCAGTCTGGAAAGGAAGAAAATGGGAACTGTCTCATGGAGGCCCAAAGAACTGCTTCATGTGCCCAGGGAAGACACCGTCTAGGGACTCCTAGAGGAATTTGAGAGGGCTGGGGTCACAGAAATGCTGTTTCGGTTACGCTTAAACACAATGAGATTTTTTTTTTTAACTTCTTATTAAGATTATGATAGTTTACAACCTTGTGGAATTTCAGTTGTATATTATTGTCAGTCATGTTGCAGGTACACCACTTCACCCTTTGTGTACTCTCCCCACCCCCCTATCCCCTGGTAACCACCAATCAGTTCTCTTTGTCTATATGTTTAACTTCCACCTATGAGTGGAGTCATACAGAGTTCGTCTTTCTCTATCTGGCTTATTTCACTTAACATAATACCCTCGAGATCCATCCATGTTTTTGTGAATGGGATGATTTTATCGTTTTTTATGGCTGAGTAGTATTCCATTGTATATATGCACCATATCTTCTTTATCCAATCATCAGTTGATGGGCACTTAGGTTGCTTCCACATCTTGGCTATTGTAAATAATTCTGTGATGAACATAGGGGTGCATGGGACTTTTGGAATTGCTGACTTCAAGCTCTCTGGATAGATATCCAGTAGTGGGATAGCTGGATCGTATGGTAGTTCTATTTTTAATTTTTTGAGAAATCTCCATACTGTTTTCCATAGTGGCTGCACCAGTTTGCATTCCCACCACCAGTGTATGAGGGTTCCTTTTTCTCCACAACCTCTCCAACATTTGTCACTTTTTGTTTTGGTTATTTTTGCCATTCTAACAGGTGTAAGGTGATATCTTAGTGTAGTTTTGATTTGCGTTTCCCTGATGATTAGTAATGATGAGCATCTTTTCATGTGTCTATTGGCCATCCATCTGTCTTCTTTGGAGAAATGTCTGTTCATGTCCCCTGCCCATTTTTTGATCAGGTTGTTTGATTTTTTGTTGTTGAGCTGTGTGAGTTCTTTATATATTATGGAGATTAACCCTTTGTCAAATATATAACTTATAAATATTTTTTCCCAACTAGTGGGGTTTTTTTTTTTTGTTTCAATCTGGTTTTCCCTTGCCTTGAAGAAGCTCTTTAGTCTGATGAAGTCCCATTTGTTTATTCTTTCTATTGTTCCCCTTGTCTGAGGAGATATGGTGTCCAAAAAGATCCTTTTGATACTGATGTTAAAGAGTGTACTGCCTATATTTTCTTCTAGAAGACTTATTGTTTCAGGTCTAATCTTTAGGTCTTTGATCCATTTGGAGTTTATTTTTGTGAATGGTGAAAAAGAATGGTCAATTTTCATTCTTTTACATGGGGCTGTCCAGTTTTCCTAGCACCATTTGTTGAAGAGACTTTCTTTTCTCCATTGTAGAAAATGGATGCTTAACACTGCCATTTTATCTCTTGTTTTCTGGTTCTCTTGCATTTCCTTTGTTTCTTGTCCCATGATTTTTGGACTACCAATTCAGGTAGGTAGATTTCTATATTGGCTTTCTTCTTATTTGTAATTTCTGTCTTTATTCTTGGTATTTGTTTAGTGGTTACCATGTGGTTTGTATAAAACATCTCATAGATGAGATAGTCCATTTTCTGATAGCCTATTTCCTTAGATTAAGCCGTTCCATCCCTTCCCTCTTCCCCTTCTAGGTTGTTATTGTCAGATTTTTTTTCCTTCTTGTGTTGTGAGTTTGTGGTTAAAATGACAAGATTATATTTATTCTTGGTGTTTCCCTTCCTTTTATCTTTAATGTTACACTTAGCCTTTGCTAACCTGTTCTGATGGAGAGCTGCAACTTTCTGATTTTGTCTTTCTACTTATCTCCTTTGCTCTGGGTTTTGTAACCCCTTTCCTTTTTTTTGTTTTTTCAGGTATTAGGGTCTTCCTGAGTGTTTCTTGTAGGGGAGGTCTTGTGGCAATGAACTCCCTTAACTTTTGTTTATCTGGGAAAGTTTTTATTTCTCCATCATATTTGAAGTATATTTTTGCTGGATAGAGTATTCTTGTCTTCAAGTTTTTGTGCTTCAGAGTTTTGAATATATCATTCCACTCTCTTCTAGCCTGTAAGATGTCTGCTGAGAAATCTGCTGACAGCCTTATGGGGGTTCCTTTGTAGATTATTTTCTTCTGCCTTGCTGCTGTTAGTATTTTCTTTTTGTCACTGACTTTTGCAAGCTTCACTACTATATGCCTTGTGGTGTGTCTTTTTACATTGATAAAGTTTGGAGATCTATTAGCTTCTGTCACCTGGAATTCTGTCTCTCTCCCCAGGTTTGGGAAGTTCTCAGCCATTATTTCTTTGAACAGGCTTTCTGCCCCATTCTTCTCTTTTCCCTCTTGAATACCTATAATCCTTATGTTGCATTTCCTAATTGAGTCGGATATTTCTCAGAGAGTTTCTTCATTTCTTTTTAGTCTTAGTTCTCTCTCCTCCTCTATCTGCAGCATTTATACATTCCTATCTTCCAAATTGCTAATTCTGCCTTCCATATTATCAACCGTACTGATCAGAAAGTCAAGATTTTCCTTAATCTCCTCCATTGTGTTCTTCATCTCCAAAATTTCTGATTGGTTCTTCTTTATAGCATCAAGCTCTTTTGTGACATAGCTCCTGAACTCGTTGAGTTGTCTATCTGTATTCTCTTTTATCTCATTGAGTTTTTTAATGATGTCTATTTTGAATTCATTGTCATTTAGGTTATAGATTTCAGAGTCTTTGGCATTGTTTTCTGGGTACTCATCATTTTCCTTCTGTTCTGGAGATTTAATATATTTTTTCATACTGCTTGATGGTGTGGATTTGTGCCTCCTCATAGAGATAGAATTTAGTTACTGCTTGCACTTGCTGCTACTGGAGTGAGGTGGGGAGCAGCTGTGTAATCTGCACTGACCAGGATCCCTGTCAGCTGTTGCTGACCAGACTTTGGTCCCTCCTTGTGGTCACAGTGGCCCTGTGGGGTTTCTCATCTGCTGTGGGGACAATTGCCAGGGGACCTCATGTTGCTGGTGCCTACTGTCATAGACTGCCTAGATGCGCTCTCTCCTTACGGTCTGCAGCAGTGTTATGGGCTTTCACAGTGGCTGGGAGCAGGTTCACCTAGACTCGCAGCTCTGCCATCTTCAGGGCCCACAAGATCTCATTGTCCACTTTGGGCCACAGCTGAGCTATGGGTATCTATTGCAATCTGTGGTTAGCTGACCCAGCTGTGCTACTTCTGCCTCAGGGCCTTCCAGCCTTGTAATTGCCTGGTGGGGCCTCTCCACTAAGGCTGCACAGGGGCTTTCCCTGTGGCTGCTGCGGGACTGTGGATTTTCCCCCTGGACCACGGAGCAGTCTTGCTGGGGCTCCAACTTGCCATTGCCCAGTCATACGGTCTCTCTGGGGCTCCTTTGCCCCCTCTGGGCCAGAGCAGGAGTTTGCGTGTTAGAGGCGGCTGGCAGGTGGCTGCGTCAGGCGGGGTTCCTCCTGTCCTAGGGCCTCCCAGTGTTCTGAATGCTGGGTGGGGACTCTCTGCTAATGCTGAGTAGAGGCTTTTCCTGTGGCTGCTGTGGGACCATGGATTCTCCCCCCTGGACCTTGGAGCAGGCTCTCTGGGGCTCCAACTTGCTACCGTCCACTCACATGGACTCACTGGGTCTCCCTTGGCCCCTCGGGGCCACAGCAGAAGCTTGTGTGTCAGAGGTGGCTGGTGGGTTGCTGCCTCACCTGGGATTCTCCTGCCATGGAGCCTCCCAGCGTTCTGAATACTGGGCCAGGCCTCTCCGCTAATGCTGAGTAGAGGCTTTCCCTGTGGCTGCTGTGGGACTGTGGGTTTTCCCACTGGGCTAAGGAGCAATCGCAGGGACCTTAGATATGGCTGTAGTCACCTGTTTCCACCATCACTCTGCCAATGTGCGCACATGCCCACCCTTGGTGCTGTGGAGATGCTTTGAGCGTGTCAGCTGATAGAAAGTCGCTTGCAGGTACTAGGCTGTCTGGGTGGGGGTCAGAGAGTTTTCACCTATCTCCACCTCCTCCCAGGGGGAAGTCCATCCACCTTCCGATGTATAGCAACATGGGTCTCTCAGGCCTCCTGAGATGCTGTGTGGATATCCTTAGTTGACCGGAGAATGTCCAATTAGTTGTAGTTCAAAGGGGGAGAGACAAAGAAAACTGCTCACTCCGTCATGTTGCTGACATCACTCCCATCCATGAGACTTTTTACCCTAAACTGCTGTGATTACATAAGCAAACAGCAGATAACCTTTACACAAGTTTATGAACTGTTTCCTCCATGCTGCCATAATCCTGTTGCTTTTTTCAGCAAGGTAATAAAACAGTTTAATGAAACCAATAAAAATGATGCCCCTGCAAAAGGCTGGTAATCCTCAGCTTCAACATAAGGCCATGAAGTTCTGGGTTACTGAGTAAGAGACTTAATTGGCACTATATTAGATGCAAGAGGGGTTCCCCAGTGCTCTGAGATGGTGACAGAAGCATATTAAGAGCCACAAATAAAAACAGCAGCATAATTAAAATACAATATAAAAGCTAAGAAGTTCAAACTTCAGCTTGTTCTATTGTTCATCCTGAGGCCTCTTGACAAGAAGAGTGCCAAAAGTTTTGCTTTTTGAAGAAATCTCATTTCAATGTTTTAAATTAAATGCAGATGATTTTTGTGGAATTAGCACAATTTTGAAGTAATAAGAACTATGCTTCTTTGATTTACTTCTTCCTTGAAGATTTTTCTCTTTTATTAATCTGGCAGATCTATATTATTTTACTGGCAGCAGTTCCTGAATCTAGTCCCAGTGGTTTGTAGGGATCCAGGGGTAATTGAAAGGGACACAAAGACCTCTGTGTGTATCAAAATAGGTGCTTTTGTGAACTACATAAAATCTACTATTCTGTGAAATCCAGTTAGGACCCTGATTCAATCCTGACTCACGAATTTCACAGGATTTTATTAGCCCCAATATTAGATTATCTTCTTTTATTTCTTCTTAGTTTTGTCTATGTCCTATCATCAGTGCCACACACATAACTAAAAGGGCAAGAGGAGGAGAACCTGATGCTTACCCGGTTTAGGAATCTTGTCTTCTTTGATGTGTCATGATTTACACCACTGTTCAGTCCTCTGCATTTTCCCCCCATTTTTTAACTGAGGCAAAGAATACATAAAATGAGGTATATAAATTGAAATGTACAGTTTAATAAAGTGTTGCATTCATATACACTTGTGTAACTACCATGCAGTCTAAGATGTAGAACATTTCCAGAAAGTGTCCTTATGCTTCTTGCTCGTTAATCCCACCATCCCAGAGGTAACCATTATTCTGACTTCTCTACATACAGAATGTATTCCTTTGTATCTGGCTTCTTTCTCCCAACACCATGGCTGTGAGATTTATCCAAGTTGTTGCATATATTAGTAGTTTGATTGTTTTTATTGCCACCCCATAACCCATTGTTTGAGTCCACTACATTTTATTTATTTATTCTCCAGTTGATGGATTCTTTCTAGTTTTTGGCTTTTATGAGTAAGCCTACCCTAAACATTCTTGGATACATCTTTGGTGGACATAAGCATTCACTTCTCTTGGATATAAAGCTAAGACTGGGATTTCTAGATCATGGGACAGGTATAGGTTTAGTTAACTAGTTACTGACAGTTTGAAACTTCTAATTGGTCTCTACTCTCAGCAACATCTAGTATTTTTCTCTTTTAATTTTAAAATAATTATAGACTCACAGGAAGTAGCAAAAATCATAGAAAGGAGCCTCACATACACTTTAACCAGTTTCCTCAATGTTTACATGTTACATAGCCATAGTACAATATTACAATCAGAAGACTGTCATTGATACAATGTGTGTGTATAGTTCTACATCATCTTATCACATATGTATATCTGTGTAACCAACACCCTAGTTAAGATACAGAACTATTCCATCACCACAAAGATCTCTCTCATGCTATCCCTTTATAGACACACCCAATGCTTTTTCCTCCACCATCCCTCATTCTTGGAATCCACTAATATGTTCTCCATCTCTATAATTTTGCCATTTCAAGACTGTAATATAAATGGAATCACACAGGAGCAACATTTTTAGATTAGTTTTTTCACTCAGGATAATGCCCTTGAGATCCATCCAGTTTATTGCATATATTAGTAGTGGTTCCTTTTTATTGTAGTGTTGTCTTCCATGACATGACATGACCTCAGGGTCTAGGGCATTTGTCCACTGGAGGAGAGAAGCTATGGTTGCACATGATAAATATAGTCTGACTGGATAATTTTCATCAAAATCTTACAGAAATCATAACAAATGAGGAAAGAATGATGATGATACTGGTGATGATAATCAGAATATACTTACTTGAATAAAAATCTTCCATTGAGTTGTTCCCAGCGTCCTCATCAAGAAACAGGTCTAACTGTCATGCAAGTCCATTTTACCAACGTTTTTGGCGTTTTCTAGGAATAAAGCTCAAGAATGAGCAGTGAACAGAGACTCCCAAGTGAGATATCAGGTATGAGTGTGCCTCAGCTTACACTAGATTGCGGCAAGGTTTATTAAGTAAAAACAATGTGGAAACAGCAAATTTATCAGTTTGATGAGACATACTCTGTTACATAGGTGCCTTCATATTTTATTTCTTTGTATCAACAACAAATCCATGAGAAAGGTGTTAGTATTGTTGCAGTTTAAAAATGAGGAAATTAAAGCTTTCTTGATTTTGTTAATGTGGTGTATCTCATTGATTGATTTGCAGATGTTGAACCATCCCTGCATCTCTGGAATAAATCCCACTTGATTGTGGTGTATGATCCTTTTAATGTATGTTTTATTCAATTTGCTAATATTTTGTTGAGGGTTTTTACATCTATGTTTATCAGTGACTTTGGCCTGTAATTTTCATTTTTTTGTGTTGTTCTTGTCTGAGTTTGGTATTTGGGTAATTTTGGCCTGATAAAATGAGTTAGAAAGTGTCTTGGCCTCTTCAATTTTTAGAATAGTTTGAGGAGGACAGGTATTAAATCTTCTTTGAATGTTTGGTAGAATTCACCAGGGAAGTGGTCTGGCTCTGGACTTTTGTTTTTGGGAAGGCTTATGTTTACTATTTCAATCTTTTTACTTGTGATTGGTCTATTCAGATTCTTCATTTCCTCTTGATTCAGTTTTGGAGGGTTATATGATTCTAAGAATTTATTCATTTCTTCTAGATTATCCAAATTGTTGACATATAGCTTTCAATAGTGTTCTCTTATAATCCTTGATATTTCTATCATGTCCATTGTAATTTCTCCTCCTTCATTTCTGATTTTATTTATTTGAGTCTTCTCTCTTTTTTTTAATGAGTAACTAAGAGTTTGTCAATTTTATTTATCTCTTCAAAGAAGTAGCTCTTAGTTTCATTGATCCTTTCTCTCGTCTTTTTAATCTCTATTTCATTTATTTCTGCACTGATTTTTTAATTATTTCCTTCCTTCTACTGGCTTTGGGCTTTGTTTCTTCTTTTTCTAGTTCTTTTAGGTATAGTGTTAGATTGGAGATTTTTCTTATTACTTGAGGTAGGCCTGTATTGCTATATATTTACCTCTTGGTACTGCTTTTGCTGCATCCCATATGTTTTGGTATATTGTGTTTTCATTTTCATTTGTCTCCAGGAATTTTTTGGTTCTCCCTTTGATTTCTTCATTGATCATGTGGTTGTTCAGTAGCATGTTGTTTAGTTTCCACATATTTCTGACTCCCAGCTTTCTTGTCATTGATTTCTAGTCTCATACCCTTGTTGTCAGAAAAAATGCTTGATATGATTTCAATCTTCTTAAGTTTATTGAGGCTTTTTTTCTTTGCCAACATATGGTCTATCTTTGAGAATGTTCCATGTCCACTTGAGAAGAATGTGTATTCCACTGCTTTTGTATGGAATGTTCTATATATATCTATTAAGCCCGTCTGGTCTAGTGTTTCACTTAAGGCCACTGTTTTCTTGTTGACTTACAGTCTGGATGATCTATCCTTTTATGTAAGTGTGGTGTTAAAATCCCCTACTGTTATTGTGTTGCTGTCAATTTCTCCTTTTAGCTTTGCTAAAGAAACATTTTTTTTGAAGAAGAAGATTAGCCCTAAGCTAACTGCTGCCAATCCTCTTCTTTTTTCTGAGATAACATACATGCCCATCTTCCTCCACTCTATATGTGGGATGTCTACCACAGCATGGCTTGCCAAGCAGTGCCATGTCCACACCTGGGATCCGAACTGGCGAACCCCAGGCCACTGACGCAGAATGTGTGCACTTAACCGCTGTGCCACCAGGGTGGCCCAGGAACTTTTTTAAAGGAACATTAGGTGGTAAATGCCAGAGCTGCAATAATAATAAAAATCCCTGGGATTTTTTCTTTTTTGCAGGGAAAGATTTGCCCTGAGCTAACATCAATTGCCAATCTTCCTCTATTTTTTTTTATCTTCCCAAAGCCCCAGTGCATGGTTGCATATCCTAGTTGTAAGTCCTTCTAGTTCTTCTATGTGATCCATTGTCACAGCTTGGCAACTAACAGGCAGGTGGTGTTGTTCCATGACCAGGAAGTGAACCCAGGCTGCCAAAATGTTGAGAGTCCCAAACTTTAACCACTAGACTGTAAGGGCTGGTTTGGGATTTTCCCCATATTGCAGCAATACTCCTTTTTGTGACATTGTATCAGGAATAGTGGTAGTAGGCAGCTATTTCATAAAGATGTTTGGATCTAACAGAATTACTTAAATAACATTTTTGTGGAGCAGCATTTTTTAAAAAAAGTACTTGAAGCATGATATAAACCACTAATTTTTCTTGTAATAATCTCATTGATTCAGTAAATAATTTTATTTTCATCACTTTTGGTCATGTGGACTTTCCCCTTGTTTCTAACTGTAGTAGTCTAAGCTGTATGCTTTTGCGGCACTTTAAACCAGGGCATTTGATTTTTCTAAGCACTACTCACAGGATCAATAGTACCTGCACCCTATGAGAGTCTGCAAACATAGCTGTTGTTCAATAAATGCCTATGGAACAAAAGATCCATACTCCTGAAGGAATCCCCAGGAAGAGCATATCCCTTCCTCAGATGGAGAAATTGTCTTTTGCCACAAATGGCTGTGCCACTGTCTTTTACAATCCCTGGGCCTGTTCTAAGTACTTCAGCAACTCCCTGCTAACACTTCTCTGCATGTTTCTCAGCAGAGTGAAGGAAATAATTACAATAAGCCCTAGTCCACAACTTGTTCCTGTAATCACAGATATACCTGCTCTCCTTGTGTTGTCTGCAATATCTTGCCTTAATTAAAGGATGGAGAGTTTCCTAATAACATTAGTCTAGAAGAACTGCAATCAGAGAATTTTAAGAGATAACTTAAAGAACTTAAAGAGTTTTTAACTCATGTTCAGGTATCAATCTTATAGGTAATCCAAGACTGATTTCTTAGAATCCTTCAGGGTCTTACTTTTCCTTCCATCATGAATTAACGATTTCTGTCTTCAATCCTATTCTCACTGATATTAGTTTCTGTTTTCATTCAGTCCAGCAAGGTTTGGGTTTTAGGTGTAGTAAATGGGGATGAGTGGAGTAGGTGGTCTTTCTTCTCCCATGAAAATGTTCCAAAGGTGGGAAACTTTTGCAGAATTTCTGGGTTTTATTTTTATTTTTAAACAAAGAGCAAAATTCTTATACTATGATAAATTCTAGTTTCCAGATTGTAAATCGTAGGTGGAAATTTCTCAGGTTGCTTGACAGCATAAACATATGCAGGCTTCTTCTGTATGAAGAAAAGAGTAGATGGCTTCCAAAAATGGGAAAAATAGCCATACACTGTGCCAAACAGCATTCCAAATTTGTCAAATTTCTGCTCTGAAGCCCCTTGAAAGGCCAATGCTCTAACACGTTTTGTTAAGACAAACCCCCAATCAGTTAAACCAACACTCAGAGGATCCGGGATTCCTAAAATAGGGTTTGTGAAATCATTTTGCATAGATCAGAGGGTACTGGATCTCTAAATCTGGAAACATGTATTTATGTGTGTGTACATCTGGGGCATATAGACAAGAGTTCAGAGAGGAAGATTATTAAAATACAATAATTTCTTCTTAGCTTTGAGTTGATCATGTAAAAATTAAATTAGCAAGTGACTTGAGCTATTGTATAAAACAAAGTCGCACAGAATAAATCCTATAATCTTGAGATCCAAGTGAATAGGACATTTTTCATATGCATCCAGTGTCTTTATTAAAATGAAAAGCTGTTTTCAAGGGAAACATTTTTGCTGTTTGAGAAGTATAATGAGAACAGGATGGAAGAAATAAAAGAGTGATGATCCAAGGTTCTATGGCTGTATTAACTTTATTTTCCAAATAAATTAAAAGAAAGCAAAGGAAGAAACAAAGATTAAATTAGAAGGACTGGAGTATTTAAGTGTATCAAGTAAGAGAAAGGTAGGAGATGAAGAAAAGGAGAGGGCAGTACCTAGGAATAGGTCCTGCTCCTGTCAGATATTCAGTGATAATTAGCAATAATGAGAGAGTAGTCCATGCCAAACGTCAAGCAAGGGCCTCAGTAATTCCCAAAGCACCTCTCACGAGGCTGCTTATCAAAGTCATTAGCATTCAGAGATTAAGAATTCCTTTTTCGTTTTTGTAGAAGAGCAGGTAACCAGTTAGGTGGGGCTAATGTTTCTAAGTGAATTCTGTTACATCATACCTAAAGAGAGCAAAAGGATGGCAGGACCAGGTGTTAGCCCTTAAAGGGCTTCTATGGCACCACATTTTATTTCATTTTTAAAAAACTAGTTTTAATACTTAGGCTTTTATCTACAGCTCAAAAATTACAGAAACTGGTAGGAAAATATTGAAATGCTCTCCCAACAGTGTGGGGTTCTCTTCTTCCTCTACTTCATTCTTCCCTATCCTCACCCTTACTGGATAAGGGATTTTTTAGCATAACAACACATTGCAGGATTTGCCTGGTGGCTCCTCAACTGACTGTGACCTTGGCATCTATAGGCATTTGGGAAATAAACCCTTGTTCTAGGTCTGCAGCTCTAACTTCAGGGAAATATGTGAACCAGGCTGTGTAGGCCTGGAGAGGCTGCGAGGGAGCAGTGAAGACCATGTGTATGCCTGAAGCTCTGTGGTCATGTGGCCCATTGTACAACACTGAGACTGACAGCATGTACCTGTCACAATGAGTGTAGGTGCTGCTTGAAAAAAAGAGTCTTTTAAAAAGACCAGGGAGTGGTCTTTTTCACCTATCCAGACTGGACTATATGCAGAACTGTTCCAGCCTCGTGTGTACATAAGCTTTGCTGTGCATAACTTTGGCCTAGAAGGGATGCAGTTAAGGTCTGATGTGGTGCTCACTCCCTCAGATATTAGCTTCCAGAACTGTGCACTGACTTTCTTCTCTGTACTTTCAATAAGTGAACCTTGTATGATTTACCCAAGGCCATGTGTCTGCTCCTTCCATCAATCCAATCCTGCTCTTGACAGTTGTCAATATGCTGGTTACCCACACACTTGCGTTTCTCTAAGAAAGGCAATAAACATTAGCAAGAGAGAGGTTGGCTTGTCTTGTTGGTACTCTGCTCTGAAGAACATGAGGGTCCACATTCTTTCCTGGAATGGAGCCAGGAATATATCTCCCTAGCCAGGCTCATACCAGGAAATAGATGTCCTGGGCCTCAACTCCAAAAATTAAGGGCAATACGGAGTAGAAACCCTGAGAGGAAGTTTGAATTGTAAAAAAGCAGAGGGGGAGCAAGGTCAAAGGGGAGGGAATTCCAGGCACCCCTCAGAGGCTGGTTGTGAATTTAGTTCATCCTGATGGAAATGGTAAGAAATATTTCGCATTATCCTCTAACCCCTATAAGTGTTCATGTTAATCTATAGATTATCTTTCTAGTAAGTCACTGAGCCAGTATTTTCTTCAAGATGTTGGAGACAAAATTAAATTAGAAAATATTAATCAGTTCTATATACTCTAGTAGGTTACCTTTCTTTGGCCTAAATAACTTTTTCGAAGTGTGGACATTTCTAGGTTTTGAAGGGTCATCCATATATTTCAAAATTTAGATCCTCATCCAAATACTGATCTTAAGCTTTTACTCTGTAAGTAAATGACACTTTTTAAACCAGCATCTACACTCATTGTGACAGACTCAGCCAGCATTTGGCTTCATGCTTTAAGTATATGTTCTCTGCTGCTTGTTTCCTTTTTCACATAATGATCTGTCCAGATCTCTAGGACTCATCCAATCCCTTGGTGCAGTGCAGTACCCAGCTCTAATTTGGCACTTGCTCTTCAATATGTTAGGATATCCAGCCTTTCTGCGGAAACACATATTGCTGCTATTTAGAATTGTTTTCAATTGGCAGATTCCACAAGACCAAAATCAGGCTTTTGCTGAGAAGATAGTATTGCTCAAAACAGAATTCTTTTGAAAGTGCCCAAAATGTGGATTCTAAAGACAGTCCTCCCACAGTATCTTAGAATTATTGCCTCACCAGGAAGGATATTTTGGTGGGCTTTTGCAGTGTTGACATCTCTGGCAAGTTTTGGATGATCCCCACAGAGGAGGCCGTAAGTATTTCTTCTGAGGCTAGTCTTTAAGATAGTTCCCCGGGGCAGCCAAGTTGCTGCTTCGTCCCTCATATATACGTTAAAGTTGCCTTGATGAAGTGGTGAGCAAATTCTTGATTATTACCAATTTTCTCATTTTCTTCAGGATAATGGCTTTACATCGTTTTGGTATAAAATTATCTCTACGTATTTTTGAGGGCATGGAAGATAAACTGTGTTTATAAATTGCCAGTTTTCCACAGAGATAGATATCAAAGTCAATTCATTTTCTTTTGTTACTATGTTCAATGCACACATGCCATGGGGTTGCCAAAACAATAAGTATACACTGTCCTCAAAAACTTGTAGTCTGATGGGAAAGAGTTATGTAGATGACATCAGAAGTGTCGAAGAAGATAAGCAAATTTCTGGGGAAAAAATTTTCATGGATTTTGTGTGTGTGTATGTATGTGTGTACATGTGTGTGTGTGTGCATGTATATGCATACATGCACTCCTTTGCTGGGGGTAGGGCTGTTGAAGATGATATGGAAGGGAAAGACTTAAGCTCTTCTGAAGGATGGATGATGTTTTACCAGATGAAATTGGGGGAAAAGGGCTTTTCAAATCCAGAGAGCAGTGTGGGTTAAAGCCAGGAATGGGAGAAGTATGGTTCTAGAAATTGCATTTTGTTTATCCTCATGACCTTCACGGAATTGCCTCATTACATACTGCAAAACTGAAATTAAATATCCTCATCAAACACACATGAAGAAGGTAATGAAATGGAAGTGGAAATCAGTTTTTCCAATTCTTATACTACCTTCACACCAAATTTCCAAGGGAATTATGTGAGTTGTCCCAACAAAAATTTAAAGGCAGTATTAAGCCATATGCTGGGCTCTCTGGGGCCAGCCTTGGTCCAGTGGTGAAGGAAAGAGAGAAGTGAGGTAATATTTATGCTTTATCTTTCTACCAGATGCCAGATACTTATGGATATACTTCCATTAAATGCTCATAACAATTGATTTTATAGACTTCAGGGCTATGATTCAAAAGATTAGCTTTATTTTAATGCTTTTCCCCAGAAAAAATCCACCAAGTAAGGATAAATGAACTTCATCTGTTCATTTTAGTTGAGAATTGAAGGGTAAACAGGCTTGCCCTAGATAGACAGGGATGGAATGCTTCTGGCTAAGGGAGTTGGAGGATGCAAAGGGATGGGAGAGGCATATGAGGTCAGACAGCCAGGGCCATATCAATGTGCAGGTAACACTCATTCATTCATTTATCAATTCATTCATTGCACAAATATTTACTGAGCTCTTTCAACGTGTAAGACACACTGCCCTGTGGTCTCAGGATACAACAGTAACAAGATAGACCAGATCCCTCTTCTCACAGACCTTACATTCTTGTGGGTAGAGGCACACAAATGAAAAACAAATGAAGAAAGAGAAGAAAATATCAGATAGTGGTGGTAAGTGCTACACAGAGAATTATAAAAGACTAACAAGTATAACTAGATGGCTATGTTAGATTGGACTGGATGGTCAGATGGTCAAGGAAGGTAATACTTCAGCTGAGCTCTGAATGACAAAATCAAAATAAAATAAAAACCTAGCAAAAAAAACCCCCATCTGATGTGAAAATTAGAATAAATAGAATACTGGTGCTATGTTCCTGAAGTTAGAATCAAACTGTTGTGCTCTAGGAACATAAGAAGGCTAGAGTAGCTGGAGCATAGTGAAAAAGGAGAGAGGGAGGTGAGCTGAGGCCAGGTGAGAGGCAGGGGCCAGATCATTTATGGGTTTGTGAGAAGTTTGGATTTTATTCTAAGGGTAATGGGAAGCCACTGAAGAGTTTTAAATTAGAAATGATCTGCTATAACATTTTAAAAGATTTTTAAAGACTTCTCTGACTCCAATGTGGAGAGTGACACTAAAGGCTCAGGAACAGAATCAAGACCAGCTGGAGATGATTGCTGTATGAGAGAGAGTTTTGTCTTGGACCTATATGATTGCTTAGGAGGTTGTGAGAAGAGGATGGGTTCAGATATGAAGCATTCATGCCAATAAAGACGTATGCAAAAACCTGAGAGACAGGACAATATAAGGAGCGACAAGTTGCCAAGTATCTGGATCACAAGCATTTGTGCAGCAAGATATTTCTTGCTTCCTGGCAAAGAGCTTCTTTATATCCCTAACTTTTCTAAGATATTGATAACCTTTGAAGTTCTGAAAGGGGCTCATAAAATTAAAAAAAAATTGACGGCATCAATGTGCAAATAGTGATTGAAAACTGGGCACTACCTTCATAGATAGGTGAGCAAAGTTTCATCTAAATCCTACTGAAGGGAAATTGTGTAACAGCCAATTTCTCCATAATGTTCCACAAAATATTAGAATAAATGTAGGCAGCTACGAGTATTTTATGCACTGCATAATGTCCCTTGACAGAAGCACAGCTTCAATTTTCCTCTCCTGCTCTCCCAAAGCCACAGAGCATTTGTGCAATTTTAAGACACATTCAGCAATGGAAGTAAATCAATGGAAATCTGAGACTCATTGAATTTTGTTTTCTTTGAAATCTTCCATTTTAAGTTAATGCAAGCTTGATATAAATCAAGACAGCTATTATAACAACATACATTTTACTTAATTACTATCAATTAAAAATGATTTTAGAGTTCTTGTCAAGATGGCGCTGTGAGCAGATGTTGAACTCACCTCCTCCCACAAACACAACCCGATTACAACAATTTTAGGAAGAATCACCCTGGATTGAAAACTGAAAACTGGATACAAAGAACCCCCACAACAAGGGACAGTCCTGACGAAAGCAGAATAGGCAGTAACTCCGGCCAGAGAGGAAAAATCCACCTTTGGGACCAGCAGAGCTTCTCAGGTGGCCAGGTGGGAGCCAACCTAAGGATATCCAGATAGCATCTCAAGATGCCTAAGAGTCTCGTACTACTATACATTGGAAGGTGGACGGACTTCCCCCCGGGAGGAGGTGGAAATAGGTGAAAACTCTCTGACCCCCGACCCCTAACCCCGGGACAGCCTAGTTTCTGCAGGAGGCTCTCTTCCAGCAGACTCCCCCATAGCATCACCACACACCAAGGGTGGAAGTGTGCACTCACCAGCGGAGCGACAGTGGAAACAGGTGACAACAGCCCTACTCAAGCTCCTGGCAATTACACCTAAGCCCAGGGGGAATCCCCAGGGTCCAGCCCACAACACCACTGCAGACCACAAGGAGTGAGTGCGTCTAAGTGGGCTGCAACAGTAGGCATCAGCAGCCTGAGACCCCCCTTGCGATTGCCCCCACAACCAATGAGGGACCCCACAGGACCACTGTGACTACGAGGAGGGGTCCAGGTCCAGTCACTAACAGCTGACAGGGTTTCTGGTTGGTGCAGTCTAAACAGCTGCCCCCACACACACACCAGTCACAAGAAGTGGAAGCAGCGACTAAACTCTATCTCTATGTGGAGGCACAAATCCACGCCATCAAGCTGGGTATGAAAAAATATATTAAATCTCCAGAACAGAAGGAAAATGATAAGCACCCAGTAAACAATCCCAAAGGCAATGACATTTATAACCTAAATGATGATGATTTCAAAACTGCCATTATTAAAAACTCAACGAGTTAAAAGAGAATTCAGATAGACAACTCAATGAGTTCAGGAGCTGTGTCACAAAAGAGCTTGACACTACAAAGAAGAACCAATTAGAAATACTGGAGATGAAGAACACAATGGAGGAGACTAAGAAAAATCTTGACTCTCTGAACAGTAAGGTTGATATTATGGAGGACAGAATTAGCAATTTGGAGGATAGGAATATAGAAATGCTGCAGACAGGGAGGAGAGAGAACTAAGACTAAAAAGAAATGAAGAAACTCTCCGAGAATTATCTGACTCAATTAGGAGATGCAACATAAGGATTATAGGTATACCAGAGGGAGAAGAGAAGGAGAAGGGGGCAGAAGGCCTGTTCAAAGAAATAATAGCTGAGAACTTTCCAAACTTGGGAAGAGAGATGGAACTTCATGTGACAGAAGCCAATAGATCTCCAAACTTTATTAACGCAAGAAGACCAAGCCCAAGGCATATAGTAGTGAAACTAGCAAAAGTCAACGATAAAGAGAAAATACTAGGGGCAGCCAGGCAGAAGAAAATAACTTACAAAGGAAACCACATAAGGCTATTAGAGATTTCTCAGGAGAGACCTTAAAGGCTAGAAGAGATTGTAATGAAATATTCAAAACTCTGAAGGACAAAAACCTGCAGCCAAGAATACTCTACCCAGTGAAAATATCCTTCAAATATGATGGAGAAATAAAAACTTTCCCAGACAAACAAAAGTTAAGGGAATTCATCACCACAAAACTTCCTCTTCAAGAAATGCTCAGGAAGAACCTCATTCCTGAAAAATCAAAAAAAGGAAAGGGGTTACAAAGTCCAGAACAAAGGAGATAAGCAGAAGGACAATAACACAAAGTAATAGCTCTCCATCAGGACAAAATGCAAAAGAACCGGAAAACAAGTGATACAATGGCAACAGTAGGCCCCCACGTCTCAATAATCACTCTAAACGTGAATGGATTGAACTCTCCAATCGAAAGGCACAGAGTGGCAGGATGGATCAAAGAACAAGATCCAACAATATGCTGCCTCCAGGAAACACACCTCAGCCCCAAAGACAAACACGGACTCAAAGTGAAGGGATGGAAGATAATACTCTAAGCTAATAATGAACAAAAGAAAGCAGGTGTTGCCATACTTATATCAGAAAAAGTAGACTTCAAAGCAAAACAGATAAAGAAAGACAAAGAGGGGCAGTATATAATGATAAAAGGGACACTCCACCAAGATGACATAACACTTATAAATATATACACACCTAACACAGGAGCGCCAAAATTCATAAAGAAACTATTAACAAAACTAAAAGGAGACATCAACAGCAATACAATAATAGTAGGGGACCTCAACACCCCATTAACACCAATGGACAGATCATCCAGACAGAAAATCAACAAGGAAATTATAGAATTAAATGAAAAATTAGATCAGATGGACCTAATAGATATATATAGGACACTTCATCCAAAAACAGCAGGTTACACATTCTTCTCAAGCATGCACGGAACATTCTCAAGGATAGACCATATCTTGGGAAACAAAGCAAGCATCAATAAGTTCAAGAGGGTTGAAATAATATCAAGCATCTTTTCTGATCATAATGCTATGAAACTAGAAATCAACTACAAGAATAAAGCTGAGAAAGGGCCAAAAATGTGGAGACTAAACAACATGCTACTGAACAAACAATGGATAATTGAAGAAATTAAAGAAGAAATCGAACATTATCTGGAGACAAATGAAAATGAAAACACACTGTACCAAATGATTTGGGACGCAGCAAAGGCAGTCCTAAGAGAGAAATTCATTGCAATACAGGCTCACCTCAATAAGCAAGAAAAATCTTACATAAACAACCTCAAACGACACCTAACAGAATTAGAAAAAGAAGAACAAACAAAGCCCAAAGTTAGTAGAAGGAGGGAAATAATAAAAATTAGAGCAGAAATAAATGATATTGAATCAAAAAAGACAGTAGAAAGGATCAATGAAACAAAGAGTTGATTCTTTGAAAAAATTAACAAAATTGGCAAACCCTTAGCCAGATTCACTAAAAAAAAAAGAGAAGTCTCAAATAAATAAAATTAGAAACAAGAGAGGAGAAATCACAACAGATACCGAAGAAATACAAAGGATCATAAGAGAATACTATGAAAAACTATATGCCAACAAATTGAACAACCTAGAAGAAATGGATAAATTCCTCGACTCATATAACCTACCCAAACTGAATCAGGAAGAAATAGAGAATCTGAATAGACCAATCACAAGTAAAGAAATAGAAACAGTAATCAAAAACCTGCCCAAAAATAAGAGTCCAGGAACAGACGGCTTCTCTGGGGAATTCTATGAAACATTCAAAGAAGATTTAATACCTATCCTTCTCAAACTATTCCAGAAAATAGAGGAAGATGGAGCACTCCCTAAAACATTCTATGAAGCCAACATCACCGTGATCCCCAAACCTGACAAGGACAACACAAAGAAGGAAAACTACAGGCCAATATCACTGATGAACATAGATGCAAAAATCCTCAACAAAATTTTGGCAAACCGAATACAGCAATATATCAAAAAGATTATACACCATGATCAAGTGGGATTTATACCAGGGACACAGGGATGGTTCAACATCTGCAAGTCAATCAACGTGATTCACTACATTAACAAAATGGGAAACAAAAACCACATAATCATCTCAATAGATGCAGAGAAAGCATTCGACAAGATCCAACATCCATTTATGATAAAAACCTTCAATAAAATAGGTATAGAGGGAAAGTACCTCAACATAATAAAGGCCATATATGACAAAGTCACAGCCAACATCATACTCAACGGACAAAAACTGAAACCCATCCCTCTCAGAACAGGAACAAGACAAGGGTGCCCACTTTCACCACTCTTATTCAACATAGTACTGGAGGTGTTGGCCAGAGCAATTCGGCAGGAAAAAGAAATAAAAGGAATCCAAATAGGCGAAGAAGAAGTAAAACTCTTGCTGTTTGCAGACGACATCATCTTATATATAGAAAACCCCAAAGAATCCATAGAAAAACTGTTAGAAACAATCAACAACTACAGCAAAGCTGCAGGGTATAAAATCAACATACATAAATCAGTAGCATTTCTATATGCTAACAATGAACTAACAGAAAAAGATCTCAAGAACTCAATCCCATTCACGATCGCAACAAAAAGAATAAAATACCTTGGGATAAATTTAACCAAGGAAGTGAAAGATCTATACAATGAAAACTACAAGACCTTCTTGAAAGAAATTGACGATGACATAAAGAGATGGAAAGACATTCCATGCACGTAGATCGGAAGAATAAACATAGTTAAAATGTCCACACTACCTAAAGCAATCTACAGATTCAACACTATCCCAATCAGAATTCCAATGTCATTCTTTACAGAAATTGAACAAAGAATCCTAAAATTCATATGGGGGAACAAAAGACCGCGAATTGCTAAAGCAATCCTGAGAAAGAAGAACAAAGCTGGAGGCATCACAATCTCTGACTTCAAAACATACTACAAAGCTACAGTAATCAAAACAGCATGGTACTGGTACAAAAACAGATGCACGGATGAATGGAACAGAATTGAAAGCCCAGAAATAAAACCACACATCTATGGACAGCTAATCTTTGACAAAGGAGCTGAGGGCCTACAATGGAGGAAAGAAAGTCTCTTCAACAAATGGTGCTGGGAAAACTGGACAGCCACATGTAAAAGAATGAAAATCAACCACTCTTTTTCACCATTTACTAAAATAAACTCAAAATGGATCAAAGACCTAAAGATTAGGCCTGAAACAATAAGTCTTCTAGAAGAGAATATCGGCAGTACATTCTTTGACATCAGCTTCAAAAGAATCTTTTTGGACACCATAACCCCTCACAGGAGGGAAACAATAGAAAGAATAAACAAATGGGACTTCATCAGACTAAAGAGCTTCTTCAAGGCAAGGGAAAACAGGATTGAAACAAAAAAACAGCCCACTCATTGGGAAAAAATATTTACAAGTTATTTATCTGACAAAGGATGAATCTCCATAATATACAAAGAACTCACACAACTCAACAATAAAAAAATCAAACAACCCAATTACAAAATGGGCAGGGGACATGAACAGACATTTCTCCAAAGAAGATATACGGATGGCCAATAGACACATGAAAAGATGCTCATCATCACTAATCATCAGGGAAATGCAAATCAAAACTACACTAAGATATCACCTTACACCTGTTAGAATGGCAAAAATATCCAAAACCAAGAGTGACAAATGTTGGAGAGGCTGTGGAGAAAAGGGAACCCTCATACACTGTTGTTGGGAATGCAAACTGGTGCAGCCACTATGGAAAACAGTATGGAGATTCCTCAAAAAGTTAAGAATAGAAATACCTTATGACCCAGCCATCCCACTACTGGCTATCTATCCTAAGAACCTGAAATCAGCAATTCCAAAAATTCCATGCACCCCTATGTTTATCGCAGCATTGTTCACAATAGCCAAGTCATGGAACCAACCTAAGTGCCCATCAACTGATGATTGGATAAAGAAGATGTGGTATATATACAATGGAATACTACTCAGCCATAAAAAGGGACAAAGTCGTCCCATTCACAACAACATGGATAGACTTTGAGGGTATTATGTTGAGTGAAATAAGCCAGATAGAGAAAGACGAACTCTGTATGACTCCACTCATAGGTGGTAGTTAACATATGGACAAAGAGAACTGATCGGTGGTTGCCAGGGGAAAGGGGGGTGTGGGGAGGGTTCTAGGGGTGAAGTGGTGTACCTACAACATGACTAATAATGATGTACAACTGTAATTTAACAAGGATGTTAACTTTCATAACCTTAATAAAAAAATGATTTTAGACTTTAAAATATGAAGAGATGGTAACAGCATTTTACCTATGTGCAATAGGATTTGATGTCATCCCACAAACTTTGGTAGTGAAATAATATCTAATTCAGATGTGTAATTTTTTTATGAAGATTTTTTCTATTTTTGGTGAGGAAGATTGGCTCTAAGACAACATCTGGACCAATCTTCCTCTTTTTTATGTAGGATGCTGCCACAGTATGGCTTGATGAGCAGTGCTAGGTCCATGCCCAGGATCTGAACCTGTGAACCCTGGGCCACCAGAGCAGAGCTCTTGAACTTAACAACTATGCCACCAGGCCGGCCCCTTCTGAAGACATTTTTTGACACTTAATTTATATTTATTCTCTCAGTAAGTTTCTGTCAATAATTTGCACCCTACAGTGAGTGGAATTTCCCCCATTACAGTTAGCTTGAAGTCAGGGCACTCAGAAGAGTTTAACTGGAATCACGGAAAAAAACAATTTGGGGAAGTTTAAGGAAAACTCTCTGAATGGATAACCATGGACATCAGGTAGGTGCTGGGTACATGTTGGAGAGATCTTCAAGAGCAGAACCGAAAAAGAAGAGAATGTCATCACCTAGACAGTGAAGGTGCAGCAAATTCAAGGCAGGAAGTTGTGGTATAAATAATGTGGGTGGTTGAGTCAGAGCCATCTCAGTGTGAGGTTTGGGGGAGTGTTATATGCAAGACAGTTTCATAATTGGTAAAGAATTAATATGGTCATTAGTTATTTTTATTTCTGAGAGGATACCAGGAAGAGAATGATTGCACAGACGTGTCACTAGAGTTTGAGAACTGCTATTCTAGAGAAAGCACAAACACCATCAGTCAGTCCAATACAGAGTAGAACCTCTGACATCAATATATACTCAGGCACACAGCTGGACCACAGCATTAGAAGGTGGCATACAATCAGAAAGTAAGTAATATATATGGGCCTGGATTCTGGAAAAATTCTTGTTAGCTTATGTTTAACTTTCTATACTTCTTATCATTAGAGTGGGAAGTTCTCAAGACCCAAGGTGAAATTGTAAACATAGGGTTAAGGTGAGCTACAAAAGTCACCAAGCTTTAGTCTGGGCATAAACATAAAAATTAATACTCTACCTAACAGTCATTTCATCCTTTTTCCTTACTAATAGATCCTGCTTTTCTTCAGAAACTGGATAGATAATTGCTTCTGGGGAACTGAACACATCCACTCACTCAAGGCTGACTCCCACTTGCTAGTCTAAATTGGTTGTGGTAATTCCACTCCCCTTGCCAGTAATTGGTTTAGAAATAGCAAGTGACCCAATTCTATTAATAAGAAGTGAAAGGTAGCGCCAGAGGAATTTGAAGCTGGTGGTACACTGAAGATAGCCATGGCAACAACAAAAACCAAATCCAGCCCCTGACTAAATTGACTCAAATTTCCAGGCATAACTATTATTTACCTCAGTCTATATGTTAAATACACAATGTCTGAAAACCACAAAATCATAAAACATAAAAATAGAGGGGAAAACAATCCCACTGTGAAAAGACAAAACAATGAATAAATCTAGACTTAGAAATGACCTGCATATTAAAATTATCAGAGAGGGATTTTAAAATAAGTATGATTAATATGTTCAATGCTCCAATATGGAAAAAGTGGAAACATGCTATAGCAGATTGAGAATTTTATCAAGAGTTAGAAAGTGTAAGAAAGAGTTAAATGGAAGTGCTAGAAATAAAAATTTACAGAGATGAATAATGCCTTCAGCAGGATTATAAGCAGCCTCCATACAGCTGAGACAAGGATTAGTAAATCTAAAGAAATTACTCAAACTAATTTGAAAGAAAAACAGTGAAATAAATAAAAACAGAGTATCCAACAGCTTGGCATTATATGGAACAGTCTAACATAAGTGTAATTGGACTCTTCAAAGGTGAAAAGAGAGAGAATGGGGCATGATAATACATGAAGATATAATGGTTGATAATTTTTTAAGAATAATGAAGGACATCAAATCACAGACCTGAGACTATTAGAAAACTACATTTAGAATGAATATAAAAAATCACTTGGATACATCATATTCGAACATCTAACAACCAAGGATAGAGAAAATCTTGAATACAGCCAGAAATTTTTAAAAACCAGAGGAACAAAGATAGCAATTACAGCAGACTTACTTCAGAAACTCTGCAAGCCAGAAGACTGTGAATTGACATATTTAAAACACTGGAAAAAAAAAAACCCACCAACATTCTGTCAACCTAAAATTCTATACCCAGCAAATGTATCTTCAGTCTTGGTCATGATGTCACCATTCCTGCATGGACAGATTTTGAAACCTTTCCTGACTGCCCTGGTCAATTCTGACCATTCCCTTCCTTCTCTGAATTTCTATAGCTCAGACCTGTGAATCACATGTTAAGAGTCTGATTCTTTCCTATAGTGTTTTGTTCTCTAGGAATCACATGTCTGGGTGTCTCCAGGAAGCTGACACTTTTCAGAAGGAGAAACAATTCTGCCACACCCACCTGTCGCAAGCTCAGTGCTGGATTCCTGGTAGGAGTGTGACAGGTTTAAATCAACTTCTTGGTTGGTTGCTTTCGACCAGGAGGTGGCACGTTCTTCTCACGTAATAATTTGAGAGGCAGGAGTCTATCTAACAGGCAAAACAGAAAAAGAGAGGACAGACAAGGCAGTTACTTCTTTCTACAGCAGATGTTGCTCTTTATTTTCTTTTAAACAGAGTCTCTCCCTGCTTCTTAGCACTCCCCACCCCACTACTCCCCCTCTACTCTCAAAGGATCTGCTTTGTTCAGTGAAATATTCGATAAATTGTTTTTTGATAGAAGGGTAAGACATTTTCTTGTTGCATCCTCCTCCTCAACATTGGTAATTCCAGAGCTGCTTTCCTTGGAGCAAGGGCACAAGTAACGTCAGCTATAGAAGGCTTGTTTTGTTGAGCGGAGTATCCAAGTTGAGGATTGCTTGTGAGACTGGAGGGAGATGAAAGGAGTTTTGCAGGGGGAGGCAAAAGAGAGACATGAGGGTTCCAGTAGTGGCAAGAACATTTGCAGTGAAGAGATTAGCAATCTAAGAAGGAGAATTTGAAAGTTTGGCTGAGGTGTGTTAAGTGACTGTGTATCCTTTGACATTACTTACATGTTAGAAGCTGGATTTATTACGAGGGGAGGGAAGACAGTAATATTGCAAAATACTGGCTCTAGCCTCACAGAGGGTGCTGAGGAGGATCAGAGGCAACCACAGGAAGCCAAACCCTCATGGACTAATTAAGTAACATTGCCATGGTGAAAATAACAGCTGCGATTCTCAGTTTTGCCAAGATCTGCCTGGACATTATGGAAAAACAACACTTTAAAAAATTGTTTAATTTTTAAAATGGGCAGGTGGAAACCTTATTTTAGCTGCCTAGTAGAATTACATTTTGAGCTGGGAGCAGCTATGCATGCTAAATTTTGCTTATCAAAATGGAAACTATAGACAGACCTTAAATGATTACTTTAGTAGTCAAATTGCTGGATGTAATAAATCAAGAGGTCTTTGTAAACACAGATAGTCTCTAAATACAATGTACTTTAAATATAAACAACAAACTGATCATTGTACTGAGAGATCACAGCTGCAATTGGATGTATTTTATTAAGCCTGTGCTTCCTTTTCCACCCATCTTCCTTTAATGGGCATTCTCCTTCCACAAGAAGTACTTGCCTGCACACATTAGGTCTGAGTGTGAGTCGTTTACTCTTGGCCAACAAACATAGCCAATAAGCAGATGCTTACAAATCTAGCTTTAATTGTCTTAAGTAAATGGGGCGGCAATAGTGCTCATTATAAAAAGATTCTTGAAGTCCACATCTGGAGCTGCTCCTGCAAAGATGCAGCCAGACCACCTAGCAGGACCCTGCTGTAGCATGCAGTGAGGCCATTGCCCAGCCACTGCTACATAATCAGTTGAGTCACCAGCTGATTTAGAAGGGAATTTTCTAGATTTTCTTTATAATGTGAGGATGCTTCTGAGCATAGTTGCTTGAGGTTATTTTCAAGGAAACGTGCAGAAACTGTGGTAGATTTCCAAACTGTGACCGCCTAATTCTTCCAATTCTACATGCAATTTTAACATGCAACTTTGCCCGCTTCCAACAAGAGATGGAGTTTGTTTCCTTCCCCTTAAATCTGCCTGGCTTTAGTGGCTCACTTTGAATAACAGAACATGACAGAAATGACATTCCGGGATTTCTAGGCCTAGGCCTTACAAGACCTCACAGCTTTTGTTTCTGCCCTCTTGGAGCCCAGAGAAACCATTTAAAGAAATCTGACTACCCTCCTAAAGAGGGAGGCCATGTTGGAAAAGGCCCTGGATGACGAGCTATTACAAAGAAAGAGAAGCTCAGCCTTGCCCCAGCCGTTCTAGCTACCCTAGTGGAGATCCCATTGACACACATGGATGTGAAGCCCTCGTGGGTTCTCCAGCCCATCTGAGTTGCTCCAGCTGTTGTCACGTGAAGCACAGCCTTGCCCCCATTGTAGAAACATGAGCAAATAAATGCTTTTGTTGTTTTCAGCTGCAAATTTTTGGAGTGATTTCTTATGTAGCAATAAATAAACAATACTGAAGTAAAGTAGCATTGTAATAATAATACAATAATGATAATTACAATGATGATGATGATATAGCAGTTAACATTTATATAGTACCCCATATGTTCTGGCACTATTCTAAACACTGTGCTCGTATTACTAATTTAGTTTAATTAAATCCCCACAATGACCCTAGGAAATGGGTATTATAACTCATTTCCATTTTAAAAAATGAGAAATTTGAGGCACAGAAAATTTAAAAGTCCAAAGTCACAAAGTAAATGGTAGAGATGGGACTATATGAACACCTCTTGGGTGCTAGGCACTGTCTCAGGGTTTTTGCATACATTATCTCTTTCAAGTCTCATGACAACCTGACTCATAATGTAAGTGTTAGTTATCCATTCTACAGATGAGTAAACTAAGGCTTGGAATCTAGTAAGTGGGAGAGCCAGCTTTTAAACCCAATGTGGGTGACTCCACAGTGCAATGTCTCTTCACTCTGCAGTGTGGAGCCCTCCGCACACACTCAGTCAGTTATTCAAAATCATCCACAAGATGTCTTCTTGAAAGGCTTTACGAATGTTAGATGTATAACAAGATGTCAACTCTCTCCACTCCTATGAAATATCATATTGTAGGTCCTTGCAGTTGGCAAGAAAAAGAAATGAAAGTCATACAGCTTAGAAAGGAAGAACAAAAACTGTTCCCATTCACAGACAATGTGATTTCCTGTATAAAAAATTTCCTAAGTACTCTGCAAAATAAGCCAAAAGAACTAATGAATGAATTTAACAAAGCTGCAAGATACAAAGTCACTATACGGAAATCAATCATGTCATACACTATCAATAAACAATTAGAAATTGAAATTAAAAAGTATCAGTTATGACAGCATCAAAAACATGAAATACTTAAGTATAAATCTTAAAAAATACATGCAAGATCAGTATGAAGACACTAAAAAACTAAAACACCAATGAAAGAAATCAAAGACTTAAATAATAGATATATCGTGTTCATGGATTGGAAGACAATATTGTTAAGATAAATATTCTCTACAAATTGATCTATAGATTAACTGTAGTTTCAACCAAAATCCCAGTAGGATTTTTTTTCTTAATCTTGTATTGAGGTAAAATTGACATGAAATTAATCATTTTAAAGTGAACAATTCAGTCACATTTAGTACATTCACAGTGCTGTGCAATCACCATCTCTATCTAGTCACAAAACATTTTCATTATCCCCAAAGGAGAACCAATCCCTACCCTTTCCCCAGGCCCTGACAACCGTCAATCTACTCTCTGTCTCTGTGGATTTGCCTATTTTAGACATTCGTAAGTGGAATCATATCATACATGGGCTTTTGTGTCTGGTTTCTTTCACTTAGCAGGTTCCTGAGTTCATCTACATTGTAGCATGTGTCAGAGCTTCCTTCCTTTTATGGCTGAATAATATTTCATTGTATGGATAGACCACATTTTGTTTATCCAGTCATCATTTCATGGTCATTTGGGCTGTTGTCACTTCATGGTTATTGTGAATAGTGCTGCAATGAACATGTATGTATATCACTGTATGATCACAACTATGTTTTAGAAAAATCTCTCCTGATGTTGTGCAGAGACTGGATTTGAGAAGGAAAAACTAATGGCAAGGAGACAAGTTAGGAGACGATTGCCAAAATTTTGAAGACATTAGTGTGGTCTGATCAAAGGCAGTGGAAATAATAATGACAATGGGGCCTGAAATTTAAGAAATGTCCTTGTAGCATTCCCACAAAATCTGGTGACTAATTAGATATTGGAGGTAGCATAAAGTAAGAGGTCTAAGGTAACTTCCAAGATTTTTGCATGGACCATAGGCTGGTATTCCACTACACTAGGGTTTTCCAACCCTGGCTACACATTGGAATCCCTCAGAGAGCTTTTAAAAAATAATGATGCACCTTCTCCTTCAGTAAAGATAAATTAAATCAGAATATCTGAGGGTGGGGACCATGCTTCAGTACTTTTTCAAGATCTTAGGTGATCCCATTTTGTGGCTAAGGCTGAGAACAGTTGCAGTAGACTATAAATTTCTTGTGGACTGGGAATGTCTAATTTGTCATTGAATCCTCAGAACCGGGTACATGTTTTGTGTTCAGTATACAAATGAAAGAAGATAGGAAAGGCGAACAGATTCTGATCAGAACAGGATCTGGACATGTTCAGCTTGAGATGCTGTGATACATCCACAAGATGATGTGTAGTGGACAGATAAGGGCTATGGCTCTAACTCCAGAGAGAGCTTTGGGCTGGAACGTAAACTTAGGGAATGTGACAATATGGTTGGTAGTTTAAGCCATAGGTTTAGGTAGAAACATGGCTCAGGAGGGCTGTATAGATTGAGAAATAAGAGGAAAAGAAAATCTAAGGGAACAGGTGAATGAATAAAAGTCTCTGAATTCAGGGCCCATAATCTTGGTCCAGAAATTGTGCTGTTTATACTTCTTCCTCTTCTCCCATCCCTCCAAAGACTAGGGCCCCACTTCCTAATAACAGACATTCTAGGTGCAATGTCCTACCTGCCTAGCTGTAAGTACTTCGACTTTCTGCAACTCAAAGTCCCAGTGGTTGCCCTACTCCCATGACTCTCTCTAGTTCCAGGTCCCCGGCTTTCTAAGTCTTTGCTGTTTAGCTGCCGTCATTTCCTTTGTTGAGTCATATTATCTAACATGATGATTATAACTGAGAGATTATAATTGAGAGATTTGGGGAGCCAATAAAGTGCTCTACAGTTTTTAAAAATATGCATATGTCTTCTTTTTGGCAAAAATTTGGTTAATGAAAACCTTATTTAATGGTAAAGTTGCAGGATACAAGATCAACATACAATAGTCAGTTGCATTTCTATACACTAACAACGAAGTAGCAGAAAGAGAAATTAAGAATAAGTCTCATTTACACTTGCAACGAAAAGAATAAGATATCTAGGAATAAACTTAACCAAAGAGATGAAAGATCTGTACACTGAAAACTATAAAACACTGTTGAAAGAAACCAAGGAAGAGACAAAGAAATGGAAAGATAGTCTGTGCTCTTGGATTGGAAGAATTAACATCTTTAAAATGTCCATGCTTCCTAAAAATACAGATTCAATGCAATCCCTATCAAAGTTCCAGATAATTTTTCACAGAAATAGAGCAAAGAATCCTAAAATTTATATTGAACAACAAAAGATCCCAAATAGCTAAAGGAGTCCTGAGAAAAAAGAACAAAGCTGGAGGTATCACACTCCCTGATTTAAAAAAATACTACAAAGCTATAGTAACCAAAATGGCATGGTAATGGCACAAAAACAAACACACAGATCAATGGAACAAAATCAAGAGCCAGAAATAAACCCACACATCTATGGACAGATAATTTTTGACAAGGGAGCCAAGAATACACATTGAAGAAAGGAGAACCTCTTTGATAAATTGTGTTGGGAAAACTGGACAGCCACGTGCAAGAGAGTGAAAGTAGAACATTATCTTACACCATACACAAAAATTAACTCAAAATGGATTTAAGACTTGAATGTAAGACCTTAAACTGTGAAACTTATGGAAGAAAACATAGGCAGTACACTCTTTGACATTGGTCTTAGCAGCATATTTTGAAGTACCATGTCTGACTGGGCAAGGGAAACAATGGAAAAAAATAAACAAATGGGACTACATAGAACTAAAAAGCTTCTTAACAGCAAAGGAAACCATCAACAAAATGAAAAGACAACATAACAATTGGGAGAAGATATTTGAAAACCATTTATCCGATATGGGGTTAATATCCAAAATATACAAAGAACTCATACATCTCAACAACAGAAAAACCAAGAACCTAGTTAAAAAATGGGCAAAAGATCTGAACAGAGATTTCTCCAAAGAAGATATACGGATGGCCAACAGGCACATGAAAGGATGTTCAACATCATTAGCTATCAGGGAAATGCAATTCAAAACTACAATGAGATATTACCTCTCTCCTGTCAGAATGGCTATAATTAACAAGACAGGAAAAAACAAGTGTTAGAGAGGATGTGGAGAGAAGGGAACTCTCATACACTGCTGGTGGGAGTGCAAACTGGTGCAGCCACTGTGGGAAACAGTATGGAGATTCCTCAAAGAATTAAAAATAAAATTACCATACAATCCAGCTATTCCACTTCTGGGTATTTATCCAAAGAACATGAAAACACAAATACATGAATATACATGCACCCCTATGTTCATTGCAGCATTATTCGCAATAGCCAAGACTTGGAAGCAACCTAAGTGCCTATCAAGGGACGAATGGATAAAGAAGATGTGGCATATATACCCAATGGAATACTACTCAGCCTTAAGAAACAACAAAATCTGGCCATTTGTGACAACATGGATGAATCATGAGGGTATTATGCTGAGTGAAATCAGTCAGAGGGAGAAAGTCAAATACCATATGATGTCACTCATAGATAGAAGATAAAAACAATGATGAACAAACACATAGAGACAGAGATTGGTTTGGTGGTTACTAGAGGGGAAGGGGAGAGGGAAGAGGGCAAAAGAGGTGATTAGGCACATGTGTGGGGTGATGGATGGTAGTTAGTCTTTGGGTGGTGAACATGATGTAATCTACACAGAAATTGAAATATAATGATGTACACCTGAAATTTATATAATGTTATGAATCAGTGTTACTGCAATAAAAAATAAATTAAAAAAAAGGAAAATCTTATTTAGATAATTTTAACCTCGTCATCATCAAAACCAGTAAATATGTGTTTTATTATCTTTTTTTTTAAGATTTTATTTTTTCCTTTTTCTCCCCAAAGCCCCCCCGGTACATAGTTGTATATTCTTCGTTGTGGGTTCTTCTAGTTGTGGTATGTGGGACGCTGCCTCAGCGTGGTTTGATGAGCAGTGCCATGTCCGTGCCGAGGATTCGAACCAACGAAACACTGGGCTGCCTGCGGCAGAGCGCGTGAACTTAACCACTCGGCCACGGGGCCAGCCCCTGTGTTTTATTATCTTTGGGAATGAAAGTGTAAAAACATGCCACTTATACATAAAAATATTACCTATTTCAAGTGTGTTTACTAGTTTTTTTTCCTCCACAAATATTTCTCTATTTATAGTCTGAAATAATCACCACTAGCTGGGTGCAAACAGTTTCCTGTTTACATCATTAAAAATAATGGTGAATTAAAATGTTTTCAAATTTAAATTTCACAAAGGTTTAGTTTTAATTTTATGTCAAAGGACCAGACATAGAAATTTCTTAAATATAAATTGACCTGATTACGGCAAAAAATATTTCTAGACAATACATCCTCTTACTAATACCTTATCGAGAAACTCCATTCATTAGCTATCTGCTATTTTGTTTTAGTGATGATTGCATTTTAAAAAATACCTTACTTTCGCTTAATGCCTGAAAGTTTGCCAAATAAATACTTTGATTTTAATGATTTGTTGAGCACTTGCTATGTTGAACAATGTAGTTGATGCTGGGAATATTCGGATAAACAGCCCATGTTTTTAAGAGTAATATGCTCTATCAGAGTTCCATTCAAGAGGCAGAACCAGTAGGACATACAGATACATCTATATTATATCTATATCTGTACCTACTATCTGATAAGGGATATATTATAGAGATTTGATCTTATGCAATTGTGGGAACTAAACAGTCTATGGGAGGCTATGCTCTATCTGAAGCTGTATCTTGGAGTCAGCAGGGCAGGCATTTGGAAAGGGCAGATGGATGTGAGGTGAGAGAAACAAGGAACACATGAGTTGTAACCTATAAGGATGGACTGAAACTCTTGTCGGTGTCTCTGCCTCTAAGCCTCCAACTTTGACAGTGGGGTGTCTTGTAGGTGAAGTTGGGGCTCTTCATCATGGAGCTTAACAAGCTCAAGGCCCAGGAGTCAGAGAAGTTGAGGGAGCCAGCAGGAACTGTGAGAGCTGAGGGATCTGTGGCCTGGCTGCTGGCCCGTAGCACCCAGGTGAGCTGGCAGATAAGCAACACTCAGCGTGAGATGCAACAGTGCCTGATGTTCTGCGCTGAGCTTGCAGGTGTAAAAGAGAAAATGGCCACTGTTTCACTTCCACCTTCCAAATCTTGCTTGATGCCTCTTATTACCCAGGCTAACCCAGGACTATGCAGGGAAGGGAATTCTGAGAAATGTCGTTCTGGCCTAGCTAAGTTGACACAATACAAATCTACCACATGTGCTGGTCCGTTCCTTAGTCATAAGACACTGACAGCGACCCTGTGAAGAAGTTAGGAAAATATATTCATTTTACTGATGAGGAAAGACATCAGGTTCTGAAAAGTCAAATGACTGCCAAGGCCCCAGATAATGAGTGGAGGGTAGAGTCAATGCCAAATCACGCATCTTTTGATTCACAACTCTGTGCTCTTCCAACTTTCCTACTGCCTGTAGACAGTGGTGCCATTCCCCAAGATTATATTGCTCCCGAGTGGTATTTATGTAGATTTGATGTATTATTTTTCCGATCTGATCTACATGAAACTGATATTGAAATCATTGGGCCCTTTGCCGCAGTAAATATGGGAGGACTAGGTAATGTTGTACTCAACGAAGAGAACACTAACAAAACTTTAAAATGATTGAAATTTTAAAATAATCGATTTTGCTTTCCTTGATTCCCTTTTTCTCCTCTCTTAGAATTTCTTCTCTGATAATTGCAAGGAGAACTACTTCAGGAATGATTTGTCTTACCTGAGTGGACTACTTGCTGGATGAAATTCCTGCCACTTGGTCCCCTCAGCGCTGACTCAGTCCATTGCAGTTGGGTAATGTCCTATTACTTCAAAAGGTCAACGTCTCAGATTTTCTAAAGATTACATTGTGGGTAGAAACAAGAAAGAAGGGGGGTGAGAGTAGTGGGTATATTCAACAATTTAATCCTCAGCGACTGAGAGCTAAACTATACAGATCGTCCAGTAGCTCATTTTCATTGTTGAAAGATGGTAACATCCAGCACATAAATCCTCGTAGCTGCAAGTTAGGTTTAATTTGGTATCAGTTACTGACCTTCTGTGGAAAGTTAAATAAAAATCATTTAGCTTCTCTTTATCTCTGCTTCCTTTTATATAAAATGGAACTAATTTTTTTCCCCACTACTTCCTACACAGACACATTGAAAATTAATTGAGTTAGTAGCATAATGTTTGGATGAAATGAGCTGTACTTCTGTAAGTGCAATCTTAGCTTTAATCTTGGCTTCCAATCAAGATTTCTGATTCTGATGAAGGTACATCCTCAAAACGCTGAAAATCAACTGCAGTCTCGTCTCCAGCCATCTTATTTGTTGCAACCATTTCAAATCACTTTTTCTTTCTTTTTAGCTTTAGAATCAATACTCATGAAGAAAGCAGCAAGTTAAATGATACTCTTTTTTAAGTTTTGAAAAATACATTAGCATTTTGGCTTGTTATACGTCTAATTCATCCTACCTGAACCATGCTTTGTGGGAAATTTCTAGCACAGTGCCTAAAACGTACAATATTTTATAAATATTAGTACCCTTTTCTCTTCATTAATCTGAAAAATATTTTTGTGCAATAAAGTTTTTCAAAAGAATCATTTATCTCAGGTAAAACAGACTTTCTTTTTGGGTTGGAAGCATATATTGTCAAACTAAACTTTTTCTTTCATAATTAAAGAATTATTGACGTTTATTTTTATTTTTTATTTCTTTGATTTATTCTAACCTACTCTATTATTTTAACTTTTGCCAGAGATGAATTGAGGGAACTGATACATTTAGTGCTGAGCAGGAGAAATCAGGTAAGAGAAATATCACACCTTTGCACTGCACCTTTTGGGGCTGTATTTTTCAAAAGTTGGGTTCTGTCATCCTAATGCAGCTGAAAATTTGATTGAGGATTTTGTTCTGGATCCAACTTTTCAGGGATAACGTATCCATCCTTGCTGTTTCCCTAGCTGGTAAATACATCTGGCTCTGAGTGTCAAGGGCACAGAATTCTCATTAAAGATACTAAAAATGTGCTTCATACTCCTTCTCAGTATGCAGATGCCCAGCCAGACACTTCACTAGCTACTTAAGGACCCATATACTGTCTGGAGAAACAACTCAACTTTTCCACAGTTTTGCTTCTCATCTGGGCAAAAAAAATATTTTTCTTAGGGAAAGGAAAAAAGAACCAAGGGCATCAGCAGTGTGGATGTGTTGGGAGCTTGTAGCATTGGAATAAATGGAAAATCACGATCAGAATTGGGAAAAGGCAGTGACAGGTTAATTTTTAGGCATGTTTCTGTCTGGCCTGAAGGAACAGTGGAAAGACATTAGAAATCAAACAAATGTATCATCCAACTCTTTAAGAAAGTCTCTTCCACTTCTGCTAGAAATGGCAGAGCTAAAGAAGGTCCAAAGAAGCCAACAAGAGGGGTCAAGGTGCAGTGAAACCACGAGGGTGTGGCCAGGCAGAAGAAAGGTTTGTCTCCCAGATATCAGTGTATTTGAGCTGGGAGGCGTAACTTGACCTTTGAGAGATGCATGTTGAGGGACAATTAAAAGGAAGGGACAATTGTAGAGGAAAGAGCAAGGATTTCTGGGGCGGAAAGAAATGGCTTCCTAGTTTTGCCTCAGTTGGACAAACAAGGTTGGAAGAGGCATTTGGACAGGGAAAATCAAGCCAGAGTTGTGGGTATGGCAAACAGGGATCTTTTAGTTCCTTCTACCTCTAAGTCTCTTCGATTCTCCAGTTGGCTCTTATTTTCCATCTGAACACAGGATCTGACTCTAACATTCAAAATAATATTTACTGTTTTCCTTTTCTTATCACTTAATCAGCTCTCCACAACAAACACTATGAGGCCAGGGCTTTGTTGTTCTCAGTAATATCCCCGGTGTCTAGCAGAGTGAAATGCATGAGACTGAAGGACTTCACGGTATCAGCAACCTCCCTTCCAGTTACTCACACAAAGCTAAGGGGTGCTCGTGGATTCACACCCTCCTGTACATTCCTGCTTCCTTCCCACTCCCCTACCCTGGATTCAAATACATTCACCATCTCACCCTTGGGTTACCACAATTGCTTTTTAGCCATTTGATGTTTTATTGCCTTATTAATTTTCCTAAGGCACCATTTTCCATAAGCACTATTTTCTGCACAATGACTCCTCATCACTTCTCTCTTATCATCTAAACTGCTTTAACCACTTATTGGGCTTACTTTCCTCGTTTATAAAACGGAAGAATTGAGTGAGATAATTCACAATAATCCCATCCTGCATTCACACTCACATGGTTCTATTTCAGTTATGATTTTTCAGAATGAGGTTTGGGAGCTTTGAAAGTGCCTGGTTAATCACCTTGAGAGAGAGAATTGGGACACATGGTCTGATGTATTTCTCTTGGAGAAGATGTGGGTCATTGGAGAATAAGAGAACAGATACACAAGCATCTGTGGTGTTGACCAAATGGCTCCTGCTGGAACAACACAGGAAGCTCCCCAGGGCAGATGGTGGCTCTATGAAAGTGGGGGATGGCACTAATAGGCGTGGGTGTCCTAATAAGAATCCGAGGAAAACAGTCCCACTCTAACCTATGGCTGGGAAAGCTCACAAGGATGTAGTTGGCCACTATTTAATTAACAGGGCACACGGTTTGATAGTTGGATTACAATTTTGAGTGTTTTTTTCTTGTTGAGGAAGATTGGCTCTGAGCTAACATCTGTTGCTAATATCTGTTTCCAATCTTCCTCTTTTTGCTTGAGGAAGATTGTCCCCAAGCTAACATTCATGCTAATCTTCCTTTGCTTTATATGTGGGATGCCACCACAGCATGGCTTGATGAGCAGTGTCTAGGTCTGTGCCTGGGATCTGAACCCACGAACCCCAGGCCACTGAAGAGGAGTGTGCGAATTTAACAACTACGCCACCAGGCTGGCCCCAAATCGTTAGTATTTTACTGACAGGGAGTAAGTAGTCCTTACTCATCTCTGTGGTATTGGCTAAATAACTTTTTTTAAGTTACAGAAAAGCGTAGAAGAGAACGTGAAGTGGATAAAGTTTTCTCTAATTTATATTTGAAGTAAATATGATAGAGCTGTCCTAATGAGGTGCCACATAGCTTCCAGTGGAGAAAGAGAGCACAGAGGACTTTAGAATCAAAAGGACATTTTGTGGTTCATCCTGAAATATCATCCACTTAAGCATGAGAAATACAAGTGGCCACTCTTTAAGTTTCTATGTTACAGTTGTCCTCAAATTTTGGGGGCTCATCTTCAGGCTCCTGGGGATTACATCTGGGTAACCAGGATTCTGGGACCAAACATGACTGACCTCCACCCAGCAGCACTGTGTCTCCACAAATTTCTTTCCCTGGAATCCCCAACATGAAGCATCTATTCCAGTCCAACTGGACTTCTGAGTGGACCCTCGGTTTCCCTAAACCTGGACATGAAGGTGATGCAGTGAGAGAACCATGGGACAGGGCATCAGAAAGAAACCTTGCAAACCTGCCAGGAGTCCAAGCATCAACTCTTAACCAGCATTATGACCTTAAGCATTCAATTATCCCTCATAAGTCTCAAGTCCTTCATTTGTCAAATGTGGGCGTTATTTCAGAAAGCCAGAGATTTTGAGGATTAAATGATGTAACATACAGGCAAGTTCTTTATACACTTTAAAGTAGTATGCTGTGTTCTCTCATCTTGTACTGTTCTCTGATTTCATGTATTTCCCCAGGGGAGACACCTTATCTTCTCATCTTGTCCTGCCTGAGACCTCTGCTGTTCTCTAGATGCTGTGGGGCAGAGAGCAGAAATTACACTGTCACACACATCCAGAGTGCTGTCTCAAATCTAAGTTTTGTGTCCTTTACTCTTTTAACTCCCCCAGTGCTTGCTGTAGCCATTTACCACAGCTGACCACTGGAAACTCACTTTGAGAACACACAGTCAATAGAAATGTTTTGAAGGTAGGATCCTCAGACTGCAGGGAAGCTTAGAAAAGACAGAGATTTTCTGACGTAGGATTTAGGGCCAGACACACAGCAGATACTCTCTTTGGATCGGAGCCTTGGATATTCTGCTTTATTTGATCACTTGTGTCAGTTGCTCACGATGTATTTCTCTTTAGGCGCAAAACAGCTGAAGGATGCACAATATTCAGAAAACAGCAAGGGGACCAAACCTTATGAGATTGTGTCACTCTGCCTCTTCATAATTGAACTACATCATATAATTTGCCATGTTTGTACACTATATTTTTTAACCCTCTTAACAAATGTTTACGTGTACAATATAGTGCTGTTGACTATAGGCGCAGTGTCGTACAGCAGATCTCTACGGTTTATTCGTCTTGCTTAACCGAAACTTTCAGCCCACTGATTAGTAACTCCCCATTTCGAGGAGACTCTCAGTCCCCAGCAACTATTATTCCACTCTTTGATTCTATGAATTTGACTATTTTGGATACCCCATACAAGTGAAATTATGCAGTATTTGTCCTTCTGTGACTGGCTAATTTCACTTAGCACAATGTCCTCTATGGTTCATCCATGTTGTCACATATTGCAGAATTTCCTTCATTTTAAAGACAGTATAATATCCTACTGTATGTATATTCTACATTTTCTTTACCCATTTTTCCATCAATGGATATTTGGGTTGTTTCCATAACTTGGCTATTGTGAATAATGCTGCAGTGAACATAGAAATGCTGGTATGTCTTTGAGATTCTGATTTCAATTCTCTTGGATAAATACGTAGAAGTGGGATTGCGCAATCAAATGGTAGTTCTATTGTTGATATTTTGAGGAACTTCCATACTGTTTTCCACGGCTGTATTTTAATGGCTTCCATACTGTATTTTAATGACTGTTATATTCCCCTGATTCATAGGTGCTTTGCCCTTGACTAATCACCTTCCAGAAGGAGACACCAGAAGGTGCCTGTAAATGTGTTTATAACTTCATGCTTATAAGATTTTTTTCTTTTGCAGTGATAGACAAACTCAGCTACAACTGCCAAGTACAAAGAAAAAATTTCAGCAAGAATGAAATAATGCCCTTTTCAGAGTGTTTGACAAAACCTACTCAATATTAATGAAAATTCAATGGTCATACAATTTTGAAAGACAAAGTTATTAAGAGCTCTGGGTGTAGGAAAGCTGATCTTACTGTTCAACACCGTGGTAGATGGACGATCCCAGCAGAGGAAGAAAGACTCGTAATGGTAGCTGTCTAGTACTTACCATTTGCCCAGGCACTAGTAGTTCTATGCTCTCTGTGTCCATTAACTCATCTCATTAATTCTTTCGACATCCTTCAAGGTAGGTACAATTATAATCCGTATTTTAGAGAAGCTAATTAACAGAGAAGTAAAGAAATGTGCCATGTCACATAGACAGCAAATGACAGATCTGGAATTTCCTCCCAGGCCTGTGCCCATAGTCAGTGCTCAGAACCACTGCTCGGTCACATTTGTAATAGGTGAGCAGATCTGAGATAAAGGCAGTTAGAGGGTCTCTCAGCTCCGGTTAGCAGGGGTCACTAATGGCTCCTATTTGCAGACTCAGACCCACGTAGCAACTGAGAAAATTCCAAGGAGGGCAAGAAGTCCATCAGCAACTCAGTGCAGTAGGTGGATGCAGAATTATCTGTTGGGGCACAGACCACGTCCCTGGAGCAAGTCCTGACTGTCCTCTGCCGTCAGTCACAATCGTAGCTTTCCCCAGGCTTTGCTCTACCGGCCCAGGCTATCGGATGAGGCTTCAGCTCAGTTGTCCAACCTGCATCTCATATTCCCGAGCCTGGGACTGCTCTGAATTCCGTCCAGCTTCTCTGCAGTCCCGGGTTTGGCCTGGTTCTTGCAAGTCATCTGAGGAGGGAAGGTGGGAAAGCCAGATCTTCCTCCCAGTGTCCTCAGTCATTGACTGGATTCTGCTATGAATAGCTCAGAACTTTGGCACCAATGTTAGCCTTTCATTATCCTGGAGGCTCAGAGCCCACCATCTCCATTTGGCCCTAGCAATTGATCAGTTAACTTGCTCTAACAATATCTAACAGGTGAATGCCATTATAGCCGCCCCTCCTATAACTGAGGTTCAATTTTCCAACCCATTGACTTCCTGTTCCCAGTGTCGCCTCTTTCCTATCAGCTTTTGTCACAGCATGCCTCACGCCCTGGCCTGCCTGAATCAGGATATAACTCCCTTTATGCAGATCCCTATGGCACAAGTACTGTCAGTTCTGTGCAGTTACTCAAGTTCCACCACCTCCAGTACCAGGACTTGACTGGGAAGATGGTGAAGCCGGTGGATGCTGATGCCACCTGGGCTCTTTCAGAAGCTTACTCTGCCCTGCATCCTGGTGACCTCACATTGGCTACGTACCTCACTCTCTCACCCTTTCCTTATCTCTTCTTCTTCATGTTTTATGGCCAAGCTGGTGATGTTAGTGACAATGGATTGTTCAGATAAACCAATCCTGGCCAATGTGTTTGACAGGGTATGAAGGACTCTTAGTGGATAATGCAGCAGCAAAAGCATTTTTAAAGTTGGGAACAATCAAACCAAATATTTGCAAGTGAAACAAATTTTAACAATATTTCTTTAAATTTGTAATATGTTTGTTGTATAACTTTAAAAGATTTTTCCAACGTATTTTAGCAGATTGCAAAAATGGACACAAATTCTTTGACACTTTTCCCATCAAGCTCTTCCCTTGAATCTGGCCTTAGCTGTGTGACTTGCTTGAGCCAATGGGACATTTGCAAACATAATGCAAGCAGAGGCTTCAAAAGCACCTGTGCGCTGGGCCTTCCTGTGGCCATTTTGAACCCTGAAATCACCATGTGAAGAAGCCTGGGTCAGCCTCCTGGAGAGTGAGAGACACGTTTAGCAGAAATGAAGAGCCTCAGCTGAGTTCCCTAGACAACCAGCCCACCATCTGCCAGACATGTGAGTAAAGCCACCCGGGACCATCTAGCCCCAGCCAAGCCACCAGCAGGTTTTAGGGACCTGCTCTACCATAGCTCAGATCAGAAGAACCACCCAGCCAACCTGCAGAGTCGTGGGAAAGAATTGTAATTGTGGTTTAAGCCACTAAATTTTGACATGGTTTATTATGCACCAAAGGCTGACTGATGGATGCATATTATCTCTTTTGATCCCCTTGATTGCCCTACTGGGAGGTTACGTGACTTGACTAAGATGCCTAACTTGTAAGTGGCAGAGCCAGGACTAGCACTGTGTTGGCTCTCAACGCCTGTGCCAGGGCATTCTGCAGCATAGTCCCCTACACTCAATCCACAGGGGAGTATCTGATGAGACAGCATATGGTAAGGAAACACTAGAGCAGAAAGAGCCTTAGAGATACTGGGCACTGCTCTCTAGTTGTACATTTGAGGAATCTGGGGCCCAGGAGGGTTTGCCTTAGTTCTCAAAGCTTGGGAAATACATAGCAGGTATGCTGACCCCAGGTTTTCTCACTCATGTTCTCATGCCCTCTCTGCTTCATGGAGCTCTCTGCTGCAGCTTCAGGCCCAAAAACATTCACTGTCTTAAGGCGAAATGGTGACAGTTAGGTGGCGTTGTGGTGGGGGTGCATTCAGGCATGTGGCAGCACATGTATGTGCTTGTGTGTTTGCTGCAGGATGCCGCTCTTAAAACTCTCAGTAACAGCAGGTGGCTAACCTAGGTGCCTCTTCGTCTGCCTAAAGTTTCTCTTTAGTGATCTGCCTTCTCAGAGAGACCAGAGGCCTCCAGAAGGTCAGTACTCATAGTTTCCTTTGTTGTTTAGCAGCAGTTCTGCCTAAAACCCTGATGACAAGGGCCGTCTGGAAAAGAGCTGCCTCTGCCCAGAAGAGGAAGGGGAAATAGACCATGAGTTTAGACAAGTCACACACATGGGCATATGGAAGAACAGAGCTTAATTCTATTTTGGCCTCCTTAGCAGCTAGCTGCCACTTGTACATCTGTTTCTTTTCATCCCTGTAAAGACTTTTCTTTGCCAAATTGTATGTATTCAAACAGCCATCCACCAACTTTGGGGGTGCAAGTGAAGCCCCTCAATCTTGTCCCCTTCTAGCCCAAGCCTGAACAGAGGCCTGAAAATGAGGTCAAGGACCAGGGGCAGGGCTCATAGTGGGAGTCCCACTATGAACCCGCATTTTCCCTCTGCCGCTGCTGACGTGCAGACCTCCCCTTTCAGGTCTAGAACTTCAGGTGCGTTGTTTCCAGTCTGTCAAACACCTCCCCACGGAGACTCGTTCAGAAGAAGGTAATTAGATACGCAGACAGAAATAGGACGCGCCGTGATGAGAGCGTGCTGTACGACCGGTGAAGATTTTTCGTGCTTGTAACAAGGAGAGGGCCAAAGTCAGATTGCTGGTGTTCAGGAAAGAGGGGGTACGATGGCTTCTTTTCCCCTATCAAATTACACCCCCCAGTAGTCCACTTCCTGACTTTGAATTCTTACTTTTATAATGTTGTGCTAAGTAGAGAAATGGAATGTCTTATCATTGCTGTTAATATATATATTTTAAAGTTTCTATTACATACAGAAGGAGGGAAATGTACTTTAATCTCAATGGTTTGTAGTTTTTTCTAAAGGAGTTCTTTTGGGTTTCCCCTTCTTGCGTCCTAGGTATTGTATGGGTATCGGAAGCATAGCAAGAGGGAGCAGCAGGGAGAGCCTGCCTGTGGACATGACCCTGGGGTACAGGTAGCCAGAGAGAAGGCATCCTTCCTCCACCACAGAGGTGGAGACAGGAAGTGGTGGTGATGGCCCAAAATTAGCTCCACAGTAGCCTTAAATCATTTGCTTATAAGAAGTGAGTTCATTTAAATAATTAAAAAAGAATAATAACAAAAAGCAGTATTATGTACACTTCTTAAACAAGATACCACTAATTTGGCTAAATACTAAATGAAGTGAGCTGACAGCCCCAGGGAAAATTCAAATGGGTACTTTCATCCAAATCTTTTCTAAATGGACAATTGTCATTTTAGGAAAATTGGGCAAAGAAAATAGATCTAATTTTCTATTTTTGCCACTACCTTGCTCAGAATCCTTGAGTGGCTTCTGCGTTTTATTCGAGATATCAAATGAAGATTTCTAGCTGCAGCATTCAAAATTGCACACCTGGCTGGCCTTTTGTGTCTGCCCTCATCTCCCTCAGTACCCAGGCAGGAACTCCCTCCTGGGGCACAAACCTGAGGTCAGATTTTCCCATCTCCCTATCCATCAAGGGCACACTCTGAGCCAGGTGCCCAACCAGCCCCAGAGTTTTTGCCCCAGTGCCTTGTGTGCACTGCAGTCTCCAGATTTCCCATCGTGTCTGCTCCTACCCAAGATCAGGTTAGTATTTTGGAAAGATCATCCTGATGCTGGTTTTGAAAATGGAAGGCTGGGTAGGAGTGACTGAGAAGAGGGTATCAGCGGGGGAAATACAGGCGGTAGGAGTGGGAAGGGAGTGCCCTGGATTGCTTCTCTACCTATCAGGAAGTTAGCTGAAAGATGACCCAGTGCCCAACTCAATTCAAAAAGTGAAGTAGAAAAAGGGATGTATCTATTTGAACCTATGCATTTTAATTTACTCACATCAACCATTAATAATCCAGATTTATCATTGAAACATTTTATCTTTTTATTATGGTCACGAATAATAATAACCTAAAAAGCACTTTATTTTTTTAAAAAAGTTATCTATAGCTACAGAATTTCATTTTTAGAAGCACAAGTGTTGTCTTTGGATCATGTTTAGCTACTCAGATAAGGATATAGTCATAGCATGAAAATGAAAATTACTTGCAGACTGTGAATATAAAATATGGGTAATTCACAAAGTTGCTATAAGAATTTGCTTCCTGCAGTTTCAGTGCCTGGTTTTCTCAAAAAGTTCCTGATACATTTTTTCTAAATGACACTTCAAAATAAGCACCAGTTAAATGATTGTGTCATAAAATAATACAAGCTTGTTGTAAATACCTGGAAAATACGGACTTTATAAGGAAGAAATTAAATCTTTCATAATCCTATCATTCAAGGAAAGCCACTGAATTCTTTGAGTATTTTAGTCTTTCTATTGGCATAGACATAAATGCACATACACACACATAATTAGGATCTTCGTACATATTTTAATTTATATTCTTTTCTTATTTAATGTTATGTCTTAAGCATTTTTTCCATTGACATTAGAATTATTACAGAAGCATAATTTTCGTAAATATATACTATTCCAACACATCTATGTGTCATAATTTAACCATTTTTCCTACTGATGACTCTCTAGCAGAGACTAGTTAGACGATCGTCTGTTGGAGGAAGTCATCAAGAGGATGTGACCTCTAGTTGACCCTCCAGCTGGACCCCAGACAATCAGAGGTTCCTCACTCCCTCTTCTGGCCTTGGGATGTATGTTCTGCCCACCATTCCCACAGTGGAGCCATTTTCAAGGACGTGGCCTTGAGAAAGCAATGTGTGATTGAGACCCTCTGAACAGTATATGTGACTGAATCCAGTTAAAGCCTCTATCTAAACCTTAAGATTCCGGGGAGGGTGTGGAGATCTATTAGTTGTGCAGCTGCCCAATACAAGCCTTGTCTATAAGCTCCCTTGATTATTTACATCACCACCTACCCATCTGGAATGGTCTGCCTCTTCCTTCTCTTTCTCCTTACTCTCCCTGTACAGAGGCCAGTTTCAGATTTCACCCAGGAAGCTCGCAAGGTTTTGAACCATTATCAATCTCATGTCTTCCTCCTAGGTACACAGGCAGATGATATTTTCCAGCCTCTCTTGCAGCTAGGTTGGGACCATGTGACTGGCTTCTGGTCAATGGAATCTGAGCCAGAAATATCAGGCCTGGTCCTAAAACATACCTCTTTTCCAATTTTACTCAATTTAAAATATACCAAAATGTATATTTTTATGCAAATATCATTTGTCATCTTAGAGTAAACTCCTTAAGATAAATCTGGGTGGGACTTCTGGCTTCCATCTAGGCAGTAGAAAGCTGGAAAGAGTACCACTCCTATTCCAGCAATAAGAAAAAACTAGATAATCTACAAAATAACTTTTCTTAAAACCATCATAGAGCTGATGTCCCAAGGCAACTAACTGGCCTAAAATTTAAGGAAAAATGGCAACTCCTTGGAAAGATAGAACTTGAACACCGTCCCACCTGTGAAGGCCACATAGGGAAGATGGGGCTTCCAGACAAGTGTGGGCATAAGATGTGTTCAGCTAAGATTTGTATCAAATTGCTAAAGGCTAAGTGTGGGCTGGCACGAGAGTATAGAACTGGGAGCTGCAGACAGAAGGGGCTTTTGTATCCACTTGTAGGCTCTTCTCCATAGACTTTTCCAGGTGCTCATGAGAAAGAATGAGGTGCAGTGGGCAACTGGAAAAAGGCTCGGTGGTGTTGGCCTACAGATGAGATCGGCCACCACTGCAGGAAAAGCATGAAATCCCACCTGTTCCCTTCTCCCTGAGGAGAGAATGCTATTACCCCCGGGGCACAGGTGAAGACACACTACAGTGAGGGAAGGGGGAAAGCCTCCTCCCATGGAGGAGGGCAGGAAACCTCTCTGGACCCAGACCTGGAAGGTAGGGTCACTTCCAAAGCTCTACTCTGAGACAAGGGTCACGGGGTCTGCATAGGCCTGAGGTTGACCCAGGATAGCAGAGATTTCTCACTTCACACCCTCACCCTGCCAGGCCAACAAGCACCAAGAAATGACAAACAACTGCAGACTATCTTTGGAGAAGAGACAAGAACATGGAGGGAGACCCTCTCAGAGGCGTAGGTACACAAGGAAGGCCTAAAGCAGAGGGTGGAGCATAAACATTGAAGAAAACCTCTGGTTGCCCCAACCTAAACAGAAGGTCACACAAGAGAAATTCAAAGAAGTGCACTAAAAATAACTTTAGTGACAACAATACCAAGACCAACTCCTGGCTAAATTGACTCGAGCACCCACACAAATGGTCTACCAGAAGAGCCATGACTGTTTCCAGTTGTGAATTCTATTTACCTCAGTCTCGTGAAGTGCCTTGTTAGCCACCATAGGATTTTGGCTTTTACTCTGATTATGATGGGAAGCCATTGGATACCTTTCAATATCATGAATTTGAGAAGAATACTTCTATATTCTGGATTGGAAGTAGACAGAAGAGGGCAAGGGTGAAAGCAGGAGACCACTTAGGAGGCTCTTAGAGCGGTCCGGGTGAGAGGTGCTTTGTGGTTTCCGGGAGCAGCAGTGGAAGTTGTGAGACAGGCTCAGTTTCTGGATCTATTTTGAAGATGGAACCAATAGGATTTGATAATGGATTAGGGGGTAGAGGAGAAAGAGAGATGGGAAGGACAACTCCAAGATTTATGGCCTGAGCAACTGGAAGAGTAAGTTGACATTTAATACACTAGAGAATACTGAAGGGGGATCAGAGTGGGGAGTAGCAGAAGTTTGGGTTTGGTCATGTTGAATATGAGATGCCTGTTAGACATCACAGCGACGCTAATGAGTAGAGAGTAGAAGGTATGAGCCTGAGTCCAGCGGAGACAGCAGGTTAGAGACACAAAAATGTCAGCAATTAGATGGTGTCTAAAGCAGTGAGTTTAGATGACATCATCTAGGAAGTGAGTGTCAACAGAGAAGAGAAAAAGCTGAAGGAGCGAGCCCTGGGTCTCTGCGCAACATTCAGAGGTAGGGGAAGTGAGGAGAAACTAGCAAAGGAGATGGAGAACAAATAGCCAGTGAGGTAGGAAGACAACTAAGAGAATAGTGTTCTCCTAGCCAAGAGAACAATGCTCCAAAGCGGGAGTGGTCATCTATGTTAAATGCTACTGATAGAGAAAGGTGAGGATTAAAATTATATTTTATGGCTTTAATTTTTTTTGATATTTAGGGTAAATATTTTTCCCAGTTTGTTCATTTTTTAAAAATATATTTTAAAAGAAATTTTTGACATAGAAATGTTACTAATTTTATCTAATAAATTCCACTGGATATTTTCTTTCTAGTTTCTTCTTTGGATTTGTTAACTTAGGACAAATTTCTTCATACAGAAATTAGAAAATATTATAATTATTCTAGTTTTGATAGTTTTATTATATTTCCATCTTTGTAAATATAGTTTTAATTCCAACATCAAAGGAATGTATCACAATTTAGCTAATAATTTCCCTAATGTTGAATATTTATATTTTAACTTTTGTTGATATGAAAAACCCCCAAAGGCATGTCTTTGCCTTTAAATCTTTATCTGCATTTTTGAAGACATCTTTTGGGTATATGCTTACATGTAAAAATTATTAGGCCATAAATTTTTTTTAAAAAATTTAATATTTAAAATGGTTACTCTATTAATCCCTCAAACCTGGAGGTTAAGAAATTTATCATTAATTCAACAAATAATTTTTGTGTACCTCTGTGTTCACCTATACATTCCAGGAATTGTTCCAGGCGCTTGTGCAAAAATAAACAAACAGGAAAAAGAACACTGACCTCGTGGAGCTTACATTTTAGCCAGGGGAGACACGCCAATAAATAAAAATCATACTAAATAAGCAAATTGTATAGTAAAATAAATAGTCATAATATTATATACTATTATAATTACTGAGTATAATAATTATATAGAATAATATATAATCATAGTAAGTAAGTAAATTTTATGGTATGTAGGAAGAGGATGCACACTACGGAATGAAACAGAGCAGGCTAAGGGAGATTCAGTGATGGTGGAAAGAGTGGTTATGGTGTAAAGGAGATGCTCAGGGTGGGCCTCCTTTAGATGCTGTCATTGAACAAGAAGGCGGCAAAAAGGTGGAGTTAGCCGTGTGGAGGAAGAGGGCTCCAGGTGGAGAGAAGAGCTGGTGCAAAGGTCCTCAGGGGAGATCATGTCTGGTATGTTTGAGGATATGGAGTAGGCCTGCGCTGCTGGAGCAGAGTGAAACTGAAAAAGAAAGGGAGAGTAGGAGGAGGTCTGGCTGGAGAGAAAATAGGAAGCCAGATCATCTAGGGTTTTATAGGCTATCATAGAGATTTTGCTTTTATTCTGAGTGGCATTGGGAGCCACTGCAAGGATTTTAAGAGAGGAGAGACATGATCTGGCATATATGTTAGCAGGATCACTCCAGCCACTGTGTGGAAAATAGACTAAAGGGCAAAGGTGGAAGCAGGCAGGTCAGCCAGGATGCTTCTGCCTCCATCCCAGTGAGAGATAAAAGCAATTTAGACTAGTTTGGGCTGAATTAGTTGTAGCAGATGAGGTAAGAAGTGGATATACTCCAGAGGAAGAAAAGGCTGGATTGTTGATGGGCCAAATATAGGACATGATAGAAAGTAAGGAGACGAGGATGAACTCGAGTTTTGAAACCTGAGCAACCAGAAGTCTAGAGTCACCATTGACTGAGATGAGAAGGTTGTGTACGGAAGAGATTTGGGTGAAAATCAGGAGTTGGGTTTTGGAATGTCAAGTTGATGATGTCTATTAGACATCAAAGGGAGTTGTTAAATAGGCAATAATTGGATACAGGACGTGAGTCTTTCAAACTAGTAGGATTAAAGATGGTGAGTGTAAAGTACAACGAGAGTCGTATTATGACTCTCTTCTTCCTGAGCCTACACACTTTGGGAGAGAACTCTGAGGGTCTGATAGGTTTAGGCTTTTGCTAATTGTCTTGAACAGTTGGCTGTTGGCAGTCTCTTTGCCTATTCTGGAGAAACTTTAACTTAACTATAATTGGCCAGCAGAAGCTTGCCCTTTGGTTTGTAAATAGTGACTTATGCTGGGAGAGACGGTGGTTCAACAGGGTTCTGAACATCCCTTTGTCCCAAGACAGGCTTGTTTGCAGTTAGAAACTTAGTATTAAGTTGGACGGCACTAATGGAGCAGAGCCTCTCAGCAGAGCTATCTGGTGGCAAGCCAAGCGTGGCACAGCTCTTTCAAAAAGTGGTTCTTAATGAGAACTTGACCTGATTCCTGCGTGGCTTTGTTAGGAACTGAGTTCTTGTAAATGAGGAGAATTGGGAAACTTTTTTGCAGGACAGGAGAGGAGATTGCATTCAGGAGAATCTATTCAGGAGTGAATAGATGCCTTCAGTCTCTTCTGGCAGAATTGATCTCGGTTGTTTAAACAAATTGAAAACAGTACCCAATTTCTTCACTTATTCTCTAAGGCCCCTTCAGCATTACCACCATTTTCACCAGAAACACAGGAATACAGATATGAATCCAGTCTCCAAATTAGCCTTGGGCATCATGGAGCCAGCTCTCCAAGTTAGATTTATAAATTAAACACCAATAGTGACCATGGTTGCAACAACAAAACACCAATCAAGTGCGTGTCTACACATGCTGCTAGACTAAAATAATTAAATACGCCACTTCTCTGCCCTTTGGAAGCAATGAGAAAATCTATGTCTGCTCAATTATAGGTATTAAGGCAACCCAGAAGGCTTGATAAGGCAGCCTTTCAGGGAACTTTGAAAAGAGAGTGATAGACACTGATTTTAGGAACTTCCAGCAAATGGTAGTATTGATAAATCAAATGAAGGAGAAAACTCAATGTGGTTAAGAGAGAGATTGGGGTGAGTAATTATGCATTAATTCAATTTGAGAAAAATTTAGTTTTATGCAACATTTTGAGTTATCTATCTGCTCAAGGAGACAGATCATTTACACCTGAGTTCTGAAAAGCTATCTGAGCTGCACGGTCTCAGTTGAGGCACATTCCTGCTTTTACTCCCTTCCTTTATCATGTGGCGTTCTCTTCTACACATTAACCTTGGGGCCCATGAGGCTGAGCTCCAGGACTCGTGTCTACGATACCTCATGAATGTCCTGTCATGTTCACTTGCTCACAGGAGCCTCATTCCATCATAGTTTTCATTTCTGGACAGGGCCATAAGAGCCCAAGGCTCAGAGTCAAGGGAATTGCCATTCTGTCGAATTGGCATTCAGATGCTGTTTTTCCCACTCCTTATGACTGAGAAGATACAGACATGGAGATAAAGGTGCGTCCTAAGGTCTATCAGTGAGTCTGTAACTCCATTTGGAAGAGGCTGCCTCATAGAGATCAGAATTATCTTGCATAGGGAGATGTTCATTGACTGAATTTAAAAGGCATCTTTTTTCTCAAAGTTTTTTTATGATAAAATACACATAAAATAAAATTTACCATCTTAACCATTTTTCAGTGTAAACTTATTAAGTACATTCATATTGTTGTGCAGCCATCACCACCACCCATCTCTAGAACTCTTTTTATCTTGCAAAACTGAAACTTTGTACCTATTAAACAATAACTCCTCAACCTCCTCTCTGCCCAGCCCCTGGAAACCACCGTTCTGCTTTCTGTCTCTATGAATTTGAGTCCTCTAAATGTAATGATACGGTGTTTGTCTTTTTGTGGCTGGCTTATTTCACTTAGCCTAATGTCCTCAAGGTTCATCCATGTAGTAGTACATGTCAGAATTTCCTTCCTTTTTAAACCTGAATAATATTCCATTGTATGTATATATATATATATATTTATATATAAACATTTTGCTTACCAATTCATTTATCAATGAACACATGGGTTGCTTCCTCATTTTAGTTATTGTGAATAATGCTGCTATCAACATGAATGTATACTCTTTAGTCCGGCTTTCAATTCCTTTGGGTATACATCCGGAAGTGGAATTGCTAGATCTATTTTTAATTTTTTGAGGAACTCCATACTGTTTTACACAGTGGCTGTGCCATGTTACATCCCCGCCAACAGTGCACAAGTGTTCCAATTTTTCCACCTCCTTGGCAACACTTGTATGGAGAGTGTCCCATATGCACTTGAGAAGAATGTATATCCTGAGGTTCTTGGGTACAGTGTTCTATACATGTCTGTTAAATCTAGCTGATTTCTTGTGTTGTTCAAGTCTTCTCTTTTCTTACTTATCTTCTCTCTGGTCGTTCTATCCATTACGGGAGTAGGGTATTGAAGTCTCCAACTATTATTGTGGAACTGTCTATTTTTCCCTTTAGTTCTGTCAATTTTTGCCTCATATATCTGATGTGTATATTTTATAACTATTTTCTTTGTGGTTACCATGGGATTACATTAATATCCTAAAGTTATACCACTCTAATTTGAATTTATACCATCTTAATTTCAGTAACATACAAAAATTCTGCTCCTATTCTGCTCCATTCACCATGCTTTTCAGTTATTGATGTCATAAAATTATATCTTTATATGTTGTAAGTCCAAAACATAAACTAATAATTTTTTTTATAATGCATTAGTCTTTTGAATTAGGTAAAAAACAAAATGTGGAGTTACAATCCTAAGGCACAATAATACTAGCTTTTAGACTAAGGATTGCTTTTTAAAAAATATATTAGTCTCTTAAATCGTGTAGAAAACAAAAAGTGAAGTTACAGGCTGTTTTTACAAAAATGTTAGCTTTTATAATTGCCCTTGTACATACCTTTAGTGAGATCTCTTTTTTTAAAATCACTTTATTGAGGTATGATTGATATGTAAAGTGTGTATATATTTGATGTATACAATGGATACATGGATAAATATACACCCATGAAACCATCACCACCATCAAGACCACAAATATATCCATCACCTTCCAAATTTTCCTCTTTCCCTCTTTATTATTAGTATTTCGTGTGTGTGTATGTGTGTGTGTGTGTGTGTGGTAAGAACACAACATAAGATCCTCTTTGCATAAGACCCTTAGCATAAGCAAATTTTAAGTATACAATACAGTATTGTTAGCTATAGGCACTATGCTTTATAGTAGATCTCCAGAACTTATTTACATTGCATAACTGAAATTTTGTACCATTTGACCATCAATTCCCCATTTTCCCTTCCCTCCAGCCCCTGGCAACCAGTGTTCTAGTCTCTGCTTCTATGAGTTTGACTATTTTACATTCTATATGTGAGTGAGATCATACAATATTTGTCTTTCTGTGTCTGGCTTATTTCACTTAGTATAATGTCCTCAAGATCCATCTATGTTGTCACAAATGGCAAGACTTCTTTCTTTTTTTATGTCTGAATAATATTCAGTAATATTCAAGTGTGTGTGTGTATATATATAACTCTCTTTCCACATATACATATGTGTGTTTGTACACATATATATACACATGCAGACACATCAATTTTCTTTATCTGTTCATCTGGTGATGGACCTTTAGGTCGTTTCCATATCTTGGCTATTGTGAATAATGCTGCAGTGAACATGGGAATTTGGGTACCTCTTTGAGGTCTTGATTTCAATTCCTTTGAATAAATACACATAAGTGGAATTGCTGGATCATATCGTAGTTCTATTTTTAATTTTTTGAGGAACCTCCATACTGTTTTCTATAATAGATGCACCAATTTACATTCCCACCAACAGTGCACTGGGATTCTCTTTTCTCCACATCCTTGACAACATTGTTGGCTTTCGTTTTTTAATAATAGCCAACTTAACCTAACAGGTGTGAGGTGATATCTCATCGTGGTTTTGATTTGTACTGCTCTGATGATTAATGATGGTGAACATCTTTCAATATATCTGTTGACTGTTTTCTTTGGAGAAATGTCTGTTCAGGTCTTTTCTCTATTTTTTAATCAGGTTATTATTATTTGTTATGGAGTTGTATGAGTTACTTATACATTTTAGATGTTAACCCCTTGTCAGATATATGGTTTGCAAATATTTTCTCCCATTCCATAGGGTGCCTTTTCTTTATTTCTTCATATGGCTTTGACTTACTGTCTAGCATCCTTTCATTTCAACCTGTAGATTCCCATTAGCATTTCTTACAGTGTAGGTATAGTGGTAATGAATTCCCAGTTTTTGTTTCTCTAGGAATGTCTTAATTTCCTCCTCACTTTTGAAGAACAGTTTTGCAAGACATAGGATTTTTTTTGAGGAAAATTAGCCCTGATCTACTGCCAATCCTCCTCTTTTTGCTGTGGAAGATTGGCCCTGAGCTAACATCTGTGCCCATCTTCCTCTCATTTTATATGTGGGATACCTGCCACAGCATGGCTTGATAAGCAGTGCTAGGTCCACACCCGGGATTTGAACTGGTGAACCCTGGACCACCAAAGCAGTGCATGTAAACTTAACTGGTATGCCACAGGGCTGACCCCCTTTTTTTTCCAGGGAAAGATTTTCCCTGAGCTAACATCTGTTTCCAATCTTCCTCTTTTGTCTCCTCCTCCAAACCCCGGTACATGGTTGTATATCCTAGTTATAAGTCCTTCTATTTCCTCTCTGTAGCCACTGCCACAGCATGGCAACTGACAGATGGGTGGTGTGGTTCCATGACTGGGAAATGAACCCGGGCCACTGAAGTGGTGAGAGCACCAACATTAACCACTAGACCATCAGGGCTGGCTCTGAGCATCAGATTCTTGGTTGACACTTTGAATATATCAGCCCACTGCCTTCTGGCCTCCAAAATTTCTGATGAGAAGTATTCAGATAATCTTATTGAGGATCTTTTGTATGTAACTAAACACTTCTCCACTGCTTTCGAAATTCTCCCTTTGTTTTTGCCTTTCAACAGTCTGATTATAGTGTGTCATTGGGAATTTCTGAGTTCATCCTGCTTGAAGTTCTTGGAGTTTCTTAGATGCTTATATTCATATCTTTCACCAAATTTGGGGAGTTTTTGGCCATTATTTCTTCAAATAATCTCTACTTCTTTCTCTTTTATCCTTCTGGTAGCCCCACAATGTATACACGTTGGTCTGCTTAATGGTATTCTACAAGTTACTTAAGCTCTGGTCATTTTTATTCTATCATTTTCCTTTTTTTTTTTTTCTCAGCCTTGATAATTTCAATTGTCTTATCTTCAAGTTTGCTGATTCTTTCTTCTGCCTGCTCAAATCTGCCTAAAAGTGATCTTTTATTATAATGTTTAATTGATTTTCTTTTTATTCCGGTCTACAAGAACTTTAACCTCTTTACCATGTTGACTCTTCTTCATTCCCAAGTCCATAACTTCAAAATATGTTCAAGGCATATACTAATCCTTTCTTGGAAAGCGTGGTGTCTTTCATCAGTTCTTCCTTCACCCTTGCTCCAGAACCCAAGTGTTTACAAAAATGACATTACCACCTTGTGTCTGCTTACCCTATCTAATCTGTTATAATTCCTGTTTTCCAGTAATTATTGAAAAATAAAAATCCTGCATTGAATCGCTTTTTGATATTTTGTGCTACTGCCTACAGAAGCATTTGCTACAGAGTCCCTTTAGACAGAGAACTTGCAAACAAAATAAAGCATTCCCACTGAATTGAGCTGTTTGTGGAAACTGTGGTGGAAAATCAGATATTTGGGTTTGGAAGATGTCCTATTCTCAGTCCACCTCACCACTCCACATCCAACTGACCATATATCCCTGCTCTTGAGATATAAAACCTGAGCCTTGACCTAGAAAGATGCTACAGAGTATGGAGTACCATTTTTCTCCACTCTGCTATCTTTGTTTAACCTCCACATCTTCTTATGCTCTACAGAAAATGTAATACAATATAAACAGTGTTCTGTTGGACAGACCAAAGTTGCTACTATTTTTTCCCATATGCTAGGCAGTACAGAATGGTGTAAAGCGAAACTAGTCTCCCTGTGGTCCTGAATTATGGGTCTTCGAACAGTGCAGGACTGAAAAGTCGATTTTAAGTGAGTCTGCATGGACGGTCCTCTGTGATCTTAAAATAGGGCATGGGGCTGACCTTGGCGATCCAGTCATAAGAGGAAAGTCTTGCTGTGACTTCTGCTACCAGTGTAAAAAAAGGCAGGTTTTATCTGTTGCCTAATTATTTAGGGTGGAAATCTTCTCCCTTTAGCCAGTTATTTATTTAAAACTTATAGCCTGTATTTTTAAAAAAGTACTAAAAGCTATTTAAAATTGAAAAAACACTTATGTACAGAATAGTTTTAATAAAAAAGGCAAACAGAGCAAATTGGTGCAATATGTTTAAAGGCAATTTGGCAGTCAATCAAAAATTTAAATGTGTATTTCTTTTGACCCAGAAATTCTACTTTGAGGAACTGAACTTACAGCAATAGTGACACATGTGAAAAAGATTTATGTTCAAGGATGTTCTCTGTAGCATTATTCACAATAGCAAACAATTAAAGGTATATTAAGTAGACACACATGGGTGAATAGTTAAATAATATGACACAAGCAATTAAAAGAATGAGGTAAATCTGTATAAACTGATATAGAAGGTTGTCTAAAATTTATTGACTGGAGAAAAAGCAAGTTTCAGAACTCTATTTGTAGGAAGATCTTATTTTGCAGAACAAATGAAGAATATGGATATTGTATGTGTATATACGTAGGAGTGTATGTGTATGAAGAAAGATAAGGCAAAATTATTAGCTCTATCTCACTTTGGAGAGGAGAAATGAAGAAATTTCACTTGTTTTACTTTTCCATCTTTTTAGCTTTTTGTTAATTAGCATCTCCTATTTGGTAATCAAATAAATTTTATAAAAAAGAGTGAAAGAATGACAGCATGTCATTTAGAGAAAGAGGGAAATATTTATGTTGGAGTCCAAGAATAATATATCTATCAGAACTGAACTGTAAATTTAACTCTGAGCCTCCTGGAAACCGAGATAAAAAGAGAAAAGTAACACATTGTATAATTCTCATTGACAAAAGGAAATACGTAAATATCAGGCAGAACAGGCTTTTTCCTAAGACTAAATTTTGGAAGAATTTTATCACAAGGTTCTGTATCTATAAAACATTGAATAACAAAATGAACAAGGTCCTTAGGAAGTTATAGAAAAAAATTGTGGTTTAGTCACTTATTATGTTAATTTTGTGGCTGGTTATATTTTCCAAAGATAGCTGCACTAATATTTATCACATACCACATACTCCTCTTAAAATATGAAGTTGATATACCTCCATCAAGAAGTAGGGTCTATATTCTCTATCCTTGAAAATGGGCAATCTTTGTAATTGCCTTGGACTACAGAATGTGGTAGATGTGATATTGAGTGAAGCTATATCATAAAAGGAAACAAAGCTTCTGTCTGGCTCTTCTTCTCTCTTAGATCACTTACTCTAGGAGAAGCCAGCCATCAAATTATGGAGCACCCTTAAACTCATCAAGAGGTCCCCATGAGAAGAACTGAGGCCCATGGTCAAGAGCCAGCACCAACCTGCCACCCACATGAGTTAGCCACCTTGGAAGTGGATGTTCCACTCCTGGTCAAGCCTTTGGATGATTGAAGCACAACCAACATGTTGCTGCTATTGTATGAGACATCCCATGTGGGAACTGTCCAGAGAGCTCTTTCTAAATTCCTGACCCACAGAAACTGTAAGAATAATAAGTGATTATTGTTTTAAACCACTAACTTTTGAGATGATTTGTTATGCAGACATAGTAATTAATACTAACTCTTAATTAAAAATAAATTCAAGGGATGTAGCAGCTTAGTAGAAACATTCTCAAGGTAGCCAAAATACTGTCATTTGGTCAAAACAGTGTATTCAGGTGCCTCACCTTGATAGAAGGAGAGAGTCCAAAGGACTTGGAGACAAGTTAATTAACACAACATTTGTCTTAAACACAGTTGGCTAGGAGTGAAATAACACAATTTTCAAAACTGAACTCTCTTTGGAATATCTGAAGTATGTAGACGTTCTGGGATGTTGGCTGAGAAAAAGAAACTCAAATGTTCTAGATACCAGAGGGGATTAGGGGCAAGGTTGACATTACACAGTGAAAATTAAGAAGATTGAGCCTTTCATGAAGACTTCTCAGCATTTCCTTTACTCAGTCAATGAGCATATAATGAACACAAAAAATCTTAATAGACTCTATAATAAAGACAATAATAATAGACTCTATAATAAAGAGTCTGACTCCATTTTTGATGTTTGATGACTGATAATTTTCAAGTCCCATCTTCCCTTTCCCCTCTGACCCACATCCAAGTAAGCCGATAAGAAAGCAGTGTGCTCCCTCTCTTCACACAGGCAGGAAGTTCATGTCATGTAAGCCCCAGCCTGCACCACTACCCACAATAAGAACCAAGGCTACTAGCACCCACTGTCTCTCAAATTGCTCAAGCCATTTTCAGACCAGCTTGAGTGCCTGCCCTGCTTCCCACAGAAATCATATGAGAAATGGATTTCTTTACACCCTCTTGGAGTGCACGTGGCATTCATCATTCCTGACAATGGAGCCAAGTTTGGATGGGAGATCCATCCCACTTCTGTGGGATGACTGTGACACACAGCCATGCACTGACTGGAAAGGCGTGTCCCCTCATTCCTCCTTGCTTGTCCAATTGTGTAGTCTGATGATTGTGCCTTGATCACACCATCACCACTGCCATCACCAGATTACATGTGGGCGTGTGCTCCTCAGTGAAACCTTCATTGGTTTGTGTCACGTTGATTGTAGTAATTTCTCTAATGTTGGGGACAAAGCTGATGTCAATGATTTGAAAAATGTCAAAATGTTATTGTTGGAAAAAGATACATCTATTTGTAGAGCTTGCTTTTTATGGCTTCAAGTTGCTAGTGCGGCCACCATCATTATTTTTCTCCATCCTTGATGCCTCTCCTCCCCTTTCATGATCCTCCACCTCTGCCAATAGGTCGTTGTCCAAAAATAACAACAGGAATGGTCAACACAAATTTTGAAAACTGATTATTGTAGTTGACATGTAAATGATTTCCCAAATGTATGATTAATTCTTTACCCATAAGGCCAACAAAAAGATTTTATTATTCCATCTTGCAAATGAAGAAAATAAGTCCAACGTGTTACACAGCTGTGTAAATTTTAAATCCTCTTTCCTCTTTCCATTATTTCATCCTACATCCTTTGCTTGATCCTTTAGGATCTTTTCCATGCTGGGGTCAGTCTGAAACATCCAGCTGATAGAATAATGTGTTATCCTTCGCGTGCCAAGATTTGCATGTTTAACAGGAATATCAGATATCCTTACGTAAAAGAAATAATTAGCTCTATGATTTCTACACCACCTGTGTAGTAACGTCATTTCCAGGTATCATAGAGAGGAAGAAGTCTCCTTAGCTTGCTGCCCCAGCATTTAAAATTGAGTTATTCTTGAGATTGTAAATAAAGGTCCAAATGTGGACTGTCCCCTCTTCCTCCAGGCCTTTGGTGGCAGGGTGTAGTTAACTACAGAGGGAAGTCATAGGTAAAGTAATTATAACATAACCTCACAGAAGGCCAGTGCTAGAAGGGACCTTATCAGTCATCCATCCAGATCCTCTCTTAGGGTCAAAGAAGCTGAGGCGGGAGGTGGGGCGTGGAGGTGGGATGGAGAGCCTGCCCAGATCTCATGGTTAGCTGGCTTCCTTCTCATGTTTCATCTGAATACTCTCAACTGGAACATTTATACCTAAATCCAGAACAAATTTCTACTGTATGAGCTGCTTGTACAAATAGCATTTGAAAATAATTGAGAGATTAATAAAAGCCAGCCTCTGTCAAGGAGAGCTAACTTAACATTACTTCTGACACATGTGTACATTAACCTCAAATGGCACATTCCATAGCACAGTGAAAAGGATTTTCAAATGACAGAGTTCAAACAGGTTCATTGTCTGAATAAGAACACAGTGCACTATTTTGAGTTTTGCCTGTGGGCAGGTTGCATATTTCAATTAGTCAGTCAGCAAGTGATCATTAAGCACTGTATGTGCCCAGCACTGTGCAAGGCCTCCTGAAGGATGCCAGGAAAGTTTCCCGCCCATGGGGAGCTTTTAATGAGATTGGGAGGCACAACTAACACTCACAAAATAATTAGGAACAATTAAATACAACAACACTGAAAGGTATTGACTCAAACTTCAACAGATGAAATCTGTATGTTCAGTCCTGCCCCACCCCCCATTAGTACAATTACAACTTTAGTACAATTACAACAAAAGCCACAAGAGGTTGAAGGGAGTCTAATTCCCTCCCTGGTCACCCATTCCTTCACTGGATTTGATCAATAAGCAAAATGGGAAAATGTTAACAATCTCTTGCACAGGCGGGATGGCGTTGTTTAGGAACAATTCTTGGCACAGCCGGGCAAGATCTGTGATAAAAGCTCAGAATGAGCTCTTTGCCCAGCCCAGCCTTGTCTATTTTAGCCATTCTGCCTTCCCTTGAACTTCTGGCCCACCCTGACAACCAAGGCCCCAATTTCTCGTGCTGCATTCAAAGTCAACCTTTTGAAAGGTCTGAACTTGTTCTGTCTTGCATTCTGCATCTGGCTTGTTCCCGCAGGGCCCTGGCCTTTACCTTCTTCTCCCAACTGGATTTCTGACTTGCCCTTCTACTGGAGCCGCACTACTATTCCTCTGGTACTGGTGGTGCCTTTTCAGCAGACACAGTTTACATCTACCTTTTGGATTAGGTCTTCTTTCCACTCAGGATAACAGCTGACCCAGTCAGGCCTCTAGAATGTCACCAAATGCTTACCTGTGGGGCTGGAATTTCCTTGCAAAAAGCATCTGAACTATCCATTCAATTCTTCATATATCCATTTTTCAAACATTTGCTGAGGAATTACTAAACTGGGCACTGTGCTAGGTGTCAGAGTTATAGAAACATTGAAACACGGTTCTTGCCTCAAGGTGTTGGTTCTCAATCTAGTGTGGGAGACAGGTAAGAATATAGGAAAGTACAGGGCCAACCTTGTGGTGTAGTGGTTAAGTTCAGTGTGCTCCACTTCAGTGGCTCAGGTTTGCAGGTTTGGATCCCAGGTGTGGACCTACAACTTTCGTCAGCCATGCTGTGGCAGTGACCCACATATAAAGTGGAGGAAGATTGGCACAGATTTAGCTCAGGGCTAGTCTTCCTCAAGCGAAAAAAAGAGGAAGATAGGCAATAGATGTTAGCTCAAGGCAAATCTCCCTCAGGAAAAAAAAAAAAAAGAATATAGGAAAGTACAATGTTCTGAGTTGGGGCTTTGAGAAATACAGTCATAGGGCATTTGGAAACAGAACTGTGCAAAGTTGATCCAGACTGGGAGAGTGTGTGTGTTGAGGGCGGGGAGGGAGTGGGATGAGGAGTTAGGAAAGGCTTCTGAGCAGAGCTGACCTAACAAATAATACCTCCTGAAACAGTTGGGTGGCTACAAAGTATATTGTCTTCTCACAAGGCCCTAGAAGGCCCACACATGTTTGTATTTGAGTTGAGTCACTTCACTCCTTGTCATCTCAATTGAATTGTCTGTGAGTAGGTGCAGGGTTAACAGACATGCCCCTATTAAATGTTAGCAAGAGAAGTACATTTATGAAAAATGCCTAGCATTTTGCTGGAAGTGTCTCAGAAACTACCGAGGGATGCTAATTCCTGCTAGAGTCAGCACCTAGGGGGAAGCAAAAAAAGATGGGAAGAGATGCAGATGTGGTGAACACACAGACTTCTTTTCTGAAGAGGTGATTAACGCACATGGCACAATGTTCAAAAGGCACAAGAGGTTGAAGGGAGTCTAATTCCCTCCCTGGTCACCCGTTCCTAGCACTTTCGTCAGAGGCAATCCATGTTACCAGTTTCTTATACAGCCAAAGATTGTCTATGTATTTAGAAATGTATATGAGCATATATATGTTCATATTTCCCCACATATAATTGCAGGGCACCATCCTGTGCCTTGATTTTTCTCATTTTGTTAGTTCATCAAATATTTATTGCAAGTATAATATGTGTTAAATACTGTTCTATGTGTTAGGGATGCAGTAGTAAGCAAAACAAAAATCCATGTCCTAAGGGAGCTTAAATTTCAAAATATCATTCCACATCACTACATTTGCTCCTGCTTCTTCATAATAAGTTCATAATCTATCAATCATTGTATGGACATACCACAGTCCATGTTATCAGGCCTTTATTCATGGATACTTAGGTTGTTTCTAATCTCCTATCTAGTGAAGATCCTTGAATATAGAGTGTCTGAAAGAGTGCTCTAAATAGAGGAGGCACTCATTTGTTGAATGAATGAATGAGCACTTTCACACGTGAAAATGTATTTTGGGATAAATAACTACAGATTGAATTGATAAGTCAAGGAGTGTGTGGATTTTTAATTTTAAAATATACTGCTAAATTTTCTTAATGTGTTTAAAGCAATTTATACTGTCACCAGCAACATATGAGCTAGAGTGGTTTCTCCTCACCACCATGATGTGTCAATTTGATGAGTTAAAATGTAATGCTATTTTATTTTAATTTGTATTGCCCTGAGTGAAATTTAGCACCTTTTCATATGGTAAGGAGTCATTTGCTTTTTTTCTGTGGCCCATCTTTTCATACCCTCCAATTGCCTATTGCATCAATGGTCTTTTATTTATCGGTTGTAGAGCTCATTATATGTCAAAGAAAATATCCCTTTGCTGTGATATGAGTTGCAAATATTTTTCTCAGTTTTTTGGTTTTCTTTTGATTCTGCTTGTGCATTTTTGCCATGTTATATACATTTTCTTTATTTTTATGTAGTTGAATTTATCAATCTTGTATTTTATGGCTTTTTCATTTTCTGTCAAGAAATATCTTTTCCCCTCTGAGATTATTTTTTTAAATTCTATGATTTCTTCTTATACTTTTATGGTTTTACTTTTTACGTTTAAATTTTTATCTTCATGAAATTTGGTTTGAGCATGTTTAGTAGGGATCCCCCTTTACATTTTTTTCCAGATGGTTATTTCATTTCCCAATAACTTTCATTGCATTGTCTCTTTTCTTTCTGATTTAAAATGTCACTATTATCATATATCTTCTTAGTGAAATATTGTAGTATTCTCATCTATTTTTTAGATTTTCTAGTTTATTCTACTGATCTGAGATTCAGTTGAAGTTTAATCTGGCTGGATGTGAAAGAAAACCGAAATAATAGTTGTTTAAACAAGACAGGGTTTTAGTTCTCCCTTGAGTAACATGCAGGCTGGAGTAAGAAGTCAGCCTTGTGGCAGTGGGGCTACCATATCATGAATCTACCTCATTCTCTCTGTAATTCTGCTCTGACAACCTTAGTACTGGCTTCCTGCCTCAAGAGCTTCATGGTGGCAGTCTAGCTGCTTTAGTTCCAGCAATCACATGTAAATTTTAAGCAGAAAGAGATAGGATGACAAAAATTGCAAAATGACCAACGCCAGCTGAGTTGGTCTCCTGCTAAATTTTTGCCCTTTTATTTTTCTTTCTTTCTTATCTGCGTGCTTTTTTCCCCTTTCTTCTTTCTTCTTTCCCTCCCTCCCCAGAGAAATCCTCACTGCAATCATGGTTCAATACTGCTACTAAGGCATGAGCCACTTATAGTCTCCACTGAAGGAGCAGGTGGATATCAGGATATCTACTCTGCCTACTTGGAGCTTGAAATCACCACACCCTTTGCGAGCTCTTCATTGTTCCACCCACAGCTACCTGGTTGTTATTTGAGTGGCTTTGTGAATTTTCACTCTATGCATGCGTGACTTACTATTCAGAAAAGATTCAAGATGACTCACGCACATTTTCAAAGCTCATTTTCTGTGTAGCTCCCTCATTTACAGAACTCTTCTTTGCAATTTCCTGCCACTCCCGGCTAATTGAACTCCAATCTTTGTCTCTTTAACTCAGAGAGTCCCCAAGACCCTGTTTCATTTCCTTTTCCTTTACGTGATGTCTGGAAGTTTTCTCCAGGAAGACGATCAGGGTGACTGTGGTTCCCCGTGTTTGTGTCCCTTCTCCCAGGGGTCATAGTCCTGTGCTGCCTATTGCGTAGTAACTGAAACAGTTGATTAAGATTTTTCCCCATAGTTTTCTAGTTGTTTGTGGCAGGAGGTTAAATCCAGTTTTTGTTTCTCCATCATGGCTGGCAGTGGAAGTCCTCAGCTTCCTTCTAACAAGCTGTCCAGAAGGCCAACTCTGATAGGCAGAATAGCGCTCCCACAAAGAGACCCAAGGCCTATTATCTGGAAGCTGTGAATTTGTTACCTTTCATGGCAAACAGGACTTTGCAGATATGATTAAGTTAAGGTTCTTAAGATGGGAACATTATTCTGGATTTTCTGCTGGGCCCAATGCAATCACAAAGGTCCGTAAAGGGAAGCAAGAGTGGGAAATTTAAAAAAGCATTGGTGGCGACAGAAGCTGAGGTGGGAGTGATTTGCTTTGATGGGACAAGGGGGCCATGAGCCAAGGAAGTCCAGCAGCCTCTAGAAGCCAGAAAAGGCAAGGAAACAGATTCTCTCCTGCAGCCTCCAGAAGGAACCAGCCCTGCTGACACCTTGATTTTAGCTCTGTAAGACTCATTTTGGACTTCTGACCTCCAGAAATGCAGCACAATAAATTTGTGTTGTTTTAAACCACTCAGTTTGCGGCAACATGTTACAACAGAAATAGAAAACCAAGACATTCAACCATGTTATAATGGCCAGAAGTTAGTCACACGGCAGCCCACTCTTTGCAAGGGAAAGCTGGAAAACGTATTTTTAAAATATGGGCACAATCACACCTTGTCTCAGTCCATTCAGTCTGCTATGGTAAACTACCGCACACTGGGTGGCTTGTAAACAACAGAAATTTATTTCTCACACTTCTGGAGGCTGGAAGTCCAAGGTCAGAGTGCCAGCATTGTCAGGTTCTGGCAAAGGCCCTCTTCCAGGTTTCAGATTGCTGGCTCCTCATCGTGTCCTCACATGGTGAAAGGGGCAAGGGATCCTGCTGGACTGCTTTTATCAGGGCACTAATCCCATCCATGAGGGCTCTGCCTTCATGACCTAATCACCTTCTGAAGGCTGCCCCTTCTAGTAGCATCACCTTTGGGGTTAGGCTTTCAACATGTGAATTTTGAGGGAATATTCAGATCATAGCACACTTCCAATAAAATTAGGGTTCTATTAACACCAGTATTCGTTAAAGATGGGCAGTCTCTGTCACAATGAGTTTTTGTTTTAGTTCATCACTATTTTGATTATTTCAGCTGTTGCAAGGGGTTTTAATGCCTAGTAAGTCTACGTCCTTTCATTTCTTTTCTGTTTTAAAAACTCTTCTGAGTATTCCTGTTTGTTTATTCTGCCATATGTACTTTGCAGTCAACCTGTCTAATGAAAAATATCCTGATGGTATTACACTAAATTTATAGATTAAATTATAGAGTATTGACATCTTTACGATGCTGAGTTCTACCTAAGTGCATGGTATGGCTCTCCATTTGCGCTAGCCCTGTACGACTCATTTTGGACTTCTGACCTGCAGAACTGTAAGATTTGTTTCTTTGTCTATGTAGATTTTTAATTTCTTCTTGGATAAAGGCTAAGTACACTTTTATGGACTATACAAGAATGATTTTTAAAAGGTTAAAGAAAAGAAATAGTATGACAGGAGTGTTACATTGCATTCCTTCTCATGGAAAGCCACTTGAGTGGAAATGTCACTGGGGATAGAATGACACACAGTTTTGTTCACTGCTCACTATTTGAGAAGACAATATAGCTCCTTGTAGACAATAACCGCCAAAACTTGTTAAGTTTATGATTAAAATTTTTGTCAAACACATGAAAAACACATGTCAAACACGTAAAAAGTTCTTGGCATATAAATCACTTCATATGAAAACTTTATTAGAACTGAGGTTCAAATAGCCCCATAAAATTCTGAGAAGTGAGAGCAGAGCAAACTGAAATAAAGGACAATGCTGATTGTGAAAACATCATTGAGTTTTAGATTACCCACCATGTTAGAATGGGAAACCAAGGAGAAAGCTGTGAATGCACCCAGACCTCAGTGATCTGTGCTCTCAATCATCCAGAAACTAATTCCAAATTCTTAGGCTGCTAGATTAAATTGCCAGTTTGTTTGCATGACTCCAATGTTTTAGTATCTGGTACTTACTGAAAAATTCTGTATAGGTAAGAAAATGTTACTTCCTAACCATCATATATAACCAACCAGAAATTGTCTGGTTCAAGTGAAATAGTCAGAAGCTGTACTCGTTTGTCCACTCTTACTTGAATCCATAAAGAAAGAAATAACCCTAAAATGTTGATTAGGATTATTAAGCAAGCGTTTCACCTCTTTGGGTGCTCTGTTGTTTCTTGAGAGGATTGGATATATGGAATTACAAGGTGTCACTCAGATAAAAACATAAACAAGAAAAAATGAATCAGGGAGATCCTTCAAAATGATGAACAGCTTAGAGGAGATTAGTCCTATGAATTGAATGCTTTAATTAGCATCGACAAATGGGAAAGGCAAAATGGGATGTGACCAATGGAGATGCCTAGACTAACAAAAATACAAACTCTAATTGTTGGCATCAAAAGAGCTATACTGTCATGGCAGATTTTCCAGTTGAATTCAAAGGGGACGTAGCACATACTTAAAATGAGAAAACATAGATGGAAAGGGGGGGAGGTGTTAATCTGCCTTAATATTCAGGTAAGCCAAATTTATAATTTCATGAAGGAATATAAACAGTCAGGGAACGAGGTCCCTGGCTTGTAGCCACTGTTAATCTCAGACTTGACTGCCATTAGTTAGAAGCAACAGGCACTGGGTTGAAAACAGACCCAGTTTTGGCAGGTATGTTAAAAGTTGTCTGGAGTGATTCATTTCCTTCCCATGCTTGATTCCTTTCTGTAGAAGCCTCACAAAGTCACCACCAATTCTGAGGTTGTACACCTCCTGTTGTGGATACTCATTTCTTCCCAAGGCAGTCTATTCAACCTTTGGTGAGCTCTGGCTATTATACTCTCCTGCTTATTGATCCAAAACCCATTTTCCTATAGCTTCTACTCATTGCTTTTAGGTCTATCCCTAGGGGAGGAATAAACAAATCTAATCTTGGTTCTATAAAATAGTTCTTCAACTCTCTAAAACTGGCTATCATTTCCACAATGTCCTGTCTTCAGCTGGCCAACTAGCTCTAGTGCCTGCAACTGCTCATAACAGGACAAGAGGTCAAATCTCTTCAACATCCTTGTCTCTCTTTTATGACTGTGCTTGAGTTTCTCTATGTCACTTTAGGCAGTTAACTCATTAATGCAGGTGTGAACTGTTAATCGCTGAACAGAGCTAGCTTCTTTTGTGCTAATTTCTTGCTATCAAAGTGTGTTCTGTGGGCGAGCAGAACTTCCCAGGAACTTATTAAAAATGAAAATTCCACACCCCTACCTCAGACCTACTGAACTGGAATTTGTATTTTAGTAAGGTCCCATATGACTCATATGAACTTTAAAGTTTGAAAAACACTGTTCTAGATAAGTGGTTCTCGAGCTTGACAGCACCTTTGAATACTGGTGCCTGGGTCCATCCTGAAAGATTGCTGAGAAAAAGTGATTTCTCCTGGAAGCATCAATACCTCTTATCCTTCCAAAAGAATCTTGAAAAATAGGGACAACTAAGGGATGCAGAACCAAATAGGCATGTAATGGATCGAGAGTACTAATGATTCCACCAAAGAAAACTCAATTTCCATCTGCAAAGTAGTGGTCCTGTCCAATCTTGGCCCCACTCCCTTGAAATGTAACATAATACTCATTGGCAATTATGGTGACTTTTCTTTTTTTGGTGAGGAAGATTGGCCCTGAGCTAACATCTGTGCCAATCTTTATTTTGTATGTGGGTTGCCGCCACAGCATGGTGTGATGAGGGGTGCAGGACCTCACCCGGGATCCGAACCTGCAAACCTGGGCCGCTGAAGTGGAGCTCACCAAACTTAACCATATTACAATAAAAGAATGTGGATAGCAAAACAGAAAACTCACCCCACTGAACTTAGATGTCACAATGACTAGGATATCAGATTTTACAACTTATGAGGACCTGCTGCTTTATGTTAATAACTTTTTTTAAAAAATAGTTTTGTATTTACTTGCTTATACCATTTGATGAACCAAGACTCACATGCCAACAGAAGCCTATATTCTACCAGCTACATGAAGGCCTGAAGGCGTACTCAAGTCCTTTTTGTTGTAGAATTTTGAGTCAGTGTTGTGTAAATCATTCATCTATCATTTTTAAGGCAGAGTATCTAAACTCACTTTTATGAAAATAAAATAAACTTTTAGCTTTTTATATAGCATCTACAAAAATTTATGTCAAAATCTGCTAACTCATTGAGGAAAGAAAGAGTACAAAATAGAAACAAGAAAGATTTTAGAAAGACTTTCTTTGGAGAAAAAAATGAGCGGTTCAGAAAGGAAAGAATTTTATCTCACAACTATGCTTTTTGAGTAATATTTTATCTGTGCAGAACAAATGAGTTGATATGTTTTATCAAATACCGTAAGGCAAATTCTCTCAGCCTGATTAGAAAAAACAGTAAACTGAATGGATGTGCTATTTTTAGCACATCGGCATCTTGTAAAAGAACTTTCATTGCGTTGTAGGAAAAAAAATACATGTAGCCCACATGTGATGTTGGGTTAATGGTTCTGGCTGTTTACACTTGTGGGGTGCTTCTCCTATAGAAAATACCACATCATGTGGTAAGGAATGCACCAAACTATCGTGATTAGGCATCAAGACATTCCCGAAGAATACTGAATACTGGGGACTGATCCCAAAGTATTCCCCAGACTTGTATGGGGACCATATTCTTCTGAAATCTCATTCTTTTCTGTGTTGTGGCAGAAGGGAATTGTGGTAATTTTAATCTCTAACAGAGAGTTAAGGGAAAGGCTAAAAGAGGTTGAAAAACTCTTGCGTTGGCATCTGGATAAATCAGTGGTTGGGATAAGAACTAGAAGTCAGAGGACTGGCTTAGTATAGCACCAACTCAATGCCTTCTGTTCTGTTCTCTCCTCATCACATCTCTCAGCCATGAACTCATTCTGTCATTCTTTTACTGACTCCTTCATTCATCCGAAAATCAATTACTGCACATTTACTGCATGCTCAGCATCGTGCCGGCCTCTAAGGATACAGCAAAGAGTAAGACAAAATGTCTACCTTTGTGGAGCTTAGTATTGAGCAGAGAAGACACAGTGTTAATTAACCAAATTACAAGAAAGAGTCTAGATGTGTCTATCTCCTTGGCTGTCATTGACCTCGTATGTCCGTATCTTTTTCCCTCTCTCTGTCTCAGCATAAGGAAATTAGAGGCGGGGGAGGAGACAGGAATCAGAGGAGGTGACTTTCTTCCTATGTTCTCTGAATCTCGTACTTTTGGGGGTAGAGTACTCACTTTTCAATTTAATATTACAGAGTTATTTTGTATTTCCAAACTAATGTTACAATTAGTATAACGGGATCTTACAAATTGTGTAGCATTTTAGAGTTTGCAAAGTACCTTCACAGTCATTGCTACACAGACTCACAATTCTGTGATGTGAGTGATCCGTTTTATAAAGGAGAAAAACCAAGCCTCTTGGAGGCTAACCCCTTTGGATCATTAGTGGCAGAGCTGAAACTTGAGCTCTTCTCATTTATAATGGCTATGGGCACTACTAGATTTAAACCTGTCTTTGCCTCACTGATGCTTCATAGACCATCTATTGCGCTAGAAAATGTTAAAAATCATTGTTTGTGTTATCTTAGTAAGTCATTACAGAGGCAGTGATTAGATTTTATCTTAGCTGTTTTCAGGAATTACACCACAGGTGGCACACTGGAATATTCAAACTCAGGAATGCATTTGCCAAGTGGCTCCCTGAGAGCTGCCTGCTTTTGATTGCTATTGTTGCCCTTGCCAACAGTAGTTGGGGCCAGCTGGAGGTTTGCAAGAGGAGGTAGGACAGAGAACATCAGGCAAGCACTGGAGCGAGGGTCCTGAGATACCCACACATGTCAGAGTTCTATGATAAAATGCGTTAAAACTGGGAAGACAGTAAGAGAAGGTGTCAAAACATGAGGATCCCATGACTAGTTACAGTGAAAGTTGACCAGCAGGAGGACAAATATCCAGCAGGCTGGGCCCCATGCCGGCTTCACGGGCCTATGACTTGTGCAATCCCATGAGGAACAGTGCTCAAGAGGACCCTGTGATCAAAAGAGCCCCATACTTGGTTGAATGTTCTGCTGTTGCCATCCTGAAATTCTTGATAATTGTATATTCACGTACCATATAATGACGTTTTGGTCGACCACAGACCACATATACAACAGTGGTCCCATAAGATTAGTACCATATAACCTAGGTGTGTAGTAGGTTATACCATCTAAGTTTGTGTAAGTATACTCTATGATGTTTGCACAGTGACAAAATCCCTAATGATGCATTTCTCAGAATGTATCCCCATTGTTAAGTGATGCATGACCATATCTTTGTATGTTTGTTTTTAAATGAAGTACAATGGGGCAATGGAGGATGAACATGGGAGATGAGATATGTGTGATACACATGTCCTCAGTTACTTCCCTCCTCATTCACATATAACACTTATGATGCCCCAGGAGCACAAATGCCCCGTGAACATAGGGTGTCCATGAAAACAGGGTGTTCTGTTAGCACAGCGTACTCCATGATAATTGGATGCCCCAGGAGCACAGAGTGCCCTTGAACACTGGGTGCTCCATGAAAACAGGATAGCCATGAACAGAAGGTGGCCATAAACACAGGAGTCCCATGAGCACAGGATGCCCAGGAGCACAGGGTACTCCATGACCACAGGATACAATGACCACAGAGTGCCCATGGATGTAGGATTCTATGAGCACAGGATACCCCATGAGCACAGGGTACATGAGCCCAGGATACCCCATGAGCATAGGGTACATGAGCCCATGAGTACAGGATGCTCTCAACAGAGGATACCCGTGATTATAGGGTGCCTGAGAGCTCAGTGAGACTCCAAGCAAGTACAAGGTAAACATGTTACATCTGTGATTAAGTGGAGGTGATGACAGTCCTGCTAAGTCACGGTCTCCATTGTAACCAGAACTTCCTTCAAATACAGAAAGAAGGCAATGGCATCCTAAGAAACACAAATACCAAGGATCTCTACCATGTTTTTTCTTACTCCTGTTATTTCCCTGCATTAGCCAACCACTTATGCTGAAAGTGATGACATAGAGGGAAAGGGGTAAATAAGGCAACCCATAGTTTAACTGGCCTAAAGGGGGTGTAATCCTCAGTGAGTCTCCCTAGTCCGTTTTCTGGTTCTTGTGTGGTTTCTGTGAGGACCCCGGAAGGAAAGCACCCTGGAAGAAGAAATGGCAAGTGCCGGCAGCTGTAAGAACCAGGGGGCTGTGAGGTGCAGTGTCTGAGTCGAGGTATTTCCTGACATCCTGTCAACTTGTCATGCTTTTATTGTTGCACTTGAGTTCTAAATGCTTAAGGTCAGACAAATCATCTTTCGAGAGTTTTCAAGTATCCCAGGGAAAAAATTCTCTTTGCACCAAATGTTTAAGCAATAAAAGATCATGAACACTTTTGCTGTGCAGACCCTGGGGTATGTGGGTGCAATGAAACAGGAAAGCAAAGATGTTACTGGAGATTGGATCTTAGCCCCATCTGGGCAGCAGCTGGCAAGAATTACCACTAAACGCATCTAAATCTCACAGTTCTTTCCACCCACATCTGGTGAATAGAGTGGGATTCATAGGCATTCACAGGCAGAATGCTCTTTGCGTCCCTCCACAGCTTTTTAAAAGACCTTAAGGCCTTTTATTTGACTGTTGCTGAGCTTCACCATCGATGCTAACAGCCCACAAAAAGAAATACACCATATAAGGATTTTCCCCAAACATAAGGACTCAAGAAGTCTCAGAATGACGGTCCCTCTCCCCAGCCTTATTTGTACCCACACACTGGATACTGCTTCTGGAAGATATGAAGACTCTCTTTCACCTTAGGAATAGCCAGAGGGGATAGTGTGCTGAGGTGGGAAACAGACTGCATTTAGGATCAGAACCTGCCACTAGGACACCTGCAAAAGTTTACCTCAGTGAGCCTCCCATGTTAAATGGAAAAAAGTCCGTAGCCTCTGCAGACTGCATGGGTGACGGCTTTGTTAGTCGTAGGGTCTATGCAAGTGCTATTATTATCACAGTTGGAGCTTGAACTTCCGCTGAGTTATTGAATCCTCCAAGAAACCTGCTGGGGCCGTCACATGAGTCATGACTGAGACAGTCTTAGTCTCTGCTTGGCACTGGATATCCTAAAGGGAAAAGATGACCCAGGATAAAATGATGAGGCCCAGTGACTGGAGTATCCCGGCTAATTCTCAAAACAAATTTGACCCACTCAAGACTGATTAACAGGTGTGCTGGGACATAGACAGATACAAAAAAGAAATACTAAAAGCAAATTTACAGCTCAAAGAAATTCCTTCATCTTGTATAGTTCACACGTGTCCTTTTAAAGTTTTGAGTACTTTTAAAATCAGTTTGTCTTAATTTTGTGGGTGACACAAAATTCTATTAAATTCCATATGCAAAAAAATTGGCAAACAAATTGTTAGAAAGAGGTAGCAATAACCAATGTTTGTGTGACGTCTTGGTCTTCATAAAGAACTTCCTCATTCATAACGTATTTGTTTCTCACAATAACCTCGTGGGAGTAGTAATTATACAAAACAGTCTCTTAGCAGGAATAACTAGACATTGGTAGATCTGGGATTTGAACTCACTTCTTTTGACTCTAAAGTCCATGAAGTTTAATAAAAACTACAATTAATAGTCAGAGACTATTTGTTAGAGGTCAAACTGGCCCAGCACTCAGGAAATGTGGTGCCAACTCTGTCATCATCTAGGGTCACCTCACTCAGCCTCTCCTTTTCATTAGGTCTCAGCGTCTTCATTAGCAAAATGAAGAGACTTGGTACAGCATCCTTAAGTTGTCTCCCATTCCCATTAATCACTTGATTGGTATAAAGAAAAAAAATAGCAATTGAATAGGATTGAGAAGAGTTGTACATCAATGCTGTCTGTTTTCAAAAATGTGTTTTTTGTTTGGATTATGGGATGTGGGGGGCAAGTGGGAACAGCCAAGCAAGTGCCAGGACTAGTCCTGACAAACTTTCTCCCCCAACACAAGTTCCACGGGACCCTGAGTGCAAAGGCCCCTTCCACAAGGAATCATGGAAGAGCTGCTGTGGAACGAGCTGTGGTTGTGCACCCGGCACACGCTCCAGTCTGCAGAGCCCAAAGATAGGAGGAGGCTCCATCAGGATGGTGGGAGTTGAGATCCAACTGATAAATGAGGGTTTCATAGGAGCCTGAACCCACTCCACATGCATCATGCCTTTCCTAGAGGACAGCATAATCATTAGTCATAAACTAGTCCTGTGAAATGCCTCCCACACGTGCCACGTGAATATTTCAAATATCATGCTTAGTGAAAAAAAGAAGAAATAAATCTTTACCTTTTGAATTTTTTGTTTGTTTTGTTTTTTTTTTTTGGAGGAAGATTAGCCCTCAGCTAACTACTGCCAGTCCTCCTCTTTTTGCTGAGGAAGCCTGGCTCTGAGCTAACATCCGTGCCCATCTTCCTCTAGTTTATACGTGGGACGCCTACCACAGCATGGCTGCCAAGCAGTGCCATGTCCGCACCCGGGATCCGAACCAGCGGACCCCGGGCCGCCGAGAAGCGGAACGTGCGAACTTAACCGCTGCGCCACCGGACCGGCCCGCCTTTTGAACGTTTAATACTTATTTATATGGGTTTTTTTTTATTACCAGGCTTAATCGCCTAAAAATTTTTTGTATGACATATTTAAAATTGTCCCTCTCTGATATTTCCAAGTGAAATCCAAATATTGAGGCAAAGACTTGGTCTTCTTGGGACCCACCCACTCTGCTGTATACTCGTTCTGCTTCCTGCACCTGAGGTCTTTCCATACTGGAGGTCAGGTCAAGTGCTATGAGAGGAACACTGTGGGAGGGCAGCACGATTCCCTGTAGCCACTGGCACTGGGCAGGTACTTCTACAGTGGTTTTACTCCCCAACTGCTCATGCAGCAAAAATTTACTTAACAGCCACTGTGTTTCAGGCACTGTTCTATACATGAGTGTGGGAAAAGATGACTAATACACAGTTTCTATCTCAGGGAATCCCCAGTTTTGGTGAGGATAGACAGCTAGGTAAAGGACTCTAATGAAACTTCGTGAGATGTGTGCTCCAAGAACATAAAGGGTCTGGTGAAGACACAGAGGAGAGAACAGAACCTGTGCCTGAGGGCAGAAGGGAGTTTAGACAGCAGATGACATCTGAGCTGGGTTTTGAAGAAAGTGTTTCACATAAAGAGAAGGGATGGGGGAGAAGAAGAACCTTCCAGAGATAAAATAAGCATGTACAAGGCAGGGAGGTGAAAGAACATGGTTCCTTCTGGGAGCATTGACCTCTTTTCTATGGCAGGAGCCCAGGATTTGTGTGAGGAAGTGATGTGATGTCAGCCTGGAAGTTTGAACGTCAGCCAGAAGGTGAAGGGAGCTTGTATGGTCTGGGGGTAGGGGTTAGATTTTTTCTTTGAGGCAGTGAGCATCCTGTTTCTGGATTATTGTTCTGGTAGAAATGGAGAGGATGGATTAGAGGGAAGAAAGGCCAGAGGTAGGAAGACCAGACAGGAAACTGTTATGTAGTGTAGAGACAAAGGAGGGGACACGTGAGAGAGATTTCGGAGACAGAATTGGTAAGACTTGATGGTCAGCTGGACAGACCCAATAGGCAGCTATGTTCATGGGACATGGTCATGGTAAAAAAAGGGTGGCGAGCAACGTCTGCCCCTTGACTGGTGGGATAACAATTCTAACTTAGCTGTTTGTTGGTGCTGGGGCCTGGAGTGGGAAGTGAGCGGGAAACTGGATCCGGCAGTGGGTCAAGTGTCTTCCCTCGCTCCAGGAGCTTGTCCTCTGCCTTGCTGTTCAAGGAGTGGTCTGAGGTCCCTCGACCAGCAGCATCAGCATCACCTGGCAGCTTGTACAGCCTCTTGGGTCCCACTCTGGATTACAAATCAGATTCTGCTTTCTAACAAGATCCCCAGGTCAGTTACATGCACATTAAAGTTTGAGATGCACTGGCCTGGGCTGACTCTTGGAACTTTTTCCATTGGCAGGAGGATTGCAGAGGGAGTAACAAGAGAGAAATAGCATAAAGCATAAATAAACGTGCAGGAGGATGAAATTGTTTATCACAAAACTGTGGACCCAGAGATTGATGTTTTTCTTTGTCTGTAAGTGCGTACCTGATGGGAATTATGCCTAGTTGCTAATCCTGACTATCTGGTCTCTCTTCCACTTCATATTTCTACTGCTATCCTTTGTGTACATGTGGCACTTAAAGGTACTTAAAAGATCATACAGTGAATACAACTTTTTTGGGGAAATAAAGAGAACAGAAAATAACAAACTTCTCATTTCTCTGGCATCTTCATTAACTCATTCCTGGGATACAAGTTGCTGGTGAGTATGGCTTTAATAGAGACTGAGCTCAATTCTCCAACTTCTAGGTCAGAGAAGAGATGCACAGGGGTGGGGCAGGGTTTCTTGGTTCTGGGGCTTGATTGGGAGTCAGGAGCTCCAGACATGGAGACAAGACTACATCATTGTGACATCTTTATGCCTCAGGAACCGTTCTTTGCTCCCGATGTGAACCGTGGTGGTTGTGGCTCTTGCCTTTTCAGCCTCTCATCCACTTTGTTCATGTAGTTTTATTGGAATGAAAACTTGATGCAGATCTGGAACCCTATGGACAAATACTAGTATTTGATTGCATTTATAAAGATGATTCAGGCCAATAACAGCAAAGAAAAAGGCTCTGTAAAATGCCTAAAATATACCAAGATAAAGACCAGAGTGTGTTGCCTTTTCACAGGCTTAAAATGACATTCGACTCTAGGAACAGGCTTAATTTAAGTTTTGACACGTGCCATCAAACTCAAGACTTCAACTAATCTGATGATATAGTCATTGCACCAAGAGCATAGGAAAAGGCAGATGGGGGTCAGCTGCCCCTGTGATGACTGGAATGACCGTGTTAGAGCAGAGAAGTGACAAAGAAGAACACATTATCTTCAGAAGCACTACAGTGGCGCAGTCCAAACAAATCACAGATGACTTCAGTGACAATGTTAAGTTGTTTTTCAAGTGCATAATAAATGATAGGGATATTCTGTGCTGAACCATTCTAGTTTCTAAGAGCCACAGCTGTGAAGAAAGTTTATTTCTCAGGGACAGGGCAAAGGCTTTGAGACAGTCAGATATACAACACAGTCCATAAACTATTCTGAAGGAATGGCTATTTAAACTCTGGAAATCACTTTGGGATGGTTTTAATAGCACTGTCCTGAGAGACACTAACAGGGGCTCACTTCCTGACTGCCACTGGCTTTTGAGCTTAAGTTATTTCATTCAATTTTCTCATCTGTAAAATGAGAAGCATCCTAAAGTAGACAGAATGGGTCTGTCAAACCATCCTGTGGTTACTTCTCCAGTTCCTGGGTATTCAATAAATAATTATGCTTATCAGCTCGCAGAATTTCTGTTTTAGCTCCTTGACTCGTGGAGTTTAGGATACTGTGGTAGGAAGTGTCAAATGGGAGCTCCTACAGTCTCCTCTCCCCTCCCCCTCCCCCATACCTATATTGAAAAGATATGGGAAGATGGAGTGGAGGGGAGGTGATTGTCAGCACATCCTCATTTTACCCACTTGTTTGACCTGTGCAGAAGATGTAGGACTACCAATGAGTTATTCCAAATTTAATTAGCTGGCACTTTGAATTACAGTTGCTCCTCTACATGTAATGTCTTTACTAGCAAAAAAAGATAGATTCTTTGATGCCTGTTTTGTAGCTACAGTTCTGGCCACCTCCAAACTCATATTTAACTCTATAGCACACTTCAGAGAGGGATCTAACATTGTGAGAGGAATCCAAAGGGAAAGGGCTAGATATTGCAAACTGGAAGTATGGGAGAGTTAATTCCTCATGGTGAAAACCTGGACCAATGGGAGATATTTGACAGGAGAGATCCAAGCAAATAAATAGCAGACCTCAGGAGGAATTCGCCATGGCTTGCAAGACACACACATCTAGAGTGAGGGGGAAAACAATCTCTATGAGAATTGAAGGGTACACCACCTCTGCTTCCTTTCTCTAGACAGACTGTTTCAAGTTATATCTTCTTGGCATAGCCTGTCTGGAGCCATCTTGTGTGGTTGGGCAGAAACATCTGCGTGTTTTCATGACTCCTCGTGAAGCAGTGGCCAGCATGGTAAACCACCACCTTGCATTGCTTCGAATCCTTTTCAGCCTCACTTCCCTTTCCCTCACTCTTAGTGCCCAGGGATGGAATCTCCTGTTCTATTATTGATGTACAGTAGCAGTATTATGAATAAAATACACTTTCCTTTGAACAAATGCTTATCCACGCCTTTCTGTCTGAATGGGAGGCAGAGATGGGTGAGTTAAGGAAAAGAACTGAAACATGCATGCTGTTTGATGTCTCAAGACGGTGGTTTAACACAATTAATACTTATCATCTTGCACACTTTTATCAAGATCCTTCTCTCTCTTCTACATAATCTTTTGATTTTTTTGAGTGAGAGAGAAACTCATAGAATAGAACCTGAAAGTGGATCATAGATTAGGAGCTAGAATCCTTTCAAAAGCAGAGTATTTATTTACCTTGGGTTGGGCACAGACCGAAGAGGAAGCATCATGTCTCATGGAAGTAGAGGCGACAGCAGGAGGCAGTGATGCTCACAAGAGGTTTGTGTGTATTTAGGGGAAGGATGAAATAAGAATGTAGAGGGCTTTATGCCAGTGATGTCAAGCTTTTGCTACCTTGCCATATGCTTCTTAGATTTCACACCTGTGCTGCTGTCTATCTCTTAAGTCTAAGTAAAGAGCTCCTCTAGAGTGGTTGACTAAGCCAAGAGAATGAATCTAGGAAGAGAAATCTAAGAAGGTGGCTCGCAGGGATATATTCTGGTGTACCTGGAGTCATACTGTATTGTCACTTACTCTGCTTACACTCAAGGGAACAGAGGGCAAGGAGCTGGCCTGGCCACTCCAGGAGCAGAACCAAGAAAGGAGGAATTCAAGAAGGAGGTGGTGGCGGTCAGTAGCATCAGATACATATCATACAACTCAATACAAGTAAACACAATCATTAAGAGATTGATGAAACTATTGACACGATTGGAGACAGAGACAAGGATCTCTGGGACTCCAAAATCATAACAAAAAATGTCAAAGAAATTGATGAAAAAAGTCATGAGGCTCCTAACGTTGGGAAGCCGGAATTTTTATCCCAGTAATCTGTATGGCTTGTGTTGCCTTCTAGGTTGACCTCAAAAAGACAAAGAGTTGGCGCTGGGGACATTAAGAAAATCCATGGGAAAAAGCACTGTGATGTCTCAAACATCACATTTGCGTGTTTGACCCAAGCTCACACAGAACAAATTACGTACAACGGGATTGGGGGCATGGGGTGTGCATTTCCTGAAGGTCTCATCTTTTTTTAATTGATGATAAGCAGCAATTTGTAAAATTAAAATTGGCATCACACTACATCAGACCCAAAGTTGCTTAATGTTTTTATACTAAAGGGAGGTTGCATTTCTTTCAGAATGATTAAAGACTTACAGATGAGGAACAAAGATAGTGAAAAGCTAAATGACTAGAAAAATATATTTTTTTTTCCAAAAAAGGGGGAAGTCTAAATGCAGCTATCTTGGCATTCATGCTATTTTACCTTAGCCTAGCATCAAATATCTGAAAGTCACTGGGGAGTGGGGATTTCAAAGTATTCCTGCTTATCTCTAGTTTACTTTATTATGTCTTAATAGTCATACATAAGAACTTTAAGACACGTTTTTTCCTTGACTTAGTTGATTCCTTCCTAGTTCATCTATAGGCCTCTTCCCTAAGGCAAGGTCCACAACTGCTGTAGGTGCAAATGATGCCACCGTATGAAAGCATTCTGTTCTAAGCGTTTCTCAGCACTCAAAGGCTATAACTGGTACATAGCTTCCTAGACGAGACATCAAAAGCCTATTTAATCCATTTTGTAGCTACTCTGGGAGACCTGCTGGGACTGGAGATCGCTTGGGCAAGAAGCCTGAGCTCCCAGGGAGCCCCCAGAGCCCCTGGGCTGTATGTTCTCCTGAGAGGGGTGCTGGAGGTGGGAGAAGGTGGAAAGGGCAATCCTAGCCTGGCAGTAGGAGACAGAGTGGGAGGGACGAGCGGGGGAACACCTGTCACTGTGTGGTGAAGGGTTGGAGGCAGAAGTCTGCCAGGAAATCTTCAGTTGTCAACTGCTGCTGAAGACCCAAATGCTTGATTTGTTCAAAAATAGAAAGGTGGATGGATAAGTAGATACTCTAGAGTAAGGAAAGCAGTGAAACGGTGTTTTTCTTTTTTTTCCCTTCTCTTTTTTCCCTTGTTCTATAACATTCCTGTCTCAATTTGACACTATTTTTAAACTATCTACTATGTGCTGGAAAAGGAGAGTATTCTGATATGCAAATTTGGGCTATATTAAATGACTAGAAAGGAAGGATGTTATCAAGTAATAACATCTTCTCCCTACACATAGTTTCCACTTTCATCCATTCCCCAAGCTCCTCAAAATTTAAGTTCTTATTTGAAAAGAGGTAAGTCTTTTCCTGGATGAACTTGTACTTGCAGAAAAGGACACAATGCCAGGCATTCGGAATTGGCTGCTTCTCTTCACTGAAGGAAGAATATTGTTTAACACTGTAGATCTCTAGCTGAGAATGTATTGTTTATATATATAGTTTTAAGTAAGTATCAAAAGGAATGTTAAGTTTTCTTCCTTAGCCCTTGAAAGTGCATTCTTTTTAGGAATTTGTAGAATTAAATAACAAGAGAGAAGGCAAGGGATATACAGGGCTTGGAGAAAGTTATTTTTTGTGGAACAAACTACATTGGGTTAATCCCAAGCTACACTTAAACCAGGGCAGCACACAGCTACAGAACTTCACATCACAAACCGTGTGTCCTGAGGCCCCTGCCACACATAACACCCCTTTCTTGTAGCCAACACAAATTTTAACTTCTCAGAGCATCTTGACTACAAGGATTCTATTCTATTCTAATAAGAAAGGCTCCACTTGAGAAAATGTGATACTCAGATAAGAAGTATTTCTGCTTTCCCTATGTTGCTCTGATAAATCCTCAGAGATAGAGTTCCGAAAGCACTGACAGTTGCCTGTCAAGAAGACACTCTGTCAAATTAAACAATTTAACATCTTTGCAGGGTGACACGAAATTCCTATTTTTAATACTATTGTCACAACATTTCATCACCAACTACAGACAGGCACATGGCTCAGTTGTGAATCACCAGAGTTAGCACTGGCTAGAGACCTTACCCAAGAGACCAGACCCAGTAAAAAGAGAATGAGAAACACTGCGGTTTTGGTGGAATGCCTTTGCAGGGTTCCGTTTATGCAGAACCCAAGAGTGGCTTCTTGAAGATCTGTGTCCATGATGATGTTTTACTGTCTGAGCTTTCATAGAATCTCCTGAGGTTATCAGTTGGTGTTGTTTGGCCAAGGATCTGTCACAATTAATGTTTTATAGTTCTCAGGAGATTTAGTAACTCACAAAAGCCTATGGGGGGACCTGAAATTGGCCACCCCAAGATATGTCTCTTTGGCATCAGGATTATTTGAGGCTGATCGCTTTTGATAAACTGGGACAGGGAAGGAGGCTCTGAGGAATGGCACTTGCCCTTCCTTAGGACACATTTACATTTGTAAGGTAAATCTCTATCTGTAAAAGGTGCTTCCCTCTCTGTACCAGGAAGAAGAAAGGAGATGACCTTCCTTCTAGAAACTCTTAATCAATACCAAAGGCAAGGACTTAAATCTGCATTTTATTGTGCTTGTCTGGTAACCTCCTGTAACTGACTTCCCTCCCCCTCCCAATGTTGGCATTTCTTTAAGGATTAAGCATCTTTCCTTAGGCTAGGAACTGATTGCTGTGCTCACCTGTGACAGCCCAGCTCCAGACAATCGACTTGCCTCTTGCTATGCCCACCGAGACAGCAGACTATTACCTGCTGTGTCCATCAAGCGCTGTGCCGACAGGGCAATCTTGTGACTATTGTGGGAGGGACATTTCAATCACATGTGAAACACCCTGTTTGGAGGTATATAACCACTCTGTGCACCCCGCTTCTTCAGTGCCCTTTCTTCCTTCGGGAAGAAAGGCCCCGGGCCATGGTTCCTCATAAAGCTTTGTTTAATTTTCTCTTGCTATTCTGTCTCCTGTGAATTTAATTCGTTCTCCGGCCAGACGAGCCCACATTTGGGGAGAGGAGATGTCCTCCTCCCCTACACCTATGAGGAGATATTCTTGGGATCACAATTCTGTTTAACTTCTTCAGCAGTAATTTTCCATCATCTTATAAGTACAGACTGCCATACACTCTAATCTCTATCCTTGTTGACTTATTAATATAAAATAATTTTCAAATTAAATATTACAAGAATTACCATCTTTAAATTCTTACATTATATCCCATTATTGCAATCATTAAATTTATAATATTATTTCAAAAGTCATAAATAATTCATAACAATGAAAATAATCATTACTATTTACCTCACAGCACTCCGAATTTCAAACGGCTTTGTTACTGTTAAGTCGCCCTTGAGGATCACCTTCGTATTGATTATTATGGTAATACAGCCATCAACTGGTATTTAATTTTGTATCTCATAAATCTCACAACCAAGATACAGCAGCTAAAACCAACCTCTTCCTGGATCCGTGGTTCCTAAGAAAGTAAAAATCTTTTCTGAAACCAATTCTCTGCCTCCTCTGTCCCTAAAGAAAATCACTGAATAGTTGGGGTTGAGTCCTATATTAATTCATGATCAAAGTTGGAGGAGTCCTTATTACCCACCTCTGGTTTCCATGAAGAGAGAGGTTTCCCTTACTGTCCTTTACTCTGTCCTACCAAGGGCAGGAGACTGGACTTTTCTGATGATTAGAGAGTTTGAAAGCAGAATCTGAGTGTGCCCCCACCAGCCCTTCCCTCTTCCCTCTCTTGCTGCAATGTGTCTAATTGCAGAGAGCACACGTTCTGCTCTGCTGCTCCGAGCTAACTAAATTTCAGGGGCAGGCTCAACCTTTGTAGGGAGATGGGAACAGAGGTGTCCTTAAGTAACCCTCCCAACAATATTTGCTGCAGCAACAGCGTTTTCCAGCCAGATCAATAGGCAGGAGCTTTAAATGTCAAGGGATCTAAATTCTGCATGTCTTACAGAGTTCTGATGGGGCTTGAGGCTTCGGTTTTACCTGTGAGGTCTAAGCAGGCATCATTATACTGGCTGCTTAAATTCCATTTTGCATTCTGGACCAAGAGAAAACTAGAGAGGCTCTGAGCTAAGTTTGGATTAATGTGGCATGTTCATAAGCTTGAGTTATTCTCTACAATATTATTTCAAATTGACTCTGGATTTCTTTTTTTAAAGATTGGCACCTGAGCTAACATCTGTTGCCAATCGTTTTTTTTTTTTTCTTTTTCTCCTCCCCAAAGCCCCCCAGTACGTAGTTGTATATTCTAGTTGTGAGTGCCTCTGGTTGTGGCATGTGGGACGCCACCTCAGCATGGTTTGATGAGCAGTGCTAGGTCCGTGCCTGGGATCAAAAACAGCAAAACCCTGGGCAGCCCGCCGAAGTGGAGCACGAGAACTTAACCACTGGGTCACTGGGCCGGCCCCAGCTCCAGATTTCTTAATGACAGAATCTCTATCCTTGGCTTTAGTTTTCAGAGAGCTAAACCCTGGATCCGTAGAAGTGTGGTAGATTTTGCCAGAGAGATAATAAAAGGGTTTTCAAGCCCTTATGATAAAAATATGCTCTATTTTTCAATGGATATAATTGGATTAATGAAGTTACTGCAGACCCAGAAGCTATGAAGATAATGAAAAAGGGTTTTTCCAGGCGTTCTGTGTTTTCAAGGATCAGATTAGCTTAGAAAGTCAATAAGGAGCTGGAGAGATCTGAAAATAGTTCCTCAAATAGAAAAAGTCCTATCCAATCCTACTAATATAACAAAAGTCATGGGAGAAATAAAATGAAATAAAATTTTAAAAGGTTCATTAACAAGAAAAGAAAGAAAGAATTTAAATAAATAAAACACAGATATTAGAAGATAAGTCGTACAGGTATGAAGGGGAAATAACACCTTGAGAGCTTGAAGGTCAGACTCAAGGTATGCAAGGGGGAAAGTAAAATGTATCCAAGTCTAACTACAGTTAAAGGACCAATTTGTAAAAGAGGACTTGTTTTGCATGGTAACGAGATCAGTAAAGCTAACATAAGCCCCAAATAATGCAACAGAGGAAGAGGAGCAACATTTCAAGCACAGGCTAGAATGACTGCCTGAGGGGTCAGTCCCCAGGACGTACTGAGAAAGGCGTCTAAAGTTTGAGTTGTAGAAAGACGTCTAAAGTTTGAGTTGTAGAGTCTACACCAAGAGCCGCAGGGAAACCAGCCTTATTTTTTCTTGCTGACTGTCCTCTCAAGTCTTGCAAGCTTATGCATTTCCTGCATTCCAAATCCAGGCCACTGTCCCGTCAGAAGAGAGAAGATATATATATATATATAAACTCCTCAAACAGAGACTCTTAAACTACCAGGAATCACTGAGGAAACTTCTCAAGAGGATCTCAAAGACGAGAAACATTAAGTTCCAAAAGTGATGTGGTGGCATTTGTGGAACATGATAGGTACAAGCAGAAGAAGTAATGATACAATTCATGTAACTACTGGTTTAGTATTGTGTTGTTTAAAAATACTTTTATACACATCATCTGAGTCTCACAACGCCCAGTGATAAAGGATGGATTACTTCCAGAATTATAAACGGTGGAACTGGAGTTCAGCCGATTGCTACCTGCTAAAGGGCATTCAACATGTGATTGGCTTGTAATCCAGATCTCTGAGGTACGCCATTTACTTCATTCCTCTGAACCACACTATTCTTCCAAACTCTAAGACGTGTTGCTGAGCCCGAAGAACGACCACTGGTGACGTAGGATCTGAGCAGCGTAGTACGATACAAACATTTGGAGAACTAATACTATGAAAAAGAGCAAGTGATCAAAGCAACACCGAATTTGATGCTTTGGCCTTTTAAGAAACCATTGAAGAGTAGCTCTATTTGGTTTGAGGAAATAACAGTCTTTTAAACCAAAAATTTTAAACATGTTTGAGCAGATTCAGAAAATTCTAGCACATAATGAAAGCACCCCTCCTCCAACCAGCCTGCAGTTACAATTACGAATAATTTATATTTCTCTAGGGGATTTTGGTATTTATTGCTCTTAATTATTTGCTTTTCAAGTGCTACTATAGATTCCCTGGGGAAACTCTTGAGAGAAGGAAGTTGTCATTCTGGGGGAGGCGTCAGCCTGATGGCTGGCTGGCATTGAAGCTACTGGTCTGTGGGTGACAGTAATTATCCTTCATTAGCCCAGCAGAGCTGGGAGAGCAAAGTGCTAAATGGGCACTTGACATGGGTATTAAGTTTATGTTTTCCAAAGAAAAACTTTTTTGGGGGAAGTATACAAAAATGGAAATGAAACATTGAAAAGAGAGGAGGGAGAATCTCAAGCTGTTTATTTTTGTTCTTTGTGCTAAACCAAATAATATTTTATTAAGTAGCCTCAGAAAGAAAAATGTGGGCACTGAAAAGAATAAGCTGGGGATCCTGACATCAGGGTTCTGCTACATGGGTGCTGTTAACCCACAGGGATTTTTGTGCCTTGGATCCTTCTTTTATAAAATGACGTGGGAGTTGGTCCGGAGGAAGAACTGGACCAAATATAGGAAATCGTAGTTCAACAGCAGGGAGGCGGACTGAACAAAAGACAGTCTAACTAAAGCAAAAGAAATGCCTTGAAGCAATTTACTCAGATACTGTAGGTGAAATCCATAATCTCTTTAGTTATCCTTTTAACATCCAGGGAAAACTGGTCAAGACTTAAAGTTCTCTAGCACCATAGGAACTGAATGATAGCAAACAACTCAGATCTGCTGCTGTAGCTCTAGGATGCCTCCTGGGGGAAGGGGGCGGGGGGGGGGGAGTGGTTCTGAGATGTGAAAAGGGTATCCATACTGGTCATGGATGACACCTGGATGGCACACATTGGTACCAGGCATCTGTGGCTTCCAGACTCTGTAATTGCCAATTTCTTACTGGTTCTTAAATATTTTTAATGCTTAGCCTAGTCTGGGGGTGACTTTAAAGTCCCAGCTATCTACTAACCAGCTGTGTGAGCTTATTACCGTCTTAGAATCTGAGTTTTAATGAGGGCATTGTGCTATCGGACCTCTACAGTTTCCACTAATGCAGCATCCTCTGGTATTCTGAACTGCACTCTACCTCAGACTCTCATTTGCTGGGGTCTAAGTCAAGAAGTTGTGTCCTAAAACACAGTAAATTTTCTTTACTTCATTGAATACCCATAAACCACCATTTTAATGAACTGAAAGAGTCAAGCTGATGGTTTTAAAGAGAGTAGGTAAGCTGAATACAAAGTCAGCAACATGATTCTCTGTACAAATCCAGGATAAGGATGCCTGGGATGGGGTCCAGGGCAGGCCGCCCCAAGATGCACCACTCTGTTATGCAGATTATTTCGAGCCGAAGACAATAAAGACTGCAGACTAAGCAAGAACATTCAACCTTTCCCCTCTAACTGCCTAAAAGAAGTTTAAAATAAAGACCTGTCCCCAGGACAGGTCATCACCATAGATAACTTTGGGTTTCCGTAGACTGGGAGGATCCTTGCTAAGCCCACTCTTATCAAAGTTCTATTTACCAAACGTTTGCTTTTCCATCTCCACGTGGGTTGCCTTCCTCCTCTTTGAAGCCCCAAATCACTACCCCAAAGTCCTCCTGGTCTGTAGCTGAAGATACTTAAACAGGCAGCCCCAGCCACTTGGCTGAGTTACTCAGTTTCTCCTGAATTTCTCCCACGTGTACATGCTATTAAACTTTGTTTGATTTTCTCCTGCTGACCTGCTTTTTTAATTATTTGACCAGCCATAAGAACCTTAAGGAAAAGCTGACGAGGAGTGGGGAGGGGGGCAGAATTCTCTCACTTCCCCAACACCTGGTACTCCCATCTCGCAAAATAAGCAGAACTATCTAATATGCTAATATGTTGCTTTGTAAGAAGCACAATAATATGCTGAGGAAAGGAATGGGAAATTGGCAGCAATAAAACTCCAAAATTAATTTGAATCCTTAAATGAAATAAGGACAAATTAGATGCTGTTGCTAGTCACAAAATTAAGTTCTACTCTGTTGATTTGAGAAGGCCTGGAGAGTCAGCAAGTGCGTAATTAGGTAACTATTTTAGTAGTAGAGTAGTATGTATGTGCGTGTATATATATACACATGCACATACTTTGACAAATGAATTCTAATTTTTCCTTTACTATGTAAGTTGTATAACTATGTCCTTTCTGAAAGCTAAAGTTTGACCCCCATGTGTGCATGTACACTTGTGTGTGTGTGTGTGTGTGTTTATTTAGAATAGGTGGAAGGTCTTGGCCTGGAAGAGCCAGGTCACTGGTCTACACAGGCTGATGACTCACAGAAGAACTTTGCCCTCCAGAGGCTGGCCTTGCTCTCCTCCCTCCAGGTTTTCCCTGGTCTGCTTAGGCATGGATGCTGGCACAGTAGTTAAATCTCTTTGCAAAGCTAGCTCAGCATCCCTGTCATATTCAGAGTAGTGCTCCCAACTTGTTCCTCTGGGATGCAAATGGAACTGCTATTATCATCCCTGCCGACAAGCATGGAACACTTGGATTAGAAACACAATGATTATTGGCCTTCTTGAAATTCTGCAGGCAGACCAGAGCTTGAGGCCTAAAGTGAATAAAAACAAGCAAGGCTCAAACTTATCCCAGGACATTTGGGCATGGATGAACTGTCCTTGATAACATGGAGCTTTTCCTCTGAAAAGGTACTGTGATGGTAAATTTGGTGAGTCAATTGGACTAAGTCATTGGGTGCCCAGATATTTGGTTAAACATATTTCTAGATGTGTCTATGAGGCTGTCTCCTGATGAAATTAGCATTTGAATGAGTAGATTATGTAAAGCAGATTGCTCTCCCCAGTGTGGGTGGGCGTCATCCATTCCAGTGAGGACCTAAATAGAACATAAAGGTGGAAAAAGCAGGAATTCACTCTCTGCCTGACTGCTGAGCTGAGATACTGGTCTTCTCTCGCCCTCTGACTGGGACTTCACCAGTCCTGGTTCTCAGGCCTTTGCACTTGGACTGGAACTATACCACTGGATTTCCTAGGTCTCCAGCTTGCAAATAGCAAATTGTGGGACTTCTCAGCCTCCATAATTGCTTGAGCCAATTCCTTATAATAAATTTATTTCTGTATATACTCCTTATGGTAAATCTCTTTCTGTTAAAATCTCTTTCTATATATCAATTCTGTTTCTCTGGAGAACCGACTAATACAGATGCCTTAAGAGTGCCCTGCTCTGTGCTTTAGGACTGCATTTCCCCAGTCCCCAGTGGGAAGCAGCACTCAGTAATGTCCAGGGTTGTCAATGACACAGCCCCAAAGATCATGGGTCCACCTCTCTGTCCACTTCCGGACTGAGTGTTCCAAACCAGGAGGCAGCAAGACTTCCTCAGCTTTTTTGGCATTAGAAACAGCAGTTTAAAATTATGAGAAGGATTAGTCTATAATACGATACATTATTTTCGGCAGACCCTAACCTATTCTAATATGTTCATTTTATGGGCAACAAACACTATTCAATCCAGAGATAATCAAGGAAAAACTTGTATAAAATTATGATAATAATAGACTGGTGAACCCAGGGAGAGTCCTAATATCAGAAGTCGAAGTGTCTGCAACCTCGAGTGGGAGAAATTAAAGTCTGTTTCTTGGGTAGTAAGGTGAAGAATGTGTCTTCACACCAGACAGCAAATTCTAGAAGGAGATTCAAAATCAGTAGGGACTGGTTGATCACCCACATGCTGTCTCTGCTCAGTTCATCAGCAAGGAATCACTAACACTCATTTCTTCACCTCATATTTATTAAGTGCCTACTACGTGCCAGGCACTGTTCCGGACACTAGCTGTTACCAAAGCAGACTAAAATCTTGTCTTAACTCATTTTATTTTCCAGTGGAACTCAATCAATATATAAAGAATATTATTGAGAGACAGTGTATGTATTGGAATGGAAATAGGCTTTGGAATCAGGCAAATTCTGTTTAAATCCTGGCTTTGCCATTTTCTAGATGTGTGACTGGGATAGTTCAAAAACTTTCTCAGATTTAATTTCTTAATCAGAAAAATGAGGATAATAATACTGTTTTGCATGATTGTTGTAAGAGCTGGCAATAATGTTCCTCTAGAGTCTTCAACACCATCGTGGTCCTCCTATCATCAAGTTTATTGCACTGTATCTGCTCATTGAGGTGCCCTGGGGGCTTCAGCAAATTCACCGGAGGTACTGTGAGATGTTTCAGATTTTTGAGGGAAACACAGAGACAGAGACAGCTGTGGGTCATCACATGGAGTACTATGTCAAATTACTTAGACCTAGCAGCTTGATAAATTGAACTGTTAGGTATTTCTTCTAACCTAGAGGCACATGAAAGCATTAATGAGACGCAAAAGACAAGAAAGTCTGGGAATATCTTCCCTATTGCAATTTCCTCCTTACTTGTCTGGATGTCTCATTAGAACATTTTTTATGTTACAGAACTCTTTGGGAATCAGTGAAAAGTTTTTGTCCTACTTTCTAGAAAAAAAATCACATATGCTCCTGCACTTAAGAGATTCATGGGCCCCTGCAGCCCACCTGTGGACCCCCCTAGAGTTAGAACATCTACAAGAGGGTTTGACATAGGTTGAATAAGTGAGCGAATGAATGAATAAGAGGCTTAACCTGTCTGGTTTTACATCTGTGGAATAGTCAGGGGAAATTAGAACACTGGAAGTGGGTCTTGGGAGGTGAGGAATTTCTTAGTTGTTAGCCAGAAGAAGAAAGTAGAGATTTAGCTCTACAGTTTGGGGATTTGGGAGCCTAATTAATAACATCTCTCTTTTGGTTCTGAACCATTGACAGCAGACACAAGGGGTCAAACAGGACCAAAATATCTATTCTTTAAATGCAGAGGCACAAGGGTCTTGTTATTGCATGGGAAATAGGAGGCACTGAAGAACTGTGGCTTTGCTGATCCATAAGACCAGAAGCAGAGATAGATCATAAGAGAGGGAGATACACAAGAGTAGTGGTGGCTAATGCATGCCTGCCCAGAGGAAAAATGCCAACCTATTGGTCTTAACTTCTCACAGGTTTCCCTAGATGAGTCTGTCACCCCTTCCATGAGGACAGGAAACAGTACTCCAGGTATGTTCCTAGCACTTCCTTGAGAGAGTACAAGTTGGAAACTCCTATTTTGGGGACCCAGGCAGGAATTCAGGGAAAGGAAGAGGATTACTCTCATACTGTTAAAAAAGAGACAACAGACCCAAAATGGAGTCATTTGTGCTAGGCCCCATGTTAGCAAACCAAAATTTAATACTTAACCTAATTGCAGTTTCAGCTTCCCAGGAACATAACTTTAACCAGTTAACATGAATTACCTGGTCAGCACTAGTGAGCTAATCCGCCTGAGAGTCCCCTTCCATTCCCCGTAGGACAGTGACCTTTCCTGAAAGAATGCATTCTTTGTTAATAATTTCATTTTTTTCTGCCCCCTCTCTGCTTTTAAAAACATTCCCTTTCCTGGAGCTCTTTGGAGCTTCTTTCTGTTTGTTAGATGGGACGCTGCCTGATTCATGAATGGTTGAACAAAGCCAACTAGATCTTCAAATGTACTCAGCTGAATTTTGGTTGTTTAACAATACTTACTTACTTTTATTGTCATCATTTTTGTTGTTTGTGTTTCTGTCTGTTACTAGACACATCATCCTAAATCTCACATGGGAAATCCTAAGAGGTTTGTAGGATGCTACCCAGAAGTCAGGGAGAAAATTAATACACCTTATAAGAAGCTCAAACAAACCTCATATTCCTAGAGGTTTATCTTTTCTTCTCTCTCTGTCTCTCCATACCTTTGTATGTCTGTATGTCTTTGGTCACCCTGTAAATATCTCCTTTTATATTAATTGTGAGCTACGTTGCCCATTTTAGCCAGTTACCTACCCCATTAGGCATAAGACCACCAGGTTCCCCCACCCTACCCTCAGCACTAGGGTTGTCTCTTGGTCTGGGCAGCACGTTGTCTTTACTCGGTGACAGAATCATCCCATTTCAATTACAGATGTTGTTTATGACATTGCTATAATAGCAAAGGACCTTGTTGTTCCATGTGCCGGATTTATTTATTCCTTTATTTTTACCAGTTAAAAGAGTTCATCTGTCATTCGGATTGCTTTTGTCTTTAATTTCTTGAAAGGATGATGACTTCTATTTAAATTATTAGAAATATTTCCTCATCTGGAATGAACTACCATTTTTCAAAGCAAATCCTTTCCATGACAATTTATTATACTCTGTTGTAAATCCCAAGGATGAGCTTCCTTTCTCTGCATGGGGAAAAAGAGAGGTAGAAAAGATTTCATCTAAAGTGTCAATCTCAAAATTATGAGTGAACAGAGGTGACACCCTTTTTGAAAGATCATTGGGTAGGTAGTGATCTGATTATTTAATGCAAAATTTAGGAGAGGAAAGGAGGTTGCAGGAGGTTGAGAAGATTCCTAGAAGTCGTTCTGCGCTCTTATTGAAGGCAGGACTTCCGTTAGCATACAAACAGTAAGCTATTTCCTCACCTAATGGCCATACTTTTATTTCTGCTATTCTTTCACAGAAAGAAAATCAGTAGGTATGAAATAATCTGGGACTGGGCCTTTTGGAATTAGAAATATATAAACTGGGGAGGAGATACTGAATTGAGGATCAGTAGAAGCACCTGAGCCCACTCCATGATGTTGACACAAAGTCATGAGTCATCATGGCGTCAGACATAAGAGATGGTTCTTTGTACACTTGGGCAACTGGAGCCAAGGTAACAGTAGCAGGGCTGAAACGTGCAGACCATTCTCAGAGGCAATTAATATAAGGAGAGCCTAGAGGTTGAATTTGTCAACTAGAATGCTCTCAGGATCCAGGTGGGGATTGTAAACGAGAGAGATCGGCAAGCCCTCTGGTCAACAACAAGACAAGAAGCGGGAGAGGTGGAGGCCGTCTGGAGCTCGATGCCCCTTGTGAAGAGATGGTTGCTGCTTGGTCTCCACTGTTGATATGTGAGGTTGTAAGTCCAGTAGTGAAAGATCTTGCAAGATTTGAAAGAAATAACTTAACTATTCTGTTTTTACTTAAAAAAAGGTATTTAAAGAAGATTTTGTCTGAAATATCTCCATTTCTAAATGCTGTCAACTAATTTCAATTTTTAAAATCTTGTGAAGGTCAGATGAAACATTTCTATCACTTGAATTTAGCACGTAGGCCACCACTTCTTACCTCTGCTATCTGATGAGGAGCCGTGGAAGCTTTTTTGAGCAACAGGAATGATATTTATTCCTTTATCGATCCATTTAACATCTATCTGTCAAGTGCCTGCTATATACTAGGTCCTGTGACATAGTGCCAGCCTACATGAAAGTTACATTCTAGTGGGAGAGGCGATGATAAATGGAAAATGACGTAAGTATGTGATACAATTCTGGTATTGATAAATGTTATGGAGAATAGAAATCAGGCTAAGGGGACAGAGGAGAGTGGAGGGTGCAATTTTAAATGTCACAGGCGAAGGTCTTTCTGAGTAGAATCCGTCAGAGCAGAGACCCACACAAAGTAAGGGGGCACATTGTGCAGTGTGTGTATGGGGTGGGAGGTGGAAGAGAGGAAGACCCAGGCAGAGTGCAAAGGCCCCAGGGAAAAATGTACTCTGATGTATTGTATGTGGAGGAAGGGAGCCAGGATCGCTGAAGCAAAGTGAGCAAGGAAAATTGTGGTAAGCAAGTCAGAGTCAGAGAAATAGTGAGAAGTCATATCACATGGGCCACATGGAGCTGCTTTTAAATGCTGCCCATCCTTCAAGGTACATTTCAAAAAGGAATAGTTGAAACCATGGGGAAAATTTTGATGGTTGTCAAAGCTAAGTGATGGGAACAGGAGTTACCAAAGGATTTGTTGTATCTTCTACTTTCGTGTAGGTTGAGTAGTTTTTAAAACATGGTTTTAAAAAGCTCCTGTTCAAGTTCTATATTTCCCCTTCTTATTCTAGTTGTTTCTCTGAACTTCCCAAATACCTTAGTTTTTAAATCACTCATTCAAACGTTTCCTTGATTTTGTAAATTATCTATCATTGTGCGTATATCTTTTCTTTCCAGTTAATTTGTAAGTCCCTAAAAATTAGGATGATGATTCACATTTATTTTCCGTCTTAGCATTTAGCACATTGCTACACACACAGAATTCACTCAATAAATACTGACAGGTGGATTCATCAAATATTTGAGTGTCTACTCTATGCCCAGCTGTGTGATAGATGAGAGCAGGAGAAGGGACACTAAGACATAGTCCTTGTCCTCCGGGAACTTCCAATATTCAGGTAGATACTGATGTTACAAGGTAGAATGTTGAGAATTTGTTAGGCTGGATGTGATAAATGGTAAAAGGGGAATCTAAGGGTCAGGTTTGCAGAGAAAGTGTTGACTATTTCATGTAAAACTGCTCTGATCATCCTCACAGGCTTCACCTGCTGGTTACCTGGTGAAAGCAAAATGAAACAAAAACAAAAACTTTTATTTCAATATGATGACCTTAATTTGATGTGATAATCTCTTAATAGTTCCTTTGGGCTATGCTCAATATCTTTGAGGAAGAAATACTAGTGCTTAGAGATTTCTTCCTTTTCTTTTTCTCTTTCCACCATCAAAGCAAAAATTGCACTGGACAAAGTTAAATAGGCAAGGAAGACTTGATTTAAGGCTATTGCAATAGGGAAGAGAAGCCACAACCCAGTCTGAGCTCAATTCCCTGAAAACACCTCTGTTTGCTAATTGGCTTTACCCACAGGAAAAGTCAACTTTCTTGTGTTTTTGTGACTTGGAGCAAAATGCCTGCTGAAGTTAGTCTACAGAAGCCAGAGAGGGGTGTTATCTCTCCTAGTGCTTACATTTCAAAGAGATGTCCCCTAAATCCTTGAGAAAGACATTTCTGGGTTGTAAAATTACCAAGAGCTGTTTAAAAAGAGTTACATAGATCTCAAAGAGGCAGAGAAAGAATTTATGATGATAAGTTTTCTAAAGTAAATGCTGTAAGAAAGGGAGGTCAGGACCAGGCTTCATTTTTCCATGGGTAGGAAGCCTCAGGGTCCAGCCTGTGTAGGGGGAGGAACAAAGTCGTTAGGGGAGACAACTCAATTACCTGAGATCTCAAGGCTTAGTTCTTGATAAGCTAAAGGGATTTGGGAAATCTTCTCTCTGGTCTGCTATTTAAGCTTCCTGTTTTGCCCTGGGACTTAAACCTCAAGTTTTGCTTCAGAGGGTAGCAGGCTATAAGGCAATAAGATTTAAGAAGAAAGGTAAAATGTGTTAGTTTAATATTTTCAAAATGCAATCCATATTGCAAATGGTCGTCTTCTGTTTTAAAAGTTGCTAAGGAGAGTATCCTGGTGTAGGTGAACGGCAAGCTCACAGGAAGAATAACAGATAAGGCAGTTTGAGTATAGGCTGGACAAGGATGGAGAGCCTCGAGGGAGATAAATGTTTCAAGTGAATAAAGTCAGATTTAAAATCTGAAAATAGCACTTATGAGAGTGGGGAAGTGGGAGACTCTGGAGAGTTTAAAATTTTGGAGTCTGAGCAGTTCCAGGTGATGTAATTTCTCAGATATATCCCTCAGCCAGTGAGTGAATTCGAGTTTTCATTCTGGAGAACTCATGTGTTCCTAACAGGGTAGTATATAATGAAACTGGATAACCAAGACCAGCATCATCTTGAGGCAAAGGAAAGCCCATGGTCAGGCAAAGGAGCATTAGATGGCTTAGGATTTCAAAAACGTGGGCTTAATTTCTAAGTTCCCTCTTCCTTTCCCGCTTCATCCGCCACCCACACCCACATCTAATGTCCTAATTAAGTTCAGCCTATAGGTAATCAAGATACAGGCCATATATATGAAACTGTTTCAGAAACTCATGTTTGAGAGACTATGGAAATATCCATGCATCCCTGTGTTGAGTTTTCATGAGATAGATAGTGTGATGAAAGACCCCAGGCTACAAATTTCCTTAAATAGCTACAGTAACCTTGGGTCTCCACGCACCAAGCCTGCGAGGTTCTCCATCTGTACCAACAGCCCACGATTCAGTTATTCACACCACACTTCTCTTTGAGATGTCTTTAAAGGTACAGGGATCAATAAAAAGTATTTTTATTTAAACGTCATCTCATAAAGGCAGTCAACACAGATAATCTTGTCCCTGAGGGATTCTATTCTAAGGCACTCCTCACAGATGGCAGTCTTCATCCCAGTCACTTGACGAAATCTGCTTATATTTATTTCCCTAAAAGTTATCTGTTGCCCATTGAAAAAAGGAAACATGCAGAAATAGTTTTGTAAGAGAAAAAACACTTTGGAATACACAAAAAGTCAAGTTATTTTTTCCTAGGCTTGTTGTCTCTTCAAGAGTTTCTCTTTTGGTCTTGGAATTTCATGATTAGTGGTCTGTCAGTGGGACAAGTTGAGGGAGGGACACACACACAGTGTGAGGCAAACAGGAAGAGAGAAAGGGAAAAAGGAACTTTCTGGAGATTCTATCCTTTATTCTAAAAAATAACTGGCCCTGAAAACTAATTTTCTCTCGTGTTATTGTGTATTTTTAGACCAAGCAGAGTGAAAGACAATGAAGCAAAATAACAAAGGCAGCAATCATGAAAATTAATATCCTCAACACTCTGCTTACCCTCATTTGCCTTTTGAAAACATCTGCCTACAGTGTTTCTTTCCACTTCTTATGAGCATGTCTGATCAGTGTTTTGCATGTCATGCAGACAATTTGATTATCTGAAAACTCACAAATTGTAATTTCTTCTTTTTACAATTGTTGTCATAATGTATGTCAGAGGTGAAATCCTGAAGTTGTGCAAAGTTTTTAGATTTTTCTTCTTGTCTTCCTCCCTCCCTCTCTTTCTCCCTCCCCTCCTCCCTTCCTTCCTCCCTCCCTTCCTCCACCTCTTCCTTCTATAGTTGCAATAAGGGAACTTTGGCATTAGCCTGGATTGGCTTTAGATGCCTGCTCTCCCAGACATTGCCTATTAAGTCCTGAGTCAGTCAGTTAATCTTTTAAATACTTCCGTTTTTATTCCTGGAAAGTGAGTATAATATTGCTTTTCTTGTGTGGAAAATCAGAATTGGCCACCTCAAAATATGTCTCATTGGCTTGATTATTTTTAAGAACAAAAGACTCTGAAAGAAACTTTGACCTTCCCCCTAACTACCTAAAAGAAATTTAAGACAAAGTTCTGTCCCCAGGACATTCCATCACCATAGATAACTCTGGGTATTGTTAGACTTTGAGGGTTCTTGCTAAGCCCACTCTTATCAAAGTTCTGTTTACCAAACATTTGCTTTCTTATTTCTATGTGAATTGCCTTATTCCCCTTTGAAGCCCCAAATCACTACCCTCAACATCCTCCTCTGTCTTTAGCTGATGATACTTAAGCTGGTAGCTTGGCCATTTTGGCCAGTTGCTCAGTTTTCGTGAGTGTCTCCCAGTACACACGTTATAAAGCTTTTCTTGATTTTCTCCTGTTATTCTGTCCTATGTCAATTTAATTTTCAGCCCAGCCAGAAGGACCTACAGTGGGGTAGAGGAAATGCTTTTTCTCCCCTACACTTGCATCAATCCTATGAGATTTGTAGATATTTGTAAAATACATGGCGTAGTGCACATGGTAGGTGTTCAATAAATAGCTACTATCATAATTTGTCTAACAAAATTTCTTTTACCTAACATGTATAAGAAACTATATTGAAGTGCTTATCATTGTGTTTTGATAGGCACTATCACATTGTGTTTTATCAGATTGCTATCTAACAAATAGTCTAATTGTTTAGCATGACAAATAGAAGACTTCATGGTAGGCAAAGCCAAGGCAAGGTACTGGTTATGACTTGTGCTCTAACTCCCTGATGCAATGGGGGCCAGGTCTATCCAAGTACTGTTGACATGCAGTCATGGAAAGGGAACAGCCTCAGCTGTGAACACTTTAATCCTGTAACAGTCCGCACCTCTTCCCAACTGTCATAATGACAGGCCATTTGGCTTAAAGAATGGACAATGGCTGACATAATGAACTTAATAAGCAAAGGTACATGACCTTTGGTTCTATTCCTAGGGAGAAGAGAGATGTGGAAGATTTTCTTTTAAAAAAGCTATGCTGAAATATTAGTGGAATTGAGTTTAAAAGACTAAGACCTCATAGAATAGTTTCCTTGTCCTTCTTTATACAGTTATTTCCCACCTGCTTAGTCTTTCCCTTTCCCATCCAACAATTAAATTTTAAGATTTCAAAAACATTTATTTTCTTTGGAACAATGGAACTTGCTTAGTTTGCAGCTATCAGGCAATATCAGCACCCCTTTTATGGGCTAAACAAATTATATATCACATTTTCTAGGGATAGAATATTTCAAGGGACAAGAGGTGTGTTGTGATGGTTAAGAGCTCTGGAGTCGGGTTCTGGTGCCCAAATTCCATCTATAGCATTTCCTCATGCTGTGTACCTGTGCAAACTATTTAACCTCCGAGTCTGGAGGCCTTGTGAGTCAAATAGATTTTGTTGAGAGGATCAAACAGAATCATGATCTATAATACTTAATACAGTGCCCACATATAGTAGACGCTTGAAAAATTGTAGGTATTATTATTAAGATCGTATAGAAATTTAATCCGAATTATAACAAGGTACATTGCAATGAGCCCTCACATACTTGAAATTTTTATTGGCCTTTCATGGACTATGCTGATTCAGAGAGCCTTCTTATTTAAGACAGTTTTACAGACATACAGATTTCAGAACTGGACTTCTCTTGCTGCCTAAAGTATTTTCTCTCTATCCTTACCCTCCTCCAGTTCCTATAAAGATTCGTCTTTGGATGAGGAGGCCAGCAAACAATTGGCATATTTCATTTCAGACAGACTTTATAAAATAATGATGTGGATTAAGGCTGCCCCAGGTAGAGAATCCCAGGGTGACCTGGCCTACATGCCGAACTATATGACCCAGTGGATTTTTATGGTATGAATTAGGGCTGCCCCAGGGAAAGAAGCCCAGGACATCCTCACCTACATGCCGATCTGTATGACCAGAGTCGTATCTAAAGTTATATGACCACACAATAACCAGACCCCATCTGCACTGAAATCATTTAATGACTTTTTATATCATGTTTTCTTTTTCCAGTAAAAATAAGTCACGTACCCGTGCCTTATAAATTTAGCCCTAACCCTCAACTCAGGGCAGCAGCAGGAGCTCTGACTGCCCATGGGTCCTGTCCCTATGCCTGAAGCTCTTCACTGCCCGTGGGTCCTGTCCCCATGCTATTCCGTACTATTCTTTAAATAAAAGAGCACCACTGCCAGACCTTGAGAGTCCAAGAAATCTTTCTTTCGACTCTTCGGCTCACCGTTCCCGCATCAATAAGACTGCATGGAGGGGCAAATTTTTAGTTTCTGACAAATTGTGTAGGAAAAAGCCAAGCAAGAATCTTTGGATCTCTGCTTCTTGATTTTCAGTGAAATAAGTAAATTGCATTGACCTAGACAGCTGCTTCTGTGATAGGGAGTTAATTGGAAGGAAAAACATTGGCGCTCTCCTGTCTGCATATGTGTTAATCACAAACTTTGAATTTATATTTGAAACTTGGGCCATTTGAAAATAAAATAATCTCAACTATTAACTGTACTTTTTTCTTTGGTTCAGGTGCTTAAACTTCCTGTTTGAAGACAAAGTCTTAATTTCCTACTTTGACATTCCCCTACTTAATGTCACAGTTTGTGGCAGTTTAGAATACATCATGGGTCTATCCTGTGAGATTGCTTGTGTCTCCAATGAACTGTTGGAGGGCTATGAAGATGCTGCTGCAAGACAGCTTGTCACTTCCCCCAGAGGAAAGAATAGGGCTATGATGGGCTGCTCAGGCAGCACTGGGAGGAAGGCCGGTTGCCAAGGACACAGCCTGGCTTATTGCCTGGCTGCTCTGGCACTTCATCCCCAAGGTTCTCACGCGCTCACTCTCTTGTTCTGTTTCTCGATCTTCTTTCTGCCTCTCTCTGCCTCTTCTCTCTTCTCTCTCTTATCTCCTTTGCATGCTTGTGCCATCACCTGCACGGTTTGGTTTCTTTATGTATTTCTATAGCACCAGTCTCCATGGAATCTAGCCACTCAAACACAATAGGTTAAATTTAGGCCTGTGTAGGAAGAGAAAGAAAGTGTTTCTCTTACTTCCTTCCCTCTGGGACAATATATGCCTGATTAAGTGAAAGGGAAAGAGGAAGATGAAGAGGACATTGCAGGACCAAAGAGTAGTCAGCTCTCCCCATCTGAAGTGAATGCTCCAAAGGCCTATCATGGCCTCAGGAAGACAGAATGGAATATGGAAGGGGCTACTCCTGCCTCTGCTGCTCACGGGCATTGTGGCCTTGGGTAAGTCTTTTCACCTCCAATTTTGTCAGCTGAAAACGTAGGGATTGGTCAGGTGATTGCTGAGGATGCCATTACCCCCAGCCCTGAGTGATTTCATGAACTCTGCAAATGATCCAGGCTTTCCAGAGAGTCTTTCTTCTGGTCACATGACTGAAGACCAGGGTGATGAATAGATAGACCTAAATCACACACTCAAAATGCTGCCAATCAAAGAATTGGTTCGTAGGAGTAATGTTATTGAGCTTCCCCCTTTGCCCTGCGAGTATGATGCTAGGGGTAACCTGGAGATGCTCCATAAAGTCAGGAGACCTGCAGCTGATCAGCATCCACAGGGCCATCATCAGCAAGGCAAGGATGGTAGGGAATTTGATGTTGAGATAATGGGGTGCTTAATAGGGAGGTTTGGAACTGGGATGACCTCAGGAAAGGTGAAGAAGGATTCAATAAGACATAATGATTGATTAGATGTAAGTGATTAAGAAGAAGGGGGAAATGATGACAACTACCAGGTATCTTGCTAAGATGCCGGTATTATCACTAGGGAACACAAAAGAACAGTAGGTTTCGGGTGTGAGATAGTGAATTCAGTTCAGTTTTGGAGTGGTTGGTAACATGAGTGGTAGCTCCAAGTGGAGATGCCCAAGTAGTGGGATATGTGAGTTGGAGGCTCAGGAGAAAAGTCTGGACTGTAAATATGTATTTTTTAATCATTAGCATAAACATGACAGTTGAAGCCGTGGGAGTAGACAGGATGGCCCAGGAAGAATATGAAGAGGCCATAACTCTGAGGAACTGATTTGTAACCTTTAACATTTTCATGATAGAGAGAGAACAAAAAGGCTGAAAGGGAGATTGAGAAAGAATGACCAAGAAAGTAAGAGGGAAACAATGAGACAATCATGACATAGAAACCCCTGGGGGGAGCGGAACATTTCAGGGAGGATGTAGTGGTCTCCATGGTCAACACAACTGCTGAGAAATCAAATAAGAATAAAGGAGACTGAAAGCCATTTTGCAGTGAGTAGGAATAGGTAAGAAAGAGAATGTGAACACACCGAAGGGGGACAATTCATTCAAGAAGTCTGGTTATGAGTGAGAGGGATGACTAGGAAAGTTGATGGGGGGTGGAGAGATAATTTTTTTTTAAAGATTTTATTTTTCCTTTTTCTCCCCAAAGCTCCCCAGTACATAGTTGCATATTCTCTGTTGTGGGTCCTTCTAGTTGTGGCATGTGGGACGCTGCCTCAGCATGGCTTGATGAGCAGTGCCATGTCCGCGCCCAGGATTTGAACCAACGAAACACTGGGCCGCCTGCAGCGGAGCACGCAAACTTAGCCACTCGGCCACGGGGCCAGCCCCGAGATAATTTTTTTTTTAATGTGAGCACTTGAGCAGGTTTAATCGTGATGTAAGGGAGCCACTAGAGAGTGAAAGATTGAAGATACAGGGGAAAGAAGGTACCTGAAAGATCCAAGTCCTTGAGAAGGTGGGAGGACAAAATTCAGGGCACAGCAGAGGATTGATCTTAGATACAGGGAGAGATTCATTTTCTCCTGAATGGGAGGGAGGAAGGGGTGGGTGTGGATGCAGGTAAATTTGCAGGCGTAGTCCAGGAGATGAGGGGTTCTATTTTCTCTGAGAATGAGGAGAGACCATCTGCAGAGAATGAAAGCAAGGTGGCAGGACTGGAGTAGTGAGAGGTGAAGAAGGTCTGAAATTGTCCCTGCAGTGACTAGAGGAGCAGTTGATTAGGGAAAGGTAGAAACTTTGCCTGTGGTGCCAAGGAGTCCAATCAAGTAGGAGCTTGTGATCTTTGAGTAGATCCCCTCTGGGAAATGACGTGACTTTTCTCCAGCAAGCTGGTATGGGTTCAGAGAACTGGGCATGTGGATTCATTGAAGGTTGGGGGTTTTTTCTATGTGAGTCAATGGAAAGAAAATGGAGCAAAGGTGTTGGTAAGACAATGGTTGATGTGACAGAGCATGAAATCTATAATGGAGAGGAAAGAGAGTGAAGACAGAAGGCTGCTGATTGACAAGAAGAACAAAGAGAGGGGAGGTCAAAGAAGAGTCTTGATGTAGTCAGACAACGGCTGGAATGCGAGTACCTAAGTGGAAAAGCTGAACAGATGGGGAGTTATGGAAAGAAGAGCAATTTTATTGAGGAACTTTACTGATGACCTTGCTGAATTCTGCCTCTTTCCTTGCTCAATTCAGCTGATGTTATACAATAGTTATGGTTAGCGAATTTTCTTTGATTATAAATGGAACGTTTCTCATATTTCCATAAAATGTTCAAAGAATGTTAATGTGGATATCAACATGAGAAAATTGAGTGTAGCAGTTAAGAGTTCACTTTCTGAGGTTGGATTATTGGATTAAAATCCTGTGTCTTGAACCTGTTTTCTCATTTATAGAATTGGGATAAAATGGTATCTACTAAAAAAAAAAAGTTAAGCCAATACACGTAAAGTATTTAGAATAGTTTCTGACACATAGTAGGCACCCAATAAATGTTAGCTATTATTATCATTACCATTATTATTAGAACTCATATCATGCTAAGTCCAAAAGGAGCCCTAGAGACTATTTTGTCTAATTAACTTATTTTACAGATGAGGAAACTGAAGGCCATTCAGAAACGTTGACATTCCCAAGTCAGGCTACAGACCTAGGTCTAAATCCAGGTTTCTAGCTTCTTAGTCTTTCTCTATCTTTTCTGTGTCATGATGTTTGGATTTCGTCTACTTACAAGGAGCCAGTCCAGCCCATTGGCCCCTGCCCCTCAAACAGAGCAAGGAATAACACAGAGATGAAGCCCAGCAGAGAGTTAGTTCCTCCATGGGCCTCTCGCGTGCCTTCACTCGAGTATGAGGCAGTCAAGCCCAAGAGGCAGTGCAAGTAGATCCAAGATCTCCGGCAAAGTCCCCAAACTGCCTCTTCATGGGCTTTGTGCCATCTCGATGTCATAACAAAGAAAATTGCACTTTCACAGACTTCAATGCATTTGCTGTTGTTCTATGAAATGCAGGCAGCAGCCATCCCCATCCAATTTACTGTCCTGTCCAGATGGTGGAAGAAAAGACATAATTGAAGTCACTGATGGTATTTTAAAGTCAGGGCTCTGTAAGCACCAACACTTTTTCAGCCTTTGATTGTTTACAAAATCTTGCAGCGAAAATTGGATGCAAACTGACCTGTCCTGCTCTGAAGTAATGGAGCTAATGCTAAGAAAAATTGCTGATTACTTTCTCAATTCTCATGCTTCCAAAGATTGTGTGCATAAATTTTTGTGACAGGTGGCCTCTGGGTCTCTGTTGTGACTGAACACTGGGGCAATCCTAGCTAGGATGTGTGTCATCTCTAAAATTTGCCTAAGTTGATTGTTGAACTTAAACTGAAGCATTGGAAATCATACGGGGTAAATCATGCTGATGAGATTTCCAAACCAATTTTGGGTTCAGGTGGCTCAATTTAGCTCAAATCCCTATGTGTTCCAAATCAGAATCTTGATTTGTGGTTTCTTGGCCGTGACACCAGCCTTTCTATATCATGGGGCAGGTTTTTCGGGTTTTTTTTGTTGTTGTTATTGTTGCTGGTTTTAAAAAAATTCTTCTTTCTAATTGAAATTAGAAACAAAGGCAATGTGAATTATTTATAATTGCTGCTTTTGCCATCATGCTATGCATTTAGGTCTAGAGAAGTAGTCATTAACTCCACTGTGCATCAGAATTACCTGGTAAACTTTTAAAAACAGGGATCTTTGGGTTTTATTTTTCAAAATTTACGAGGTGGTTCAAATGTAAGGCAAAGTTGAGAACCAATGCTATAGATCTCTGCTTCTCAATCTTTAGTGTGCATATGAATTTCATTACCGTCCAACTAAGCGTTTTCACTCCTCAAAGCATAATCTGAAGACCAGCACCATCCACAACACTCAAGAGCTTGTCAGTGATGCAGCTTCTCAGGGCCCACTCCAGACCCTCCGAATCAAAATCTGCACTTGAACAGAATCCCACATGTGTCACAGATGTATTAAAGTTTGAGAAGGACAGCTCCAGAGTCCCATTTCCTTCTGAAGACAATGATTTAATTGTGCTGTCACCAAGTAGATGTGGTGCCTGGGTTGTGGCATGAAGATCCCAACAACTAGGCTTCCCCGAGGCAAAGCTGATCAAAGACTTTCTATGCGACTATTAACAGAGAATATGAATTCTCAAAAAAGTAAGGTGTAAAACTGTACCTATAGAATGATTCCAGGTATGCAAAATGTAAATAAAGGAAATATATATTATAATCTCTGAGCTGTAACAATGTGGTGATTTTTATTTCTTCATTTTATATTTCTTTGTATTTATCAGTTTTCTATGATACTATAACAATAAAAAGAAGATATTTCAAGTAAGAAAAAAATCCTATAAAAATGTCTAACTTTCCCATTGTTTTTTACTCTTCTTCATCTCTAAAGAGAAAATTTTCATTTTAATGTTGAAGTAAATCTAGGGATGTTACTTCAATATATTTATTCTCAAGGCTTTTTTAATGTTGGGCAAAAAAATCTGATTTTCAAAATGGGCAAGAAACTAAATATTTCAGATCATATAGTGATGAACTTCTCGTCAGTCTTGAGGAAAATTCCAAGAAAAAATATCTCACTCTTAGAGAGTGAGAGGAGGTGACTGTTGGAAGCGGGCATAAATAACAAAAAAGAAGTAACAAGGGATCAAATCTGGTCCTTTTATAGATAAATCAATAGAATGGTAAATAAAGGGAATGCTTTAAATTTTATCTATGTTGATTTTCCCCCCAAAAATACATTTCATGGTATTTTCATTAAAATATTAGAAATATCAAGAACTGTAGCCTCAATGATATTATAGTTGGTAGTGATCAGTCAGGATCCCAGTAGGAATGGAACATGCAAACAGGTTAATTGAAGAGCATTTAATAAAGGGACTGTGTGCAAAGATGGGACATGTTATAGTGAAACCAACATGGGATGGTGCAGTACCAAAGGTTTAATAACAGCGGAGAATTGTTACCACCCAGGGCCTGAAGGAGCGAGGGGAAGGAGAGGTCGCCAGAGGGCAGAGAGAGCTCCCAGGAGCTCTGACAGGAGCTGCAGCTTTTAACAGAAGAAGGGAACCAAATCATAGCAACCTGGCAAAGAAGGATTACTTCACCTCACCCTTTACCTCAGCTGGTGTCACTTACTGGCCAAACCACCAAAAACCCAGAGGCCAGAGAGCCCATCCATGGAGGGCAGCCCCCCAGAGCATGAGGCAAGGTGGTAAGTAGATCTATAAATGCACGTGGGAAATATCAGCAACAAGCTTAAGTAGATCCCTAATGTGTTAAAGGGTTGGAGAGAATGTGAAATAATTGATTAATGGTTTAGAAATCCATTCATGGCTTTGTTCCATTCAACATTTCATCAACGATTTGGATGGAGATAGAGAAGACACATGTAACAAACTTAAAGATACCACAAAACTGGGGAATGTAGAACACATCCGATGACATACTCAGGATTCAAAAGAGTGATGTTCTGGTTCTAACAAGACATATTTAATAGATATAAACAAAAGGCCAACATTTGAGTTAAAAACACCACTGTCTCTAAAATTGTAGGAGAGATATAACTAAGTAATATTGCTTATCAATAAGATTATTTTAATTGACAAGATTAGTGTACATAATCAGTCCTGTAAAAAGACTGCCCCACCTAAAACTAATGTGATTTTAGTCTGAATTGGAATTAAAGGGTCCAGGAAAAAGAGGAGTGATAGTCTCACTCTATTCTGTGCTGAATAAACTGAGTTATGTGCAGGGGACTTACAACGAGGGTGGTAAATATATAACCTGGAGAATGAGACTCTATTCAGGAAAGCAGGTGGAGGAACAGATCCTGGGGTGTGTTTCCAAATGTCTGAAGGACTCTCCTATGGAGAAGTATGTGGCTTTCTTCCAGTTCTGGGGGCAAAGAGACATAGGAACAGGGAGCAGAAATCAGATTACATAAAGGAAGATCATCTGAACAGTCTGTGCCATCTGAAAATCAAATGCATCTATTTGTGGGATGGTGAATTTCCTATCCAATTCAAACAAAAGCTGAATGACTACTCACCAGCTATATTGCTAATGAGCTTGGTGGTGGGCAACTGTTCTTGGGTTAGCTTGGAGGTGGCACCCCACCACACCTGATCCTCAGGGTTATTGTGGCCCCCTGCTGGTCCTGTTTTCTTCTCTCTACCTCTATCAACTTTGCACGTTGGTGATTTCTGCACCTTCTCTTTCCCAGAGCCAAGGAGAAATAGAAGCTTAAGCTCTAGAGGTTTTAGAAGGTGTTTGAAGCGATAGCAGTGTCGTTCCCAATTTCCACCAACGGCTTAAATCTTCTCATTAAACATTAAGTGCTGCAGCAGCTCTTCTGATCTCTTACATCAATTACTGTTTTTTAAAAGGAAGAACCAGCACCAATTCCAAATCTAATGGTTGAAAACAAATTTTAAGTTAGGCCTTCGTTTAGTTCTTTCTTTAATTTTTTTTTGTTTATAAAAGTTCAAATAAACTTAACAGGTATAAAAATGAAAGCAAAAATCTGAAAATCCTACCACCCTGAAATAATCTCTATCAATGTTTTGGCAAACAACCTTCTAGACGCTTCTCTGTAAGTACTACTGTATGGCTTTCTGGATCCATAGAAAGCTCATTTTACATAGGCAGGTTTATACTATACATGCTGCTGTGCCGTCTGGTTTTTGTATGCAACATCATGTTGTTGAAATACTTCAATGTTAGTGAATCTTCTTAATGCTCCGTATGGATATGAATATAATCTTTGAAAAGCCATTTAAATAGAAGATAGAAAAAATTTTAAGATGCATGCATTAGTACTTTTAAAAATAGACTACTAAGAGAATATGGTATCCCAGCAGATACAATTTCAGCTCCCTTCCTGGATGACAGCAGTCCTCAAGAAGACAGGTCTATGATGATGTAGTCAGACCACCTGGGAGGCTGGGAAAAGCTGGAGCTGTGAAGCTTAAGTGAAAATTAATTACCTAACTATTAATTTTAGGAATAAAACAGGTTTTTATTGCTACACAACGAGTCAATAAATAAATTCATAAGATGAAAAATGTGTTTCCCTCTCCTTTTCTATCCCTGTTACACATACTGAGTGTATTTAATCAGGTTTATACTATTTTTAGCATGCTTATATTTTAGTGTCTATCAGATTATATTATCTATACTTCTTGAAGATCTAAATATCCCGTTTTTTTCTGTCTAAAAACTCTTAATCATGTTCGATTTTCTTCTCCTTTGCTTTCTTGTTTCAAATTGTGAGCTCATCCTCAGTGGGCCTTTGTCTATAGAAATCCTGTGCCTCATAAGCCAGGAAGGTGTCCCTCCAGAAAGGCTCTGCATTTGACTATGCTAAATATCCCAGGGACCAGCGTGTGAGGTAATTTCTATTTGAGGGTATTTTTACACCATGTAGGTAGTTTCAACTTAAACCACACCTTATATGAGGGTAGGCATCCTGTTGCTATAATTTCTTACTTCCCACCCAGAATGGTGGTCAGGATGAAGTTCCTTTTGTCATCTCTTTGTGCTGGTGAAAATAATTTTCTTCGTTTCTTCTTTCACTGAAGGTTCTGGCTTTCACTGAGGGGCTCCTACAGGGACAACTATCACTATACTCGCTCAGTGGTAAAATACTGAAGCTTTCCCCGTGAGACTGACAACAAGACAAGGACGTTCACTACCACCACTTCTATTCAACGTTGTCCTAGGGGAACTAGCCAGGGCAATAATGCAAGAGAAAGAAACAGAAGGCATATGGATGAAAAAGGAAGAAGTAAAACTTTTCATTCTTAGACAATGTGATTGTTTCATAAAGAATCCAAAAGAATCTATGAATTATTATAAATAATAAGTGAATTTAGCAATATTGCTAAATACAAGGTCAATATATAAAAGTCAATTTTATTTCTATACAAATAAAATTAACAGCAGCAAACAGTTGGAAAATAAAAAACAATAGCATTTATAATAGCACCAAAAACATCAAAAATCTAGGAATAAATCTAATGAAATAGGTGTAAAAACTTTACATTATTAAAAATGACAATAGAGAAATTAAGGAAGACCTAATTGGAGAAATGTAAATGGAGAGATATTACAAATTAATGGATTGAAAGATTCAATATAGTTAAATTGTCAATTCTCCCCAAATTTATCTGTGGACTCAATGTAGGCCCAGTCAAAATTACAGTAGCTTGAGGGCATTATGCTAAGTAAGTCAGACAGAGAAAGACAAACACTGTATGGTTTTACTCATATGGGGAAGATAAACAAACAAATATGCAAACACATAGATATAGAGAACAGATTGATGGTTACCAAAGATGATGGGGTTGGGGGGAGGGCAAAAGGGGTGAAGGTATCACATTTGTGTGGTGACAGATGGCAACTAGACTTTTGGTGGTTAACAATGTAGTCTATACAGAAGTTGAAATATAATGATGTAACCTGAAATTTATATAATGCTATAAATCAACGTTACCTCTAAAGAAAATCACAGTAGCTTTTCTTCTGGTGGAATTGGCAGGCATGATTCTAAACGGTATATGGGAGTGCAAAGGACATAGATAGCCAAGACAGTCTTGAAGAGTAACAAATATGAAGGTCTTCCTCCACCAGATTTTGACTTACTATAAAGCTATAATGCTATAGTAGTTAGGACATCTTGGTGCTGGTGCAAAGCTAAGCAAATAGAACAATAGAACAGAGATGCCAGAGATAGGCATATACATGTATGGTCATTTGGTTTACTAAAAGGTACTATTTCTATTTATTGAGGAGAAAAGATGGTCTTTTCAATGAACAGTGCTGGAGCATTGAGAAACATGGAAAAAATAGTACCTTTGACTTCTAAATCAAACTATACACAAAAGTTAATTTGAAGTGGGTCATAGACCTTTAGCTAGTTAGTTCTTTAGACCTTTAGCTCTTAGAAGCTAAAAATAAATTAAGCTCTGGAATAAAATAGAAAAATATCTTTATGAACTTGGGGTCGCCCATGATCCTTAAAGAAGACACAAGAAGTACTAATCATAAAAGCAAAAACCCAAAGAAACATATTATAAGTCTTTATTAAAATTAAGAACTTCTTTAATTGAAGACCATCTGTGTGACTATAGATAAGTTACTGAATATGTAAGTAGGAAACCCACAGACCAGAAGTTGTTTGCAATACAAAGGTCTTATATACAGAATATTTGAAGAATTTTTAAAACTAATAAGAAAAAGACAAAGTGCTAGTAAAAAATGGGTAAAATATTTGAATAGGTACTTCACAAAAGACACAGCCAATAAGCATATAAAATGGCTCAAAATAGGGGCTGGCCCTATAGCTGATTAGTTAAGTTTGCACTCTCTGCTTCAGCGGCCAAGAGTTTTGCCTGTTTGGGTCCTGAGCACAGACCTAGCACTGCTCATCAGGCCATGTTGAGGTGGCATCCCACATAGCAGAGCCAGAAGGACCTACAACTAGAATATACAACTACGTACTGGGGGAATTTGGACAGAAGAAAAGAAAAAGGAAAAAAAAAGATTGGCAACAGATGTTAGATCAGGTGCCAATCTTAAAAAAACAAAAAATTGGCTCAAAATAATTAATAATCAGAGAAATACAATTTAAAACCACAATAAGATTCACCTCATACCCATCGAGAGAGCTACAATTCAAAAAAATATCTAATGTTGGTAAGGATGTGGAGCAGCTGGAATTCTCATATATTGCTGGTGACTGGTTCAACCACTTTGGAAAGCAATTTGGCAGCATCTATTAAGGTTAAACATGTAGCTACCTTATGACCCAAAAAATCCACTCTTAGGTATATACTCAAAAGAAATTAGTGGTTTTTTCCACTGAAAAATATGTACAACAATACTCATAGCTGTTTTATTTTTGGTAGTCTAATGTTGGAAATGACTTAAATGTACATCAAGAGGAGAATGGATCAAATTGTAGTATATTCAGACAATGAAAGGCTACACAGCAAAAAAAAAAAAAAACAAAAAAAGAAAAAACATGAAAAAAAGAACGATTAATACACGCAAAATGTATGAATAGCAAAAATATTATGATGAGTGAAAGAAGTCAGACACAAAAGAGTATACACTGCATGATTCCATACATGAAGTCGAAGAACAAGGAGAACTCATCTGTGGTAATAGAAATCAAAATAGTGGTTGACTCTGCAGAAGACCAATGACTTGGAAGGGACATAAAGGTAACTTCTAGAGTGATAGAAATGTTCTACATCTCAATCTGGGTGGTGGTTACATAGCTCATACATACCTGAAAATGTGCTTAGCTATGCACTTAAGAATTATGAATATTATTGTTTATAAATTAAAACTCATTCAAAGGATTTACAAAATGAAAATGTAAATATTAGTTTAGAGATAATTGACATCTTTATGATACCAAACTGCTATTATATTGATTAAAACAGCTCCAACAAAAATTTTCATTAAACTCAAAATTTTCAAAACAGTTGTCTTTACCAACTCTGGTAATTTTCTTTCCACATATTCTTTCTTCATTCCATTCTGGTTTTCATGCACCTGCCCCTGTCCATTGTACCTTCCTGGAGTACTTATTATTCTCATGTGGTTAGATCCAGTGAATACTGTTCAATTCCTAACATCCTTGACCTTTTAGCAACCTTCACTACTGTTGAACAACTATTCCTTCTTGAAACATGTGTTACTCTTTAGCTTTCGTGACATCCTTTTTCTGGGTTTCCAACTAGCCTTCTGGTTGCTCATGCCCACTCTTCTTCTTCCAACTAATCTTTAAGTTGTTGGTGTTTCTCAGACCTTGGCCCTCACTTTCTCTAGTTTTCTCTGAATCCTTCCTCTCTCTTTCGTTAAACTCTCCTTTGCACCAAATCACTTGTGGATATTTAAATATTATCTATAAGTCTTTGATGCCCAAATTTTTAACTCTAGCCAGATGTCCCTTGAGAGCTACAGAGGGGTAGGTCCAAATTCCTGTACTTTATCTACAGTTAGGAGTTTTACAGAAACTTCCAATGCAATGTGTACAGAAATAAACTACTGATCCTACCCCATGCCCTAACCTGCTCCTCTTCCAGGATTCACTATCTCAAGTACATATTCCACTATCTACACAGTTGCTCATAACAAAAAACTAGAAGTCTTCTTTGACCTCTTTCCTTCCTAATGAAAAGCCTAGAAAAGAGATAATAATAGCCTTCTAAGAGGCTGTTCTTGTTTTCTTGTTTGCTTTGTTTTGCTACTTTAAATTTGGAGTGTTTGGGGGAGTTTGGAAGATGGTGGTTTAGGAGGATCCTGAACTCACCTCCTCCCACGGACACAACAAATCTACAACTACCTGTGGAATGATTTCCTCTGAGAGAGATCTGGAAACGGGATAAAACAAACCTCCACAACAATGGACAACACTGACAGTGGTGGAAGATGCAGAAATACAGCCCTTCTGAGGAAAAAACCACATCCTGGATGTGGTGCTTCCCAGCCGGGAGCAATCTCAAAGGTACAGAGCTTTTCGTGGGGGAGCAGTGTATCTGAGCTCCACCATAGGCACCCCAGCTCTTAGATCCAGCACAGCAGAGATGAGATCCCATAATACCTACCTTTGCTGGCTTTAAAAACCAATGGGGAATACGCCCAGGAAAACAATAGCACGTCAGAGAAAGAAAAGCAAGCTCTTAAAGGGCCCACACACTGACTCACCCAATCTGGAAACCAGCACAAAAACACCAGATAGAAAAGTGCGTAGTCCATTGCTAAAACAGACTCATTTACTAAGCTTGGAGTGCATCCTGGAGAGACAGGAGGCAGCTAGGCCCTTTCCCCAAGGAACAAGACACTGGGAACAGCCATTATTGTGACCTAGTTTGGTCACGCTGGTACAGATGCCAGCAGATGCCATTGGATTTCTTTCTCTAGCCTGTTAGCACATGGTCTGCTCCACCCACTAGAGCACCTGAAGCAATCAACAGCAGCCAGGCAGCAGACAGCCCACCCCAGGGACCAGCCCCTCCCATCAATAATCCTGCAGTGAATTTCTGAGCTGCATCAGCAGCACATGTGTGGCATCAGAGGCTGGACAAGTGGGTCTGTATTGGCAAGCTGTGGGGGCCTGAGGAGGTGGGGTATGTATGGGCCCTTGGACAGTAAGGTGTGTGGGCCCACAGCAGGCTTGTGCCTCTGACCATCACAAACAATTGTATAGGGGATCTGCCTCATGTTCCAATGCATGAAACAATTCTGTGATGCTGTCCCTGAGTCCAGCACCACCCATCTGCATTCCTGAGGCAGCTGTATACCCCAAGACAGTGTAGCCAGATATGGCCAGAGGCCTGCCCCACCCAAAAGAGAGCTAACAACAGCCATGCTCCACTCCAGAGGGAGTCACAACAGATGCCTGCAGCAACTGTGAGCCCCAAGCCAAGCAAACAGCCAGCCAAACAGCCAGGTGACCTGACTCACTTAACAGCAAAGCAGCAGTAGTTGTGTGCTATTAGACCTCACAGCCAACTGTGCTAGGGCTTGCACCACACCATTAAGTGACCCTAGCAGCCTGAGGTGGCTGAGCCTTACAACCAGCTGGCTGGGGGGCCAGCGTAGCCTAGCCATGTGCCCACAGCAAAAGCAACTCCATCGCAATGGAAAGGCACACACAGCCCATGCGGGAGACACTCCTTGAATATTTGGCATGAGTGATGAGAGGGAGCATGTTGCTGGGCCCCATAAGGCATTTCTTACATAAGGCCACATCTCCAAGATAGGGAGATGTAGCTGACCTACCTAATACATAGAAATAAGCACAGAGAGGTAGGCAAAATGGGGAGACAAAGGAACATATTCCAAATAAGGGAAGAGGACAAATCCTCAGAAAAAGAACTAAATGAAACAAAAATAAACAACCTACCTGATAAAGAGTACAAACTAACAGTCATAAGGATGCTCACTGGTCTGGGGAGAAGAATAGGTGAATACAGTGAGAACTTCAACAAAGAATTGGAAAAAATAAAAAGGAACCAATCAGAACTAAAGAACACAATAATGGAAATGAAAAATTCACTCGAAAGAATCAATAGTAAAGTAGATGACACAGAAGAAAGGAACAGTGAGCTGGACAAAAGAGTAGAGGAACTCACCCAAGCTGAACAGAAAAAAGAGTTAAAGAACAAGGACAATGTAAGGGACCTCTGGGACAACATCAAACCTACTAACATCCACATTATAGATGTCCCAGAAAGAGAAGAAAGAGACAAAGGGACAGAGAAATTATTTGAAGACATAGTAGCTGAAAACTTCCCTAACGAGGAGAAGGAAGCAGACATTCAGGTACAGGAAGCACAGAGAGTACAAAAAAGATGAACCCAAAGAGGCCCAGACCAAGACACATTATAATTAGATTGTCAAGAATCAAAGATAAAGAGAGAATCCTAAAAGCTGCAAGAGAAAAACAACAAGTTGTATGCAAAAGAAACCCCATAATGCTATCAGCTGACTTCTCAGGAGAAATCTTGCAGTCTGAAAGGGAGTGGCACAATATATTCAAGGTGCTGAAAGGAAGAACCTGCAGCCAACAATACTTTACCTGACAAGGTTATCATTCAGAATAGAAGGAAAGATAAAGAGGTTTCTAGACAAACAAAAATTAAAGGAGTTCCTCACCACTAAACAGGCCTTATGATAAATGTTAAAGGGACTTACTTACATGGAAAAGAAAAGGCCACAAATAGGAATAGGAAAATTTTCAAAGAAAAAATATCCCTGATAAAGGCAGGTATACAGTAAAGTTAGTAGATCAACCATTTATAAAGCTAGTATAAAGGCCAAAAGACAAAAGTACTAGAATTATCTATAACTATGATAAAAGATTAGGGGATACACAAAAGTAAAAGAGGTAAAATATGATACGTAAAACACAGGCAGGAGTAAAAGTGTAGGGCTTTTAGGAAGAGGTCAAACTTAAGAGGCCATCAACTTAATATAGATTGCTATTTACATATGTTTTTATATATGAACCTCATGGTAATCATAAAGCAGAAACCTATAATAAATACACAAAAAACTAGAGTCAAAGTATCCAAAACATAACACTAAAGGAAGCCATCAAACCACAAGGGAAGAGAGCAAGAGAAGAAAGAGAGAACTACAAAAACATTCAGAAAAAAGTAACAAAATGACGATAAGTACACACTTATCAATAGTTACTTTAAATGTCAATGGACTATATGTCCCAATCAAAAGACATAGGGTGGCTGAATGGATAAAAACAAGACCCATATATATCTTTCATATAGGCGACAGCCTTCAGACATAAAGACACTCACAAACTGAAAGTGAAGGGATGGAAAAAAACTCTCCATGCAAATGGAAATGAAAATAAAGCTGGGTTAACAATACTTACATAAGAAAATTGACTTTAAAACAAAAAATGTAACAAAAGACAAAGAAGGACATTACTAATGACAAAGGGAACAATCCAACAAGAGGATATAACACTTGTAAATCTCTATATGCCCAACCTAGGAGCACCTAAATATATAAAGCAAATATTAACAGACATAAGATGAGAAGTTGACAGTAGCACAATAATAGTAGAGGACTTTAACACTCCACTTACTTCAATAGATAGATCATACAGACAGATGGTCAATAAGGAAACATTGGCCTTAAATGACACATTAGACCAGATGGACTTAGCAGAGATATATTCAAAAGATTCCATCCAAAAACTGCAGAATACACATTTGTTTTGAATGCACATAGAACATTCTCTGGATAGATCACATATTAGGCCACAAAACAAACCTCAGTAAATTTAAAAGGTTAAAATAATACCAAGCATCTTTACTGACCACACTATGAAACTAGGAACCAACTAAATGAATAAAACTGGAAGAGCCACAAATATGTGGAGAGTAAACAAAATACCACTGAACAACTATTGAGTCAATGAAGAAATCAAAGGAGAAATAAAAAAATATCTGAAGACAAATGAAAATGAAAATATGACATACCAAAACTTATGGGATACAGCAAAAGCAGTACTAAGAGGGAAATGTATAGTAATACTGGCCTACCTAAAGAAACAAGAAAAATCTTGAATAAGCAATCTAACAATACACTTAAAGGAACTAAAAAAAAGAATAACAAATGAAGCCAAAAATCAGTGAAAGGAAGAAAATAAAAGAAATCAGAGCAACCCCATTTACAATTGCAACAAAAAGAATAAAATATCTAGGAATAAATTGAACCAAGGAAGTGAAAGACCTATACAAGGAAACGATAAGACATTACTGAAAGAAATCAATAATGACATAAAGAAACGGAAAGATATTCCATGCACATGGATTGGAAGAATAAACATAGTTAAAATGGGCATCCTACCTAAAGCAATCTACAGATTCAGTGCAATCCCAATCAGAATCCCAATGACATTCTTCACAGAAATAGAGCAAAGAATCTTAAAATTCATATGGGGCAACAAAAGACCCCAAATAGCCAAAGCAATCCTGAGAAACAAGAACAAAGCTGGTGGCATCACAATTGCTGACTTCAAAAGATATTACAAAGGTATAGTAGTCAAAATAGCATGGTACTGGGACAAAAACAGGCACACAGCTCAATGGAACAGAATTGAAAGCCTTGAAATAAAACCACATGTCTACAGACAGTTAATCTTCAACAAAGGAGCCAAAAACATACAATGGAGAAAGGAAAGCCTCTTCATTAAACGATGCTAGGAAACCTGGACAGCCACATGCAAAAGAATGAAAGTAGATCATTATCTTTCTCCATACGCAAACATAGACTCAAAATGGATCAAAGACTCAAGATAAAACTTGAAACCATAAAAGTTCTGGAAGAAAATATAGGCAGTACACTCTCTTACATAGGCCTTAAAAGGATCTTTACAAAGGCAATGTCCACTCAGACAAGGGAAACAAAAGAAAAAGTAAACAAACGGGACTTCATCAGACTAAAGAGCTTCTGGAAGGGAAAGGAAACCAAGATCAAAATGAAAAAACAACCCACCAACTGGGAGAAAATATTTGCAAGTCATATATCTGATAAGGGGTTAATCTCTATAATATATGAAGAGCTCACACAACTGAACTACAAAAAAACTAACCCAATCAAAAAGTGGGCAGAGGATATGAACAGACATTCTTCCAAAGAAGATATGCAGACGGCCAATAAGTACATGAAAAGATACTCAACATGACTAATCATTAGGGAATTGCAAATCAAAACTACACTTAGATAGCATCTTATGTCCCTTAGAATGGCTATAATCACCAAGACAAAATGTAACAAATGTTGGAGAGGTTACGGAGAAAAGGGAACCCTCATCCACTGCTGGTGGGAATGCAAACTGGTGCAGCCACTTTGGAAAACAGTATGGAGACTTCTCAAAAAATTAAAAATAGAATTACCATATGACCCAGCTATTCCACTACTGAGTATTTATCCAAAGAACTTGAAATCAACAACACAAAGAGATTTATGCACCCCTGTGTTCATTTCAGCATTATTCACAGTAGCCAAGATGTGGAAGCAATCCAAGTTCACAACAACTGATGACTGGATAAAGAAAATGTGGTATATATATATATATATATATATACACACACACACACACAACGGAATACTACTCACCCACAAAAAAGACATAATTGCCCCATTCACAACCACATGGATGGACCTTGAGGGCATCATGTTAAGTGAAATAAGCCGGACAGAGAAAGATAAACATCATGTGATTTCACTCATATGTGGAATATAAACAAACTTATAGACAAAGAGAACAATTTAGTGATTACCGGGGGAAGGGAGGAAGGGTGGGCACAAGGGGTGCAGGGACACATTTATATGGTGTTTGACAAATATTAATGTACAACTGAATTTTCACAATGTTATAAACTATTTAGACCACAATAAAAAATTTATAAAAAATCACAGCAGAAATAAATGAAATAGAGACTAAAAAGACAATAGAGAAGAAAAATGAAACTAACAGCTAGGTCTTGAAAAGATAAGAAAATTTGTAAATCTATAGCTAGACTCACCAAGAAAAAGAGAGAGAAGACTCAAATAAATAAAATCAGAAACAAAAGAGGAGAAATTACAACGGACCTCCCAGAAATACAAAGGATTATAAGACAATACTACAAAAAGCTGTACACCAACAAATTGGATAATCTAGAAGAAATGGATAAGTCCTTAGAATAATACAACTTTCCAAAACTGAATCAAGAAGAAATAGAGAATCTAAATAGACTGATCACTAGTTAGGAGATCAAAACAGTAATCGAAAACCTCCCAAAATACAAAAGTCCAGGACCAGATGGCTTCCCCAGTAGGTTCTACCAAACACTCAAAGAAGATTTAACATCTATCTTTCTCAAACTCTTCCAAAAAATTAGAGAGGAGGGGAAGCTTCCTAACTCATGCTATGAGACCAATGTTACCCTGATACCAAAAACAGACAAGGACAATACAAGAAAAGAGAATTACAGGCCAATATCACTGATGAACATAGACACACAAATCCTCAACAAAATACTAGCAAATTGAATACAACAATACATTAAAAAGATCATACATCATGATCAAGTGGAATTTATTCCAGGGTTGCAAGGATGGTTCAACATGCACAAATCAATCAATGTGATACACCATATCAACAAAATGAAGAATAAAAATCACATGATCATCTTAGCAGATGCAGAGTAAGCATTCAACAAAATACAGCATCCATTTATAACAAAAACTCTAAATGAAATGGGCATAGGAGGAAAGTACCTCAACATAATGAAGGCCATATACGACAAACCCCGAGCTAATATCATATTCAATGGTGAAAACCTGAAAGTTATCCCTTTAAGGGCAGGACCCAAAGAAGGATGCCCACTTTCACCATTCTTATTTAACATAGTATGGGAAGTCCTAGCCAGAGCAATCAGGCCAAAAAAAAAAAAAAAGAGAGAAAACGAGATCCAAATTGGAAATGAAGAAGTCAAACTCTTACGTTTGCAAGTGACATGATTTTATATATAGAAAGCCCTAAAGAATCCACCAAAAAACTCTTAGAAATACTAAAAAATACAGTAAAGTTGCAGGGTAAAAAATTCACATACAAAAACCGGTTGAATTTCTATACACTAACAACAAACTAGCAGAGAGAAATCAAGAATACAATCCTATTTCCAACTGCAACAAAAAGAATAAAACACTTAGGAATAAATTTAACCAAAAAGATGAAAGACCTGTACACTGAAAACTATAAAACATTGTTGAAAGCAATGGAAGGAAACGCAAAGACATGGAAAGATATTCTGTGCTCATGGACTGGAAGAATTAATATAGTTAAAATGTCCATACTTCCTAAAGTAATTTACAGATTCAATGCAATCCTGAGAAAAAATCCTGAGAGAACAAAGAATCCTAAAGTTTATATGGAACAACAAAGACCCTGAATAGCCAAAGCAATCCTGAGAAAAAGAACAAAGTTGGAGGCATTACACTCCCTCATTTCCAAACATACTACAATGCTGTGGTAATCAAAAAAGTATGGTACTGGCACAAAAACAGACACACAGTTCAATGGAACAGAACTGAGAGCCCAAAGATCAACCCTCACATCTATGGACAGCTAATTTTCCACAAGGGAGCCAAGAACATACAATGGATAAAAGAAAGTCTCTTCAATAAATGGTGTTGGGAAAACTGGACAGCCACATGTAAAAAAATGAAAGTAGACTATTATCTCACACCATACATAAAAATTAACTCAAAATAGATTAAAAATCTAAGACCTGAAACCATAAAACTCCTGGAAGAAAATATATGCAGTATGCTCTTTGACATCAGTGTTAGCAGTATCTTTTTGAATATCATGTCTCCTAAAGCAAAGGAAACAAAAGAAAAACTAAACAAATGGGACTACATCAACCTAAAACCTTCTGTGTGGCAAAGGAAACCACCAATAAAATGAAAAGACAACCCATCAACTTGGAGAAAATATTTGCAAATCGTATATCTGAGGAGGGGTTAATATCCAAAATATATAAAGAACTCATACAACTCAACAACAAAAAAATGAACAACCTGACTGTAAATGGACAGAGGATATGAACAGACACTTTTCCAAAGAGATGTGCAAATGGCCAACAGGCACATGCTAAGATGTTCAACATCACTAATTATTAGGGAAATATAAATAAAAACTATAATGAGATATCTCCTCATGCCTGTCAGAATGGCTATTATTAAAAAGACAAGAACTAACAAGTGTTGTAGAGGACGTGGATAAAAGGGAATTCATACAATGCTGGTGGGAATGCAAACTGGTACAGCCACTGTGGAAAACAGTAAGGAGACTCCTTAAGAAAATTAAGAGTAGAAATACAATATGATCCAGCTATTCCATTACTGGGTATTTATCCAAAGAACATGAAAATACTAATTTGAATACTAATTTCACCCTTATGTTCATTGCAGCATTATTCACAATAGCCAAGATCTGGAAGCAACCTGAGTGCCCACCAATGGATAAATGAATAAAGATGTGGTATATACACAATGGAATACTACTCAGCCATAAAAAAAATGATGAAATTTTGCCATTTGCAACAACATGGATGGACCTTGAGGATATTATGCTAAGTGAAATACGTCAGTTGAAGAAAGCCCAATACCATGTGATTTCGCTTATATGTGGAAGATAAAAAGCAACAACAACAAACACATAGATATAGAGATGATATTGGCGCTTACCAGAGGGGAGGGAGGGAGAGGGGAGGGCAAAAAGAGTAAAAGGACACGTGTACACAGTGACAGATGGTAATTAGTCTTTGGGTGGTGAACATGATGTGGTCTACACAGAATAGGGATATAATGAGGTACACCTGAAATTTATATAATATTATAAACCAATGTTACCTCAATAAACTATAAAATGATGAGAAAGAGAAAAGGTTAGAACAAAGACCTGTACAGAGTAAAGACTACGTGATGATGCAAGGAGAAGTCAGTCGTCTATAAGCTAAAGTGAGAAATTGCAGCATGAACCAACCCTGCCGACACCTTGATGTCAGACTTCCAGCCTCCAGGACTCCAAGAAAATAAATTTGTATAATTTCAAAAAAATAATAAATAAATTTGAAGTGTTTTTAATACTTTTTAAATTAAAATTAAGACTTCTGATTGAGATGTTATGGCAAAATTTATTTCAAATCACAGTGCACATATTGCGATGAACCTTCCTTTCAAAGTCACTTTTCTTTTTGAGGAAGACTGGCCCTGAGCTAACATCTGTGCCCATCTTTCTCTATTTTGTGCGGGACTCCTGCCACAGCATGGCTTGATAAGTGGTGCCATGTCCGCACCCAGGATCTGAACCAGCAAACCCCAGGCCACCGAAGCAGAGATTGTGAACTTAAATGCTGTGCCACTGGGCAGGCCTTCAAAGCCATTTTTGATGTTACTTAGAAAGAATGATGTTAGAAGAGGAAAGTCCTAAGAATAGTAGAACAACCTCTCACTTATTTCAAAGATAGATACGTTTTCAGCCTCGAAAGGCCTTGAAGTTTTGAGAAAGCTATTATTTAGTAGATGTAAGAGAAAAATAATCTAAAACCCTCAGAAGTGTATATTGCACACACATATTTCAAGGAGATGGGCAGATGTGAGTATCGGTTCCCAGCCATAATATATTTATTCCTAAGTTTAAACTCTGCATGTTTATATTGAAAGTGTTCACTAGGCTAATACAAATTCTTTTTAAAAATATTTACTATAAAGTTTTTATGAGTAAATAAATTAGCTGACAGAGTCACTCAGTTTATATTTCTGGACATAGTCAGAGAAGTCTATTTTCAGATTATTGTAATCCTCTTTCTTTGATCTACATTTGAAATTATCTAAAGTTGTTACTAAAATACACATTTATAAGAATGTTAAGAGGCACTGTTAGAGACCCATATTGTAAGTTCGATCTTGATATTGACCAGTGAGCATTGTAAAGAGTACGACTGAATTATGATGACCGATGGTGTATCCCTAGCTCTATCTTATCCTCTTTTTCTTTTTATTTATTTACTTATTTTTATTTATCTTTTCTTTTAGGAAGACTGGCCCTGAGCTAACATCCGTGCCCATCCCTCCACTTCATATGTGGGACACCTACCACAGCATGGTGTGCCAAGCAGTGCCATGTCCGCACCTGGGATCTGGGCCAGCAAACCCCAGGCTGCCAAAGCATAAGGTGCACACTTAACCGCTGTGCCACTGGGCCGGCCCTCTGTCTTATCCTCCTAAAACCAGGATGTGAAGAGGGGTAGTCTCTGTTTGCACCTCCAGATGTATTATCCACCCTTTTCACCCTACTCTGTGGTCTGGGAGGCTGCCCCCTTGCAGCCTAGGTGCATCAGCTCCCTGTTTTCTTGGACTGCTTGAGTTCAGCTAATAGGAAACACCAACAAGAAATGGAAGGGGCAATGAAAGATGAAGGGAGAGAGAGACAGAGAGCCTGTTGGATCATGACTTGGTATTTTCTGTGTTCCTCTCTGAAAGCCACCTCTCTTACATCCATAGCTTCTTCTCTGAGTTCTGGTAACTGTTCCTGTTCCTTGCCCCTTCATGCCAAAGGGTGCTCACCTCCGTGCCATTTGTGAGCTCATGGGTATGAATTCTGTCACTCCTGTGTTCATAGCCCCTTTGTTAAACTTTCCTCAATCACCCCATTGAGTGTGCCATCTATTTCCTTTCAGGATTCTGCCAACACAGACATCTCTATACTTGCCTGAGCTTGGGTCAGATATCCATCCGGGTACAATTCACCATGCTTAGTGTGATGGCTATTGAAACAGAGCCTGGAGGTGGGTGGGCTAGGCTTCTCAGAGAAGAGGGGCCCTGGTTGTGCTGACAACCCAATGCAATAACGGCTAGTCACTCAGTTTTTAGGCCCTTGCTGCTCAAAGCTGGAAAGTCCTAAACTTTCTTTAGCATAAGGTTATACTAGTAATCAGAGAATCTATTTGTTTCTACTGTGAGAGGCTGCCCATTGCAGAGGACAGAAATTTGTGTAAGAATCTGCAATGCTTGATTTCTAGTCTTGGCTTTGCTACCAACCAGCTGTGTGACTTTAGACGCCTCTTTTCTTCTTTGGGTCTCAGTTCCTTCTGTAAATTACTATTTTTGGACCAGGTATTTTCTAGGATCTCTCTTATTTCTGTGATTCTACCTCAACTTATATTATTCATTGTATTATGTTACATACTACACATACATTTATATTATATATTACATTACATTATATGGTATTACACATATAAGTTTCCACTTGACTTTTGTTGGAATAATAGAGTATTATAGACCAAAATTAGGCAATTTCTGTCATATGTAGTTTCTGTCATATGCAGCAGGATATAGAAGACTTCTGGCTTCCTAAATTGGATAAAAAATTACCCCGGGTATTTACATCATACCTGTTTCTAAAGAATTAAAATTGCATTATATTTTTAAATAAGTATTTTCATTTAGGAATTAAATTTAATGAATCTCTTTTTATCTCATTTGGCAATTAGAACTTTTCGGAGAGCAAATGCAACAGTTGAGAGCTTAAAAGCTGTTGATTCTCATCTTTTATTCTTTGACTTTCCAAGTGCTTAGGAAAGTTTTGGTGTTTGATTTTTCTCATTTAAATGGTATTTGTAGGAAAAGAATAATATTTACTTGGAATATTTATAACCTTTTGTTTTTCCCTATATGTATCAGAGACCTTCTGTTTCCAGTTAGAAAGTCACTGGAGATGGGAGCTCCCACCCTAACAAGGAAAACATGCAATATAAACTATATAATCATAACTTAAAAAAACAAGAAGCAGAGACCGGCCTGTGGCCAAGTGGTTAAAGTTCTGGGCACACCACTTTGGTGGCCCAGATTCACAGGTTTGGATCCTGGGCATTAACCTACACACTGCTCATCAAGCCATGTTGTGGGGGCATCCCACAAATGAAATAGTGGAAGACTGGCACAGATGTTAGCTCAGGGCGAATCTTCCTCACCACAAAAACAAAAACAACAAACAAGCAAACAGAAAAACCCTTCCGCAATCTAAGGACTTGAAGAGACCCAAATAAAGTAAATTCTAACAAGTGATTAGCCCTTTGTAGGAGAGAAGAGACCCATGGCTGTTTTCTTCCCTAGAACAGCAGCAATAGGTATGGGAGAGACTGGCCAAACTTTGAGCAAACTTAAAGCCTGCATATGTGTTGGTGTGATGGATTAGAAGCTGTAGCCACAGAGCAGCCTTCATCTACCCATCATGGACCTTCACCAAGTAACTAAGGTTGGGAGCAGGATGAGAGAGACATCTCCACGAGGCCTCCCCTCGAGCAGAGTGGCAGCTGCTGAAGGCTAGGGCGGGACAGGAAAGTGGAGAGGAATCCCTTGGAGGTGTTCAAGTACTCGCGTTGGTTTGAATTCCATCATAGACCCAAGTGGTTGTTTGAAGGATGAGGAGGACCCTTCTCCCTCCAGCATTATGTGTGATAAACGTTGCACCATGTTTGATCTGTCAAGGTTACGGCTTTTGGTTTACAACCACATGCCCAGCCATAGTTCCCAGAATGTGTGCTCTGTGCCGGAAAGGCTGTGCTCAGAGGCTGTAATAGGGATCTCGATAAATTTCCTGGGCATTCTGGACTTAAAACTTTGTAATGTTTAACCGAACTCCTTTCAGAGAACTTCATCAAACGTAGGCTATTATTATGGTAGCTGAGTTAGCAGGACAGAGTCTGAAGGAGAAACTTGCCATCTGTAAGTTTTAATTACTGAGCTATGGGTAAGAAAGGAGCTAAAGGAAAGAAAAACTGCTGTAAATTTGCCTGTCATGCGGGTAGCTTGCCAAAAGAAACCATAGGAGATTTTATGTTCATTTTATTCTTTCACTGGAAAAATACAAAGTGCTGTTTTGTGTGAAAAGTCTCCATGTGAACCTGTTAAGGTAATTCTTATATTTTCTACATTAAAACAAGAGAGGTCAAGTGTTTCCAATTCAAGCACAGTGGACTATCTTCTTGGATGAAGAATAAGATAAGATTTGGATAAGAATAAGAAGACATTCTTATCTACGTATATAGTCTGTTTCCTGAATGGCTTTGGTCATATATAACTATGTGAATGGACTCCTACCTGTGATGGTAGTGAGGCCATTGATTGGGAAAGAATGGGATCCTGTCAGTTGGGATGGGAATGTGTGGGAAGACCTTGATAAAGCTGGGGGCATTGAGCCCCTACATTGGGAGTCTTCTTTGCCAGTAAAGAGGCCTCCCTCACCCCTGGTAAAAGTGGACTCCCGCCCCCTCCCTAAGGAGAGTGGCCTCCCAACCCTGGAGAAAATGGCCTCCCAGGCCCCAGTGATAATGGCCTCTCCACCCACAGTGGCATTAGCCTTTCCACCTCCATCTGAGGGGAGCAACCTGGCATTGCCTGAGGAAACAGTAATAGCCTCCCTTGAGGCAGTTGCCATGCAAAATAGGCTGATTCTTCTCAGGACCAATCCCCATTATTCTTCTCTGCTTCTAAACCAACAACCAGACTCAAGCCCCAGCGGGCCCCTAAAGGTGAGGTACAAAGTGTAATCCATGAGGAGTCTGCTACACTCCAAGAGAATTACTTGCGTTTTCTACTTTAAACAAGTAGAAATCCAGGGAACATGTGTGGGAATGGATACTAACGGTGTGAGATAATGATGGAAGGAACATAAAGTTGGATCTAGCTGAATTTACTGAGAAGGGCCCACTAAGCAGAGATTCTGCATTTAATGTTGCAGCCTGGAGAGTTAGAGGGCTGTAACAGATTGTGTGGTTGGTTGGCTGAAACATGGATCAAAAGATGGCCCACTGTGAGTGAATTGGAAATGCTTGACCTCTCTTGATTTAATGCAGAGGAAGGGATTCAGAGGTTTAGAGAGACTGAAATGTTAAAGTAGATTTGTCATTTATTATCTCTCATCCACATTGGAAGGGTCCAGAAGATACACCTTTTACCAATACTTTGGGAAATAAATTTGTGAAGGGAGTCCCAGCATCCTTGACAAGCTTTGTGATGGCTCTTCTCTGTAGGCCAGGCCTTACAATGGGAACCGTAGTGACTTAATTGGAAAACCTAAATGCAATGACAGCAGTTGGATCCTGGGGTGGCAGGGGTCAAGTGGTGGCACTCAATGGCCAAAGGCAAGGTGGCTTGTTACTGTAATGGACAGCAGAGTCAAAGCAGCAATGAGAATAGTCTGACTCATACAGACCTACGGTGTTGGTATTACTAGAAGTGAAATAGACAGTAGGCTACTAAATTCTTACTTGATCTGTATAAGAAGAAAAGTTCTAGGTCAAATGAACAAAAATCTAACTCAAATCCATAAAAACAGAGTCATAGCCCCTCAATCAATTCCCAGACTTGAGCCAGGTTATGGATCCAGAATCCCTTAAATGAAGGGAAGTACATTACTGAAAATGTACACTCTTAATCTTTCTCCTAGCCTTATCGAAAGGAAACTATGGCCTTTACCAGGGTAACTGTATGCTGGGGAAAAGGAAATACTCGGATCTTTCAGGGACTACTGGACACTGATTCTGAACTGACACTGATTTCAGGAGACCCAAAACAGTGACTGGACACTGCTACCCAGTCAGAGAAGGAGCTTATGAGGGTCAGGTGATCAATGGAGTTTTAGCTCAGCTCTATGTCACAGTGGTCCAGTGGGTCCCCAAACTCATCCTGTGATTATTTCCTCAATTCTAGAATGCGTAATTGTAATAGACATACAGTCATGTGTTGCCTGACGATGGAGATCCATTCTGAGAAATGAATTGTTTGACAATTTCGTCACTGTGTGAACATCATAGAGTGTACTTACACAAACCTACATGGTATAGGCTCTATGGTACTACATTTACGGGACCATCATAATATGTGCAGTCCATCATTGACTGAAACATTATTATGCAGTGCATGACTGTATTTAGCAGCTGGCAGAATCCCCACATTGGTTCCCTGACCTGTAGAATGAGGGCTATTATGGTGGGAAAGGTCAAGTGGAAGCCATTAAAACTGCCGTTCCCTGGGAAAATAGTAAATCAAAAAATACTACATGCCTGGACCCGGAGTGTTGCATAGATTACTGCCACAATTAAGGACTTGAAAGATGCAGGGTGGTGATTCCCACCGCATCCTCATTTAACTCTCCTATTTGGTCTGTGCACTTGAATAGCATTTGAATCAGCAGACTGAGTAAAGATGGATCTTAGAGGATGACAGAGGATTATCATAAGCTTAACCAGGTGGTGACTCCAATTGCAGCTGCTGCACCAGATGTAGTTTCATTACTTAAGCAAATTAACACATCCCCTGGTACCTGGTATGCAACTATTGATCTGCAAATCCATTTTTCTCCATCCTTGTCCGTACGGTCCACCAGAATTAGTTTGCTTTCAGCTGGCAAAGCCAGGGGTACACTTTCACTGTCTTAACCTCAGGAGTGTATCAACTCTCCAGCCCTGTCAAAATTTAGTTCACAGAGATCTTGGTCGTCTTCCCTTCAACAAGATATCATGCTAGTCCATTACATTAATGACATTATGCTTATTGGACCTAGTGAGAGAGAAGTAGTAACTACTCTAGACTAATTAGTAAGACATTTACATGTCAGAAGGCAGGAAATAAATCCAATTAAAATTTCGAGGTTTTTTACCTCAGTGATATTTCTAGGGGGTCCCGTGTTATGGGGTATGTTGAGACATCCCTTCTACTGTGAAGGATAAGTTGTTGCATTTGGCCCCTTCTATTTGGAGTTTGGGGGCAACAAATCCCTTAACTGGGTGTGTTACTCCAGCCCATTTACTGAGCAACATGAAAAAGTTACTAGTTTTGAGTGGAGCACAAGGCTGCCGTGCAAGCTGCTCTGCCACTTGGGCCATATGATCCAGCAGATCCAACGGAGCTTCAAGTGGCAGTGGCAGATAGATGCTGCTTGGAGCCTTTGCCAGTACCCTATAGGTAAACTGTAGCACAGGCCTTTCGGATTGGAGCAAGGCCATGCCATCGTCTGCACATAACCACTCTCCTTTTGAGAAACAGCTCTTGGCCTGCTCCTGGGCCACAGCAGAGACTGAACACTTGACCACCATCTGCTGGAGAGAGAACCAGGACCAGCTGAGGTGCTTGTTGAAGTCAAAGGGAATACAGAATGGGTAATATAAGTTGTAAACACCAGCTATGATTACATGACCGGCCACAGAAACAAAGGCTGTAATTGTCATGAGTATTTCCTCCTTATTTAGCTTTGAATAATTTGTGGGCATGTATACATGCAGTAAGCAAATACCTTTCTTTTCTTTCCTTTCTTATTTCCTTGTCACGTAACATAAGCTGTATTGACTTTATGTCAGTATTTAAATATCATTAATTTTACTTCACAGTATTTAAGTTACAGGATATCAGGAGAAGAGTCAACATCATTCATTTACTTCCTTCTCTGGGGACAGAGTTAAGACACTTTCAGTCGTACATAGGATAGTTGTATCATGTTAGGTGTGTAGGGGAGGAAGAAAGTTTCCTCTGTGCTCTAGGTTCTTGTGACTGGTCTAAGAATTAAATTGACATGAGACAGATTAATAGAAGAAAATCAAATTTAATTAATTTCGTACATACAGGAACCCCACATACATGAGAGAGGCAGAGACTCCACATACGTAAGAAGTTCAGAGGGGTCTTCCCAGTGGTGCAGCAGTTAAGTTCGCACGTTCCGCTTTGGCAGCCCGGGGTCCATTGGTTCAGATCCTGGGTGCAGACATAGCACCGCTCATCAAGCCATGCTGTGGCAGGCAGCCCACATATAAAGTAGAGGGAGATGGGCACGGATGTTAGCTCAGGGCCAGTCTTCCTCAGCAAAAAGAGGAGGATTGGCGGCAGATGTTAGCTCAGGGCTGATCTTCCTCAAAAAAAGAAGTTCAGAGACAGAAAGGTAAAGTGAGGTATTTATGCCATCTTGAGGCAAGGAATGGGATGGGGGTCTGGAGCTGCAGAGGGGAGGAGGGTAATTCACAGGACGATAAGAAGAGCAGATGTTCAGTAATTAGACACTTGTCCTGTCATACAGATAGGTCATAAAAAAAGGTTATTTCTGGTCATTACTCTCCTCACAGGCAAGACCATTAATTTAAATTCCTCAAGGGAGAGGTAAAAGTTTCTCTTGAGTCCCCAGGGTCTCGACTGCCTTCAGTTAAAAATACCCCACATGCTGAAGTGGCACAGCTTGGGGCAGCCAGCCCTGAAGCCCATCAGGCAGAATTATGACCTTGTTATTGTCTTTATTTGGAGATTAAGTATGGTTCAGGGAATTGCATATGGTGCCAAGTTGACGAGGGGTAGGCCTGTGATGGCTAATTTTACGTGTTAACTTGACTGGGCTATGGGATGCCCAGATAACTGGTAAACATTATTTCTGGGTTTGTCTGTGAGGGTGCCTCTAGAAGAGACTAGAATTTGAATTGGTAGACTGAGCAAAGAAGATCATCCTCACCAGTGTGGGTAGACATCATCCAATCTGTTTAGGACCTAAAAAATGTAAAGGTGGAGAGAAGATGAATTCTCTCTCTTGGCTTGAGATGAGACACTCATTTTCTCCTGCCCCTAGATATCAGTGCTCCTGGTTCTTGAACTTGTGGACTCAGACTGGGACTTGAAGTCTGGGCTCCATCAGGCCAGTAATCCATCAACCTCAAGGGTCTACAAGTATCAGGACAAAAGCTGCCTACATGGGGCAACTGGCCATGGTCAAGAAACTCAAAGTTCAGATACCGTTGCCAAGTCTTGTGACTTTTTCATTAATTGAAGTATTTACGTGATGCCCACTATGTGCTGGAAACATCTTTAGACCTTGGGGTTTCACCAGTGAAAATGGTCCTGGAGGTTCCTGACCTCTTAGACCCTATATCCTAGCTTGAGAAAGAAAGACAATAAACAAATAAATAAATAATATATAAGATAATGATAATTCTGTGGAGAAAAATAAGACAGCAAGAGAGGATAGGGAAGGACAGAGTGCAGATTTAAAAAATTTATGTGAATCAGTAAGAAAAGACTAACAGCAGAGAAATACAGAAAATAAATCAATAGAAATACAAGCATAAAGTGTAAACAGATATTTCACAGAAAAAGAAATCTGAGTGCCTAATAAACATAAAAAATATATCACTAGTCATCAAGAAAATAAAAATCAAAACAGTAAGACACCATTTCCTAATGTTCCATCAGATCAAATTACAGTTTGAAAATACCAAGTTTTGGCAAGGCTGTAGAATAACAGGAACTCTCATCCACTTTTGGTAAGCAGTACAAAAATTGGCTCAAGGTCTGGGGAAAACAGCTTGGCATAAATTATTGACGTTGAATAGATGCATACCTGTAGGGGCACTAGCCTACATGCCCTTTAAGCCAAGTGTCCTTGAGGCTCCTTGTCTGGGCTACATGCCAGCACTCATGATGACAGCAGTCCTGGGCTTAGCTGAACCAGCTATTTCTCAAGGGATAGCTAGCACAAAGACCGTCTTGGTCTGAGGAAAAAATGCAGGACCTCTAGTGGGGGGACTCTAGTCCTTGGAATGCAGGTCATGCAAGGACTGTCCCCCTCGGCAAGCACACAGCCCTTATTCCTCTGCCTACCTAAGCAAGCTTCTCTCAGGTGGTGGTAGCAGTGTGCAGATCTTTGTCCAGCTGTCCGCCACTGGGCATTCCCTGTTAGTAACCCCCAATGAACCTATATGTCTCATTCATTGTCTCTGGGTGTTTTCTTTGGTCTCTTGGTAAACTATCCTGCACTGTTCACCCAGCTGGGTGTGCAGTGAAACAATACCAAACAAACCTACTCCTAGTATCAACTTCTGTATCAATCATGATAAGCTGAATAATGCTTTGGGTAACAAGCTCAAGGTGACTTAAAACAACAAAGGCTTCCGTCTCACTCATGATACGTGGTCATTGTGGTTTGACTAGAGACCCAACTCTTTGTCATTGTCACCATGTCTTGGGGATCCATGCTGCTGGAGTAGCTGCTATATAGACCACTTCCTGGCACTGCAGAAGAGGGAAAAGAACATTTCAGGTATTGCTTCTCAAAGCTTCTACCCAGAAATGTCACACATCACTTCAGTTCACATTTCATTAGTCCAGCCTTTACCTTATGGAAATTAAGTGGGCAGTGAAATGCAATTCTAACAGGAGCCTTGATGGAAAACAGAGCAGAGTATATGTGACCAGCCTTAATGAATCTTATGATATATTCCCTAGAGAAACTCTTGCACATAATATCAGGAGCCACATATGAGAATTCCAAGCAGCTCTGCTTATAGAAGCACAGAATGTCCATCAACAGTGAAATGGATAAACAAATTATGTTATTCTCACAAATGAAATACTAAACAGCAATGAACAAAATGAACAACGACTATACGCACTGTTACGATTCAATCTCAAAATGTTGAGTGAAAAGAAAGTCATAGAAGCGTATTGTGTGATTCATGTATACAAAGTGCAAAATCAGGAACACTTAAACAACATATTGTGTTGGGATACATGCATATGTGGTAAAACTGTACAGAAAAGCAAGAGAATGGCTGACTGAAAATACAGGATTACTGCTGGGCTAGCAGGGGGTGATAGAGTAAGGAGATGTCGGAGGGGAGCACACACGTGGGGCTTCAAAGATGCCGGTTATGTCCTATCTTTTGTTGAGTTGGCTGGTGGTACATGGGTGTTTTATTTTAGTTTTATTCTTAAAAAGTATATATCTTAGTCTGTTCAGTCTACTCTAACAAAAACACCATAGGCTGGGTGGCGTAAACAACAGAAATTTATTTTATATATATGTTATATATTTTCTAGTGTGTGTGCATATATATGTATATACATATATATATATTCTGGCATGTATGATATTTCACAACAAAAAGAGGAGTCTTTTAAGTGACTCTTCCCAAACAACAAGTGACGACTGTCTGCCTTTAATGGTAGCTTCTTGGATTCTCACTGGCTAAGCATACATATCTAATGCCAGTGCCAAGAGACTGACCTCCCTAAGTGGTCACGTTGAGGGAAGAGCGATTGGGTGTTACTGTGAAGACAGCTCGCTTTTACTGGGCTGTCCACGTCAACAGACAAGAACGTTTTAGAATCCTGAAAAGAATTTTCTCCGACCTGTTCTGTAGTTCCTGTGGCTTAATGGACATCCCATGTTATAAAGTATCTGAGAAGGTAACTTGGAGGACATTTGGCGTCTGCCCTCAGATGTCGGCGATGAGAAAGAGAAAGGTTCCCACAGGGCACCCAGCATGCTCCCTCTCCTTCCAGCTGTTTGTGAAGCATTCCACGCAATTAGCAGAGATGAAAAAGAGAGAACAGCAGACGCCAGGCCGTGCAGATAACAGAACTCTGCAGAGTCTCGGTGGGTCTTTGCAGAGCTGGGATCTGAAGGGCTCTCTTGCCAGAAACATGCCCTCAGAGAGCAACAGTGATCTTTGGCTGAAGTCACCCGACATGCTGAGGGACCTGTGCCAACATTAGACAGGTCTTAGTTAAAATGAAAAATCAGCGCAGTCCAATGGGAAAACGGAGTTTGTTAAAAGACAAACAAGTAGGGGCTGGCCCGGTGGAGCAGCAGTTAAGTTTGCACGTTCTGCTTCTAGGTGACCCGGGGTTCGCCGGTTCGGATCCCGGGTTCAGACATGGCACAGCTTGGCACGCCATGCTGTGGTAGGTATCCCACGTATAAAGTAGAGGAAAATTGGCACAGATGTTAGCTCAGGGCCAGGCTTCCTCAGTAAGAAGAGGAGGATTGGCAGCAGTTAGCTCAGGGTTAATCTTCCTCAAAAAAAAAAAAAAAAAAAAAGACAAACAAGCAGAATGGCCTGGCCACTTTTCTCTGGTCCACTAACTGGAAAGAACGTAACATCACAAAATCATAAACACTTTATCACTTCAGACACAGAGAACCGAGGGTAAATATGTAATCTCCACTGATTGTGCTGTGTGCAGAGGCAAAGTGGAGTCGGGGGTTATGATAAATACATACCTGGACAATCTTTCTGAGTTGGAAAACATCTTTAAAAAGTCTACACCCTCTAGAAATGTCGTTTCTCTGCACTTCATCTATGGTAATTACATAAATTGTAAGACAAAGTGGCCTAATGAAAAACAGACTTTAAAGTTCCAACTTGGACACTTGGTAGCTTGTGTGACTTTGTCCCAGGATGCTTTCATCTGCAAATGAATATAAAAACATAATAATAATAATGGCTTAAACAGTTGCATCTCAAACATTAATGTGCGCATGGATCATCTGGGGACTTGTCGAAATGCAGATTCTGACTCAGCAGGTCCAGAGTGGGCCTGAGATCCTGCATTTCCAAGATCCCAAGTGATGCTGCTGCTCCCAGTACACAGACCACACTCCGAGGAGCAGGGGCTGAAATACTAAGTGTATTTATTAAGTCAATAGCAAGAAGCTCAGAGGCGGTAGTTCCAGGCTTGGCTAATTCAACAGCTCAAAGGTGTCTTGAGGACTTGAGTTCTTCCTACACCTGTGCCTTGCCATCCTTAGAATGGCAGCGACAACTTTTGATTTCAGAATGGCTTTAGCATTATCTCTGCACCAACTTCGCAGACTTCATTTTCCACATGCAGTTTCTTCTTGGTCTTCAGCCAACTTCTCTTCTTATTTTACAACCCAGAATTGCATCACTAGCCCCTACTGGCAATCCCATAACTGGCAAGAGGAACGAAGTTATCTTTTGATAGACTTAGACTAATTAGTAAAGGCTCCCTTTTCCACTGCCACCCTAGTCTGAGGAGGAAACTGGCCTTCTCCAAAGCATACGTCAGCCAGATACTTGAACAAAATCTGTTAAATAAGAAAGGAGGGCAATGGCTGTTGGGAGATAACCCACAGTGTCTGCTACAGGCCTTTAGTCAGTTACATTAAATGAAAATGCACAGCAGGGTGACATGGCTGACTGAGATAGGACCCACACTGCTGGGGTTTAAAAAAATCCCTCACAGGTTGTATCTGTGGCTAGGCCCAGGAGTTTTTGTTTTGTAATTGGGAGAAGAGTTTTGGTTTGGCCTGAGCAGCTGAGAGAAGGAACTAGAACAAAACAGGAGACGAATGCTCTCGGACCCATCTGGTCATTTGCATCGGCTCGAGGCCTTGTGGAATATGGAGTTAAAGGGGGGAAATTGAGGTGAGTGAACAACAGATGCTCGGGACTCTAGGGCCCAGGCAACCACGTGTGGCGTGGAGCTGGAGAAGAGGCCATTCTCCTCACTTCTGCCCAACATCCGGCATTCTGGCTTGAGCAGCTTTGGGGGCCTCTGGAGACAATGGATTTGGCATGGCCTTTGGAATTCCTGTGGCGGGCAAAGACAGCAGCATTGCTGCGATGGGCAGAGGCAGCTCCGAAATGCCTTGAGGGGTCTGATGAGAAGTGCACATCAGAGCCCACGGAGAAGAGCAGTGCGGAGACTTCATAAAGACCCAGCCGGTTGCAGGCACAGATTAGATCCTGCCAGACATTCCTGGGCGGGCGCACTGCCGATAACTGGGCGACGCTTTGGGAGCTTATTTTTCATAGACAAGCTGGTGGGGGTTTCTGCTATAATAATCCAAATACAGAAAGGAAATATGATCTATTTTGTTGTCACAGGCTGTGACAGGCTCTTAATGCAATGCTTCTCATAAAACAGATACTCACCAAATTATAGTAATAATAATATTATCTCACATTTATCAAGCCCTTACAAATGCGGGTCAGGTGTTTGCCATGTTTTCACATATATCAACTCACTTAATCCCCTCAAATCCAACGAGGTAAGCAATCTTACTAGCCCTAGTATCAATATTACTATCCCCATGGCTAGGGGAACAGAAAGGTTTATTATCTCGTTTAAGATCACACAATGAGGAAAGATTGAATTAGAGTTTGAACTCATGCCATCTTAGACCATTAGTTCTGAAACAACTAATATTAATCTCCATCCTACTGTGTCAGGAACCTTACACATTTTATCTCATTTAAGCCTTCTGATGATCTTACTATTACCCCTATTTTTTAGGTGAAGAAATTAAAGCACAGAAATTTCTAAGTAGTGAATCCAATATTCAAATCCAAGCTGTCTGACTCTTAACCACTACATTCTACCCCTTGCCTATCATAGTAGTTGCTGGTATTTATATTATTCTCAGTATTATTTTTTACCAAGGCAGTCTTACCCCAACCCATAAACTAAAGGATCATGACCTCTCTAAAGCTGCTGTAAAAGAAAAACTTTGAATGACCTCTTTTTTTTTTTTTTTTTGGTGAGGAAGATTGGCCCTGAGCTAACATCTATTGCCAATACTCATCTTTTTGCTTGAGGAAGATTGTCCCTGAACTAACATCTGTGCCAATCTTCCTCTTTTTTTGTATGTGGGACACCACCACAGCATGGCTTGATGAACAGTGTGTAGGTGCACACCAAGGATTCAAACCTGCAATCCCCAGGCCACTGAACCAGAGCATGTGAACTTAACCAGTATGCCACCAGGCTGGTCCCCAAATGGTCTTTTAATAACCAACTTTGTTTAGTTTAACTAAGAGAAAAGCTGCTTGTGTGCCTGGAGCATCACCATTCCATTACCTGGAGTGATTGAGGATTAACTCCGCCCAAAGGAAGTCCATACTAGGCATTGCAAAACCTGGTGGAATGCAAAAATCTAGAATTTCAACCTGGTGAAAATGGTATGTTTTACATATTGAGGTGCACAGGGAATTCATTCTGGTTTACATCTGATTGGGCCTGAAACTTCTTTTTCCCAGAGCAGCCTGACTTATAGCCCAGCAAACATGCACTGTACATCTGCCTCAAACGTGTTCCTGAAGCAAAGACTGCCCTCTTCCAAGGTAGGGATGTAATGGCTCCCTCTCTCTGATGCTGATGCCAGTACTTCTTTGAAGATAAGCTTTCCTCCCCAGAGAACTAAGGTCAAGTTGACCTGCTGGGTATATGCTAAATTTCAGCAAAACATCTCCTTGTGACTTTGGGGAAAAAAAATTGTATTCTTGTCATGTTGTGGTATGCTGTTTGTTCCGAAACTGTGTATGGCCTTACTGTAAACCACACTTCCCCAGAGTGCTTTCTTCCCCGGGGGAGGGACTACTTCCAGTCTAGTCCTCACAGGAGGCTCACTCAATATCACTCCGTTTTTTCAATCTATGGATTGGTTATTGATTATTTGCCTCCACAAACCTTTCCTTCACATCTCCAGGATCTAATCTCCAAGCACTTATCTCTTGACTCTTTATCTCTCCAGGGGGTTTAGCAGAAGCATTGTTTCTATTCTATCATCAACTTCATTTCCATTTCCTTCATTTTCATCCTAACACTACCATTCCCAAACCTTTTGTGTTATGTTATGAACCTGTTTGTTGCTTTCCTACACTCAAAGGAACATTCGCTCATTCAAGAGTTCGTTCAACAAAAGCTAATTGAGTGTCTGCCATGTACTAGACACTCTTCTAAGCAATGGACACACAAAAGAAGATAATAAAGGCCCCTTTCCTCATCAAGCTTACATTCTGGTTAACATTTAGCAAATTAATAAATCATATAAATTAGGATAGTGACAAATGCTGTCAATAAAACTAAACAGAATAAGAGAATAAAGAGTAACTGGCTATGTTAGATTAGGAAGCCATCTTTGAGGAGATGACATTTGAGCAAAGACTTGAATGAGGAGATGTCCTTTGCAGCGAAACTCTCTTGGTTATCCGGTGCCTGTCGTCCCACCCATCCACTCAGTTTATGGAGTACTGAAATGATTCCCAAACAGACAAGAATGCCAACATTAGAGGAATTATCATCTCCAAAGTATGTGGATTGTGCATCTGTTCTTCTTTATCCTTGAGACAATAAGTTGAAATTACTGAGCATGTACATATTTAGTAAATGAATAAATTAATGGTATTGACATATTCCTCTGGCAACAAATGGCAGACCTGATCATCCAGCAACAAAACTAGTCTTACCTTAAGGAGTAACACAAGACCCACAGCACATAGCGCCACAAACTAAATCGCTGTATACCAGACATGGAATAATAACACAGATACATCAAAGGGAAAATATTGACTTTGTGGTTCTATCAAAATCCTGCCTTAGCTCTCCTTTGGTGTGGGCTAATTGATGGTGTGGCATTCTACTCTCCGTCTGAGCTCCCCTCTGATGACTTTTTTCATGTCTTCATTCTCAGAATGCTACTTCCCCATTTCGAAGCTTATTTTCTCTTCTTTCTTGTCACAAGCAGAACTGTTGCTGATTTCCTTTCTCTCTTTGCGTTTCCTTAAACCAGACTGAGAGCATGCTCCAGCTCCTCTCTTTTAGGAGGCGTGATTCAGACAGAAGTTTACAGCACATGATGTGCCAGATGCCGTTCTCTTGCGTGTTTTAGAATTAAGGATGGCTCCTCACAAGGATTTTTTTAGTGACTCATGTAAAGATGCGAAATAAGGTCAGAGAATTACCCTTAAGGAATTTCCTCTTCAGATGTCCTTGATGAAGAGAATCAAGAATCATTAGTGACCCTAGGTTATCCCGGCCCATTATAATCATGGAGACTGAAGGGTGGCAGAATATGCCACCCCAAAATACGCCACTGTGGCAAAAGGATTATTTTGAGCTAAAGGCACTTGAAAAACAGCAGGGTCAAGAAGGATGCTCTGACTCTCCCTTATCTTCCTGAAAACAAGAGACAAAACTCCTATGTGAAAGGTTCCCTTCCTGTACCAGGAGGAAAGAAACAGTCTTATTACCAGAGATGGGAGGCAAGGCCGAGAGAATTTTGTACAAATAGACCTGGTTAAAATACACCTCATATTTCTTTAGCCTCCCCATATATTTTTGTTACTTTTCCACAATTGCTTCTCTTTGTTCAATCTAGTCTAAAAGCATTTAGGTTTTGTCACTCCTTGAATCTTCATTTCCTTATGAGGTCTACCTTGTCATGTAAAATTTATATTAAATAAATGTGTATGCTTTTCTCCTGTTAATCTGTCTTACGTCAATTTAATTCTCAGGCCCAGACAGAAACCCTAAGAAGGGTTTAGCCTCCCCTACCACCTCCATAGGTAGGTACTAGATAAATCTACACTACATACTTCCGTTTATTAGGATCAAATTGTCAGTTAGAAATTAGATCAAATACATAGGAACAGTCCAGCTACCAGTGTTGTACTTCTTCCGAAGCTGTCCACACTATATACCAGCTGCAAATCTCTGTCATATTGTAGAGATCTGTATTTTCCCAGTGCCATTACGAGTAAATTCCTGACGCCCTTGGAAAAAGTTCACCGTAATTTTCAAACAAAATAAAAGCAAAACTCTCAGCAAATTAAGGAGTACAACCATGTAGCATTGTAAATGAAGTCCATTTTAGTCTAGGTGCAAGATGCCCAGACCCTGTGTACATTACAACGGACACCTGTTATCTTGCCGCTGGCTTCCCTCAGCCATCCTGCTTTGAGTACAGTGTGACTTCCTGAGGGAGAGCACTTCCTTACCACTCTCAACTCCAGGTAAACAATGTGACCTCAGCTGAGCTAATCAGGTCTTTCATCCCCTTGGCCATGGAGATGGGTTCAGGGATTGGCCCGTGGCCTAATTTAGGCCAAACACGTTCAAAAAGATTTATTTTGGGAATTTTGGTTTTCACTCTATGGGAAGTAATTCTTCCTTAAGGGTTTTTAGGTACAAAAGGCCAAAAGAATTAAGATTTATTAGAAACTCAGGGACAATCCAGGCTAATTTTTATAATCAAAGTCTATATAAGCCCATAATGTATACTTAAAAACACTGTTGGAATAACAATCTCATGACCCAATACACAGTATGTAGTGAAACTGAGTATGTAGTTAGTTCATGGGCTAATATTTCCTGGTATGTACCCTAGAGAAATTCTCACACAAGGAGACATGCACAAAGACATTCATTACATCATTGGTTGTGGTAGCAAGAATTGGAGGCAATCTAGGTATCCATCAATAAAGAAATGGATAAATAAAATATCGAGAGAGTTTGCAATGCAGTGTTCTCTCTGAATAAGCCATGAAAGCAATTTTAAATGAAAAAAGAGTCAGAATGTGTATATAGTACAATACCAGTTATGTAAAAAGAATTTAAAGCATATCTATGGCAGCCATGGAGGTGTCCCTTGAGTCTCCCTTCAAGAAAGAGCCTGCTGTTTGGTTGCTGGGAGTACAGTCAGCTGACAGCCTCCATTAGAGCTTTCAGGATGCCCCGAAGCTTTCAAACTCAGGCTACATTCTTCTGAGGACCCCCTCAGTCCAAATCTGAGCGTGGTGGGAATACCAGGGATCTGGCCACTTCTGCCCATTGTGGGGCTCCACTAATGGATGGTCTTTGCTCTGGAGCTCCCATTGGGCTTGGCTGAATGTTTTTCAGGGCACCATTACCTGAGGCTCTTCCTTCCTTAATCCCTCTGCTGCCTTTTTTTCTTTCATTGGTGACAGTGGTCAAAAACGCCCCAAGAGGGACTGTATAAAAAGCCACAATAGGAGAATCACAGTGCAAGTCCTTGAGTTTTTTGAGTAAGGCCATGTTATCTGCAGCTGAGGGTCACAGGCCTTTTGAAAATTAGCTTTTGGCATGCTACAGGGCCCTGGTAAAATGGAACACTTGACAGTGGAAATGGAGTTTCCACACCCTAGAACTGCACATGATGAGCTGGGTTCTGTTGAAGCTACCCTGTTGTAAATCCAGGTGAGTCCAGGAGAAATCTCTTGTGAAATGGGAAAGGTGCCTGTAGAATCATTCCTGAGTAGAACCAGATGGCGTGAGTAACTATATGAGCAGGTAGTTCAGAAATCTGTGTTACCCACCATGGCTGCACCAGCTCCCCACCGCAGTCCACATGGATGGCTATATGGGGGGATGTTCTCATATAGCCAATTAAAGAAAGAGGAAAAAGCCCAAATTTGGTTTATGGATGCATAGGTTTCCTATGTGGATGCAAACCAGAAATGGAAGAACAGCTGCATTATAGTCACACTCAAGGGCATCCTTAAAAGATAGTGGTAAGGGAAAAACTTCCAACCTGGTGAATTTTGGGTGGTGCATGGCTCATCCACTTTGTGGACAAAGAGAAGTGGCCCAAGGTGAGAATAAAATGGGTTCATGGGCAGGGGTGAATGGCTTGGCTGGCTGGTCAAGGGACTTGAAGTATAATGACTGGAAGATCAGAGACATGGGAAGGCCTGGGGTAGAGGTATGGTAGGTCTAGGTAGAGGTTTCTGGAGTGAATGGACATGTGAGAGTGGATATGAAGTGAGAAGACCTTTGTATTATATGTAAACACATACCAGAAATTATCCACTTTGGGAGAGATACTAAACAACCAAGGAGAGAAAATGTCTTGACCAGGAGACTTGGGCAATTTTGTTGTTGGTCATTCTAGAACTGGCAAGATGGGCACATGAACAGAGTGGTTCACCATGGCAGAGATGGAGCCCACACATAGGACTTCCACTTCTCAAGGCTGAACTAGCAATTGCTACTTCTGAATGTCCCAACCTGCCTGCAACAGAGACCAACACTGAGTCCCTGGTGTTGTTCTAATCCTTGAAAAGGACAACTGGCCACTTTTTGGAAAGTTACCCACTTTAGACTCCTAGCCTGCTTCCTCTCCTTTTTCCTTCATGAGTGTCAAATCCACATCACACTCTGAAGGCTTTCTCTGCCCAGTTCTTATTCCCAGCCCTTTTATCTTTCACAGGCATTACTCCCTGAAAAAATGTTTACTCTCCAATCTCCATCTTAACATACGTTCTCTAGGTAACCCAACTGACACAATATCCAGAACAATACTGCATATTGTTCATAAATACATTTATAGGAAAAAAATTTTTGAAACACATTAAATACATCAGAATGGGTGATTACAGAGAGGTGAGGAGAGTGTGGTGAATGGAGCCAAAATAAAAGAGAGCAAAAGAAAAATTTTTAATTTAATTCAATTAAATGAGGATAGAAAATCACGTGCCACAAGCTGAGAAATATGACTGATTGTGTCAAACCAGTTATGTGCTTCTGAAGTCTACAAGAAAAGGAATTACAATTTAGATTTCTTGTTTTTCTCCCGAAAGCCTGAGTTTTTCAGCTCATCCTCAATTCTGAGTGGACAGTGATAGACTCAGTCACAGGCTCACTCTAGGGTCGGCTTTTGTCAAGCAGCCTCTCACTTTTCTCTGAAGGAAGAAAGAATATCCTTAAGTCCAGTTACTAGAATTCTCCCAAATGGGTGTCAGGGTTCCTGAGTATGGGATATATTCTGGAAGATTTCCCAATTTTTTGTTTCTAAAAGAATGCTCAGCTGTCCCAAATGTGGGGCTAAGCTCTGGTGTTTTTTTGGACACCCATCCTCAGTTCCCAACTGCCACCTTACTCGAGCCCCTCCCCCAAAGAGCAACTTTCTCTTATCTTGCCTGCCTCATTTGTCCTAAGCTGGGAGATCCCTGTTCCTGGATCTGGAGAGACCTCTCTCCTTTCTCGCACATTTGATTGGCCTACCAACTTCCAAAGTGCCAAACTTTCTACAGGGATCTTCCACTGTGTCATTCTTAAAGAGATGTTAAGATTATCCTTTTTGTCCCCTAGATTGAGCACACTCTGACTTCAGGTCACAAGTTTCACTCCTCTGTTCTCAGATGCCTCTTCCTAACCCCTGGTTCATTAAAGGGGATCCAAAAAGACTGCAGAAATTAAGAGAATTACTCAAATTTACCTTTAAATCACTTCAGGTACTTGTGTTCCTTGTGGTCAAACATTGTAATGTCGCTTGGAAAGTGATACTTCAGAAGCCAGTGGATTCTTTTCTAAGTTGGTAACTCTTACTTCCCAAGGCAGCTGTGGCTACAAAGGCTATTGCTGATTTGTCTGAGTTTTAGAACAACGACGTTACCCTTTAGGTAGTTATGGCCTCTCTTAGATAATTCTCCCAGAAGAGTGTTGGGTAACCTTATATTAACCTTATATTAACATTCTTAGCTCAGCCAAGCTTAGAGAGAAAGTGCTATAATCATCAGGGTCATAAAAATGTAATTCCATTCTACATAATTCTTCACCACAGCACATGGAGGACATGTGAAGGCAATGTGGCTTGACGCTCTCAGCCATAACTGAGGACTGAACACTCAAAGCATTCATATTTTTTTCTTTCCCGAGTGCAAGTTACAAAACTATTTTCTGTCCATCACCTGAGCTCCACTCTCAACTTAAACCCTAGTAAGAAGAACAAAAAATGACCTTAACCTCAATTGTAAGACAGAATTTTATAACATTTCAAATTTTCTGAAGAGTCTTACAACAGATGTGTATATTTGATGTGATAGTGCGAGTTTTCTTTCTCCAATCTGTGATGATAAACTGTAATTGCTAGTATTTGGGAACTAAGAAAATGCAATATTGCCGCTCAGTTTCTATGCATTCCACGAAGTAATATGGTCACCAGTTTAGGGATGCCAGCATCCTTAATGACATGGGAAAGCCATCCCAGTGAGAACAGATCTCCAAGAGGTGTGGCTCAAGGCAGAGACACTGGAGAAGCTTTTTGTTCCAAAACAGCACCTATAATATCACTCCTGAGGTTCACGATGGTTCCTTTTCAACTGAAGATGTTCCTCAGGTAGACATTGAGACAGCAGTTTATACACCTCACTGTACATGAAAATACCTGGGGGGCTTATTTAAAAGTACTATAAATGCTCAGGCAATGTCAAAGATTTGGTTTGAATTAATCTGGGTGAGGCCAGTATTTTTAAAAGTCAGTATTTTTTAAAGCTCCTCAGGTGATTCTAAAGTGCAGACAAATTGAGAACCAATGTGCTAACACCTTCCTTTTCAGTGAATTCCTTCCTTAACCGATAGTAATTAACACAGGAAGACAGTAAGTCAGCATGGTATCTGATGGATGCTTTGCTCTGGAAGAGAAGTTTGCTAATAGGACGAAAGGGAGCAAAAAGGGGAGGCGGAAAGTGCTAAAGATGTATTTCTACTCTGCAACTGTACGAAGGGCCCCTGACTATTCCCAGGCTCTCTGACAGCTAGATGTATTCACTCAACATTAACGAATTATAGCTTCTCTGAGGAACTTGAGATTTTATGTTAATTTACACAGATTGGGTCAATTACAATTGATTTTAGAATTCAAAAGAGCAAATCATTTGTCTAGCTCTTCGAGTGGACGCATGTTGATGGTCTGCCTGGTTTTCCTTCCACTGTTCAAGTGTTGTTCCTCTACTCCCTGTTGTCCTGATATCCTGCTACACAGCAGGAGAGGATTGGGCACATGACCCAGGCTGGTCCCTGGGACACATGTATTTTTCCAGCCTTAATTCTTAGAAATAAAATTATTGGATCCTAGGATATGCATATTTTCTATATAGGATATACATAAAAACCCTCCAAAATGAGTCAGCCCTGGTGGTCTAGCGGTTAAGACTGGTTTGTTTCCCAGTCAGGGAACCACACCACCCCTCTGTCAGTTGTCACACTGTGGCAGCTGTGTGTTGCTGTGATGCTGAAAGCTATGACATCAGTATTTCAAATACCAGCAGGGTCACCCATGGTGGACAGGTTTCAGCAGAGCTTCTAGACTAGAAGACTAAGAAGAAGGACCTGGCCATCCACTTCCGAAAAAATTGGCCATGAAAATCCTATGAATTGCAGTGGAGCATTGTCTGATATAGCACCGGAAGGGGACAGGATGGTGCAAGAAGACTGGTAGAGTTTCACTCTACTGTTCACGGTGTCTCTAGGAGTTGGAATCAACTCAATTGCACTAAGAACACCCTCTAAGATAGTTGTAATGACCTACACTTTCACGAGAAGTGGGTGAAACGATCTGTTCACTTCTTCAACATTTAACATTATCAAACAAAAAAATTTTCTACCTCTAAATATTATCTTAAAATTTTTATATCTAAAGTGTGTGAAGTAGTATCTTTGGTTGTTTTATTTTGTATTTCTTAGATTACTAATGAGATTAAGCATATTTTCAATGTTTATTGGACATTTTTATATAATATTCTGTGAAATGTCCATTACTATCCTTTGATGATTTAAATTATTGTTCAGAGTTTAAATTAATTTTTTTATGGAGGGCAGTTTGACTTTGAATTGTTATTTATATCATAAGGTAACAATTACATTTATAGAAATTTATTCCAAGAAACTATCTATGTATTACACACTGTGTCAAAAATCTTCATCACATCACTGGTTATAATTGCAAAGAAAAAAAGGAAACAAACATATGTCCAACAATAAGGGATTGGTTAAGTAATTTATGATTAATTCATGACATATAATTATGCATCACATAAAATGATGGCACGATAGAAGATAATAGTCACATATATAGATATGTGATTAAAAATATAATGTATAATATGATCCCCTTTTTGTAAAAGTAAATTGTGAATGCCTATACATATTTACATTTCCAAGAGCCTGGAAGGAAACTACAAAACATATGACAATGGTTATACTCAAGATAAGATTACAGATGATTTTCCTTTTTCTTCTTGTTGATGAACTATATTTTTTAAAATTTCGTATTAAAAAGTCTGTGTAACTTTGTAATAAGACAAAATAATAAAAGTCATTTAAACTATTCATCAAGCTGAACGTTTTGCTTGGTCAAACAAAATCTGGCTATTCTAATTTTCCTTCTTAGTGTAATAATCATGCCTTTATATTGCAATTTGCACTGAAATTTTGCCTAACGTCCATTGGCATCATGATGCTATAATCTACAAACATGGTAATCTAACAATTAGTAGAAATTATATACTTCAAGAAAATGAATGGTATTAACTTCTCCTGCAGCTGCTTCAATTACATCCTGGGAGAGTTAAACACTAGTGGGCTTAACCCTTTCCATGAAGCTTTTGAAAACACGTTACAGTTGATTATGAATATATTGTTACAAATTGAGTCAAAGGGTTATAAAAACAACTCACATTTGTTTTTGATATAAAAATTTCCTCAAGATTTTGATTCTTACTGGAGAATCCTTAACTATGTTCTCAAATGGGCTAATTTATAGCCATGCTCTGAAGGAACTTTCCATTGGTGTGCTCTTGGTAAATCTTTTATCATGACTGAGCCATATCTGGCTGCTTAAACCAGGACGAAAAATAACGTCAGCAATAGAATTATCCTGTTAACAGAAAAAAAAAAAAAAACTTCTCATTAAGTTATTTATGACTTTTTATTCAGATAATAAATAATTCTCTGTTTCTTTTCTACACGTTGTTTCTCCTGGGGAAAATTCTTATATAACATGTAATTAACTCTATCCAAAGATGAAGTGAACTGTTCTGTGAATGCCATATCAGAGAGTTATTTATTGTTCTCCAGAGACATAAATTAAATTCTGTGTTAATACATGTAAAACAAAACAGTTTTTGGCACATAGTGTGTGTTCAAAATCAAGAATACGGTCATTTCTTTTCAGAGGTTAATGGGCTGGAAGAAGGGCTTTGGCACGAGACTCACGGTCTTCTTTGCTATCTGAATCACAGTCACAAATTTGTTTCTAAACAGTAAAAATTTAAGTTTCTAAAAATTAAGTTTCTAAACTGCCATGCCTGTTTCCATTTCTCTCCAGCTTTGATGAAATGACAGAAGGAGAGTATTTAGGTGACTCTTCAGAGAGACCATAGCATCTGTTCTTGTTTCTTAATTCCTAATTCTTTATTCCCCCAGCCAAAAATGGCTTAGCTCTGTTTCTAAGCTTGCAAGTCCTATTCTAGGGCCCCTGGTAGATGCCATATAATAAGTTTTACTACTCAGGACATGAAGTCACAGGCTTACCACCCAGCGATGCATAGTTGTGAATTGGCACCAGCCTCCCAATTCCTGGCCCCCTAACAGATTCCAGGGTAGTGAGGAAGATGACCTGAGCCTCTGAACAACCCTAAGTGGTTGCCATCTCCACCTTTGGACCTGGCCATTCCTGCAGAATCTCTGTGGCATGTTCCAACCATTAATTAAGGTCCCTTTTATTCTATTCTCTGCAGAATATGCCTAAGTATGTCTCTAGTTTCTGGTGAAAGTGTCAGATAGTTGATTGCCATGCCTGACCACTGTCAGTTCCAGAGCATCAGTAGCTGCCAGGATCAAGTACCCTTGCAGAGAGAAAATACACGGTGGAACTTGTTCCCACATCCATCACTAATTCTCTGGTCCCATGGGCTCCAAATTCATAAGCAATTGAGAGTTTATCGAAAGTCGTCCTAAAATTGAAATTCCCAGGTAGTAATTTGGCAACGACTTCTTTTTTAGACTTCCTCAATTTAATGTAATAAAACTCCTTTCTGAAATCTTGCATTTATCTCAAATTATAATTCCAATTTTGGCATGAAATTGTACTTCCAATTTGGGTCTTGGTTGGAATGGTATCCCCAAGAATCACTGCTGCTTCCACTGGGTCCCCTTTACCCCTTTTATATGAAAGTTCAGCATTGACACTCATGATGTAAAAGTGTATTGACTTATATTTAGGGCAATGATTTTTATGTCAATTACAGGCAGATTGCCAGCTTAGTTTCAAAATCAAGAATGACAATCCCCTGGGTAATCCTTGACCAAGCCATATATGCTCTTGAATTTAAAAAGACACAGTCCAAAGAAGATTTCTTAGTTTCAGAGCTCTCTCAGAAATTTAAAGAGTGCACAGGAATTCTTATTAAAATCCTCTGCATTCTACTATTCTCGAGTACCCTCAAACTCCCAAGAAACTCTCAATTTCTTACCCAAGAGAGTCCTCATTCTCATCCACATGTGTCTTCCCAGCATCCTGTTTATTTACACACGACTCTGTGCCATGCCATCCCCTCCCATTCCCTCTCTCCCAGTTATATCTCCTCCTCCACGTGCAGTATCCTGGGATTTTTTTCTCCCGTTAGGTCTGATGCTTTCCTTCCATGACTCTGCACCTCCTACTTTTGTCTTTTTATCCTCAGAGAGCAGGGGAGATGGGCAGATTCTGAATCTTGAGTGTCAGTAATTCATGCTCCATCATGCACATATTATCTGTAATCTTTATAACACCTTCATTTTAATTTTTGTCCTCCTTTCTCAGGTGACAAGGTGGTTCAGAGAAAAAAGGCTGTGTAGTGCGTAAGCATAGAAGCTTGGATTCAAATCCATGTCTGCCTGTCTCATGCAGCCTCCCAAACAGCAGGACGGTGGTGCTAGTGGCATGAACATATTCTGGTTTCCATTGCCTTTATCTATCAAAGATCTTATCTCTGCCATCAAATAAAACAGAAAAATCCCAAATCTTATTCACAGTTTTGTCTATAAAGAACAAATGTCTGCACCTGATAAATCACTCAGTTGTTTTTTTAATTGAAAAGAGGGAATAAGTTCTCTTTTAAAAGTTTTGTGAGAGGGAAACAGTAAGAGAAACAAAGCAAGAAAACCCCAAGCTTCTGGCCCATCCCAGGTCCAATATCTATAGGGGATTTTTCACTGTGAGAAATATATGCATCACTCTTTGAAAAACTGCATCATTCCAGTTTCTATCCTTAACACACCTAGTGCCTGGCATATGGTAGATATTCAATAGATGCTTTTTGAATGAAAAGAAATGTATATTAGATTTTTCTCCAATACTATAATTTTGATACCATAATTGCTAATTTATGACTAAGTTATTTACTTATTTATTTATTTTATTGAGGTAATATTAGTTTATAACATTATATAAATTTCAGGTGGGCATCATTATATTTTGATTTCTGTGTAGGTTACATCATGTTCACCACCCAAAGACTAATTATCATCCATCACCATACACATGTGCCCCATCATCGTTTCCCCCTCCTCCCTCCCTGCTTCCCCTTTGGTAACCACCAATCTAATCTCTATATCTATGTGTTTGTTTGTTTGCTGCTGTTGTTATCTATTAGCCTGAATTCATTATTGTATCTAATTTTATTTCAAAACCCATGACTTTCATTTTCCTTGATTTTGGTGCTATACCAGTAGTACACTCATCTGTCATGTTTCAAGTTTTTGGTTCACTCCCAAACAGCATGAAGAGAGGGAGAGAGATTTTCCTCAAGAATGAGTAGGAGGTAAGCTAAAGAAGATGTGAAAGTTTATATATCTGAGAAAGTAGAATTTAATGAATTTAAGAACTGAAAAACTGAAGAAAATGGGAGGGTCCTGCATACGTAGAATCAGTTTGAGCAGAAAGAAAAGGGATGGTGGAGAAAAGAATTCCTGGGACAAACCCCCCAGGAGTGCTCTTGACTTAGAACAACTTGATCACTTGACAGAGTAAGAAGTGGTAATAAGCAGTTGGGCCAGAAGTAAAGAAAGAAAGAATTGAAAACGCACAGCATTTTCATTAGATTGGGCATCAGTCCAGGGCTTGAATTGTGTTGCCAGCACCCCAGCAAGCCTGCCATCTGAGGCCTGGACATTTCTAAGGACAGAGAGTCACGACCTTCGGAGAAAGCCCATTCTGTCGCCAGATGGCTCTGTCAATAACGTTTTCCTTACCTTGAGCTAAGGTCTCCCCATCATACATTTCCACCTATGTATTTTAAGTCTACTTTTTGGAGCCATATGGATAATGTTCACTTCTTGCATATGATCATTTATCACCTCTTTGAAGAAAACTATCTTAGGCGTAAGTTAGTTACTGTCAATTCGTAGACCGTCTCTATGCAGCTAATGAATATGCTGTTTTCAGTGCTATAGTAAGCTTAACTCAAGCAATTGAAGTAATAATACAATGACAATGATGACTTACTATTTGAATGGCTCCTGAAAATTTAAGCTGCATTTCAGGGTGACAATATTGTGTGGTAGAAGATAGGTCATGTTTCCCAAATCATTTTGGTAAAGTAATTACGTCATAGTGTGCCTACTTTAAAACATGTTGAAATGTGATATATTTTCTCATTTGGGTTTTTAATGGTTTATTTTTAGGATTAAAAATTAATTTAAGGCGGCCCATTTAAAGCTCCTTTGCCATTTTCTTATGATCTTACTCAAATATGATAAAACACTTTTCTAAAATTATGCTGCCACTGTTGTTTGAATTACCCCAGCAAGAAATGAGCTAGCAATAAAAGCCAGCCTCTATAAATATTTCTAGTGACTTCTTTGTGGAACATTACCCAGTGATTTTATTGTATTACCAGGAAGGAAATAATTGAATTTAATTTTAATTTTCAAAATGCGAAATATATCATTTATGTGAAGAGTATATTGTGATGGCTTTTTGATGTGTCTGCTTGGCTAAGATGAACTATAGTCCCAAGAACTCTATTTCTAGTCTCTTCCCAGTTAGGGTGGACTACAGTGATATTCTCCCAGGAGAGTTGGATGACAGAAGGGAGGCACTGACCACTTTATGGCATACATACTCCTTTTCCTTGTTACTCAAATGCTACTCTAGTCTCTGCTGTGAAAGGATTCTGTAGACTTCAATCAAGTCTTTAAATTAATCTAAAAGGAGGTTATCTTCTGTGGGGCTGACTTAGTTAGTGGTTAAAACAGGACTTTAGGACTTCCCTGAGCTCAGAGATTCCAAATAGCATCTGGACTTACAACTTCTCTCCCTTCCCCCTCAATCTTCTTTCTCCTGTGGAAAATGATCTTCAGTTTACGCCTCTGGGATTCCAGGCTGCTCATGACTTTCCCCCCCTGCTTGCCTGCCTTACAGACTTTGCATTTGAATAGCCAGCCCCCACCACTGCGTGAGCCAATTCCTTTTAATAAATTCATACGCATCTCCTACTAGTTTTGCTTCTCCAGTTGAACCCTGACACATATGAAATGTATACGTAAAGTTTAAAAAAATGAAATCTTTGAATTCATCATTGACCTAAGCTAAGAAATAGAATAGTACCAGTTTCTTAGAAGCCTCCTGTTTGTTCCTTTCTCTTTGCATCTCTCTCCTTCCTTCCTCTCCAGAAGTAACCACTATTCTGACTTTTGAATTAATAATTCCCTTGTTTTTCTTTAGTTTTACTACATATGTATTGGTCATGTTTTTTTTTAAAAAAATTCTGATTAGAAAGCACAAGTCTAACTGTGTAAAGAAAGGGTAATATTGCCACTATTTGGTGAAGGCTCCCAGCAGAAGATAAGCCAAATATAGTCGCTGGATTATTGTCCAGAGAAATCAGTGGGCAAGGTCATGAACGAACCCTGGGAAACACAGGGCTCACCACAGGGAGATGGAAGCCAGGCGTGGGCACCAAGGTATTATCTACTTCTAAATTCACCATGGACTACAAACAATTCTCCGGAGAAGGTCAAAGAGAACTCATCTGGGCTGAGTGTCCTCAGCTAATCCTCTCAGCAGGGCACTGAGAAGAGAGTGGAAGCTTCATTAACATATGTCAAGACAAGCCAAGAATCTGGGCCAGGTTCCCTTGGGCATTCTGTCCTGAGGTTAAAAGGATGGTAGAATGCTAGCTAGCAGGAATCCTGGGAATAACAGCAGGGTTTGTGGACTGAGCAAAATTAGATATACGAATTTAATCAACTATCGCTTCTAGATTCTCAAAATAATTACTTTTAAAAATTTCATAAATTCACATTTTTTAAAAAATTTAGAAAAGTTGACTGTGCAAAGAATTTTATTAGTTTGAATCCTTTTCCTGCTGCTATTGCTAAAGTGGGGAAGTCCAGGGGATGCACAGACTTGGAGGGGAACGTCAGTGTTCAATTTCAAACATGTTAACTTTGAGATTATTATGAAATATAAACATGAAATGAAAATAGGTGGGTGAGTATATGAGTCTAGAGGTCAGGAGAAGAACCCAGACTAGACCTAAATTTAAGAGTGATGGCAGATAGATTGTGTTGAGAGGGGATGTCGAATGAAAAGGGAAGACTTTCATGTGACAGCATTTTTCATTAAAATGTTTTAGATAAATGTAGATTCACATGCACTCATAAGAAATAATGCAGAAAGATCCCATATGCCCTTTACTCAGTTTCCTCCAATGCTAACATCTTACAAAATTATAGTAAAGTGTCACAACCAGGATTCTGACATTGACATAATCTGTCAATCTTATTCAGACTTCCTCAGTTTTACTTGCTCTCATCTGTGTGTTTGTATATTTAGTTCTGTACAGTTTTATCATATGTGTCTACCTCCACAGTGAAGATACAGAATGATATTTTTTGAGAGAAAAATATTTTCAAAAACTTAGCAAGATAACCACTAAAATTCAGGGTCTTAAAAATTCTAATTTTACATCAAAATCTTCTTACTTTCTCTCACAACTCAAGTATAAGTCCTCATGAGTGGCCCTGGATAGACTCAGGGGATAGTGTCTTCTGATAAAATTCTTATGACACTGAACCTAGTACCCCAATTTTCCTTTCCCTTCTAAATAACTCCCACTCTTTTGTCCAATGGGGCTGTTTTGATTGAAGAGTTTATAATTTTCTTATCTATGGGAGACTAGCTTTCAAAGGAAGCCATTACTTCTCAGTCACCACACTGCATTATCTCCAGGTCTCTAATTACAGGCAAATTCTAGGATTCCTCATATGGTTCAGGCAGCAGTGCAGGCATTTCTTAGCCACCCCACCACATGGACGACATGACCTAGCAGATCCATTGACATTTCAGAATGTCTGCCAGTTAGGAATGCCACATGGATCATGTGGCAGGCCCCAAAAGTAAAGAATCCTAGGGTTTGGGGGCCCAGCCATCCTATTTTTATCGACCTAATTATTCTTCTTTCAAGAAATAGCTCCTAGATTGCCACTATCCTGGTAGCTACAATGTCTACTAAGCATGTGACTTGAGCTATTCAAAATAACTGGATGCTGCCAGAGCCATTTAGCCATTGAGTTCAATATGTCCAAAAGCATTCCAACATTAACCTTGAAGGCATAAGATCATTTCCCAGTGCATGTACTTCTGAAAAACTGTTTCCACTCTTTTAGCCCATACTTATGACCTCACAGAGAGTTCTCTAGGAGAAGTTGATTAAAGTGGAAAAGAATTCAAGTCAGATTTAAGAATGACTCTGCATAACATGGTAGCCCCAACAGGCAATGAACTACTATGCTATTACATCAGTCCCAGAGGTAATCCTCAGGAATAGTGGAAAAAAAGAGAGAATTTCAAGGAGAATATGTCCATTATCCATTTTTTCTGGAAGAAGAGATTATCTGCTTAAGACCATTTCATTGTCATAGCTAATAATTTGACTCCATGGTCAGAGAAATAAGATCGGAGAATTGGTTACGTGGTGAAGGTTTGGCCCAGGGAGGTAGACAGAACTTTCAGAATGGCCTCAGAGGGGAAAAGTAGTTGTGCTCCGCATGAATCATGAAAGCTGAACGTTCCCACTGCAGAGGAGATAACCCACCCTGAATAAGTCACTCAATCCCTTTCCTCATTCACCCCAGTGCTTTTTTAAAGGGCTTATGATCTAACTGGCCAAGATGGCAGGAATCATGCTAAAATGGAGTCAATGATAAGAGCATGGGTAGAATCTCAACCGTATCAACTATTGAGAAGCAGTTGGGTTCAGGATAGATATTGAAAATAGAGCTTACAGGATCTGCTGACTCATCAGATGTGAGGTGAGAAAGAAGGAGGTGTCAAGGATGACTTCAAGGTTTTTCACCTGAGCCAAATAGATGCCATTTACTTCAGGAGAAAAGCAAATCTGGAATGAGCTCGTGGTCTAATCCAGACAGTCAGATGATTCCTCCCAGGACTCTAAATCTTAAGCAAGTGACACAGAGAGAAGGGGACACCACACTCATCACAATGGCAGTGGTAGAGCCAGACCAGACTATTGCTGCCTGTCCTTTCTGATGCCCACATCCCCGGGGGTCCCCTGATCTGGCCTAGTATCCAGGCCTTGTTCTTTAGCTTCTCATTCATTTTGTCAGCCTTCTGTAGTCTTCAGCCACTTTCCAATGAATTCCATCTGGCTAGGTTTAGCTACAGTTGCAACCTGACTGACGGGATGGGTGAGCACGCTGTGAAGCATTCGGTTATAGTCAGCAGGTGGTCTCAGGACAGGTCTTGGCATCCTGCTGCCGTAGCAACCCAACTAACAGAAGCTAGCTAGCATTTCTACAACGTAAAATATGGTGTGTATGTTTAGCTTAAAAGATGCTGTTTTATAAGAATACTGAACAATATACTAATCCTTGCCTGTCAGATCTCCCATCCTTACCAGATCACCCTGGAAACCACATTTATAGGAAACAACGATCTTGACAGTATCCTTAAATCTGATCCAGTAATAAGTTTTGTAGAGCAGTTTTTGTGGTTTTTTAAAAAAAATAATGACCCACAGTATAAACAGATTGCTTTATTCCCAAGAGCAATTCAGTAAAAATATTCTTAGTGTGTGTGGGAGCAATAATCTAATTTTATTTCCTTAATTCTGAGTGTTTACTTTTTAGATCTTGTTTTATTGCACATTTTCTTAAAAACTGCCTCAATTTTTGCATTTTTATGAAGGATTATAATTAAACTATACAAATACATGTAAGTCTTTCTCTTAAAGATATTCCATAGGTCATATCAAGCATAACAATTCTCATTGTTGGAAAATTGTTTCTGATAGATAATCTAAGATCGACTTGCTTTAACTTACCATAACTCTCACTTGATTTATCATTAGCAGAGATGTTGAACGACTGACCATCTTTCTTCATGTCAAGCTGTATGTGTTACCGAACACAAACACAGTTTTGTTTACCCACCACACAGAAGAGCCAATAACTGAAATGTCAGGCTTATGCAAGGAAAGAGGTCTACTATCAAAAGGCAGCCAGGCAAGGAGGTGGGAATTAAAACTCAAATCTACCTCCTTGGAGGGAAAAAGGTAGTATTTCTTTATCTAGGGTTTTAGGTAGAGGAAGAGGAGCACGTGGCCTTGCTGGTTGGCGCCTTCTCACCTGCCTGCGTTTGGCCTTGATGACTGAATTTCTTTTCCCTTGACTGTCTGGACTTTTCTGGTTAGTTTTTATCTTCAGTCTGCTTTTGGCCTTGTGAGGCTGAATCTTGACGTCTGGACCTTGACTTCCTGGGAAAAACAGCTCACTCATATACTAAGGAGGGGCAGAAAGATCCGGTCAGTTTTAAACCACGGTTGATTATGCTGAGTATGCACAGCTGCAGTTAGCAGAACTCATCTCAAACTTTATGCCTAGGGAAGATTTTAACTCCTTCATTCTCCGTTTCATATGTAACTAACAAAGTCTTCATCTTATGGATTATTAATTTGAGTTCCTTTTTAATACGCAGGATTTTCTAATGTGTCCTATTTACCTGAAACTCAATACTTATCCAAGTGTTATTATCAGAGATAAAGCTGCTAAAAGAGTAATAGATGCTCTGCTTTCACATGTAGACAGACACGGTTGCATATTCTGAAAACATCTCATTTTACCAAAAAGGGTTATTGTGTCTAATTTGCACAATACTCCATTTATGGTTTCAGACAACACCTCCACCATATCAGTTCATCTTGAAAAGATACGCTTTTGTTCAACATCAAGGAATCTGGTTAAAATTAGGTGGGGTAGGGACGGGGGCATTCTAGAGGACATGGCTCATTGGTGTCAAAATTGGAAGAAATGGAAATAGCGTAATGCTGGACGTATCCTTAGAGTCAAAGTGTTGGAGTAAAGAAGAAACAATCTTGAAGAACCCACAAAGACTGTGGGTTATTCTTCTTCATGGCACCCCAATATCACAGACGATGTAAACAACCTCATCCAGCATAGTACCATGGAAGATAGAGAGGGAAGTAGAAGGAAAGGGGAGAAAGAGGACAGCACATATGGCAACATCGCGGAGAAAGCAGTGCAAGTGGCTCCTAGGGAAAGGGAAAAGGATCTTCTGCAGGACCTGTGGCCACTTCAGGGAGGGCTAGGGATGAGATTCACATCACTCCACAATCTTCATCCTAAACTCAGCCCCTATCACCCCCAAAATTTAATTTTAAACATGCATGTTTTTAGTGCAGCAAAGGAATCACAAACATTTGTTAGTGGATTAAACTGACATAGCAATGAAATAGTATGGCCCATTAGCAAGATTATTTGGAGAGAAAGCTTTGAGAAGACAATCCATAATTATTTCTGAAATTAGCCTACTATTTTAGACGCGACTAATGCAAGTGATCCATATTTGAGTAGTCAGGCATCAGAATCAGCCTGTTACCACAGTCATTTTCTCTTGCTGTTTAATCAAGATTCCGAAAGTAATTTACTTCCCTGGCAGCATCATAGCTTTGGGGGGAAAATAACTAAAGGGCAATTATATTTTTCATTAGCATATTCCAGAAATTCTATCTTTCCTCATAACATAAAAACAATACTGTAAATAACGCTCTTCTTGACAATGCAATAATTCTTCACACAATTCTCACACTTTCACAGATAATTCTTTACACAATTCTCACACTTTCACAGTTAATGAATGCCTAAAATTGACCACTAAAAGTTAATGAAGCTTAAAAGTTACATGCTTCAAACTGGCTCGATTTTTTCCAAACGACATTTAAAAAACAGTGTGCTCATCATAATAGCCTAATATGTTGTCTTCCAGATAATCCAGCTGCCCATTTAGCCTTCGAACAAATGAACGGCTGCGGATGAGACATCCCAGCGGCTGTTGTACGGGATTATGTTACTTACCCCACCTCTACAGTTTCACTTCTTTCTTTTCTTCCCCTGAGGTATTCCCACCTTCTTTTTTCTCCTCATCTAAATCTTAGCCAGCCTTTAAGGCCCATGTTCTCTCTCGTCCTGAAATCTCGGTTATTCTAGGTGTTTTTAAATTCTTACACCCATAAATTCTGATAGCTTGTTATTACAAAGTGACTGATGTCTATCCAGTTAACAAACATTGTTATCTATTAAGTTCTAGGAATTATGGACTGAGAATATGGAGATTTTAAGGAAAAATATGATTGCTCTCTTTCAGGAGCTGGCTGCTGTCCCAGACATATATGGTTTGTCCTCCTATCTAAATGTAAACTCTTCTTTAAAAAAGGGATCAAATTCACATCTAATACTTATAGGATGCCTACGTCCAACCCTAAACTTCTAATATAGAGATGAGATCATATCTACACACTAGTCATCACAACCAATACATATTAGATTTCCTGCTTATATAGTGTTTAAAAGGAAAAATAATACTTCACCATAAAATCTACTCAAAATTACCTGATACCCTTATCATAGCTTCTAGCCATCAGAAACTATATTCTCCATGTTACTCTCAATGAATTTCTCTGCTCCTTTGATCTTTGGTGTACTATATAGTAATTTTTTATCTTACTTACAATGAAGCAGAGTGATGAAAAGTGTAGAATCTGGGGCTGGACTTTCTGGATTTAAATTCTCGAATCTCACATATATGACCTTGAGTCATCGAAGTTTCCTCATCTGTAAAATGAGCATAATCGTATGTAATTTATAGAGTCGTTGTGAAGATTACACTAACTAATGCAAATAAAACACTTAGAAAACTACCTGTCACATAGTAAATGCCTAGGAATGTTTCTTCGTGATCATTATAATTATTCATGGAATCATCAAAAGGTAATCAGGTGTTGCTATTTCACTTCTACAGAGGAAACACTTGAACCAGAAACAGGCTATTTGATATATTCTGAATTACAGTGGAAATAATCTCTAAAGGCAGAATGTGAGCTCCCTGAATTTATAATATTTTTTGGCACTTTGTCCCTTGTTTCCTTTGCCTTTAGCCATAACCTCATCTGGTTTAGGTTCTTTATCTGGAGGAGTGATCCCGCTTTCCTTACTGAAAGGTGTGTGTCTTGGTAGTTTTGTCTGTGCAGGGTTATCATTGTCTCTGCTAACATTACCTCTGGGCACAGCAGCATCAGGAGGCAACTCAGAGGATGTTCTGCACTCACGTCCTGTGATCCCTGTCACCCTGTTTAAGCAGCAAAAGGATTTTCTCTTGATGCTCAAAATCCTCATTTCTAACCAATTAACCTCCTTTTTTGGGGGGGGGGGTTATTTTTTCAAGGAAATTGGAAATCTCAGTCGGGACTAAGTGTCAGTACCAACTTCCATTTCAACGTATCCCCGATAGGAACATCCCTCCTTGAACATTAAAATATCTAATCAAGTAAAGGCCGAGGTTGTAGGGAAGTGAAGAGGAAAACTTCGAGCTGGTCATTAAGCATATTAGTGGGGGTTGCCACTCTTGCCTCTACTCCCTTGGTGTCTGGATGCCATAGATTTCATTAGAGTTAAAAACAGCACCTTAAATTGCTTACTGGCTCAGAGGAAAGACAGCATCCTCTGAGAGAGCACCTGGTGGTGTACTGGTATATATTTAAGATGTAGCTCTGGAAAAAAAAGTCCTGATTTGTAACATTTGCTAATTTTCGTGGTGTAAATATTCTCACCACATCTGACATGATTGAACACAGAATTGGGAAGAGATGTGCATAGCACACCATTGTGTAGTATTTCCCCCACAAAAATACAACAAACATAACCTCAAGAGTGTGGGTAATAGCAAAATTCAGTAAAATAATTAGGAAGTTACCAATTTTGAGTATTGATTCATCTTTGTTTTTAATATAATTTATTTAATTGTAAATTTATCTGATTTAACTGTTAATAATGATTGTGTTTAGCAACTGGCTTATAAAATTTCTTGCAAGCTGATTTGAGTGAGCTCCAGCACACCACCGAGAGTAGCTTATGCTTGCCCAACCCAGAGGCCTCAAAGCTGTTGCCTGAGTCCTCGATACTAAGTCCTCCACGTCTATAAAACTAGGTACTCCAGTATATCCCATGAGATTAGGTTATTGCTTATTACTTTTGCTAAAAATAGAGTTTCTTAATCAGAAACAACATTGCATGAAATATTGAGTGAATAAAATCTTCAGAAATTCATTGCATGGTTTCAGTGAGAGATCCATGGTGAGGAAAGAGAAGGTAAATTCATATGCAGAATAGCTATTAGATCTAACAGGACAATCCCGACCCCTTCAAATCATAAAGAACTCCCTATATGACCACAGAAGTAGGTTGAGGGAAATGTGGACGTGCAGAGGATTAAATGCCCTGGGAGTATGCTATTCCTGCTGATGCAATGGAGTGAACCTTCAGGACTGCTCAAGGCCAATATTGTATATACTACTTCTACTTTATGAGGGAGTGTTGCTGAACATGCTCTACTTTATGGATGATAGATCAGCAACAACGTACAGTTTGTGATAAGGCAGTTCAGGTTCAAGTCCATATGTTGTCCCAAAGTCAGGTGCTCAGCAGCAAGCCAGAATCTGCCTATTCACTATCAAAGAGAGAATAGATATTTGCCAAAAAGAGCATGGATTTGCTCCACTGTTTCATGAGTCTGTATTATGACTCTCCTCTTAGGGCTTTCTAGAGCAATGAAATCTGGCATAGACACCTATCTTAGTCTGTCTTGGCTGTTACAACAAAATACCACAGACTGGGTGGCTTATAAGCATGTATTTCTTGCAGTTCTGGAGGCTGGAAGTCCAAGTTATAGTGCTAGCAGATTTGGCATCTAGTGAAAGCCCATGTCCTGGCTCAAAGGTGGCTGTCATTTCACTGTAACCTTACATGGCAGAAGGGGTGAGGGATCTCTCTGAGGCCTCTTTTATAAGGGCACTGATCCCATTCATGAGGACTCCACCTTCATGACCTAAGCACCTCCCAAAGGCCCCACCTCCTAAGACCATCACCTTGGGGGTTAGAATTTCAATATAAAAATTTGGAGGAGCACACAAATATTCAGTCCATAGTAGTAGCCTGATTAAAAATCATGTCTAGGGGCTGGCTCCATGGTGTAGTGGTTGGGTTCAACGTGCTCCACTTCAGCAGCTCAGGTTTTCAGGTTTGAATCCCAGGCTCAGACTTAACCTACTCGTCAGCCATGCTGTGGTGGTGTCCCACATATAAAGTGGAGGAAGATTGGCACAGATGTTAGCTCAGGGCTAATCTTTATCAGCAAAAAAAAAGAAAAGAAAAGAAGTGTCTAAACTCTTGTAGTCTTGTGGCCCTGTGTATATAATCAGGACCCAGTGGATTCTGTTTTAAACAATCCATGCAAGTGTAATTCAGAGGGAAGATATAGTTTCTCATGTCTACAAATGATAGAGGATCTCTCCACAAATAGGTTAGTAAGAAAAATTACCCATTAAGGTAATTACATAGCTTAATTTCTAGACCAATGAACTGTTCTCTCTGGAGATGAAGATAAATTTAACTGCACACTTAATGAGTCTCTAAAGCTAATGATAGGAGAGGTGTAAGGCATAATTTAAATTTGTATAGTACAGTGAAAGCAGGCTTCATCAGCTATCATGATAAAATGTGTGGCAATTTTGTCCATATAGATATTTCTTGGATGTCAGTGGCAAGTAAGAACTTGAGCCCTTACCTCTTAATCTAAAAAAAACAAACAAAAAACCGAACTGAGACAACCTCCCAATGGCCAGGGATTGTTATTCAGGTTCAAAATGTTAAGTAGCAGTTGCAGGAGCTGAGTCAAGTTTAGGCTACCAAGCTGAAGTCCTGTCCATGGTGTGGAGGCAGAGCAGCAGAACTGGGCACCACTCCAAGCAGTGGGCAGATCACCAGCACAGAGAAGACTTCGAGGCAAAAGGACTCCCTATACCCTATACCTGTTCAGTGTTCAGTACTGCCTTCTCCCTCAGCCTGAGGAGGTATCCACATCAATCCCAGCTTTTCCAGCAAGCTTGCAGAATGCTGATACGGGAGACTCTGTGTAAGGAGGTCCAACCAATAACACTGCACAGGAAATAAAGGCATGCAGCTGGAGCACCACCTCCTTTTTAAAAGCATTTGATACAAGACATCAACATTCCTGCCAAGTGGTCCTCTTCTTTGTACTTGAACCATCCAAGGGCAGATAATAAGTCTACCACTTCCCAGGGCAGCTGACTGCATGTTATGGACAACTCTGCTTGTTAGATCGTCTTCTCATACCGTGAGTAAAACATGACTTCCCTTGGTTTTCCTGTTGGTCCTAACACTCAAGATCAGAGGGCCAATAGTATACTCTTGCTCTACATGGTAGCTCTTCAAAATCAGGAGACAGCTACCACACCCATCTTCTTTAGACTTTTCTTCTCCAGGCTAAAAATATCTCCTGGTCTCTTCAATGGTTTCTCATATGGCACAGCTTCAAGTTGTGGTAGGACCATATGTTTGAAATAGCCACCACTTTCTTCTGCATAATAATTTCTCTACTTCCCCCACCTCATTTGATAGCCAGGATGTTCAATGTTTCTTGCCTCAGATTAGAGATGTGACAACAGGAAGCAGCTTTTGAGTTTCGAAAACATAAACTCTGAGAAGAGCAAAAAAGATTCAAGGCATAGAAAACATGGTGAATAAGATGATGACTTCCCCACTCCCAATACCTAGGCTAGAAAAGAATTAGCAGGGTTTGAGTTGGGAAATAGTGAGAAGGAAGACAAGGGGAGAGATGAGAGGGAGAAAGCAATGGTGCTCAGAATGAAGGGATTATTCCATGGTGACCCTGTAAATACAGGCAGAGTCAGTGTCCTTGACTACCCAGGCAACAAGTCCCCTCCCTTCATTTTGCCAGGAGCCCTGTTGAAGAGGAGTCCACATTCATAGGCTGTGCTTTTCTCAAGTGAAGGAGCCCCTGGAGGTCATGCGAGCCAAAACCCTGGTCACTATCCAGCTTCTCAGTGGCTGGAGAGGCCTTTCCTTCAACAGCAGAAAGCACTTTGCTTAACCTAAGAAATGTCACCAGTGCTCAGCGTCTGCCTGTCTTTCTTGTGAGAACACTTCTCTTTAATGTCCTGGGCACGTGCAAAGCTCAGAGAAGAACACAGAGACAGGAAGTAGTGAACACATAGTGGGGAGTAGTGGTGACTTGTAAGAAAAAGCCCTAGAAGTTACTTGACAGGAGCCAAACAAAACCAGCTCGACAGCTGCCCTGAGCCAAGACCCAGTTAAAAGGAAAATTACAGAAATTGTTCACAAATCTTTTTTCTTTTCTGAATATCTTTCTGTTTACTAAGACCCTCTTCCAGGGGAGCTCCCCAGACGGAGGGCAATGCCACAGTTGTGATCTGCCCATGCAGACAAGAACACAATTATTACTTCCTTCATTATAGTATTTAAGCATAAAATTAATCAGCAAATGGAGCCCTAATATTAGTCACATAGGCATCTAATATTAAAACAGAACTAGAAGAAAACTCAAGAGTCAGGAAACTTTCAAGATCGTTCCCTTTCCCAATATCTGACATTGTTTCCTCAAAGCAGAGATTTCATTACTGATATTCTAGTCATTTCTTTGTTTCTTCTGTTTTCTTATCTACAGTTTGTTAGAACACTAAGAATATTTTTGTTTAAAATCAATTATACTCCTGTGAATAAGAATATCGTTGTGAGAGATGGACAAATACATTTCCCTATCTGGTATGTAAAATGTGTGTAATTTAGAATTTTTGATGAACGTAATGGGGTGTGGAGGAAACTGGTCAAGGCTTTTTCGGAATAACAAAAAATAGATCCCAGGACAAGATAAACAACTTTTCGCATCCATTTGCTTACAGGATTCCATGACCATGAGCAACGGATTGAATTGGGCGGAGGGCTTGTAAAATTTTTATGAGAGCTTCTCTCTGAGTAGAGCTTTGTCGAGGAAAATGCCTGCCTTTCCTGACACGGCAGTCTTTGCATGGAAACTGAAATTGTTGAAGATCCTTGATCCTTATAACCAAATTATCTTTTGTAGCTTCTTACGTTTATTTGTATATGATTATGTATGTGTGCATGTATGTTGATTTTTTCTATATATTTTCTATATTTTTATAAAGTATATATGTAATATGTTGATAGGTGTCTAGAAGCTATGACCGTAGGGTCACGGGTTCTGGCACTGATAACAGTGTGGTAAGTTCCTCTAAAATGATCCCGCTGGTATTCATGACCTTGTATAGTCACCACCCCTTGTCCATGGGCTGGACTGAGTGGCTTTGTTTTAACAAATAGAATATGGTAAAAGTGATGAGATGTCACTTTTGAGCAAGTGATGTCACTTGCTCACCTTCTCTCACTATTCTTTGCTGTTTGTCAAGGTCCTTGCTCTGAGGGACACCAGCTGCCCTGTTTGAGGAACTCTGCAGAGAGGTCCGTGTGGCAAGGAACTGATGTCTCCAGCCAACAACAAGCCCAGACTGAGATCTGCAGTCCAAGAGCATCTGGGGAAACGAATCCTGCCAAGCAGCATGTGAATGAGCTAGGAAGGGGATCCTCTGCCAAGCAAGATTTGAGCTGACTGTTGCCCCGGCTGACACCTCGATGGCAGCCTTGTGAGAGACCCCGAGTCAGAGGATCCAGAAAGCTGCCCCTGACTCCGGACCCACACTGTGAAGTAGTAAGTGTGTGATGATGATAACTGTGCACTAAGTTTTGGAGTAATTTGTTATGTAGTGATAATACAAGTAGATACTGTCTTCCTATCAGCAAAGACTATGTTTTCAAATTTTTTCTTGGCCACTTCATGCTGTTAACTCTTAAGCTTATAGTCAACTAAGACTACTAAGCTTTTTAATTCCAGTCTCCTCCACTTCAAAGAGTGTGAGAGATACCTATAGGAGAGGTGTCTGGCTCCGGATTGCTTAGACTCAGATTCCAGCGTACCACTCACTAGCTGTGTATCTTTGAAAAGTTATTCAGCCTCTCTGGGCTTTATTATTGGTATCTGTAAAATGGGAACGCTAATAATACCCACAGACTTCCTACTCCAACATGCACACACACACATATACACACAGCCTGAAATTCTTTGATTTCATGGCCAGCGTCAGTGACAAAGTAAATGATGTGGGAAAGACCAAGAAATACTGTTTTACCTAGTTTTCCTGCTCTATAGGTCAACTGCAGATTATTGATCTTCCTATAAATTTTGTGAATAAATCCCTGGGAAGTTTGACACTGCCATACCAATGTATGGAAAAATTATTCTTTTACAACCATAATTTAATGTGTCAGAAGAATACAAGAATTAAGAATTATTTTAATACCACACTATTTGTTTTTCTAAATCACAGAAGTAAAAACAATATAGTAAAAGTTTAGGATAATTTTCAAAAGTTGTCTCTTCAGGCTCTTTTAGTATTTTATTCTTATCTTTAATATTTTATTCCATCTTTTTTTTTCAATTGCAACACTTACCACAATTTTGTGCAGTATGACTTTTACATTCCTCCCTCAACTGTCCCGTGAACTCCAGGAGGGCAGGGAGATTTCTGTTTCATGATTGCAATTCCAGCTACCAACACAGAGTTTGATATATCATAAAGGCGCAATGAAAGTTTGCTGAAAGAAGGAATGAAAGGATGCCATGTCAATGACAAATACTGAAGACTTTGAAATAATTCCCTGTGTATTGATTTAGATAAGCATTGCTCTGACTACATAATTGAAGTTGACAAAGATACTAATGAGTGATAGGATTAACCACCCAAGCAGTATTTATCTCTTAATTGTTTAAAGAACTTCATCCCTACTTTTTGTAATTTTCCTTCTGTACAGTAGTGGATAGGAGCTGTTGGGGTGGGCGGAGTCTGTGTGTGTATGTGTTAAGCAAACTTGCTTGGACTAATGCATCAGGGAGGCTGTCATCTTCAAGAAAGGAAGATGTTTACAAATTTAGCTAGTAAAAAATTAAAACAGGAGCTTATTCACTCAAATAAGTATCTGTTTGAAATGTGAGTAGAAGATATTTTCACACAGAGGAAGCTTCCAGAGCACTTACCTAATGAAGGCTACCACAGGAGGCCTTCTCTCTTCCCAGCCTCACTCACCAACTGCTCCCCAACATCTACATCTTCAGGAAAAATCTGTGAGGGACCAGCATTGCAGAGGCACACCATCTACCCCTCTCAATCAATAATCTTCATTGGGGAGATTGTATGATCTCAACTAAGATATATGAAACATTTGAAACCATTAATTGCAAGTTTAAAAAGGCAGAGTCTCTGTATTGCTGTCAGATTCTTTTATATAATACACACCAGTAACTCGCTTGCTCAGTCACGTGCTCTCTCTCTCTCACACATACACACTTTTTGCAAAATATTGGTTAAAATCTACAACCCAGAAATACCCAGAGACACTTCCTGGTAAACCAGAGCACACAACAGCGTCTGAGTTATCTAGCAAGCTGTGAGAGAAGAAAGCTGCATCAAAAACTCTGTTTTCAGCACTGCCTTTCCCTGGAGAAATTACTTTGCCTAACTTGATTAAAATTGCCTGTGACATGGCTGTCCCTTGAAAAGAAAACGTGCTCCAACTTACTATATTATGGTGCATTTTCATGATCAATGTAAGCAATTTCAGAACAGGGGATTTCCATCAGACATGATCATCTAATCAAATTAAGATAAATTAATACATCATGATTACATGTCAAATTTAATCGAAGGCACAGGGCTGCATGTATGATATATACTTAAATCAGAAGTGGCCATCTCTATATTTGGATAATCAATCATTCCTGGATCTCCAAGCAGGACAGTTGTATGTCTTATAATATAGCATAATGGAGGGTAGAAAACCTAAGGAAAGGAGTGGGTAAAAGGGCGTCAAATGAAGGAGGGAGAAATGGGGAGAGGAGTAAAGGAGACAAGATGGGAAGACAACAGAAGGGATGAATGAGTCAAAAAACTAGAGGAAAGAATAACAGGGGAGAATGGGCAGAATGTCTTCCTCTCAACTCTTGCAAACAGTCTCTAATTAACAGTTGCACGTTGGGCCTTCTCAACAACCCCGACAGACAGGAGTTTGTGTTCCTCAGCTCAGTGATTCAGGAAATATTTATTTAAAACCTACTCTGTGCCAGGCCTTGTTCTAGGTTCTAGGAATAAAATGTGGACAACAGAGATGTAGCCTCTTCTATTGTGTCACTTATTTCAGTGTGAAGATGCATCAACAGCAACAAAGGTAAAAGGAAAAAAACGGTAATAAGACAGATTTTAGAGATGACTCTCAGGGCTTATATCAATTTCCTAAAGCAACACAGATTCATTGTTTCACAGTTGTGTAGGTCAGAAATCTAAAATGAATCAGCAGGGCTGTGCTCTTTCCGAAGGCTCTAGGAGAAAATCCCTTTCCTTGCCTCTTCCATCTTCTAGAAGCTGTCTGCGTTCCTTAACTCCTGGCCCCTCCCTACTCTGTTTCTGTCATCACCTCTCCATCTCTGACTCTGACCCTCCTGCCTTCCTCTGATAAGAACCCTGGTGAGTACATTGGGCCCACCTGGATGACCCAGGATTATTTCAAGGTCCTTCACTTAATCACATCTACCCAGTGTCTTCTGCCATGTAGGGTAACATAGTCACTGTCTCCAGGGAGTAGAACATGGACGTCTTCGGAGGGGCTTTATTCAGCCCGCCTCAGAGCTCCACTGAATCCCCGCACTCTCTGTTCATCCTCTATCTCCTGAACACACAAGAGATCATTTTGATGTTCTTTGATGTTTTCTATATTTTTAGCTACCATCTGTCACTCATGTAGTGTTCTGAAGCTGGTGAGAACAAGTCTAACTTATTCAGAGGTAACAGTAACTGACAATCAATTAATATGTCCATCCATTCAACAAATATTTACTGATGCTGCTTATGTGCTAAATGCAGAACTAGATGGAAAACAAAACAGATGTTGCCCTTGCCTTGTTGGAACTTCTAGTCTTGCAGGAGAGGTAGATATTAAATTATCTAAGATATAGATAATTATGCATTCTAGTAAGTGGTAGGAAAGAAATGAAAAGAATTTGATGCCAGATTATAATTAGGGGAGTTAATTAGACAGGGAGGTCAGGGGCAGAATTTCTCTGGAGGAAACATGGAAGCATAGACTAAAGGATGAGCAGAAGCCTTCCACGTGAAGGGAGGGTAGGCAGAGAAAGGCATATCTGGACAAGCGGGGAGCCAGGGTAAACCCAAAGATTGATAACTTGGATAGTTATTAAAAAATTCATGTGACTGGAGAATAATGAGTGAGTGAAAGGGGTCTAAGATGAGACAAGCCTAACAGGTAGGGAAAGTATAGGTCGTGCAGGCTACGGATTGGATTATATTTTAAAGTGCATAAGGAAGTCATTGAAGGACTTTAAGGTAAGAAGAAAGCGATTTAATTGTGTTTATGCTTTTAAAATATGACTTTGACTGTGTGAGAATAGATTGGAAAAAGATCCAAGATGGAAGCTGAGAGACTAATAAGGAAGCTGCTGTAGCGGAGAGGGAGATGATGGCGGCTTGGACCAGAGCTGGGCTGGCAGGAGGAGAGAAATGGAGGGATCTGAGATGCACTTTGGAGCAGGAGCAACAGGATCTGCTGATGCAGGAGATATGGGGAGTGAGGGCACATATGTACCAAGCTGAATTCCCAGGTTGCAAGCTTGAGGATCTGTGTAGATGGCAGAGCTCTTTACTGAGATGGCAAAGGCTAGAAGAGGAATGACATTAGGACAAACCAATAAATTCCTTTTTAGGCCCCCTGACTTTGCAATTTTTGTGAAATTTCAAGTGAAGATGTCAAGTCAGCAGTTAGGTAAATGAGTCTGGAGGTCAGAGAAGAGGCCTGAGGCAGACATAAATTTAGAACTTATCACCATAGAGAGACTGTTTAAAGCTACGGGAATGGATGAGATCAGCTGGGGAGAGAAGGCAGAAGCAGAAAAGGAAAGAGCTTAGGAGCAAGCCCTAGGAAATTTGAGAGGAAAATCAGGGAAGTACAGTGTCAACAAAGTCAAGAGAAGAGAAGGTTTTGAGAAAAGGAAGTGGTTAATGGTGTCCACTACAGTGACCATTGTTTTTGGCAACAAATAAAAGTATTCTGAAGGAGAACAGTTGCAAATTCCACAACAGACAAGTACAACCACAGATTCCATGTAAAGAGGAGGTATTTTCCTTCATTTGTTTCTGAGAAAGTGAAAAGCAGCCCCTGACTACTGGAAACTGGGCAGCCGCTCACAGCCAGGCCATGCTGTTCTCCTGTTGAACACAAACTCTCAGAACATCAGACAAGGTTACTCTGACACCATGATAAAGTGAGTCAAAACAAAATCACCATGTGACCCACTAAATATCAAATATCCCTGTTCTCCACTAAAGTGAGTGACTGCAACTTCTTTACCAAGTGCAGTTTCCCCCCGTTTTAATCTGTCCTCGCTACAGACCACATTTATTCAGACACCCAGTCACAGAATTGCCCCCGCTTTCTGACAGCACCCAATCTGAAGTCCCTGGTTCCTGAGACCCTGCTCCATGTTATCCAACCAAAGCCTAAATCCTGCAATAGCCTCTTTCTGATACACCCTTACTGAGGGGACTGTCCCCCCATGGAGCATTCCCCTTCAGTGCAAGGGGGGTGCAGGGAGGCCTTGGGGTCTTGGGCTGAAGGATATTGACATTTCCTAGTCCCTTGAAAAATTGGCAATCCATAATTGGTAAATATGTGTAACTCAGTTAATAAAAATACTAAATTAACCAGAACTCCCGGTTCTCCAATCATCCCAGATTAATCATATCTATTAGCTATATGCATTACATATAGGTCATTTGTTATTGTTCCTAAAATATGTGCATTATAACTTTCTCTTACCTACGTAAGATTTTGGTTGCATTAAGACCTCAAATACGTCTAAAGATTTTTATTTTTTTTCCCTGTTCCTCACGTAGTGCAGCTGACGTTTCCTTTCTTCCCGTTTCACAGGGCAAGCAGGGAGCTTAATGTGATTTTGTCACTAAAGTGCCAGAAGATCATTAATAGGAAGTTGCTTCCTATTTATAAATATTTAATCAAACTTTTATGCAAATACTAAGGGATACTGTTCGCAAAGCATTCAGTTGTCGTATCTTCCTACCATCCTCTGATCTATGACAGTTTTTCAGCTTTTCCTTGTTTTCTTGCAATCTTGGAAGTTTTGAAGAGTACTCGTAAGGGCAAGTATTTGTACAATGTTCCTCAATGTGGGTTTGTCTGATGTTTTCTTATTATTAGACTTGGTTTGTAGCTTTTGGGGAAGAACAACATAGAAGTGAGATACCCTTCTCATCATATCCTACGAGGGGATACATGCTATTGACACGGCTTATCACTGGTGATGTTAACCTTGATCACTTGGTTTAGGTGGCATCTGTCACGCTTCTTCATTGCCAAGTTACTAATGTTTCCTTTCCTTACTATATTCTTTGGAAGCAGGTTACGAAGTCCAGCTGACTCTCAATGTGAGGGAAATTAAACTCCATATACTGGGGTTGGAGAGTGGGGAGAAAGTATCTTTATATATTATTTGAAAATCTTTTGTAAGGAAGATCTGTATCTTTCACCCCTTTTGTTTATTTGTTGAATCGCGTGTTTATGTCTGGATGGACTGTTGGATATTTATTTTATCCTTTGAGTTAAACTCCAATGATATCCTGTTTTCTTGTTGCTCAAATTGTCCTAGCTTTATCCATTGGTAGCTCTTTCAGTTGGCTCCGGTGTTCTTTCCACATGTCCTCATACTTTTTATTTCATTAAGCACTTATTATCTGGCACTACAAAATTCTCCAGTTCCTCTTCTATTTTCCCTCCCTCAGCTCAGGAGCAGCCAACTTCTCTGAGGAGCTGTGGTTCTTTTCAGTGGAGAGTGGTATTTAGAAACCAAGACCTGGATTCTGGGGGTGCTCATTGCCACTGGGTTGTCACTGCTTCTAGACACTCTTCACAGACAGTGAGAGACGCTTGCATGCATACTAACCTTTGTATATACACACATCTATAGTTGTTTCTATATCTATCTATTTATGTACATATTAAAATAAACACAAGTTCATACTGATGGCTCAGACTCGAATTCAGCACTGCAGGGTGCATCTTAGACTCCCCCATGCTTATTTGTGACAACTCACCTTGACAATGTGAAAACTGAGTATAAGTATCTATACTTTATCTACTTGTTTATTGAACCCTAGTATATGTGCATATTTTAACCTGTATCCCTATGAGAAATAAATTTACCAATTCAAGTATAATTCAGTTCTTTTGTGTTTATCCTCATGGTATGTAGTCAAAACACTGTTTTCCCAAACTACTTAGGGCAGATCCTTTCCCCCCATCCCTTCAACGAGGTTATGTTATGCATTTGTAATACATGTAGATTCTTTTGTCATAGTCTGCATTCCATCCTGGATCCCCAGACATTCCAGGCTGATGTATTTTTAATACATACATTGAAGTTCACATTTTATGTTGTACAGTCCCATGGGTTTTGACAAATGCATGGAGTAATATATCCATCACCCCAGTAACATACATAGGATTCCTGGGTTGTATGGTGAGTGTAGGTTAACTGTAAGAAACTGTCAAACTGTCTCCTAAAGTGACTATACTATTTTACACTCCCAATAGCAATGAATGAGAGTTCTTCCAAAAGTTTTATAGTTTTAGGTTTCACATTTAATTCTCAGATTCTTTTTTGAGTTACTTTTCATATAAAGTATGTGGTTTAGATTTAGTTTGGTTTTTTTGCATATGAATGACCAGTTGGTCCAACACCATTTGTTGAAAAGATTATCCTTTTCTACTGAATTGCTTTTGCACCTTTGTAAAAGATAAAATGCCCATATTTTGCAGGGGTCTATATCTGAACTCTCTATTATGTCCCATTGGTCTGTGTGTCTATCCTGACAACAATGCCATATAGTCTTGACTATTGTAGCTTGATAATAAGTCTTAAAATTGGGTGGAGTGATTCCTTTAACATTGTTCTTTTTTTTCAAAGTTGTTTTAGTTATCCAAGTTCCTTTGCCTTCCATATACATTTTAGAATGAGCTTGTCTATACTAAGAAAAATTCCAGCTGGAATTTTGACGTTATTATGTTAAATCTAGAGATCACTTTGAGGAGAACTGGCATCTTTACTAGGTTCGATCTTTTAATCATGAACAAGGTATGTCTCTCTATTGTTTTAGGTCTTTTTTGATTTTTTTCATCAGAGTTCTATCGTTTTTAGCATACAAGTCCTGCACATATTTTGTTAGATTTATACCAAAGTATTTCATTTTAGGGGGAACTATTGTAAGTGATATTGGAGTTGTAAATTTTTTATTTCTATTTGTTCATTGCTTACATAGAGAAATACGACCAATTTTTGTGTGTTGACCTTGAATCATGCAGCCTTGATAAACTCACATAACTTCTCGCAGTTCTTTTGTTTGTTTTTAGATTCTTTGGGATTTTCTAAATTGACAATCATATCATCTACCAATAGGAAAAATTTTATTTCTTCTTTTACAATCTGTACATCTTTTATTTATTTATTTTTATCTTTTGCCTTATTGTGCTAGCTAAGGTTTCCTGTATTATGTTCAATAAGAATTTGAGAGTGAACATTCTTGCCTTATTCCTAATCTTATGGGGAAACCATTCAGTCTCTCTTTCTTAAGTATGATGTTAACTGTAGGCTGTTTTTAGAAGTCTTTAATCAGTGTTATGGACTGAATGTTTGTGTCTTCCCAAAATTCAGATGTTGAAACTCTGACCCCCAATATGATGACAGTTGGAGGTGGGGTCCTTTGGGAGGTAGTTAGGTTTAGCTGAGGTCATGAGGGTGGAGGTCCCATGATGGGATTAGGCTTCTTATAAGAAGAAATAGAGACTAGAGCTCTCTCTCTACCATGTGAGGCTACAGCAAGAAGGTAACCATGTGCAAACTGGGAAGATGACACTGAATCTGCTGGCATCTTAACATTGGACTTCTTCGCCTCCAGAACTGTGAGAAATAAATATTTCTTGTTTAAGTCAATCTGTCTATGATATTTTATTATAGCTGTAGAAATATCGCAATCAGTTTGAAGAAATTTCCTTCTATTACTAGTTTGATGATTCTTAAAAAAAAGTCATGAATGCATGTTAAGTTTTGTCTCCTCTCTTGGTCAAGACAACCAGGCTCTGTTTGGGTGCCTGCTCCCTATGCTGTAGCCAAGAAACTCTCCAGCCACTGACGTGGTATAATCATAAGGCTCATTTTGTTTCTGTTCTCTCAAGGATTATATACTTTGTCCAGTTTTCTACTTTTTTGAGACGGGAGGGTTAATCAGATTCTTGTTACTCCATCATGGTGGAGGTGAAAATCATTATCTTCTTGTTTTAATTTTAAATTTGTTTCTAGTAAGTTTGAAACTTTCCACTTTGTTAGCATTTGTAATTCCCCCTTTGTCAATTATCTATTATGAATCATTTGCCCACTCATCTATGAAAACATTTATCTTTTTGTATAGATTTATATGATACATTAAGTACAAAAGGAAGAGCTTCCTTAAATAAAAGGAGTTAGTCAATATTCACTCTTCTTAAAACCTTTTCTACCCTCTTACCACACTTTACCCACCCTCTATCCTCTCATTAGATGTCTATTTCTACTTTTAATTTTTTTTCTCCTGAGGAAGATTCACACTGAGCTAACATCTGTTGCCAATCTTTCTCTTTTTTTGCTTGAGGAAGATTGGACCTGAGCTAATATCTGTGCCAATCTTCCTCTATTTTGTATGTGGGTCCCTTCCATAGCATGGCTGACCAGTGGTGTAGGTCCACACCTGGGATCCAAACCTGAGAACCTGGGCAACTGAAGCAGAACATGTCGAACTTAACCACTACACCATGGGGCCAGTCCCTCTACTTTTAATATTTATTCATTTTTCTCTTTTTCTATTGTGAATATTGTGTTGTTGACCAATATTTGTGTCTGTCTCTCCACACTTCTTTGAGAGGACTTCCCCCCTTCCCCACTCCTTGTGAGTCTTTTGAGGCTGTCAATCAAAGATCCTGACTCCCTCCCCACTGGGTCAGTTGAGCCAGAGAACTCCATCCCTTAGAGATAGGCCAGGACTATTATTCAAGGAGAGCCAGTCAGAGTCCTTGAAGAGTAGGTTTATGTACGCCTTTTAAAAGTGAGATTTTCTCGGGGCTGGCCCCGTGGCCGAGTAGTTAAGTTCGTGCACTCCGCTGCAGGCGGCCCAGTGCTTCGTCAGTTCGAATCCTGGGCACGGACATGGCACTGCTCATCAAACCACGCTGAGGCAGCGTCCCACATGCCACAAATAGAAGGACCCACAACAAAGAATATACAACTATGTACCGGGGGGCTTTGGGGAGAAAAAGAAAAAAAATAAAATCTTTAAAAAAAGTGAGATTTTCTCTCTGTTTTTCTGAGATTAGAAAAACTAAGAACAATGGAATTCTAAAGCTACTAGATTTTGTCTTTTTATTTTCATGAAGAAAGCATATATGAAATTTAAAACAGTGCTGTGGAAAGCAAACAAATGATGAAGAAAGAGAAAGAGAATCTTAGTGACATCATTTAAATCTTTGGCTGCAGCAATACCTAAAGTCCATCCTCTCATCAGTATGTCAACGATACATTTCATTCTATATTTCAGCCACTTTGACTTGGGTTTCTGTTACTTACAAGAAAGAGTCCCGGCAAATACAAATTCCAGAGGTTTAGGTTTCTGAAATTGACTGTGACTATCCTACCACACCACCTCTCTCTACCCATGGCTTTAGGTATCTTGGATCCTTGGAGAATGTGCTTAATAATGATTGGCCTTGAATTAAAGATCAAAGAGAAAGGAAACCTGCCACCTGTGCTCTGCATTTTACATACCATCACTATTACTGTATGTGGAGTACGTGCAGATGGCTTAGGCTGGGTTGAAGACTTGTGGTAGGAGACATCATACATTTCTACACATGTAGAGAATCTTCTCTGACTTACACCAGAGACTAAAAAACACACAGTCACATGGGTTTTTATCTATAATCTATTGCTTCCTTTGATGACTTTGTTGTTACATATTAAAAGTCTAGCATACAGCGTACCTTAATTAAACAGAGGAAGCTAATTTATTGATTTAGCCTGTGCTCGCCAGTTCTCACCCCAGCAGCCATTTCAGTTTGCCTATGGTACATTTCCAGTCAGCAATCCTGATTCCTATTTGTTGGAGGAAAATCACTATCAGGCTTTCTTGAATTCATACATTTTAAAAGATGCTTAAAAAAAATAATCAGCATTTCTATGTTATTCCCAATAACAAGTGAGAATAGCATATGCGCTTGTGTTACTCAAGACATAAAAAAATTCTTATGAACTTTCAAGACAAATATTCAACTGTCACATTTTTGGATTTTAGTAAGAAAGTATACTTTAACTTTTCTTATGATTTATTTGCCCAATTCTCAAATATCTCGACTTCATGAAGAACAGATTTTTTCTTTGACTGAAATAAAAATAACCCATTCTCCAGTCCTGGGAAGGCCCATAACAGAAAAACAAGACCGCTTCCATTCCTGTTTTCTGTCCAATATTTGCTTTTCTGGCTTTTGTAACAGGAAGTTTCCCAGTCTCCTATACCTTTATATCAAGCTTTCCCAGAAAGAAAGGGTTCTGCCAAGAAGGATCTCTTTCTTCAAAAAATACCAATTCTAAGCACCATCCCACATCAGATTTAAGAAAATTTTAGATGATATAAGGTGTGTCTTTCCAACATTGACTTATATAAGAAAAATACAAATTTGTCCAAGAATATTTCCCCACCCTTCAAAAAACCTTCCCTCTGAACTGATTGCATAGATGGCAATCGACAGAGTGAAAGAAAGGACACTTAATTAGGAGGTGTACTTGCTTTATCATTGCAATCATTTGATATTGAAATGAAGCCGACTTCTAAAATCAGAGTGGTAAACCAGACTGGGAAAAAAAGAATGATGAAAGGTACGAGATTTTGAGGAAAAAGAATAGGAAAGAAACATGGACCACAGATATGAAAGAGTAATCATCTGGTTTATCACAGAAATTGTACTTAAATAGGGATCTCAGTTAGGGCTGGCTTCACGGATGTGTGACGTATGCAGTTGTATAGAGCCCCCAACTCAGAAGGACCCCGTACTTGGTTTAATGCTTTTCTGTCGCCGTCTTGAAATTCTCAATAATTGTTGAACAAAGGACCCTGTATTTTCACTCTGAGTCCTGCAAGTCATGTAGCTGGTCCTTATTCCAGTTCGGTTCTCCCGGGCCTTCTGCTCAGCTGTCTCATCTCTCAATTACGCAATTCTCACTTTCTAGCACCAACAAAGCAGTGAAATTGGCTTTCTCATTTACAGACATCTTGTAGCTACAATCAGATCCCATTTGCAAACTTGATATCATGGTAATTTCTACTTCATTGTTTCCACTCATCTGTCCATTTAAAACAAATGAAAATCTGAGTTTACTCTGAATCCAAAAGGATGTGCTCTTGAAACATTCTACTCAAGCCATCTGATCTTGCTCTTAAAAAATCAACCTTGGTGATATTTTTAAGACTTATGTATGCAAAGCGTCATGCTGAGCACCATGGTGAACAGAGAAGGACAAGAGGCAGAGTCCCTCTCAAAGGAGTTCACAAACTGGAGGTGAAGACAGACAGGGAGTGATGGACATTTGGAGAGGTGAGGAAGGGGACTGGTGGGCAGATGGAGAAGTGGTTATTGCGGACTGAATCTGAAAAGATCCAGGCTCAAAGTGAAAACAATGGCACCGTGGTTAGTGAGAGACGCTTCTAAGCTATATCAAAAGTAGAGGAGTAAGTACTCTCCTTAGCTACAAAACAGAAGCCATCTGCTTCACAGAGTGAGTTTTAGATGCCATAGAGAATACTTAAAAATTGCCTAGCCTAATGCCTACCACATAGTAGGTATTGACAAAAAGTCTCTCTCATTAATTGTTGTTTTTACAAAAGTGACTGTTGCATTCCGGTGAAATGGGAAAAAGATTGAAAACTCCACAACTCATCGTCTGACCAGGCCATCCAGGTGTCTAGAGCAATGCTGAGCACCAACTGAACACAACAAGCTCTGGTTCCAATCCTTGTTCTGCCGTCACCTCAACATGTGATCTTGGGGAAATTGTCATACCACTAAACTCTAAAACTCTGGTATCTTATCTGTCAAATGAGATACTTAGGTTAAGTTATTCCTTAATATTCTTCCAACTCAACTTTAACTCCAAGAAGATTACTGTTTCTTTTTTTATTATTATTAAATAATTGTTATTTAAAGAAGTTAAACAACTCAGCTCTGCAGAGGTAACCATTATCAAAGTTTGGTAAGTTTACATTCTGAATTTGTTCTAAAATGTAAGTTGTAGAATATTATACACACCATGATCTCATTTCATAATAAGTATAAATGTGTGTGCACATATATGTATATGTATATACACCATGATCTCATTCCATAAAATTACATATATATGAAATTCTAAAATTGTATAATTATATACACACACACTTTTATCAAATGAGACCATGGTATATATAAGATTCAGCAAATTTCATTTTCTCCTTTTCACATTTCCACATCTAATCCACTCTTTTTAATGACTGGATAGCATTCAATTGTATAGATTTCTCTCACTCTCCTCTAAATCCCATAAATGGAAATTTAGGTTATTTCCAACTTACTACAAAGAATGTTGTAGTGAAAATCTTCATACACATATATTTGCACATATTAAGCATTTGAATAGGAGAAATTTCTAGATATTGAAATGGTTGGCAAAATGCTTGTAAACATTTAACAAACTTATTAGATATTATCAAATTTCTCTCCATAAACTTGTGTGAATTTGTGTTCTCACCAACACGGAATTTGCTAGAAGTACCTGTTGCTGCAGACCCTCAGGAAAAGTGGCTGCTTTCAATATGTTAATACTTTTTCCTGTATATGGGACACAGAATATCTCACTGTTATTTTAATTGGAATTTTTGACTATTAGTGAAGTGGAACTTTTTGAATTAGTCGTTTATGGTTCCTCTTCAGTGAACTTTCTATCTATATATTTGATCATTTTTTTCTATTAGGATATGTCCTTTTTCTTATTAGGAGAAACTTTATAAATATATTATGCTTTATATTTATTACAAGTATTTTCTCTCTGTGTCACTTGTCTGTCAATTTTATTTACAGTATCTTTTACCATCCAGATACTTTCAATATTCTTGCAGCCACATCTGTTGAACATTTTCTATATGTTTCTGAGGTTTGTATATTGTTTAGGAAGGCCTTCCCCAACCCAGGATTAGAAAAAAAAATATTTCATCTACTGTTATTTATTATTTTATAATTTTGTTTTTTATGTTTTACAATTATTCTACCTGGAATTTGCATGATTTGAAATTTGAATATAACTTTATTTTCCTCCAAGTGAAGAGCAAACTATTTTAGCTTTGTTTATTGAACAAACCATCCTGTTTTCCTTGATTTGAGGTGTCTCCTGTATCACATATTACACTCTGATATTTATTTGAGTTTCCTCCAGGGCCGTAGTCTGTGAATAGTTGTTAAACTGGAGAAGAAATGTGTGCCTAGACTTGTGAGGTGGTGAGCTGCATTCACACAGCTTTGGCAGAGAGATCTGCAGAAACGTTTGAGATGTTCAGCCTGAATTGGGGTAGGACATGTGAGTGAATGTGTGAGTGCATGACGGCCTCTGAAGGAGGTTCTTTGTGCCCTGTACGAGTTTTGCGCAGGATATAGAACACAGGAAGGTGAGCTCAGCCATGGACATCTGTCTTCAGCGCTGCCTCTAGGGGGCGGGGTCGGGGAGTGAGAGCGCGTGTGGTGAGGAGTCTAACCTCGTTCCTTCCCACTCTCTCACTCCCTCGCCTCCATAGCCAGTGTCAGCCTCACACGATTGATCGACATCTCAGCCGGGGCCCAATCTCTGCGTTTCAGAACCAAGTCTTGCCTCTTCCACAATTAAAGGAATTTGGAAACGAAAAATTCAAAGTCATGAGGACTTGTGCCCAGCTGATGCAGCATCAGGAGACAGACAAAAAATGAAACTAGGTGTGGCTAAAACATGGCGGAAGATGATAATGTTCTGGAAAAGAGCCCTGAAAGTCTTCCTCCTGCTAGAAAATTCTCCCCTCATTGGAATTACAAATTGTACATTGCTTCCTTTGGACCATATGTTCCACATTTTAAGGCACAGGGAGCATGTAGATGACTAATTTCTCTTTTTATATAACCTAAATTTAAATTACATTAAAGACATCATTACTTAAGAATGTTCTTTGCACTCTCCTTCGATGTTTTAATCTATCGTATTTGACTTAAGGGTCCAACCAAAACTAAATTTATGACAAATTTATTAGTGTCGTTAATATAACTACCAGGGATGCATTCAAACTAATAAAAAGGTAATGACGTCGCTGTCATAGCCATTATCCCCATAACTTAAAATTTACAGAGCATACCAGTGAGAGCCCACTAATCTAATCAATGAACATTTAGAGAGTTGTATTCTAATCCTCTTCTTTCGTCCTAAACATTAAAATTTTTCCTTTTTTATGCTTTTTTTGGGGGGGTGTGGTGAGGAAGATTGGCTCTGAGCTAACATCTATTGCCAATCTTCCTGGATTTTTTTTCTTTTCTCCCTAAAGTTCCAAGTGCATAGTTGTATATCCTAGTTGTAGGTTATTAAAGTTCAAACACTAGGTCATTAAGCATTAAAATTTTTTTAATTTCAAAATTCTAAGCTCTGAGTTGGTGTGATCTATTTATGATGGCATTTGCATATGGTATATAATTTTTGTGTCTGTGAAAATGGGTTGGTTCCTTGTACTTGAATGACCTAATCAAATGTTTTCTTGTAAACTGCAAACTGACATGCAGAGAGGCCATTTCCAGTTTATCTCCAGAGAAATTCCTTATATTTCATCGTTGTGTGAACATCGTAGAGCGTACTTACACAAACCTAGATGGTATAGGCTACTACACACCTAGGCTGTGTGGTACTAATCTCATGGGACCTTTTGGTCTATTGTTGACCAAAACGTCGTTATGCGGCACATGACTGTACTCTCTTTTTCCCGAGTTTACAGACATATTCCCTCAAATGGCCAGAAAGCGTATATGAAAGTAACCGAATGCTTCCTGAAGACACAGTGAGATGTTTATGCTATATCAAATGACTTGCACTATCAATTTACAAGGTACATTTTAGAAAGTTCTATAATTGTTTTTTCACTTTCCAGCAATTTTCTGTGATATTCATCAAAAGACTACTTAGCCTTATGGATTGGCAGTGGGATAGATACAAAACAAATGAAAAACACCTGTCTCAGGCCTATGTAGCCATCATACCCTGTTTCAATACTGCAGACGAGCGTGGTGGTGTCATTGGACTGGTCCTGCACCATCCCTTTTGGACACAACCTCCATTGCCACCCTCAAGCTTTCCCCATCAGAACTATTATCTAAATCATACTATTCTTTAGGAGCTTCCTGGTCCTTACTCATGTTTTTTCCAGTGTGATCTTCTATATCCTTTATTGTCATTACATTTTGGAACTTACATCTTCCCATTTCTCGTTAAATATCTAACGTTTGCTCAGTACTAACTATGTATATTTTAACTCTTTCGATTCCCAGGAAGTGTTACTATTCCATTTTGTATAAGAAAAAAGCTGATGAACCGAGAGGTTAGGACTGTAACCTAGCACTCTAGTGCTCGAGTCTGGTGCCGAAGTCTGTTTTTTTAACAACAATGCCATAATGCTTCTTTAAGAATTATCTTCTAAAAATATTCACTTCTGTGTGCCATTTTAGCTTTGCAAGTCAAACTCTATCCCAAATGCTGATGATACGTTGGAGGGATAGTGTTTGAAATTCTGCTAAGTGCCAACTTACCACAAGAAGGATGGAGGATGGTGAAGGATGCTGTCATAAGTTGTGAGAATGTCAGTTATTTTCAACCACAGAAAAATTTTCCTAGGAGATAATTTGAATCTCAGACACTGACTCAGTTGTATTATTTGCTTTCAATAAAGATAGAATTCCTTATTAGGTAAAGACATAACACTATTGACCAAAATACCTATTAGTTATATGTTCATCACAGTTTAAATAAAAACTAAGCCCATTGATATGTCATCAGCACCTAATACAGTGCCTGATTAGTAAGCATCCATTTGTTCAATGAATGCCAAAAAATAGAGGGAGCAGGATTTAAAGAAATGCAACTTCTTAGGCACAGTTTATATACTTTTCTCTTGGACTCTAACATTATCAATCGTTGATTTTCTAAATCCATTTACTGTCTATATACTAAAACAAAATTTACCATTTTTACCTTGGAGTTTGCCTATCTTCAGCTTCCAACTGGTTAGTTGCTTCTTCCTCATCTTGGCATTTTGGAAAATTTGGTTACAAAATGATGCTAAAGAACATGTCTTTACCCATGACTTTGATAAGTACTGTTATCGTCTTAACAGTATTTAAGTTATTTCTTGATGAGATGTTTCTCCTCTAACTGGTATTACCATGTTCTTTTTTTTTCTTTTAGGCAGTTGGCTTTACCAAATACCTCCGTGGATGATGAGAAGGTTTTGTAAAATATAATGTCAGGTCCTACACTCCCAAGTGATATATTTCTCCATAGGCTTTTTCTTTTTTTTTTTGTCTTTGTAAGTTAGTTCTTTTGGAAAAGCTGTTCATCTGTCACGTTTTCCAAATATAGTGCTTCAGAATGTTAAGTTTCTTTTATATAGAATGCAAATATTTCTCATGGAGATCATAGGCAACGACCAATAGTTTGTTTATTAGACCTGAGAACTAAGGAAAGGATCAAAATTGGTTTTGTTTCACTGGGATACATTTGATCAAAAGACAACCGTTTTAAAAACATGAGCGTATGATGGTTTTCACACAGCCATGTACTTATCATAAGAAAATATCTTTGTCTTTTACTTTTTATGTTTTCCCCACAATGTTTCACACAGAGTTAATTCACATCAGCAATCCAATAAATACTTACAAATTAACTGAACAATTATATTTTTTATAGATTTAAATAACTAAGAAATAGACTTTTGTCTCATACTTTTGACAAATAGTGGACTATATTAGCTTCTTTGTATTTCTCATTAATTCAACATCAAATTTAAAGTGAAAGTTTAGGCTTTTAGATGATTTATGAGTACTTGTAGGGTTTTAATGCTCTTTTGTGTTTGCTTTTTTTAAAAGATTTTATTTTTTTCCTTTTTCTCCCCAAAGCCCCCCCCCCCCCCCAGTACATAGTTGTATATTCTTCATTGTGGGTCCTTCTAGTTGTGGCATGTGGGATGCCGCCTCAGCGTGACTTGATGAGCAGTGCCATGTCCGCGCCCAGGATTGGAACCAACGAAACACTGGGCCGCCTGCAGCGGAGTGTGTGAACTTAACCACTCAGCCATTGGGCCAGCCCCAATGCTCTTTTGTATTTTTGAATGCACTGAAAAATGCATGCAGCTGATCAATGGGGTTTTCCCTTTTCCTCAACTGAACTCTCTAGCTAAAAGACAGATTAACTGTAAATTCGTTTTTTATATATTTTCTTCTGTTTTTATTAACTAGTTTTGAATCATAGAAATAATTCATGGACACTGTAACAAATTTCCAGCTGTAGAGAAGGCATGAAATAGAAGATGTGAGACACTCCTGCTGTCTCCCTGGGGCAGGCCCTCTGCTGCATCTCCACAGGTGTGATCTTCGTTAACCTTTTCTTCTGACTTCCTGCTTCTTATTACTGTCATTACACTTCTACTTCTGAATTTATAAACTTTAGACATTGTCTATTGATCTTGAAGAAGCTATCACGTTAATTTTCTTCCACTTGCTTTTCTCAGTCAACCTCCCAGATATATTTGGTTACACCTTTACATTTCCAGGGTTCATAATAATCTACCAGTCTAGATCTGTATCTTTGTTGTTAGTGTTGTTGTGGAGTCCATTTCCAGCTCCCAGTGACCCTGTGCACAGCAGAGTGGAACCCTGCCTGGTCTTTTTGCGCCATCCTCTCACCTTCTGGCGCTCTATCAGACAATTCTCCACTGTTATTTACAGGCCAGTTTGTTCATGGCCAGTTTTTTTGGAAGTGGGATGCCAGGTCCTTCTTCCTCATCTATCTCAGTCTGGAAGTTCCTCTGAAACCTGTCCACCATGGGGGACCCTGCTGGTATTTGAAATACTGGTGGGCATAGCTTTTGGCATCACAGCAACAGGCAGTCACCACACTATGACAACTGACAGATGAGTGGTGGGGAACCCTGACAGGGAAACAAATCCAGGCTGTGGCGGTGAGAGCACCAAATTTAACCACTAGACCAGCCGGGCTGGCTATCTCTATATCTATCATCTAGCTACCTTTCTGTCTGTCTGTCTCTAGATTCTCTTACATAAATATGTCTTCTGTGCTTTGCCTATAGGATAACTTTAAAAATGAAACTCCAAATGGCACATACAAAATAAATATGTAAACACTATTCCCTATAGATCAAATATGATAGCAGAATCCATACATGAGAATTCTATATCAATAAAACTGTGCCACTCATAGGAGAAGCTTCTAAGAATCAAGGCCTAATGAATTTTCTTTTAATTTATTGCCATCTTTCTTCTCTATTCTGGGTCACACTAGCTGTCAATATTTCCTATATCGCAAACTATACCCCACACTCATCCTGAGACTCTTGTTTTGTTTGATTGTGCTTCTTTCTTGCCAAATTAACATTTAAAGTGTAGGATGTATACACAGTAAACTTCCTAAGTTCTTGCTTGTCTGAAAATGTGTTTGCAAATCTGTGGTTCAAAATTTTAGATTCAAAATTTTTGGCCTCAAGAATTTTGAAAATATCGCTCAATTTTCTTCAGCATCCACTGTTGCTGACGAGAAATCGCAAGTCAGTCTGGTTCTGTGCCCTTGCAGCTACCTGGTTTTCCCTCTCTGATTTTAGGACTTTCTCTTTATCCTTGGGGTTGTGAATTTTCAATGGGGTATATCCACAAAGGAATATTTTCCAGTGCTGTTTGACACTTGGTAGATTCAAGACCTAAAACTGAAGACGGAGACATTTTCTTCTTTTATCTTTGATTATGTTTTCCTCTCTGCTGTCACTCAGGAATCCTACTTCTAAAGCTTCCTGTTCTAGGTTGTGGGAGATTTTCCCCACTCTGTCATCCATATTACTAGATCACAGCTTACCAGATAAATAATCAGATGTGTGCATGTAACAATTTGTTCAATCCAATGATTATTTCTTAATTCAATAATTATATGTGTATTTTTTCCAAAATATTTTCTTTTTTCTTCATTTCTCCTTTTCTTTTTAAGTAGTGTGTTTTGTGTGTGTGTGTGTTTTAAGATTAGCCCTAAGCCAATATCTGTTGCTGATCTTGTTTCTTTTTCTTCTTCTTCTCCCCAAAGCCCCCCTATACATAGTTGTATATTCTAGTTGTAGGTCCTTCTGGCTCTGCTATGTGGGATGCCACCTCAGTGTGGCTTGATGAGCAGTGCCATGTCCACACCCGGGATCCGAACCAGAGAAACTCTGGGCTGTCAAAGAAGAGTGCATGAACTTAAGCACTGGGCCACAGGGCCAGCCCCTAAGCAGTGTGTTTTCATGACTATAACAGCCTCTTGAATTTTGCAGACAATACACTTTTTAAGAAATTCACTTCTGGTTCCTGAATGATCTTCACTTTCTCCAAGGCCAGTTGTCCTGTTTGTTCAACTTAGTGTTCCTTTTTCATGCTATCGATTCCCTTAGATGTCTGAAGGTCCTTGGTGGTTAAAGCATGTTAAAGAAAGAACTTTGTTGCTTAGTTTGAATGGCCGGAAAAGGTTTCTTCAGAGACTGATAAGTCCATTTTCTTAATAGATCCCTCCTTGGACAAGGTGGGCTCACCATAGGCCATGTGTAATGGCTCAGGACATTTCCATGAACAGGTTTTCTTCAAGGATAAATCACGGGCAGCAGAAAGGCAGCCTGGGGATCTCCAAAATCGCCAAAGCAGGGAGGGCCTTATTCTAGAAGTGGAGAACTTTATTATTTCAGTCTTCGGTGGAGTTGCTTATTCGCTTCTCTCTCTCCTCCCTTCTTTTTTTCTTCTTTATTTCATTCTCTCTTTTTGAAGTCTGGAGTTCACTCAGACACTGCTGTGCCTTTTTCCCTTGCCACAAAACCTCTGGCGTCTTGTGCTGCAGTTGTCTCTCCTCTGATTTCTTCATCAGTCCAATATCAGCTGAAATGTGTCAAAATGTCTCGTCCATTGACACACTGATGGCACCTTTTCTGTTTTACAGTATTACTATGGATTTATTCTTTTAGAACTATATCCTCCTGTCATTTCAATGAAATTTTGGAGGAGGAGATGGAAGGTGAGAGAGGAAGACGGACTCATGTGCTCAAACTGATATTTTGAACAGGAAGTCTGGAGTTCATTAGAAGTGTCTATCACTTTGTGTTAAGGTAAATGGATAAAGTTCAAAATATATCCTTTGTTCTCACCTAATGTGGACTTTTCCAAAGTCCCTCTTTCCCTCCACAGAGCATGAAAAGAAATAGGTTTAATGAATACAATGAATAAGTTAAGCATTTCCAACAGCTGTTTTATGAGTTGATATTTGAATATTGGAAGGCAAATTAAAAGCAATAAACATGATAAAAATTTTCATGACAATTTACTTCTACTTTTCCTCTAATAAGCTATGTTTGACATCTCCAGGCTTAGATTATAGTGGTACCTTCCAAAGAAAATTCATTTTTTCTGCATAAACCAAAATACTAAAAACACTAACTCCCTGAGTGACAATATGATCAGCACTGTTTATTAGGACCCTATTAGCTTCCTTAATTAGGTCACCACACCTGAAATTTTCTGTATCCTGTTTCCCTTTACAAGGGGGAATGTTCACTGTTGCAAAGCGTCTGCTCCTGCAGTAAGTCCAATAATTAGCTTTGTGTATCATTCCCATGTTGAGAAAATGAATTAACCTTAGGCTTGTGTTGAAGGAGCCAATCTCCCCCACAGATTTGCATGTTGTGTGTGTGTGATTGATACTTCATTTCTTTCCAAATGTATTAAAGGCAGAGTACTATGAAAGGCACAACTTCGATAAAACTGTGGAACCATGAAAACAATGTAATAAATGCAACAGCCAGGCTCTGAGAGGGAGGAGAGGTTTGGGAGGGATGGGAATGAGAACGACACAGAAGACTGCATCAACGAGGGGAAGCTTCTCCAGTTGATCACACACAGTAAAGCACCGGCTAGGTAGTTATTTCACAGCATTGATGAAAGACTTTTGTGCAGGAGGGTAACAGCCAGTAAAGGAGGGAGGAGTTGCTCATTCCCCATGCACACTGAGCATCACCAGGAGAGTCAGCAGTGTGAGTACTCATGCACACAGACACACACACAGACCACGAATAGAGAAGATGCTCCCTATCAAGAGATTTTAACATCAGTTTTTTTGAAGATCCTTCTCAACAGTTCAGCAATCTCCCCTTCCTGCCAGAATACCCAAGGAAATTGGGCAGAGGAAAACCCATTAGTGGGGCCTCAGTTAGTGACCAGGAAAGAGCAACTAATTCAGGCTTCTGATGAGACAGGCTGTAAATCAAAATGGACTCCAAGTTCTACCCGTCTTATGAATCACTCTTATGCGAGGAATAAGCTTTGCAGATGAGAGCGGTCTAGATTTAGAGATGAGTCTCTTACTTTTTTCCCTAGATTACCAACGAAAGAAATGAAAAATCCCAGATACAGAGTTGTTAAGGTAGAAGGGATGAATTCAAGGGAGCAAACAAAAGCTCTCTCCTTTTCTATGAGGGTTAGCCCAGTGTACTGGGCTTGCAGAGGTAAGCCATCAAATCCAAGAGGAGAAAAGAGGATTTCTACAGAGCCCATCTCGAAGACCCATGGCTCCAGGCACTTTAACACTTCCATAGTACTAAGTAATCATTTGGTGATGGCTTCCGACTTTGGAAACTTAACCTGGTGAATCTTCCTTCTTCCGTCTGTCTTTTTCTGCCACGTCACCATTTTCATTATCATCATATGAAATCACTATAATGACAAAAACAACTTCCATTTATAAAGGTCAAATATTTGTTAAGAACTGTGCTAGGTTTGCAAACGTTACCTCGTTTAATCTTGACTAACAACCCTATGCAAAGCACCGTGGATACGGAGGCAGGCAAACCCAAATCCTGGCTCTGCCATGTACCAGCTGATGCAGTTGGGCAAGTTATTTAATCTCCTTTAGCTTCCATGACTTCCTTTTAAAAATAGACACAACAAAAATGGTCTCATCCTCTCATGAGTGACCACCACACAGGAAGGTCGTTTATTCAAATATACTCGAGCCTCAGAATTTTGGACCTTGAGACCTTAGAGATGGCCCCATATGAGCTCTTCATGTTATAGACAAGGAGATGGAAGCCCAGGGAGGTGAGTGATTGATGGAGATGATGGCAGTACCAGAAGCACAGCTCCAGGCTCCTGACTCCTGGGAGAGGACCTCTTGCAGGATAGCATCTTGCTAAATGGGAAATATTTAACTACGTGAGAGGACCTTAAATAAGTTTACCAGGAACTTTTAAGACTTTTTTTTAACTTTGGTGTTTTGAACATTCTCAGTCCTCAACGTGGACAAGTGAATGGTTTTCATTTAATTTAGAAGAGAAAATTTTAAATACTTTGACCAGAATTAATGAACATCTGGCAGTGTTCCAAATTTAATTATTTTCACATACTAAATTTAGTTCAATTTAAAATTCCCTGATTCAGTTCAATGAACAGTTTCCATGTAGATCATTCTGGTACTTCTGTTTGTTGCTTGCTTCAATAATCACCTTATCTTGTCTCTGCGAAAGTTCTCACTGAAATGTCTCCCTTGAGATTCTTCATTTTCTGTTTTTCTCAGGAAGATGAATTTGGAAACAATCCTGGAAACCCTAGTCAATCAATATTTTCCCCAAGATTTCTTTCTGGTGTTGTCTTCTAATTTTTACATCAACGCATTGAAAATTTATTTAGTATCTCTCTCTCCCATGTGCTCATGGGTTCTAATATCACAATTAGGAACTTCCTATAAATGCTATTCACAGTCCCAGCATCCTTGAGGCCTCTAGAGCATCACATTTCAAGGGGCCAATAAAAAGGATGAGTCCATTCAGATCTCATCCTCCAGTTTGCTCATTATGTGCATTACAATATTTTCATTTTCCTTTGGGATGAAGGTTTTGGAAAAAACATACCCCTTGACTTTTGTTTTCTCTAAAAGTAATTTTGTGTTCTATAGATATATCTTTGGAATACAACAATATTCAAATGTATCATCAACATGATGATTTATTTATGATTGCTTTGTTATTCTTTCATAACGAATATTATTCTTCAGTCTTTCTTTCCATTCATTTCTTGGCCAAAAAAGTCAGGTTTTATTTATCCAAGACAGTACATGAATATAAGATTTTTTAAAAAGTAACTTTTGATTGATTACTCTTTGATATATACAGGACAGATAAACAAAACAACAGGAGAAATGTATCTGCTCCAAGTCAAAAATAGTGATTCTACTTTAAATAATAAACAATTTTATCTTTTCCATTTCAGCCTAAAAACAGTCAGAAACTTGGAGTTGTCTTCGATTCTTCCCTGTCTTCACATCCTTCCCAGCCGTGATTAAGTTCTGTCGATTCTATACCCAAAATGTCTCCCAAATCCACCACTGTTCTCCTCTTCCCATCACGATTGACTTAGACCAGGCCCTCTCCCCCTTGCTCACATTGCTGCATCAGTCTCCTAGTGGCTTCCTGGCCTCTGGCTTTGTGTCCCCTGCCCATCTACTCTCAACACTGGACCAGAGAGACTGCTAGACTGCAATTCAGAACAGGTCACTGTCCTTTTCAATGCCTCAATATTTTGGCTTTGGGGTTAGAACAAACTTCAAATGCCTTAAGTTAGGCAAGGCCCTTCAAAGTCTGACTCTGCAGCTTCACCTCCTTCATTCTCCCTCATAGTCTATATTCCAGCCACACTGACTGCTGGTAGCTCCCTGACTACCCCATAGCCTGCCTTCTCTCTGGGCCTTTGCCTGGGCCAGTACTCCTGTCCGAGCATTACCTCTCTTCTTCTCTCCCCCACCTCCTCTCCTCTCTTCATCACTCATTTTCCCTTCTACCCAACTCCTGAGCTTTTCATCCTCAGTTAGGCATCTTTTCCCCTGGGAAATGGTCCCCATCTCAAGGCTGAGACAGGTGCCTCTCCGAGTGTTCCCGTCACCCCTTCTGCTCCTGACTGTCACAGGACTTGGTGCTCTGGAGAATCATTCCTCATTGCTTGTCTCTCTCCTCCTCTGGACTGCAAGTTCTCTGAAAGATGGAACAAACTCTATCACCACCTCCTAGTCCTAAACCAGTAACACCAGGAAAATCTAGTCTGAAGCCCAGATTATGAAAAAGGTCCACTTTGAAGGGGCCATGAACTTACCCATTGTAGCAAGCCTTTTATTCGATGTGTGTGTACACATGGCATACACATCCACACATTAATTTTACCACTGACTAAAGGCTATACACATCTCTATAAATCTTGAGATTCAGATTGAATTATATCAAAGTCCCAAGTTCATAGCCTGAAGCATTTCTAGGACTTCCCAAACTTTCGGCATCTTGCTGGCGGTGAGATTTCTCAGGTTTCCTCATGCTCTGGGCTCCTGCATCCCCATGTGCCATGTCTGTGCTTCACTGCATCTATGTAGATGTGAAACTTAATGCATCTTTGAATCCCACAAAAGAATGCTCTTCACACACAAACTTTAGTGAGTGATATGCACTTGACTGATGATTTTGTACCGGAGATGAAGGACAGTTTACACTGCAGACACTGCAGCAAAGTTCCTTTCTAATACGGGCCAACACGGACTGCCACGTTCCCTGTGCTCCCTCCCCACTGTGCGCAAACCAGTCAATTTACCTACATTGAGGGGCAGATGAGGGTGCGAGTTTCGAGGATGGGGGTTTAGAGGGTGAATTCCGGCCCTGCCATTTATATCTACCTGACCTTGAGCAAATTACTTTAACTGCTTTATGACTTAGCTCCTCAACTGTAAAAGAGGAATACTAAGAGTACTTACCATGTAAGATTGTTGTGAGAATAAATAAATTAATAGACACTAAATTCTTAAAATATGCCCGGCACATAAAGTTCTCAACAAATGTTTGTGGTTCATATCACTCCACCCAAGCACATCAGAGTATTCTGGAGAACTACGCTCTAGTTTAGTGGGAGCAGTAGTTTTCTTTGTCATGTTATTAACCTACTAAGTTAGTTATTAAGAGTTATTACAATATACATAAACTACAATTGGAGCTCATCGGAGTTTATATAGGACTCTAATTCCACATTCTCCTACCGAGATACAGTGTCGCTCAACAGCAGCACTCCTGTTCGTGGGCAGATCCAGGCAGTTGGAACACAACGTTCAAGTGACTCTCTTCCCTCCCACGTAACGTGCCTCATGGATGATCTTCAGAGAGGATTTGCTGCCTGTGACGTGAGACATCAAAATAACTCACAACATACTATCCACGTATGTCAATAAAATTGCTAGGTAATTTTTAAGTTAACAGTAAACAAGTTTTATAACAAAGACTATATGTATCATTTCACATTGTTGTTTTGTAGGGTAAATAATAAGCCACCTGTATACATTGCAGGCAAAGAGTTTACTAAAATTTGTTTACTTTTTTCCTCTCAACTTCTTTCCTATCACCCAGCAATTTTTCCCTGGAAAATAAGATTGGGTCAGATAGATGGTCTTCACTGATTTCAGTTCCAGTTGTGTAGGCAATGGTCAGAAAATCTCAAATTCCACTTCCCCTATGTGTAATACTGTATTTCACACGAGTAAGTGTTCAAGAAATATTTATTGAATTAAAGTGAACATATATATTTTAAAAATAACTGAATTATCCCAGCAGCAACCAGCACATCTAGCACCCAGATCCTGTGTCTAATACGTTCTCCAATTAAAGGAAACAGAGCTCCTTGGAGAAATGGCTGATTCTAGGACTGGGGAAGGAAAAATAAATATGAGCCTGGAGCATCTTGTAGCACCAGAAAGTAATGAAGTGATCAAAAATAAAAACCCCGAAGTGATGGGGGTATTTCAAAGGGAGATGGGAGCCAATTGAAAGAGTTCCTAATGGTCAAAGCTGGGAGAATTTACAACAAAATAAATAACATAGTATTGGGTTGTAACCCAAAGCAAAATATCAATATTCCTGAGTTCATATCAATATAAATAAATTATTGGTTTAATAAATAAGTAAATTAGGAGATGAGAGAAACTTCCAGCACAGGATTTATGTAGATACTCTGCTCTCAAGGAGGGGGAGCATAATGCCCCACTCTTTTAAGTGCTAGCTGTACATAGTGACTCCCTTCCAAAGAGAATAGTATAGAAAGAGGGGAGAAAAAATGATTGGAAGTGGAGAAATCTGAAAAACGCTACCCCAGCCAGGTGATCAAAGTTAACATTGGCAGTGAAGTCATGTTGATAATATATATCCTGGATATGATATTGTAAGGATGGCACTATGCCTCTGTGGTCTTCCTCCTAGAAACTCATATCACCAATCCAATCATAAGAAAAATATCAGAAAAATCCCAGTTGAGGGACGTTCTATAAGATATCTTTCCAGTATTCCTCAAAAGTGTCAAAGTCATCAAAAATGAGGAAAATCTGTGAAACTGTCAAAGCCAAGAGGGGTCTGAGTTATGATGAAATGTAATGTGGTATCCTGTATGGGATCCTGGAACAGAAAAGGAGTATTAGCTAAAAACTAAGGACTTTGGTTAAAATATTCAAATAATGACTTTAGTTCATAAAAATGTATTCATTAATTGTGGCTTCTTAATAATGACTCATTAATTGTGACTAATGTACCATACTAATATAAAATATTAATAATAGATGAAACTGGGTGTGGGATATATTTATGGGAACTGTCTGTACTATCTAGGCAACTTTTCTGTAAATTTAAATCTGTTCTAAAATAAAAAAGAACAAAATTAATTTTTATTCCTTTGCATAATTCAACTGGCAGTGAATAGCTGGATCCCTCTCATTCTTATTCTAAAAAACCAAAAGCTTTTATTAAAATTCTTTTATACTTTCCCTTTGCTGAATATAATTAGAGAAGCATTTAATTACAGTATTCTCTTACATATGGATCTAGGAATCCACTACTTAAAGTTCATAAAGACATTTTTATTTAAATCCCTTACTTCCAAAGTCGTCAAAAAGAAGACAGAATAGAAAGGAGAAAAAACTCATCTTCCATAAAGCAAATGTGTTCTTAACATTTTACAAGTGGAGTTCAAGTGTTTAATCCGACAGCAGCTCTGCTGGTGTCTTTGCTGTTCACTCTTGGAGACAAGTTCCTCCCTGGCTCTTGGAGGAAAATGCAGACAGATCCCATGGATCTTCTGGTCATTCTCCAATCATTAGAAGTCCTCTGATACGCTTAGTAAAATTTTAAAAACCCTGTCTCATTTCAACAATTAATTTCTTCAGCTTGGTGTAGTGAAAAGGCTGCCCTTCTTCCAAAGTTAATTTCCTCCGCTCTGACAAACTAGGCCAGCTGCAGGGAGGCACCTCCAAGGGTAAAGGGAGGAATCGGTTCGCCTTTCTGTCTCTGCCTTGGTTTTTCCCCTCTTTTCCCTTCTCACTCTCCATGCTTTCTGCCGCTAAAAGGGTTGGAGCAAAAGAGAGAGAGGAGAATAATTGGTCAACAACAGTTCTAGACTGGTCTTGTCTGGTGCAGGGGCTCTCTGGGTCTGGCAAAACAGACTCTTAATCTCAGAGGGCACCTTCAGGGATCCAGGTTGGGGTCACAACATTTCTGAAGATCTATCAACCATCCCCTTGAGTAAACAAATGCATTTCTACTCTGGTTGCTAATGTCCTTCCTCAGCACTGTCCATCCTGTCGTACCCTTCCAGCTCCTCCCTGCTAAGGCCTCCTCTCCCCAGTACGCAATTGTCTTGAACCAGGTCTAAGAAAAGGCACCCGCATCTCTCATTGATGGCCCACGTCTGGGCCCTGGAGACGCTCACACATCTCTGGCTCTGGGAAGCTCTGGTAGCTTACGTTGTACCAATGCAGTTCTCTCATTCATTTGCCCTGCTCTCAGAGAGGCCTGCCAGAGTCCTACTCCCCTAAGATTTCCTAAGGCGTGAGTCAGGCACCAGTCTCCTGGGTTGCTCTAGGTTCAGAGGGTCTGAGTGGTCTGTTAAATCCCCTTTCCCTAGGCTTAGAGTGAGGATTAGGTCTTCCCTCCTCACGCTCATTGAGGGGAGTGGGGGCAAAACGGAAAATCACAGCACACTAGCAATTCTCTCCACAAATCCTCTCCTAGCCTTAAAGCCTTTGTTATTGTCTTAATTTTTTAAAAGGCTGACAGTGGCTGTTCAGCTAAGGATTGAAAAATACTAGTTTTAGACCACCCCCCCCCAACCCCCACCGCCTTTTGTAAGCCCTACTGCTGGCTATGTATTTCACTTTGTGGTGTGCTATCATTTGCCTCAGGGCCTTGGCCAAAACTGACAGTCAAATAGCTCCTCTTGTGCACACTCTTATATAAGGAGATAAACGTAACCACAGAGTACCAGGCACACCAGCCAACTCTGTGAAATCTGGACTGTAATCAAAGAGGAAGTTAAGAGCTAACCTTAAGTAGACAATAGAATTTCCCAGTCATAAGTGGCACAATTCCAAAGAAGCCTGGCCAATTGTCCTTTCATCAGAAGAAGTTATAGGAGTGAGGGTTATCCAAGGAAGAAATAGAGGAAGTCTATGGGGATGTCCAGAGTCACATGAAGGCACAGCAGAGGAGGAGAAACTAAACCACTAAACCATTTCAGCTGTTCACAGCCCAGCCTCGTGAAGTCTTTTGTGTTTTAACTATCAACATAGTAGACACAACCCAAATGTTAATAATAATTATAACTTAATACTTACAGAGTTTTTATTACATGCCGGCATTTTTCTAAGTGAATTTACGTGTACTAATTCATTTAATCCTCATACTCACCCTATGAGGTGGGCATTGCTATTATCCCACTTCCCATTTGACAGATGAGGAAACTGGTCACAGAGACAGTAAGTTGCACAAGATTATACAGCAAGCAAATGTTGGAGCTAAGATTTTAAATCAAGCAGTCAGGCCCCAAAGACTACTCTTAAGCATGACTGTAATGTTATGATTCTTTGAGATTGGAATAATTTAATCAACTCATTTCATTTGTTTTTTAATTTCTCCAGTAGTAGTCTATAGTCGTGAAAAGTTAAGTAAACAAAATCTCCAATTTCAGTCAGTAGTTTTCCAGTTTATGACACTATCATCAGTATTTTGGAGGAATACAAAAATGGATAAGATATGGCCTCTATCCTCAAAAATTGAGAGTTGGATTGAGAGTCAGAAATGGATAAGAAAGGATGGATGCACCTTGATTCCTATTGTAGCGCAAGATTTTATAAGTACCATGAGAAGAATCAACAGAGCTGTAACAGATGAGATCAAGACCTGTTGTTAGCCCCGTACTGACACACAGCAGGCGCTCAGTCAGTATCCATCGTCTGAAGAAATGAGTGAATGGGAGTTCAGAGGAGAGGAAAACCACACTCAGTTGAGGCTATTTCTGAAAAATTTCATGGGACTTAACAAATATATATATTTCCTTTAATCTTCATAGTGCTACCAAGAAGCTATTATGATCTTCATTTTCCATGAGGATATTGAAACACAGATTGCTTATTAACTTGCTCAAGTGTACGTGAGTGTTGAGGAGGCAGAAAGGAGATTCACCTGCCTCTGTGCAATGCCCAATCTCTTCTTCCGCTGTGCTGCACTGTGAGTAGGAGGGAGGCCAGCTTAGGGAAGAGAACAGTAAGGGCGCAGTAAAGGGCTGAGCAGCTATAGGAGAGTGGGGATGAGAATGCACCGAGTTCAAGAACAGGGAGAAGGTGACGAGGTCCCACAGGTAGGAAGGTGGCATGGTCGGAGGCATGCTGAGGACTTGATGAGTTGAACTCTGGGGAGTCACTGAAGGTGCATAGAGAGGTAACATGCATCCAGAAGACATCAACAGGATGAAGCGGAGAATGGATGGGAGAGAGGAGAAACAAGGCATAGAGGAGGCCATACCAACAGCCCCCTTCTCATAACGAACACTGGTAACAATTTTAAAAAAAGAAGCAACGTCTTTGTAATTGTTAAGCTGTGAGAAGACTAAAAGGCAAATGACAAATGCATTATAAAGATACAGCATTTGACAGAGGCAAGAGACATCTCTAGTGCTAAATCAGAAGCTGGAGCATAATGAACACTTGCTGTGTTTCTAAGCTAGGACTGTGATTCAACCATGTATATCTTTGAGACCTGTAGCCTTACTTTGGATAAACAAACGGAGGGGCAGGGAGCACAACAATTAGAATTTTCTATAATTATTATTTAGAAACAGCAACATGGCAACAGCAATTTGGCCCTCATTCTTTTTTGTGCTGGGGATAGCAGTGGAAATTCAACAGTTTAACAGAGTGAAGGAAAAGATTGCAGTTCTGATGACAGGGGCGGAGGAGAGCCCCCATGTACTGATTACACTCAGCACATTTGATCAACATGCTTGTTTGCGTTTTCTCCTGATCCAAAGTGTCTGGGGTCCTTGAGGACAGAGCCGGAGCCCTGCTTTTCCTTTGTATTTGCCGCAAGGCTGGAGGTACAGCAAGGACTCAATGAATGCTTCTTTATGAGGGAAAATAACCACGCAGACAAAAAAGAAGTTAATGGTTAAAAAGACCATATGACATTTTAGAGCATGACTAACATTTACATAAAAAGGATCTTATTCTCCCCTTGCCAGAAAAATGTCCAAAAACTGTCACTTCCATATGACTAGGATGTTTAGAAGTAAGAACATTTAATGCCTCGGACCTATGAGGGAACTGCACATTTCCTGCCCCCTTTCCAAAAGATGACCACTTGGGGGCTGGGGAGGGTGAAGGAGAGAGAATGAAAAGAAGAGTAGAAAAGATTGACTTCTTTTCTTTCTTAAGATGGTACCCAAGTTGGTTGAGGCAGAGAGAAGCAGACATTCGCAATCTCATTCCAGACGCACAGACCATTTAACCAGTTGTCTCTCACCAGCGCTCAGAAACTCCCTGTGCATGGGTAGAAGTATTAGGATCCAGTTTCATATAGAGAGAGATGCACGGCACAAATCTGGAGCTTTTCCAATATCATATAAACTGTTAGGTTCCTTCTCCCATACGCCCACGTATCATCTGTCTTCCAGTTGGACATTATTTTTCCTAAGTCATGTTGTCAGTAAATGGTTTCGCATATACATTTACAGAAATATTTTCTGAATGTGACTGATGTCTTTGAATATTTATTCAATTCAGCAATATTCATGGAGTACCTACCTCCTGCCAAGTACTGTGCCAGGTGTTGAGAAACAAAAATATTTAAGATTCAGTTCCTACCTACAAGGAATTCCCAGGTCAGTGGGGGATTCTGGCACACCTCGGATAATGATTCACTAATAAGGCAAGCACAGCAATTGTGATTTTCACAGATGATCATGCAGGTAATCAGGAGAAAACCCTAATCTTATCTGGGTGGGTTGGGGAAGAGGGCAGTTCAGGGAAGATTTCTAGAGCTCATGATGCCTACATAGATCTTTAAAATGGTGGAGTCCTAAAAACAAAAGTAGATGAAAGGGAAGGAAGAGAGTGGAGTTGTATTACAAGTAGACAGAAGATCATAAACAAGACTAGCATTGAGGTAAGAAACAACATGGCATATGCACTAAAGTAAAAGTATTTCAGAGTTGCTGGGACAACAATTATTGGACAGGGAGCAGCAGCAGGAGGAATGAGAGTCAAGTCAAGCTATCCACAGAGGATCTCATGAGTCAAGCTAAGGAGCTGGGACATTATCCTATTAGGGGTGGACAAGAAGTCAATGAAGACTTTTAAACAGGTTAATGGTATGATCCAATTTGTTTTTTAAAAAGTCCCTCTAGCAGTTGTTAGTGTGTGGGAGGAGGACAAGAATGAAGGCAGCAAGATCAACCGCTAAGTAGCGACTGAGGCCAAACATGATGTGAACAGTGAGTAAAGGGATGGACAAGAGGAGATTGGAGAAAAGTTTAAGAAAAAGCAATGGAAATTGGTGATTAATTTGATATTGGGGTAAGCAAGAGGGAAAAGTGAAGACTTCAAGGTGGATGCTAAAACCAAGTCTATAAGAAGAGAGGATGATATGGGGAGAGAGCTGTTGAGTTACATATTTGACATGTGTCTGAGATGCCTCTGGGACATCTGAGTGCAAATATCCAGTAGACAGTTGAATAAATGGATATGAAGTTTGAGATAGATTCTAGGCTGGAGAGGTAATTTGAGCATCAGTTAACCACTTCTGCTTGTGACCTACTAAAAACATCCTCCTTGCAAGTGCTGTGCAAACTCACTCTCTTTAGTTATAAAATGGCATATGACTGCCTCACGATGACATTCCTACTTAGTTTTCTTGAGGTTTTGTGAAACTTTGATACTTTAAGCAACATCAATTCTGAAAGAAATAATCATTAATAAAGAAAACAATAACTTTTTCATGTACTCATGAGAAGAGAGCCCAAAAATGTAATTATCACGGAACTGTCTCTAATTCTCTCAAACTCAATGTCAGATGGGGCTAACAGTGCCTTTACTGACTACTTAGCTGGATGTTGATAGAATCAAGTGAAATAATATAATCTGAAAAAGAAAAAGGTTTTGCTGTCGACAGACTAAAAAAGTACCAAGAAGTTATATATTTTTGACTTAGGCATCTAGCTACTTATAAATCCTTAATTTCTTTCCTATACGACATGAGAATATTATGTCAAAGAAACTGAAACTAGGAAAAGGAATTAAATCTTCAACAGCTTTATTTTCGCGTATATAGAGGCCCATGCTCCTTTAGACAGTAAGTGTGTCCTCGGGGAATCTCCATTAAGTCATCGGTGACACTGGATCTAGAACTCCAAAGAGAGTCTGGTTTCTGTAACATCAGAGCATTGAACTAATTCAATATTAAGGGCAAAATGCCAGAAGCTAAAAGGATTTGAAGGAAAGGAAAAAGAATAATTAGATAAGCTGCCAGACTTAAAATATGAACAATCATTATCACCAATAATATGAGGGATGCGAGCTAGAAATAACACTCTTTGTCATTGGGAATTGGATGACATTGTTGCCCAATGTTAAAGCCACACGGAATGAAGTTAAGATCCATGGTTCCACTCAACCCCGTCATGCACGTCATTACCCAACATGCCACTCTACAAGGTGCCCTCACTAAACTGGTTTTCTGTGGAGTCGATAGAGTTTTTACGTACTTATTTCGGTTTTGCACATATTTAACACATCCAGTCACAAGGGTGCCCTCCACATTTTTCTGTGTCTGTGTTGTGTTAGCTTCCACTTTAAGCTGCCCTTGGAGTGTTTTACAAAGAGTGTCCTGCAGAAGGATCTCTCCTTGCAGAGCAAAAATGGGGGAGGCAGGATGCGGTGGTTAAATAAAAATGGGAAATACTGTATTCTGCATTTCCCTCTTGGAGATTCAAAGTGAACACTAGCATATGAAAGGCTCTGCAAAAAATGAAAGCTGCTCAACCTTTTAAATCCAGCATTAAACTTATTTGATCACAGACCCTTTCTCCTGGAACGACTATTAACAGCCTCAGAAACCAGTGTTCCAGTGGGTCTCCTCTGGGAAACAGCCCCAGAGGATGGGTGGAGGATGGAAGCCTCACACCACACGTTAATAAGCAGGAACTGGACCAACGTCTTAATACAGTCTTGTCTGTTCCACTGTTTGTATCCATAGAACACAGGAACAGTAGTAAGGAAACCTGAGTCTCAGCTCTGAATGTGTGGCATTGAGCACGTTATGTCACTTCTCTTTTCCTCCTTCTGGGTAAGACAGAGCGATATTTGACTACAGTGAGTCAATACATATTCAGGTACTCTGTGAAATAACAGATGTCATTTATTAAGTGCTCCCTGTGTGCCAACATTATGCTAAACACTTTTAGACATCACTTTTTAAATCCTCATAATGACCCATGAGGCAGGTATCATTATTAACGCACGTTTATTGATTTAAAAACTGAGGCTTAGAGAGGCAAGTAACAAATCCAAAGTCAACCAGCTAGAAAATGCACCAGGAAGTTAAACCCAGTCTATTTGACTCCAGAAGACAAGCCCCTAGCCACCACTGATATTCCGGCTCATGGATCAGAGACAAGGCAACATAATTATTTAAGTATCATACATACTTCAGTTTGAGCTCCTTCCATGAAATAACTCATCATCCAAAAAGCTCTTCTACTCACTGAAGGAGAGAAGACCAAGGTTTTGTCTTTCCAGCCTGACAGTGTCTGTTTTCCACCCTGTCTCAGGCGTGGTGAGTGCCAAGCTGGAGAGGTGCATGGGGGAGTGGTACAGTTAGCCACGGCAATGCTGCTGCAGCTCTGAGGCGCCACCATGTTCCCAACATTAAATGAGCAGCGTGTCAATACTGATGCTGAAATTTGTGAGAAAAATACATCATTTAAAAAGACCCAGTAAAATATAGGCATTTCATTACAAAGCTGAAGGTGTTTTTCATTATCCCACGATCATTGGCCAACAAGGACCATGACAGATTATGCAGTCCGTCTCATCTCTCTTTGCCACATCAAAGCCATGGTTGTGAGGATAGAATCCAAATAAGGGTTTCTTCTAGTGGTAAAAGCAGAGCTGGGAAGGATGAGAGGATTGTTTTTTCATTCATTCAAGTAGGTTTTACTGAATGCTTACAGTACTAGGCCTTAGGGCTATTACAGAAAAAGAACTAAGTCATGGAGTTTATATTTCTTGATAGGTTGGATTATTGTTCATAACAATAGGATTATTGCATCTAATTACACTCCCATTTATTGTCACCCCCCTGAGCCTGTGAGAGGAGTACATATTTTATTTGACTTTTTGACTTTGTGCTTGGTTGTATGCTATACTTTGGCTCATGGAATTTAAGCAGATGTGACTGTCCCATCTGAGCAGAATTTTTAGATGAGATTTCCTAATTTGGCTCTGCCTCCCGCTTGTATTCCTGCTCTTTGCCATTAGAATAGTTTATCTTAGAGAAGGAACACTTTTTCAACTGAAGTCCTGAAGTGGAAGCCTAGCTGAGCCTGGGGGTGCTCAGGGGAACCAAGAAGAGCTGCAGCCTGCCCACAGCCATCCTGTGACATAAGCAAGAGATAAATGTTTGTTGTTGCAAGACACTGCTGGGGCCATTTGTTGCTGCAGCAAAAGGTAACTGATACACATACTATTGGGGGATACAACAAGATATAAATATATAATATGTCAGGTAGTAACAGTTCTATACAAAGAAATTAAGTAGAGTGAAGTGAAAAGAATAATGGTTTGGGAGTGGAGTTTGCCGTTTTATTAAGGGAGTAAGCAAAGTCTTCTCCGCCAGAGTTGCATTCGATCAGAGGCCTGAAGGAAGAGCGGCCAAGAAAGATGCAGATAATTGTAAGAAAACCTTCCAGGCAGTGGGGACATCTAAGGCAAAAGCTTTTTTGGGATGAGGAATAGAGGAAATGAGTATAGTTTGAGTAATTTTCGGATGCCAATGGGGTATCCAGTGGTGGATTATCTGTAGTATCTGTAGATGTGAAGTGTGAGAAGTCAGAGCTGAAAGATATAGGATTGTAGGATTTTATTTCTGGAAAGATCTTGGAAGTCATCATTTAATATCTTCATTTTGTACAAAAAGAAATTGGAACTCAGAGAAGTAAAGATATTTGCCTAAAATCACACAAGCAGGCAGATCTTGGATTAGAACCCAGTTTTCCTGATTTAGTTCAAGTTGGAGAGTATGTGTGCTTCATGAAAACAGACAGCTTGGCAATTGATCTGTGAAGAGATACAACAGTTGGGGTGGGACGGAAGGTGTTCCCTCTACCATTAACTGAACTGGCTAACACCAAACTTAAATTCCCCAAGTCAAAGCTGCAATGGACACCACTCAGTTGTCACCCTTGACCCAATCATAGCTATTTTTAAGGTAACTGCTCTTTTAAATGGTTGAACAGTCCCAAAATGTTTGGTTAGCTAGATCCCTATCTCTTCATCAAAATATATTTCTTGGGGGCCAGCTGGGTGGCATAGTGATTAAGTTTGCAAGCTCCACTTCAGTGGCCTGGGGTTTGCAGGTTTGGATCCTGGGCACAGACCTAGGCATTGCTTAACAAGCCATGCTGTGGCAGGCGTCCCACATATAAAGTAGAAGAAGATGGCCACGGATGCTAGCTGAGGGCCAGTCTTCCTCAGCACAAAGAGGAGGATTGGCACTGGACGTTAGCTCAGGGTTAATCTTCCTCAAAAAAAAAAAATTATATATATATAAAAATTTCTGGGGAATCGGTATATAAACTTAAATGATAAAAGCAGTAGAAAAATATTGTTGATTTAAAAAATATCTTGCAATGGGAAGCCCTTTTCAAATATGATATAAAACCATAAATCACAAAAGCAGCATTGGATGACATTTGATGACATACAAATTTTAAACTTATGTATCAAAAGAAATTATTTTACTATAATAATAAAACAAAAATAAAACAAAGAGAAAAAACATTTGCAACTCAGTCGACAGAAAAAGAGCTACTTTGGTTTTTTAAAATATCTCTGGCAAAACTCGGAAACTTGAAGAGAGTCACTGTTGGGGAGGGTGCCGGTACCCAGACACCTTCACACATTGTTGGTGGAAGGAGCAAGCAGCAGAATCATTTTGGAGAAACCCTTGGCAATATCCATAAAAATATAGAATACATGTTCTTGTGGGCCAGCAACTCCGCACATCAGAACATAAACTTGCATATTCATTCCGTGAGCAAATACTCATTGAGTACCTACTATGTACAGGTTCTGTGCTAAGAGCTGGGGACTAGTGATGATCAGAGAATGTGGTAAGATATATGATAGGATGAGATTTGTCATGCAAAGAAATTGTCAGGACTTCGTGTAATAGAACACACTCAGACACAGGAATTAGGAAACCTAACTTTAGTTTTGGTTTTGTGGCCAACTTGATATAACCTTGTACCTCAATTTTTCTTTCAGTTAAAACGATAGGCTTTGAATAGATTATAGGTAAGGTCTTATTTATCTCTACAACTTTGTGATTTAAAAATCCTCTCTGAGATTTAAAGCAGAAGCCATATTCATTGAAGAGGGGAGCGGGTGTCCAGGTCTTGCTCCAACCCCAGACATCTCAGAATACCCAGGGTACTTGCTTCAAAATGGAGGACTTTCTGGATGATCTTCCTAGAGCGTAATTTCCACTTGATGGTAAATAATTTAAGACATCACTTATAGTAAAAAAAAAAAAAAAAAAAAGATATTATGGACAGAGCACCAAAATGACCTCTATTTTTAAAATAATACACTATACAACTAGAAGGACCTGCAACTAAGATATATAACTATGTACCTGGGTATTTGGGGAAATAAAGCAGGAAAAAAAAAAAAGATTGGCAACAGCTGTTAGCTCAGGTGCCAATCTTTAAAAAAAAAAAATACACTATACATCATAAATTTTCCATTTGCTGTTAAGGCCTGTTTCACTCACCCTAGTCATGGCTGTAAATGAGTCAGGACCTATGTCGTGAGTGTCACGTCAGTGGACACCTTTCAGAAGTGCTGTTTTAATCATATTTGAGCCACTGGTCATAGAGTTTTGTCCTGGCTTTTTTAAGCCTCAATTTTAAAGTTGATTCTGGCTAATTTTGCCCTTGAATTTTAGTTCCTCAAGAAGAGACTTCTAGCATCTGTTCGCAGCATAACTTTTATTCCACACTGCTCCCATCCATGGAACAAAGTGTATCCTGCCATTTGACCAGCAGATGGTCATAGTGTTTAGGAAGCAACGTTTTTCCACATCAAGTTGCTTCTCTCATCTTTATAGTTCTGACATTCTCCTCATCAGGCAAAGATCCCAGAGTCTAGACCCTTCACGCTAGGCCAGGATCCTGCAAAGTCTGCAGGGGCCCCGTACAAGTTGTTTTTGTCTTCATGTCTATTTTATTTTTCATATCTCTTTTTTTAATACAAATTTTCCCCTTTGTTCAGTAGGCCACATCCCCAGTGATTAAATTTCTTGCTGTATCAATTATGATTCATAAACCTTCTCTGTCAATTAGGATCATTTTCTTTTGACACTAAAATTTTCTTTGTGTTACGTGGGAGCTGGTCAAGGAAAGGAAAAGCAGAAGGCTCTCTTTCAATGGGCAGCTGTACGAATTCACCATTATCTGCGAGGTTTTAAAGGTAATTTCTCAAACCCAAATTTATTTTCTCACAAACAGCAATACTTTCAGAATTCTTAGGCCTTTATTTCAAAAATACATTTGAAATATAAAAATAAAGTCATATGAGTTGTATTTTCCATTGACTAGAATTTGAAACCTTTCACATTATAAAATACAATGAATAAAGAAAAGTTATACATTTACTAAATGTACAATTTAGTAAATTATTATCAAGGGCCTTGAAAGGTCTGTGATTTTATCCTACTTGCAAGTTAACAGATTAGCCCACCTCAGTTTTGTAGATGCTGGTAGGAGTCAGAGACTCCTGGGCCAGAGACAAAGGACCTTATGACTCCGGTGCAGCGGACAGCTGGACCTCCATGTTCCTGTCAACTCCTCTTCCACAGAAGTCCCACAGGGCTAAGGCAGAGTGGCTTGGTGGATGCTGACCACGTAGTGGATTTGCGTCAACACTGAGGAACTCAAACACTCCAGAATCTCAGTCTGCTTGCCTGTCCTTTGCTCTGAAGGGAAGTATTATCTTTGTTACACTGGACAGCAAACAAACTTACCCTCTGGTCCAGAGGGAGACACTATCCTCATCCAACGGATTTCTCTATATAATTTTTCTTGAAGAGGGAGTCTGGAGCAAAATCTGTCAGTGCCTCAGCTCACAAGACACGCATAAATGTGAGAGACCCTTAGAGAATTGTCTCCAAACAGTCGTACTATGGCAATCACTCATTTAAGCACCATTCAGGTCAAGAAATAGAATAGTGATGGCATATGAGGAGCTTTACGCTTGTTCCTTCTAAACACAACCCACTCTCTCTCTCTCAAAGTAATCCTGACTTTACAAGAATTGGTTCTTTGCTTTTCTTTTTAGTGTTAAAACTGTGAAAGGAAGACACAGACACAAAATAATTATGAAGAGGAAAGGATTTTTTGCTTGCAAACTTTGTTCACCAAATTAAAAAATTGATCAGGTACTTAAAGGAGAAAACCCAAAGTTATTAAGATTACCAAGTTTATGCTTCGTCTCCTCATGGTGGAAAATAGTAATTTTCTTATAAGATAGGTGTCGGTATTTTGAAAGTCTGAGGTATTGTTTGATTGGGGAGCTGGTAACTTTGAGAAAATGGCTCACTAGTGTAAATGAGTAAGAAGCATAAAGCACAAGAGAAACAAAAAGTTTATCTGGGGTCTCAAGAATTGCAACTTGGGAGTGTGGATTTAGGTAGAAACCCAAATAGTGTCCTGCTAGGGATAAAATTCAGGGGCTTTTAAAGGCAAAGAAGAGAGGTTGTGTTATAAAGGATTTTAATTGGAGCTGGAGGCAGAGAGCTAGTCTAGCTAAACATCGATTGACTAGTGATTCTTTCTCCGGAAGGTCCACAATCCGCAGTCTTTGTGATCAGGATGTCTGTTCCCCTGCTGAGTTCTCAAACAATTGCTTGTAAAACAATTGCCATTTTGGCCCAGTCCAAAGCTCAAGATAGCAAGGCAGTTTCTCTGGAAAGGCGGGCCTGACTCCGTTTAAAATGACTCCACTGTAGTCAATATTGACGCTAGACAGAGGGACCTGTTGGGGTTTTGCCCTGTTTTGATTTGGAGGGGTGGGGAGCAGGTACTCTCAGGATGCGGCATTTTTCTTTCTCTGACTCTGGAACAGGATGCGCACCTCTTTTACTCATAGTGAAGCCAGGGCTAGGTGTCAGTTTTGATCTTACAGTCCCTCTTTGTGGTCAAATTATACACTTAGGATGTAGATTTGACCACAGAAGTTTTGTTTCATTTTGTTTTTCATGTATTTTCTGATTCAGTATCATTTATTTGGTGTTTTGTTTATTTGGTCAATTTTATTTACTTAGATGCAACAAGAGGTATTAATATACACGGAATGTCTTATTGTGTGGTTTTCAGAACCGGAGGTGTATGGTACTAAGGCTTGAGTATTAACTCCTGTCTAGGAGCTCGGTGAAGCCTCTAAGGTCATACTTTTGATCATTTTCATGTGAGAGACGTATTTCCATGACTCTTATCAACTCCGTTCATTTACTTCAAAGCTAGGAGCCCCAAATTTGCAATTTTTCTCTACCCAGGTTCTGCATGGACTGCCTAAAACTGTAGAGGTGACTTCCAGTTTGTCAGTGTCCCTGTGCCAAGTGCGATGCTGTTTGCTACCTGTAAAACTGAGATTCTGTAAGCAAAGTAGCAAGTCTCAGGCTGGGTTTCTGGAAGAACTTTGTGTGTACCGTTACTACAGATGAAGTGTGTTTCTTATTTCTTAATAGTGGGATTTGAAGCCTAATCAAAAGAAATTTGTCTTTAAATATGACGTATCTGGCATAATCATTTTACAATTTTGAATTTACCTGAATTTCTGAACCTTTGCAAATAATTACATGGTCATGAAACATAAAGGAATTCAGTAAGTGCATTTTAAAAATATTTAACCACTTTTCTGAATAGTGTTGTATACAAGAGAAATCAGTATACGTTATTCTTTATATAATAATTTTCCCTGATGACTTGCCAGCTTACAAATATATGTTAGGAATTTTTATTGGATATATAGGCATATCTCTAAGATATTACTGGTTTGGTTCCAGACCACCTCAATAAAGTGAATATCGCAATAAAGCGAGTCACACAAATTTTTTGGTTTCCCAGTGAATATAAAAGTTATGTTTACACTATACTATAGTCTATTAAGTGTGCAATAGCTTATGTCTACAAAATAATGTCCATATCTTCATTAAAAAATACTTTATTGCTAAAAAATGCTAACCATCTTCTGAGCCTTCAGCGAGTTGTAATCTTATTCCTCGTAGAGGTTCTTGTCTTGATGTTCATGGCTGCTGACTGCTCAGGGTGATGGTTGCTGAAGGTTAGGGTGGCTGTGGCAATTTCTTAACATAAGACAAGAAGGAAATCTGATGCACCCATTGACTCTTCCTTTCATGAACAGTTCTCTGTAGCGTGTGAGGCTCTTTGATAGTGTTTTACCCACAGTAGAGCTTCTTTCAAAATTGGAGGCAATCTTCTGAAACTCCACTGTTGCTTTACCAACTAAGTTTCTGTAATATTCTAAATCCCTTGCTGTCGTTTCAACAATCTTCACAGCATTCACCAGAAGTATATTTCATCTCAAGAAACCACTTTCTTTGCTCATTCATAAGAAGCAATTCCTCATCCGTTCAAGTTTTATCCTGAGATTGCAGCAATTCAGTCACATCTCCAGGCTCCACTTCTAATTCTAGTTCTCTTGCTATTTCCACCACATCTGCTGTTACTTCCTCTACTGCAGTCTTGAACCCCTCAGAGTCATCCGTGAGGGTTGGAATCAACTTCTTCCAAACTCCTGTTAATGTTGATATTTTGTCCTCTTCCCATGAACCACAAACATTCTTAATGTCATCTGTAATGGTAAATTCTTTCCAGAAGGTTTTCAGTTTACTTTACTCGGATCCATAAGAGGAATCACTATCCATGGCAGCTCTAGCCTTATGAAACATGTTTCTTAAATAATAAGACCTGAAAGTCAAAATTCCTCTTTGGTCCATGGGCTGCAGGTTGGATGTTGTGTTAAAAGGCAGGAAAACAACATTAATCTCAGTGGTAACCTCCATCAAAGCTCTTGGGTGACCAAGACCATTGTCAACAAGCAACAATATTTTGAAAGGAATCTTTTGTTCTGAGCAGTAGGTCTCAATATGGGCTTCATAGATTCAGTAAACTATGTTGTAAACAGGTTTGCTTTCATCTAGATTTTGTTGTTCCATTTATAGAGCACAGGCAGAGTAGACTCAGCACAATTCTTAAGGGCCATAGGATGTTCAGAATGATAAATGAGCACTGGCTTCAACTTAAAGTCACCAGCTGCATTAGCCCCTAACAAGAGAGTCATCCTGTCCTTTGAAGATCTGAAGCCAGGCACTGACTCCTCCTCTCCAGCTTTGAAAGTCCTAGATGGCGTCTTCATCCAATAGAAGGCTGTTTTGTCTACATTGAAAATTGTTGTTTCGTGTAGCCACCTTCACCAATTATCTTAGCTCGATCTTTTGGATAAGGTGCTGCAGCTTCTGCATCAGCACTTGCTGCTTCCCCTTGCACTTTTCTGTTATGGAGACGGCTTCTTTCCTTAAACCTCATGAACCAACCTCTGCCAGCTTCGGACTTTTCTTCTGCAGCTTCCTCACCTCTCTCAGCCTTCATGGAATTGAAGAGAGTTAGGGCCTTGCTCTGGATGAGGCTTTGTTTTAAGAGAATGTTGTGGCTGATTTGATCTTCTATCCAGACCACTGAAACTTTCTCCATTTCAGCAATAGGCTGTTTTGCTGTCTTATTATTTGTGTTGAGGTAGCACTTTTAATTTCCTTCAAGAACTTTTCCTTTTCATTCACAACTTGGCTAACTATTTGGCACAAGAGGCCTAGTTTTTGGCCTATCTAGATTTTTGATGTGTCTTCCTCACTAAGCTTAATCATTTCTAGCTTTTTATTTGAAGTGAGAGACATAGGACTCTCTCTTTCACTTGAACCCTTAGAAGCCATTGTAGGGTTACTAACTGGCCTAATTTCGATATGGGTGTGTCTCAGGAAATAAGGAAGCCTGAAGAGAGGGACAGAGATGGGGGAATGGCTGGTAGGTGGAGAGTGGTAACACATACATTTATTGATTGTTTGTCGTCTTATGTGGGCATGGCTTGTGACTCCTCAAAACAATTACAAGGCTAACATCAAAGATCACCGGTCACAGATCACCACAACAAATATGATAATAATTTAAAAAGTGTGAAATATTGGGAGAATTATCAAAATGTAACACAGAGACATGAAGTGAGCAAGAGCTGTTGGAAAAATGGCTCCCAGAGACTTGCTCCACTGCGGGGTTGCCACAAACCTTCAATTTGTAAAAAATGCAAATCTTCGAAGCACAGTAAAGCAAAACACAATAAAATGAGGGGTGCCTGTATTTTTTTTCTGAATTTTGAGGAGTCAGTTGGATCAAGATAACATTCTAAGAGTATATTATTCTAGTTTGTACAAGTCTAGCTTGTTAAATAAAGAGTTACAGATAGATTACAAAGGGAAAAAAGGATGTTCTTATATGCCTAATAAAAAAGATAGGACATTGGGGCCAGCCTGGTGGCACAGTGGTTAAGCTCACACATTCCACTTCAGTGGCCCGGAGTTTGCTGGTTGGCATCCCAGGTACGGACCTACACACCACTCATCAAACCATGCTGTGGCAAGCATCCCGCATATAAAATAGAGGAAGATGGGAACAGATGTTAGCTCAGGGCCAGTCTTCCTCAACAAAAAGAGGAGGATTGGTGGCAGATGTTAGCTTAGGGCTAATCTTCCTCAAATAGAAAAAAAAAAAAAGATAGGACATTTACTACAATTACATGAGGTTCATGCAGTCGTGTAATTAATTTTATTTTGCTCATCTGGAGTCAAGCAGTCCACTTTTACAAAGTCTTTTGCTTCAAGTATAAAGTGTCCTGGAAATTCTGACTTGAGTCCATTCAGTGAGTGGTTTTTATCCATGGGAACGATGCCAGGTTATCCCGGGAAGCACCCAGGCATCCATTCTCTTCTGCATCGATACTCCAAAGTACCTAGACGAGTCATTCCTTGAGGCCCTTTTGATGCTTCTTCCAGAGCACTCAGTTTCCGACATCAGGCTTGTCGCTGGAGACTTTAGTCAAGTCCCCAGTGAGTGAAGTGCAAAGATGCCCTATTGTTAATAAGGCTGAGTGGATTCTGTTCCTTTAATAATTATCAGTATGAGAATACAGGACATGCAGGACAGCGGAGCCCTCCACTGAGGGATGATGCATGGCTACTTCTAGGAATTCAGTCACCAATTATCCTGAAAAATGAAAATATATTACGGAGAGTGAGAGCATTGCAAGTCTCCGGGGTTTTCGAATTCATTCCCTAAGAAGGTACTATGAGTCCAGGTTATGATTGTCACCTGTGGACACTGGTATTTTAAACCTAGAGAAAATTGTTTTTTTAAAAAATAGTGAACTTATTGACTGTTATTGTGCCAGCCTCTGTAAGTATTCATGATTGTGTTCAATTCATCCTGAAAACTATTTTGGTGATATAAGCAATTTCAGCTGGGCAAATGCGTTAGACAACCAGAATAACTGCTACTGCTTCTCATGAAGACATCTGCGCACTCAGAAATCAATTTCTTATTTTAACAGAATGAAAATTAAATTCTAGCTTTACTCTTTTTATATCCCCCTGCATATCATTTTCTGATAAAAAGTCACACTTTTCTTCATCTTATAAATAAGCCTATCAACACTGCATCAAATTGGTCAACATTTTAAAACATTTCATTACTTCTTCCAAACTCATTATTTGAAAGTATTATAAATGAGTAAAAATAAAGTTTAGGTCCCCTGAGACCTGCTCCAACGTACTGTACCCTCTTTTCTACCATCTTCTTTCACATTCTGGCACAACCAGGCAATTTTATTTTAAGAAAAAATTACGTTCTTTTTTTTCTTGGTACCATTTAAGTATATGTCCCTCAACACAATAGCAAGCTATTGTGTTTTACAATTTTGGAACTTCTATAATTGGAGTTATACATATACATTCTCTTGTCTCTGGCTCTTCTTACCAACATTACGTTTGTAAGACTCATGCAGCTTGTTGTAAATCACTGAAGTTCATTCATTTTCATTATATTCATTACATTCACTGTGTGACGATACCAAAATTTTATCCATTCTACTGTTAATAGACACTCAGGCTGTTTTCAGGTGTTGGCATTAAAGAGCATTCTTGAAAAATGTATCCTAGTGCACAGATGCCCTAGTTTATCCAGGTTATACACATAGAAGTGGAATTACTGGGCCATGAGTACGTACCTCTTCAGCTTTATTAGGTCAGGCTAACCCGTGTGGCTAACTACTCATACCATTTTAACTCTTGGCAGTATGTATGACCGTTCCTACCGCTCTACACTCTCCTCGACATTTAGTACTGCCAGGGTGTAATTTGAATCTTGAAAGGCAGTAGTGCTGGTTATAACTACTGATAGTCATAGCCCTAATAAGCAGCAGGGCTGTATGGCGCTTACCTCTAAGATCACTCAGCCCCCACTAGAAAACTCACATTTTCCCTTCCCTCCTCTCTGACCTCTCTACAATCTTGATCCCTATCTCTCACCACCCTGGGCCACTCCTTGTCCTGATCCTGACTCTTTCTCTCTCCCCTTTTCCTTCCTCTTTTCCCTGAACTACTGTTTCTAGAAACTTCTCTTTACTTGAACCTTCTTTTTCAATTGATTCCTTTGCCTGACTCCATCTATTTACAGTAGCTACTATTTATTGTACTACTTACAGGCTTTGCTCTCTTCTTAATTTCAAGAGGCAGACAAGTAGAGCCCATTTTGTGTCCCCAAAATCTCTCTGTATTAGACATGCCAATCATGATGATATTAACCATATTCACTGTCCTTCTAAGGAGAACAGCCTCTGCCTGCAACCTCTTAAGCTATTGTATGTTTTGAACTACGTGACTCAGATATTTCCTCCCCTGGTCATAGCTCATTGAACCAAGAGTGGTAGTTGACCCAAGGTCAGTCAATCCATGAATGGGCCAGCAACTCACGACACGGTCTGTAAGAAAAGATAAGCCAGGACAATTTGATTATTTCTCTTGGGAATTTCAATAGGGAAAATGAGTTGAGAATGAGAAATTTATCAATAGAAACACTAAATGAAACATACATAGAGTTTAGAAAAGTCATGGTTGTCCATGTGTAAACCAGAGATATGGGGAAGCAGAAACTATAAATAAGCAGACACTGTGAAAGAGAAGGGAGAGGTCAAGGGTCATTTGTGGTAGCAGGTGATTTAAAAAAGTAGGCATTAATTATGACACCTAGCATGATTTTTATTCCTGTGGTCCCAGAAGCCCCTTGGACCCACTTCCAGATCTTGGGAGGCCTGGCTGTGATTATGTTCCCAGATGCCTATGAGGAATCTCTCTTGATTCCTGCCCTGTCTACAGACATCTGTTAAACCTTCTCACTCCTCGAGGTAAGTTGAGAGAATTTTCTCTGGATGTTGGAAGCAAAAATCTGCTCTAGAAAAACTCTAAATCAGATATATTTCTTCTCATGTAAGACCTTTAATTGATGATTCCCCTCTGTAGGCCCCTGGCCTTCAATGGAGGCGGACTTTCAAATGCACCTACACACAGCCTCTCGAGATCCTACAATACACATTTGTGTTTCAGCACAGAAAGGTTGTTACGTTGTTTGTTAAAGGGGCCACCGGCTGTTAGGTTTTTACATTTTTATCCATAACGTTTATCAAGAGAAACTATTTTTACTGAAAACACTACCGGGAAGGATGTAGCACTGTGTGTTCCCAAATGGGACTATTCGTGTCTTCATGCATCTTGGTGAAGGGCACCATTGAAGCCAAAGGATAAAAATACAACAGCAAAGATAAAACACGGTAAAAATTAAAACTTACAACATATGATCCTGAGGGGATAACAAGGATGGCTGATTTTAAACTAACATAAACCAGACACTGAATAATAGTTTTAGATGTAAAACTTCCCCTTCTTCCTGATTTTAATACAAAATAGCCATTCTCTAGCGTGGTTTACTAGAGAATATCTTCAGTCTTTTGTGTTCTCACTAGGAACCTTGATGATACAGATGTAATAGCCTTTGAACTTAACCCATTCTGTGAATGAGAACTCTTCAGAAAGAGATCAGATCAGCCAAGAAAACAGAATTATACAATCACAGGGGCTGTAATGAGAAGGAACCAAGAGTTCAGCAAATGAGGAAAACAGGGTGGTTGAGTTGAAGTGACTTACCTGGGGTCACATAGCTTTAAAGGAACCAAGACTGGGCATTGTCTCCCTTTTCTCCAGGGCCTTGCTCATTTATTTACAAACCTTTCCAAAAAAAATTAACTAGCCTCTGCCAAATATTTACCCGTCCTGTCAGATTGAAGCCCAGGATATATAGCCTTTATGATGTGTCATCTCAACATCAGTGTCCTCTAGTCTTTGAGAGAGAATATGACTCTGCACCGCATGGAAGGCAAGTGAGCTGGTGCAAGAACAGGGCAAACATAAGTCTCGGGAGACACTCAGAGAAGGAACTACGAGGGGCAGAGAGGCATGAATGGGAGGGAAAAATGCCATCAGGGAAGACGAAGGGTGGTACATACAAGATTTGGCCTACTTACTAATTTTTATTAGGCCTTCTATTGACTAAAATGAAGTCAGTCTGATTTTCGCTATATGCTGATAGAAAAAGAAATTAAAAATAGATGACATAATTATGGAGGCACATGATTTTGTAAGATGTGGATCATGAAGTTAGGAAAGCCAAAATAAGATCTAGGTTTTGTGTTGCAGTAGATATAAAAGGAAATGAGAAAACATTCTTAATATAGAAGACCAAAAAGAAGATAAAGGAAAGTAGTTTACATTCATTGGAAGAAGAGTTTTTTTCTTAATGCTATTTTTAAAATATTTGTCTTATTAAAAAATAGGACTTGTGGCAACTTGGGAAGATGAACAGGAAGCTTACCTTGAATAAGAAAGGAAAAATTCACATAGCTACCCAAAGTCATCTTTTCAAAAGGCAAATCTAATAATGTCTCTATTGTCCCCTACTGTTGTTAAAAGACCAAAATTCCAAATATATATACAAGGCTTTGCCTCACGTGGTCCCTATGTATGTCTCTTTGCCTCCTATTCATATCCCATCAATTTCCTCCCTCCACTACAGCTAGTCCTCATGCCATGCTGGTCACCTTGACGGTCTTTCAAACCATGTAGCCCCATGTTCCTTCCTGCCACATGGGCTTGGCCTTCGTACTCCTCCATCTGCCTGAATTCCCACCTTCACATTGTCAGCTCATTCATCATTCGGGTCTCTGCCAACCCATCAATTTCTCAAGAAACTCTTCTCTAGTCTTCTTGGCCTTCATTTAAATTGAGTCACATTCTTATGGGCTATGTGTATTTCTTTTATGACAATTATGATGGTTGTACGGTTACAGGTAGTATGTGATCGTTTGAATAGGTCTGTCTCTCCCACCAAGCTATGAGCTCTACCTGGGCAGTCCTTACTTTTCTTTCTGCTCACAAATGTTATCCTAAGTAACTATCATATCTGCTACACATTTGCTGTGCCAACAAATATTTCTTCAGTTAGTGTTGAATGTCTTGGATCACTTAAAAATAATCTAACAAATAAAACTTGAAATCTGTTTTTTCCTATAACATTTGGAATGGTGCATAAAGTGAGAATCATACCTTTTAACCTGCTGTCAGATTACTGATTCCAGAAGAGTAACCAATAGGGATGAAGTTGGAGGGATTTATCCTGGAAAAACCATATGCGATACCCCTCTTGTAGAATTTAGCGTGAAGATTAAATGAATTAATATGTAGAATAAATATAAGACTAAGCATTTAAATATAATAAGTAAATGTATTACTAAGTATAATATGTATAAAATATATAAAATAGTACTTGGCCTTATAGTAACAAGTGAGTAAACATATTATTGTTACCATTATGTTTTCAAAATCAGTGGAAAATTCACATGCCTGAATTGGTCTCTAGCTCCTCACATTAATGGGGCTGGAGGCTGGGGTTGGAAGACACTAAGACTTTTTTGTGTGTTTGTGTGTGAGGAAGATTGGCCCTGAGCTGACATCTGTGTCAGTCTTCCTCTATTTTGTATGTGGGATGCCACCACAGCATGGCTTGATAAGTGATATGTAGGTCCACACCCAGGATCCAAACCCGTAAACCCCAGGCTGCCAAAGTAGAGCACGCGAACTCATCCACTACGCCACCAGGCCAGCCCCTAACACTTTTTAATAAAACTTAAGAAAAGCCATTTCAAAGCCTAAATAGTACAGGACTAGGGGTCAGGAGACTGGTTCTGTTCCAAGGTCTGTCACTAATGCCCTACGTGCTGACAAAGATTCTTTGCTTGACCAAAGTTTAGTCAGTCTCCTGAAGACTCTGCTAGACCCAATGCACTTCCTTGTAAATTCCAGTTTTAGCAAGAACCTTGCTAATTCAGTTTAGCAAGAATCTCCCACCCTGGATGCCTGATCACTCTCAATATCTGATCACAATTCCTCATGCCCATCCTTGGTCTCTGGTCACCATGGCCTGCCTTCAACAGGAATCCTGTTAGGTTGGTTCAGCCAGAATTTCCCCCAGAATTGGAGTCTCCTCTTGGTAAATTTCCATCCACCGACTGCCCTGCTCCTCAGCTATAAATCCCCTCTTTGTCCTTGTGGTATTCGGGATGGCACCCATTTCTCTACTGGGGTCTCTTTTCCCCTATTGCAATAGTCCTGGATAAAACTTGTCACCAATTTCACTTCTGCCGGGCTCTGGTTTTCTTTGACAGCGCATATAGCAAAGACTTTAAACCCACCTGAATCTTAGTCCCTTCAGGCCCGCCTCCATCATTTGAACTGTGTGGTCTTCTTAAGTCACTAGTCCTCTCTGAGACTGATGGTTTTGCTTAGAACAGAGTTTCAGTCATTTTTTATTACGCATTTTCTTGGTCATTTCTATACGGCATTAATCGCAATTTTTTTTTATTTGGATCACTTTTTTATTTAAATAAATCTATGTTAAAAGGCAATTTTACATTATTGTCATAAATGGAAATCGAGTGTCATAAATAATTGCCAAAAATAGGATGGTAACTAAAATTATCGTAGTAACTATAAAACAACGTAACAAATTTTGTCTGGATGCTAATAACTAGCAAAGGTTCTGAATCTAAGATCAGCCCTATTTTTATTAAAATGGAGATGTGTTCCAAGGTTTTATGGATGTATCAGTGCCAAACTAACATTTTCTCCTAACAGAAAATATTGAAAGAGAATTGGAAATAAGGCATCCTTCTCAGAGGAGTGTTCAGTGACATTTAATGCCATGTAAGGGAATCACCTAAAGTTAGCCCAAGGTCATCACAGAGACATGGACACATCCCACATTTTGAAAAACATAGATCTAAATATTGGAGGTCATGGTAAAAGATATTTAACCCCATGGAGCTTTTGATAGTAAAAGGAGATGCAGTATTTGAAATCACTGCAAATTTTGAAATTCTGTATAGTCATTACAAATTAAAAAATGAGATAACATTTATGTATTCATCTGTTTTTTATGTTGCAAGGGTTAGACAGAGACTAGTTCAGGTAAGCTTGGGAGGTGGAAGTTTATTACTAATGGAATAGTAGCTGCATTTTAGCTCCATCTGCTCTGACAGCTCCTCTTTCTCTCTATGCTGTGTGTGTGTTTTGTAGGTCTATTGCTGTCTTGTTCTCATCTTCGATCTCTTCTAAGCTTTGAGATTTGATTAGTTGGTTAGTTAAGCATGATCTAATGTGAAATGCCCCTGCTGGGCAGTTTTGGCACAGTTCTTGCTCCCTAGGTTATTCCAACCCACCTAGGGTAGCTAAATTAGTTTTCAGCAAATTACATCCTCCTTTGTTCAAAAGTGCTTTAAAGAGGAGAGTTACCATCAAACATAGTGTGGCTTTGGGTCCTCCCTAGCACAATAAACAAAAGAGCTTTGGAAGTTAAAAAACACAACATCCTTGTTATATAAACTGTCAGAAATCCAAGTGCAAAATAATGGTATGAGGCCAAGCAGCGGTGGAAACACAGACGAAAACGAGCAAATGAGATGCTGAGGATCTGTGCTCACATCGTAAAGGCAGGATTGTCGGGTGTTGTTGCTCCCTCCAATTCCTGCCCTCTCTCCCTGTAATCCCGTCTTCCACTCCCAACTCACACACACTCACACACACACACACATACACGTGTGCGCACACATTTGTATTATTGAAGAGACTACATCTTTATTCCAAAGCAAACTCCAAAGTAGTAGGCCCCAAAGACACATTAAGTTCTTCAGTGGCTCATCCCTCGCTCAGTAAGACTTTCTTTTTGTCTCTGACGTAGATGGCTGTGAGATCTAAAATAGCAGGTATTCTTGTCTGATCTCAGACACAGACAGGATCTAGGCTCACACAAATGCCAAACATACTCAGCAGTATTCGTTCAAGATATCGTGCACTCTGAGGACCTTTCCAAATATACGTTTTTCCTCAATTTATAGCAGGGCAGGTGGAGGAGGAAGAAAGAAAACTTTTTTTTGATGGTAGAAAGGTTAAGAAGTCTGAAAATAGGATGAAATGAAATGTCTCCTGAGATAGAAAAAAAAAGGGCGCGCAAAGCCTACAATTAAGAAAAACTGCTATGGGGCTCCAGTGGCAAATGAGACTTCAGGGAGGCAGGGTGGATATCCCCTCGGGCGAAATGAGTGAGCTCTGCGCCCCTATCCAGAATGTCCTCCTGGCATCAGCTGAGCGGATTCCTTACAGGTGTGGTTCACAAGATTTAACGTGTATCAGAATCTTCTGGAGGGCTTTTCAAACCCCTGGAGGGCAAGGTCCCATACTCCAATTTCTGCTTCACTGGTGGGTCACAAAAATGTGCATTTCTAACAAGTTTCTGGGTGATGCTGACACTGCAGGTCCAGGGGCTGCCCTGTGAGAACTGTGTTTGGGCTGGGACATGCACCAGGTGCAGGAAGGTGAGAAAGAGATGAAGGACCTTGCCCTCGAGAAGCATGACTGGGTCACCTCTGCGCCCTGGGTATGAAATCTCCCTCCGTGCCCATAGGGCCCACAGACACTATTTGAGTGTCACTTCACGACACCTGCCAAACCTAGCAAAAGTTTTCTGTTGTGTGTAATCTCATTCATGCCTCACAACGAGTGAGATAGGCAGATCAAGCATTTCCATGAACACTTCAGAGATGGATAAACAAGATAAATGAAGACCCAGAGAGAAGAAATGATTAGTTCAAGGTCATATTCTGTGTAAATGAAAGACCGAGATCTAAAACCCAGATCTTTGTTGACTAAAGGCTGTGCTCATTCTACTAAACTGTTTCCCCAGGAGAAACGTATACTGAATCTTAGCTATGAACGAAAGGGACTAGCACACACGTGACTGTAATGTGATGTAAACTTCTTTCTATTATGTCCAATCATATCGGGCCAATTCCTCTAACCACATATTATAAATGTAGGGATTAACAAAAACACAGATGATTTAATAATAACAGAAAGAAAAGCCAACTGCAGTGCATCAAACCAATGCGACGTCCTCCCATTCACGTACCCACACCTCATCACCCCTCCTGACCGTTCTCAATTTTTCCTGACTAGAAAAATAAACCATTATTTTACTGGGTAGTAGCACAACAGCTTGATGACTGTGAATTCTTTGTCAGCTGAGAGTCACTTTCTGTTTAGCGGAGGCAGAGGCAAGTTTGTCTTATGTGGAGCTCAGATCCACGACCAGGTTTCCAGTTTAGTCGGCTGCTCTGCAGTTCACAGAGTGGCGCCGCATAGGTCATGACTCCAGGCTGTCTCTGCCACAGGCCGACAGCTTCCCTCAGGAGCTCCTCCTTATCTCTCTGTGCCCGAGCATCTCCTGCTTTATATAGGGTCCAATAAAACCTGGGAGCCGGAGGAAAACTAGAAGATCAGGAAAACTCAGAATCGCTCAATTTACAGGTGAGAAAAGTGACGGCCAAGATTGTATAAGTGAGTTGGTGGAGGCTGACCTTCTAATTAGCAGCCTCAGCTAGAACACAGGTCTTCGAACTTTTGGCCCCGTGCTTTACAAAAACAGTCTCTCCTGATCATTCAAATTTTAAAAAACTTTACTGAGTACCTATTAAACTTACGGAATGTCAAATTTTAAAGAACTTTATAAGTAATCTAAACCATTTTATGTATTTGAAATTTTTGTTTTATTTTAAATTGCATTTTAAATGTATTTTTGATTTTTTTTAATTTGAAGGACAGAGGTATGTGCTACTTTAAAAAACATTAAACAATATAATAATACAGCTGATGACAATGAATACATCTATACATCTCCCACCTAAATTCACTCACCATGGCAGAAATAACCACGCTTAACTGCTATGTTTTTTACCAGAACATGTTTATTCTCTTGAAGTGATTCATAGGTCTGTGACTTATACATTTAACATTATCTCATAGGCTATATTGAATGTCAGGAATAGGGCTACATAATTCTAAATGACGACTTGAATAATTATCCTTTTGGGGATTACCATATTTTTTAAGCAACTTTCCCTCTATGAACATTTACGTTGTATACTGTTTTTTCTTTAAGAAACAATCCTGGAGGAAGTTCCGATACTGCTATGGCGGTGCAAGCCCCCGGTAGCTCCTCCTTCCTGCTGATAACTATTAACTATAAACAAAATGCAATTACCCCAACTACCTGAGGACCCTAAACGGTAAACAAAAGCTGGTCAATTGTGGAGGGGAGGCAAACCTTGGAGAAGTGACCTTCGCAGAGGTGACTTTCCCGTTTACTTCCTCCTTTCTCCAGTGGGTTTGCCCTATGGGTACACCTCAGTCATGGAGCAAGGTAGCTGAAAATCTGATAGAAACCCTATGATCTCATCAGCAGCTGGAGCAACCTTGGAAAAGGGAGCTGCAGTTGGCCAGAGAGGAAAGCAGAAATCCCAGGGGACTGGAGCTGAAGAATCCTGAATTTAGTATAAGAACCCACATGTCTCAGGCTAACCCTTAGAGTGCACTTGTGTAGGACCAACTCAAACTGGTAAAGAACTTAGGGAATTGAATTGAGATTTGAACTTCGTACGCAAATCTCAGAATAACCCCAGGACCGCATGTGAGTGAGACAGACCAAAACCAGTCATAGCGAAGGCTTTGAAATTGATCTGAGACTTCAAACACTGCCCAGAGAAGGCAAGACAACTTACAGTCTGCACCTGACCATGTGAATTGCTTATGAAAAGAAAAGTATTAACTTTCACCAGGTGATTATAGTAATACACAGGTTCTACATAACTTAATATTCAAAACTTTCAGGATACAATTCAAAATCACACACATGCAAAAAACCAGGAAAATATGATTAATTCTCAAGGGATAAAATAATCACCATATGCCAATCCTTAGATGACCCAGATGCTGGAATTATTAGACAAAACTTGAAAACACCTGTTATAACTATGCTCCACGAGATAAAAGACAGAACACACTTTAATGAAGAGACACCTCAGCTAAGTAATAGAAACCATATAGAACGGAAATTTTAGAACTAAAATATATAATTTTTGAAACAAAAGACTCACTGGTTTCGCTCAATAGTAGATAGAGATAGTAGTGAAAGTGTCAGTGAGGCTGAAGATAGTTCAATAGAAATTATTCATTTTGAAAAACAGAGAAAAATATTAAAGGAAAAATAACAAAATGTCAAAAGCTTGTGCAACAATCCAAAGGGTTAAATGTACATATAACTGGAGTCCCAGAAGAAGATCAAAAAGAGACGGGAGCAGAAAAAAATATACTTGAAGAAATAATATATCTGAAAACTTCCCAATTTGGTGAAATACATAAATTTACAAATTTGAAAAGTTCAGTAAATACCAGACAGAATAAATTCAAAGAAAATCTTTCCCAGATACGTCATAGTCAAACTGAACAAATTCAAAGCAGAGAAAGCCTTGGATACAGCTAGAGAAAAAGGACACATTGCATGCAGGAGAATATGATCCATGTATCATGGATTTCTCATCAGAAAACATGAATGCTACAAGACAGTATCTTTAAAATGCTTAAAGAAAAACCTGAAACCCAGAATTTGACATCCAGTAAATATATTTCAGGAATGAAGACAAAATAAACATTTTCAGATAAAGCAAAACCAAGAGTATTTGCTGCCAGCTGATCTGGTCTACGAGAAATGATAAAGAAGGTTCTTTAGGCTGAAGGAAGTTGATACCAGGAGGGAAATTTGGATTTTCTTGAATGAAGGAAGATCATCATATATGGTAGTTATATGAACAATTTCAAGATCTTTAAAATGTGTATGACTGTTTAAAGCAAAATTTGTCAACTTTGGGGATTTTTAATACATGTAGACATAATTAATATAAAAATTATAACATTAAAAAATGGGGGTGGTAAAGGACCCATAGGATTACAAAGTTTTGAAGTGTTTAATGAAGTGGTAAAATATCAACTCTAATCCTCTCAGAAAATGAAATATACATCTGTTAATACCTACAGCAACTCCCAAAATAAAACTATACCCAGTAAGCCAATTGAAAAATTGAAATAGAGTATTAAGATTTTGAAATAACTCAAAAACAGGCATGAAAGGGAGGACAATGGAACAAAAGTCATAGGATACAAAGAGAAAACAAATAATTAAAAGGTAGATATGAATGCAGCCATATCAATAATTACATCAAAGGTCAATGTTGTAAACACCCCATTGAAGGGCAGATAGTGAAAGAAGAGATTTTTAAAATATCAAAACAAGCTATATGCCTAGAAAAGACACACTTTAAATATAAAGACAGATAGTTGAAAGTAAGTGGATGAAAACAGATATTCCATGAGACAGTAAGCATAAGAATGGGTGGCTATATTAATATCAGATAACATAGACTATAAGAGAAAGTATTACCAGTGACACAGAGGAACATTTCACAATGATAATAGTGACAATCTGTCAGAAAGATATAACTTTTAAATGGGCATGAACCTAATGAAAGAGCCTCAAAACACATGAAGAAAAAAATTTAAATATTAGCAAGAGAAATAAGTAATTCCAAAATCATAGTAGGAGACTTAAATACCTCTCTTTGCAATTGAAAGAACAGCCAGATCAAAAACAAATTTAGTAGAACTATAGACCTGAACAGCACTGTTTACCAGCTTAATCTATTGACATTTATAGAATGCTAAATCCAACAACTGCAGAGTGAACATTTTTTTCAAGTGCAAATGGTACAATCACCAAGCTAGACCATAATCTGGTCCAGAAAGAAAATATCAATAAATTTTAAAAGATTTAATTATTTTGTGGTCAGAGAACACACTGTTTTATTTTAACTGAAATAAAAATATCAAAGTATATAGAAGAGAACAAAATCAAACTGATAAATTAATAATATAATATCTAGGAAAACTCCAAATATCTGGAAATAAAACAACACATTTATAAATAATATATGTAAAAGACAAAAATCACAAAAAGAATTGGAAAATATTTTGAAATAAATGATGACAAAAATACAAGATATCAAAAATTTTGGATCCAGCTAAAGCAGTGCTTAGAGGAAAATTTATAGCTTTAAATGCTTATATTATAAAGGAAAACAAAATCTAAAACCAATGACCCAAGGTGCTACCTTAAGACACTAGGAAAAGAAGTGCAAAATGAACCTGAAGTAATTCAAAGAAAGAAAATAATAAAAAGAAGAGAAGAAGACAATTAAAGAGGAAACAGACAATAGAGAAAATTAGTGAGGCCAAAGGTAGTTCTCTGAAAAGATTTTTTAAAAGTTGAATAATCCCTAGTTAAATTGATTAAGAAAAAGAGACGACAGTAATCACTAATATCAGGGATGAAAAGGAGGTGATTCCCCCAGATCTGATAGACATTAAATAGACAAGAGAATACTAAGAACAGCTTTATTCCAAGAAATTCAACAACTTAGAAGAAATGGAAAAATTTATTTTAAAAACACAACTAGTTAAAATTGATCAAAAAAGAGAAAATCTGAATAGCCTTATATCTATTAAAGAAATGAATTCATTATCAAAAACCTGCTGAGAACTCTAGGCCCAGAAGTTTTCTCTGGTGGATTATATCAAACATTCAAGGAAAAAGTCACAACTATTTTATACGAACATTTTCAGAAAAGGAAAGATGAAGGAATAGTGAAAAATTCATTTTGAGGCCAGCTTGTCCCTAATCTTAAAACATGAAAAACTCTATTACCAAAAGAGAAAACCACAAGTCATTAACTCTCATGAATATAACACAAACATTCTTTTAAAAAGCTTATCAAGTCAAACCCAACAATACACAAAAAGGAAAATACATCACGATCAAGTAGGATGTATCCCAGAAACACAAGATTTGTTTGGCTTTGAAAATCAATCAATGTGATTCATCACATTAACAGAACAAAGGAGAAAAATCATATGCTTTTCTCAGTAGCTGTAGAAAAAATGTTTGCCAAGTTTCAATACTTATATATACTCATGAGTTTAAAAATTACTAGCAAACTAGGAATAATAGAGCACAACTTCAAATTGAAAGACAACCTACAAAAACTCTTCATTAATATCATACTTGATGGTAACAAAGAGGATTTGCTCAGAAAAATCAAACCCTGCTAAAAATTATCAGCCTCTCCTTCAAATTAAAAAACACATGGTAAAATCAGACACCGAAAAGGAGAATCAGCAGACACAAATAAGATTAAGGTTAGGTTCCGAAAATCTTGGAGTACTTGAAGAATAATCTGAAAAAAAAATACGAAACTGTGCTTTAAAATGATTAAAGACAGATCAGGAACTGTGGAGAAAGACAAGTTTGAAGAAGATACAGAGCTAAAAATGAAAATTATAGTTAGTGAAATTTTTTCAATCTCAGAGGATAGATTAAACAAAGTTAAAAAGGAAATTAATGAACTGGAAGATAAAACTGAGATGTAGAGAACACAGATAAAAGATCAAAAATATAAAAAGGAAACAGAAGACATGAAGAATAGAATAAGAAAATTCAACATATATAAGGAATTCTAGAAGAAGAATAGCGGAAATGGAAGGGAGAAAACATTTGTAAAGATGTTGAAATTTTTCAGAATTAACAGAAGACATAAATCGTTTCTATTTTACTTATGATTATATATTTCTGCCTTATCTCTTTTTGTGTTGGTCATTGTTGCTCTGAGGTTAATCTTTTATTGATCTGTTCAAAGAATAAGCTTTTGGTTTAGTTCAGGGATCAGCAAACTTTTCTATAAAGGGACAGATAGTAAACAATTTAGGCTTCTTGGACCACATAACAGTCTCTTTTGTATACTTTCTTTCAGTTTTTTTTTTTTCATCTAACATTTGGAAACGCAAAAACCATTCTTAGCTCCCAGGCCTTACAAAACAGACCACTGGCTCAATTTGGCCTGAGTCATAGTTCACCAACCTCTGGTCTCTATTTTTTCTTTGTTTTCTAGTTAGTTAATTTTTGTTCTCCTTTTCATTATTTTCTTTTGTCTATTATCTAATGTCGACTCTTTTGTTCATTTTCTATCTTCCTATTTTTGCCTGAGGTCTGATTTTACCCTCAATCTTGAATGATAATTTCACTAAGTGGAGAATTCTCTGTTGGGAATTATTTTACCTCAGCACCTTGAAGAGATTATTCTATTTTCTTCTGACCTTTGTATTACAAGTCTTCTGTTTTTTTAATTATTTCTACTCAGTGAATACTCTGCTTACTTTTGCAATACTTTTATAATAGAAGAATACTAAATATTCTTACAATTTTTATTCCACATCATATATGTAGTTATGTTCTCTTTCTCATCTATATTATTATTTGTGTTTTGTCTATTTTTATTCTTGACTAGCCTTCTTAGAACTTTATTTCTATTTTATTGACATTTTTAAGGAAACAGCTTTTGTTTTCATGAATTGTCTCCTTTTTACTATTATTTATTTTATTTTTAAAATTAATCTCTCCCTTTATTTTACTTATCTTTATTTTGTTGTGCTTTTTCTAGCTTCTTGAATTGAATTATTAGCATCTTATTTTTTCTTGTTTTCTACTAAGTAAATTGAAATTTCTTCATCATCCACAAAGTCTTCAATGTCTTTGTTTTTTTTCTAGTGTTGTTTTGGCTATAATATTTTTTTCTTATCCAATAAATATTTTATTTTAAAATAGTTTTAGGTTTACAGAAAAGTTGCAAAGATAATACAATTTCCAAACCCCATACTCATTTTCCCTTATTGTTAACATCTTACTTTAGTATGGTGTATTTGTCACAACTAATAAACAAATATTGATATGTTATTATCTAAAGTCCATACTTTATTCAGATTTCCTTGATTTTTACCTAATGTCCTTTTTCTGTTCCAGAATCCCATCCAGGTCACCACATTACTTTTAGTCATCGCGTTTCCTTAGGCTCCTCTAGACTGTGACAGTTTCTCAGACTTTCTGTCTTGTAGAGTGTCCCTAGCTGGGATTTGTCTAAATTTCTCATAATCAGACTGAGGTTATGGGTTTTTAGGAGGAAGGCAACACGACAATGGGGATATGTCAAATGGACACAGGAGCCAACTGAAAAAGCTCCCAATGGCCAAAGCTGGACCAATTTGAGGAACAAAATACATAAGATAGTGTTAGTAACCTAAAATATAAAATAAATATCCATGAGTCCATACTAATATAAGAAATGAAATCATTGATTTAGTAAATAAATCTTCCATGAAGATGAATTCCAAATAATTTATGTAGGTATTCTCCTTTCAAAGCGGTAGGGCGTAACTCCCTACTCCTAAGTGTGGGCTGCACATAGTAACTTCCTTCCAAGGAGGACAGTCTGGAAAGGCAAAAGAGAAGAGCAGCTGAGCTCCCTGCTGCTGCCCGCCCAGGTTCCACGGGTCTCAGGTGTTTTTGGTCACACAAATATGGGTGTTGGAATTTGTGGGTTTTCTCTCTCTTCAATTTTACTAAATTTTCAATTTGTGCATTTTGTGTTTTTGTTTTTACGGTGTTTCTGTGTATAGTTCCCTAAAGGAGAAGGGAAAGATTTGTAACTACAGTGCCACCATGATCCTACTGGAAGACGCTCCTGAAAATTACAAGTGAGGCAACAATAGGGCTGCAATTCACTTCTTAAATCATTTCCCTTTGGGCCAGCTTCTGCTCCTGTGTCAGGTGGAACAGTTAAGACTCTCCCTTCTCTTACATATCTCTGTGGGGTTTTTTCCCCATTTTACTAGAATCCTTAAATTAAAAAAAAGAAAATCTTCTTTGATAAGTATAATGGCATAATAAAATAATGATTTCACCTTATAACTTATAGTTTTAAGGGATTTTATAATTACTTAGTTCTAGATCTAAAGAGTTGAAAGCACCACGTTCAGTAGCTGGTTTTGGAGTGTGTACTCAGATACTAAAAGCGGGGTGACCTTTACTGTATTCAGAGTGAGAGAATGAATGTTCTTGATTGTATTTAGTCATCACATCACCACTTCCTTCACAAGTCTTTGAACAGCGGGAGCTACTACAGTATTCCAGAAGGTATACTGAAGATGATGTCATACTATTTGTCATAATAAATATCGAGTATATGACCTTAAAGAACACTGAACTACATTATGACAAATTTTATATTATTGTCATTTAAGCTGTTAGATGCTAAGCAGATACAGAAAAGGAAATGACTGAATTGCACAAGGCTGCTAAATGACATTAGCAGTTAGTAGACTCTTGTGGTACATACAATTTTAGGGCCCAGGAAAAGAAGAAAGTGTTTTACAACATGGGGGCTGGTTCCATCTTTGTAAAGTCACCATAGAGGGATTTGCAAGAATGTTTGGCCTGCCACACCGAGAAGAAAATTGACCAGAGGGTATTTAACCTTAAGGTAGCAAAAAGTAATGGTTTGTTTTGGTTTTGGTTTTTTTTTGAGGAAGATTAGCCCTGAGCTAACATCTGCCACCAATCCTCCTCTTTTGTTGCTGAGGAAGACTGGCCCTGTGCTAACATCCATTACCATCTTCCTCTGCTTAAATGTGGGACGACTGCCACAGCACGGCTTGACAAGCGGCGCATAGGCCCATACCCAGGATCCGAACTGGCGAACCCTGGGCCTCCAAGGCGGAGAGTGTGACCTTAACCACTGTGCCACCAGGCCGGCCCCTGGTATTTATTTTTAATGATTAAAATTAAATTTTCTTCAGCTTAATGTTATATTCTGTGATTTAAATATTCTAGATGCTTCAAAATAAACCTGCAAAAACATAAGCCCTCTCCTTGTTCACATAGCTTGTGATTAGATTGAATTCTATCAATAGGCCAGTAGGTACTTCAAAATAACTGTAGTATAAAATAATGACTGGCTTCTTCCCATGAGACAAGAGTAATTAACGTTCCACTGAACCCTAGTGTATTCACATGGTGTCATTTCAATCCTATGGCTTCAAGTTTTCTCTAGAGCATGACTTCAATTTTAGATAGATGTTCTTTGATAATGTGCTTTTTATAATGTTGCCTGCTTGGAGACAAATATAAAATATGAACAGACTATGAGTGAGCAAAATCATTTTTGCACAGATTCTGCAATGTATTATCTCAAGCCTTCACGTGGGCATTGGTTATACTAACATCCCTGCCCTTGGATTCTCCCCCCTTACAAACACATTTCCGAGTGGAATTAGCTGCCCCTGCCCAGTCTGCTTCTCTCCCCTGAGCAATCATGACTGCCTTGGCTCCTGGGGGGAAACTAGATAAGTATCGACCGGATTTTCTCTGAAACAATGGAGAAAATCTCCCTTCAGTTTTTTGCGTCCAAAGACCACTGGCATGTACATGAGCTTTTGATTTCTTTATGGGAACTACCAGAAAAATGATGAATAGAGAAAGAAAGCTTAGGAGGAATATTATTTACCCCATCCTATTTCTCCACCCATACAAGTAGCAAAGACGCTTAGAAACTTCAACAGGACCGCGTATCTATTGCAAACATGGAGAGCAGAGGAAGTATTTCAGATAAGAGGTCTGTTTCTTTAATTAATGAAAATACAGAAGAAGAGTAGAGAGTAGGACAGCTACTGCAAAATAAAATAAAATAAAAACTAACACAGAGAATTTTAGTTGGGCTGCAGCCAAACAGGGGCCAGAAGAAGGAACTAAAATAGATGACCGAGAAGTCAGGCTGGGTCTGTTTGAAATGTATTTACCATCTTCTCCCTGTCGTCATCTCACTCACACATTCCTCCTCCCAGATCCCTGCCTTCCAGAATCATCCCTAAGATCCAGCCAGGAAGGGCGGAGCATTCTGTAATGACATGTGAATCACATAGCTTAACTCAGATCTTGAAAACCCAAGAATATTGCAAAGAAAAAGCTGGCCTCCTAGTCTCTCCCATCTCTTACATTTCTTTGCATCAATGGCTCAATCCAGCTTCTCCTTTGATTCACCTCCTTGTCTTTTTTGTCTGGATTGGAGTCTCCTCCTCTAGCAGCTACTCTCCCAACTCTGGTTTTGGTTTCCTGGGCAATGACTTCCAACCAGAGCGAGGAAACTTCCCTCTTGATCTCGGTACTTTGCTCTCTAAGGACAGCCTCTAAAAGCCAGCCTGTCTTCAGCTTGGCCTGTGAATTTTGTCTGGATAACCCTTAGCCACAGCACTTAGTAAAAATTCTCTTGTCAACCCTTCATTCAGCTTAGCACCCAACAAGTCCACACCTCTGCTTAAGCTTTCAGGACTTGGGATTTTTTGATGGATTCCCAAATCCTGTCCTTCACCATCCCCTTTCTATAGTTTGCCCAGGCCTCCTCACAATGCTTTTGTCCTTTGTTCTTAATCCCTCCTTGCCCGTAAGCTGATCACAGATACTAAAGATCTAGAGCTAAGAAAGTCTTCACTCTCACTCTTAGAGAAGGTGAGGTGGGAGGATGAGGAGGGAACTGTGCTTCTAGAATCCCAAATTAGAGCCCCACTGAACATATTTTCCCATGGAAACATAATAGATGCTTTTTATAATATTACAAATCACATATATTCTGGACCAGGTAGCTTTTCATGGGCCATGATGAGGCACTCAATCAGCAAATAGAACAGTATTTCTATTGGAAATATGTTCCGTGTTCCCAGAAACTGACTCACTGATGAACATTTGCTAAATACTCTAGTCATAATTGGGGACATCAGAAAATACACGAAAATAGGTTGTTTTCTAACATATTAGCTCTCAAATTAATCTACAGTCATTATTAAAAAGTTAAATTAACTCAATTCTATTCATTTGAAAACAAAAATGTGATTAAGGTCCTGTTTCCTTAGAATTGAGAACAATTATGCAAGCAGTACCTGCTGAATAATAGTCCCATCATTTATTCATTGCGAAGATTGTTAGGTTGTTAACCTCTTTCCAAAGAGTTCTCATGGCTCAAGTAGAGGCGTGTTCTTTATTTCTGGCTTCATTTTTAAGTCTATTCATCCTTCTCTGTTCTATACCTAATTTTCTCAAATCATCATAAGCTCTGCACAAATATTTAAGCCCAAAAGACGCCAAGTTCTAAAATAGCTCTAAAGTTGTTTTGTTTTTAAAAGTTTTTGTATCTTTTCAAAAGGGCATGAGAAGAATGTTGAATCAGGCACATGTAAAGAATAACTTGTCGAGCCAGCCCTGATGGCCTACTGGTTAAAGTTTGGTGCCCTCACCACTTCAGCAGCCCTAGTTTGCTTCCCAGTCATGGAACCAGACCACCCTTCTGTCGGTTGCCATGCTGTGGTGGCATCCCACATAGAAGAACTAGAAGGGCTTACAACTAGGATATAACCATGCACTGGGGCTTTGGGGAGAAAAAATAAGAAAAGAGGAAGACTGGCAACAGATGTTAGTTTAGGGAGAATCCAAAAAAAATTGGCTCAGCTAAGATATATACCTTATTTAAGAAAAAAAAAGACGGGCTTGTAGTGTTAGAAATAGTCACAAACTACCCTATTTTATTGAGTCAAAAGTTTTATAATAAATTGGAAGAAAAATTATATTCATAATACAAATTTCCTCTGGGAAAATCTGCACCTTGGACGTCTGCTGTTTTTACCTGCCCAGCATCCTTCTCTCCTTTGTTTGACAACAGCATCTCTCTTTTCCCTTGGGGGACCATGCCTCCATCTGGTCCTGGGTTGCTGCTATCATGGTGTCCCTCCCATACCCTCTGACATAGAAGTGGTCACATGACCCTGGCTGGCCAACCAGAATATTCACACCTCTCCTTACAGTGACTCAAATTAGATGAAGGAGCGTTTTTCATATTTGCCCATTGGTGCTAGGAAAGAGAACCTTCTTTCCCTGGGATCTTGAACCATAAACATCATAAAAGCCACAGATGCTTCCATGTTCTTTCCAAGCCACATAGAAGAAGAATCTGCAGTAGGAAAGATGAGACATGCACCTAAAAAGAATCGGAACTGAAGAAAACGAGAGGGAAAAAAGAAGGCATAGATGATGGTGATCCTCTGAATCCAGCTGGGCCTGAAGCCATGCCCATCTGAGGCTTCCTAACAGTTTGGACTAATAAATTCCCGCTTTTACTTGAACTCGTGTGACTTCCCTCTTAATCCTGCATAGCCACATAGACATGAGTCTTAATACACCAAGGTATAGAGAAGGGAAGCAGGAGCCCCATTCACTTCAGTGTCTTCTCCATTTGAATGTGTGCTTATCTGTGAGGATTAGTCTTCCTCAGCCAGAACCTCACAAGACCTTGTTCAAATGGGAGAGGAGTCCATGGTCAAGGGGCCTCAAGACCCAACAGTGGATGGAGTGGACATCTCCCTCTATCACTTCCCTTCTCTGTGACCTTGGGCAAGTTACTTATTTTTCAAAACCTCAGTTTTCTGATGTTTAAAGAGGTACTGTGCTAGCACCCAGTTCATAGGTGCCTATGAGAATTAAATGAGATACTGAATGTAAAGTACGAGACACATAATGCATATTCAATACATCTTAGCTATTATCAGGTAAACACGTATGATATAAAACACTGTATTAGGTGCTATCATTGAAGTGTAGACCAAGACACTGGAGCCACAGGGGAGGCCCATTCTGCATTCCTTCTCTTTTTGTGTTACTTCTATAGGGCTTATAAAGCCACTTTCCTAAGTGTAAATATGGGAAGTTTCATGTGCACACTCATCCACCTAGTCTAGAAAAGCTTTCCTTGAGTCAGGTCAAGGCCTATGATGGGAAAGCTTTGAGCCACTGGACAGTTCAAACGCATACTGGTAAAGACATGAACTAAGTAATCAAGAGGAGTCAGAGTGGTCCCTGACTGCTGTTGTGTCTTAGTTAAAAGCATTAAAAGTTGATAGATTTAAATTCCACCCCTGCCATTGTTAACCATAAGATTTTGGACAATTTACAAAAGGTCTTCAAGCCTTGCCTTCTGGATTTGCTAATAAGGATAATAATAAAGTCCTTGTGAGGCTAAGTAAAACAATGCATGTAAAATGCTTAGCATGTACCCTGAGACAACCTGTTCATGGCGCTTATAGGGAATTATGGTGCTTGGAGTCAGTGGTTGGGTCACAGAGGATAAAACATTATTAGCAAGGCATTATTGACTCAGCAGGCTGAATCAGAGGAGGGAGCCTGGGAAACAGGCTGAGCAATTTCACAAGGGTAACCCAAAAGAAATAAGATCCAGAGGCAGAGGTCGTTGTCTGAGAGTCTTGACTACAGGGCATCCAAAAAGATTGTGAACGACTTTGAAGTGGGAAAAAATACATTAATGGGTTTCCTGTCCAGTTCATCCATCCAGTCCATCCCTGCTTTTTTATTGCCTTTGAACTATTTTACAAATCTACAAGTTGTAGAAAATTAATAATAATACAAATGATTCTTGTCCAGAAAATGTGTATTTGATGGAATGCAATTTATTATTTCTCTTTGGATGGACCAATTTTGCATGAATGTAAATTCATTTCAAAATTCCTTATTCTCTATAAATGCATAGTTCTTGGAATTCTCCTGTGAACTGATTATAACAACTTACTGGTTCTCTCATTAACTAGTGAGAAATAAAATGTATGACATTGTTCATTTTATGTTTGTGTGAGAGTCATGATTTTACCTTTCTTTTCTTTTCTTTTTTAGATTTATCCTTTAAAAAGAGGATCGATTGTGTGGGGAACCTGTGACATTTTTCTAACCTTGCAGCTGAGCTCCCTCTTACAGAGCAGTCTTATCCAAGTAAAAGGGACACTGCTGGCCTCTGACCTTGCTGCTCCATGGGAAGCATCTTCTGCCAGGGACATTTTGGAAGTTTTGGGGGGCAACTGAAGACTCAGGGATCTGAACTTTAGTCCCCTGATTCTGCCTCTTTGCTGTTGATGCTCCCTGAGCGAAGGCCCTGTTCATAAAGGCCCATAAAGGCCCTTGAAAATGGTTATCTTGCCTTTCATTAAAACAACAGCTTTTAATTAAATCATTTACAGTTTAAGAATCATATGGTCACATGTTGCTTAACAAGGGCGATAGATTCTGAGAAATGCATCATTAGGCAATTTCCTCGCTGTGCGAACATCATAGAGTGTACTTACACACACCTGGATGATATAGCCTACTACACACCTAGGCTGTGCGGTGCTAATCTTAGGGGACCACCTTCGGCTATGCAGTCCGTCATTGACCGGAATGTCGTTATGCAGCCTGTGACTGTATTTCATTCAGTAAAGCACTTTCACAGGCCAGTGGTGATTTTCAATAGCAAGCTGCACCTTAATTCAAAATTATCTTCTTTGATAGATAGTTAATAAATAAATCTTAGATGTGAACACAGGAGCTGTCATGCTGCACATGAAGGTTTTCAAAAGAGCGGTGTGGACTCCAAAACAATTTCTATTAGTAAGAGGGAACAAGTAAGGATGATAAAAAAAATTTCTTTTAAAGCAAATAAAAGCAAAAATAAAAAGCAGCAATCTCTTACGGTATTTACACCACAATGTACGCATTACACAAGCAGTATCATATTAACAATAAAATACTAGTAAGATCACCTTTCAAATCCAAGAGCTGGATTTTAAGAATCCTCAAACCTGATCCTCATCCGGAGTCAGCTATTGTCGGACTCGAGGCGGAATGCTGCTCTCCCCCAGGAAAGAGGGTGGGGATGCCTCATGCGGGAGAAGCAGCATTGACTCACTGCCTCTCCGTCCTCAGCCCTCCTTTCCCAACAGACAAAAAATACTGAACAAGGCATTTATGAGGACTGGTGCTGGTACATTCTTAACCAATCTGGTAGTAGGATTTTTGTTTTTGAAACCCCATGGTATCACCAAGCTAAGGCAAAGGATGCTGCATTTAACCAGGACAGCCAAATAGTAATGCCCTGTGGTCTTGTAAACTGGAGTTAAGCTGAGGAGAAGCTGGGGGGCATTTCTAGCTTCTTTAGCTAAGGAGACCATATGGTAAACTTGTAATCCTTTGCAGTTTTTCTATTTTTGGCTCATAGTCCTTGGGGCATGATATCTATCTCTGGGCTTTGCAGTTGACTTTATGAAAAAAAATGAAATACCCAGCCTTTTGAACAACTTAGAAAGAGCAAGCCATCGGAGGTGAGCTCAGTCTGCGCCTGCAGCCCCGGGACTTGCTCCCCAGTAAGTCCAGAGCTGAGCATGCACTTCTTTCACCTTTGACCTGTATTTCTCCTCCTTCCTTGTAGACAGTTGGAAATGTGGTCACTTTAGGCAATGCTAAGGCTCTCTGCTCATAGCTCTTACTCATTTAATTGAAAATAAGTTCTTTTATTAGACAATAAGAATTCTCTACTAAAAAATAAACGCATATTTGCTAATCTTCATGCTGAGTTTTTTGCATCAGGATTTTTACATAAAGTAAATAATCATATCTGGAGAAACTGGAGGTATTTTGGCTTATATATAGCAAAAACCTGCTTTACAATTTATTAACAAGTAGCTTCTCTACTGTTCACTATCTTATTTTTGATACCCCAGACTCTGGCTATTTGCCCTTTACTTTTACAGAGTTTTTAGATCAGCTGAAATGCCCTCTGAAATTCAAACACTGTACTATGGTTTTTCCTTCTGTTTTTCTTATTATTTTTTAATTTTCATTTTTTCCAGTTTTATTTAGACAAATTGACATATTTATAAGTGACGAATTAAATTGGTTACGTTTAAAGTATACGTGATGTTTGACATACATATACTTTGTGAAATGATTACCACAATCAAGTTAATTAACTCATCCATCACTTAACATAGTTACCATTTTTATTTTCTGATGAGAATGCTTAAGATGCACTCTCTTAGCAAGTTTCAATTATGCAATACAGCGTTATCAACTACAGTGACCAGCTATACATTAGATCCTCAGAAATCATTCTTCTTATAACTAAAACTTTGCACCCTTCCACCAAACTCTCTCCATTTCCCCCACCCCCCAGTCCCTGGAAACCACCATTGTACTCCCTGTTTCTATGAGCTTAATTTGTTTTTCAGATTCCACATATAACTGATACCATGCAGTATTTGTCTTTTCTGTCTGGCTTATTTCATTTTGCATAATGCCCTCAAGTTTCATCCATGTTGTCACACATGGCAGGATTTCCTTCTTTTTTAAGGCTGAATAAAATTCATATATATGTATATCACATTTTTTTAATCCATTTATCCGTTGACAGACACTTGGGTTGCTTCCATGTCCTGGCTATCATGAGTAATGCTGCAATGAACATGGGAGTGCAGATATTTCTTTGATATCATGTTTTTATTTCCTTTGGATATATACCCAGAAGTGGGATTCCTGGATCATATGGTAGTTTGAATTTCTTGAGGAATCTCCATACTGTTTTCCATAACGGCTGCACAGTTTACATTTCTGCCAACAGTGCATGTGTTCCCTTTTCTCCACATCCTCCATAGCATTTTTTAAATATTTTGTCTTTCTGATAATAGCCATTCTAACAGGTGTGAGGTGATATCTCATTGTGAATTTGATTTGCATTTCCCTGATGGTTGGTGATGTTGAGCACATTTTCATGTGCCTGTTGGTCATCTGTATGTCTTCTTCAGAAAAATGTTTATTCACATCCATTGCCCATTTTTTAATTGGTTTATTTATTTCTTTGCTATTGAGTTGTATGAATTCCTTATATATTTTGGATATTAACTCCTAATTGGATATGTTGTTTGTAAATATTTTCTCCCATCCAGTAGGTTTCCTTTTCACTTTTTCTGGTTTCCTTTGCTATGCAGAAGGTTTTTAGTTTGATGTAGTTGCAATTGTTTATTTTTGGTTTTGTTGCTTTGGTGTCAAATCCAAAATATCATTGCCAAGACCAATATCAAAGAGGTTATCCCCTACTTTTTCTTCTGGGAATCTTACAGTTTCAGTTCTTATGTTCAAGTTTTTAGTCTACTTTGGGTTAATTTTGTGAATGATGTAAGATAAGGGTAAAATTTCATTGGAGTTGATTTCTGGAGCAAAACTTCTTGTTGTTTTCTTTGGAACATATTCCCTTGTTTCTTCATTTTCCTTGACTCTCTCTGTTGGTTTCTGCACATTAGATATAAGAGCACCTCTCCCCGTCTTGCAGACTGGGCTCATGGAAGAGACGAACTTTGGCAATCAGCCTGGCCTGAGCCCCTGGCCACCTCTCAAACTTTTGTGATTGTCCAAGCTGCCATCTCTGTTCTTAGTGGTTCCCAGTAGGTTAGCATATGTCATTGTCTCAAAGGCATGGGAAATGCCCACACACCTGTTCAGGCTTCCACAGGACTACTAAGTGCCGGCCCCTTCAGCTCTCCCATGTGGACTAACTGGAAGCCTGACCTTCAGGCAACAAAAGGATATTGGACATGCAGTCTAGCCCCTATCAGGGAGAAATGGGGAAGTTGGGTATTTTTGCTTACTCACTCTGTGTTGAGTCTGAGGGAATAGGTGCTGAGGGGCTCATATGCTCAAATAGAAGCATTTCTTTGTTTTGTGTGGTCCAGGGGGACTTGTGAATGCCGGGCCCCATCATCTCCCAGAGCCAGGTAATTTGAGAGTCAGTCTCTTAGGTGGCAGCCATTATAGTTGGTATGCCAGATGTGTGGACAAGCTCCTTCCAGGAAGAAGCTGGAGGCTTGATTTTACTGTTGGAGTGGGCTGGAAAGGAGACAGCAGGGATAGGACCACCAACTCTTTCAAGTTCCCAGGAAGACCTCAGTCAGCTCCCTCATACAGGCTGATTAGAAGCTGGAACCTCAGGCAGCAGCTGGGAAAGCATGCAGTCAAATCCCTTCCAGGGGGAAACTGGGAGATGGGTATTTTTGCCTGCTCCCTCTGTGCTGAACCCAGGTTGGAACAGATATGGGAAGTGCTCCTGTGCCAGTTTAACAACTGCTTCTTTGTTTGCTATGGTCCTGTGGAACTCATGAATGCAAACCCCATTGGCTCTCAGAACTGGGTGATTGGAGTTCATCCCTTCTGTGGCAGCCTTAAAAGTTGGGGTGCTGGATGTGTGGTCCAAATCCTTGGTTCCCCAGGGAAAAGCTGGGAATTGAGAGTTCACTCCCAAATATGAGACTCTGTTCCAGGGGTAGAGTTTAAGGTGAGAGTGTCTCAGCCTTTCCTACCCATTTTGATGTGGATATTTTATCAGTTGCCCAATGTGTAAGACTCCCTTAACTAGTTTCTGGATTGATCCGTGTGTGGCTGTGTATTCAGGGTATCCATTGGAGGATGCAGTCAGGAGCCTCCTATTTTGCCATCTCATTGACCTTACTCCTCTACTATGGTTTTTCATTAGAATCATTTTGCTAGTTGGAGCTTTGAATTACTCATGGCTAATGCTTGGGTTTTTAGTATTGAGCTCATTAACAGGAAAAACTGATCAAGAATTCTGACCTTCATGATGCACTTTCATTTTCTGCTTGAAAACATTTCCCATATCAGATATAGCCATATTCAACTGTGTGTATAGAAACAAATTGCCAAATTAAATAGAGTCTGTAAAAGAAGACAAAGCCAAATATATTGGCTCATTGCAGGTCTCTGTAAACAATATCCAGACCTAAACGTTGGAAGTAGGGTCAATTGTCAAGATAAAGACTGGACTGCATACAATGGAACAATCATTATTTACCTGGACACACCATTGCTGGGGCTGGGATGAAGAGTCAGAGAGCCTGAGGAAGGTGGGATCGGGGACAGGGACCATCTTGGGAGTGAGAGTGAATGGAAAATGAGTAGGCTCATGACCAGAAAGGTCTGATGAACCTTTGGACTTCACCATCATTCCAGCCAGTAAAGACTCCTCTCTGGGGTGTGCTATGAATTGACAATGAGAGTAGAAGAAGGTGCCTAGCAGTGATGGGCTAGGGAGAAGAGAAGAACACAGGAAAGGGAAAGCCCGTCTGGCAGAACTGAGGGAAAGGAGTTTCAAGCAGGGCCTGAAAGGTCTTCCTTACATGAGAAATATATAATAATGGAGAGACCTAAAGACAATTTTAATTGTTTATGATATACTATTTTGAATTATCCATTAGTGTCTTTTAAATAATAAAAGTCTGAATGGGAAATTCAAGAAAGGGAATTTAAATTTTTTTAAAATTCACCAAATAGCAGTATATGTATAGATCTGGCCTCCTACATTGTAGAATATAACTTAATAGACAATCTGGTTGTTTTTTAAAATGTGTAACTGAGTACTTACTAGATGAGGAGTTTATTTAAATCAATTTACTTCTTTTTAAACTCACCTACAATAAAACTGTGGCCCCTAGTTGATCTTGCAAAGCCTCAGACTGCTGACTTCACACTGTCTTGAAAAAGGAGGAAACACGAGAGGCTTTGAGTGCCCGACCTTTGCTTCGGTCAGGGCAGGCCATTTAAGCAAAGACAGAGCGTGACATCCGCAAATTCCTGCTTGCAGCTGTGCGTATGAGCAAGAGGGAAGGTGACATGGGAAACGGTCTAGGGTCAGTCACACATTTAAAAGTTCTACTGAGACAGCCTATTAAAAAGGGAGAGGAGTTTATTTTTAACACCCATTGTCAGATTTTGTAGTTCTTTCGATGGAAGGCTTTAGCATTCAGTGATAATGCTCTTTTCACTGTATTTTTCAATGACCTGTGACAGATGAAATGTAACAATTTACCTCTGAAGAAGTGAATTTAAGCCAGATTTATGAGCATTTTTTATACCTAGGTGTTTGGGATGCAGGAATGAATTTTTAAAAACAATAAAACCTCTGGCTCTTATTATGGTAGACTCGACCCTGATGTCTGAATCCTAGGTAACGGCAAGTCAATTCTTTTCAAACTGTAGACTGAAACTGCTCCCCAAATTCCCCTTCTCAAATTAATAAAAAATAATACCAAGGAGTTAATTTCCTTAAATATCTTTTATGAATAGTCTTAAAGCAAAATCATCCCTTTTTCTAGTTGGCTAGGTTTTTCTTTTTTGGAGATAGAAGTTAAGACACTGGGGCAATAAAATTCTTTAAAAAAAATACTCTACACATATCACTGACTTTGTGAAGTGAAAGAAACTTAGATATTGTCTTGTTCAACATTTTTGTTTTCAGAAACATAGTCAGAATACTAGCCCCTTCTCTGGGCTTCCAAGCAAGTATTTCTTGCATGTATTATGCCTCCAATGGAATTATTGCCCAATTGTATTCTGAATTATAACTTTTTAAGTTGTAGCACTTTTATTACAGTATGGCTAAATGGATCAGGAGAAGAGTTCCTCAGGCAAGGGAAACAAAAGAAAAAATAAACAAGTGGGACATCAAACTAAAAAGTTTCTGCACAGCAAAGGGAACCATCAACAAAATAAAAAGACAACCTAATGATTAGGGGAAGATATCAGATAAGGGGTTAATATCCAGCATATATAAAGAACTCATATAATGCAACAACACAAAACAAACAATCCAATTAAAAATGGGAAGAGGACCTGAACAGTTTTTCAAAAAAGACATACAGATGGCCAACAAGCACATGAAAAAATGTTCAACAACACTAATTATTAGTGAAACACAAATCAAAACTACAAGGATATATCCCCTCATGTCCTTCAAAATGGCTTATTAAAAAAGACAACAAATAACAAGTGTTGGACAAGATGTGGAGAAAAGAGGATCTTCATACACTGCTGGTGGGAATATAAACTGGTGCAGCCACTATGGAAAATAGTACAGAGATTTCTCAATAAATTAAAAATAGAAATACCATACGATCCAGCTATACCACTTCTGGGCATTTATCCAAAGAACATGAAAACACTAATTTGTAAAGATATATGCACCCATATGTTCATTGCAGTATTATTCACAATAGCCAAGACTTGGAAACAACCTAAGTGCCCATCAATGGATAAGTGAAATAGTACTCAGCCATAAAAAAATAATGAAATCTTGTCATTTGCAACAACGTGTATGGACCTTGAGGGCATTATGCTGAGCAAAATAAGTCAGAGAGAAAGCTAAGTACCATATGACTTCACTCGTATGTGGAAGATAAAAACAACAACAACAAACAAACACAGAGACACAGAGAATAGATTGTTGGTTATCAGAGCGGAAGAGGGGAGGGGAGAGGGTGAAAGGGGAAACAGGGCACATGTGCCCAGTGATGGATGGTAATTAGACTTTGGGTATTAAACATGACGTAGTCTACACAGAAATCGAAATATACTGATGTACACCTGGAATTTATATAATGTTATAAACCATTGCTACCTCAATAAAAAACGAGTTCCTTCCTACGTGGTCTATTTGCATAAAAGCAATGATTGAAGCTCAAGAAATAAGTGATAACTAAAAGATAGAAAGTAGCTCTGGATGAAAGCCCTGGAGAGATCCTAGGGGAATGCTTATATTAAGGGAAAGAAGAGAAAAAAGAGCCTGTGAAAGAGGGAGTGCCTTTAGAGTTTAGGAAGAGAACCAGTGACAGCTGGGGTTGGAAGTCATCCACCTTCCAAGGTGGGGCAAAGGAAAAAGAAGGGGGAGGAGAAAGGGAAGATCCAAGAGTAGCTAAAGGAGTAGTGCTAAGAAAGTGTTTAAAAATACAAAGGACTTTATTGCTTTATATCTATGTATGAAAAACAGATTGCAAATGTAGAGTTACCATAGAGAAAAGAGATTGTTGATGAAAGGAAGTCCTGGAGGAGGAAGGAGGAAATGAAATCGACATCCTGGCAGAGGGGTTGCTGCCTCTGTGGGACAGACAGGAAAGAAGAGAGGCAGGAGGGAGAAGCTGGGTTGTGAAGAAGCTCTCACCAAAAGACGTGGGTCTAAGTAAATTACTAGATAAGGACTCTGCCAAGAGGGAGGAGGGAGTGACAGGGTGGCGGATGTTTGAAACCATCATGACCAGGTTTTTCAGAGAGGTCGCTCCTGCTTGAGCCAGTCTTATAGGTGAGATCTCACATATTTGGTGGCAGGCTTGGGGGAGAGATGGGAGGGAACTGAGGAGATCCAGTGTCTATACACGTAAAGCCAAGGAGATGAGATGCCATCTGCGTTCCCAGCACTTTATACACTGCTTTACTGGAATCAGGCATCAAGGATGTGACTTTGACAAAATTCTGATGGTCTCAGGATCCCTAAGAAATCCTCACCCCCTTGTTACACAATGGCAGTGCAGTGAAGGAAGTAAATGCGAGCGGGTAGAAAGATGAGCACAAGGCTCTGAGCCTGATCCCATGCCCTCGCTACCTTGGTGCTTTCGTGTCCAGGTAAAACAGGGTTTTCCACCCAGAACATGTCTGGGAAGGTGGATGGATGGCTTTCGAAGATCAGAACCAATGTGAATTAGACACTGCTAAACCAATAAACATTTTCTAGATTTTGACTCTTTTTTAAACAAAAGTCCATCATAGAACCAACCACTGAGCCCTTTGACAATGTAGACCCGCTTGGTCAAAAGTTAACTAAATCCTCAAAGCATTGTCTGGAAGGAAAAAGAGCAGGAGCTGCTTTTCAAAAATCCTGAATGTCGGAGGAGCTTGTGCCAAGATAGCATTTGAAGATTTTTCTAAAACTTGGATTTAAAATGCAGCCTTTACACAAGCTGTGTTAACTCTAAGTCCTGGGGTAGCACCAGCCTACCGTTGTTATAATTCTTGACAGAACACAACCTCACAGCTGGTGAGCGTTTGATTTCTGTCAGCCGAAATGTTTTAGCCCCATCTAATTTTCACCCACTGAAAAAAAGGATAGCTGAGGGGTTTTAACTGGCATCTTTGGCAACAATGAATGTAAATTCTGACTTTCTGTTAAACTACAAGGGAGAATTTTAGACCATAACTAAGGAGATTTCAACTAGGCAGGGCTCCTGCTGAAGCAGAAGAGGACGCGTGTTTCAATGTGAGAGACATCCCTGAGGTCCGCATCACTTAAAGAAGTTTTTGAGAGAAATAGAAACATGTTGTGGGAATACAGAAACATTAAGAGCTTTAGAGCATTGGGTCTTTGAAAGAAAGGCACATGAGAAGTCTCTTACTTTCAGTTTCTTCTCCACACCTTAAGCTTCCTGCAGCCAAAGTTCTTTCTTTACAGAAAATTATTTTACATCGTGTCTGGAATTTTCCTTGTGTATAAGCTCCTACGTATGGACACAGTGTTGCCCAGGGTGCTTACCTTCCCATTTTTACTTCCTCTCCTTTTGTTTCATGAACTTCTCATTATCACCCAACAACAATTTGTTCACTGCTTCCACATGGTAGAGTAGTTTCTGGGAAGTGGCTGCCCAAGAAGGGCATTTCCCAGTTGCCTTTGTTTCTGGGTGGAGAAACGTGGCAAGTTCTCATCTCGAATTTAAGGGCAAGTGCTGTGTGTCATTTATGCTCAAGGAAGTTAAGTGGTGAGGCCAGATAAGCAGGTGTGCCTTCTCCACCTCCAAGAGGTGGGCCTCTTCTCTGAGGCCCTGGGTGATAGTATGGCTAGCTACCAGGGGTAAGAAGCCTGGGTCCCCGAATTGTCATGTGGAGGAAAGCCACCAGCCAACCAAGAACATCCACATGGGCATTTACATGAGTGAGAAATAACCTTGTAGTGTGTGAAGTCACCAAGTCTTTGGGGTTTATTTGTTATAACAGCTAGTATTGCCTTAACTAACATATATTAGTCACTCATTTTTCTTGCCTCTGTTAATGTGTTTCTTCTGCTTGGAATACTATTGACCTTTTCTCTATGTGCCAGATATTGTTTGGAGATATAAAGGCAAACAAAATAGCCAGCTTGCTTTCGTGGAACATGCAGTCTAATGAGCTACAACTTATCCTTCAAGGAAAAGCTTAATGTCACTTGCCTCTAATTTTCCCTGGTCTGCCCCTCTTTCTTCACTCCTTAAGCAAAATCGAATTTTCCTTCATTTGTGTTCCAGTAGAAATCAGAATCAATAACAAGTTGTACAACTCTAGGTGGCAATCCTGGTCTCATAGAGGTGAATAGTATGAGTCTAGGCACATGGACCTAAAATTACTTGCTTACACTGCCCTGCCACTGTCATTTGATGTGATATTTTTCTTCGCTATCAGTATGATCTTACACATTCATCTTCTGCATTGTGGGCTCATACATAAGAAAAAGACTATGTCTTTTTGGTCTTTGTAAATGTATTTTCAGGCATAATAAAGGCTCAGTAAGTGTGGAATTGGACTACTTTTCATCCACTATTCTTTTTTAAGAAAGGTTTTATAAAGTGATATTAATTTCTTCTTCCTGGTTCTGAGGTACAAATCTTGATGTCACAAAAGGCAACAGGTTGAAGTTGTACTGAATATAGTTCTGTCATTGGAATGCTGCTTAATATACAACCAGCCCTCTTCCTTCTCCCAAAGCACAGTGCCATTTTTCAGAACTGGATATCAGCCAGTAACTCGTCATCAGATCCCAAGAACAGGTACTTTTTCTGACTCACGACATTTTTCTTCTTTTCAGCAGAGTTCCTCATGGTTGTCATTCACAGAGAATCATTTAAGTCTCACAAAAAAGGATCAGACAAAATTGTTCCACAATAGAATTATATATTATCTCAAGACACAATCTGCTTTTGCACTCTCATAACCCCTTTGCCATGGACAAAAGGTACCTCAGAAGCTCAGCAATGGAGCTGGCGGCACATAGGAGAGCGCTGGTCAAAGGGGGACGGGGGTTAGGGGATAAACCCAGTGGGTCTGGACTGGGCTGGACTCACCAGCATTCTATACTGTGGTGTCCAAGGGACGTGGTGACCACTCGTTTACTTCCAAGCTGGTGAAGTCTCCAAGGATCTGGTCTAACCATTGGGGTAGAGTAGTTGGAACCTCTATGTGATGGTGATATTTATAACCAGAAGCTGAGATAACATGGACGCTGGAATACCTGATGTTGTGTGTCAGGATGGACTGAGATGTCCAGGAGAACTGGAGTCCAGGTAAGAGTGGGGGCAATATTGCTGATCCTGCGCCTCACAGCTCCCCAGTCCCTGCCGCTGTTTCTCACTCTTCTCCCATGTTAGCCCCAGATAGGAGGACTGGGCTTCTGCTTAATTCCCTGCAATGCAATTTTGTCCGTTGATGACATGGAGAAATTTTTTTCCCATTTTCTTCTTATTTGTATTTTGGTTTAGAGACAGAAGATTTAGATTGATGTGTCTTCTCTACTTTCACAGTTTTAAATCTGTCATTTTATGATCAACTGTTTTCTTTACTCCTTCCACTTTGTGGTATGTCCTCTCTGCCCTGTCACTGTCATTTGATGCGATATTTTTCTTCCCTATCACTATGCTCTAGCAAAAAGAAAAAAAAAATGGAAGTAAGAAAAAAGAAAATGGGTTATCCATGAAAAGCCATCCCTCGTTGCTTCTCATAAAGGAAAATATTGATTTTGGAACCTTCTTCCCTTTAATTTAAAAGGTTCTTGGTGGAGAAAAAGATGATAAAAATTGCCAAGAGAACTGAGCACTATAGAAGGAAGAGAGAAAACAAGAAGAGGATCAGCAAGTAACAAAAGCAATAATAATAATAATCGCATCCGCAGCAGGCATGCAGGAAACACTTCATTCATTCATTCACTCATTCCTTCATTCCACAAACACCAACTGAGCCTTTACTATATGCCAGGTGCTATGATTCCCTCATCCAGGTCTGTTAGCCCTTTTCCCACAATCCTTCTTGACCTTAGCCAGATTAGCAGTTCTATAAAGTCTTTAGAAAAGTCAAGTCTACTTTTTAGAAAGAAAAGAAAAAAAGAAATCTGGTTTTAAATAATCTTTGATATGGACAGTTTCCCCAGCTACCACTGGGATTGCATGCTGTCTATCTCGTAGTCTCTGGGCACTAGAGACACCAGAGTGAGGCGGCCACCTTGTTGCTGGAAGGCAGTGATGTTTACACTCAGAGCTGCACCAAAGGATCAGTGAGACAGTGAATGCACTGTTTATAAATTGACTTTCATCACCTCTCTCTGTGTCCTCACTGCATTTACTGCAGTTTTTAAGAAAAGGTAGGGCAGATGTTCACAAAATCAGCAGTTCCGCTCTTAATGGGATCAGCAGTTCCGCTCTTAATGGGATCAGCAGTCAGTGTGGCCTAAAGGGAGAATCAGTGGAATTTAAGATTTAAAACACTGTCACGTGCACCTCCTGTTTAGACCTTGGCTTTATAAATGGTCCATTTAAGAGAATGCTCCTGCCTCTCTTGTGCCTGCCTCAGCTCCCACGCTCACCAGGCTGAATTTGGAGGCCTGCGTATAAAGGATGTGCCATAAAAACAAATCACAAGCAGCTTCTCAGATATGTCTCCTGATGCTTCACCTTACCTTGGGTGTCCTTTGACCTTCCTGGCCTTGCCTTTCTCCAGTACCATTGACATTGTTAGCTCCTCCATCTTTTCCAAAATCCTTTCTGGTTGGCCTCCCACCTCCTCTGTTGTTTCTTCCGAGGCTCTTGTAGAGGCCACTTTTCCTCTGTTCTCCCTTAAATCTTGCTGCCCTCTAGATTTCTGTCCTTGCCTCCCCCTCACTCTCCTTGGAGGACCCCATTTATTTCCACAGTTTTAATTTCATTCTCTATGCTGATGGCACTGAAGATCTAGTTCAATGCCAGGTTTCTCTCCTCGGCTCCAGACACTTTTCTCAAGTCTCCCATTTGGTCAGTGCTATGGGCCCATTAAAACAATATGTCTAAAACCGAGCATGTCATCTTTCCTCCCCTTCTTCCTAGATCTGCTCTTCCCAAAGTGTTTAACTCAACAAATAGCACCACACTCACCCAAGTGTCCAAACAAGGAACGACCTGCAAGTCTTCCTTGTCTCTCACTGCCTACATCCAATCAGTCACCATGTCCCCTCAGTCCTATGTCCTTACGAAGGAGCTGTACTCTGGCACTTCTCTACTCCTACAGCTACCACCTCTGCATGTGCATCACCATCTCTTACCTGTGTTACTGCAGCATCCTCTTAACTGCCTTTCTGCTTCCCTTTCCACCCCAATGTAATCTATTCTGCACACTGACACCAGAGTGATCTTCTGGTAGCACAAATCTAACTACTTCAGTCCTCTTCTGTGCCCCTACATTGTATTATAATGTACCCTGGATTTGTTTTATTCAGGTATGGTGATGCCAACAGATCAGGAGATGACTGCAATTGAAAAGATAGTTTGTTGCTCAGTTCCCAAGAGGAAGGGGCATGCCACACCAGGCAGGGCCACACAGAAAGCACCAGCATTGGTCAGAAGATCAAAGAGGGGGAGGGAAAGCATGGGCCAGAGCCCTTGTTGGGGTTTTTGTAGGAAAGAATGGGCAAGGCAGGGTAGGTACACTAACTAAGCTTATGATTAGCCAGTTTGAATAATTTTGGGGGGGTTCTGAGCTATAAGGGTGGTCCCTAGTTGTCTGGTACCTAGCCCTGGGGTGACTTATGGCAGGGAGAATATTGGCTTAGTGTGTGAGAGTTTGCTAAAGGACTTAGGTGGCATATGAGCTCTGGATTGGTTGGTTTACATATCAAAGGTGTGCTTGTTGGTTGCTATCTCTAGGAGTTGGCTAACCCTGGGAAGGGCAGTCCCTCCTGGGGTCCACAAGACCCCCAAGATCTCAAAACATCATAAAATACAGAAAATAAAGAATATAGCTAATACACACACCCTTGCATACACACAGACAGACAAATACACAGACACTAACATGTAGGCATACCTTGGAGATATTGCGGTTTCGGGTTCAGTTTCAGACCACTGTAATAAAGTGAATATTACAGTAAAGTAAGTTCCTTGAACTTTTTGGCTTTCCAGTGCATATAAAAGTTATGCTTATACCATACTGTAGTCTATTGTGTGCAATGGCATTATGTCTAAAAAACAATGTACATACCTTCATTAAAAAATACTTTATTGCTAAAAAAGATTAACCATCATCTGAGCCTTCAGCATGTTGTAGTCATTTTGCTGGTGGAGATTTTTACCTTCATGTTCATGGCTGCTGACTGATCAAGGTGGTGGTTGCTCAAGGTTGGGGCGGCTGTGGCAATTTCTTAAAATCAGACAATGAAGTTTACCATATTGGTTGGCTCTTCCTTTCATGAATGATTTTTTTGTAGCATGTGGTGCTATTTGATAGCATTTTGCCCACAGTAGAACTTCTTTCAAAAATGGAGGCAATCTTCTTTTTAAACCCTGTCACTGCTTTATCAACTAAGAATATGCAATATTCCAATCCTTTGTTGTCATTTCAACAATCTTCACAACACTTTCACCAGGGATAGATTCCATCTCAAGAAACCAGTTTCTTTGCTGGTCCATAAGAAGCAACTCTTCATCCACTAAAGTTTTGTCATGACATTGCAGCAACTCAGTCACATCTTTAGTCTCCACTTCTAATTCTAGTTCTCTTGCTATTTCCACACATCTGCAGTTACTTCCTCCACTGCAGTCTTGAACCCCTCAAAGTCATCCACGAGGGTTGGAATCAATTCTTCCAAACTCCTGTTAATGATGATATTTTGGCCTCTTCCTATGAATCACAAATGTTCTCATGTCTAAAATGGTGAATCCTTTCCAGAAGGTTTTCGATTTACTTTTTTCAGATCCATCAGAGGAATCACTGTCTATGGCAGCTACAGCCTTATGAAATGTATCCCTTAAATAATAAGACCTGAAACTTGAAATGACTCCTTGATCCATGGGCTGCAGTTTGGATGCATGAAAAGAACATTAATCTCATTGTACATCTCCATCAGTGTTCTTAGCTGACCAGCTGCATCGTCTGTGAACAGTGATATTTTGAAAGGAATCCTTTTCTGAGCAGTAGTTCTCAACAGTGGGCTTACAATATTCAGCAAACTGTGTGGTAATCAGAAGTGCTGTCACCCAAGCTTTGTTGTTCAATTTCTAGAGCACAGGCAGAGCAGATTTAGCATAACTCTTAAGGGCCTTGGGATTTTCAGAATGATAAATGAGCATTGGCTTCAACTCAAAGTCACCAGCTGCATTAGCCCCTAACAAGCAAGTCAGCCTGTCCTTTGAAGATGTGAAGCCAGGCATTGACTTCTCCTCTCTAGCTGTGAAAGTCTTAGATGGCATCTTCTTCCAATAGAAGGCTGTTTTGTCTCCACTGAAAATCTGTTGTTTCGTGTAGCCACCTTCATTAACTATCTTAGCTCGATCTTCTGGATAACTTGCTGCGGCTTCTGCATCAGCACTTGCTGCTTCCCCTTGCACTTTTCTGTCATGGAGACAGCTTCTTTCCTTTAACCTCAAGAACCAACCTCTGCCAGCTTCAAACTTTTCTTCTGCAGCTTCCTCACCTCTCTCAGCCTTCATGGAATCGAAGAGAGTTAGGGCCTTGCTCTGGATTGGGCTTTGGTTTAAGGGGATGTTGTGACTGGTTTGATCTTCTATCCAGACCACTAAAACTTTCTCCATATCAGCAATAAGTCTGCTTTTCTCTTTTTTATCATTGCTCTTTTATCATTTTATTTTTATTTATCATTTCATCATTTTATTTGCTCTTTTATCATTGATGCATTCACTGGACTAGCACTTTTAATTTCCTTCAAGAACTTTCCCTTTGCAGTCACAACTTGACTAACTGGCATAAGAGGCCTAGCTTTTGGCCTGTCTCAGCTTTCAACATGCCTTCCTCAATAAGCTTAATCATTTCTAGCTTTTGGTTTAAAGTGAGACAAATGCAAGTATTCCTTTCACTTTAACACATAGAGGCCTTTGTAGGGCTATTAATTGGCCTAATTTCAATACTGTCATGTCTCAGAGAATAGGGAGGCCTGAGGAGGGGAAGAGAGATAGGAGAGCAGCCGGACAGTGGACCAGTCAGAACACACACAACATTTATCAATTAAGTTTGCTGTCATAAGGGTGCAGTTCCTGGTGCCCCAAAGCAATAACAATAGTAACATGAAAGATCACTGATCACAGATCACCATAACAAATAAAATAATTATGGAAAAGTTTGAAATATTGTGAGAATTACCAAAATGTAACACAGAGACACGAAGTAAGCAAATACTGTTGGAAAAATGGTGCCAATAAATTGCTCCATGCAGGGCTGTTATAAACCTTCAATTTGTGAAAAACACAATATCTGTGAAGCACAACGATGTAAAGTACAATAAAACAAGGTATGCCTGTACTTTCAAACTCTTCAGTTGGGGCATAGGCAACAAGAAGCAATGAAGGATTTTAAGGAAGAGAATGGCATGATCAGATTTGTTTCTGTTTGCCTTTGGAATAAAGTCAGCCTTCTGCTACTATTTCCAACCCCATCCCTCTGTCTACTAGGTATTCTGTACATTCCCTCATATCCTCTGTTCTCTCTTGCCTAGGGGACTTTGCACATACACTTGTTCCCTTTGCCTGAAATGCCCCTCTCATCCCTCTTCACATGGTTAATGCCAGGGCTTCCTTCCAGACTGAGCTCAGATGTCATGTCTCCCTGAAAAATCTCCCCTACCCACGGGCTGCACCAGTTAGCCTCTATGTGCTCCCACATCACCACGCACACTCTGAGCTGCAGTGACCTGTTGTTTGTCTATCTGCTAAATTTGACTAAAACCTCCTTGCATGCATGGAATGTGCCTTCATCATCTCCATATCTCCAGGACCTGGCCCAGATCATGGCAGACACTCTATAAATATTTGTGGAATTTATCAATGAACAAATGATTGATTAGGGAAATATACTCTTACAATTAAAACTAAAGATGTCACAACAGAGAGCCACCTTCTCTGTGAAGCCTTTTATTCCATCCCCAGTAGGCTGTGAGTACCTTCTCTTGGAGGTCTCCCCTACACTCACCTCCACTGGAGCCTTGAACACAACACGCTTGACATGGTCTCTTCATGGTTTGTCTCTTTGCAAAACCATAAACTCTTAGATGTAGAAGTCTTGCTATTTTGTTTTTGAATTTCTAATAGTGCTGGGTACACAGTAAAAATTCAATAAATATTCAACTGAAAATTGAAAATTAAATAAGCTGTGGATACTATTCCAAAGACTATCTTAAATATTCCAAAGAAAAATAGTGTTTTAACCAAACCATTCTTATAAACATAGTTCAGCCTTCCTAATTCAAATCCCCCACTTCCACTTTCCATTACCAAAGCAACACACATCCTGTAAGAATCAACATTAGCGATAGAGGCCTAGAAGGCACTATTTATGTTTGTTGTTTTCAGTCTTATCTTCTTCTTTCATATGCCAACTAATTAAGGCTATAAAATGACTAATGTCTCCAATTGTTCCGATGTCCCAATATGCCATCATATTTTAATCCCTATGTACCTTCTCAATTTTCAACATCCGTACTTCAAAAATATTAAATTACATAGATGTTCTAAACCAAACAGGGGGAAATTAGTTTTCTATTAGGAGGGTTATAAAATATCATCAATAAGAAAATTGAACAAAAAAAGGAAAACATGACAAACCATAACTTAAGCACCACACTTCTGAGCTTTGGGAAAAAATATCTGAATCCTAGTTAGGACAAGAGAAACGAAAGCAAGCAGATTCTAAAATTCACCCTAATTTTGCCTGAATGTCAGTTCTCTGTATGGTTAGTATTGAGTTTCTGTAAAATAAATACTTTAAAAATATTTTGCTTATGACACTTGTAATCAAGAATTATACTTCAATTCAAAAATAATGAACTAAACCCATAACAGTAAGTGTCTAAATTGGGGCTCACTGTAAATGAATGATTCTTTCAAGTTCCAGAATCTAGTACTTCTTTAGTTAGATAAAACACGGGCAAGACCTTGGCCGTTTGCTCAGCCCAAGGGTAAGGTGACAATGAGATATATATGGCTCGTAAACTGGTCATTACTTCTTGGCTGACCTTCCACACAGCTGAAAGATGCACTTTCTCCCCTGTGGCCATCACTAAATCTCTGACTGACGGTCTCTGACACTGTGGAGTTTTTCTTTCATAGTGTTTGCCTTTTCTTTACTTCTGGTTTATCTTCCTTGCTCTAAGTTCTCTTAATGTCCTCAACCTCTTCTTACTAGAAGATGTAGCTGTGTCTGTCTAGCAAATTCTAAAAGTCCATGAGGCAAGACAGTCCCTCACTCTTTTGAACACACTTCCCCGTAGTTTGGCAATCATATACAAGTAACAAAAATAACTCTTAAGTTTGGCTCTAGCTGGGGGAACTGGTGAAAAGCGAGAGAATTTTTGTGAATTTTGTGACAATACCCATTTATTGTGTGCCTTCTATATAATGTGCACTATTAACAAAGTGGAAGGACACTTTCAATGAAATATGATGGGCATAGAGTAAATTTATTTTTCTAAATAAATAAAGGGGCTCGTGGATGAGGAAGCACGCAGGAGGCACATGTAGGCCTCCTCAGAGGGGTCTGGGAAGACTTACTGGAAGGAGGGCAGGACCTGCTGGGATATTATGAAGGGACTGGGAATTCGTCAGGTAGAGTTGGATGGGGGTGGGTCCCAGGCAATAGGCAGAGCATTCTCCTGTGCAGGCAGCAGAATGTGCAAAGGCAGGGAAGCCTGAAATCATCTCCTGTTCCAGGTAGAAGACACCTCTTTTCCTCCTCATTGTTCCAGCACTGGAAAAAAAAAAAAAAATACCACATTGGATACAATCTCTTTGCTTACCAATTTTTTATAAAGATGAGATTGAGTTAATATTAATATAGAATTCTTATTTGTGCCAGTTATTGAGCTAGATATATACTTTATATACATTTTATTTAATTGTCAAAACAGAAATTGAGAAAGGCATTATAATATGCTTTCTCCAGAAGAGTAAACTAAGGTTTAGGGAGGTTAAATGGATCGTCTAAGGTAATGCAGATGGTGAGTGACAGCCTGCATTCCATCTGAGGTTTAGACATCAGAATCCAGAACCAGTGTTTGTTCTCCTGCATCAGGCGGCTTGCACATTAACCACAGGAGCAGCTGAGAGGAAGCAGTGACCTTTTAGGGAGCGGTTACCAAAATAAGATTCCCAAGCACTTGGAAGAAGTGAATGTAACCCTGCATTGCTGTTAGTCCCTCTCTCCTGGCGCTCGCTCCCATGACATGATACTGAAATGTGGCACGTTTGGCTCCCAAAGGGCAGGATTTGAGGTCCTCATCCCCAATTTGCTGTGACCCAGGGTTTGCTTAGTTCTAAATTCTAGACCTGATGTTATATAATAGCTAATATCTGCCTTGAGCTTACACGTGTATTATCTGATATGATTTTCACCTCTATGCCATGCGGTGGACAGAGTGGGCATTAATTTTATTATCACAAGTTTATAAAGAAAGAATCTGGAGCCCAAGGAGACTATATGCTCTGCTCAAATCACATAGTACATTGAACACATGGTGATGGCAGGAATAGAACCCAGGTCAGGCCACCTCTGATCATAAAAGAGGACAAATCAAGGTCATTAACGAGAAGTCAAAATTTAAGCTTCTAGTGCGCTGGCAGGCCACAGCAATTGAGGGAAAGAGAAGAAAGCACAGCAGCTGCTCGCACCAGATCCTGAACATGCAGAATTGAAAAGAACCTGAAGCCTCATCTGGTGCAATCAACCTCTGTGACAGCAACAACTGTGGACAGAGAAGCCAGCATGAGGCACACAGCCTGTAACATGTCTGCAAGCATCTGGGAGCCAGAGGGAGCATTGAGGACATTGGCCCAGCATTGATGGAGTGGGATTTATAGCGTTTAAGAATGTTCCTCCCCACTGGGCTGGAGAGTTGTCACACAGATACAGATCAGTGATTTAAGTTAGACACTGAGATGGGCTGGAAGTGCAAATGATAGCACAGCCCTCCTACTTTCCCTCCCAGAGTGCAATAGTTCAGACTTGTCTCTAAAAATAAATACTCCTTTTTCAATTTTCAGGTACCTTTAATAAAAAGATTGCAAGAATTATTACCAAGGAAAGAAGACATGTGGAATCCAAGGGCAGACAATAAGTTTGCTTTTATTTTGACTATCTCAACAAATATAGAAAGTCAAATGGAATTTTGTCAGAGATTCACAGAAAACCTCAAATAGGAAATAAAATCCACTCTCAAGGAACCAGGATCACATTTGTGTGTGTCTGTGTGTCTGCACCCGCATGTTTGAAAAACAGAGCATCCTGCCAGAATAAATGTTTAATGTGAATTGTCCATTATTGATTTTTTCTGTCTGATGATGCATCATTTCTTTTTCTCAATTAAACTTTTTATTTCAAGATAATTGCAGATTCACATACAGTTGTAAGAAATAGTACAAATAGATTCCTCGTATCCTTTATCCAACTTTCCCCAATGAAAAACCATAGCGCAATGTCACCACCAGGATATTGGCATTGAAACAGTCAAGATACAGAACACTTCCATTAACACCCTGATCCCTCGGGCTGCCCTTTTGTGGCCACATCCACTTCCCTCCCTCCCTCATTCCCTTCTCAGCCCCTGGCAACCACTAATCTGTTCTCCATTTCTGTAATTTTGTCATTTCAAGAATGTTATATAAATGGAATGACACAGTGTGTAACCTTTTGAGATTGGCTTTTTCCTCTCAGTATAATTCTCTGGAGATTCACCCAGGTTGTTGCATGCATCAACACTGATTGTTGAGTAGTATTCCATGTATGAATGTACCAAAGTTTGTTTAACATTTCACCTGCTGAAGGTAAATTGCACACTCCCCGCAGGAACTCAGGCCCCCCTCCGCCATGTTTTTAGTGTTACAGACATATATTTTTAATGGAACAGCTTCAGAAATATTTTTTTTTAAGCAGAATGTAGTGGCAATAACAACAAGGGCAGATTTTCTGGGGTTTAGGTAGCATCTGCCAAACCTGGAAAAAATGTGGCAGAAGCCAATCGGTGAGGCTCAAGCAGGAGGATCATCCTGAGGACTGGAAATAAAAATTTTTAAGTGTCCTTAGTCATGAAATAGTGTTTCCATGTAGGTATTAGACCCTGCCTTCTATGTCCAAAAAAACAGCCCAACAGCAAGTGAAATTAGGCATTTTCCTCTGAGGCGTGCAATGCAAAAAAATGCCTAATGTGTAAAATAGAGAGGAGTGAGTTTGTATAAGCCAACAGTGGCATTTACAGAGTCCTGTAGCCCCTGCTGTGACAGCCACATTATAACAAAGGCTCCAAGGCCAATTAGTAAACTAGAACCCAACAGGGAGGTTGAGGTGAAGGCAAGGACTTAGAAGAGCTTCTAGAGAAAATGGGCAGTGCAGAAGAGAAGGCGCAAGAAATAATTGGCGTTGTCTTCTGAGATCTGCAAAAATTGAAAAGCAGAAAGAAGAAAGGATTCATGCTCTGTAACGAGACAGTCTTTATTCTGACAATAAATAAATAATTTTGCTTAGAATAAAATCCACCACTTAGTCCCTAATGTAAAATAAAAACTCATTGAAGTTGGAATAAAACTGTTATATTTTCCTTCTCATTTCATTGTATGTACAGACCCCTGAATTTTTTTGTAGAAAGCAAGGTTATTACACCAAAAGTGAAAGGACAGCAGGCTGTTCATATTGGAAAAACATTTTGTCTTGGGTTTTCTGTTTTTGTTTTATTGTTCATCTTCTGAGAACGAGCTCTAGAATAGTGGTACATTAAGACAAATCTGTACCAAAGAAATTCAAAAGTTTGTCTGGAAACATAAAGGAGTGAGGAGTAGAGACCTTTATGGAAAAACACTAAGCAAATTAATTATGCCTGATAAGCCCGAAGGCTGAGTGGGAGGGAGCACATTGCTTTTAACAGGCTCACAGGTAGTAAGCGCTCACAGTCCTAATCCTGCTGCTTTGGAGAAAGCCGTCCCCGGACACAGTCTCTGACTCTGCTCAGAGCTCTGCAATGACAATACCTAGACCAGACGGGCAGGCAGCGAGTCACAGCCAGGGTCCATTGTAGCCGGACTTGTGTATCAAGCTGTTCTGCTCCAATGCCCTTGCTTCTCCACCCCTCTTCTCAAGACGTGCATCACTTCTGCTGCTCTGTAGGGATGCACGGCACTGATCGCCCTACATCCAACCTGACTAAGGCTCCCAATCATTTTCTGCTTTCTTCTTCCTAACCTGCCTGTGGATGTCTTAGAATGCTTTGCTCCAACGGATAATTATGTGTTGGTTGATTCAGTTAAAAAACAAGGACAGTTAATCTGTTTCATCTTTAAGACAAGATAATGCCCATGACCAGGTAAATTATCCATATCTCCACAAAGGATCTTTGGGAGTAAGGCAAATAATGGGATGTCTGGTCTGTAAAGAAGTGTGTGTAGGAGAAATGTCTGATGGGTAGACCCAAAATACTCCTTAGATTATCAGTCATTTGACAGCAAGTGCGAGCTGCAGCTTCAGTCGCCACACTGGGCCAGCCTTCTTTTCACCCATTTCTAAGTTACTATTGGCTACATCACTCCCAGATAACAGAGAAATGACATTTACTGGGGTTTGCAATGCTGTGGAGCCTAGACAGTGAATTTGTTTTCAAAGGAAGATACTTAGGGCAGTTTCTATTTAGTAGGGACCTGTATAAATGGCAAAGTACGTTGTTTCCTCAGCTTTGGCTATTCTGATTAAACTCCCATCCTTCAGAAAGAAGCAGGGGTTATTAAACTCAAATAAACTAGAAGCTAAAATTTAGCTTCTAAATCCTATCTACCAGTCACTCATTAAGAAATGTTGATAGAAGTCCTAGAGCTAAAAATTATTAATATTGATGTTATCAAATTTATTTTTTTAAACACATATTTAACAAGAATGTGATATTTTTTAGTAAAACACACTTAGCAAGAATGCGATTAGGGTAATTTTTTTTTTTTAAAGATTTTATTTTTTCCTTTTTCTCCCCAAAGCCCCCGGGTACATAGTTGTGTATTCTTCGTTGTGGGTTCTTCTAGTTGTGGCATGTCGGACGCCGCCCCAGCGTGGTCCGACGAGCAGTGCCATGTCCGCGCCCAGGATTCGAACTAACGAAACACTGGGCCGCCTGCAACAGAGTGCGCGAACTCAACCACTCGGCCACGGGGCCAGCCCCGTGATTAGGGTAATTTTCAATCGGAAGAGCCCATGAGGAAGCAAGCTCTTAACATGTAAACATTCAGATGAGAAGATGGAATATTATTACGTAATGAAAATTCCAGCAATAAGGGAATGGGATTTGGGGCATTATGGATAATTAAAATGGTAATTTATGTGAATTATGATCTGAGCTAACAAAAGTGAAGTACTTTCTAATTTATCTAAGCAGTGAAATTAACTACTAATTAAAGAAAATATTTCGGAGGGTACCTGTAGCCATTAAAGCCCTCAGTGGAAACTTTTGGGACTTTTTCCCAGCAGCTATTGAAAATTCAGGTGATTATACAACTTAAGATAGTTTCAATATGGGTTAGCTTATTTGATAAAGATAGAGAATGAAATATAACTTTGGAAGTGTCTTAATGCATAGAATGATACAGCTGTGGTAGAGTAGAAAAATCATTAGCCTGAAAATCAGAGTTGGCTGGTCAAACTCTATGTCCTGACAGGCCTCATAGTTACATGACTCAATTTCTCTACATTTCAATTTCCACACCTGTAAAATTATATATATATGCATATACACATACACACATATACACGTATATATACATACATATGCACATATACACATTCACACAAAGATATATAAACACATACATATCAATCAAGATTATGATGAAGATTAAAAGATACAATGCATGCAAAGATGGTCTTTAAATTTTAAAGTGACAAACATGTATATGATGATTATTATTAGACAAACCACTTGGAAAAACTGTGTTTCTCTGTTCTCTGTGAGAGAATGACACTGAGCATCTTCTTGCCTCTGCAGATCTGCTATAGCCCTTTGGCTGTTGGTTCTTAAGAATAAAACACTGCAGGATTGAATCATGTCACTCTTGCTAGTGGAATGTTATCTTAGACATTTGCACAAATTAATTGACCTTGGTTTTTGTTTTTGTTTTTTTGTTCCAAACCACTTCATATTTATTTGGTATATGGATTCAGACTTGAATTTAAATGTCCCACCTCTACTGAATAACTAGAACTTAGAGCAAATCACTTCACCTATCTGAACGTCAATTTCACATAACTGTAAAATGGCAACAAAAATAAATCAAACCTTGTGGTGTTTTTGTAATAATTTCGATAAAGTAATATAATTAGCATTTAGCATACAGATAAGCACATAGTAAGATCCCAATTATTGTTAATTCCTGTCTCTTCCTTCCCCCACAAAAAGTGTACTTATTTTGTGAATTCTCTGGGCCCAGTATTCTTCCTGATTTACAGGCAATGCTCAATAACTGTGGGTTGAATGGATGAATGATCACCCAAACTAGGTTCTTGGAAGAACAGATGCCCTTCCAGGTCAAGTCCAGCCTCTTCAATCTGATTCTCCATGTCCACCAGAATCTAGTCAGACCTCGTTTCCCTTGCTCTGTTCCTCCAGCTCTTGAATCACAGGTCCCCATGTCCTCACTTCTCAAATACTTTTAAAATCTTTGATTTGCCTTGCAGAGTCTTCACTAAAATTTCTCTTTTCATTTTGTTTATTTAAAGGTCAATGTTTACTTTAAAATACTTCAACACATAAATAATGTGCTTGCAGGACATTTGGTCCTGTCCAAGACGTCCATAAGACATTTGGTCCATCAGACATCTGGTCCATGCCAAATGGTTTTGGATAGGACTAAATATCAAGGACCTTTTGGCATGGAGCCAATGTCTCCCTGGACATTTTGGGTAGGACCAAATATGACCAGATATCAAGGACCTTTCATCTTGGGCCAAATGTCTGATAGACTTTTTGGACAGGACCAAATGTCAAGGACCTTTTGGCGTAGACCAATGTGTTATGGACATTTTGGACAGTACCAAATGTCTGCTAATCAATAATGCTGTGTGTGTGTTTGTGTCAGAGAAAGAAAGAGAGAGAAGTGGTTTTAATCCATACTCTGGTAATAGTTATTGTCTTAATTGGGAAAACACACTCTGGGGAGGGTTATCTAGAATTTAATTAAAAATTTCCATGGCTCGGCTCTCTTGATTTCTAACCAAGAAGAGAGGGGGATTTTTATTAGCCTAATATATGTTAGCTAAGGTTTTTCAGTAGTGAAATATCTGAATTGGCTAGAATTATTTTAGCAACATTCTTGTTTTTTCATAAACAGGATGTAGGAATGTAATAAGCACAGAAATCTTATTCTTTTCAGAATGGCATTTGAGGCTTGATTCCAAAAGCATGCTGGATCCATCTCCAGTTCAAAGAGTTCTGATGTCTGATGCTACAAAGTTAGCAGAATCCAAGCTTTCTTCCCTTTTTTGAGTAAACCTTTTATGCAAGCTCTGGCTGGCTCATCTAGAAGTAAAGAGTGCTCGCAGTGGTTTATATGACTGTTTTTGTACCTAGAGGATAAGAAATGCTTGCATAGGAGGCAAAATTCTGTTTGAATTCTGACTTCATTGTCACCTGGGTCGAGGGTGGGGAGTCATAAGAGGAGCCTTATAGCTCTCTCTTACTTCTGTGAGAGGCCAAAAGAAGACCCAAATGACTATAGACAACCAAATTGGCTCAGATCAGTTGTAAAATCTGGTCCAGGTAGCAAGGTGGAATTTACATGGAGTTTTAAGCAAAAGTAGGAAATAAACATCTTTTCTAGGAAGCAGAATCTCAAGATGAGAAAACAGTATGGACTTGTCCCCACATTTGTCTAAATGCATGTTGTGCCCAAGAAGACAGAAGGAACCCTGGGGGCTATTTCAAAATAGACCATGGTGCTCCACTGAACTGAGGCAGTGTTGATTACCTCTGCTGCTTAATATTGGACTCAGCATACATATTGTAGGAAATAAAATAGAGAAAAATGTTGTTGCCATGGCTGGTGATAGGATGCTTTTCAATATTTGAAAAAATACAAAAATTGCATGAAGCAAAATTAGCCCAAGTAATTAAAGGATGAAGGAGATCTGTGTCCTTTAACCCCAAGAAGGTGACCTATTTCCAGGAGGACTGAGACAAGTGAGAGCGGATCACTGGCAATCTAGAAATTAGTAATCACAGGGATTTGACAGGAACGTGAAGCTACTGAGTGAAGAAGTTAGAGCTTAGACCCACCAGTCAAAATCCATCAGAAAAGAATTTGTCCAGAGAGAAGAGAGAGGCGTTTGGTTTTGTTCAATGGCCTCACTAAGAAACAGAAACTTATCAGATGATTTGGTGTGTTGCAAATTAGCTCACTTCTGCTATCAGCTTTGGCACCAAAATAAATAAATAAATAAATAAGAGGTGGGCAGTGTCAATTTATTGCAGAGATACAGGCCAGGAGAAGATAATTTCTGGCCTCATGACGTAACGGTCATGGTACTGAAGCAAAGCTGCCAGCTGTGATTCATATTCAGGAAGTTTGTGTTAATTGTCAGACAATACTGTACTTGAGAAGGAGAAAAAATACGTTTTAACTGTGGTATGAGTTTTTTATACACGTCAGATTGAATACATTTGCAAAAAGGACCAAGTATAATTAAAAGCTCCGTAAAGCAATTTTTAAAAATTGCTAGACTTACAAATAGAATAAAAAGATTTGTAAGCTGCACTTAAAAGTGTAATGACAAAACAGAGATTTGACTGATAAATCAATAAATTAAAATAAATAATCTTAAAAGCAAAGGTGATCTTCTCTACAGCCTTTTCAGAAATAGTAGCATTTGGTTTCTCTATTATAGAGAGTGCATTTGAGTGGCTAGAAATTAATTAGAATGAATAGCTCTTTGCTTTAAATCCAGAGGAACGCTTGTCCATAGGACAGAAATGTGTGGCTTCATTTGAAATAAAGGACCCTAATCTAGAAAAAGGCATTAAATAGAAAATGAAAACTATGTCTAGTTATTCAAATATTCTGGTTAACGTGAGATAATCTTTGCTTTACAAACATCTTTGTTTACCTATAGTAAAGTGTCATAAATCATATATAAATATGTTTCTAGATTTTTAAAATGGTGTTCACGTATTTCCAGGTCTCACAATAGATTATATATTTGGAAAGATGCCAAACCAATTGAGTGATATTATGAAGTTTTAACTTATTAAAAAAGTAAACTATGATGAAATAACTTAAAATTATTGATTAAAAAATTAAAGCTTTTACTGGTAAGAATATAAAGGACAATTACTTGAGTCTTATTTACCTGTTTGTATGGATGTTTAGCCAAAAAGACTTGGTAATCTATGAGCATGTTTGCATGCTGAAAGTGTCTTGTATGTAACTGTGTTTTTAAACATTCTCTTTTTCATCACAGTCTTAAGCTCAACAAACAAGCAAAACATGCTGTCACTTTAGAAAATAGAAATAGAAAAGCCCTTTTTATAAATCAACCAAAGAGGTGGAATTAGAACCAATCATCCCCTCTCTCAGTAAAACCAAATATAAATATTTATTTTTTCCTCAAAATATGTTTTAAGTTTGGGGATTTGTAGATAAAATGTCTTTTAAAAATTTTAAACGTGATTTTAAAATAGTGTATCATGAGAGGAGATTTACATTTAACATTAATTCTAAAGAGCAATAGTTTAGTGTTTCTGTGGTAATGATTACAGTTACTAGAGAATGCAAAATTGAGACTTCGAGGCCCTGATACATCTAAATTTACAAAAAAGTTTAATTTCTACATTAAAACTAAATTATAAGTTAGGTTTTTTTGGTCTTTTTTTTTTTGCAGGGAAGCATTTGCCCTAACACCTGTTGCCAATCTTCCTCTTTTCTTTTTCTCTCTCAAGCCCCAGTACACGGTTGTATATCCTACTTGTAAGCCCTTCTAGTTCTTCCACGTGAGCCATCACCACAGCATGGCTATGGACAGACCGGTGGTGTGGCTCCACGGCCGGGAAGCAAACCCAGGCTGCTGAAGCAGTGAGAGCACCAAACTTTAACCATTAGGCCATCAGGGCTGGTTCATCATAAGTTTTATTTAAATGTGATCTAAATATGAGATTACAACTAAAATTAGTATTATAATTATAGTATTTAAAAGTTATTAAAAACTAGAGTCTTTTATGAATTGGTTTTAGTGAAAGCCAGATAGTAATCTAGAAATACGGATCTATATAACATTTTGTACTAGAACTTTCTGGGTAAAGTTTAACGTAAAATATCTGACACATTTTTTTAAGTGGTAGTTTAATAATTTAATGGAATATTATCTTAATTTAGGTCATATTTCTTAACATCCTTAGGTGCCTTTTAGACATTTTGGTTTTTATAAGATTGGATTAATGCGTGTTTGTGTTTACCCAAAAGACTCTGAGATTCTGCAGTTTCCTTGCAGGATGTTAGTAATACACATCCGAAGTGAGGTTTCCATTTTAATCCATGACCTAAAAGACTTCAGATAAATCCCCAAGAGTTCATTGCAAAGCACATGCAATTTCAAGATAATAGGTTTCTCTTCGATGCCTCTAGAGGAATATTAAAGACCTTATAACTGAAAATGGGTCAAAATAATGCAAACTGGGAGAATGCTACCATGGTACATTAAGCTGGTAAGAGAATCTTGTACATAATAAGGAAGAAAGAGATATTACTCAGAAAAGGGAGCAAGATAAGGTAAGGAATTTCATCAGCAGATAAAACAGCAGGGTTAAAAATTGAATTGACCAGGCCTTCGGCTTCCAGGAAGACAGACTAGATAAACCTATCTCATATTCCTCCCATTGAGCACAGCTAAAAAGCCTGGATATTATATGTAGAACAAATATAAGAATGTCAAAATGTGGACAGAAGTAGGCAGACTGTCCGGGGACCTCAGGACCTGAAGAACAACATGATGGTGAGCTCCCTGGGTCCCTGGGTTTTCTTTGACCTCATGTATCATAGAGGTGGAGCTGAAGAAGCCAGAAAACCAGAAATGCCAAAGGGCACAGACAGAAAAAATCAAAAATAAACAAAAATGTTAAAAGTCTGCTCTCCCTAGCCTAAGAACTAGGAAAGGAGCAACCTAGAAAAACAGAAATATTTTTAGGCAATAATTGTTTTTTTTCCAACCAAACACCACAGAAAGAAACTGTAGCCCTACCCGCATCCACGCCAGCAAAGGTGGAGGGGGAAGCCTTGACTTCCATCCTGGCAAGGCTGTGAAGAGATGTCTGACTCTCCCCTGCTGGAGAGGTGTCAGAGAGGCGAGGTTGGGAGTCAGGTGGTAACAAGGACCCTACCTGCCATGCTTATCAGTGGAGATCACAAGGGGAGCCTCTCTTCCCCTCTCCCACCCTGCCTAGAGGAGAATCAGGACTTTCACCACTGTCCAGCAGTAACAAAGCTACTCTTCCACCATGGCAGGGTCAATGGAGGCCACAGGGAAGCTGGAATTCCCACTCCTTCTAAGCGGTGATAAGGGGCTTCCCCACCATTTGAAGTGTCAGTGGAGGCACAGAGGGAACCTGGACTTCTGCCTCTACCTGACAGTAACAAGACAATCAGTGCATCCTGTTCCCCCATCAAAGTTGGGTAAGAAGAAGGCATGTAAAACAGACGTTTTAAGTAAGATCCAGTATCTCATAACATAAACCCCAAATGTCCGAGTTGCAACCAAAAAAGATTCATCATACAAAGAAACAGGAATATTTCAAATTTAACGAAAAAAGATCATCAACAGATTCTGCAAGGGTTCTACCAACTGCAAAGTTCAAGGGGAGAGTCCACACAAGACTATCCTTACTTCTGACACCAATTGCAGGTTCAGGAGTTACCAAAATTACCCTCAGTTTTGATAATTCATTAGAAGGACTCACACAACTCTTGGAAATTGTTATACTCATGGTTATGGTTTGTTACAGGGAAAGAAGACAGATTAAAATCAGCCAATGGGAGAAGCATATAGGGCAGAGTCCAGGAAAAGTACGAAATGCAGAATTTCCATTGCCCTCTCCCTGTGGAGTCAAGGCAGCATTACTCCCCTGGCATTGATGTATGACAACATGCATAGAGTATTGACAGCCAGGGAAGCTTATCTGAGTCTTTGGTGTAGAGAATTTTTATTGGTGTTCAATCACATATTGCCTCTATGGCTGACCTTTAGTCTCTGGCCCTTTCAGAATTAGAGCTCATACCATGTGGTCCACAGTCCCTATCACAAATCACATTGTTGGACTGTCCTGTGGTTGAAACCCCTAGGCAAAGACATACTTGCCAGACAGGCCTATTCCAAAGGCCTAGAGTTCACTTCCCAGTAGCCAAGGGAAAGGTCAGCCCTCTCTTTGGGTCAGGTTAGTTCTTCAGTACAAGGATGCCAACACAGATATAATACCTACAGGAACTACTGAAAAAGGTATACAAAGAGATACATTCAAACATACTGTAGAAGAACCAAAGCAGAATTCTAGAAATATTCAAGAATCCCACAGAAGGCAGACAATACAACAGAATAGAGAACTCAGAAACAGACCCACATCAATGTGCCCAACTGATTTTTGACAAAAGTGTAAAAGCAATTCAATGGAGGAAAGATAGCCTTTTCAACAAATGGTGCTGGAGCAATCAGACATCCATAGGCAAAAAAAAAAAAAAAAAAAGAAACAGACCTTAAAATCTCACACCGTACACAAAAATTAACTCAAATGGATCGCGGACTAAAATGTAAATGTAAAGCCACACAAATTTTATTTTAAACTGTAGGAGAAAATCTTCAAGATCTAGGGCTATCCAAAGAGTTCTTAGACAGCAAAAGCATGATGCATAAAAGGAAGAATGGATAAATTAGACTTCATCAAAATTAAAGAATTTCACTCTGGTAATGAAACTAAGAAGAGCACGAAAAAGACATGTTAGAGAGAGAAAATGTTTGCAAGCACATATCTGACAAAGGACTAGTATCTGGAATACACTAAGAATCCTCTAAACTCAGTGGGAAAAAAATAAACAACCCAATTAGACAACAGGCAAAAGACGTGGAGAGGCATTTGACTGAAGAAGACATATGGATGGCAAATAGGCACACGAAAAGATATTCAGCATTATTAGTCATTAGGGGAATGCTAATTAAAACCACAGTCAGAATCACTACACATCTGTCAGAATTGCTGAAATTAAAAAATAGTGACAACACCAAATGCTAATAAGGATATATAGAAACTGGATCATTCATACATTGTTGATGGGAATGTAAATGGTACAGACATTCTAGAAAACAATTTGGCAGTTCCTTAAAAGCTAAACGTGTTGAGGCTGGCCTGGTGGTGTAGTGGTTAAGTTCATGTGCTCTGCTTTGGCTACTCAGGGTTAGCAGGTTCCGATCCCAGTGACAGACCTACACGCCACTCATCGAGCCATCCTTTGGCGGCATCCCACATATAAAATAGAGGAAGATTGGCACAGCTCTTAGCTCAGGGACAATCTTCCTCAAGCAAAAAGAGGAAGGTTGGCAACAGATGTTAGCTCAGGGCCAATCTTCCTCATAAAAGAAAAAAAGCTAAACATGTAACTACCTTATGACCCAGCCATTGCACTTCTATGCATTTATCATAGAGAAATGAATGCTTATGTTCACAAGAAAGCCTGTACGTGATTGTGTATAGCAGCTCTATTTGTAATGGCCCCAAACTGGAAACAACCCAGACGTCTTTCAACAGGTGAACAAGTAAACAAACGGTGGTCCCCCAGGCAGTGGAATACTCCTCAGCAATAAAGAGAGCCAAACAGTTGACAAACAAAACCTTGATGAATCTTCAGAGAATTATGCTAAGTGAAAAAGACAATCTCAAAGGTTTGCATTTATATGGCATTCATGAAATGACAAGACTGTAGAAATGAAGAACAGATTAGTAGTCGCCACGGGTTAAGGAGGTGGTTGGATGGGAGGGAAGGGGGTATGGCTATAAAGTAGCAGCCTGAGGGATCCTTGTGTTCATAGAAATGGTCTGTAGTTCAACTGTTTCGATGTCAGTATCCTAGTAGTGATACTATAGTTTTGCAAGGTGTTATCACTGGGGCAAAGTGATAAGGGATACAGAGGATCTCTCTGTATTATTTCTTACAACTGCATGTGAATCTATAATATTGTCAAAATAAAAAGGATAAAATTGAATCACAATAATACACCATGTCTGATGTGACTGATATCGGATAGTAAAAGGTAGAAGTGGTTTGCTTAGCAAAATTTGTATTTATGAAATCTTCACTTACAACTAAGCATTGAGTAATTTTTGGTGAGCCAGATTATGGTGAAACAAAACTCTCATAAAGAGCTTTAGAAATCACAATTCAACTTTCTCAATATAGACTGGCAAAACTGATCCCAGCCAAAATGTTCCTATATTGACTCTCTTTACCAAAGAAAGGTTCATAGCAGCTAATAGCTGTTCTCTTCCATGACCTCAGAAGTGTCATGCCACACCCTCAAATTTAAAACAAAATGAAATAATTGAATAAACCTGAACATTATATAACTACTTACGCAACATCACTCAGTAGCCAATTATTTCAAGTAGCTCTAGAATGTAGAACTTTGCTCATACTTAGTAGAATAATGCATTCTAATAATGAAAATACGTTTGAACTGCACTGAATATTTGTGCTACTAGAAATATTGATATTGTTATTTTAAAACTTTTGTATTCTTAGATAAAAAAATATATTACATTAATAATTTATTTAGGGGCCGGCCTGGTGGCACAGCAGTTAAGTTTGCACGTTCCACTTCGGCGGCCTGGGATTCACTAGTTTGGATCCCGGGTGCGGATATGGCACAGCTTGGCAAAAGCCATGCTGTGGCAGGTGTCCCATGTATAAAGTAGAGGAAGATGGGCATGAATTTTAGCTCAGGGCCAGTCTTCCTTAGCAAAAAGAGGAGGATTGGCAGTAGTTAGCTTAGGGCTAATCTTCCTCAAAAACCTAAAAATAAAAATAAAAAAGTAATTTACTTATATAATATAATAAGAGTGATTATATTAATGTTAGCATATGCAAGTCTTTGGCATAAGAAAGAAGGAAGTATAATGATAGGTAGAAAGAAGTTAAGTCAAAATACTGAAATGCTAGTAATTAATTATATATTTCCACATGAACCCAAGTTTTTTAGAGAATACTATATGTCTTTATCAGCTGTGCTAGGGACTGAATATTTTTGGCCTCCCAAAATTCATATGTTGAAGCCTAAATCTCCAATGTGATGGCATTTGGAGATGGGGACTTTGGGAGGTAATTAGCTCGCGGGGATGGGGCCTTCATAAATGGGATTAGTTCCCCTATAAGAGACACAAGAAAGATGATCTCTCTTTCTCTCTCAGTAAGAAGGCAGCTGTCAACAAACCAGGCAGTTGGCTCTCATCAGACATCCTATTTGTAAATGCCTTGATCTGTATTTGCCCAGCCTCCAGAACTCTAAGAAATAAATGTTTGTTGTTTAAGCCACCTAATCTACTGTACTTTTGCTATAGCAGCCTAAACTAAGACAAGCTGTACCACTGCAGTAGTCTAGAAGCAGTGTTATCTCTGGTGCTCAAACATGCTAGGCACCCATAGTGCTTTCACTTTGATCTCTAATACTGTTTCCACTAAAAGGAACCAGGGCTCCCAAGAGAAGCGACGGATACCCTGTCTGAAGGAGAGGTGGTACAAAGTGAGTTTGAAATAACTTTTTGTTCTAGAAAGCAAAGAACCTTTCAGAAATTAATGTCAAAATGATATTTCAAAAGGTCTTAGAAATAAGCTCCCACTGGCCAAAGATGTAACAGTTTGGGTACCATATTAGAGAGAGTAAAACACAATGGATCCATTTTAGAATCTGAGTCCATATGACACTGAAAAGTAAAAAAAAGTGCAAATTACCTAAAAATCTTTTTTTTTAATGTTTAACTTATGCCTAAACAAGTCTTTAGATTTGACTTCCAACAGTGGAACTATTGGACACCACAAATAAAGCAATTGTGCAAATCCAAAAGTTAAGATATTCTACAAGATAAATGACATGAAACTTCAACAGCCAGAGTGACACCACAAAGAATGCTATTAAACAGGAAAGACACTTAAGACACATAAAAACCAGATGCAAAATGTGATCCTTGAGCTAGTCCTGATGGCCTAGTGGTTAAAGTTCGGCGCACTCCACTTTGGCAGCACAGGTTCTGTTCCTGGGTGTGGAACCACACCACTCATCTGTCAATAGCCATGCTGTGGCAGTGGCTCACATAGAAGAACCAGAAGAACTTACAACTATACACACCTATGTAGTGGGGCTTTGGAGGAGGTGGGAGACAAAAGGAGGAAGATTGGCAACAGATGTTACCTTGGGACAAATCTCTGCAAAAGAAAATGTGATCCTGGATTGAGTTTGACAAATCACCTTCGAGGGAATTTTGGGAAGAACAATTGGGGAAAATATGAATATGGAATGGATATCAGATGTTATTAAGAATATATTGTTAATTTTATTAAATGCAATGCTATAATTTTGTCCATGTAAGATGACAATCCTATTTTTTAGAAAAGCACACAGAAATGTCTAGGGGTAGAAGTTTATATCATTTGTAATTTGCCTTAAAAAACTTTAGCTCCGAGAGTGTGATTTGTACGTGTCTATCAGTTGGTTTTAATCTATACCATAGGAGTGTCCAGTTGCCTTAATGGGGCATATACTTCCCAGGGGTGGACAGCCAACATTTAATGAAAAGGTCACACACCAGAAGTAGCTACTATAAATGTTTTACCTATTTTTCAAATCTCCAATGAACAACATAGATTTTGTCGATTAGTATGATAGATGTTAGAAACTAATTTTTGTTTGTAAAATTAGTAGTGTTAAGGAAATGTTGGCTTGGCTAAAATTATTGTAGAGAAACTCTCTGCCCTTATATGAACATGATATGAATAGCAAGTTCAAGAATCTGAACCCTTAGCAATGGTGCCTTATGCTTGCCTCCAAAATGATACCGCTCTGGAAAGACGGTAATTGTTCTACTTTAATGCTCCATTAACCCACTCTTGAAGGACCCTTCTCTGAAATTCACAGATTTGACACATTGTGATCTTATATTGATACAGAATTACCTTTCAAGCCAATTTTCGTTTCTTAACCATAGGTATAGTCATATTTCTCGAAATGAATTTTGACACTTTAAAACCTTTTTGTCCTCTGTTATGCTCAAGTTTGTTTCAAACAACAGAGATTTTCATCATATGAGGCATGGTATCTTATGGGAAGTAAAGAGCAGAGTGGTTTGTTAATTATTTTGTAATCACTTCTTTTCTTTAGACTTATGTTCCTTTGTTCTTTAAATCTCAGGTGACTTGAATTCATATGCTTAAAAATCATTTTATGAAATGTAACATTTTTTCCAAAGAAAACGCTTTCATTAAGTTCTTTTCATTTCTCACTAATCAAAAACAAGTATAATATACACTTACATGAAATCACTGTTTCTACTTGACTGCTTTCTTTATATACACTTTTTATGAAATGAAAAATTAGCTTGATAATAGCTTGATAGTTATTAATGATAATATAATTATAACAGAGTTATCATGACAATTGTTTTTTCCCATGCCGAGGTGGGAAGATGATTCACTTAGGCATATAATTGCTCCCTCTTAATTGGAGTCATTTGTGTATGGAAATTTAGAAATTAATGGGAATGCCAAGTTGACAAGATCCAATCCAGGGAACTAGTTCCTGTCACACCTTTAAGAGGCTTTGTATATACAGGGGTTATAAACCGTTGAGGCCTGACAAAAAACTGCTAGCACTCTCTAGAGCGAACATGTGCACATACACTCAAAACTTTGCTCCAAAATCAAGAGACTCACAGACCATCTTAAATTCATCCAAACAATTGAGGCTCAGGATCCCTAGAGCAGAGGAGTATGGAAATACAAACTTTAAAGATACAATGCAATTATCCTTCATACTCAGAACCGTGTCAATGCCAGTAACAATCCCCAAGGAACATAAACACATACACTTCCTTTTTCTTTCCTCTTGTTGATGGGTTTAATGGAGATTAATAAGAACTAACAGATATAAAGACCTTATAAGACCATCTACTCCCACCTCTTTATTTCATAAGTGAGGAAAACGAGACTTAGGGGGTAAGGAATTTCCCCAAGATGATGCCATTAGTTAATAGCAGAGCCAGATCTCAAGATTCAGAAACTGGCATCATTGGCCATGCTTCTTCCCCAGGAAAAGGAAGACCAGATTCTCAGCAGCCTGAATCCTGTGGTACCTCCTCCTCAACGCTAGTGCTTGTGTGTTTGCAATCACAAAGTTGTAAGAGTTAGAAACATTTGAGGTATGTATTTACTATTTCATATACTTCTTGGAAATGTCCCACTGGAGAGTTGCGTATTTGGGGGTTAAGATTAGCAGCATCAAAATCCAGCTGTCCAATGTAGAAACTAGCACCGGAATGAAGTGGCTGGACCCTCTGGCAATACAGAGAGGTTGTCTGCTTGCTGGGTGGATCTAACATGCTGGTTCTAGGAGGCTGCACTAGTTGGCATTCATAACCTCCATGAATTTACTATGATTCGGGCATGGAGCTTGAGACTTGCAGGCTTGTAAGCTGAATCTGTCAGCATTCTTAATGTAATACTGTCTCTCAGGGGCTGCCACACATTAACCGAGTTCTCCGAGACTAAAGCGTAGAACCAGAAAGCCAATTTGTTAAATTACAATGAGAAATACACTGCCACAGGATCTGCCCCAAGGGCAGATCTACAAAGGAAGCCAAATCCTAATCAGAATGTTGTTTCTGAACTTCAGGTCCAAATAGAGGGAGTTAGATGAACTCAAGGCAGCAGCCTTCGGTTCAAAATATCGATCTCACAGTAGGGATGGCGTTGCCTATGGAAACTAGAATATCTAAATTTTATTCTTTCTAGGCACTTTGTAATTTAAGCCTTAGGGCTTTGTTCTCTACTGTAGGAAAATTCCAAGTAAGCTGGGGTCCTTCCCTTTGACTCTGCACTTAAAATTCAGCACAAAGGAGGATGTATAATCTGCCAACGGCAAGTTCTGCCTGTGTATAACTTCATCTGTGGAGGGAAGGAATCTCTCGAAGCCAGCTCCTGGAGTGTTCATTCCTCAGATTCAAGACAACCTTGTTCTCACTTCCGCTCAGCACAGGGGTGAGGGGTGGAAGACCAGAACTGACTAATTGGAAGCAAGACTCAATTTGATACTAAGTGCCAAGAAGGTTGGGACATTTAAAGTTAATTTACAATTTTTCTTTCTGAAAATGTCTCCATGCCTAGACTTTTACGTCTACTTTTTTATATCTACTTCGCCATAAACTTACAGGACTATAGAGACTTTGGGCTACATGAGTGATTGTTGAGTCAATCACTTCACCTTTCTGATGATGAGAAGGAGACCTACTGATATTCAGTGACATGTCCAAAGACACAGCCAGTCAAGAGTAAAGCAGGACTGAAATCAGGGATCAGTTCTGCCCTTAGATGCAGGAAGGCACCTCAGGGGATCCCTGTTCTTTAGAGTGCCTTCTTCAAAATGTTCTAAGTCCCCTCTAGTGCCTGGGACTGAGGGTGTCCTGAGTCTGGACTGGGAACCACAGGGGTCCCGTCACCCTGTCTCATCTCTGAGGCTCTCTCTATCCCTCTACCCTACACAGAGGGTAAAGCAGATGTTCTGTGGAGCTCTGGGACTTGAGCCTGTGGGGTTGTTCCAGGTCCATGTGGTTGGGATACAGTTCCTGGAGGAAGTCTGACAAGCAGATTGCTCTTACTGTCCAGCATGGTTCTTTTGCAGGATTATTCAAAAATAGCTATCAGAATGGTCCTGGCATGATGATTTGGATAACACTCATAGTAGACACAGGATAAGTTCAGAGTTCTGGTCCATAAATAGCCCACTGCTGACCCTTTGGATTGAGCCATGTGTGTGGACCCATATTTTGACTGTTGCTTGTTCATGTTCCAACCACGGTGCTACCCCTTTCTATAGTACCTGAGCGTTGCAGAGGTCGCAACAGGCATTCTTTACACTGTGCACCTGCTGCACCGACAGGATGCAATCACCTCATCCCCTCCACAGGTTCCAACCACGGGTCAGCCAGTCATTGGGGGTGACTGCTTCTATCTTGAGGGCTTTCAAAACCCTTGCTCTGCAAAGCCTATAGACTTTTCCAATTGATGTCCTTTTTTGCCACTAATCAATATGGTGACGGCATGCTCAGATCAGCATTTCTTGTGCAAATGAAATTGCTCTTCTCACTCTGGAGAAGAGCACGGGAGGTGGAGGAGCCCACAGGATCCTACCCTGTCTTCCTCACTGTTAGTGTGTGGAAGGCAACAGTATGACCAACACTTAAATAGATCACATTCTAAACATTTATTGATTACACTCTAAATAGTTCAAGAGAAGACAGAGTTGGAAGATGTGTTCTGTTTGCACAATAAAATTCCAAGTGGAAAAATTTATCATGAACAGAAACAAATTACTGATCACTTTTTCTTGAGGTGGGAACATAAGAAATTAGTCAGGAATGGAGAATTTGATAATAAAGAACATGAGATGTTTCCTGGACCTGAACTGGAAAACACAGGACCTGGACACATAAAGACTATTTATGTGCACTGATTGGACAATAAAGAAGTATCTAAGTACCTCTTCTCTACAAATTTTTCTAAATCTTTTCTGATAAATCACTATATATTACAAGTACCAATGAATTTTATAATATGTTTTATATCAAATGTCTTGTATAAACAAAGGTTCCACAAGAAGTATTTCCCCAGGGCCTCACACAACCTGAGGACAGCTCTGCCTGCGATTCCTCTATTTTAGCCAAAGGCTGTCAATTTTATGAAATATTACCTTTGATCTTACATCTTACAGTCTTCTGTTACGGATTGACTCTAATTTGTCATGAATAACACCTAGGTGGTTATAAGGCAGACTCCAAACAAGACAGCAAAATCTTTGTCCACGGGAACCGTCTTTTATTTCATTTCTGTAAGTCCTAAGCACCAATGATTTTCACAGAATCAAAATTTAATGGAGACTTCTGCTCCCAGGAAGAGGGAGTAGACATTTCTTCCCTACTCTTCTCAGTTACTACAAGCAGAAACCTTGGACATATATACAAAACAAACGTAAAAACACTCTGAAAGGTGGAGAGAAGAAGGTAGACCAGCTAGGGACCTGAGGATCTTAGGAGCAACGTGGTAGTGAGTTCTCTGAGGTTTTCTTTTTGCCTTATATAACCCAGATATGGAGCCAGAGAAGCTGGAAACCCAGAAATGCAGATCAAAAATCCCTAACAAAAGGCTGCTCTCTCTAGTCCAGAGGGATGGGGCAGCTTAGCTACAAAGAAGTATTTTAAATAATTGCCTACTCTAGCTAAACACCACAGAATAAACGGTGGCTCCATCACCACTCACACCAGCAAAAGCCCAGACACCCACTTTTGCCAGGCTATAACAAGACACCCCAACATCACCACCAGGGTAGTATCAGAGAAGGCCAAGAGAGAGCCAGGACTTCCACACATACCCTTTCAGCAGTAACAAGACACCCCCTTCCTGCTGGGGAGGTGTCAGGAGGCCTAGTGGAGTCAGGGCTTTCAAATTGGTCATGGTAATGAAACCACCCCCTACTGTGCTGTCAGTGAAGACACATGGGGATCTGGAACTCCCAATCCCATTCAGCAGTAAGGATGTACTTCTACTTCCACCTGACAGTAACAAAATAACACCCCATAGTCCCCTGCCAGAATAGTATCAAAAACACCCAGCTAAAACAGAAGGTTTAATTAAGATCCAGCCTGTCATAACACGATAGCCCAACAGTCCAGGTTTTAAGAAAAAATCAATGATTATACCAAGAATAAGGAAAATTTCAGACTGAATGAAAAAGGCAATCAATAGATGCCAACACCAAAATGACACAGGTACTTGAATTATCTGACAAAGATTTTATAGTAGCCATTATAAAAATGCTTCAATGAGCAATTACAAACACATTTGAAACAAATGAAAAAATGGGAAGCTTCAGCAGGGATATAGAAAATCTCAGTAAAGAAAAATAAGATAGTTATAAGTCAACTGTACTTCAGTAAAGCAGGGGATTGGGGAGACAGAGAAGATATGAATAAGAATCAAATGGAAATTTTAGAACTCAAAAATAAAACAACTGAAATGGAAAGTTCAGTGGAAGGGCTCAACAGCAGCTGTGCGCTGGAGAGTACAGAGGAAAGTCAACAAACCAGACATTAGAACCATAGAAATTACCCAATCAGAACAACAGAGAAAAATAGGCTAAAAAAATGAATAGAGCCTCAGGCACCTATGGGACTATAAGAGAAGATCTAATATTTGTAGCACTAGAGATCCAGAAAGAGAGGAGAAAGAAGGGAAACTGAGAAAGCAATCAAAGAAATAATTGCTGAAAACTTCTAAAATTTGGCAACAGATACAAATATATGGATTCAAGAAGCTGAGAAAATCCTGAACAGGATAAACTCAAAGTAGTCAGTTCCCAGAACACATCAGAATTAAAATTCTGAAAACTAAAGGCAAAGAAAAGAATCTTAAAAACCAAAGGAAAACAATACTTTATCTATAGGGGAAAAACAATTTGAATGTTAGCAGATTTCTTATCAGAGACCATGAAGGCCATAGGAAGTGGCACAATATTATTCAAGTGCTGAAAGAAAAGAACAGTCAATCCAGAATCCCATAACTGGCTAAATATCCTATAACAATGAAAGAGAAATCAAGGCATTCTCAAATGAAGGCAAAATATTAGAATGTGTCATAAGCTTCAACAAAAAAAGAACAGTAAGAGGAAGTTCTATAAACAGAAAGGAAACAATAAAATAAGGAAACTTGGAACATCAGGAAGAAAGCAAAAATGCAGTAGCAAAATATAGGTAACTACAAAAGGCTTTTTTTTTTTCCTGAGTTTTTAAAATTATGTTTGACAGTCAAAGCGAAAATGTAACGCTGTCTGATGTGGCTATCAGCAGGTGAGTCTTCTACAGGTTTTGTTAGATTTGTACCTAAATGTTTCTTTTCTTTTCTTTTGAGCAAATGTAAATAGTATTGTATTTTTAATTTCAGTGTCTATATTTTCATTACTAGTATATAGAAATACTATTAATATTTGCATATTAATCTGTATCATATGACATTGTTGAACTCATTTACTAGTTCTAGGAGATTTTTTATAAATTCCTTGGAATTTTCTATCTAGACATCATGTCATCTGTAAAGAGGGACAGTTTTACTTCTTCCTTTCTAATCTATATGCCTTTTATTTCCTTCTCTTGCCTTATTGCGATGTATAGGGTTGACAGAGGATACAAATTACCAGTATCAGAAATAAAAGAGAGGTCATCACTACTGATCTAACAAAAAAGGCATTAAAAGGATAACAAAGGAATACTGTGAACAACTCTATGCCCACAAACTTGATAACTCAGATGAAATGGGCTAATTCCTTAAAAGATACAGACTATCAAAACTTACAAAGGAGAAAGAGATAATCTGAACAGGCCTATATCTAACAAAGAAATTGAATCAATAATTGATCACTTTTCAAAAAATAAAACACCAGACTCTTTGATTTCACTGGTAAATTATACAAAACATTTAAAGAATATGTGATATAAATTCTCCATAATCTCTTCCAGAAAATAGAAATAGAAGGAACACTTCTTAACTCATTTTATGAAGCCAGTATTACCCTAATACTAAAACTGGTTAAACATATTACAGGAAAGGAAAACTACAGACAAATATCTCTCATGAACAAAGATGTGAAATCCTCATCAAAATTGTAGCTAATGAAATCCAACAATTTAAAAAAAAAAAGAATTATACAGCACAACCAAGTTGTATTTATTCAAAATATGCAAGGCTGGTTCAAAATTCAAAAATCAATTCATGTAATCCACCAAATCAAGAGGGTAAAGAAGTGAGAGTGGCTTCAGCATCATGGTGAAGTAAGCCCTTGCCTTAGTCTCTCCCTCCTAAGATACAATGAAAAAAGACATTCATAAGCCAAAAGAGGACATCCACACAACACCATAGACACCTGAGAGATCCACACAGCCATATGTCTGAAGATGGGAGTGCTGGACCCCCGCAGAGGCAGTGGGAGGAGGTAAGTGGATTGCCTCTCCCTTCCCACTTGCAGCAATCTAGGGCATGGGACCTCAAGAGGTGGCCAGCACATGACTGAGAGGAGATGGAGGAAAAGGCAGCCCTCCATGGGAAGGCTTTCACTCTCAAAGTTGCCTCTCAGTCCATGGGGATGCTTCACACCAAGGTGGCTAAACAACCGTGGGGGTGCCCTCACCAAGCCGAACAGCCCAAGTGGGCAGCCAGTGAGTGCAGAGAGGAAGTACTGGTGGGAAAGAAGGTGCCCCTTTCACCCCATCCCACCTGGTGCATTAGCTCAGCTGGTTAGCCAGGGCAGGGGATCCCTGCCAGAGCGCCTGTGCCTATGTGTGTAAAGCAGTGGCAACCAGATGCACAAAGTCTTATCAGCACAGCTTCCAACAGACGGTGCAACTGCCAGGGGTTGTGGCGGACTCAGAAAACACAGCTACTGCCCTCCCCACAGTGGTGGCAAGTGGAATCTGTGCCCAGATACTACCACTATGTGATGACAAAAGTCCACCCCATCAAACAGCATGAAGAAATGTATTAACACTCCAGACCAGAAGGAAAAGGACAAGTACCCATAAATTAATCCTGAAGTCACAGAAATTTATAATCTAACTGACAGAGAATTCCAAATCCTTATCATGAAGAAACTGAACTAGTTATAAGAATATTCATAAAGACAGTTTAATAATCTCAAGAATAAAATTAATAAACAGAGGGAATTCTTCACAAAGGAGATCAAAATTATACAAAAAAATCAGAAATGTTGGAGATAAATAACACAATGAATGAGATTTTAAAAAATCTAGAATCCTTAAAGAAACAGAGCTGATATTATGGAGGACAGAATTAGTAATTTAGCACACAGAAATAGAGACCTGCTTCAGGTGGAGGAGGAAAGAGGACTAAGACTAAAAAGAAATGAAGAAATTCTCCAAGAAATATCCGACTCAATTAAGAAATTCAACATAAGGATTATAGGTGTTCCACAGGGAGAAGAGAGGGAGAAAGGAGCAGAGAGCTTGTTCAAAGAAATAATGGTTGAGAACTTCCAAAACCTGGAGACGAAGCTGGAATTACATGTAAATGAAGCTAATAGAACTCCTCATTACATCAATATAAAAAGACCTTCTCCAAGGCACATATTACTAGTAAAACTGGTGAAAGTCAATGATGAAGGTAAAATATTAAAGGCAGCAAGGAAGAAGAAAATAACCTACACAGGAACCCTTATCAGGCATTCAGTGGATTTCTCAGCAGAAACCTTACAGGCTAGGAGAGATTGGAATGATATTTTCAAAATACTGAAAGACAAAAACTTCCAGCCAAGAATACTCTATCCAGCAAAACTATCCTTCAGATGTGATGGAGAAATAAAAACTTTCCCAGATAAATGAAAGTTGAGGGAGTTCATCACCACAAGAAACCCCCTACAAGAAATGATCAAGGGGGCCCTCATACTTGGGGAAAAAAAGAAAGGGTTTACAAAGCCTTGAGCAAAGAGATAAATGACAGATACAATCAGAAAATTGCAGTTTTATTTACAATAGCCAAAAACTGAAATAATCTAGATGCCCTTCAATGGTTGAATGGTTAAACAAATGCTTGTAGATGGAATTCTACTTGGCAATAAAAAGGATTGAACTATTGATACATGCAACAAAAGACTCCAAAAAGCAAAAGCAATACTGAGACAAAAGAACAAAGCTGGAGGCATCACAATCCCTGACTTCAAAATATACTACAAAGCTACAGTAATCAAAACAGCATTGTACCAATACAAAAACAGACACACAGACCAATGAAACGTCATTGAAAGTCCAGAAACAAAACCACTCATCTACAGACAGCTCGTCTTCAACAGAGGAGCCAAGAACATACAATAGAGAAAGGCAAGTCGCTTCATAAATGATTTTGGGATAACCAGACAGCCACATGCAAAAGAATGAAAGTAGACTATTATCTTACACCATACACAAAAATTAACTCAAAATGGATTAAAGACTTAAAAGTAAGATGTGAAACCATAAAACTCCTAGAAGAAAATATAGGCAGCACACTCTTTGACATCAGTCCTAGAAGCATCTTTTTGAACACCATGTCTACTCAGGCAAGGGAAACAAAAGAAAAAATAAACAAATGGGACTACCTCAGAGTAAAAAGCTCTGCTTGGCAAAGAAAACCAGGAACAAAATGAAAAGACAACTCACCAAACTGGGAGAAAATATTTGCTAATCGTATATCCAACAAGCAGTTAATCTCCAAAATATACAAAGAACTCATACAACTTAACAACAAAAAATAACCCAATTAAAAAATGGGCAGAGGATCTCAACAGACATTTTTCCAAAGAAGATATACAGATGGCCATCAGGCACATGAAAAGATACTCAATGTTACTAATAATTAAGGAAATGTAAATCAAAATTGCAATGAGATATCACCTTATACCTGCTAGAATGGCTATAATTGCCAAGACAAAAAATAACAAATATTGGAGAGGTTGTGGAGAAAACAGAACCTTCATACACTGCTGCTGGGAATGCAAACTGGTGCAGTCACCATGGAAAACAGTATGGAGATTTCTCACAAAATTAAAAATAGAAATACCTTATGACCCAGCTATCCCAGTACTGGGTATTTATCCAAAGAACTTGAAATCAACAATTCAGAGATTTATGCACCCCTGTGTTCATTGCAGCATTTTTCACAATAGCTAACGTGTGGAAGCAACATAAGTGTCAATCAACTGATGAATGGATAAAGAAGATGTGGTATATATACACAATGGAATACTACTCAGTCATAAAAAGAAAACATCGTCCCATTTGCAACAACATGGATAGGCCTTGATGGTATTATGTTAAGCGAAATAAGCCAGACAGAGAAAGACAAACACGATGTGATTTCACTCATATTTTGAAGATAAACCCTCGGACAAAGAGAACAGATTAGTGGTTACCAGAGGGGAAGGGGGTTAGGAAATGGGCATAAGGTGTAAAGGGTCACATATATATGGTGACTGACAAATAATAATGTACAACTGAAATTTCACAATTTTATAAACTGTTATGACCTCAATAAAATAATTTTTAAAAAGGGGGCTAAAGAAGCAAAATTGTATGATCATATCAGTTGATGCAGAAAAGCATATGGTAAAATCCAACCCATTAATGCTTTCACAAAAAACCTTTTAGAAAAATAACCAAAACAAAAAGTGACAAATGTCACTCATACACTGTTGGTGGGAATCCAAACTGGTGCAGCCACTATGGAAAACAGTATGGAGATTTATCAAAAAATTAAAAATAGAAATTCCATATGACCCAGCCATCCCACTACTGGGTATCTATCCAAAGAACTTGAAATCAGCAATTCCAAAAGTCCCATGCACCCCTATGTTCATCACAACATTATTCACAATAGCCAAGACGTGGACGCAACCTAAGTGCCCATCGACTGATGACTGGTTAAAGAAGATATGATATATATATATATATATATATATATATATATATATATATATATATATAATGGAATACTACTCAGCCACAGAAAAGGATAAAATCGTCCCATTCACAACAACATGGATGGACCTTGAGGGTATTATGTTAAGTGAAATAAGCCAGATAGAGAAAGACGAACTCTGTATGACTCCACTCATAGGTGAAAGTTAAACATATAGACAAAGAGGACTGATTGGTGGTTACCAGGGGAAAGGGGAGTTGAGGGGGGGGGCACAAAGGGTTAAGTGGTGCACCTACAACATGACTGACAATAATGTACAACTGAAATTCCACAGGTTGTAAACTATCATAATCTTAATAAAAAGTTTAAAAAAGAAAAAAGCCTTTTAGACAACTAGCAATGGGGAGAATGGAATTCCTCAGCTTGATAAAGAGCATCCACAAAACTCTACAGCTGTCATACTCAATGGTGAGAAACTGGACTCTTCCTCCCTGAGGTCATTAACAAGGCAAGAATAGTCCCTCTCAACATTTCTATTCTACATCATACTGAAAGTCCTAACCTAGCATAATAAGACAAGAATAAGTAAATAAAATATATATATAGTGAGAAGGAAGAAACAAAATTGTTTTCTTGCACATGACATGTTTGTCTATATAGAAAATGACATAGACCCTCCCGCCAACAAATGAAACAAAACTCCTGAATCTAATAAGCAACTATTGCAAAGTCACAGGATACAAGGTTAAGACACAAAACTCAATTAATTGCCAGTACATCATTTTAAAAAAGCAGAATTTGAAATGAACAAACTTGCAAAACTCAAAAAGTGGGAGAAAAGGAAACAATTCAATTAGATAGGGACAAAAGATATGAAAAGACATGTCATTGAAGAAGACACAAAGATAACAAGCCCATGAAAAGGTGTTGAAGATCATTAGCTACCAAGGAATTGCAAATTAAAACCACGATGAAATACTACTACTCACCTTGGCTAAAATAAGAAAGAGTGACATCAGTGCTAGTGAGGATATAGAGAAATTGGATCATTCATACATTTCTGGTGGAAACGTAAAATCGTACAGCTTCTCTGGAAAATGATTTGGCAATTTCTTTAAAAACTAAACATGTAACTATTGTATGACCCAGCAATTGCACTCCTGGGCATTTATCCCAGAGAAATGAAGACTGAACTTTCATACAAAAACCTGTATACAAATTTTTATTTTTGTATACAAATTTTTATTGCAGTTTTATTTACAATAGCCAAAAACTGAAATAATCTAGATGCTCTTCAATGGTTGAATGGTTAAACAAATGGTTGTGGATAGAATTCTACTCGGCAGTAAGAAGGGATGAACTATTGATACACGCAACCACTCAGCTGAACCTCTAGAGAATTATGCTGAGTGAAAAAAGTCAGTTCCAAAGGTCACAGATTTTATGATTTCATTCATATAACATTCCTGAAATGATAATACTATAGAAATGGAGAACAGATTAGTGGTTGCTAGGGGTAAAGTGCGGGTGGGAGTAGAAGGGAAGTGGATGAGGCTGTGAAAGAGCGACACGAGGCATCTTGGTGGTGATGTAAAGGTCCTGCATCTTGACAGTATCCGTGTCAATATCCTGGTTGGGATACTGTACTATGGTTTTTCAAGATGCTACTATTGAGGGAAACTTGATAAACGTACACAGGATCTGTTATTTCTTACAACCGCATAGGAATCTACAATTATCTCAAAATGAAAAGTTCAATTCTAAAAATTCAGTGAAAGTTTATTCACTCAGTTGAACCAAATCTAAAAAACAAAACCCCATTTAGTCATTTTCCAAAGGTCACAACACACACACATGCACACATTATGAAATGAACATTACACTGCACTTCCAATCAATTCGTATCACCTGAGGAAAATCATTATATCTCATATGAACATATCTGTCTACAACTCTAACTTTGTACACCCAGAGCCTAGAAGGTATGAAGAAATTAGGCAATGGCTAAAGATAAATTGAATAGACCCTATCTCCTCTTTCTTTCCTGTCCCTGATTTTTACCTTTATACCTTTGGAAACTTTGAGTATGTTTACTATAAGCTAAGACTTTTGATATTTTCCCGGATAGAAATATGTGTAAAAGTTAAAGAAGATGGCATACCTAAGAAGATAAATACATGTGGATTAAAAATTCATCTGGCCTAGAGAGATTGCATGGACAATAATAAATGAATAAAATTTTAATTTCAAAAAATCATCAATATTCAGGGGCCGGCCAGGTGGCACAGCGGTTAGGTGCACACATTCCACTTCAATGGCCCGGGGTTCACCAGTTAGGATCCCAGGTGCAGACAGGGCACTGCTCATCAAGCCATGCTGTGGTAGGCGTCCCACATATAAAGCAGAGGAAGTTGGGCACAGATGTTAGCTCAGGGCCAGTCTTCCTCAGCAAAAAGAGGAGGATTGGCAGCAGATGTTAGCTCAGGGCTAACCTGCTTCAAAAAAAAAAATCAACAATATTCAAAAAGTTCATCAGTCATGAAAAGTTTTAACCTAGGAATATTAAAATTAAAAATTCTCATCACTGGCCCTCTCATAAAAAAATAAAATAAAATACATGTAAAATAGAGTGCATGGTTCTCATCATACATTCAATTCTAAGCACTCTTCCTTTTATATTTTTTCTTTTAAAGTTATAAAATAAAATGCACTGATTTAACTTTGAGACAGAATATAATTTTTTTTTTTGGTAAGAAGATTAGCCCTGAGCTAACATCTACTGCCAGTCCTCCTCTTTTTGCTGAGGAAGACTGGCCCTGAGCTAACATCCGTGCCCATCTTCCTCTACTTTATATGCAGGATGCCTACCACAGCATGGCTTGCCAAGCGGTGCCACGTCCGCACTGGGATCCGAACTGGCGAACCCCGGGGCCGCTGAAGCGGAACGTGAGCACTTAACCCCTGCGCCACCAGGGGGGCCCCAGAATATAAATTTGAGACAAGAAAGCAAATTCGAAATTCTTCCAAGTAATTTCATTAATTCATTCAACGTCTAATGAGCACCTACTCTGTTACAGGCAGTTAATGTACGTCAGTGAACAGAACAGCCTGCACTCCTTCCCGACACTTCTATTCTAGCAGTCATCATCCTAGAGTAATATCCGTACTTTAAAAGAAAATATATTAAGAACCATTTTTGTATCATGGATAGTTCTGTAAGCATAGGAAGGTTGAATTACCGTTGCTTTGGAAACCATAGTTTTTTTACGTCCTTTCTATTCTTGTTCATAATAGCTCAAAACTGCAAATGTTCATCAACAGGTGAACAGATAAACAAACTGCACTATATTTATCTGATGCGCTATCATCCAGCAACAAAAAGACAATGAATTGCTGATACAGCCAACAAAAAGGATGAATCTCAAAAACGTTATGCTGAGCAAAAGATACCAGACACAAGAGTACATATCACGTAATTCAATCATATGAAACTCTAGAAAAGACAAGTCTACTCTATAGTGACAGGAAACAGATCAATGGTTGCCTGGGGCTCAGGTTGGGGGAAGTTGACAGGGAAAAGGAGTAAAAGAAATGTTATATATCTTGATTGTGGTGTTGGTAACATGGGGGTATAAATTTTTCAGAATTCATGGAAATGTACACTTAAAATGAATATATTTTATAATATGTAAATTGTTACTCAATAACATAGATATAAAAAGTCAATCAATCTAATTCCCATTATAGAATAAAAGAGACATAAACAGACTATTATTAGAATTAACAGAATAACTGAGAAAGGCATATAATCATGAAATTAGAGTCAGAGAAAGCATTTGACAAAATCAGAACCAACTCATGATTTAAAAAGTCTCTTAGCGAATAGAAATAGAAGCCTATTTAGAAAACAAACAACCAAAATCTCCTTCAATAAATGTTGAAAGTTTCCCTCTTGAGAATGAGTATGAGATAATGTCTGTTATCACCACTTCTTTTTAATATTGTACTAGAAGTTCTGGCCAATAAAATAAGACTAGAAAAGAAAAGTATAAGGATTAAAAAATAAACAAATAAAATATTATTCACACCTTACATTATTGCTTATACTGAAAATTCAAAGGAATCTATAGAGAAATGAAATGTAGTAGCATCTTTGGGTCAATATATAAAAATTAATTGTATGCCTGTATGTTTAGACCAAATATTTGGAATGAAATTTTAAAAGGTCTGTCATTTACAAGTGTTTTGCCAGTCTCAGCCTATCAATAACCAATGTCATGGCTAGACCAGCCCTTGTGGTTCTTATTAAGACTGCAAGATGCCCTTCAGCAATAACCATGAGCAAACTTTGAAAAAAAATGGTTTATTACTCTCAGGTCCTGGAAAGAACGTGGCACACCTAGGGCCACACAGAGAGGTCACAGGTAGAATGAGAGAGAGAGAGAGCATGCGCAGGCCTGGGGTTCTGCTTTTATTGGGGTGAAGGGTGGGGACCTAGGATTTTGCCAGTTCGCTCTTTATTGGTGAACTTAAAATGCAAGAGTAGGATTTAAACAGATATCTCAAGAGTCCGTTGCACCCCTATGTTCATCGCAGCATTATTTACAATAGCCAAGACGTGGAACCAGCCTACATGCCCAGAAACTGATGATTGGATAAAGAAGATGTGGTATATATACACAATGGAATACTACTCAGCCATAAAAAAAGATGAAATTGGCCCATTCACAACAATGTGGATGGACCTCGAGGGCATTATGTTAAGCGAAATAAGTCAGTCAGAGAAAGACGAACTCTATATGACTCCACTCATAGGTGGAAATTAGTATATTGAGAAGGAGATCTGATCGGTGGTTACCAGGGAAAAGGGGGGGTGGGGGGAGGGTACGGAGGGGGAAGTGGTGTACCCACAACATGACTAACAAAAATGTACAACTGAAATCTCACAAGGTTGTAATCTATCATAACATTAATAAAAAAAATAAATAAATAAATAAAAAAAAAATAAGGAGTAGGATTTAAAGCACAAGAAAAGGAAAAACAAGTGGCTCAAATGGTCAGTTATCTCAAAATCAACCAATATCTCTAAAACAAAGCAGCCTGAGGGGGGCCGGGGGGAGTAGGGAGTGTGGCTTGGCTCTGTATCTAGTTGTGTGGTTGGCAATGTGTTTACTCAAGATAGCCCGCTTTAAGTCAGGCAATTACATTGCAAAAAAAGAAAAACCAACTGTCAGGGCTTACGTTATAACAAGCATCAAAAATTAAATACCTTGGCTTAAACCTGATGAAAGATGTGCGAGATAGCTACACAGAAAATTTTAAAATGTCGCTAAACAAAATTGAAGACCTAAATAAAAGAAGCGATATATCATGTTCAGATATTGCAAGACTAACTGTTGTAAAAATACGAGTCCCCCCAATTTGATCACTAGAGATAACACAATCAAAATAAAAGTACAGAGCTGGCCCTGACAGCCTGGGGATTAAAGGTCAGCCCTCTCACCACTTTGGCAGTCAGCGTGAGGTTCCCAGGTGCAGAACCACACCACCCGTCTGTCAGTAGCCATGCTGTGGTTGTGGCTGACATAGAAGAAGTAAAAGGACTTACAACTAGAATATGCACTGGGGCTTTGGGGAGTGAAAAAAAAAAGAGGAAGATTTGGCAACAGATGTTAGTGTGGGGCTAATCTTTCCCAGCAAAAAAAATTAAAAATTAAAAAATTTTTAAAAGCCCAAGCAGTGTTTTTTTTAGGAATTTGACAAGTGAATTCTAAAATTAGAATTTTAATAGGTCAAAATTAGCTAAAGCATCCTGAAAAACATTGGAAGACTTATACTATCCAGATGCCAAGGCTTGTAATAAAATTAAAGTAATTAAAACCATGTGATATTTGTGTAAGAATAGAGGCATATTACAAAATAGGGAATCAAGTAACAAATCCATGTATGTACAGTTTACAATACAGGTGCCAGAGCATTGCAGTTGAAAAGGATGGCCTGATAAGTAGTACTGGGTGAATGAATAAGCATACAGAAAAAATGAATATCCAAGGATTCCTCACACCATACACAAAAATCAACTACAGATGGATTATAGATTTAAACGTAAAGTATAAAGCAATGAAGTTTCTAAATGTTAGTATAGGATAATAACTTTATGAATTTGAGTTGACAAAGATTTCTTAAACAGGACACAACAAGCACTAACTTCATTTTCATTTTGTTTTTTCCAGTTTTATTGAGGTGTAATTTACATACAACATTGTGTAAGTTTAACCTTAATAATCTGATTATTTGATACCCTTATATATTGAGAAACGATTACCACAATAAGGTTAATTAACACATCTATCACCTCACATAATTACAATTTTTTGTGTGTGGTGAAAACATTCAAGATTTACTCGTTTAGCAACTTTCAAGTATATACTACAGTACTGTGAAATATAGACATCATTCTATATATTAGATCTCCAGAACTTATTCATCTTGTAACTAGAAGTTCATTACTTTTGACCAATATCTCCCCATTTTCCCCACTCCCAGCCCCTGGAAACTACCATTCTATTCTCTGTTTCTATGAGTTTGGCTTTTTAAGATTTCACATACAAGTGAGATCATATAGAACTTGTCTTTTTTCCGTCTGACTTATTTCACTTAACATAATGCCCACAAGTTCCACCCATGCTCTCGCAAATGACAGAATTTCCTTCTTTTCTATAGTTAGACAATATTCCATTTTACATACATATATATATATAAACATTCTTTTAATCCATTCATCCATCAATGAACACTTAGGTTGTTTCCATGTCTTAACTGTTGTGAATAATGCTGCAATGAACAGGGGGACAGATATCTTTGAGATAGTGATTTTATTTCCTTCAGATATATACCCAGAAGTGGGATTGCTGTGATACATCATGCGGTAGCTGTATTTTTAGAGGAACTCCCATACCATTTTCCACAGTGGCTATACCAATTTACATTCCCGCCAACAGTGTACAAGCGTTCCCTTTTCTCAGCCTCCTCACCAACACTAGTTATCTCTTGCCTTTTTGATAATAGCCATTCTAACAGGCATGAGATGATACCCTATTGGGGTTTTGATTTGAGTTTCCCTGATGATTAGTGATGTTGAGCATTTTTTCATGTACCTGTTGAGCATTTGTATGTCTTCTTCAGAAAAAAAATCCTCTGCCCATTTTTTAATCAGATTAATTTGTTGTTTTGTTTTGGCCATTTTTGTCTATTGAATTGTTTGAGTTCCTTACATATTTGGGATAACAACTCTTTATCAGATATACGGCTTGTGAATATTTTCTCCTGTTTCAAAGTTTTCCTCTTCATTTTGTTGAGTGTTTCTTTTACTGTGCAGAGCTTTTTAGTTTTACGTAGTCCCACTTGTTGACTTTTACTCTTGTTGCTTGTGCTTTTGATGTCAGATCCCCAAAATTACTGCCAAAACCAGTGTTAAAGAGCTGTTTCCCTATGTTTTCTCCTAGGAGTTTTATGGTTTCAGGTCTTACATTTAAATCTTTAATCAATTTTGAGTTAATTTTTGTGAGTAGTGGAAGATAAGGGCCCAATTTCATTCTTTTGCATGTGAACATCCAGTTTTCCCAACATCCTTTATTGAAAAGGTTATATTTTCCTCCTCAAGTATTCTTGATTCCCTTGTCAAATGTTTGTTGATAATATACGCATGTATTTATTGCCAGGCTCTTGATTCTATTCCATTGGTCCATGTGTCTTTTTTATAGTGCCAATATAACACTGTTTTGGTTACTAGAGCTTTGTGGTATAGTTTGAAATCAAGAAGTATGATGCTTTCAGCTTTGTTCTTTCCCAGGATTTTGGCTATTCAGGGTCTTTTGTAGTTTCATATAAATTTTAGAATTGTTTTTTCTATATGTGAAAAATGCCGTTAGAATTTTGATAGGAATTTCCTTGAATCTATAGATGGCTTTGGGGAGAATGGAAACTTTAACAATATTAATTCTTCCAATCCATAAACATGACTATCTTTCCATTTATGTGTGTCTTCTTCAGTTTCTTTCATCAATGTCTTATAGTTTCAGTATACAGATCTTTTTCTTCCTTGGTTAAAGTTGTTCCTAAGTATTATATTGTTTTTGATGCTATTATAAATGGTATTGTTTTCCTTATTTCACTTTCAGATATTTCATTGTTAGTGTACAGAAACACAACTTTTGTATGTCGATTTGGTATCCTATAACTTTACTGAATTTATTGATTAGTTCTAAGAGATTTTTGGTGGAGTCTTTAAAGTTTTCTATATATAAGATCATGTCATCTGCCAACAGAGACAATTTTACTTCTTCCTTTCCATTTGGATGCATTTTGTTTCTTTTTCTGGCCTAATTTCTCTGGCTAGGACTTCCAGTACTATGTTGAATAGGAGTGGTGAGAGTGGGCATTGTTGTCTTGTTTTTGATTTTAGGGTAAAAGCTTTTCACCATTGACTATAGTGTTAGCAGTGGGTTCGTCGTACACGGCCTTTAGTGTGTTGAGGTATGTTTCTTCTATAACCAAATTTTTGAGAGCTTTTATCATGAAAGGTGTTGAATTTTATCAAACCTTTTTTCTGCATCTATTGAGAGAATCATATAATTTTTTCCTTCATTCTATTAATGTGGTGTATCACCTTTATTGATTTGCATATATTGAACCACCTTTGTATCCCAGGGATAAATTCCACTCAATCATGGTATATGATTCTTTTCAATATGCTTTTGAATTTGGTTTGCTAGTATTTTGTTGAGAATTTTTGCATCTATATTCATCAGGGATATTGATCTATAGTTTTCTTTTTTCACAGTGCCCCTGTCTTGCTTTGGTATCAGGATAGTTTTAGCCTCATACAATGAGTTTGGAAGTATTCCCTCCTCTTAAATATTTTGGAAGAGTTTGAAAAGGTTTGGCATTAATTCTTCTTTAAATGTTTGGTAGAATTCATCAGTGAAGCCGTCTAGTCCTGTACTTCTCTTTGCTGTGAGTTTTTAAATTACTAATTCAATCTCCTTGGTCTTTATTGATCTGTTGAAGTTTCTGTTTCTTCATAATTCAATCTTGGTAAGTTATAAGTTTCTGCTAATTTATACATTTCTTCCAGGTTATCCAATTTGTTGGTGTATAATTGTTCATAGTAGCCTCTTATGATCCTTTGTATTTCTATGATATCAGTTGTAATGTCTCCTTTTTCATTGATAATTTTATTTATTTGAGTCCTCTCTCTTTTTTCTTGGTTAGCCTAGCTAAAGTTTTGTCAATTTGGTTTATCTTTTCAAAAAACCAACTCTTAGTTTCATTGATTTTTTTCTATTGTCTTTCTAGTCTCTACTTCATTTATTTATGCTCTGATCTTTGTTATTGCCTTCCTTCTGCTAACCTTGGGCTTAGTTTATTCTTTTTATAATTCCTTAAGGTGTGAAGCTAGGTTGTATGAGATCTTTCTTTCTTCTTAATGTGGGAATTTGTTGCTATAAACTTACCTCTTGGAGCTGTTTTTTCTGTACTCCAGAAGTTTTGGTATGATGTGACTTCATTTTTGTTTGTCTCAAGATACTTTCTGATTTCACTCTTGATTTCTTCTTTGACCTACTGGCTGTCCAGGAGTGTGTTGCTTAAATTCCACATATTTGTGAATTTTCCAGTTTTCTTGCTGTTAATGATTTCTAGTTTCATACCATTGTGGTCAGAAAAGATACTTGATATGATTTGAGTCTTCTTATATTTGTTAAGTCTTGCTTTGTGGCCCTACATATGATCTATCCTGGAGAATATTCTCTATGCACTTTGAGAAGAAAGTGTATTCTGTTGCTGTTGGATGGAATGTTCTGTATATGTCTGTTAGGTCCATTTAGTCAATAGTGTTAATTCAGGTCCATTATTTCCTTAATTTTCTTCCTAAGTGATCTACCCATTGTTGAAAGTGGGGTACTGTAGTCCCCTACCATTATTATATTGCTGTCTATTTCTCCCTTCACTTCTGTTAGTATTTGCTTTAAATATTTATGTGCCCCTATGTTGGGTACACATGTATTTACTTCAAAAAGATAAATGTTTTGTGTTAGTGTAGGATGGGTGTGGCTCCTGCCAGGTCCCTGGGAGGGCTCCTGTCTGGTCACTGGATGGGCCCCTGGGTTGGCAGGACTGGCCTTGGATCATGGCTGAGAGGGGCTGGAACTGAGCCCTAGGGCTGTTGCAGGTTTCACAGCCAACACTGCAGTCTGTGGACCTGGCTCTGGAGACACAAGTGGACATGTTTTCTGACAGTTCCTTGGGTGGGCTGGACTGCTCCCTTACCATGGCTGGTGAGGCTGGAGCTGAGTATAAGGATGTTTTAGGATATCCTAAGAAACAGATGTGTCTCTCATGGGCTCCCTGTGCCAGCAGGACTACTTGCAGACTGAGGCCGGGATGCTCTAGAGTCCAGTTACAGGGCCCTTTCAGAACTACAAGGTGAGTTTGGCAAGCTCACCTGCAGAGGGTCCCCAACCATGGCCAAGCGGGGCTGGAGCCAGTTCAGGGGCCACTTCAGGGTCCACAGCCAGGATTGAGGTCTATATGCTCATTGCCTGGCACATGGGTGGGCATGACTCCTCCCAGGTCCCTTAGTGTATAGTGCTGGTGACATTACCAAAGGCAAATGGGGCTGTAGCTGAGTCCTCAGAGGTACAGAGCAGTTTCCAGGTCTGTAGCCTGGACCACATTCACCAAGTCAGCCACCTGAGCACAGGCCTGCCTTCTCAAAAGGCTCTCCTGAGTCTTGGACTGTACCAGGGTTTCACATTCAAAAGCATCAAAAGATCATTGGGGGAAGCTGAGTGAAGGGCATAAAAGAACTCACTGTACTATTTTTGCAACTTCTTGTGAGTCTAAAATTATTTGAAAACAGAATATTTACTTAAAAAATCAACAAAAACCTCATATAAGAATCAATTGGTTATTTGAAATTTACAATAAAAACATTGTATAACGTATTATTATTTGTAAATTGTGTGCTACACATTCTTTATACCAATTAAATCTTTAATAAACTTTCATAAACATATATGCACATCAAGGCCAGGAGTAGGCACAAGATTTGAGGAGGGACTCACGCTCAGGGCCACACAAGTGTCTCACACTAGTGCCTGCACTGATATGCTTATGGATCTCTCACTCCACCCTCACCTCATTGGAGGGCCAGTTGTTGGAGGATTGGCAAAAGATGTTAGCTCAGGGCCAATCTTCCTCACCAAAAAAAAAAAAAAAAAAAAGCCCCCCAAGAAACAAAAGATGTTGTGAGGAATAAAATAAAGAAAATTTTCTCTTAATCTTCACATTCATTAAAGAGAAAAACAACTTTGAAAGCAATGAGGGGTATGAGAAAGTCCAGCAGATTCTGGAACAAATTCTCCAGAGAGAAGAAGAATTAGAAACTAGAGAAATTGAATCAGGCTGGGCAAAAGATAAACGGTATATAATAGGAGAATAAGGCAAAACTATGAAGCCAGTTCAAAAAGAAAAAAGGACTTCAAGGAGAAAAGTAGAAATGCAACCCTTGGTTCGCTGGGAGAACAGAATCAAGGAGCATCTCCTGAGCTCTAAATAACTGAAAAGAAAAAAAAAGAAACCTCATTAGGAATAATGATCTTTCTCATTGAAGAAAGGTGAAATCCAGCTTCCCATCCTTTATTTGTGACTAAGAAATTTGTCTAACCTTTACCTTCCTGAAATCATTATTTATGTTATATTGATCACTGTTCTTAATCAAATCCTCTTCTATGTAAATATTCACATGCAGTGTGCTTCTTGGCACTAGCTATCTTGTGATAAGCAAAAAAACAGTTTGGGATCTCAATACTAATTATGAATGTAACTGAACTTAATCTCAGTTTCATTCAACTCCTCTCTTGCAATTAGCCTCTCTCAGCCCTGACTCTCCACACCCCAGCCAAGAGAAAAACCACCCTGTGATTGAACAAGCTTTCCTGGGTGTTCTTTTAATCATAAAAATCCAAATTTAAAGGATAGGTCATTCATTGAATTTCCTTTTTTTTGTTGTTACAAAGTAATGACAAATGCATATTTATGAAAATCATGTTTGAAAAGAATCTGGGTGCTTTTTCTTTTTCTATTTTATGCCAGGAGTAAAGGTCAGTGCTTCAGAGACTGGCATAAGTTGCAGTTTCTGCCATTTCCTCCACTCTTTGCATCATCGAGATTGAGTGTCTAAAACGTCTTTTAACAAATGGGATGTTGTTTGGTTAGTTACATTTAACTTTTCCCTGGTGGCTACTTAGGTCCTCCCAATGGTGCTGGCAAGGCCCATCCTTCTCAGAGTGACTGGAAAGGTACAACCTGTTACTCAGTGACTGCCAGCAAATAAAGAACTTCTCTTGTTTCCCATTCTGCTTCCATTGCCAAATGGATGTGTTTCTCTAAAACCTAATAGCCTTTACCAGCTGCTGGATTGTGTTCTTTCCAGTCATTACTTGGACTTCCCACTTTCCATATTGTCCTGCCATTTTCACAGTGGGGGCCCCAGAGACAATGCAAAATAATCTCAAAACTATTGCGTCTGATGCCTCGTTAAAGCAAAGCAGTCACATCTTCCCTGTTCCCAAACTGCAACATCTTGGCAAACCAGCCTCTCATCCAAAGGTTTTCTCCCCACTACATTTTGGAGCACTCTCCAATGCCTTTGTTGTCGTTACTTCCCAATTCAGGTCTTTGGACAAATGTATACCTCACTTTGTACAAATAATTAATTCCTTAATAGTGGTGTGGAAATCAGATGTTAAAAATTAAAATGCATTTTAAATCTACTAGGAATAATTGTTGCATAAAAGAATTCCATTAGAATTATTTGATGCCTCAACTCTTCTTTGTCTCAAATGACCATCCCTAGCTTATGTATGTGAAAAATGAAATGTTCATATGTCACATGTCCTTAACTATCAAATGCTCATGTGGGATATGTTCCAATTACCATCTCTCATTTCAGGGCATTAATTTGAATGCTGACCAATCAGAGTCACTGTTGATTTCCATTGTTTGGAAATCCTTTCTCCTTTTTTCTTTTTCTTTGTTTTTGAAGTGAAAGATAAATAAACCCCAGCCCTAGGATCATTTTCCTAGAAGCATCAGGGATGGGCAGCAGGGTTGATATGAGGAGAACACACTAGAAGACCAGTGTCTGTCCTGATTGGCCAGTGCCTTGCTCTATTGGTCATTGAAGTTTTTGCTATCATCCCTTTTCATAGCAATGTTTTTGTGTCCTTTCAATAAGAAATATAAGGCATTAGAGTCTTGGATCAATCATCTAATAAATTGTTTCCCAAACTGTAGTCCAAGATATGCTAGTCACTTGAAATTTTCCCTCAATGTGTATGTGTTACTGACCAATAGTTTACCCATACATTTTGGGCATACTATTTCTTCTTACTAACCACCACACACAAAGCACAATCATTATCTATATTAATATGGAGATTATTGAATCTTACTTAAAAATATAGGTTTCCCGGGGCTGGCCCCGTGGCCGAGTGGTTAAGTTCGCGCGCTCCGCTGCAGGCGGCCCAGTGTTTCGTCAGTTCGAATCCTGGGCGCGGACATGGCACTGCTCATCAAACCACGCTGAGGCAGCGTCCCACATGCCACAACTACAAGGACCCACAACGAAGAATATACAACTGTGTACTGGGGGGCTTTGGGGAGAAAAAATAAAATAAAATCTTAAAAAAAAAATATATATAGGTTTCCCTCAGAATATTAAAAGTACTCTTTAAAAACAGGTTATCTTATGAAATATTTGTGAATAGTAAACATCTTAAGATCATAAAATTATTTGTTTTTCCTGGAACTGTGTTTGTCCTTTTTTTTCATAAGGAGGTAGCATTCATAGTAAAAACCAAATGTCTATTTTTAATGCATTGCCAATTTCTTTTTAAAGGATGATTCTCCAGTCAAACAAGTGTAAGGAGTTTTGCCATCTATATTCTGCCTTTTGAAGATTAACTGGGCCCTGAAGAGTCTATGAAATTTTTTTCCTCTTCTCCTCCGCAAAGCCCCCCAGTACATAGTTGCATATTCTAGTTATGGGTGCATCTGGTTGTGGCATGTGGGACGCCACCTCATTATGGTTTGATGAGCGGCGCCATTTCCGTGCCCAGGATCCAAACTGGTGTAACTCTGGGCCACAGAAGTGGATCACTCGAACTTAACCACTCGGCCACGGGCCTGGCTTGAGTCTATGAAATTTTATAACAAATCAATGGAATTAAATTTAGCTGAGTAATTTCCAAATATATATATTTGTGGGATATTTTATCTGGGGTATGCCTAATAACAAAGCTTTGGGAAATGCAGAACAAATACTTGCTCTCCACCTTGGGGTCATTTGCTAACTCAGAAGACGGGTTGATTAAAATCCAACACATAAAATATCAAATATCCTATAAAGTACCCCAACATTTGCAATATTATTAAGTAGTAGAATTCCAACAGAGAGGGAGCCCTTTTATTTGTTAGATGTTATAGAACCATGGCATGAGATGGAAGAAATGATGCTGGCATTTTAATGTTCTAATGTGATATTCATGACCTGGGGACTCAGGAACATACAAAGTCTGCTCCATTCTACCTCTAAGTAGAATGAATGGGTCACCACAGACCTTGACTTTCTTGGTAACACACCTATGTATCAAGGGCTGCCAATATGAAATAGCAAAACTAAAAATGAGCAGAGACAAATTGTCTTTGTTTTGAGATTAAGTTTACTTTGACATGCTGAAACAAGTGCCATTTCCTTAAATTAAGATTTTCCTAACGGGACATTCAATACACATCTGACTGACAAATTTTCCTGCCTTTCTTGACCCTTGCAGAGAAATTAGGGTACAGATTCCACATATGGCAGTAAACTGGGGGCTACAGTTAATGCACGCAAGGTATTCCATAATCTGTTCCTATTAGCAGAATCTAAAGCTAAGGAAAGATCAATAAAAACAATTCTGTGTTATTCCTGGAAGGTTATTCCATAAAGCGATGATGAGTAAAAACAATGGCAAATCGTAGACAGACATACCTGTCCGCTCTGCATGGAGATGATTGTCCCAAAAGGCCCAGGTTTATGACACACCAAGAGGAAATTGGGATAAAGAGACCCCATGGCATGGTAGATCTGGACCTCTGGAATACCCGAAATATCTGGCAAAACCGTGAGCTTTCTCAAGCAGAGCACAAGTCACTAACTTTGCCTGACTACCTTTTGCTTGCTCTTACCATGTCCTGGCATTATATTTATTACATTTATTCTGTAGTTTGGAACACTGGTTAGATCGAACCTAACTGATTTAGCTACAATATTTTGTGCTAGCCTCAAAAAATATGGGCAAACACTGATATTTTATACTCTGTATTTTTTTCTAAGATAGTGTTCTCAATTCATTCTTTCAACAAATATTTGTTACGCACCCACTATGTGTCACACACTATTCTGGGACTCTTGGGTATATCCATTAATAAAACAAAGATCCCTGATCTGTTGTTCTTATATTCTGGTAGAGAAACATAGACAATATATGATAAATGTAAATGAAGGCTAAGAAAAAAAAAAAGAGCAGAACAGGACAAGGATGTTGAGAGTGTGGTGACTCTTGAAACAGCTAAGGAAATCAGCCAAGCAGACATCTGGGGAAAGGAATGTTCTGGGCAGAGGAAATAACTGAAGCACAGACCCCAGGGTAGTGGATGCCTGGCATGTTGGAGGAAAGCGAAGAGGCCAGTCTGGAGCAGAGAGACTGGACTGAGCAATAGGAAAGGAGGGCAGAGGGAGTGCTGGAGCAGGTGAGACCATGAAGGGCCTGTGGGCCATGGAGAAGACTTTGGCTCCTACTTGAGTGAGATGGGAGCCTTTGCATGGTTTTGAGCAGAGGAGTGTTCTGATATGACACATATTTTAAAAGGATCTTACTGTCTGCAGTAAAGAGAGTAAACTCTAGCGGGCTAGAGGAGACAAGCAGGAAGACCTTCTTGGAAGGCAAAACCCATAATCCAGGCAAGATATTACCACAGCTTGGATGTGGGCCATCACATGGGTGCAGGGGAAGTGAGAAGAGAGTGAGAGTGAGATAAAAAGACGACTCCAGGGGCTGGCCCTGTGGCATAGTGGTTAAATCTAGCATGCTCTGCTGTGGCAACCCGGGCTCATGGGTTTGGATCTCAAGTGTGGACCTACACCACTCATCAGCCATGCTATGGAAGTGACTCACATACAAGATGGAAGAAGACTGGCACAGATGTTAGCTCAGGGCTAATCTTCCTCACCCAAAAAAACAAATAAATCAAAATAAAACAAAATTTAAAACAGAGGACTCCAAGTGTAGTGGCCTGAGAAACTAGAACAATGACGTTATTATCAATTAAGACAGGAAAATTGTGGGTAGAACAGGTTTGAGGGGAAAAGATTAGGAGTTCAGTTTTGAGCACAGAAAATTTGAGGTGTTAGATGGACGTCCAAGTGGATATGTAAGTAGGAAGTTGGATATGTATGTCTAGAGTTTGGGAGAGAGGAGGCTAGAGATTCCTTTTCATTTCTGATCTAATTATCCATTCAAAAGTAATAAAACATTCACCAAGGAAATTAGCACATTTCCCATACAGACACTGTGTAAGAGGGTGAGTTTTGCTGGAAGCCTTGAAAACAGATTCTCTGATTCTGGATCCTAACTGAAAAGCATATCCCAAAACATAATTTGACTTGATTTTGATTTGATTCTCTCACCTTAGTATTCTGTGCAGTCAGTGAAATTTCTCTAGATAGGAATGGCTTTCTGCCCATAAAATCCATTTATTCATTCATTCATGACAAACGTTTATGCAGCTCCTGCAACATGTAAGGCTCCTATTCTTCCCCGTAGTCCATTATCTTGTTTGAACAGCAAGACTAACCAAGGGGTCAGGCAAAAAATGAAATTAAAAGAAACGCCTTGTAGAACAAAAGTTGGAAGGACACCCTGGCAAACGCCTGATTTTGAGAAGAAATGACCAAGGGCATCATGATGTGAGAGCAACATTTCCCAGAATACAACAGCAGCACACTAAGGCTCTGTCTGTGCATCTTCGCTGCCCACAGAGGATTGTCAATGAAATATTTTACATGTAAAACCTGTGTCTTATGCCTTATGGTTCCTTGAAAACTGAAAAATTGTCCTCACATACTCCGGTTTTTTTAAAAATTGGAGAAAGCAGAGGGTGAGATCAAGAAACTAATCTAAGAAAAACTAGGTCCCGGCATTTTAAAATTTGTTTTTTACTTTAAATGTCATGAGGCACAGTATTAGAAGGGTGTGGGACCCTTGTGGGTAGGGTGCAGTAGATAGACACTGTAAGATGTCCATTAGAAGTAGAAATTCAGTTCCATAAATGTGTGTTTAGTGTCCCCCATGAGCAAGGACTGGTTGGAAATATGAAGAGTACTGAGAACAGTCCTTCTCTCCAGTATTCATAGTGTAATAGGATACAGAACTTTATATAGACACACAAATGACACTTACACTAGGCAGACTGTGCTAGGTAGGGAAAGAAGAGATTAATTATGAAAGTGGTATGATTATGCTCCTTAGAGGAGTAAGGATTTCCACTAGGTCTTTAATAAAAAACTACTTATAAGGACCAGAAACCAAGATGGAGAAGAATTTTGATGCAGAGAGAACTTGAGCATAGATCTGGGAGCAGGAATGAAAAGCATGAAAGCGACAGTTAGTGGTTCAGTGTTATCTGAGCGTTAAAAATGTAGGAGCTCAGTTAAAGGCAGACATTCACACATGTGTAAATAATATGGTGTAAATGAAAACACCCAAGCATGGTGCTTGGTATAGCACAAAGTCTCAATAAGTTAATCAAATGTTAGCTTGCATTTGATATAATTCAGAAAGTGTGTTAATGACTAAGAATGAATAATAAAAATAAGAGCAGAAATAAATGAAATAGAGACTGAAAAAACAACAGAAAGGGGGCCAGGCACATAGCATAGTGGGTAAATTTGTGCACTCCACTTCAGCAACCCAGGTTTTCAGGTTTGGTCCCTGTCACAGACCTACACTGATTGTCAGCCACACTGAGGTGGGAAGCCACATACAAAAACAGAGGAATATTGGCACGGAGGTAAGCTCAGGGTAGTCTTCCTCAAGCAGAAAAAAGAGGAAGATTGGCAACAGATGTTAGCTCAGGACACATCTTCCTCACCAAAAAGAAAACAAAAACAGTGGAAAGGATCAATGAAACCGAGAGATGATTCTTTGAAAAGATAAGCAAAATTGAGAAACCCTTAGACAGACTCACTAAGAAAAAAAGAGAGAAGATTCAAATAAATAATATCAGAAATAAAAGAGGAGAAATTACAATGGATACCACAGAAATACAAAACATTATAAGAGAATACTATGAAAAGCTATATGACAACAAACTGAATAGCCTAGAAGAAATGGATAAATTCTTAGAATCATACAAGCCCCCAAAACTGAATCAAGAAGAAACAGAGAATCTGAATAGACCAATCACAAGCAAAGAGATTGAAATGGTGATCAAAAACCTCCCCCAAACCAAAAATCCAATCAAAAGCCTCCCAAAAAACAAAAGACGGCTTCCCTGGTGAATTCTACCAAACATTCAAAGAAGATTTAATACCTACCCTTCTCAAACTCTTCCAAAAAAGCTGAAGAGGAGGGGAACTTCCTAATTCATTCTGCAAGACCAACATTACCCTGATACCAAAAGCAGACAAGGACAACGCTCACAAAAAACTTACAAGCCAATATCACTGATGAACATAGATACAAAAATCCTCAACAAAATATTAGCAAATCAAATACAACAACACCTTAAAAGGATCAGACACCATGAACAAGTGGGATTTATTTCAGGGATGCAGGGACAGTTTAACATCCACAAACCAACCAACCTGATACACCACATCAACAAAACAAAGAAGAAAAACCACTTGATCATCTCAACAGATGCAGAGAAAGCATTTGATAAGAGCCAACATCCATTAAGACAAAAACTCTCAATAAAATGGATATAGAAGGAAAGTACCTCAACATAATAAAGGCCATAGATGACAAACCCACAGCCTACATCATAGTCAATGGGGAAAAACTGAAACCCATCCCTCTGAGAACAGGAACAAGATGAGGATGCTCATTCTCGCCATTCTCATTCTCTTCCATAGCACTGGAAGTTTTAGTCAGATCAATTAAGCAAGATAAAGAAATAAAAGAGATTCAAATTGAAAAAGAAGAAGTGAAAACCTCTCTATTTGCAGATGGCATGATACTATATGCAGAAAACCCTAAAGAATCCAAAAAGAAAAACTACTAGAAATAATCAACAAATATGGTAAAGTTGCAGGGTATAAAATCAACTACAAAAATCAGTTACATTTCTATACACTAATAACAAATTAGCAGAAAGAGAAGTCAAGAATACAGTGCCATTTATAATAGCAACAAAAACATAAAATACCTAGGAATGAATCCAACCAAGGAGGTGAAAGACCTATACACTGAAAAGTATAAGAAGCCAAAGAAGGCATAAAGAAACGAAAGATATTCCATGCTCATGAATTACAAGAATCAACAGTTAAAATGTCCATACTACCTAAATCAATCTACAGATTAAATACAATCCCAATCAGAATCCCAATGACATTCTTCACGGAAATAGAACAAATAACCCTAAAACTGATACAAAACAACAAAAGACCCCGAATAGCCAAAACAACCCCGAGAAAAGAGAACAAAGTTGTAGTATCACATTACCTGAATTCAAATTATAGTATAAAGTTATCATAATCAAAACAGCGTGGTACTTGCACAAAAACAGACACACAGATCAATGGAAGAGAACTGAGAGCCCAGAAATAAAACCACACAACTATGGACAGCTAATTTTTGACAAAGTAGCCAAGAACATACAATAGTGAATGGGAAGTGTCTTCAATAAGTACTATTGGGAAAACTGGACAGCCACATGCAAAAGAATGAAAGTAGACCGCTATCTTACACCATACACAAAAATTAACTCAAAATGGATTAAAGACTTGAAGCTAAGACCTGAAACCATGTAACTTCTAGAAGAAAACATAGGCAGCACACTTTTTGACATCAGTCTCAGAATATTTTCAAGTGCCATGTCTGATTGGGCAAGGGAAACAATAAAAAAAATAAACAAATGGGACTACACCAAAATAAAAAGGTTCTGCACAGCAAAGGAAACCATCAACAAAACTAAAAGACAACCTAACAATTGGTAGAAGATATCTGTGAACCATGTATCAGATAAGGGGTTAATATCCAAAATATAAAGAACTCATACATCGCAACAACAAAAAACTAAAAAACCAATTAAAAAATGGGCAAAATATCTGAACAGACATTTCTCCAAAGATATACATATGGCCAATGGGCACATGAAAAGATGTTCAACACCACTAATTATCAGGGAAATGCAAATCAAAACTACACTGAGATATCACCTCATGCCCATCAGAATGGCTATAATTAACAAGACAGAAAATAACAAGTTTTGGAGAGGATGTGGAGAGAAGGGAGCTATCACACACTGCCGGTGAGTGTGAAAACTGGTGCAGCCACTATGGAAAACAGTATGGAGATTCCTCAGAAAACTAGGAATAGAACTATCACATAATGCAGCTATTCCACTGCTGGATATTTATCCAAAGAACATGGAAACATGAATGCGCAAAGATATATGCACCCGTATGTTCATTGCAGCATTATACACAATAGCCAAAACTTGGAAGCAATCTAGGTGCCCATCAAGGGATAATGAATAAAGAAGATGTGGTATATATACACAATGGAACGCTACTCCGCCATAAAAAAGGATGAAATTTTGCCATTTGTGAAAACATGGATGGACCTTGAGGGTATTACGCTGAGTGAAATAAGTCAGAGGGAGAAAATCAAATACCGTATAATCTCCCTCATAAATAGAAGATAAAACAACAAGAAGCAAACACATAGAGACAGAGATTGAATTGGTGGTTACCAGAGGGGACGAGAGGAGGGCGAAAGGGATGATTAAGCACACGTGTGTGGTGACAGATTGTAATTAGTCCTTGGGTGGTGAACATGATGTAATCAACACAGAAGTTGAAATATAATGGTGTACACTTGAAATTTATATAATGTTATAAACCAATGTTACCACAATAAAAAAATAAAATAAAAATAAATTTTTAAAAATCTTACTGAGATATAATATCGTTTATACCCTTTAATTAACATTTCAGCTTTTGTTAATATATTTCCCATCTTCATCACAGCTTCCTATGCTCTCATTACAACAGATGAATTCTGCCTTAGTGCATATTTTCTTTTATATTAAAAATCTTGCAGAGAGTCGAATGTGAATATTTTATGATAAACATTTCCCCCTTCCACCTTGAATTTTTTACAGTTAAAAAAAATCCTTACCTAATTATACAAACAATATTTGTAAGTTATAGCAAAATATACTTTCTGTGCCAACTATTAGGACTTAACAAAATGCATATCCCTCTGGTTATCTGAAAAATATCTGTTTTTATGCCAATTTACAATACTGTAAACTCTTACTAAAACTTGGCTGATTGTTATAGAGTAATAACTTATTCTTTGACTATCTAAGTCTGTAAAAGCAGAAAAGCTCTTCAACAACCTGGCCTTATTTAAGAGTGAATCAGTCCCATGAGTGCTTCACAAGTTACTATACTGCCGTAAGATGGCCTCCTCTTTAACAACGCCAAGCGGAACAAACGAAATACAGACAAAAGGCAGTTTCACCAAGATCTGTTCATAAAAAGCACCTTTCTAGAAGCAACCACACCATCTCTGAACTTTGACTTCCCGCTACTCTCTGACTCCATCAGGCCCACCCCTAGAAGCAGCTGTGTAAGGAAGCATGCCGATCGTTTTATGACCAGCCTAGACACCAGAGCGTCACACTGTTCAGCCCATAGCTGGGAGTTATACGAAGCACATTCTGGCCCAGAACCTTCCAGGGCAACTCCTTAAATCCTCTAAATTCTCTAGTTCTCATTTAAAAGCTCACATCTTTTCCCATTGAAATGGTTATACATTATACACCCATTACATAAATAATCCAGCTATATAAATTACAATGATTTTTTTTTAAGTTTCTTAGTCTCTCCTGCATCTAATTCTTCTAAGGATTCGCCTTCCATCCTCTTGTTCTCAGCAAAACAAGCCACCAAGCTGTAGTTCTTTGGATGTGAACCTATGCCTGATACATCATTTATAACTAGGAAAACTGTTTTTAAAAGAAAGTAAATGTGTCAATGACTGAGGTAATTATTTTTTATGCAGTTGACTTTTCAATCAACTGTGGTGCCTTTGTTTTGTCAGGATGTAATCATCTACTATCCACACAGGAATGCAAAATCTTATTAAGCGCAAAGTGTAGATGTCTTAAGGGGGTTCTGAGAATGGCAACATGTGGTAATTGTTGAAGCTGGATGCCTAGTCCATGGTGGTTCATTATCACATTCTCTCTAACTGTATGTCTGAAAATTCCCACATTAGAAATTAAATTTAAAAACTAGAGGGAGGGTTCTTTGAGTACAGCAAGTCATTCTAGACTCTACCATTTCAACAGGACCTATGAACAAATAACCCTTTATAGTGCACATATTTGAAATTGCTGAACTGTGCATTCATGTTGACCTCCTATTTCCAGATATCTGTGGTCTTGAATTCTGTGGAAACTGTGGAAAATCAAGAAATTAGTGGAACCAGAGTCCCTTTCCAACTGTACTAATTGGCGAGATCAGAGCCCTCATCATCCTCATCATCCTTACATCTGTGCCACTTGCCCTTTGCTCGACCTTCACCTGCTGCAGCGGTGACATGCACATCGCTCCTTCTAGTGCTGATGGTTTGCCTTCGACCTTGATCTTCCCAGACTTATTATGAAAAATGTAACTGCTTCTCAACAAGACTTGAAGGCCACCCTAATCCTGATCCCTAATTCTCTAATCTGGACTCCTCTTCACCTAAGGATTCCAGATTTATGAGGAAAACCTGCTAAAATTTTCAGAATTAAAATTTATGTTGCAGTGCTTTCTGAACAGTAAGTCATAAAACTTTAAAGACAATCATTCATCCTTTTAAAGACTTGTAGAGATTCCTTCATATTTCTTAGCACATTTCAATTTATTGAATGCATTTCATTAACAGGAAATTTTCTTCCTTATTCCTTGCTAAGTTTCTCCTACTAGTATTTAGTTTTATGTGTCCCTAACTCAATCATTTTCATGGGGAATTATTTCCTCCATTATTTAGTTGAGTACTGAAAACATGCCAGGCATTCTTTTAAGTGCTGAGGATGTAACAGTAAACAAAACAAACAAAGAGTTCTAAAGGAGCTTATATTTAATAGGGAAACAGACAACAAACAATAAATAAGGAGTATGCCAGTTGCAGATAAATGCTGTGGAAATAAATAAAGTCAAAAAAGAGGGCTGGAGACTCCAGGGAGTGGTGCTTGACGTTTTGTGAAGGGTGGCCAAGAAATACTCCACTGATAAGCTGATATTGGAATCCACAGAGCCTGGATATGAGAAGTATATGATAAAAATATCTGGAGGAAGAATGTTACAGACAAAGAAATGCAAAGGCTTTAAAGCAGCAACATATTTAGTGAGTTTAAGGAACAGCAGGGAGGGAACTAAGTAATAGCGTGGAGCCAGAACCTGGAGGCCCTTGTCAGCCACTAGAAGAAAATTATCTCAAATACTGAGCCAGACGCAAGCCATTGCAGGGCTTCAAGCAGAGGAGAGACAGGATGTGATTGGTCCTTTTACTGGGATCCCTCTGGCTACTGTCTTAAGAATAGACTGTAAGCAGCAGGTTAGAAGCAAGGATAACAGGAAGGAGGCTAATGTGTAATCCAGGCAGGAGATCAAGGCTGCTGGTCCTGGGTACCAGTGGTGGAACTGGTGAGTGGTGATTAAACTCCAGACACATTTTTAAGACAAGACCGACAGGATTTGCTGATCAATTTTATACAGGATATAAGAAATGTCAAGAACGACTCTAAAGTTTTTGGTCTAAGCATCTGGAAGAAAATAATTGCCATCTGCTGAGAAAGGGAAGACCATGGGAGGTCAAAGCATTATGTAGACCATTTCCTGAGGCCTGGGTTTGTTGCTCGCTTACTCCTTTTTTCCCCAAATTACATAAAGTTCACAGGTAGGTTATGAGAGCTGCAAGATGATGGGTGAGTCTGGGGCAGGTTCCCCCTGAGTTCCGGGCAGAAGAAGGATTTGAGTGGCTCAGGATCCTGTGTAACAGAGAGGAGGGGCATTACCACTGAGGCAGGTCAGTAAGAATGAGGTTTCAGAGGAGCCATGCGTAGGTGGCTGAGGAAAAGAGTATGCATCACATCCCAGATGTGGTGGCAGGAGGGAGAGCAGGAAGGGGCCACAGGGCAGATGCAGGTCAAGAAGAGAAACTGGGCTGAGCCCCCCGACAGAGAGGGGTACAGCAGGAAGGCAGAACTCGTCCCTGGCAGGTAACCACCTTCCTCTGGATTTCTTCCTGGATTCCCCCTCCCTCAGCCTTCTAGCCCCCAAGCAGAATGGATGTCCCCCTTGGCGCCACCACAGACTTTGTACAATTAGTGGAAGTACCCACATTGTATGAATGTTGATGAGCCCAACATCGGGGCAGTTTCTCACACATGGTGAAAGTTCAATCAGCACTTGTGGAAGTGAGCTGAAGGGTAGGGCACAGTAAGAAAATTAAGACCACACTCAGAGTCTCATCTCAATGCAAAGATAACTAGAAGTTTCCTGTGGCTGCTGTAACAAATCACCACAAACTTGGTCGTTTAAAACAATACACATTCATTCTCTGAAAAGTTCTGGGGGCCAGAAATCCAAACTCAGTTTCACTGAGCCAACATCCAGGTTCCAGCAGATCCAACCCTCCCTCCAGAGGTTCTTGGGGAGAACCCACTCCTTACCTCTTCCAGCTTCTGCTGGCTGCTAGTACTCCTTGGCTCACAGCTGCATCACTCCAGTCTCTGTCTCTGTGGTCCTATTGCCATCTCCTATTCTGTATGTGTGTAAAATCTTCTGCTTCTCTCTTATGAAAACACTTGTGATTGCGTTTGAGGCTTACCTGGATGATCCAGAATAATCTTCTCATCTGCAAATACTTAACTTAATTACATCTGAGAAGACCTCTTTTTTCGCCACATGAGAGAACATTGAGAGTTTCCAGGGATTCAGACGTGGATATCTTTTGGGAGGCCATTATTCAGTCCATTACCACAGTGACCTTGGTTACATAAAGGCAGAAGGAATGGAGTGGAAGGAATACAGGAGGGAGAGACATTTCTCTGAGAATACCCTGCACAGTTTTGACTTTGGGGAACATGGTAAAATTCTTTATGTTTAAAAATAGAATTACACCAACAAGAATGGGAAAGAGAAAAAACCCAAAGCTGAAATCAAACTGAAAGAAAAGACCAATATTTCAAATGAATAACATGACCACACCTCAGGGGGTGGCAGAGAAAATGCTAATCCACACAATGTACGATTACAGTATTTGACCATAAACCCTCAGTCCTAGGATGGATGGGATGGGGAAGGGAATAACCAAAAGAAAATCCTGAACTATTTTTATAAGTTTGATTTTTGTAATAGTGTGGACAAAGCAATTCAGAAACTATTTGAGATGCTTTGTAGGAAGGAACAAGTGAGTGAATACAGCGATGTTTTTGAGAACCAGGATTCTCACTGTGGAAGAAGGGGCATACAAATATGGAATGAGGAAGAGCAAAATGAACCCTGTAGAAAGGAATGGGGATTGGCAGCATTGGTGTGAATTATGATTTCTAAAATATGTATATGTATGTTTATATGCCTATGTATATATTTGCGTGTGTGTGTACTTAGGTATGTATAGTTCTATGTGTGTACACAAGCATATATGTCCTAGATCTGCCCACTAAGGTCTAGAAGCAGACACGCCAGCAGCAATGAACCCACCCAGTGCAGACCTTGATCTCTAATACCATTCCCCACTAAGAAAAACGCCAGGGCCCCTCAGAGAATTGACTGATTCCAGAGCTTGGACAACGTGGATTACAAGAGGAACCTGGAATATCTTACGCCAAAAAGTAAAGAAGTACTCAGCAAATGATGGGACATGTTGAAGACACAGACGCAAACCCTCTGGGGCTCCCACCGATCGTATCCGTGATAATTTAAGCACTAAAATCATTAGGACAGTAATGAGTTACAAACCATTGAAAAAAATCGGAATCTATGATGCACTTATCTGATAAATTAGATAAGGATAAATCAATCAATGTGGGAAAATGGCAGGTTCTTGCTTAGAGTAAAATACAAAATGCAGACAGGCAAATGTGGAGGGAGTGCTGGAGCTGGCAAGTAACCATTTTGCAACCATCGTATTAAAAGTTAGTTCAGGTGAGCACCATCAATAGACACAATCTAGAGGGAAATTTTTGTTAAATTTGGATTGTCTTAAAGTGTTTTCCCAAAATTGCTTATTAATTACAAGGAAAATGTGACTATACAGTAGAGAATTGGACAACATCTTGACTGGGTTCAAAATTAACATCACCATTAAGGGGCAGACGGGCATCAAGTGCTTCAAGATGCAAGCCCTGACAAGGACACAACCTCACTTACATGGTATTCCAGACAAGAACGCACAACCGAATACACGCACAAGAAAACATCAAGCAAACCCAAAGTGAGCAACATTCTATTAAAAAAATATTGTACTTTTCAAAAATGTCAATACCACTAGAGACAAAGATAGGCTATGGAAATATCCCATCTTAAAAGAGCCAGAGAGACATGATAATTAATGCAACACAAGATCCTAAGCTGGATTCTGTACTGGGGGAAATACTGTAGAGACATTACCGGCTCAAATGACAAAGTTGCAATGTGGAAGATAGATTATGTAAAAGTATTGTATGAATGTTGAACGTCCTGAAGTTGGAAACTATATTGTCTTTATGTGAAAGGATATCCTTATTCTTAGGAAATAATACAGACTTATTTAGAGGAAAAGGACTATAAAGCATGCAACTTATTCCTAAATGCTTCAGAAAAAATTATGGGCATACATGTGTATGTGCGTGTGTGTGTGTGTGTGTGTGCGTAAGGAGGGGAGCACGCAAGCCAGTGATAAAGCAAATGGAGTAAAATGTTAGCAAAAGGTATACAAGTGTTCTTTGTACTATTCTTACTCTTGGAACTTTTCTGTGAGTGTGAAATTATTTCTAAATAAAAGTAAAGAAAAATAACATCGTACACTGTAATACTGAGACTGTTAGAAGATGTAGCAAAAATTGTGTCAACAATAGAGCTCTTTACAATGAAATGACACTGTGAAGAACTTTAAAAAGAGGCTTCATTTCAGATTTTTGTTGACTCTAAATCCTGACTTTCCAATTACCTCATCACAAAAGTCTGCATTCTCCGCAACAATGCCTCAGGATCACCACATTACTCCTGAATTCAAGCCTGAATGCCTATTAAGTAAAGCCACCCCTCACAGAAATCCTCCAAAACAAAGGATAAGGTTAACAAAAGAAAAATATTCTAGCAAACACTTGGTCTAAAGAACCACAACTCCAAATTACGGGTTGATATTTCATTCCATCACAACACGGCATTAACGAACAAAGAATCGTGATGAATAAAATCCTAGAATAAGACTGAGGTGGGCTCTAAAAGGATTGCTAATTACTTGGGCCAGAAAATACACAAACTACATAGAATTGGACATTTTATCTATTTGAGATCTTCTATATTGACCTGAAACAGGAACTTTCTCATCACAGGTTGGGTTCTCAAAGCAGATGCTTAAATGGAATTAGGGGTGAGATGCGTACTAGGGATGGGATGGGTACCACATCACCTGTGAAAGGAAGGGGAGGAAGCAGATTGGGCAGAGGGAGATGCAAGCCTGACAAAGCCTTAACCAGTCTGTGGAGGAGCTCTGGACCTCAACAATTGCCCACCAGATTTGTCCTGCATCATGCAGGCCAAAGTGGACTTGCCTTCGTACTCCTGCCCTGCTCTGTCACTGGTTGTAAGATACCCTGTGAAAGACTTGACCTGAGACAGACCCCGAAAGAGCTGCCAGCTGGAGGCTGCCTGCTGACCACATTCCCTGGATCTGGGCAGCAAGTCTCTCCTTGAAGGGTGAACTTGGTGGCACACACCCTTGTCTACCACAGCTTTGCCCCATCAACTCCACTTCTCCATATGTTCGGGGAGCAGCTCCTCCAGAATTTTGATGGACCTCTCTTTTTGAAGGAATCTTAGAAGAGGAACTAACCACAAGCCCCACTGCTGCAGCTGATCTCAGGGCCACAATTCACCCCCTATCTCCCTCCTTCACTACCCATTCTAGGGTCTTTTTACCTTCAAGAGCCACCCCTCTGCTGGCCTCGATGGCTTACTAGGCAGTGTGACCCAGAGCTTGAGAGGTCTCCATGATTACTTATTCCAGGTTTGCTGCAATTTATAGTGACAGTTGGTTAAAGGGTGCCAAGAGGCACCCAAATGGATCACTTGAATTCTACACATTTTCCTCCATTTCCCTTTTATTTCTCCCTAATGATCAGCATCACTTACCCCTATCAAGACAATGACTTTTCTTGCCTGCTGGTCTCAGGATACAGGGAACACAAAGTGCCCTGGCAATAACCACAGCTTAGAATCCAATGAGACTCTTGCTGGGTTCCCTGGTTTAAGTGTCCCGCTGTTGGAAACCAGGCTTTTATCCCTACAAAGCCCAGAGGTGTAGGATAGGAAGCATAGAGTCCTCCAATGAATCATGGGGAGTAACAGTAAATGCACCTACTGCTTCTCCTTCTACTACTGCTTCTCCTTCTGGTCCTGAAACCCAGTATCACATGAAAGAATGGTGTCAGATAAAGGTGTCGGCATTGTTTTCTGTTTCTGGTTGGACATTTAGAGGCAGAAGTACCAAGATCAGTAAGTATGAGTCCAGGCTCTTGGGCCTGCACGTAATCTCTGTCTCTCTTGCCATGGCCACTCCGTTCGTCTGCCCACTGAGACAACACTGGTGGTAAATGATGGAGGTTGGCTGACAACCACTGTCCAAATCATTTTGTCTACCTCTCAGTCTTGCATCTCTTCTGTGGTGGATGCTCTATGGTGGATAATATGTGATACAAAGATCTTTATACTTCATGTCCACTCCATATGTCCATCCACATTTCTCTAATCCAGAATCCTTGTCATCAGTCTTCTAATCTTTTTGCTCGCAGTCAGGCCATTTACCACTGCCCATGAGTCCATATGTTTTCTAATTCAGACTGTTTCTCTTTCCACAAATAGTAGGTGACCAGGACCAGGAGAAATTTCCCTTCACCACTACCTTCCAAGCCTACCTCTCAGTGGGCTTCAGTGTAGCTGTTCTCCATTTTCAGCTTGATCCTATATACCAGGCTGACTCATCCATAAACAAGCTCAAGCTTTTCCCTCCTCCTTCAGGTGTTTGATTGGAATCCCCAATACAGCCACAGGTGTGAACTGAAAAAAGGGTGATGTGCAATAGTGGTGGATGCTTGGGGGCCTATGCTATCTGCTCATGCAGCTTGCTAATGCTTTTTGGTCCCAGTTGCACCACTTCCATCTTTCAGATGATTGCTTCTGTGCTTACATGGTCTTATGACTTGTGTGTCATCTCACAGTTCCTGATTCTTTAGTCAGAGGATCCTGGACCCGAAAACTGGCTCAGATCTGGAAACTAGAAATGAGATTGTGACTTTTTATAATCAATTTAGGGCAATCATCCATGATTTCTCCTCCTCACACAGACTGAGTGATAGGCTTGCTGGCTGCTCATCTAGAGACTCAGTGTACTATTAAGCATCTCCACAATTCTCTGCAGGTCAGGCCTCCTTGGCTGCCATTCCATTCTCGACAATTGCTGTGATAACTGGCAGTTAAGTGCCACCACCTGGCGTTTTTTGTTTCAGAGTTCTGTCACCTCTGTTTTTAGCAGCATGCCATATTCAGGAACAACTGTCAGCCCTGGCCCATTAAGGACAACTGCCACTGGAAGTTTTAGCCATGCTGGTGCCCCTCTCACCAGTGCACGTTTATGGCCTTGGTAAACAGAGTGTCTGCTGGACCTTCTTGTGGAATCTATTCATCCACTCCAGCATATCCAAATCCTGAAGCCTTCTCATCCCTTCCTCCACGCTGTCCTATAGCAACTCTGCATTTCAACTTTGTTTACTTGTAAGCTGTGATTTTTCCATGCTTCTAGGACCCATCCTAATAATGAATTTGCATCATCTCCAGAGCTCCTTACCAAAATCTCAAATTCTGTATCTTGGGAGAATGTTAGCTTATAAGATCGTATCTTTTTGACTCCTTGATCAAGCACCCTCAAAATCCACTCTCACACACATACACCTGGCTCCTGCCAGAACATGCAGGCTAGATCTTGCAGCTCCTTTGGGGTATGGTCTCTTTATTCTGTCTTCAGGATCAGCATACCCCTCACTGGATTATGCTGTGAATTAATCCCAGTTATAAGAGTAGTGGACAGAATGGGAGGAGAGAGCAAATCCTGAGATGGGCACCTCTTGCCTTTTAAGGAAGAGGCCTCTTCATTGTCCTCCAGCATGACACTGTGTTGGCTTTTAACGGGGAGGTTTGGGCCACTTCTGCAGGCTCAGACAGTTCAAGGAGTCTGGGAAATCAAAATATTTTGCAACATCCATTCCATTTTCTCTACCCTCCATGTCAAGGTCCCTGGTTTCCCAACCAAGGCTCTACCCTTGCATTAAACAATCTGCTTTGGGAGGAAGGTTAGTCATTTTTGAAGTTCAGTCACTCTATTAAGTTCTGATGTTGGTCCTCAGCTTTCTTCACTTTCTTGTTCAGAAGATAAAAGTATCTTTTTATAAAAGCAAAGAGTGCCTCTGGATTTCACAGCTGGCTCATAGTTGTACGCTGCTCACCCTCCTGTATTCCTATAGTAAAGATAATAAAAACACCTACTGTATTTTTATTCTATACTTATTTTTTATTCCATACTTACTGTATTTATTCTATAATTATTATTATTATACTTATTCTAAAGCAGCCAAAGTGAGGAAAATTAATTAGTAGAAAACTTTATGATCTTGAAGAATTTCTCTTTGCGTCTCAAAGTAGTTAAAAGTTTCTGAGAAGGGAAAGTATAGAATAAAAACAAAATGTGCGAAAGATGATTCTTGCACTTCTGTGTCTGTCAGGGCCAAAGAAGAGGAACCAGAAACGGGAAGGTCAGGAAGAGTTTATTGCAATTGTTCCAACACAAGGTAATCAGAACCTGAATGCAACATGGCTGACCACCTCCTTCTTCCAGGCCCTCTGTTCCCTTGGCTGCCACACTACACGCTCTTGGTTTTGCTTTTCCTTCGCTGCTTCTCAACCTCTCAAACTCACTCCTTCTCAACAGAACCTTTAAAACCTCTCATTTCTGAGGGCTCTATTCTTATGTCCTAAGTCAACATTCTGTTTCTGGGTAATCTCATTCACACTCTTGACTGTGATTTTCATCTATGTGCCAATGACTCTCAAATCAGCCTCTCTAGCCCAGACAGAACTCTCTGAGGTCCAGAGTCACATATCCAATTTGCTACTGGATATCTCCACTCATGAGTGACACAAACTCATCTTCAACTCCCAGAGCTGCTTCTCCATGTTCTCTATTTCAGTAAATGGCATTATCACGCATACAGCTTCTCAACCAAAAACCTGGGAGTCATCTTGGACCACTCCTCATCAAACACCCTCCATTCCGACTTAATCCCCAAGTCCTGATGATCTTCCCACTTAGTATCTCAACTGTGTCCACTTATTTTTATCCCTTAATCACCTCCATTTCTTGCTTACAGTTTCCTAGCTGATCTCCCTACATCTGCTCTTGGTCCCTCCAAACCATTCTCCTCATAGGAGCCAGAATAATCATTTAAGACATAAAATTGATTCAAGTCATTTTCTACTCAAACCTTTTGTGGCTTCTCATTATCCTGAAGATGAAATCCTTCTGTAAGCCACATTGGCACCTCCCAGTCTACAGAAAGTCAAGTTTAGAAGGGTGGGATCTAATACTTCAAGAGAAAGTGGACTTCAAATCCTTTTATTTTTTCGGCAAGTTACCAGACTTCTGAGAAAAATGAAGAAAGACTATGAGGATCATGAGAATTAGAAATGTTAATATACAATAAATGCTCCTTTACGAGGGGCGGGCGGTGGGGGATCCTCCAGCTGTACTCATTTTGCCAGATCTTTCCTGAGCTAGACAAGAAGGAACAGCAGACTGGCCAGAAGCATGCAGGCACGCCAATCTCCCATCACTCTGGCGGTCAGCTCGCTCGCCTCTTTCTTTTTTCATACACTGCTAAGCTTCACCTGCTCTTATTGGTCCTACATACCTCCAGCCATCCTCCAGGAAACTCACACCATTCATCTCATGTGCACTGTCACTGTGTTTGCTCAAACTAGAGTCCCACTCTATCTAGGACAGTTTGGATGCTCAAGCATCCTCAAACCACACACCATCTCTATGAGACTTTGGTGAATGTTGCTGTTACAAGAATTATAGTGTCACATGACTGAACTGCAAGAAATCTGTTAGATCAAGCTCCAGCCTTCTGTTTCACAGATAGGAAAGTTAGACCCACAGGAGCAAAATGGCTTGCTTGTCCCTCAGAGTTGGAGTACGATATGCAGAAATTGTTAGTTCTCCAGCTTTCCGCCAAGTCACTGAGTTTCCGAGAAGCTCAGTAGTTCCACAACCAGTAACCTCCAATGTGGAAAGATCCTATGACTTTGCAAAATTTCTTTTTTTTTTTTTTTTTTTGGTGAGGAAGATTCACCCTGAGCTAACATCCATTGCCAATCCTCCTCTTTTTTTTTTTTTCTCTTGAGGAAGATTCACCCTGAGCTAACATCTTGCCAATCTTCTCTGCCTTGTATGTGGGATGCCTCCACAGCATGATAAGTGGAATAGGTCTGCACCCGGGATCTGAACCTACAAACCTGGGCTGCCAAAGCGGAGCACGCAGGACTTTAACCACTCGACCACAGGGCCAAGCCCCCTGCCACATTTTTAACATAATTCATAAAATCATTTCCTTGATCCAATAGGTAAAGCTTACTTCCTGCCTTTTTTCTCAGTGTCTCTCTCTCTCTTTCTCCCTTCTTCCCCACAACTCCCTTCCTCCCTCTCTCTTTCTCTTTCTTTCTCCTCTTTCTGTATCCAGTTTTTCTTTAAAAGCATGACAGGGTCATTGAAAACAGTTTGGAAAATACGAAAAAGTACCAAAAATTTATCCATAATCTCACCACCTGGAGAAAACAGTTGGTATATTTGCTGCTAGTCCCTTTTCTCTGTGAATCTGCACTTACACATGCATCATCCCAGCCTGACTCTAAACTGACCACCCTGGGATCTGCGGGCTTGGATTCAACAAAGGCCCTGAAGTAAAGGAAACTGATAGAACTCTTTGTAGGTTCGTGGAAGACAGCTTCAGGGCCTCCTAGGCACAGCTGGTAAGACAGAATTATGCAAATAGAGGCAATAGACGGTAAAATCTGTGACACAGACATTCAGGAGACCTCATTACACTCATAGGCTAGACTAGTGAAGCCCAGAGAAACACAGCCCACAAACATATTACAAAATAGATACCATACAGTTCATGCAGCTTTGTATCCTGCACTTTTAACTTTCACTATTAAGTGATATTTCACATCATCAAAACACTTTGAGGTGCCGGCCCTGTGGCCAAGTGGTTAAGTTAGCGCGCTTGGCTTTGGTGGCCCAGCTTTTCATCAGTTGGAATCCTGGGAGAGGCCATGGCACCGCTCATCAGGCCATGCTGAGGCGGCATCCCACATGCCACAACTAGAAGGACCCACAACTAAAAATACACAACTATGTACCCGGGGGACTTTGGGGAGTAAAATTAAAAATTTTTTTTAAATCTTTAAAAAAAACACTTTGAAATCATATGTGGCTTTTCAACAATGCCCTTGGCTATGAGCAATCACACAAAGACTAGAATGACCAGGGAACAGGGTCCCAGGCTTCGACCCTCCAATCTAAGCCTCTGAGTAAGGGCTCCAGAGTAACAGGCAGATTCTTTCTCTTCCCAGATGAAACTGGACCAGAATCATTAGACAGTGTGTTTCCGTTCATAAGCGGAGATTGATTTCTAAAGGAGCTTAGGAGGATCACACGGTTAATCTTAGTGTTGTCCAGTGCTTTCACGAGGCTTGCGTCAATGTTCCCTGACCGTCTTCTAGGATGCATTTTAACATTTGTTTCACTGTTGTTCTAAATTTTATGCCCCATATTCCCACAGAATGGGCCTGTTCTTGTTAAATAAAATTTCATCTTAGCACTTGAAAAAGAATAAAATGTCTGGTCTTTTAAGATGCTTGTCTAAACTATTCTCACTGTTTCCTCACTCAAGCTTCTTATTACCAACTATTTGTATGGTGTGATCCTAAATTGTTTCTGTCTTAAATCCTATTCAGGAGAAGCTGGAAGGAAAAGTCAAATAAAAATAGAAAATGAAAACAGAAAAGTGTGAATGCTAGGGTCATTATTGTGCTTTTTTTGCTGCTCTGTGATGGTGCCACTCCAAGCTCGCAAATTACGTTTATGCTTCATTGCGACTTGCTCTCAGGGCTCCAACTCCACTGCAACTTCTCCTAGTTTTTGTTTTGTTTTAATAGACTTTCTTTTTTAGAACAGTTTTAGATTCACGCAAAATGGAGTGGAAGGTACAGAGATTTCCCATATACCCCTTGCCCCCACGCATGCACAGCCTCCCCCATTATCAACATCCCCCACCAGACTGGTACATTCAGTACAATTGATGAGCCTACACTGGTACATTACAATCATTCAGAGTCCATAGTTTACATTAGGGTTCTCTCTTGCTCTTGTACATTCTGTGCGTTTGGACAAATGTATAGTGACACGTATCCTCCATTATAGTACCATTCAGAGTAGTTTTACTGCCCTAAAAATCCTCTGTGTTCTGCCTATTTATCCTTCCTTCTCCCCAACCCCCGGCAACCATGATCTTTTTTACTATCTTCACAGATTTGCCTTTTCCAGAATGTCTTATAGTTGGACTCATATAGTATTAGCCTTTCCAGACTGACTTCTTTCACTTATCAATATGCACTTAAGTTTCCTCCATGTCTTTTCAGGGCTTGATAGCTCATTTCTTTTTAGTGCTGAATAATACTTCATTGTTTGGATGAACCATAGTTTATCCATTTGCCCACTGAAGGGCATCTTGGTTCCTTCCAGCTCTTGGCAATTATGAATAAAGCTGTTTATAAACATCTTTGTGCAGGTTTTTGTGTAGACATGAATTTTCAGCTCCTTTGGGTAAATATCAAAGAATTTGGGTCAGATGGTGGATCATATGGTGAAAGTAAGTTTAGTTTTCTAAGAAACTGCCAAACTGTCTTCCAAAGTGGCTGTGCCCTTTTCCTTCCCACCAGCAATGTACGAGACTTCCTGTTGCTCCACGTCCTGGCAGCATTTGATGTTGTCAGGGTTCTGGATTTTGGTCATTCCAATAGGCATGTGGTGCTCCTAGTTTTTCTTTAAACTAACTCTGTTACTGCCTATCTCAGGGACTCCACACATGCGTGGCCTCCAGCTGGAGTCTCCTCCTGTCTGCCTCAACTTCCCGAGATAACTTCTCTCAGGATCCTTCAGGCCCAGCACAAAGGTTTGTCCCTGAAGGACGGCTCGCTAGAGAGTCAGCAGGGGTTAAGTCCACCAATTACACACTCTCAGGACTCAGTGGATTTCTCCTTCAAAGCACGTATCACAAATGGATTAGATAATTACTTGTGTAATTAGTCACCTGACACCTATTTCCCTTACCAGATTATAAATTCCTTGAGAGCAGGGACTATGCTTTCTCACTCAGCAATGGATCACTGGCCCCTGGAGCAGTGCCTTTCACACAGGAGTATTCAATAACTATTTCTTGAATGAACTAATGGATAAATAAATATATGTCCACAAATGAGCATTAGTGTCTAGGGTTCCTTTGCCAACCATGTAAATTAGCCACACAAGTGAACATTGCTGTACAGGACCCCATTAAACAGCTCTATTGGGAATCTTCTCTGCTACTCTGATGTCAAAAGTTGATGTGAAAGTAAATTTATGAGAGGTGTCAGAAACTGAACCTTAGAAAGAAACCATAAAATTGTCTTTAAAATATTATGAGAAAAAAATGTAACATTGTGAAATAAAAACTTTTACATAATTTTGGAAGAATGAATGGATTGGTAAAATCCCTCTGATATCAACACACTTAACAAATGCTTAGAGGTGTCGGAAAAACCCTCAGAATGCAAGGACAGGACCAATAAGAAAAGGAATCCCAGCACCACTGGCTCTCCTGTACCCAAGCCCAAAGATCACCAGAATCCCAAGCCAGGCCGTGTTGTCCAGCACACACACACCGAGACTGCTTGGCTTTTTCTGCCCCAGCTGTCCTCGGTGAGGTCTCTTGTCTGCCTCTTCCTGCCCTGAACTCAGCTTTCCCATTTAGGTCCTATCTTAGGTGCATTCTGTGCTAGAGTCTATTGTGCACACACTGTCTCCAAAAGCACAAGTCCCTCATATAAGCTAATACAGTACACGAGGAAGAGAACATGGGCATGGGAAGTCATCCAAGTTGATGGAAGAACACCCTGAGATCAGACAAAGTCTTTGGGAGAATAGTGTCATTGAAAGAACAGGAGGAGGCTGAGGACAAAGGGGACTTGGGAAAAATCCCATGTGTCAGAGGAGAAGAAGCTAATGAAGGAGATTCTGGAGGTGCCAACAGCTCAGATGGGAATGCACCAATGTTTGGCAGTGACATGACACCCAGACAGAAAACAAACGGTAACTGATGACAAGACCAAACTGTGGTACAGGGGTCAGAGGGGAGGGTGACGGCAGCAGAGTAAGTTGTGATCTTTGAAAGACAGTTTCAATTCAGATAAATGTAAAAATATTGGAGAATGTTTAATTTGAAACAAATTCTTCTCTTCAATCAAGAAGTCTTGCCTAGCAAACTGAAGGAGTAAAACTCTCTTTGTGCCTTCTGGATAGTTACCTGAAAGCACCACTTTGCAATTACTATTCAGGCTAAGTACCAGTGGAAAATTCAAACAGGATCAGAATTCTTCAGATTCTAGCAAGAAGGAAGTGCTGGTACCCTGGTGTAACTGGCAGACTTCTAAAGATGTCCCTCAAGATTCTCTCCCCCACCCCCACCAGCTATTCAATCAACACTAATCTAGTACTGCTGTGGAGAGATTTTGCAGATGGATTAAGATACTAATCAGCTCACCTTAAAATAAAGGGATTACCTTGGATTATCTAGGTGGGCCTAATGTAATACATGAGCCCTTAAAAGCCAAAGATGAAGGCAGAAGGGTCAACAGAGAGATGAGGCAGAAGGGGACATAAGGGAGACTCAGAGCCTGAGAAGGACTCAACCCAGTGTTACTGGCTTTGAAGATGGAGGTGGAGGCCACAAACCAAGCAATGTAGGTGGCCTCTAGAATCTGAGATCAACCTCTGGCCAACAGCTAGAAAGGAAACAGGGACCTCAGTCATACAACCACAAGGAACTGAATTCTGTCAACAACCTGAATGAGCTTGGGAACGAATTCTTCTCCAGAGCCTCCAAAAATGAATGCAGCCCTGCCCCCACCATGATTTCAGCCTTGTGAAACCAGGAGCAGAGAAACTTTCTGAGCTAACTCAGACTTCTGACCTACAGAACTGTGAGATAATAAGTTTCTATTGTTTTCAAGCCACTGTTTGCACTAATTCGTCAGGGTAGCAATAGAAAACTAATACGTCTGGCCTGCCTACACTACACAAAATTAAGTTTTATGGTTTTTTCTGATGATAAAAGAAATATACGTTATAGAAAATTTAGAAAATACAAAAAAGTGAACACCAGATTCTTCACAGCAATGATAAGTTGAGCTCCACACCGTTTTGGAGTCAACATTGAAATCAATCACCATTGGTCTACACCACATCCCCAAGTTCTAGCTGGTAGAGAACAGACAAAGGAGCTAAATAAGAAACAAATCAGTAGTTTTATTTCATAACTATCAAAGCATAGAGGTCCTTGGTAAATTTAGGTTCTAAAGTTCAGTCCCCAAAACAAGGTCAAATGAAAGGCTCTTAGCTCCCTACTGGAATCTGAGCCTTGAGAACTTCATAGCCCTGAAGTGGTCACCCAAGCATGGGAGGATACATGAAGAATGAGAAGACCCCTCTCCTTGGAGACATTCTTTCCAGGGTGGTTGGCTGAATGGACACTAGGAGGGTAGGAGTCACTGTGTCTGAGCACAAGGAGACCCAAGAGAGAGACGGAGACAGAGACAGAGAGAGAGAGAGATTCCCATCATAACAAAAGTGCTGAGTAAACAGAGGGTCTGCCTCCCCAGGGGTCTTCCTTCTCTTCTCCCATAGAATGAGTATAACGAACCTCCACTGACCCTGCGGGTCCCAAACCCTCCCACATGCTTTCTATATTAGTCAGGATTCTCCAGAGAAACACAATATGAACATATACATATATATGAAGAAATTTAAGGAATTCGCTCATGCAGTTGTGAGGCTGGCAAGTCCAGCAGACTAGAAACTGAGGGAGTATGTTATATTCTTAAGGCAGAATTCTTTCTTAGAGAAACCTCAGTTTTTGCTCTTAAGGCTTTCAACTGATTGGATGAGGCCCACCCACTTTATCAAGGGTCATCTCCAACTGGTCTACAACTGATTGTAGGCATTAACCACATCTACAAATACCTTCACAGAAACATCTAGACCAGGATTTGACCAAACAACTGGGCACCATAGCCTAGCCAAGTTAACACACAAAATTTAACCATCACGCTTACCAACTAGAGAGCCAACCACAGATCAAAGAATCTCTTCTGATTGCATTCAATACTGAAAAATTCAGTTTTATTTCATATCTTCACTTAAGTTTCTTTAGAGTATTTCATCCAAGGTGTCAGTGCATTTGGCTATTTTTTCAGAAGTGAGGAACTAAATAAAAAACCTTCTCAGTGATTTTGCCTATACATATCTGATAGTAACAGGCTGAAAACTGATTCTAGCATCTGATTTTGCCTTCATGGCACTTGGATGGTCCCATTAAAAATATTCATTTTCCTGGGGCCAGCCCCAGTGGTCAGGTGGTTAAGTTTAGTTGGCTCCACTTTGGCAGCCCAGGTTCAGTTCCTGGGCGAAGAGCTACACTCCTTGTCTGTCAGTGGCCATGCTGCGGCAGTGACCCACATGCAAAATAGAGGAGGATTGGCAACAGATGTTAGCTCAGGGTGAATCTTCCTCAGAAAAAAGAGGAATATTGGCAACAGATTTTAGTTCAGGGCGAATCTTCCTCAGCAAAAAAAATATATATATATTCATTTTCCTGTTCATGTGTCAAAGTATAGCTTAGACAGTACCTTGTACAAGAAGTTTTCCTATATCTAGCCAGCTACAATTGTTCTCCTTGTTTTATGTGCCAGCCTCTGCTATTTTATCAAGTCTTAGCTGATCTAAAGTCGTCGGGATGCATGTCTGCTCCCCCCTGGATTACAAGATAATGCATATGATGAAGGCCTAGCAGAGATTCAGCAGAGTGCCTGGCCCATGTTATGCCAGTACTTAATGAACATGTACTGTTTCCTTACTCCTGGAGGGAGGCAGCGTCTAATTTATCTTTGTAAACTTCCATGACCCCAGCAGTGTGGTGCACATGCTCAGAAAGCACTTGTTAAAGTGGATTGTGTTTAATTCCAAATTATCAAATTCTAAATGAAATAAAAGTCACACAAATCCATGCTTAGATTTCTGAACAGACGCTTGGCTTTTTGATGAATTTTTTTTTTTAGTGGGACCTAGCAATGTCATGTGTAATTGAGTACTTGACCCATTGTGATAACAGCCGTCGCACTGACAATGGTGTTAGTGGTATCATGTCTATTTTATCTAAATTCATAGATGCATCACATATCTGTTTATCATACTCTTTTAACCCTCCCAAAATATGATTACTTGATCCATAAAAATTATAGCTATTCTTTGTCTCTTCAGAGACGTAAATCAGCATACGTAATTTCCTCTTAACATCACATATATCGGATCCCAGATTGACTATATTCGCAACCAAAAAAAATATTCCTACTCTTACTTACAGACTGAGATGCAAGAAAAATCCTTCTGCTAATGACTAAAGTGTAATTTGTTTCTACGCTTAAATTTTACATTTCCTAGCCTGTTTCCTTAGATTTCCTATTTTGCCTTCTACTTCTACGAGGACCCTTCACTTTGTCTTTCTAGCTTCAGCTGCTCTCCATCCTACGTTTTCAACTGCCCACAGCACACTCCTCCTTGAACTTCTAGCCAGCCATCTGTGAAACTCTTCATCCTCTCAGAGAGAAAGTGTGTCCTCTCCTTACTCTCTGAGTCCCTAATGTCGTCGCTAATCACTGATGTCCTCATTCTCCTCCAGGCCACCAGGGTCCTCCAGGTTCAACAACAGACATCACTTTTTGTTCTCTCCTCTTCCTCAAGTCATCATAGTGCTCACCAAGTTCATTCTGTTCTTGATTCCCAGTCTCTCTCCATTCCACCCTCCTTCTTTTTCTATGCCACCTTGCATATTTCAGATTCTTTGTCCCTCCACACATAAGCTATTATAACAATGTTTAAGCTTGCCCTAAAACAGCAGTTTCATCACATTGTATTCTTGACCCCAAACTCCGATGACTTCTCAATGGCAAGATAAAATCCTAATATAACCTAACATGTTTACATCTACTTGAATTCTACTAGAACTTGGCATGAACCTCCGTTTTTCTCTTAACAACCTCCTTCAAAACTCAATTTTTCCTTTTTCCAAACATTTCTCTTTTTTTCTCCTTGTACATTCAGCTCAAATTTCTTCTCCCTCCCAAAGCCCTCTTTCACCCACCCAGCTGGAAATGACCTTTTCTTCCACAAAATTTTTCTGCTTTAGTGTTTATTCCACTCATTCAGCAGTAATTATTATCTTATCTGCTGTGGTTCAGCTGTTAGTGTTATTTAAATATCCTTATATATGTCTTGTTTCTCCAGCTGGAATGTAAATGCTGAGTCTGAGGAATAGTGAGAAACCAGAGCATGGTATTTGGTACATAAGTAGACACTAAATAAATAATTATTCATTCAATTTTCTTTATCATCCCTTTTATTGCCATTAAACATGCTGGTTTCAGGATCTAAAATATCCTCACTGTTTGGCCAGGTTTGAATAACAAAGTGACATAGGAAAAAAACAAGGAGCTAATCCATTTTCCCCCTTAACTGTTGTCTGTTGTTTTTCAGCCGAAGAACTTTGCTTATATTGTTAATGCCGCTGTGAAAGCAGACCCCGGCATGCATCACACCCTTCTCATCACCCCTGCCCAAGAAGCACAGCGTGATGGCGCAGTCTTATTCATCAGAGCTGTTTCCTGGACTCATCAGAGGTGTTTCTCTTCCTGGAAAAGAAAATAATCTCCATCATTTATGTGCCTCTGTCTTTTATTTTGAAACATTTGGAATGTCGGCCTTTGGACATTTGCAGGAACTTCCCATAATAGGTGATGCCCAAGTGAAAAGTTTTATTAATGTCATAAACCAGATGGGATAGCTGCTCACAAACAAAGCAGAGAACAAATGACCAAAACTGTCCCATCCTCCCCTGTTCATTACAGCGCCTTTTGAAAAGTTTACCATCACAATTATCCATTTGTGTCTCATTCCTCTAGGTGATGAGAATAGTGTGGACTTCGGCTTTGCTCATCACCTCCAGCTAATGTTAGTTTCCCAGAGTTGTCATATACCACCATTGGCAGTAGGAAAGGTGATAAGAGCAGTAGGAAGGAATAGTTCACAAAATTTGAGTTGGAAAGACAATGTAAGCCTGAGTTGCAATCTGTTAAGGACTGAATTGTGTCCCCTGAAATCCATATGTTGAAGTCCTTTTTTTTTTTTTTTTTTGGAGGAAGATTAGCCCTGAGCTAACTACTGCCAGTCCTCCCCTTTTTTGCTGAGGAAGCCTGGCCCTGAGCTAACATCCGTACCCATCTTTCTCTACTTTATATTTGGGATGCCTACCACAGCATGGCATGCCAAGCGGTGCCATGTCCGCACCCAGGATCCTAACTAGTGAACCCCGGGCCGCCGGGAAGCAGAACGTGCGAACTTAACCGCTGCGCCACCGGCCGGCCCCCATATGTTGAAGTTCTAACTCCCAGCATCCCCAAATGCGACTGTTGTTGGAGATGGGGTCTTTAGAAAGGTAATTAAATTAAAACGAGGTCATTCAGGTGGGCTCTAATTCAATATAACTGGTGTCTTCGTAAGAAAAGATTAGGAACACAGATACAGAGCAAGAAGGCTATCTGAAGACACAGAAAGACAGCTGTCTACAGCCCAAGGAGGGAGGGTTCAGAGGAAACCAACGCTGCCGATCCTTTGATCTCAGACTCCCGGCCTCCAGAACTACGAGACACTAAGTTTCTGTTGTTTAAGCCGTTCAATCTGCGTTATTTTGTTACGGGAGCCCCGCAAACTAATACATGGTCCAAAAGACAAAAATGAAAAAGAAGCAACTAAAGCTTTGTATTGGTTTGTCTGCTAGAATTTATAGAAAGGCATTATGAAGCTCTTCTTAACCACACAAATCTTCTTGATGTGTGAAACTGCAGTAAGTCCCGGACTCCTTCCGGGACAGACAGAAGACCAGACCGTGCAGGGGGAGCAGCAATCACATCTAGTGCTCCAGCTTCCTCAGCCCTTCAGGGGTCTCACACTTCTATCATCCCAAACGCCCACCTAAAAGAGGTTTGTTTCCCACCGCGCGACACATAAGGATGGCATCAATGATTTTTCCTTTCCTAACTGCTGAGCACACAGCCCCGTCATAACTAGAAAGAAAGATACCTTGTTACATTAGGCATTGTTCTGTTAGTGAAGGCTGCTTCCCTGAGCTTGCCCATTGTAAACGATAGAAGCTTATCTCTAGTCACCCGTAGGCCCCGATGTCTACATGCAGTGATTCCCAAGCATTCCTAATTTATGGGTTTTTTGACAATGATAAAAGAATTTATTGAAACTGATTTTATAAATTTGGAATGGTGAGAATACATGTGTTTATAATATGTACCTTTCTGGCTTATTTCCTTATTTTTTTCTCAAAACACTTTTAGATGTCTTAGCCTACACTCCTTAGTTGAATTGTACACAGGTTGCCATACATATATCATGAAACCAGGTCAACAGGATGAACCCGGATTCTGATACCTTCTTTGCTTCATCCTCACTAAGGATTTGGAGATAAGTTGTAAACAGTGTCCAGGACACGAGGTCTACCCCAGAGTGAATCCTCTTCCCTGGGTCTCTCACTGTCTGCGCTGGGAGGTCTGCGTGACATTCCTGAAGAGTGAGGACAATCCTTACTCTTTTTTTACTAACCCCAGCAGTGGTTTTGTAAGGTGGTAGCTGTGTCTCTCTAACTGTACATTGTGCTTCTGAGTCTCTCTGATAGCTGCATCTCTTTGTAGCATCCGTTTTTTTATTGCACTATGATGATAGAAGAGAAACTCTAAAGCCTATTTGGTGAGTAAAGTCTTCTCTAGCTTCAGACCAAACTGAAAACCGATTCCCACTTGCACAGTGCTTTAGACTTCCTGCATATGCCATTCAACATCCTCAGGCAGCAGTAGCTTAGAGCTTTGCTTCATGCCCGACATCCTCTAGGTTATACAGAAGACATTACAGGATATAAAAGAGACTTTTTTATTTAAAAAAAAGAAAACCAGTTTATATTATTGGCTAATATATATTCAGCACTTGACCTCTGAAATTAATAGTAATTTTATTAATGACATATTAATATAAAATTATTAGTACCATTTAAAATAACACTAACTTGATTATAAGAATGTGATAAATGGCTCTATTTAATTTTGACGGATATTGTAATAGAAAACTAGAAAATTAAGTTTAAGTTAAGAGATAAATGAAGAAAAGTATTGAGAACAGCCTGTAATTACGTGGACATTTAAATGTGTGGAGAGTTGTCAAAGGATGGGGCCGTTAGAAAAAGGACTTCAACAAGGCCACATATTGAAGGACGTTCTTCCACAGAGAAGTGTGCTGAATTCTACCAAGGCGAATGCATTGGTGGACAGGTTGTGCCCTGCAATGTCACTGTACTAATATATAAATGATAAGATACTGGGTCATTTATCAAGACCAAAGGTGTTGGCACTCAAGATCATCAAAACTTTTATACAAAACAAAAAAGTGTGAATGTTGAACCCAAAGGTGTTTCTTTGACACTATAGTCAAAACCGTGTCCCATATCTCTGACTCACCACAAGTGACCTCTCCAGTAAACTCACCTATGGTTGTGAAAAGCCAACTCTACAAAAGCATAAAGGTGCCTGTGAGCATGTGTTTGTCTAGGGGTAAAATTTTGATAAAACTGTTAAAGGGTCTGGGGGAAGTGGGAAATGGGGAGTTACTAATCAATGGGAATGAAGTTTCACAAAACCTTATACTCCCTGCTCCACAAAAGTGGAGAGTGGCTAAAAGAGAAATATCAGGAAATAAAACATTAGAGGGGCCAGCTGATGCAGGTCTATATGCCATGCTAACAAACTTGGGCAGTGCACTATGGGCAACAGGAATGCATTTGAGAAGTTTTAGGCAGGAGATTAGTTTTTAAGTTTGGGTAGACATTGCTAGTTGGCCAACTCGACATCTGTTCCCACCCTCTTTACTTTTTGCCCGCCTCCCACAGTGGATGTTGAAAACAAATGAGGCATTGACTTGCTAACCCCTCTTATAGCTAAGAGGGCTATGTGACTCAACCCTAACCAATGAACTGTAAGGGGAACTTTGTCAGGGACATTCCGTGAAAGTTTTGTTTTCCCAGAAAAAAGAACAGAAGTTCACAAGGCTTTGAAATATGAAGGCTTTGAAGTAAGATATACTGCATAATGTTGTAGCCGCCATTTTGCAATCCGGAGGCCTCAAGCATGAGGGCAAAAAGCCAACAGTGAATAAAAGCAAAGGAGAAATAAAGAACCAGGGTCCTTGGGTATCACAGAACTGCTGAACCAGCCCTGGACTGACACCTCCAGACAAACACTCAGATGTGAGAAAACTGATGCTGTATTATTTAAATCATCACTAGTTGTGTTTTCTTATATTTACAGCTGAGCAAAACATTCAAAATTAATACAGTGTTACAGAGATCACTCTAACCAGAGCGAGGATTTGAAAAGGGACAAGACTGAAGTCAGGGATACTATTTCTAGAGCTGTTGCTATAATACAAGTGAACGATGAGAATGGGACCTGAACAGAGAGGACACGTACCTAGATATGCAGAAGGTAAAATGAATTTGACTTTGTTGTAAGAAGAGTATAGGACAGGCAATTTAGGTTTTGGCTAAGGTGGCTGGGCCACAGGATATAGAAGTGGCAGATTTGAGTATGAAGTGGAATTTCAGTTTCAGAAATGTCAGATCTGAGGTATCTGTGCAACGTCATGTGGAAATATTCAGTGATCAGATGAACTTATGAGTAACAACATTTCTATCTATTGACGTGGGTTTGGAATTCATTAAAGTCACAGCTAAACTGCTAGAGTGGAAGGGATGACCCAGAGAGTGTGGGAGACTGGAGGGGCCAAGGACAAGGGGGAATTCCAAGAATAAAAGGTAGCATAAGGGGCAAGCACAGACTGAGCAAAGCGCCAGGGCTAAGCAGCTAGAAGGTCTGACTCAGTTTATCCTGGCTGAGCCCTAGCCTTGTGTATAAAATTATCAAAAGAGAAAACCATTGGAGAAAATCTGAAACAAAAAGCAAAGCTGAATGTATTGCTTTCTTGAGTACGGGAGAGCAACACTGCCAGGCAGAGTCTCACTGAGGAAAGCACATTGCTGATCTTATATAGATTGTTGCGGGGCTACGTTTGTTTGGGTTTGAGTTGGTCACAGAGATAAGAGTGGTTGACATCAGCCTTAGAAAACATTCCCTGGAGGAAGTCCACTGCGGACTGTCTGACTCTCTCAGTGTCAGCCTGTCACTGGCTTTCAGAGGCATGTTCAGTGAGGCGCCTTGTCACTGACCAATTAGAGATGTTTAAAACCAGTTCTGGCGTTTGCTTGTTAACACAGTCATAGAACTGCCATTGGCTAATTAAAAAGTTTAAGACCTGTTCTGGTGGTGGTTGCCATGGCTATAGATGACCAGACTTTTCCTAGGAGTATGAGGGTTTTTTATTCTCAAAGTTAAATGCTACAAAGATCAAGTAAGATAAGGACTGCCACGCGTCCATTAGGTTTAGCAATTTGACCTGAGGAGCGATTGAAATGGCGTAGATAAGGAACTAAAATACTACAATTCTGCACTACCTAGTCTTGCTCACAATTTTCTCTCAGAGCATGAAGCTGAAAGGAAAAAGCTGGGTGATGGAAAATACAAAGGGGAGTGGGGAAGTAAAACTAGCATTTATTGAGGGCCTGCCACATGCTAGAGGTTGTGCTAGGCACTTGACACGTGTTATCTCATTTAATTTTCACAACAATCTATTAGGAACAGTGGTAGTATTCTCATTTTACAGAAGGTAAAACTGAGGCTCAGGACATTAAATAACATTTCCAAGGTCACACAGCCAGTGATTGGCAGGGAAATAGCTGGAGACCAGGCTTATGTGACTTAAAACTCTAGGCTTGTGTTGTTGCACCATGTGGCTGCTAAAGAAGAGATGGGTGAGCAACAAGATGCACCTGCTCCACCTCTTCCAATTTTCCCCTTCTCCTCTTAAGCTAGTCCTCCAACCCCCTGCAAGGCAGTGAGCAGGAATATAGATGCAACTAGAGACCCTAAGAGTATGGACCCTAAGAAATAGAGTCCAAAGAAGCCATGGCATGGCTCACACATGAAGAATGACTCAAGAGCAGATATTTCTGTTCACTCATCATAAATTTTGAAAATATTCAATTCTCTGAGTGTTTTATGTAGGTGGCTGTTAACACTGTGCAGTACTTGGCCAAGTATCAAGGAAATTGTTTTCTTGACTGACAGCTACTCGTGCATTCATTTCCTTATAATTACAAAATAATACTTTCTATAGGAGAAATCCATAGCTCATGATACAATGTTAACAACTGAGATTGTTACTCAGTAAACAAATGAATATTAGTAATTTGGTAATAGTTTATTATTATTATTTGTGCTTCTTAACCCCTCCTGGGATGGTACCACTTTCTTTCTGTGTGTTTATTTATTACAAATCAGAGAAATGCAACATAAAAAGTTCTTGAGCTCTCAGAACCTTCACTCATTGGGGACATTTGGGTTGACACTACCTTTAAAAAGACTGACATTCCAGCCTTAAATACAAGTTATTTTAGACGACTGTCCAGTGTAACCAGTCACAGAAGACAAGCACCACATAATACCGGCTCAACACAAAGTTGACATAAGGGAAGCCAGACTGTAGAAAAGAAACCATATTGTAACTTTGAATGACCTCTAATTAACTAACCCGACATGCTCTGTAGATTTTATAGCCCCTCCCAGCTGCTGTAAGTTGATTAATTTTGTTCTTTTGAGTTCCTTAGGAATGTGATGATCCATGGGCAGAGCGTCTATGCTGATATGCGTCATCAATGACAACTGAAAGATCAGAGTAGAGGGCATTGCTCCAGTCTCTGGTGCATATCCAGTAAAACAAAGGACTATCAGGAACTAAGACCAGATGTCTGCCCCGACCCAGAGAGCAGCCCCCTATATAACTGGCCTGTAGTCTTCGTTCATTAGTCAGCCATCTTCCCGCTTGCTAGCAAATTGTAATAAAGTCCTTTCTCTCCTACCCCCTTGCCTCTTGATTATTGACGTGTCTTGCGGTGAGCAGATGACCCGCCATGGACTGAGCTGGCTATCCCACTGAAGTACCTCCATGGGGGTTTCTCATAGTCCCTCAGGAAGCACCTCCACCAGTGATCTCACTTATTGAACCACTTACCTCCAGACAGTGTCGTAGGGTGATGGTAAGGCCTTCAGCTACATCCTGGAACAATCTGTGTTCTCATCAATAATGAAGCTTCAAATACAAAAGACAACTTAAGTTTTATCACAGCATGTGAGAAATGCTTCCTTTGTGTTCCTTATGAAGTTCTTAAGTTCTCCTGTCCACCAAATGGTGTGGAACACACAAGCTGTTTTGTTATACTAAGAAATTCACAATAACAGTTTTCAATTACCATTGCATTTCGCTTTTATGCGTTTACAGCATGCTAGAAAGATACTGGAGGAAACCCAAATATGAACATCTGTAATGAGTTCGATAGGAATTATTCACTGAAATGTTCCATCTTTATAATTAAAAACTACCACTCAATCCCACCAAGTTTTGTTTAGGAATTAGCTGAGAATTTTCCCATTTACGTGAGTCCCTCTATCTTTCAACGCATGTCCTATGAGGAAGTAATCCTTCTATGGCTTGGTAGCTCCAGACGGGTTCCTATCAGGCTCCCCCAAAATAACTAATTCCACCACAGGGTATGGAGAATAAAGTGTTTAAAAAATCATTACGAGCAAAGCCCTGCATCCAAAGGCACTGCCCGTCTTTGTGAGGAGAACAAACGGCTTGCTCTGCACCTTGACAACAACCAAAGGCATCTCCCTCGTGCTTCTGACATAAAATAGAATCATTTAATGCGTGCTTAAAAATTGCTCTCAGATTCTCCTGAAAAACCACTATCAACATAAATAGAAAGACCATAAGGCAATAGTTAACAAATTGCACAGCAGAGGTTTCCCACTCATTAGTGTCACACATTGTGGTGCCTTGGCCAGTCAACACTGCCGGGAATGATTCTGTAGTCTTCTTTCATTTCCTCTTTAGTTAAACCTGTTCTTAGACATCCCCGATGAACACTAGAATAATTTGTTATTGTTTCTGTGTGCATTTGTCATCTATGTACAATTCACTTTATATGTACCGAGAAGGGTTAATTAACATCCCTTTTATTGGTGTTGTATTATTTTTCACAAGTACATATACTAAGACATTTCTGGTAGGCCTTGAACTGGGAATTCTATATAGTTTCTCCATTAAACTAAAACACAGAAGAGTGGATTATGAGTAGAAATGACTCCTACACCCATCATGCTTTTCTCAGCCCTCCCCAAGCCATCAACTCTCTGACAACCTGCTGTAAGGCCCAGCTCACATCACCACCCTACCTCCCCCAATTCCAGACTCAGGCTCTCTCTTCTTCTGTGTCCCAGAGCTTTTCTCCTCTCTTAAGCCCTCTCTTTCCATGTGTTCCTTTTGGCCCCCTTGAAGTGGGTGACCCTGTTACTCAGTTGGTGTTGAGGGTCACCACAGGCCTATAATGTGGATAGGAAAATGGTTTTTAGAATTGCTTAGATTTTGCTGGGACTTTGGATTTTGCTTAGATTGCTCTTACCGCTTAACGTAATTACCCAGTGTTTTGTTAAACTTCAAACAAAGAGGTTGTCTGCTTCAGGTCAGTACAAAATATCCCCAGTGACTACAAATGTAAATGGCATAATCAGAGCTAGCAACTCACTGTTTGAAGACAGAACCATTAATGATAAAACATGGACTTCCAACCCACGGACTTGCAACACGGGGAAACGTGTGTCTATAAATTGAAGCTTTAGAATCTTTTCTTTAAAATAAGAGCTTGTCTTACTGAAATTAAGATACTCTGTTGTTACTAACTTTGAAACCCCCCCTTAGCTGAAGGGACCAAATCATTGGAGTTCATCAAAGTCCTTGGCATTTTTAGCATTAAGTTCTTAATGGCCATAATTGACTCTGCATGGTGACCCTAATCATCACATAAAACTAAGAAAGTGAGAATTTCACCCTATCTTAAACTGGACTGTCATGATTTTGTATAGCTTCTTTAAGACAGTATGTATGAAACCTAGATTTACAGAAAAGAGTCCTTCTAGGAAGAAAATTTTAGACTGTATCTATCGGTCGTATTGCAAAGTGGCCCAGAAACATGAGCTGCTCTGGCCACACCACTGCCTAAAGTATATGATGAAGATGATCCACGATGGTCAAGTTTATTTATTGTTTTAATAGTAAATCCTGGTTTATTCGTCCTTTTTCTTTTTGCACATTCCAGGGCTGTTGTCAATCTGCCTTCATTGTCATTTTGACTATGAACATACAGTTTGATAAGTTCTCCTCGGGGCAGAATTCTATAAATATGGATGGCAGTATTGCCAGGATAGAGACACGACCAACAACTTTGCCAACATGGAAATCATTTGTGACCTTGACAAGAGTAGTTGTAATGGAGTAAGGGAGAAGAAGCTCAATTAGAGTAGATAAAGGAGAAAACAGAAAGTAGGAATAGCAAATATTGACTTTATGGGAAATTATGCCGTGAATGAAGAGCAAAGAAATGGGACCTTAGTGGGAGGGGGATATATGAGAGGATTTTTTTAAGATAGGATATCCTGGAGTATATTTACAAGACAATATGTGTGTGTATGAATATCCATAAAAATATTTATTGCATCATTTTTCACAAGAAGAAGCAGGAAGAGGAGAAGAGGAGGAGGAGGTTCCAAAACAAATGGGACAACAGCCCTTAAACATGAATTCATGGCTATCTCTAAAGAAACAGAAAACAAAACAAACAAAAACAACTTCAGAAACTTAAATATTAGGTTGTTACCACTTCCATCAAAACAAAATAAAACAAATATTTGGGGTCTAATCTCAGCAAGGCGACCCTTCCCCACGCTTGCAAGTTGACCTCACTAGCATCAAATCTTATTCTCAGATTTAAAACTAACCACTCATGGAGTATTAATTCAAAAATGTGTATTGAATTTCTATAGCTCTAGGCCTTCAAATAATTACAGTTGAACTAATAAGAGCCCCTGAGAATATCTGAATTTAATTGGGGAAATAAGACTGAGACACAAAAAATTAAATGCCAACAGAGACAAGAATGGAAGGGATCTTGCAAGACGGTTTTGCGAAGCTGGTGCAGTAGCATTGGAGGGCAATCGCTCTGTTTGCTGGAGGGTCAGGAAAGGCTTCTTGGAGGTGGGAGGGGGATTCGACCTGCATATTGAGGGAGGATAGAATTTGACTAAGTGGAAGCAATTTAAAGACAGGCATTTTGAGTAAAGAGACTAACTTGAACAAGCACATTACACAGAGATAGATGTACCGCATGTTGGGGATAATAAATAAGCAAACTGGCCAGAGTAGGGAGGGCATTTGGCACATAATGACAGGCTGAGTCCAATAAAGCAACTGTAAAGTGCTTTCCAGAATGCTACCATGGGTAATTCATTTTATGTAATAGTTATAGGGTTAGATTCTAGGATTATAAAAGGAAGATTTTGTCCCTAATAGTTTTGAGTGTTTGAATTTAACACAAAGTCTGTATATTTACCACATTTGAAGGCTGCATCCCTAAATAGTTTATTTTTGTTGTCTTGAGAAGGTAGTTATCTGACTGGCTAAGCTTCAGTTTCCCTTTATTTGAGATGGTTCTTATGGTTTGTGGCTTTATATTCTTTGATTATTAGCACTTTGAAAAATATTTCATCTGTTTCACAGTCACAATCAGTAAACTCATACAAATTTATTCGGAATGCTGTCAGGTTTGGGAAAACTTCCATTAAGGTTTTTGCTGTTGGCTGTGGTGATGGTAGTGGTCTGTGTGTGTATGTGCATGTGATCTTCACATGTAAGTTCTAATACTCAGAAGAATCTCTCATACGTTAGCTTCTGATTCTATACATTTCAAACCTTATTTCTCTTCTACTGTCAACATACATCCAGAGCTGGGCACTATAGGACATCACGATACAACCTCCAGCCCTGCCCTTTTGGGATTCAGCACAAAGAGTGGTGGCCATATTCCTGGAGGATCTTTCTACACCAGGACAGCTAACGATAGATAATCTAGAGTCAGAAATGACTACAACCATATAAAAACATCCCACCAACCCCAAACTAAATCAAATTCCCCTTACCTGAATCCCAAAATGCCTACAGCCACCCCAATACCACTCAATACTAGAGGAAGCGTGACAAGGGTAAGTACATTAATTATATTTATTTATATTTATTATAAATTATCATAAATTACAAGTATTATAATTATACTTATTAATTATACTTATAATTAGTGTAATTATAACTGTGAACTAATTAACGTTAAAGTGATGACTATTGCAAATGTTACAAAATCATATGACTATGTGAACGCATGCTGAGGCCACCCCCATGCCTTAAAGGGGTCCCTGCAAAGAAGGGGCCCCTAAAGTTTGGGGTTTTTTTTAAATGATTTTCTTTTGTTTTTAAAAGATTGGCACCTGAGCTAACAACTGTTGCCAGCCTTCTTTTTTTTCTTTTTATCCTTCTTTTTCTCCCCAAAGCCCCCCAGTACACAGTTGTATATTCTAGTTGTAGGTCATTCCGGTTGTACTATGTGGGACACCGCCTCAGCACAGCCTGATGAGCAATGCCATGTCCACACCCAGGATCCGAACCAGCAAAACCCCAGGCTGCCAAAGCCGAGCATGCCATCTTAACCACTAGGCCATGGGGCCAGCCCCGAGCTTAAGTTTAATTAGCTTCATGATAAATCCATCTCTGAATATCTGCATTTAAGCAATAAGATGGAAAAAAAAAATCTATAGGCCATGCAGCCTCTAGCTTTCCTTATTCTGCATTCTGTGAGTGATTTCTATGTGGTCAATAGAATATTTGACATTTAAAGAATATAAATTACCAAAACACATGGTCCTTGACAAGGTGGTCATACATACAAACATATGAAACAACTAAAGAGTAATTCCTGATGAATTACCGCTTACAGTGGCCACGTTAAGACATAGAAGTGATAAAAAGGTGGGATCTCCCCAAGTTAGCTGGCCGAGGTGGGATGGATGGTCAGGGAAACCACCCTTAAGGAGATACAATCTGAGCCTGCCCTGGGAAATAGAAAGGCAATCAACCACAGTAGGACTGGGTCTGTGGACTGAGCTCTTTCTTAGAGATCAGCCTTTGGAGCACTGGAATAGAGGGGGGTGGGGAAACTACCAAACACGGCCAAAATGCATTAAGAATATCTCCCATTGTATTCCAAGAGGTACTGTACCCAACTTCTTTTTAAAAGGACAATGTCTTCATTTTATAGTGGTCTACTGACTGGGTAACACAGATTTGCAATCAACATCCATTTCTATTATATAAGATTTCTTTGCATCGCCGTAAGAAAAGCAACTCTGGCATGGGCTGTAGGCCAGACTATGGAACAAATCCCATTATGTCGAAGTGGATGTTGCAACGGGTATTTGATAAATTGGTGATTCTATCTGCAGGGCTCATCACACTTGGAAACCAGCACTTTTCCATAACATTTTTCATCCTTCCACTTTGGAACACTCATCCCTTTCATCACTTGGCTGGTGTCAGGCAGACTGTCAAAATTATTGTTTACAATACTCATATCCTCAGAGCTGTCTTTATAGGCTTTTTCCTAAGAGGATTTTGAAATAATACCAGTGCACAGAGTTAAAATCGAAAAACCATCTCCCAAACTTCTAACGACCAAGTTTTCTTTTGATCTTCATTTCACTCCCTACCTACGATCCCCTATGACTTATTTAAAGATGCAATGAAGGAAACAAAAGAGAATAATGGGAAAGGATTCATGTTCACCATTTGAATGTTTATCCCTGAAAACAGCAGAGCTGGCACCATCTCCAGTGTATTGTTTTAGTCTTATCTTGACAAATGTTTGTTGCCTGTGACAAGGACAAAGATACTTTATAGAATCCACTCCCTTTTTTCCATCCTTTTTAGTATTACTAAACTTAAAGCTAACATAAATTTAAAGTAATCCTAAAAAACAAAAAACATTTTTAATGTCAGGACTGCCTGGGATCCATTAAGAGATGTTAAAAGAAAAGCATGCCAGAGAAAGAAAGTTTAAAAAGGAAAAGAAAGAGAAAGCATTCTTTGGTTAAATGTGTTAAAAGCCAATTATTTACACGTTAATTACCTTTCTGGTAAAACAATTGAATTTATATGATAGACATACTGTCATTAAATGTCTGGTTTGCTCAAATAGTGGAGGGATGCAAAAAATAAGAGCAATTTAATTATCAGGTAAATTGGACCAACAAGACATTCACTTTGATGTTCATTTGCATTTAACTAAAGTAAATTAATGAAAGAAGGGAGTCAACTTCAGAATATTTCTGAACTGTTTCATGTTTTCTTTTTTTTTAAGAACTAATATTCATTTAGTCTGAAACAAAATGTGATGGAACTCCTGTAGACTATAACTTGGGGCCTGGTTTGTTTTCCTTTTTTTTTCTTATTCTATGCAGTTTACTTCCCCCCAAACATACGGAGAAGTCTCTAGGAGAGAGGATGTTTAGAATTCCTCCCTACCACGTCCCTGGTAACCACAGATAATCCCAGTCAAACCTTTAAGTAGATTGTACTTAGGGTCCACATAATTTATCAACCAAGGGAGGATAGTTTGAAACGAAAAGGGAATACTATTGTTAATAATCAGACCAGAGAACCTGGTAACTGAGATTGGCAGTCTCTAAAGGTATAGATCTAGCCAGCACAGCCTCCTAGCTTAAACTCCCTGATTTTAAATTAGCCCTCCCCCACACCCCCGGCCTCTCCTGAAGGACAGATCTAAGGACTTCGGTCTTGTCCCTTGTCCCCAGCTGATTAGACACCAAAACTGGAGGAAACCAATCAATCCCACAGGTTGTTTGAGCCCCAGACTCTTCCTTTCCTGAATTTGAACAGAGACCAGCAGAGGATGATGTACACTGAACAGGAAGGTAATGTGTTGAGTCATTGCTGGATCAGCAGCACATACCAGCCAAAATAACAAAAGAGCAACAGAACAGAAAAAGTCAAGCTGGAAGGGGAAGTCAAAAGAAAGAGAGATGAGGCACCATGTGTCCTCAAGAAACCCGTCTTTGCAATTCAAACCTCTGTATGGCTCAGTTCTACTTATAATGCATTCCTGGATTACAAAACCAAATATACTCTTACCATACAATCCAGCAATTGTGCTCCTCTGTATTCACCTAAATTAATTGAAAACTTATGTCCACACAAAAACCCACACGCAGATGTTTATAACATCTCTGTTCATGATTGCCAAAACTTGGAAGCAACGAAGATGTCCTTCAGTAGCTGAATGGATAAATAAACTGTGGTATATTCAGACAACGGAACGTTATTAGGTGCTAAAAAGGGATGAACTGACAAACCACGAAAAGACAAGAAGGAAACTTAGACGCATACTACTAAGTGAAAGAAGGCAATCTGGAAAGACTACAGACTGTATGATTCCAACTCTATGACATTCTGGAAAAGACAAAACTATGAAGACAGTAGAAAGATCAATGGTTGCCAGGAGTTTGGGGAGGGAGAGACAAACAGGCAGAGCACAGAGGATTTTTAGGGCAGTGAAACTACTCTGTATGACACTATAATGGAGGATACATGTCACTATACGTTTGCCCAAACCCACAGAATATACAAGACCAAGAGAGAACCCTATGAAACTATGGACTTCAGATGAGTCAATGTAGGTTCATCTATTGTAACAAATGTACTAGTCTGATGGGTACAACCTCCCCAACCATGAGGATTTATCTTCTCCCACCAGTCAAAGCCAGTCTCATTCATATCGACAAATAAATGACTCAAACGGGCTCTGAATGTATTTACATCATATTAAAGGCAAATCCCTTAAAGAAACTCTAATGTTCCCTACATAGATTAATTTCTTTCTTTTTTCTTTCTTTTTTTTTCTTTTGGTGAGGAAAATTGGCCCTGAGCTAACATCTGTTGCCAATCTTCTTCCTTCTGCCTGAGGAAGATCATCCCTGAGCTAACTTCCGTGCCGGTCATCCTCTATATTTTGTATGTGGGATGCCGCTGTAGCATGCCTTGATGAGCAGCATGTAGGTCTGTGACCAGGATCCGAACGCATGAACCCCAGCAGCTGCAGTGGAGCATGTAAACTTGACCACTGTGCCACCTGGTCAGCCCTCTTTTCTTTTTTTTAATTGAGGCAAAATACTAAAAAACCAGAGAAATAACTTAAATATTTTAAAAATAGATTTTAGGCTATTATTGGACAAAATACTTGGTGGCATCCTTGAGAACAGGATGAAAAATGTTGGATGACAATATAATTAAATGGCTCAAATAGAATACTATTTTGTGGCTGAGCATGAGCTCTGTCTCAGGTTGTCCAGGTTAAAATCTTAGCTCCATAGCTCTTTAGCAGGTGACCTGAGAGGTTACGGTGTTTTTAGCTTCAATTTTTGTCAGCTATAAAAATGAAATAATAATGTAATACCATCTTTATAGGATTGTTATATCATATTAAATAATGTATGCAATGCAATTATTGAAACACTGCATTTGATACACAATTAATTATATTTAGTGTGTAAATTAATGGATTGATATCAAACTACTGAAAAGTCACGAGTTACATCCTAGAACTACGTTCTTTCCTATGACTTTCTCTCATTTTTCCAGTGAATGGATAAAGACAAAGACGGCATGCTAATGGTCACTAAATGTCTTTGGAACACAACCTAGAACACACTTAATACAATGGCTGGCTGAATAAATATTCAAAGTTTTTTCAAAATACTTGGATGATATCTAAAAGTGCAAGAATAAAATTTAAACAAAGATAATTGCAAAATCCTAAACTTTTGCTCAAAAAAGTTCAAGACCCAAATGCAGGCTAGAAGAAAATTTCCTTGAATCAAATGAAAATTAAGAGTTTTAATTATTTATCGTTCCACATGAACTACAATGCAAGTCCAGTTACTCTTCACTACTTGGTTATGTTTTGGAGGTCAGAGGACCACTAAGTAACAGAGTAGAAGAGGCTGGCCAGATTAATGACCGAAAAAATCTGACAAAGATTTTTTTATTAAAAAAAATATTTGAGGGAATAGAACATGTTTGACTTTAAAAAGGAAATACTTGTGAAGGCAAGCAGGAACTCGATCCATCATTATGAAATATTTTACAGGAACACGACGTTGCTGTCTTCTCTGTTTATTCAGAAGGTAAACGTGGAACCAATGTGTGGAATTCAAAGAAAGCAGGTATCATGTGAATCTAAGATTCAAATTAAGGAAGAAGAATTAGTACCGCCTAGTCATGGGTCAGGCTGGGGATGGGGGCGGTGGACCAGCCCAGAGATGGGCTGTTGCTCGCAGAGTAGGGGGCTTTTTAGAAAGATTTGGACCCCGAGGTAGAAATTTGAAGATGACATGCAGCTGTCCTTACACTTCGAGGATTCTAGGCTTCTAAGTTTCAGTTATCTGTTAACTTTACTGAATATGCATGTTGAAAATGGTTTCTCAAATGTATAATAATATAAGAAATATTTTAAGAGCAGAAGAAACAAACTAAAATTAGCTGAAATCTCAGAAAGGCATTTTGTAAATTAGGTACAAACGAAAATATCTACCATTTTCTCCTAAATAAAAAGAACAGAAAAATCTATTGTTACATGTATAAAAGAAGATATTAACTATTGCTTTTAACATCAAAGGGCCTTTAGCGTGTTGGTCAAACAGAAGAGAGATGTCCTCAGAAGCCGGTCTACCACATTAGGAAGCACAGTTCCATACGCCTGGGCTTCTCCATCTAAGATTGTCAAATTTACCCCAATGCCTTCCTTTGAGTGACAGAGTGTTTTGTTTATAACTTTTTCACAACTTGTCCTCATTTGTTCATTATTTCATTTAACAAGCACCTCGGTCTCTTCTCCAACATCACAACATCACCACGAAGTGTAAGTCTTCCTCATCCTCCTACTTTAAACTCTGCAATTCCTCTCCATTAAAGGTAAAGTCAGACCCAAACTCCAGGTCAAGACTGGGGAGACTCCGCACAACTGGGCTCCTGCACGCCTCTCCCACTGCCATTCACCCATCTCTCCCACCATTCACAAGCCTCTCCCACTGCCATTCACCCATCTCTCCCACCATTCACAAGCCTCTCCCACTGCCATTCACCCATCTCTCCCACCATTCACAAGCCTCTCCCACTGCCATTCACACAGCTTCTCTGCTTCTCCCCGGGCTCCAGCCATGGTGGCTCTATCCTGTGGGTGCCATTCCAGTGCCTGGACCTGGCTTCCCCTGGACAGCTTCCTCTCATTCTTTAGTTTTCAGCTTCAAAGCCACCTTGCAGCGGCCTCTCCTAAAAGAAGCCCCACCCCCACCCCTGACTTGTTAGTTTCTTAGCCCCTTGTTTGCTTGTTTGTTGTTCCCTTCGTAAATCTTATTCCAGTTGGTAGGTCTTTCACCTAATAGTTTGCCTGTGTTTATCTATCCTCGCTACTGCCATCTGAGCTCTCGATGGAAAAGAACCTTGCCTCTGTGCTCACCATCATTCCCCTGCACCGAGACAGCGCCTGGCACACGGTAAGAGCTCAATAATTATTAGTTTGATAATTGGAAGAAGTAGCCAGTCAAGTACTACAGACACCAATCCAATGCATCCTGCTGGCTAATCCAGGTCCCCACCCCTCTCTCAACCGGATTACTGCAACTTCCTCCTCGTTTCACTAGTGCGTCTATCCTTTCCTCTGCCACCAGTCTGTTTACCATACTACAGCCAGGGAAAGTTTTTTAAAATGCAAACTGGATAATTTGTATCTTTTGTTTATATTTTTAAGGGTCTGCAGTTGCTCATAAGGCAATAATGCTAGCATTTATAATAGAAAACATTTACTGAGCAATTACTGTGGGCCAGGCACTGGTAGTAATTCATTTAGTCCTCACAAAACCCTTTTGAGATATATATTATTAGTCCCACTTTATAGATGAGGAAACTGAGGCTCAGGAAAGCTCAAGGCCATAACATGGATCACAAACACCTCAGTGGTCTAGCTCACACCTATATCTCCAGCTCATAGTTAGCATGCAAAAATGCCAGGTGTTTTAACCAGAAACTAGGAAGGGGCTTTACGTCACCTTTCACACTGTTTGGGCTACTCCTTTGGCCTCAAAGCCTCTACACCTGTGTGTGTGGCTTCCTGCCGCCTTACTATGCTGCCCCGTGATGGATGCTCCCTGTGTAGGTCTACGTGCTGTCCACCTTTTGGAATTCTGCTATCACTCCTCTATGGTTTTATCACACATCATCGTAATCCAAATCCTTCCACTGAACACCTATTAATCCCATGGTTGATTGCAGTCGTTTGACAAATGCATAGTCTCTTACTAGTTATTCGTTTGGCTCCTCCGTTGGCTACCTTTTCGTGTGCATTGACTCATCTCTCAGCAATACTGTAAGCACCTCCAGAGCAGGCATCACCTTTCCTCTTCTTCCTTCTCTTGCATAGTCCCCAGCAGGCTGTCTTGTAGCATGTCTTATAGATGCCTAATAGGTATCCTTTGCCCGGGCACCTGTTAGGCATCCTTTGCTCGGTTTGTCAATTGGTCTTCTTTCCACTTTATGTGATCATGGTCAGGAGAGAGTTTGGAACTATCTGGTATTCAGCTCCCAATATTTAGCTATCCAGCGTGACTCATGGTATTTCCAGCTCATCCCTAAAAGAACCAGTATTCTACTAATTATAGAGTACAGCTGAGAAAATCTTTTGCACATTTTTTAGCTTGGAATTATCTCCATACGAGTTCTGTCATCAGGGAAGGTAGAAAAAGACTCAGCACGGCTCCCAAAAGCTGTATTTGACACATCCGCACACACACACCTGCTATGGCTCCGAGAGCATAGCTTTGCACAGTCTGTTTCTATGGTGATTTTAAGCTTATATAACATCAGCTTCTCGTAGGCTTTATGAACATTTCTTAAGTTTGTGAAAATTACATACACTTCAACTTCAAAATGGTCCAATTCATTGTGTAGACATTAAGACAATAATTATGAAATAAAACTATGTAACCGTATGAAAATACTTTATAACATTAAGGGGGAAAAGAGTTATGAGTTCGAGTCTGTGCTGACATTGTAACTATGGAACATGTGAGGAAGGTGCTCTATGTGGCCTTCCCAACATTCTTCCTTTATGACCGTGATCCTGTGCAGACACCTGCCTTCTCCACAGGCCATGTGTTCAGGGAAGTCTGGGCCCAGGCCATCCCCAGCCCAGGGGGTGGCTTACAGTTAGGCGAAGCCAGAGGTTCTTAGCCCTGCGAGCCTCTGAAGTACCAATGCTCAGCTCCTCCCTAGCTCCCCTCTCTCCTCTTTCCACATCCCTTTCCCTCCGACTTTGACAGTTCTGGGCTGGAGCTCTGGCATCTGCTGTCTTTAAAGCTCCACGGGTGATTCTAATGTACAGCCAGGATTTAGAATCACTGGTCTGAGCCGGTGGTTTCAAATTTTAGGGAGCCAAGAATCACCAGGAGGTCTTGGAATCCTGGAGTGGGGCCTGTGAATTTCATTCCTAACACATTCCCGGGTGATTCCAATCAAACCAGTCTGGACCCACACTTGGAGAACTCTTAGCTGTTGAGAATAAGCGCTTCTGCAGAAACTTTTGTGATGACTAGAACTGTGGTAATTTTGCTACCAGCCTGCAGATGGCACGAACACACAGAAGAGGGAGGAGCCTGGAGGAGGGCAGAGGTAACCTGAATGAGTCCTGCAGCCCACCCTACCTAGGCACTAATTATGGGAGTTAAGTAAATCTCCTTATTTTTCAAGTCATTAGAGATGACACATTTGTTGTTTGCTGCTGAAAACATTCTACCTGATGTCTTTCTAAGATAAAAACAGTTGTGTTTCAAATGATGAAAATATAACTATTTTTCTCTTTCCCAGTATGCTTTTTATGCAATAAATATCATAAAAAATAATTTATTTGATTAAATCTCTAACATAAAATGGAAAAGATGTGAATATTTTCCCTATTTATCCATTTTACATAATAATTTTGCCACTTTTTCTTTATGGTATATTTTTATTTTCCAAAGTATTTTTTATTGAATACTTCATTAAGAGACAGGATACCAAATTTGAGGGCTTTCTTCCCAATTTTTGAACAAAACAGCCATAGAAATGCCTCCAGATGAAAGGGTTCTTCAAAAAGCTATATTAGCCTGATATGAAGAAATGCACAGCAACTTGCAACATTAAAAGACAAATAGAATTAGAACTTTCTAGGTTATGACTATTGTCTTGAACTTCCTCCTGTCTTTGCTTTAACTCTGTCAGATGAGTTCCTCTGTGCCTCCCCACCCCCTCATCCATCTGCTAATACAAACACCTAAATTCAGGTGTGAGGGACTACGTAAATCCCACTTCCACCACCACCTTCCTTCTTATAGAGTAGACAGCTGCTGTAGAAAACCTTGTCAGCTGGGAACCAAGCAACCATTCCCAATCTTCTTGGTGTGCCTCCACTCTAGAGACTGGAAAAGCTAAATGCTCACTTTCCCAGTCGCCATTGCAGCTATGAGTGGTCATGTGACACAGCTCTGGCTACTGTAACATCAGCCAAAGTCTTCCATGGAGCCTCTAGGAAAGTGTTACTTTCCTGACAAAAAAGATTCACAAAGTATCTCAAGGTGAATAACTCATATGGGAAAGGTAGGGACATGGGAAGACAGAACTTGCATAATATTTTGAATTATGTAGGAGGAACAATGGTGTTAAATAGAGACAAGTTTGATTAGAAGAACTCAGTAAAAGCACAGAATTAGTGCAATCAATTAGAAGATGAAAGTAAAATGGTGAGAAAGCGTGCCATGATCTAATTACTGCCAGGAAGACTGGCGACCCGCCAATTTTTCAAAAGCCAATTTCTTCACTTTTGAGTGGACATCACCCAAAGTTTACCTGGTTTATATCTCACAGCCGTACAGGAGCAGATCAGATTTCACAAAATTTGGGGATTTTTAGGGTACATTTTGCAATCTGTTTTCTTTGGAAAGTTCACCAAGAAATTATTGTTTAAAGCTAGATATTTTTGTAAATGTTTATTGAATTATTTTTTTAGGGTTGAGTTGACTTTTTTCCAACACCCACTTCAGAAAATGTCCAGGCTAAAATGATTGCAGTTAAGCTCTAAGGAATAGAAATTTGTTGCTGGCATCATTAATTTCTCACTGTGCTCGAGCAAAGCAGAAATACTGTCTCGAGCTTGTGAATGGCCTGGGCTCATTTCTATTCAGAAATGGGATCCTTATTAGGATCCTCAAATCTAAAAAGAGAACATCAGTCCTGCTTTCCAGCCTACCTGACTGTTAAGGAATAAGATTCTGAGTTTAACCAATAAAAGAACTGTCTGCAACCTAGACACGTATAAAGTAACCATGACTTCATGCCCACTGCCTCCCAGTAACTATCAAAATTCCAGTGAAAGAAGCCCTCTTTGAGAATTGCCTAGACTTTGGGTACGTGGTCCATAAGTCGTAAACTTCAGTTTGTCCTGAATTGAGTTGAAACTCTGAGAGCTGTTAGCTTGACCTCGTTGTCTGGTCCCTGTAGAATTGCTCTCTCTGAATGGACTGTGCTTAATAATTATGTCAGCCATGTCCATTGAGGATGCTAACAGAAACAACCCTGGGACAGTCACTGCTGTCTCACCATGAGAACGTTACTGATGACTTAGTTCATTAAATTTTACAGAATGGTCTTTACAAAAACACAGAAAGTATCTCCACAAGAATAAACATCAAGTATAGTTGTCCTTCTTTTGAGCAAATGTGTTTTTATTATATCACAGAAAATTGTACCTTTTTATGTTTCTCTCTCTGCATTGGCTGCTAGAAAACTCAAAGGCAAATCTATGGCCCAAGTGTAGCGAGTGCAGCAGGCAGACCTCAGCACGCATTTTGTGTGCCGACCTCATCCCTGGTTTCATCTTATTTTTCCAATCCTATTTTTCTTCTTTACTCTATTTTTTCTTCTGTTTTTGTCTCTTTGGGGTTTTTGTCTGGGTTCTTGTTTTGTTTTGTCTTGTGCATATTAGTAAGTTGTTACATAACCCTTTGGAATAAAGGCAGTGCAAAACTGGGAACATCCAGGCTTTGGAGTATTCAGAGCCTCGACCATAAGAAATCCACGTGCCTGTAAACATACACCAAAACCATCCTGATTTTGAGGACAGAAAGGTGGACCACTGACCCACCCAAACTTATTAACTTAGTACCTAAAGGCGCTCACACACACACACACACACACTCCAGCACAAAATTCAAAGCAGACATTAGGTCATAGATCCCGGTTATCAGACTAAGCTAAGGGACAGAACAGTCAGTACATGAAGATCAGCACCCAACACTGCAAGAACTCAGCGCAGCTGCCCACACAGAGGGATGCAGGCTCAGGCAAAAGAGAAAACCTTGGCAAGAACCCTGTGCATCAGCGTGAGAATTGAAGCAATGAGTCTAGGTAGCAGATAGGGTCAAAGGACACATTGAGTTAATGTATTTTCCCCAGTCAATATGTCATGATTTATTTGAGTAGCAAAAACCAGTTTCTAAGAGTTGAGGTAAGAGTTACCCTCTGAAAAGAATAAACGTAAAAGGCCAGAAAGAAGGACAGCAATAAATTCCTGTGAATGGACCCCAAGTAGGACAAAAGCGAGATGGATGAATGAGCACAGACCTAAAGCAAGTGGAGTTTTTTGCTTTCAAGGGATGTTTATATCAAATTCTTACATTTCCTCAGAACTTCTCTTTCATATTTTTGTGTCAATAATGTAACCAGTCACGTAGAATCAGACCATCCCCTTTCCTGGAGAAATGCTAACAACGTTATAGTTCCCAATTGTTCTTTTGACATTCTTCCTGCACATCGCCATCCCATATGTTTTGTGTCATTCTGCCTCCAAGAAGAACAAGGGGCTGTGGGTTGGGATGACCAAGAGATGGGCACAAGTCTGCATCCGTGACCAGGAGGCTGTGTTTAAAGCTCCAGCCTTCGACGAGGGTCGGGAGAATGAGGGTTTCTGAGAGTGATAATCACACCCTTACAGGTTCAGGACAAAACGAGAAATAAACAGAGTAACAAATGGACATCAAAATGTCATATTTTGCTGGCAAAATTATGTTGAAGAACATGGCTTTGATCAGGAGCCTAAATCAAACTTGTCTTCTTCCCCCTAAAATGAATCTAATCCCTCTAAGGCTGGGTGGCTGAGAAACAGCAGCCCTCCTTGCCCTGGGGCAGAGCCTGGATCTGGCACCCCTCACAGAGCAGAGAGGAAGGAGGGGCTGAAATGGCTGCAAAAGGGGACAGAAGCTAAGCCTCAATATTTCCTACAGCGCAAAAGTCCCTATTTTATGGTCTCTATCTTACATTTTCTAACTGTGTGTTCTCTTGAGTCATCTGGCTTACCAACCCAGCTGTGGTCAGCCAGGGGCGTGGCAGACTCCTAGCAGGAGAAGAAGAGCAGTTTATCAGAACAGTCCTGCCTCCTCCTTCATGTGGCTGCTTCCCGCTCGTATGGCTCCTTTGTTTATTCTTCTTGGAGTGATGGTGGCATTTTCAGTTTCTGTCCTCAGAGAGCTCCATAATGGGTTGGGACTTTTAAATTAACTCCATGACCATGTTTTACCTGAAGCTAAAACTTTACCGTCCATTCTATTTCCCATCTCAAATTACATCCAGCCATACTGTCCAAATAGCACGTGGAGGTTCAGTAAACCTAAAAAACAAGGAAAATAATCAATAGTGTGGAAATAGTGCCTCAGATTGAACAACATAAACTCTCCCATTAATAAATTTCTAGATGAAAATTAAAGTCTAAAATTACAATCTCTTGTGAGTTAAAAACCAAAGAAATAAAAGTCCAAAATTCTTCCCTCTAGAATGTCTTATTCAGCTCACCTTCAGCCATGAGCTTGTCTTGGTAAAGTTGCCTCAGCAGAGTTGGAGTTCCCTCAACAGCGGAAGCCGGGCTTTCTCCTAGAAGGAATGGAGTTCCTGCAGCAGCATCTAGAGGTGGTTACCACGAGGCAGAGACCAGATGGAATCTGGGAGAAGGAGGGTCATCAGAGGAAACACTAGAAGGGAGTTTCCAGGCTCAGGGGATGTGATGCATCTTTCCAAGCATCCAAAGTCCAGGACCTGTGACCCAAAGCGTGTGAGGAGAAGTCTCACCTCACAGGCTTGGCCCGCTGTGGGCATGGGCCATGGCTGGGAGGAGAGGTGGTGGAATTCCACCAGCGCCTTCTCTTTCAGATGGTGGCATTTAAGACATTCTGATGTTCCTGCAAAATTTATAAAATTGCCCTGCGATGACACCCCCAGCCATCACATCTTAGTCAAGTCTATCTTATTTCCCATCTCATATGTTTAAAAACTCTTCATTTTCATTTCCCTTTGAAGCCCTTCCTTCCTGATACGCAAATGCCGAGCTGAATGTATGCTGTCTGGGAACCTGGGCACTAGAGACACTGCTCCCCTTACTTCAAAATCAGGACATCCTGCACTGTAGCCCATGCATCCTCCGCAGTCCTGTCTGCATTTTCTCATCTATGGAAGGTCTCAAGACATGTTTTCCCGGAGTCACAGTGGCTGTCGCCAGTGCCTGTTGCTCTTGAGTGTCTTAGGCCTAGGAAACCTGCTTCTTAGAGCAGGTTCTGTCTCGTCACCACAGCTGTCTCAGCAGGATAATGAGCCTCGGCAGTCTCCTGTGCTGAAGCTCCTCCTGAGGCTTTTCAAAGACTGTGCTTTTGAGGGTTGAGTGTGAACCAGTAGGTTTTCTGATAAGCATTGCTCAAAAATCTTGAAATCTTCAGCTCTTGAATTTTCCATGATTCCAGGACATCAATGCCATTGCATCTTTCTCAGTAGTAGTAAAAGCTGTATCTAGTGTTTAGTTTTCCTCTGATGGGCCCCCACCCCTTTGAGGTAGGCTCAGCTGATTTTTAACATTCCACCCTGCTTCTTAAATTGGTTTCTTTCCTTTTCCTCATGTAAGTCCAATATTACTTGCTGAAGTTTAGCATCTTCTTATCTTTACTTTCCCTTTGTTTGGGGATCTAAACATTTATTTTTCTTACACATTTTTGAGGTTCTTTCTGTTGGTTCTCCTACCCCCACTCCTGCCCATAGTGGGAGAAATAAAGACATGGGATTTTGGCCTCCCTCAAATGCAAATATAACAGGATGTTAAATTTGGCTTCTCTGTTGTTGAGGAATTTTGGCAGAGACTCAAAAGGTCCATAAAAACAATGTCTGTCAAGGACTCCCTAAAGGGAGGTCCTAGACTACTTTGCTGGGCAAGCTAAGAGAGTGGGAACCCAGTTCTGCCAGCATTAATGCTTGCCCACTTCCTGCCTAATTGGAGTCATGTTGGAGATGCCAGGGAGGGAGGACTGTTCTGGAAGGTTGTCAGTGGACTGGGCAGAAGTTCATACCCCATGGAGCATGCAAGAGAGACCTTTCCCTCTTATTTCAGACCAAGTGAAAGTACTTCGAGAGAACCACTGGGAGAATTTATCACATGTTCCCTGTCATTTGAGGGGACAGAGACTGACTCTTGCCAGCAGGAAACAAAGAGAGAGGCTGTAGCTTGAACCCCCTGCCTCGCACCAAGGAGAAAGAGAGCTTCTATGGGAGTGAAGTTCACTTCCTCTGATGATGAGAAAAGGGCGCCTGAGATTTCTCATGGCCTAATGGATCTATGATGGAGAGTCAGCATTTATTTATTTTAAAAGGTATCTCCCTCTGCCTGAAAGAGTGAAGGGACCCAACAGAGATCATTTGTTTGGGATGGTCCACAGGAAATCCGGTGGTTGAGCTGGGAGAAGTTTCTATATCTGTATGAAAAATAGGCATTGACCACAGCAATGTCCCTATAATCAGTGATCCCTAAGAAGCAGATCACACACACACACACACACACACACATTTGAAGGTCCTAGGACAAGAATGTTATTGGAGCTCCACTTACCATTATCTAAATACTTAAAAGTTTAAATGAAACTAATAAATTGCTGAATAAAATATGTTTCATCTTCCTACCTTAAAAATATAATTTCAGGATGATCTGGAAGACCAGATTCATGTTCATAATTTTTAGAGTCCCCTGAGTTTCGTGGCAGAACAAGGCAGCCTTGTGGGGGATTGCAGCCCCCAGTCTCCAGCCTAGATCCCTCATCCTGAATCCTCTCTCCAGGTCAAGGAGATCTGTGCGCATGCATATGAACGCCCAAACCCAGACCACCAAGCTCTGCCCACTTACCATTCCCAGCAGAAATCACCCTTGGCCATCCCTCAGGCTTAGGGGTGTGTGAGGCAGATGTGGCTGCTCTTGGGAAGTTAGACTTGTGGAAGAGACCTGAGCAGGGACTGAAAAGCAGGGTCGGAGTCACTCGGAAAAGGAATCCGAGGGTCCCAGGAACTGAGAAGGGATCTGAAAGGGTTGGCTTCTAGTCTCGTTGAGTTTGTGGAGTCTTCACTCTTTGGGAAGGTGCATAGCTGGAGGAGGGCACTCTATAGAGTAGAGGCCAGGGCAGGGGCCCCTCATGCCTGGACTTAAAGGTGATGTCATGCACCCACTCTGGAGACACACACACACAACACTACACTGGAGAAAGAGCTAGCCAAAGAGCCTCTACCACATCAGAAGAAATCAGGGCAACATTAGAACCTTATAACCTCACCTAAAATGGAAAAACCATGCCTCTTGCTAATTGCTTCTTCCCCTTGGCTCAAGCCCAAAGAGGTCAGAAACCCCATCTAAAAACTGAGGAAGGGAGGCGGCGGAGCAAAGAGAGAAGTCAGTCACATGGCCTCCACCGTTACAGGCTACCAGCCTGAATCAGGCCCAAACTCGGAAAAAAGGAGACATCAATCAAAGGAATTTTTGACTATTACACTCAACTGGACATTTCAATTTCTGAAATAAGCCTGTTCTTTGTTTCAGAGTCCCCAAAACTCTAGGACTTGCCGTTGGGTTTTTTTTATCCAGGAGTGTGGAAGAAGAAAATCAGAAACTAAGTTTAAATGGAGTTATTAGAAGGAAAAAAATTTGCTTTAGCATCTCAGTTTCCTGCCTCCAGCTCATTCGGTATACCAGTTACACGTGCATTGCTGAAAAAGCTAATGATGTGGTAGGAGCGGAGAGGTTTAGTAAGAGTAGATGACTTGGTTCTGATTGTCAACCAAGGCTGAGGCAAGGCTATGGCCCAGGTGCACAGCTGCTCAGTGTTAAAGATGCTACATAATAAAAGCTCCAGAGCACCTTCTCCGAGCTGACTCACTGCCTTAGACGTGATTATATAAACTTAACTTCATAGGTGCTAGTGCACTTTGCCTGCTGCTAATATAACCTGCAGGCGTCCCTCTTAAGGTGTCCTCAGAGCAGCCCCTTGTTTAGGACAGGAAGCAGGAAGCGTGAAGCAGAACTCAGGAGAACTCCTAGACATGCCTCAATGTTATTGGGGGTTTTTTTCTGTCAAAAAATCCATGTTCTGCTAAGATCTGTGGAATTATGTTTTTATCTTACACTTTTAGCACAGCAAGCAAGTTCCAAATTGATCTTACAAGGTTGCCTATTAAGTGGAAGAAACTTTTATGTATAGCATTTTGTAAATATCAGTGAGGGAAACTTTGATGTGTGCTTTACAATCTTTGCAGAATCTTACAACCAATGTATCTGAAAATGAGTGTAATTTAAATTACTGCTACTCAGCATTTGCTAGTAAACACCATGCCAATTCATCTAAATCCTTTCTGTTTGAATTATCACCTCTCAGTGTATCAAGTAGAAGTGGCCAAAAATGGTCTACTAAAACCAGTGGGATTCTTTATTGTTTTTAGATGTTTTGCCTGTAACTATTGACCAAATGGCAAAGGATGGTGTCCTTCTGCTAAAGTTATCTGGGGAGCACGATTTATACTGTTGAACATTACCATATAAAATGAGAAGCCTACACTATCAGTATTACTTTACCTAAAGACTCTGTGTCTTTTCCTCTTGTGGGAATTACTCCTATACCTACACCCAGGATACTAGGGTTTGTTTGTTTGTTTTAGCATAGTATGTAGTATACTCTGTGTTCATTTTCTGCATCACTGAATTATATTCCTAAGCTTTTGCCTTGCTAATTAGGAATTGAAACTTACCAGAGATAGAATGACTATGGAGTATATTTTAGTTAAGACTGAGTCACATATATTAATACTTCCAACACATGTGCTATCTAAATCTGACTGACAAATTCCAAACAGAAGAACTAGAAGTCTCAATATTGAATGAGCTATAAAAGCACAAAATAACATCTACAAGTCTATGGGGAAATAAATGTTTAGATTGGCAATTCAACTCGGCTTAATAACTGGTGTTGGCGTATTGAACTTTGCACTTGTTCATATGGATTTTTATTTGCTGTGTCACTCGACAGGCTTGATCTAACATCACACAAGGGTATTTGAAGAGAGCGTTGTGAAGACCAGAACTATGGGGTGGTGCATGTTCTCATTCTCATTCTGTTTCTATAATAATATTAAATCTAAAACATGTTTTAAACTACTCCAATTCCTTCTTTAAACTTTAAACTTCAAATTTAATTCCTACAAAGTATTTTAAGCACAAGCATTATGTTCTTATTCCTTTTCAGTCTTTGTATTTATAATAGCTTCATTGAGTTTATTCTCTACCACAACCCAAGAACATAGCATATCTTTATAATAAGGATCAGCCATTGACCACCACCACTGCCACCTCCACCCCACCTTGCTCCTCTTTATCTGTTTGTTGGCAAAGCCCACAAGCCTTCCATGGTTGAGTGGAACTCCTAGCCTCAGTTTCTAAAATCCAAAACTATGATCAAGATCAAGACATGTATAGTTAACAATTCAGACCTAACTTGAGATCATATGGTGGATGGTAACTATAGATGCCTGTGAACAAGCTACATGATTATAAGATATTAGGCTCTCCAGTCTTATCCTTGCCCCTAGATTCAGTTTAAAATAGCACAGAGAACAGAACTGACAGCAGTACATGCAAAGTATAGCTCCCTTCGCAGTTACCTTCCAGTCTTCTGCCTCTGTTGGAAAACACAGAAAAAGAACAAAAGCATTTCACTATCTAGTTAGGGGGCTAAATTCTGGAAGATAAAGACTGTGCCCAAGGCATCAAGGGTGCCAGGTGAAGACCATGATAAGGGACTGTGAACCAGAAGCTCAGTTCAGAGGTGAGTGAGATCACGGAAAGTCTGAGCAGGACAGATGAGAGATCCATGACCAGGAGGTGAGAACAAAAATGAGAAAATATGAGCTGTCAGCTATCAAAACAAGTTACCAGTTTAAAGAAGTGAATGCAACATTAAGAAGGTAAACTGGGTTTGTGAGACTAAGGCAAGCGAACATCTGCACTTCAGGAATTCAGAGAAAGACAACAGTTATAGTAGCTGTTGAAGGAATACGCCAGATCCAGAAGCAAGGAGAGAGCCTCCAGATCATCCTTCACACTTTCCCTACAGACTGTTGAGAAGAAAAGAGCTGAGAGGTGGATGCAGCAACCACAGTTAAAGGGAGCACAGGGTTCTGTGGCTTTAGGTCTGCCCACATTGCAGCTGTGTGAGGGAGGAGAGCTGAAATTACAGGGGCCATCTGATGCTTCATTTATCACAACGTTCATTTGGCAGAAGCCTCTTATCCAGTATAGCAGGACTGGACCAACCAGTTGGTTGGTTAATTGAGGAAGATAGATACTTAAAGAAAAAGATCATAAAAAATGGCACATGAGGGGCCGGCCTGGTGGCATAGTGGTTAAGTTCACACATTCCACTTCAGCTGCCTGGGATTCATGGGTTCAGAACCCAGGCACAGACCCACTCACTGTTTATCACGCCATGCTGTGGTGGCGTCCCACATACAAAATGAAGGATGATTGGCACAGATGTTAGTTCAGGGGCAATCTTCCTCAAGCAAAAAGAGGAAGATTGGCAACAGATGTTAGCTCAGGATCAATCTTCTCACACACAAAAAAAATGAGATATGACATATACCAAACAAAATTCATTTTAACTAAGAACACATTAATTCACCAAGATTTTGGTTTGGAACCAAAAAATACGGTGAGAGAGGCTAGAGCAGCCCCATTCTCTATAAGAAGCTGGGAAAGATGGTGGGAGAGAAGCAGGCTGATTCACTTCCAGGGTGGGAGAAAGTGTTTTAACCACCTGGATTCTTCTTTTCTTCTCATCCTCTCTCCCTTTCCTGGAAAGCCACCACAAAACAAAGAAAGCAGTAAGTGATTTTTGTAACACTACCTTCCTGCACTGGGTAAAATCATTTTGGGGAAGACAAATATGGTCAGCAATTCATTGCACATTCAAATGGAACTGTTTACACAACCCTAGTCATTGGTGAGTGTTTCTTATTTAGAGACATTAGATGGTGAGAAAAAAATATATGGACAGGCTTACAAGTGTTTCCCAAACTTCTCATAATAAGAATTACCTGAAGTATTTAAAAAAAAAAAAACAACACTAAATAGTCAAAACCCTTTCCCCAGGTCACTTCCCAGAGCATTCTAATTCAGTGTTTCCAGTAAGGTGCCTGGAATTTTGTCTTTTTAATAGGCTGTCTGGGCGGTTCTTAAAATCAGAGAAGTTTGGGCACCTCTGCTCTAATCCTGATTGTTCTAAGTGTGGTCCAGCAGCCCTCAGCACTAGTGTCATCTGGGAGCTTGTTAGAAATGCAGAAGCTCAGGCTCCACCCCATGCCTACTAAATCAGAATCTGCGTGTTAATAAGATGTTCAATGTGCGATTCCTATGCACCTTCAAGTAGGGAGGCACTGTGTTCTCCAACTTTAATGTGCAAATTAATCACTTGGGATCTTGGTAAAATGCAGATTCTGATTTAGTAGTTCTGCCTTCTGAGGTACAGTCAAGACTCAGCCTTTCTAACAAGCTCTCAAGTGACTCAGGTTGCTGGTCTGTGGACCACACTTTGTGGAACAGGGGTCTAGACTAATGATCAGTGTGAAGACTGCTAGTCTTAAACAGACAATAAATGATGACTTGGTTTGCACATAGATTAAGAAGGAACTGGTCTCAAGGTTAAATATGCTGGATCAGTCACATCAGTGTTTTAGAGAGTGCTAACACTTGCTGGTAACTTTAGTCCTGCCCTACCCCCACCACCATCACTTCTCTATCATGAATGCATGGCTAATCTTCCTGCTTTATTTGTCCTGGTAACAAAGTTTCTGACCACGAAGTATATCACTGGAAAGTGCCTTCTTTGTTCACAGCAGTATTACTATACTGAATAATTTGTCCAAAGCATCTATTCATCTATTACCATCATACTATTTGTTCACAATAATGATAATAAAAGATGGTGTCCTTAGTCCTAAACCAGTGGCTACATCAGTTTCTGAACTTTCAGATCACTCAATTTCTTTGTTAAGGATATGTTTGTTTGGCCAAATCTTCAAAATAAGCCTCCAATTGAGGGAGTATCAGATGGCATAAAAATATATCCTTTCTACAACCTATCTTATAATGTTAGCCAGTTTTAAAAGATGGCCTTAAAGCTTTTATTTAAAAAAAAAAAAAGAAGTATCTGCATAAAATGATGCTGTACAGTTATCAGAGAATAAGAACTGAGTTGTATGTATTCCAAAATCTACATTTTAGTACCAAGGGATTCATTCTGAAAACTATTTGTCATTTTAGCAATGAATTAATAATCCCTGTTTAATTAAAAAATAAAGCACCCTAAATAAAATCACAGTGTTATAAGATACATGAAAAACAAAAATAAAACAAATAGTATTTCTCACTGTATATATTTGGGGATTTGAAGAATGTAGGGGCATATATGTTGTCAATGAAAAACCTTCCCCAATGAATGAAAATAAGGTATCAAAGCGTATATGAACACAACCTCTAATGGGTAAGAAAATGAGCCCAGTGAAGAATTACAGACTCCTGGCATTTCATTTCTTCAATGGATATTAAATAAAGATCTGACACTTCTACTTAGATAAATACTTTTTACAAATAACATATCCATGCATCCTAACGACAAATATACATTACTTGGCATAAAATTTTCTGAGTTTAATCCAAAAACTTAGAGGTGAAATTTCAACAAGAAACAATTGAATCAGGGAGAGTGACATCAGCAACATGACAGAGTAAGCTGTTCCCTTTGTCTCTCCCCCTCTAAATTACAACTAAATGGACATTCATCGACTGACAGAGGATACCCACACAGCACAACAGTAAGCCTGAGAGACGCATGCAGCTATATATCCGGAGAGGGATGGACTGGATCCCCAGGAAGCAGTGGAGATAGGTAAGCAGTCCCCTACCCATCCCCAGCAGCAGTGAGCCAGGTTGTGGGTCCTACACAGTGGCCTGTGCTGCTCTAAGAGGAGGTGGGGGCAGCTCATCCTCCACATGAATGCTATCCCAGCCTGCAGGAGCACACATTGTGCTGCAGTGGCCCCACCAATGGGAATGCACCCCAGCATGATTGTAAGAGGAGGCAGTGGCAGCCCTACACATGCATGTGAGTGCTACTCCAAATTGCAGGAGCTCCCATCATACCCATACAACTTCCAGGAGATGAGATGGGATCAGAAACACAGCTCCTGTTTCCTCCCTCAGGTGGTGGCAGGTGGAATCTGTGACCTGATACTAACACAAGTGCACCAGCAAAGGATCAGCTCCTCAAGTACCATGAAAATCTACAGTAACACTTCAGAGAAGAAGGAAAATGACAAGTCCCCAGAAACCAAGCCTGAGGTCACAGAAATTTACAACCTAAATGACAGAGAATACAAAATACCTGTCATAAGAAAACCCAACAAGTTACAAGAAAACTCAGAAAAACAGTTTAATGAGCTCAGGAGTAAAATTGATGAGCAGAAAGAATACTTCACCAAAGAGACTGAAACTATAAAAAAAAAAAACAAACAAACATGAATTCTGACTATGAAGAATTGAGATAAAATCTAAGATCTTTAAAAAATAGAGCTGACGTTATGGAGGACAGAATTAGTAATTTAGAGGATAGAAATATAGAAATACTTCAGGTGGAGGAGAAGAGAGAACTAAGATTTTTAAAAACTGAAGGAATTCTTTGAGAAATATATGGCTCAACTAGGAAAAGCAGCATAAGTCTTATAGGTACTCCAGAGAGAGAAAGGAGCAGAGAGCTTGTTCATAGAACTAATAACTGAGAACTTCCCAAATCTGGGGAAGGAGCTGGACTTACAAGCGCTTGAAGCCAATAGATTTCCTAATTACATCAATGCAAAAAGACTTTCTCCAAGATATCTATTAATAAAACTGGCAAAAGTCAATGACAAAGAAAAAATATTAAGGGCAGCAAAGCAGAAGAAAATGATCTACAAGACCTCTATCAGGCTTTCAGTGGATTTCTTAGCAGAAATCTTATTGATAGGAGAGAATGGAATGATATGTTCAAAATACTGAAAGACAAAAACTTCCAGCCAAGGATACTCTATCCAGCAAAACTATCCTGCAGATACAATGGAGAAATAAAAGTTTTCCCAGATAAACAAAAGCTGAGGGAGTTCATCACCACTAGACCTCTCTTACAAGAAAGGATGAAGGAAGTGCTCATACCTGAAACCAAAAGGCAAAGGTCTACAAATCTTTGAGCAAGGAGATAAATAGACAGAGAAAATCAGAAAACTATAGCTCTCTATCAGAACAGGTTAGCAAACACTTAAATAAAATAAAAGATGAAGGGAAGGAAAGTATCAAAAATAACTATAAACACTTCAATTTAGTCACAAACTCAAAACACAAAATAGAATAATTTGTAAAAACAATAACTCAGAAGGGGAAGGGAAAAAGGATAGAACCTGCTTAGGCTAATGGAGATAAGAGGCTATCAGAAAATGGACTATCTCATTTACAAGATCTTTTATGCAAACCTCATGATAACCACTAAAGAAAAATTCAGAGCAGAGCCACAGTTCATAAATAAAGAGAAAACCACCAAACTTAAATGACAGTCAGAAATACAAGGGAAGAGAAACAATGGAAATATAGAACAACCAGAAAATAAGAGATAAAATGGCAGTATTAAGCCGTTATATATATTTTTTCAAAGATTTTATTTTCCCTTTTTCTCCCCAAAGCCCCCCAGTTGCATATTTTTAATTGTGGGTCCTTCTAGTTGTGGCGTGTGGGATGCCTCCTCAGTATCGCTTGATGAGCAGTGCCATGTCCGCACCCAGGATCCGAGCTGGCAAAACCCTGGGCCACCAAAGCAGAGCATGTGAACTTAACCACTTGGCCACAGGGCCAGCCCCAAGCCCTCATATATTAATAATCACTCTAAATGTAAATGGATTCTCCAATCAAATATGCAGAGTAGCTGGATAGACTAGAAAACAAAACCCCGACAATATCCTGCCTCCAGGAAATACTCCACAGCTCTAAAGCCAAACACAGGCGCAGAGTGAAGGGATGGAGGATGATACTCCAAGCAAATGGAAGGCAAAAGAAAGCAGGTGTTGCCATACTTACATCAGACAAAGCACACTTCAAGACAAAAAAGACAATGAGAGACAAAGGGGGACAGTATATAATGATAAAAGGGACAGTCCACCAAGAGGACATAACACTTATGAATATTTTTGCACCTAACACAGGAGCACCGAAATATATAAAGCAACTATTAACAGACCTAAAGGGAGAAATTAATGGCAACACAATAATAGTAGGGGACCTCAATGCACCACTCACATCAATGGGTAGATCATCCAGACAGAAAGTAAACAAGCAAGTAGTGGATTTAAAGAAAACACTAGGTCAGATGGACTTAACAGATATATATAGAACACTCCATCCAAAAACAGCAGAATGCACATTCTTCTCACATGCACCTGGAACATTCTCAAGATAGAATGTATGTTGGGAAACAAGGCAAGTCTCAATAAATTTAAGAAGATTGACAGCATATCAAGCCTCTTTTCCATCTTTTTGGGACTAGATCAGATAAAAAAGCTTCCCAAGGCAAAGGAAACCATGAACAAAACAAAAAGACAACCCACCAACTGGGAGAAAATATTTGCAAATCATGTATCTGACAAAGGGTTAATTTCCAAAATATATAAAGAACTCATACAATTCAACAACAACAACAAAAACAAGCTGATCAAAAGATGGGCAGAGGATATGAACAGACATTTCTCCAAAGAATGTATACAGATGGCCAACAGGCACATGAAAAGATGTTCAACATCACTAATTATTAAGGAAATGGAAATCAAAACTCTGAGATATCACCTTATATCTGCCAGAATGGCTATAATTAACAAGACAAAAAATAACAAATGTTGGAGAGGGTGTGGAGAAAAGGGAACCCACATACACTGCTGGTGGGAACCCAAACTGGTGCAGCGACTATAGAAAACAGCATGGAGATTTCTCAAAAATTTAAAAATAGAAATACCATACAATCCAGCTATCCTTCTACTGGGTATTTATCCAAAGAACTTGAAATCAACTATACAAAGAGATTTATGCAACACTATGTTCATTGCCGTGTTATTCACAATAGCCAACATGTGGAAGCAACCCAAGTGCCTATTAACTGATGAATGTATAAAGAAAATGGAATATTATTGAGCCATTAGAAAAAAACAAAATCACGGCATTTGCAACAAGATGGATGGTCCTTGATGATATTATGTTAAGCAAAATAAGCCAGACAGAGAAAGACAAATGCCGCATGATTTCATTTATATGGGGAAGGTAAACAAACACATGGATAAAGAGAATGGATTCGTGGTTACCAGAGGGGAAGGGAATTGGGGGGCTGGTAAAAGGAGTAAAGGGCACATATATACGGTGACAGATAAAAATTAGCCTATTGGTGGTGAGCACAATGCAGTCTATACAGAAACTGATAAATAATAATGTAAACCTGAAATTACACAAGGTTATAAACCATTATGACCTCAATAAAATAATTGAAGAAAATAAATAAATAAAATGAAAAAGGGATATCTACTTCCCTATGCAGAAAGGAGTGCTTTAAGTAAAAACTTTTTTAAAAGAAGAAACAATTGAATCAGGTAGACTATCGTAACTCCTTTATTAAACTTCTGGCAATGAGACATCTGGTAATCGTCTGAATCTGTTGTTATTGCTTTTGAGTGTCTCCATTCTAGAACTCTAGGTGAGACTCAATCCACAGTTTGTCTATTTTAACAATCATTTTAGTTGTGGCATGCATAAACTATTAAAAAGTACAAAATGACTGAGGTTATATTAGGATCCTAGATTAGTTTCTAGGGCTTCCATACCACAGACTGGGGGGCTTAAACACCAGAAATTTATTTTTCCAAAGTTCTGGAGGCTGGAAGCCCAAGATCAAGGTTGTGGCAGGGTCGGTTTTTCCTGCGGCCTCTCTCTGTGGCTTTTGATGGCTGCCTGCTCACGGTGTCCTCACATGGCCTTTCCTCTGTGTGTAAACACTCCTGGTGTCTCCTCTTCTTATAATGACACCAGTCATGTTGGATTAGTGCCCCATCCTTGTGACCTCATTTAATCTTAATTATCTCTTTAAAGGCCCTATCTCCACATTGAGCGTTAGGGATTCAGCTCATAAATTTGGGAAGAACACAGTTCATCTCATAGTAGACTCATTTCCTACACTATTTGTTGGGTGTATTGATAGTACTCAGCATCGACCAGCAATAACCGTTAACTGCAGAGTCATCATCAAGTATTTTGCAAAGGCCTAGTGTCTGCTGTGCTAAGCTAGTTGCTAATCAATAAAACATTCATTTTCCTCTGGTTTCACAGCTTTTGAGGGGATTTCAGGTACTCTTTCTCATTCAATCCTCCCAATCACCCACTCTAATATTAAAAAGTGGATTATGATCCTCATCTTAAAGGTGCAGAACAGACAGGGAGAGATAGACTGACTCAAGATGGAGAGGATAGTAAGTGATGAGTCCAGGACTAGAACTCAAGTTTTTGTCTCCTAGTCCACTCTTTTTTTCCAAACTATCACATTAATTAAATTTAAAATGGCTCCTGCCTTGGAAAAACTATAGTCATGAGTAATAAGGTGAACAGTGTTGGGTTGGTTGTGAATTATTGAGAGAATGAGAAAGTTTGAATTGGACTCCACGGACATAAGCAGTTTCCCATGGCTGACATCTTCAGAATCTGCCAAGATTACAGTCCTGGGGAGAGAAAATGATCAGGAGTCTAGAAAGTGACCGGCATGTGGTCAGTGCTCAAATAATATATTTTAAATGAATAACTATTGAATAAATCCAGGAAGGCCAGTAACTGGCCCATAGTGAATCCTCACTATTGTTGAATGAATAAATAAATGATTAAATGGTAGAGTTAATTTATTTCTAAGGATGTGTGATACTTAATGGAAATGCAAAGCATTTCAGAAACTGCTTTGCCAGCTGCATCTTTCCAGGCTCAGCTCAAGAAACATCCCAAGTTTTCCCAGTCCCTCCCCATGCACCCAAAGCCCCTCCAGTATATCTCTAACACATCACTTCTCATGGTCTCCCCAATCTAGGACATGTGTGTAAATCTCATCTCCCTCATTAGACTGTGAAATCCCAGAAAACCAGGTCTTTGCCTTATTTATGCTTATCTCCCACAATGCCGTGCACATAGTAGGTACATATTAAATATTATGGCATTGAATCAAAGTGTGCTTATAGCTCATACTCAAAAGTGGGCGCTCCCTCCAGGGTCTCTGGGAGGTTAAATGCTTCTCTCACACTTGTACACTCTGATATTAACCTCACTAGTAGCTATGTATTGAAAATTTTCTTTAAAGTTCAGAAAAGCCATCTGGAATGCAGGAGTAATTCCCTCATGCTTATGTGTTTTGGAGCTAAAAGGCAATTGACTTTATTCTCCTAAGCACAAAGTGAAACACAAACCTTTCTTGGCATCAGAACTTTCCAGGATACACTAGGTACACAAGTTCTCTTCTGAAGTGTTCTCACAAAGCCTGCCTCAAGCAAACTGCCTGAGCTTTCACAGCACTGAGGAATGGACAACCTGTCTGGTTTTTCCATTCAAAGTTTCACAGAAACTATTTTTTTCTATTTCAAATGTTCAGTGATATCAGCGACACTGGGAGGTTTTTAAGAGAATGTTGAGATAATGAGGCGATTAGAGCTTTGGTTACATCTTCAACGGCAAATGTAAACAAGAATTTAGAAAAAGATTCCCAATCTAGAAAGAAGTTTTCCCATCTGAATGCCTTGCAAAACAGGAGGTGGCTTTAGCAGATATGAATGAGAAACAATCTGGAAAGCTTTTTTTGGACAACAGCTGGTTGAAATAGAAATTTCAAACGACAAACTTGATTATATCTGAAAAATTTAAGACTGTAAGAAGAGAAACGAAATACAAGTAAGACTAGCTTTGAGAGTTTTCTATTGAATGTTTCTCTTCACACTGGTTTTTGAAGAGCAGTCTTCCTCAAGCTGTGGAAAATTCCCTCGCTGCAACTCTGGAGGGCAAGGGCCTCAGAAGATACCTATGCAAGGCAGACAAAGTGCCATGGAGTGAACTGGCCAGTAGCCACCACCCAAGACAATAAGTCCCTGAAGCTAAAATCTACCTCAGACTTTCCAGGCACCAAAGCTTGGTGGCTACTAAGGTCAAGCGTCCCACATCTGACCCAACTCCCACACCCCCTGTTGTTTATGAATCTACCTCCCCCTTTCCTCCATTTGGTTTGAAGGTGAGTGAAAAAAGTTGAATCAGACAAGAAGCAGAATAAAACATTCATTCAAAATTTTACAAGTGAAACCTAGATTTATTGTGATTTTTCACTGGGGTTTGGTTGCAATGTCTTTCAAAGATATAACGCCTTTTAAAGTCTAAATAGGATTTCACTGAAACAGAATACGAGGAAATTCAAGTGACTAAAATCCTTTCACATCTTTGTTATAGTGTAAATTTTTAGAGAGATTTGTGATAATAAAATGCCACTTGATACAAAAGTTCAAAGGACTGGAGAGATATAGTTGCACAGAGCTGTGAACAGAACCATTTTCGGAATAGCAACATTCCTAACAATTCTGATTGGGGAGAATAAATGGTCCCTGGTCGTAGTTGTCATGTTGTCCGAAGAAGAAAACTTGTTGTGTTTGGTTCATACACATGTAGGGATGCTAAGCATCTCTTCTCTGAGAATATCTGTTAAAGCAACGGTTCCCAATAGGACAGGAAGCAGATGGTGCTCAGTGCGGGATGCCAGAAGGAGAGTTGATTTAGCTGGGGTGGTTTTTAAACCACAACACTCCCTCCCGACATGTGCCAGAATCAGAGGCAAAGGAAGAGGGAAAGCATCTGTAAACTGAAAAAGCTTCCTAGATGATTCCACTGCCCCCCAACTCTTAATAAAACAAACAAGCAAACAAAAAACACCTCACTATTTTAAGTAACCGGGGATGACTGCTTTTACAAGTCAAAGGAGGAAAACAAACCTATTCTATGGTCACAGAATTGAGGCTTTTAGAACCAGAAAAAACCACAGTGACCACAATACCCAGCTTCCTCATCTTACAGCTGAAGAAACTGAACATTAGAGAGGTTTGATTACTTAACGTTACTGGCAATATGGTTGTACAACTGAAAGAGCTTTTTCTATAACAAATCTATACACAATAGAAAGTTGACTCAATGAACGCTTATTTACAGCATCCTTTAGCAAACGACTATTGAGCACTTACTCTGTGGTAGGTATTCCAATCACACATACTATTTCTAGTCCTCACATCTACTCTATGAGAAATATACCATTTTCTCTATTTTACAAATAGGGTAGGAGGGAACAACGGCACAGAGAGGTGAAGTAATCTTCCCAAGACCACATGATTAGCATGGGTAGAGCTGGGATTTGAACTCAGGCTACCCAACCCCAGAGCCTGTACACCTAACCACCAGGCTGTACTCCCCTGCCGAGCTGCTGCCATGAACCCGACACTCTGCCAACTTCTCCCCTCAGGGGAGAAACTCCTACTGTCATGGAGCTAACATAAATAATAAAAAAGCAAACCAACTGTTGAATATATACTTTCAAATATTGATAAGATCACAAAGAAAAGGAACAAAGCATTATAAGAGAGAACACCTTAATTTGTGAGGTCAGGGAAGACGAATGATATCTAAGCTGAGGCTGAAAAGGGGCCATTCATGTGAAAAGAGTTTAAGGCACAGGAAATAGCATATGCTAAGGCCCTGAGATAAAAGAGCTCAGCCTCCTGAAGGAACAGAAAGAAGGCCATTGTGACGGGAATGTGGGTAATCTTCAGAAATATACTAGAAAAGATTGGAGAGGTGATGAAGGGGGAAGATCACGCAGAGCCTGTAGGCCATCACCAGAGCTAAGGAGCTGGAATTTGTGTCTCAGTGGGTGGTGCAGATGTCCTTTTTTGGGGAGAGAAAGAGAGAAGATGAACAGGGAGCACACATCCTGCTCCCTTGATGTGTGGGCCACCTGCATATTCCACCTCGTTTTTCTCCTATTTGCTGCCATCTACTAGAGTCTTTTGTCACCCTCCTTTCTTTATGTGTGGTCTTCCTTTCCATGAAACTACTGTCATCATTCATAATGACTTCAACAGTCATGAGATTACCCACCTGGGACTCTAGTTTTCCTAAGAACACCATCTCTAACGTGCCTGGAATTTATCTGGCCAAAATATACCTCTCCCTCCTTTCCCAAAATGTGATCCTCCCCCAGTTTGTAACCATGGGCCCACCAGGACCAGTTCAACTGATCCCATCGCATATCAACAGAGGAATTAAGAATTGCCTTTCAGAAAATGTGCAGTCACATAGCCAGAGCTTGCATAGAAGAAGAAATCTTGACCTGAAATGACTAAGGAACCAAAGATCCTCCTCCCAACAGAAGCAAAGAACCGGGACACTACCAGAACTTAAAAGTCAGACTCTCATCAAAAAGCGAGGGGTCTCTCCTTCAGGAAGATCCAGTGTTAGAATTTCTTCCCCACCTCATCATAAATGTTTAAAACCTTACTGTAAATGCTTGAAGCCCACCAGTCAAAATTTGTCCCACCAGCACTTCCATGTGCCAGCCTGTTCTCCCTAACTTCTTAAATTTCACCCCAAATCCTGAGTCTGGGAGACAGGTCTGAGGGCACATACCCCCGGTCTCCCTGAAGATCCATCTCACGGAATAAAGCTGATTTCTCCCCCAAAAGCTGATGCTGTAATTAATTGGCTGTTTACGTACATTGGGCAAAAGAATGCCAACTTTGTGCAGTAACAAGTGTGCCCTACATTGCCTCGTCTTTGGGATCCGTTGCCTCATCTTTACTTCCTGCCTTTTCCTCCCCCCATCCCCCAACCCACAGCCCAGTGATCGATTAGCAAATCTGGCCTTTATTCAACCTAGCGGTTCTCCTCCTCTCTGCTGTTATCACTCTGGTCCAAGACACTATCATTTCTCCCTGGGGAGCTCCAGTCCTAAATAAGTTAAGTGTTAATCAATAGGTTAAGTGCTAATTAAGGAGGTTTTGAGTCAGCAAGCACAATGATTATTTTTCCAGGGTAAAAGCTGGTTCATTTGGGTTCTAGAGCATGAACTGTGTTTTCCCAGTCTATGGCATTTCCCTTTCCTCCTACAGTTTCCCTGGGTCCTATCTAGTAATACCTATTCTTTTGCCCTTCTTTCATACTATAGTGTAAAAGACAAACATAAGAGATAATATTGCTCCTCACGCTTTAACAGGAATAAAAACCTCAGTCAAACATATAGAAATACGAAAAAGTAAAATTCAGGCATTGGCCAGCCAGGAGAACTACAAGAGGCAGTGTCAGGGTTTACATTCCAATGGACTCTGTGTACCCATTGAACCTACAAATGGCCCTACTGTGTAGAAGACTCAGAGGGAGAAAGATGTCTGTATAGCTAAATTAGGCCTTAACGATCCACGTGCTGGCTGTCTAAGCACCGTTCGGCAACTCCATGTGTGATAATTTAGTATTGTCTTCCAAGTATGACCTGACTTCCTCTTCCATGACCCTGGAGTCTATCTTGCAAACACCAGTGGCCATGAATAAGTGCATGGCCTACAGTGCATGTTTAATGCATGATTTGAAAAGTATATCATTTCAAAAAGTTAACGAAAAAAAGGGAGAGCTTTCCATGTGAGTAAATCCCCACAACACATTGATTGTCAAATGATAATAAAGCTAGCTATCATTCACATTTATGAATTCTAATTCCTACAGTGAACAACAACACTTCTTGAAACTGGCTTCTGAAAATTGACTCAGTGAGAAGAATTCATCTAAACGTGAAAGACATGAAACGGCTTTTCACTGAAATGATGGAGTTTTGAGCCTTAGTTTAATTGAGATCTTACAGATAATAAAATCACAAGGAAAGACACATTGGAAATTCAGACAGAAAGTCTTTGATTAAAATGTGAATTTCTTGTTGCAGCTGGTTTCTTATTTATGGCAATAGAGTGAAACACTTGAAGATCAGGCAGCATTTCAGTCTGATAGAATTTGTTGACATGTCTCTGTTCAAGTGGCTAAAACAGCACAATAAATACAAGATTGGTTTTTTAGTTCACATTTTCAAAAGAAATAATCTAGGTCACCTTTGTGTTACTTGAATGCAAATTCAACTCCTTTAACTTACAGTCAGAATCTTTAAAAATACCACTCATTTTCTAGCTCAAAATATGAGGATAATAAAAGCAAGCACTCTACATGCTTTTATGCTGTAAGCATAACGAATCCTAACTTCTCTGGACACTTACATTCTGATTTATGGATTTAGCACTCTTTTAGTTGCTTCTTTAACTTGTTTTCTCCTACCTTTCAGCCATTTATTCTTTATTAGCAGCTAATTCAGAGTAAACTAGGGTAACTAAGAAGGTAGAAGGCAAATTCAGTCCATTTTCCTATGTTTTCTGGTAATAATTTTATTGGTGATTGGTGGTTTTTCATTTCCATGTGCCCAATTCTTCCATATCAGTAATGATCCTTGGCCAAAAACAATTGATGAGTGACTGTAGCCAAGAAGAGCTTGCTGTTATGAAGTTAAATATACATTCACTGCATGACCCGGGCATTTGCCCAAGAAAAATGAAGACACATGTCAATGCGATCACCTGTGCATAAATATCTAGAGTAGCTTCAGTTACTATGACTAAAAATTGGAAAAAACACAAATGTCCATCAAATGGTGAATGAATAAATAAGTTGTATATGAAATACAACTCAACAATAAAAACGAAGGAACTGCTGATACACACAACAACATGGATGAACCTCAAAGAATCATGCTAAGTAAAAGAAGACAGACTCAAAGCACCACATTCTGAACAATTCCGTTTAAATAACATTTTGAAAGAGGCAAAACTATAATGTGGACCATTACAGATGAGTGCTTGCCAAGGCCTGGGAGCGACGAACAAGGAATGACTAGAAAGGGACAGGAGGAACCTTTCCGTGGCGGTGGGGAGGTTCTGTCCCTCAGTTTCCATGGTGGTTACACAACACAGTATACATTTGTCAAAATTCATTAGAACTGTGCGCACAAAAAGAGTGAATTCTATTGTACATAAATTATATGTTAGTAGACTCACTCTCTTTTTCAAAGTGTATAACCTTGTCACTGACCTCAGGGAGCCTATGGATGGTGGAGAAGGCAAGGCCAGCAAAAAGACAATTCACAATAACCGAGTCTACCTTTTCGAAAAAGTAGAAGACCTCATAAGACAAGCACTGTTATAACCTTCCCTTCTGTGATTCCTTTGGGGTTTACTTATGGGGCAAATGGAATGTAGCCATTAGCATGGATGAAGTCACATTTTCTGAGACATTTCTAATTGTGGCTTTTGAAGCTCGTGAGGGTGAAACGGGTTGAATTTCCTAAGGTGTAGTCAATGAAATCTAATGAAATTTTAAATAGTTGAAATAGTTTTTAGCATCAGGGAGACTTACCTTGTAGAAACTAAGGGTACTTTTTTATAGGTTATTCTCTTGTTGTAAATGATGTGATTTTATCACAATTACTCAGTCAACTTATTACATATCATTCGACCTGGAGAAAAAAGACCAAAAAAAAGACCTGCAAAAATGACCAAAATTATTATTTTGGGTGGGTGACTTTCAATTTTTAACTGGGTTTTAGCTGAGGCTCCACTCTAACTTCTGCATTTAGTTATACAGACTTTCCTTTTGCTTCCAGAGATTCTCTTGGCCCCCTGGTGTGTGCTGTCTTGGTTCTCCATCATGTAGCAGTGTGGAGGACCTGGCGGCGAACTCCATTTTTCCAATTGTATTACAATGCTTCTCTCTCCACCCCCTACCTCTGCACCCCTTCTCCCAGCTCCCAGCTGCAATGACTGAACTCAGAACTGCAGCTCTCAAGGTGCTTGCCAAGGGATATAGTCTTAGAGTTACTGCCAAGCAATACCTTCCACAAAATTAGAGGAAGATAGTCTATGAAAATTGCCTCAACACGGAGTTTTTCAAACCTTCTAACTAGACTCACAGTATGAAATACGTTTTACATCATGACCCAGTGCACGTATTTGGAAGAAACCATGAAATGTTTCTCAAGACACTCTGATTTTTCTATTTCTCACTCTTCTACTCTATTTTTTTTTTTTCCTTTTAAAAAGTTGGTTGTAACCTAATGAATTAATTTTACCACCCACTAACAGATGCAAACTCTAGTTTGAAAATCAATGCCCTAAAGGATACGAAACTTACCATTCATCTAAATAATATATAATCCAAATGAGAGTAGATTATTAGGGAGTGTTTCAGCTTGACCACATTATATGATATGCATCCCTCCCACACCCCCATGGACCTGAATGGCTCTTACGGAGTTGCACGTTGGCTTAATACCATAACCCCATATGAGAATGAGCCCTATGTTAATTGCTGAGAATCTTGTCTAAGATTGTTCGTTGCACAACATAGTGTGCCTTCTGTGAGGGCCAAGGGAAGAAAAAGAATTTTCTAGTCTCACTGCCAGGAAAAATGGTGATTATTCTAGGTAACTGGTTTGTTTTTCCTCTTGGAAACACATACTGCTTCCCCTCCTCAGACTGCCACTTAGAAGTCTTCATTTCACACTCACAGCCTGCCTCTCACAAGTACAAGGGAATTTGGGGCTAGAACTTGGGCACTTAATCTCATTCCTGACTCCCTTTCACTTTTCTTTTTTTTCTTTTTTTTTTTTGTCTCATTTCTTACAGGTCTTATATTTATTTCAACTTATTCTTTGTATCTTCATTTGCCACTTTAGATCTTTGTGAAACAGAAGAGAAAGAGAAAAAGGAGAGAGAGTAAAGTAGGGAGGGAAGGAGGAGAGAGAAAGAGAGGTTAGTTTCCAGCTATGATGATAAGACCCAGGCCTTAATTTCTTACAGTTTCAAACTGAAATTAACATGAAGGGACAAATTCAGAACACTTTGTCCTGCCAGTATCAGAAGCAATAATTATAAGAGAAACTTTTTGCTCTATCTTTTTTTGCTATATCTTAAAGGTAATAAAAAATTGGTATTAGGGTTTGATCTAAAACTAAAATATTCCATATGCAATGCTAAACACTACCTGGACCAGTAAGAAATAACTTCAAGCAAAAGCTGTCTTCTGTAATTGTGCTTGATTTGTCATAACAGCAGAGAGTGCAGTATTTTCTTGGTGGTCTAAGAAATACTACGTGGCATCTAAAGTTGAAAGAACAGCTTCTTCTGAGAAGCAGATAACGTGCATTTTACTAGTGGCCAAGGTGACTGTGGCTTCAAATACATTTCTAAATAATGAAACAAGTCAGGATATTAGAGGACAGATAAAATCAACTATGAAAATGCATGTTTGGCTCTATTTATTCAAGACCTCCCCGAAGTAGTTCAAAACCAAGGAAATTATTTGGCAGCATCAACAATGAAGGAAAATTAATTTTCTGACAATGTTTTTGAAAATCAAATCAAACTTAGCCTTGTTTAAGTAGCACCCCGCCTGAAAAGTTGATTTATTAAATCTATATTAGTTGAATAGATCAAATAGTGATATCCATCTCATTATTTTTCAAGCAACTTTTATAATCTCTTTGTACTGTATTTGTAACTTTTAGGAGACTGGTATATAAGTGATCAATGGTAAATAATACTATTTCCTTTGGCGGCCCAACTATTCCGAGGCTACCTTGATTTTACTCATCCACCCACCCCACCTCCAGCCCAGCTGTGATCACAATTGTATGGCAAAACCTGCAGAAAGACAAAAGACCAGGCAATGGGAACAAAAACAATCTTAGGGAGCAACTTAAGAATGAAGGTACTTCTAAGTATTTGGTGAATAGGTATCTCAATAAACAGTAATGGGAAAAGAGATTGATGAAAGGATTGTAATTATGATACACAATAGCAGATTAATTATTTGAGCACTCTCTCTCAATTTATAATGAATAGTCTCAGTGTGGCTAAATGTTAGCTTTCTAGAGAAATTAACTTTGAGCGATAATGTGATGGCTGAAAAATAACTTTGCAGGAGAAAAGATCAAACAAGAAGAGACTGCTTTTGCCTTCCAATAGCACTCACTTTTTGGAATCACGTCTCTACGATCCTCTGACTTCCTTCCAGTCTTCTCTGACTATCTCCCCTCCATTTCCATTGGCTTTGACTCTCTCCCAGCCTCCTCAATCCAACCTCTAAATGTTGGGAGCATCTTAGCACTAAGTCTTGGCCCTCTTCTTTGCACACTCTATGCTCTCCCCTGGATCATCTCAGTCACTCCTGGAGCTTTATACGCCACCTATTTGCTAATGGCTCCCCCAACTGTATATTCCAGTTTCAACAACTCCTTTGCACTTTGGCTCACATAGTCATTCACTCAATGAATACTAATTGAGTTATTGAGTGCCCATGATGTAACAGGCATTAACATGGGTCCAGAAATACAATAGTGAGCTTAACAAAGTCCCTGCTTTCATGAAGCTTATCTTCTAGTGGGGAAACATGTTATAAACACAATAAACAAGTAAAATATTTATGTGTTAGATGCAATAACTGCTAGGAAGGAAAATTAATCAGGACACAGGGAGAGACTATTGACGTTGAAGGTGGAAACCATTCTAGGGTGGTCAGGGAAGAATCTCTGAGGACATGAAATTTGATCAGAGACCTGAATGGAGTAGAGGTAAAAGACAAAGATCTATGGAAAGAGAAATTTTCCAGGCAGAAAGTAGGGTGAGTGCAAAGGTCCTGTGGTATGAATGACATGGGGAGTTTCTGCAAAGAGTAAGACAAGCATGCCTGGAACAGTGAGTAATGGGAAGAATGGAGGAAGATGGGATCAGAGAAGTAAGCAGAAGCTGAAACAAAAGCCTTTCAGTCATTATAAGAACTTTAGACTTTATTGTAACCAAGATGGGAAGCCAATGGAGAGTTTTGAGCAAATGAATGACATGGTCTGATCTAGTTGTCTACTTCATATCTCTACTTGAATGTCTCACAAATATCTCAAACTTAACGTGTTCAAAATTCTAAACCTCCTTCCCACCAAAAAAAAACATCCTTCTACTGCTCGATTTTTGTAAATGGTACCAGAAACTCCAATTATTCAAGCCAGAATCTTGCAAATTATCTTAGATTCATCTGTCTTCTTTCTCTCTCCATCCATTCCATGCAAAAACACACAAATAAAAAACTCTATACTTTCCATCTTCAGAACAAGTGGCTAATCGATTTGCTTCTCTGTTCCTCTCATGCCACCAACCTAGTCCATAACCATCTCTAACCTAAATTACAACACCAGGGCCAGATCTTTTACAACTTCAACTTTCCATCAATGGCTTCCCCATACTCTAAAAGTAAAATCCACATACCTTGCCATGAGCTACAAGGTCTTGCATGTCTGGGTCCATGGCCAGCCCTTTAATATTTCACACCACTCTTCCCAAATTCCCCGTGCTCCAACCACACTGACCTTTATCATCTCCTGGTACATACCTTTCCAGCCACAGGGCATTTGGCTTACTGTTTGTTCTTCACCTCCCTCACTGCTGGCTCTCTCTCATCCTTCCCTCTTAACTGACATGTCCCTTCCTCAGGGAGGACTTCCCTGCCCACCCAGTGTAGCATTGTTCTGCCCTGTATTCTCTATCACAGCATCCTCTCTTTGTATTTTACGGCCCTTATCACTCTGTGAGCTTCATGGGAGCAGGGACCATGTCTGTCTTACTCACTACTGTGTACACAGTCCCAGAATCGTGCCTGGAGCATAGTGGGTACCCAAGAAATATTTGCTGAGTGAAGGATCAGTTGATACTGCTGTCTCCCCGTGTCGTGTGGAAATGTTTGCAAACATGCAAGACTCTCTCTCTTTAAAAAAAAGACATTTTCCTAAAATGCTAGCTGAAAAGAGTAAATTTAAAGAATTAAATCATAGTTCCCACTTGACTTTTATATAAACTTGTTTACTTATTTCTACAAGAAAAAAAAAAATTGATTCTAAGTGGGCCGGCCCCGTGGCGCAGCGCTGAAGTTCACACGTTCCGCTTCTCGGTAGCCCAGGGTTCACGGGTTCAGATCCCAGGTGCGGACATGGCACCACTTGGCAAAAGCTGTGCTGTGGTAGGCATCCCACGTATAATGTAAAGGAAGATGGGCATGGATGTTCGCTCAGGGCCAGTCTTCCTCAGCAAAAAGAGGAGGAGTGGCAGCAGTTAGCTCAGGACTAATCTTCCTCAAAAAATAAAATAAAAAATAATTGATTCTAAGAAACTATTAAAAATGGAATTAAAGTCACAGTAAATCTTTGGAAATCACACATTCCATTCATCAAATATTTTTTTAATGAAAGGGATAACATTTTTAAATCTCTTCTGTGTGCTGGATACAGTCCTAGGCACATTCCTCATCTTGTTCATTTAATCTTCACAACCATCCTTTGTCTTAGAAACTATTGTGTCTAATTAATAGATGAGAAAACTGAAGCTCAGAATTGTGCAGTGACCTGCCTAAGATTATACAACTAATTAGGGCAGAAACAAGATTCACACTCAGTTGCCTGTTATGTTGCAGGCACCATCTGAAAATATATATTTTTTTCTAATTACAATATTAAAAATAAATCAATAAATACCAATGGCAATTAACTAAACTGCAAAACAGTGAACCAGAAAATGTCTTTACTTTGACCTGCATCATTTAAGAAGGAGAAATACATGCTTTGGGCCTTTGCCAAGCACAATGCAGAACTCAGAGCAATAGCTATTGATCGTTTAAAGGATTCCTTAAATTTCAGTTATAAGTTTCTCTATCCCAAGGTAAACATTCTTTTCAAAAAAATGTATAGTCTTAATTTAGTCTTCCTTTTTTCAGTTCTCTTGATTATTAGTTTCTTTAATAATTGCCTAGGGTTTTTCAGGACGTTTAATATCTATTCTTAGCATCTTTTGTAAGATTTTCAATGGCAAATATACTACTTATCTCTATAAATTAGTCTACCTTTGCCACTGATAAGCATAATCTATTACTTTCCTGGTCCATTCTACTGACTCACATACTCAGAGTTTCCACATCTGTCTGAGACAGGGGTCTTCTTGCTATCTCCACATTCTGATAAAAAGATACATCACAAGAACCAGCTATGAGTTAAGAATTCCATCCTTTTATCTCCTCACATTTCACGGAACATAGTGGGCCCTTAAGTGTCTGTTAAATGAATGAATAAATATATAAATGAGAAAATGAGTGCAAGTGAGCAGAAGGAAGAGGTAGATGGATTTTTGCTTTAAACAGCAAACACTTCTGTTCACGAAAAGGCTATTTCCTTTTTCATATTCTTGATATTTTATCATTTAGTGCTTAAATCAGTTTTTATTTTATAACTTCCTAAGCACTATAAAAGCACAATATGTTTATTATAGAAAATAAGAAAACACATATGCAAATGAAAAAGTAAAATAATCAATGATACTCCTTTCCTCCCCACCCCACACACACCCAGATAATCTATGAATTAAAAGATAACACACCAGTACTAAAAAAAGAATGATTGGCACCAGCCCGGTGGCACAGCGGTTAACTTCGCTCGTTCAGCTTCGGCGGCCGGGGCTCTGCTGGTTCAGATCCCGGGTGAGGACATGGCACCGCTTGGCAAGCCATGCTGTGGTAGGCATCCCACATACAAAGTGAAGGAAGATGGGCATGGATGTTAGCTCAGGGCCAGTCTTCCTCAGCAAAAAGAGGAGGATTGGCAGCAGTTAGCTCAGAGCTAATCTTCCTCAAAAAAATAAATAAATAAAATAAAAAAGAATGATTAATTATCTTTATCTCAAAGCACAGGGCTAAACATACACTAAACAGTTAAAATGCTCATTTTATTTTCCCATGTAGTATTTGTTAGCCCTTATTGACAGTAATATTTGCCATGACCTATTTAGAACTTAGAATGTACCACATGCTGAGACAGGTTTTTGCACACATTGGACTATGTGATCTTCGGAGGGACCTCTAGTGTAGGTGGCACTGTCAATATTTTTTAAAGATGAGGAAATGAAGGCTTAGGGAGGTTAAATAATGTTATAGAGGTAACACTTCTGGCCTGGGGCAGAACTGGGCTTCTAGCCTACGCGACTCTGACTCCAGAGTCTACACTATTTCCACACAGGACTTGGCTACCTATATTGGGTAGAACCACAGGACATTGCCAATACCCAACGTTTTTAGACATAGAAAAATGGAAATTGTCTATGATTCCATCTAATGTAAATACAATTAGTTTCCAGTATTACTCTTGAATCAAATCCCATGATAAATAGGTATTAAAATATCAGGTTAGGGGCTGGCCCAGTGACACAGCAGTTAAGTTTGCATGCTCGGCTTCAGCAGCCCAGGGTTCAGTGGTTCACTGGTTCGGATCCCCGGTATGGACATATGCATCACTTGTCAGGCCATGCTGTGGTGGGCGTCCCACACATAAAGTAGAGGAAGTTGGGCACGAATGTTAGCTCAGGGTCAGTCTTCCACAACAAAAAGAGGAGGATTGGAGGCAGATGTTAACTCAGGGCTAAACTTCCTCAAAAAAAAAAAAAATTTAAATAAATTTTAAAAATAATAATTTTTTTTAAATCAGGTTAAAAGGCTAAAACAGATGTCAGAGGATGTGGGTTCAAATCCTGGCTTCCACGCCAACTGGCAGTGAGATCTTGGACAAATCGTCTTCACTGCAGGTTTATTTTCATGTTGAAAAAATACCATTGCCTTGCCCTGCACACTCCACAGGGCTTTGTGAGGAGCAAATGGAGTGTATAAAACTGTAAAGGATATAAAACATAAAGTGATTATCATAAACAACACTTTTACACATGGAAATCCAACAAGCCACATTGCCAAGTCTGCAGTGTGGAAGAGTAGCCTTAGAAACTGGTGCCGAAGGCCCTAACCAGCCCTCCACGGGGATATTTACTCAGTTTTTGATAATCATGTCAAGGCCCAAGCCAAACCTTCAGAACCCTAGGAGTGACTAGTGATTCTGACTTGTCCTCTGGACCAAGAGCCTAGGCTATATGTCAAACAGATGTTTCAAAATGCTTGCACAGAAATTTGGCCTAATTTTTAATAAACTCATCATCATTCCTGGAAAACAGCGCACCGCTGTTTAAGAAATAATTGTTGCTGTACTGTCTGAAAGCCCTAATGGAAATTTCAAGAAGCTCAGAGACTTCTGGGCAGCCTATATAAATTTAAGGAGAAGGAAATATTCTATCCAGTGGCAAAGTCCCAAACCCCAAGAACGTGTGTCTAACCTGGAGAAGGCTTCTTTAGCAAGATCTTAGAGGAAGTCTGGGCTGCCCTTGAGCATTAATGCTCTTTTCTACACACCTTTTCTGGAAATGGCAGTTACTCAGCATGAAGAGACTCTTCCCTTTCCAGTGTGATTTACATTCAAGATTTTTAGCCCTTCCAGTCCTTTCAGCCTGTGACATAATTTGCAAGAATATATTTCTTAAACTGAAAAGCAGTGGACAAATAGAAGAACTCATTATGATCACTTCCTGAGATAGACATAAAAGCTACTCTTCCTTCTGTACGCCTCATCCAAGCAAGAATTTTAAGAACTTAATTAACACATAGCTTTAATGAAGATTTCTATTTTCCCTTGCTGCTGCAATGAAAGAAGATGTCTTCAACTATTAGTAGATTCATATAACTAAAGCATTTGTATAGCATGGATCTAATTTTAAGTCTGGTTTAAACTGGCATATGTGCTCCCCTAATTAAATAAGATAAGCCTCAAAGCTCTTGCACATCTTTTTTTTTTTTAATTCTTAATCTCAACCCATCTTTTCCCTACGATTATTCGGAATCTTTTCCATTCTGTGAAAATCTCCAGTCCCACACTTGCCTCCACCCTTAGCCAATGACCTGATCTCCTCCAGTTCCTCCCACGGCTCTCTCTCTCCAAACCACCAGCCCCAAATTCTCTTCATCTCTCCTCTCAGAAGGGCATGGGAACCCCTTCCTTTCCAAGGTGGACTCTTCTTCCTGAGGTTCTGCTCCTTTCCATACTCCCTATGTTCTCTCTCTCCTTCATCTTCGCGTGTTCTCTTCCCATGGGATGGAAGTGTTCCTTATCCCTGAGAAAGAAAAAACAATAATGATAAACCAGAAGCAAACAAACAAAACAAAAGACCTATCTCCATTTTACCCCTCCTTCACATTACCATTCCAAGTTGCATCTTCTTTGACATCAAGCCCTTAAGAGAGTTGTTTATACTCATTTCCTGAACATCTTAGCCATGAGCTGTTAACTCTGTAATCTGGTTTCTATTTACCGTCCTTCATTAATCTTCTGAAAGTCTTCTCTCAAAGGTCTGAATAGTACAACACCCTCCTAGTCATACATTCTAGAACTCTCAGAGCCATCCTTATCTCTTCCCTCTTTTTCCCAACAGCCCCTTATCCAGTCAGTACATTTGTTCAATTCTTTCTTTCTCTGTGCTGCCTCTCATATCCGTGGCTTTCTATTTATTCCAGTAGGAATAGTTCAGGCCAAATTTGAGTCCTTCACCCCTTCTCCCTGGATTATTACAAGTGACTCCTAACTAGTCTCCCTAAACTTGCCTCCACCCCAGCCCTCCATGAGTGCCTAAAGAGTAAGCACCCTTGTTCCTCCGTAATCAGACCCAAGCTCTCCTTCAGCCGCCCCACTTCCTGAGCCCTCCTGCCCATACTGGTCTCCTCACTTCTTCCTGGGCTTCCTGCCTTGCACTTTAGTTTATAGTGTAACCCTAGACTGGAAACTCCTTTCAAATCTGACTGGAAATGCATTTACTGGCCACCTCCTCTGTGAAGCCCTCCCCAAAGTGCTCATAAGCTAATATTACCTGAAAAAGAATCAGCGCACTAAGACATAATTAAACGTAATCCCAATTTCTTTGTGTATTTGTATACGGTGTATACACATGCTGAATAGAAATAGGCCACAATGTTAACAGTGCCCATTTAAGGTATGATGGTTTGGGGATATGCTATAGAACTTTGGACAAATCATTTTCTTTTGTATTTTCTAACTTATTCAAAATAGCTAATATTTGTTGAGTGCTTCCTATATAGTAAACTCTTTACATGCATTAATTCATTTAATCGAACAACAAACCCCTCTGATGTAAGTATTAGTATTATCCTCTTATCACTGAGGTAATTGAGAGTGAAGCCACTTGCCCAGTCACGGGTCTGGCAAGACCGATCTGTTTCCAGAGCCTGCACTCAAGCACTTCCCTGAATCGCATGAAGGATGATCCTAATTGGAAAAACATGTTTTTAATTTACCTTTTCTCCTCCTGTCTCCACCGTCTGCCACCTCCATCCCTCAACACCACCAAATTCCACATTCTCCTTCCATTTCTTTCAAAGACACTAATCTCAGCTAGGTGTTGAGCAGAAAAGCCATCTGATTAAGAAAATTTTCATGAATTTGTGAATTAGCCATCCTGAGGTAATTGTATCTTAAAAAAGATTCTTGTTAACATAAGTGAATGCCCAATTAGTGGAATTTCCCTTTCTGTGACAAGCAAGTATATCTACTGTTGGCAGTGTGGGAGGGGGAGAGGAGTATCTTTGGAAAGAGGATTTTCTCCACACACATTAAAGCGTAAAGGCTGTTTAACACACAAGGTCTCCGTCTGCTGTCTGTCAAATCCGTCCTCCTTCCCACTCAGTTTGGTTTAGAGCACCAATAATCGCTCCCACCCCACCCCTGTGCCCAAGGCCCACGTAAAATCCCGTTACACCAACTTGATGCCGCCAAAGGTGTGCCCAAGGTTTATCCGGTTGAAATGCTGATTGTAGCCTGACAAGAGCAGCACAGTGTTAACAAATCCACAACTGAAGCATTAGATATGTTTATATCACAGCATTTGTTCTAGCTGTTTGTAACTTTCACAGAAAAAACTTTCCAGTGTAAGTGTGTAGTCTAACCTCTTTTGTACCTCTCACATCTCAGAAGGTGAGTTTTGTGGCTGTGATTTTTACCTGTCCGAATTTGGTTGCATAACAATGAGAATTTGAATCAAGCCTTCTGCCTTGTGTTTGCTACCTCAAAAGAACACTGGGGATTCATATGACATTTTCTCCTCTCTGCATTTCTAGGCACTGAATGTCTATCAAGTATTTACCACGGTCAAGTTCCGATGGAGTGGGTACATTGGTGTCAACCACAGGGCAAGTTGTTGGATCCCTCAGGAAGTGGCTGGAGCTGAAACAATGCTGTAAGCTCATTTCCAGAAGAAAAGTCTTTATGAAATTAAGAATCAAAAAGTGATGTCAAGGACACTCATTCGACAGGATACCCAGTAAGAACTTTATAAATATTTTTTGGATGGATGGATCAATGGGTGGATAAAAGCACCCTTGAAAGAACCAATCAGTGGTCATAGAACATAACAGGAGGAAGTAGGGATTGCAATCAGGGGGATAAAAATGAAATGAATAGCATTCCTTATTCCCTCTACCAGTTTTGGAGATGGTTTTGTGTTGTATGTATTCAGAGAATTGGGCAAAAAGGCGAGCACTTACCATGACAGTCTGTGTCCTGCAAGGCAGGACCAAATCTCAGTGGGAAGAGAAGACCCCCGGGGGAGGCGAGGCTGAGAGAGAATCTCTGTCATTCTAAGATTCCACATATCCAACAGAGTCCAGAAAGTGCCAGAAAACTGAATCAAGAAATCAGTATAACCCACAGTCTTACATACCCACCCAGAGAAAGGAACATCACCCCAGGGGGAGCAGGTGAGGTGAAGACGTTGGGTGGGCCGAGGTTGCCTGGAAATTCTGAATATCTAATATGGGTTCTCTCCTGGCTTAATGTTTGAAATTCATATTATCCCACTTTTTTGTTATTTAAAACTTTTACGGAAGTTTGTAGTGAGAGCAGCTGTGGCAGAGACATTTGCTACTCGTCAAGTACTCCTTGCTACCTTGCATTTCCCACCTTCTTGTAGTTAGGCAGAGCCACATTACTGGCTCTGGACAACAGGCTGCAAGCAGAAGTGGTTTTTGTCACTGCCAAGAGGGAGCCCTTCAGAGCCAGCGTGGGCTCCTCTGGCTCCCCTCCCCCGATGCGTGGACTGAGGAGTCCATGTGTCCCAGATGGGGCAGCTATAAGATGGCAGAGCCTCCATTAGCTTCTGCCTCGGGACAACCTGGGCTCAAATTTCAACTCTTTCACACACTAGCTGAGTGATATTGAGCATGCGGCTTAACATCTCTGGGCCTCAGTTTCCTCAACTGTAAAAAGAGTATAATAATAGTAGCTACAGTGAATTGTCTAGGCTGGCACAGAGTAACGGCTAGGTAAATGCTATTTATTATGAATAATCTTAGAGATAATAAGAAAGGCCACATAGTAAATACATTCCTTTGATTTTACTTTTTTTAAGAAATGAAAGTCAGGCTGAATATTTTTAAAATAACTAAGCATTATAACGTATACTATCACTTATATCTTTTTCCTTGCTATGGCTTACATTTCCAAACTCAGAACCAGCCCTCTGTTTTGAAAAGTCTGTTACAATCACATTTTCAGATTATAAAAATTTTAGCAGGTCTTAGTGTTTTCTTTGAAGAAAGTATATTTTTCCAGAAGAAAAATAAGACTAAGTGATAGTGATTTACTGCCACATAATATTTCCAGAAAAGATTGCAATGTGTAAAAGACTGCAATGAGAAGGGAAAAGTACAGTTTCTGATGAAGGTTTGCCTCTGAAATGAGACTTCTGAACATTCGTAAAATTTGGTTCTCTAACTTAAGGTCACAGCTCATATATCATCTTTATCAAAAACTTCAGCACTGATAAAGCAATCAGAAATGAAAAAGCAATGGTGGTGCCCAAAGTTCTGTATTAGCTACGTGTCACCAAAAACATTATTTCAGTTCTGATTTTCACAGTCATTCAATGCCTATGGAACTCCATTTTCAAGCTGACACAAGAGTAAAGTAATTTTGCTTCCACAATTGTAGAAAATTGAGTAATCAAATTGTTATGGAAACCAAAGTGGGTTCGCCTCCTGGCAAGTTACTCTCCACCAGAAGTAGTTGTCTCACAAAGTAAGGTATGTTTTCAGAAAATAGGAGACCATGTGGAATCATTTCCAAAGTCTTGGTGTCCCAAACAAAGGGAAGCAGGGACCTTTTATTTTGGATGCGGAATGAATATTCAAAAGGGAGAGGTGGGTATTTGCTTGCGCAGGCTCAGCTGGAAACAGGCTTCCATGTACACTGCAGGTTATGGTAATCAGGCCTAAGCTCCTCCTGGAGAGATCTTAGCATTAAAAATAAAGCAAAGGTCATAGGCATGGCTCTCTGGTGAGGCTCGGTCTGGTTCAGGGTGGTGGGTGATTGCATCTCCTTAACATAACAAAGGTAGGAAAACAATTTGGAAAAATAGTTAAATGCTTCCAAACCCACCATTGGGTTCCTGGGGGCAATCAGTCCCCAAAGTGACAAAATCTCTCCTCTAGTTTTATCCTGCTCCTCAGTCTTGAGGGGCACAGGTTGAAGGTCCATCTTCCGTAACTGCTTCCTGCTAAGCATGGGCATTGTCAGAGGGACCAGTAGAGAAGCAGAATTTCCAGCTAATCTCAAATAGGTTTGTGGGTCACCACAGGCATAGCCCCGAGTTGTACATAATAACCATCCGTAATTTTACAGCATTTAGTATATGTTTATGACGTGGGCATACTTGCCCCTTCCCTCCAGATTCTACCAGCTCTTTTATAGTCTAGATACTGGGTTGCCCATCCTTCTCTGATGGACCTAGTCTTGCTGCCCAGGAACACGCAACCTCCTTGGAAGCATATTGTGCCTAAATGTATGGGGTTGGTTAGGATCCAGGGCAAAGCCTGGGATGAGTAGCCAGTCATTACGTATGTGTATAGTGTTGCCAAAACAAGAGTTTCACATCAGAGAGTGGTTTGCAGGAAAACTCAGAGTCATCAACTGTCCGTGACAATTGCTCTTGATATTCAGGTGTGGGTGCCTTTTTACCTTTGTGTGGTGCCTTTACCATTAGGGATGACTCCTAATTTTAGGGAAGAGTGAGTGGTTAGTAACACCAAATGAGACCCTACCCAAGTAGGAGTTAGCTGATCTTGGGACGACCTACTTTTCCAAGTTTTAAGATAGACCCAATCTCCTAGCTCATATGGGTGGAGTTTGACCTCTGTAGGCAAGGGAAGACAGAAGTTTCCATATTTATTGAGTGCATCTACCGCCTGCTTCAGACTAATTATGTGTTTGATCGCCATGGAAACCGCTGGGTCTGGGTTTGTGAGGGAATCTGAGTCTTTAGGGAAGAGCCTCTCATAGGTCATTTCAAAGGGACTAAGCTTCAGTTAGCTCTTATCCGAGTAAGGGCTATCGGCAGTAATTTTAGCCAATTTTCCTGCATCTCTTGGCACACTTTGGCCAAGGTTTTTTTTAATAGTTGGATTGGCCCACTCAGTTTTTCCAGATGATTGTGGTCTCCATGTAGCATGTAGCTGCTATCTAATTTTTAAAACTCTGACTACTTCAGAGGTTATTTTTGATATAAAACCTGGCCCATTGTCACTCTGAATTGATCTAGTAACCCAAAATGGGGAATTATTTCTTTTAACAACAATTTGTTACCTCATTCACTCATTCTGACCTACAAGGATAGGCTTCAATCCATCCAGTAAATGTACTCACAAACACCAAGAAGTATCTGTACCCTCCAGGGGCCGAGGGCATAACAGTAAAATCAACTTCCCCTAGTAAAGTTCCCCGAATTTGAGTTCCTTTGGCCAGAGGAGGTACAGGAGGTGTGGTTTGTACATTTTTCTTCTGGCAGTAAATGCATCGTCCAGTTATTTTTTCAATAAGTTCTTTTATACCTGGGGTGCTTATGACCTTCATTAACCATAGGTATAAGGTCTCTTTTCCATAATGGGCAGATTCATGAGCACTCTTAAGGAGCTCCCAGACTGTTTGTTTGGGAACCCAAGTCTTCCCTCATTGGTTTATTACCCAGCCGTTGACTATTGGGGACCACTGGTAATCACATGTAGTGGCTCCCCTCACTTCATCAGGGGAATACACTGGTGTAAATTGATATTATAGTATTCTATTCTGGGATAGCCATAGATGTCCTTTAGTCTCTAGTAGGCTAGAGACTTGATGGGGGGTCCACACCATCATAGATGGGCCCATAGTCAGTTTTTCTGCTTTCTTGGTTAATAGACAGGTGGCAGCTACAGCTCTCAAGCATGGGGGCCATCTTTTCACCATGCTGTCTAGCTGCTTTGAGAAATAGGCTAGCACTCCTTTTAGGGGGCCCAACATTTGGGTTAGCATGCCTATAGCCATTTCCTGTCTTTCATGAACATGTAGATCAAATGTTTTGCTCAGGTCTGGTAAAGCAAATTTAGATACTTCCATTAGTAAGTTTTTAAGCTTATTGAAAGCTTGGTCACATAGCTTATCCCAGTCAAAAGGGTCTGTTTCTGGCCCCTGCAGTTTTTGCTAGAGAGGCTTAGCAATTAATCCAAAATTAGGGATCCAAACGTGGCAAAAGCCAGTGTAGGAGAGAAAGACATTTCCTCTACCCGCTCTGGTTCCTTCTGGCTGGACAACAAATTAAATTCACATGAGACAGAATAACAGGAGAAAATTAAACAAAGTTTTATAATATGTATACATGGGAGAGGCTCAGGCAAACTGAGCAACTCGCCAAAATAATGGAAGCTGTCCTCTTAAATACCACCCTCAGCTAAAGACAAAGGAGGATGTTGGGGGTGGGGGGAGTCAGTTATGGGAGATTACCACACAAGTACAGTAAACAAGAGTCAGGTTATTATGCAGACTTGAGTCTTTGCCTTCCACATTGATGAGAGTTTCTAGAGATAAGGTCATCCCCCCCTTCTTCCTGGTACAGAGAGGGAGACACCTTTACGGATGGAGATTTCCTTTACAAATGTAAATGTCTCTTAACAAAAGGTAACTTCTGCTTCTCAGAGTTTCTCTCATGTCTGCAGTTTAAGTAACTAGCCCAAAATAATCCTCATGCCAAAGAGAGGTATCTTGGGGTGGCGAATTCCAGTCCCCTACACCAGCCATCCCCCAGAATCCTTGTAGTTGCCTACAAGTTTTTGGTGAAGCAAGTTGACATATTACCATTTTCCTCTCTTGGGGAGTTTTAGGAGCTATGTTCCAGAATAAACAAAATGAAGACATTTGCTATTATAAATCCAGTACTGTATAGCATTGACAGCACTAAGGTCTTGAACAAATCTATATTCCCCCCTTTCTCGGCCTTTTAACAGCTGACATTGGAGTGTTCCATGGGAATCTCCATGGCCTGATCAATCTCTATTCTAAAAGCCTATTGATTACAGGAAATGTTCCTCTTTAGGGCTTCTGGCTTCAAGGGGTATTGTTTTACCCTGGACCAGTGATCTTTCTACTTCGATTTTTCCTTTACTGGCATGGCACCAGCTGCTCACCTCACCTGTTCTCGTCCCCATAATTCCAAGTTAGCTCAGCTTAAAACATGTAGGGGAATCTCTTCCTTCTTGGGTGCTGGTATATCATGTAAGAGGGCCATCAACTGAACTCCCCAACATTTAGGACTTGGATCTCTATTTTTTCTTGTTCCCAGCTTATTGAGTCCCCTAACTTAGATAGCATGTTGCTCTCTAAAGGGGAGCAGGGTATTCTGGTACATACAGTAAAGAATACTTCAGCATTTTTCATCCTATTTCACAGGTCAAGGGCTCCAGAAAACTTTTGGTCTTTCCTTTTCCTGATACTCCTTTTACGCTACACTTTTTGGCAGGAGGAAAGGTTTCCCTTTTTGGGTGTTTAACACGGAGAATGTGGCTCCAATATGGAACAAGAATTCAACACGCTCTCCTTCTACTGCCAAGGTCATCCAGGTCTCCTAGAGCTGACAGGGACGCTTCCTCCAATCACAGGCACAACACAAAGACAGACCCGGTGACTGGGTGGGCCCTCGAACCCCCACCTCATCACTCCAGAGGAGACTCAATCTCCAGAGGGGGCTCGAACCCCTGACTAGTCAACATGGATTGCTCCCATTTGCCAGAAGCAAGCATCAGTCCTTCTGGAGTGGCTAGCATGTGCAATCCTTCCAACCACAGGGGAATTCTTGATGAGGATTTTTAGGCTGCTTAATTTTAAAACGGTTTATGATGAGGACTTTTAGGCTGGTTACTTTTAAAACTACAGATGAGAAGCAGGCTCCAAGGAGTGGAATTTGCTTGCTTGTCCCTTTGTTGGGAAAGATTTACATTTCTAAGGGAAACCTCTATCTGTAAAGATGCCTCCCTCTCTGTGCCAGGAAGAAGGGGGATGGCCTTATCTCTAGAAACTCTTAATGCCAGAGGCAAGAACTTAAGTTGGTTGCTGTCTGGCAATCTCATGTAACTGATTTAGGGTGGTGGCTTCTAACCTTTCTAACCTTTACTTAATCCGATTTGATTCTTGTCTAAAAGTCATGGGATCACCCAACGACCAGACCCCACCCGCACTGATACCATTTTAACTTTTTTTCATGTTCTTTCCTTTGTCTTGTAAAGAAATGATTCACATACCCACGCCTTATAAAATTAGCCCTAACCCTCAAATCGGGGCAGCAGCAGGAGCTCTGACTGCCCGTGGGTCCTGTCCCCACGCACCAGCTCTGCCTGCCCATGGGCCCTGTCCCCATGCCAGCGGGGGCAGCAGAAGCGGCGGCAGCAGGAGCTCTGACTGCCCGTGGGTCCTGTCCCCATGCACCAGCTCTGCCTGCCCATGGGTCCTGTCCCCATGCCAGCAGGGGCAACAGCAGCAGCAGCAGGAGCTCTGACTGCCCGTGGGTCCTGTCCCCACGCACCAGCTCTGCCTGCCCATGGTCCTGTCCCCATGCCAGCGGGGGCAGCAGCAGCTGCTCTGCCTGCCCATGGGCCCTGTCCCCATGCCAGCAGGGGCAGCAGAAGTGGCGGCAGCAGAAGCTCTGACTGCCCATGGGTCCTGTCCCTATGCTACACTGTTCTCTAAATAAAAGAGCACTACTGCCAGATCTTAAGAGTCTAAGAAATCTTTCTTTCGACTCCTCGGCTCACCGACCCCGCATCATTCTCACTCTGCTGAGCCAGGCTACCTCTGCATGGGGACTTGAACCTCAAAGCCAGGCTCCAACAGGCAAACTTTGTGAGACAACTTAAAGAAATAACTCTTATAGCTGTGCTGTGGGGCTGGCACCACTCACCTCCATTGACAGATCCTCTGAGCAAAGAGCTCAGTGCAGCCTCTGGGTCTATGTGTTTGCACACGCTCAGCTGGAAAGCATGTTTCCACATACACTGCAGGTTATGTTACTCAGGCCTAAGCTCCTCCTGGAGAGATCTTAGCATTAAAAATAAAGCAGAGGCCATAGGCGTTGCTCTGGTGGTGAGGCTTGTTCTGGTTCAGGGTAGTTGGTGATTGCATCTCCTTAACATAGCAAAAGTTGAAAAAGAACAATCTGGAAAAACAGTTAAACGGTTCCAAACCCACCCTTGAGTTCCTCGGGGCAATCAGTCAGTGACAGAGTCAAGACTGTTTTTGGAGGAAATTCTAAATGTAAAATGACATTGATTAAACTTCAAGCTCCAAATTAAAGTAGATATAATGTATACGGCAGCACCATTCCCTCCACCCAGAATTCTATCTGCTTCTTGCCTACTGGGGAGCTCCTCTGACACCAAGCGAAGCCCTTCTTCTCCTCCTTACTCCTCCCTCAGGCCCAGGAGTAGCTGCTCACTCCTTCCACTGTGTCCCCTCTACAGCTGCACAGACTCCATTATGCTCTTCCCACCTGCATCTCTTTGCATCTCTTTCTCCCTACCATGAGAGCAGGGTATGTGTCTTCTACACCCAGGTGGCCCCAAAATCTAGGAAGGCTCTTAAATTCCAAATGAACACTGCAGAAACTGTTGTCCAAAGAGTTGAATATGTAGACAATGGATTAGACTGTATAAACACTTGATCTGGGTTCATTTTGCTTATGTAGCTATTTTGAGACAACACTCAGGGCCCTCTATTTTAATGAATTTTGTACGAGTCCTGTTCCTCCACTAAATAATGAGGTGCTAAAAGATAGCAGTTTTGTGTCACTCACATTTGTAAGCCCTTGCATCATCTCAAAAGGAGCTCTAAAAGCAAGAAGTGCTGTTTGCTGAAATTAATTTAAATCATTACGGCAGGCGCAAGTTCTAGGGGACTTATTCAGTAACAAGTGAAGTTAGGTCCTTATTGCCTCACGTGACTCTAATATTTATAACTGATACAGCTCATACACTTATGATTAATTGCCCAGTCCTTCATTACACTGAGTCTGAGGCTAAACACAGAAGGTGTTCAGTTAAGCCCGAGGGATCATCAAAGTGTCAGCAAAACTGCCACAGCCTTTCTGGAAAGCCAGTTGGCTGTAATACTCCAGGTTGTGTTGAAACTACGTAAATTTCCTTTTTAAATTCCCATTACAATCACAGTCTTCCTCATTCAAGCGTCAGCATCAATTTCTTACCATCAATATTTACCCAAAACCCAATAACTTGATATCTATCTCTTCAGAAACCTAAAATATTAAACTTCTCTACAAGTTTCATATGATTTATGCCCCTCCGTCATGTGCAATAATTCCCCCCAACACACACAGAGATTTTCAAAATACTGAGAAGTTGCCTAGAGATTCGTTCCCAGTGTAATATGAGACAGAAGCACAACGAAAAGGCAGAAATCAAGTTCTGTTTCCAGAGATTCTAAAATAATATCTAGACACTATTCGCTCACAGAAATGTAGCACGTTCACTGAGAGTTTTCTGTTTTTCTTTTTTTAGTCCTCTTAGTATCAAATGAGAAAAGACAAACCCACAAAGTCTAGTCCAACCTCTCATAATACAGGTGAGTAGAGCTGGCCACTAGACTCAAAAACAGAATATCGTTGCCACTTATCAGCCACATGACCTTGGGTAGCTCACTTCATCTCGTTGAGACTCATTTTCTCCATCTGTAAAATGGGGTAAATACTCTCCCTCTTTATTGCACAAAGGGATTTTTCGAGGATTTACTAAGGTAATAAGTGTGAAATATGCCTTAAAATCACTAAGGAAAATACAAAAATAAATTATATAAAATGTGCAGAGAGGCAAAGAATATGCCAAACATTTTCCCCATCCATAAGAAGTTTATAATTTCTAAGTGTATTTTTAAAATGCGTATTGATGAATGAAGGGTGAATTGCTCTCAGTGGGAAGAATCATACCACGAACGTGAAGCTGTGGAGTGTCTTCAATAACTGCTGAAGGGCCAGGGTGGGAAGGTTATTGACGACTAAATTGCAAAGCGGAAAGGAGATCTCGAGCTATATAAACAGAGGAATATGGATGAGTGATGAACGAAAAGATTGTTTCATGGTCTGAGAAGATACTGGCTTATATATGAAGGCCAGGAACAGTGTGGGTGGGTCTCAGCGGTACAAGTACAACAGCTAAATATCATTTCAAAAATATCTTGAGTTCTTTACATGTATTTATTGAACACGGTGAGGGGTACATGTAGACCAAAGCAAAACTTTGTTAAAATTTCTCCTTTCTTTGTTTTTTTAAATTTTATTTTACTTATTTATTTTTTAATTGCAGTAACATTGGATTATAACATTATATAGCTTTCGGATGTACGTTGTAATATATTTCGAATTCTGTGTAGATTACATCATGTTCACCACCCGAAAACTAATTATAGTCCATCCCCTCACATGTGAGCCTAATCACTCCTTTTGCCCTCCCCCATTCCCCTATGGTAACCACCAATCCAATCTCCATTGCTATGTGTTTTGTCGTTGTTTTTATCTTCTACTTATGAGTGAGGGTATTATGCTGAACGAAATTAGTCAGAGGGAGAAAGTCACATTTCTCCTTTCTAATCACCCCCCTTCCCCCGCTACTCTTCCCTCACATACCACTGCAGTCCTGGAGAATATTTCCTCTTCATCCAGGAATCACCTACTCGGGCTAGAAATAGTCCATAAGTAGTCACCCCTCTCTCCCACCACAAAGTTGGAGGTCTAAGCAACTGGGAGAAAACTCCCCACTTCACTACCACCACCACCACCAACCACCGCCTCCGGCACCCAGACCTCTGGGAAGCACCATCTGTCTTCTGCTCTCAGCGTTTTCTCTTGTGATAATTGTGACAAACACCTGCCCTGTCTTCTTCATTTGTAGAGGAGTGGGAGAAGATTGTAGACTCCATTTTAATAACTTTTATTCCATCACTTTTATTTAAGGTCAGATTTAGTAGAGTGAGTTGGAAGTTCCAAATACAGGGAGGGCAGAGAAGGCCGGCTGGGGGAAGACATTCTCTGGGGGAATATGAGCAGGCAGCCAGGGCGAGGTTGACGCAGACCTGTGATCCGTAATGAACACAGTGACCGCGACTCTGTAGTTTATTTGATCACAAATGTTCTTATGGGGAAGTTGTTAAAAAGTAGCCAGACCCAATACTGGAACTTCAAAATTTGAAAGAAAAGTAAACGTGTATGTGAGTTATTCTCCCTGCGTCTCTTAAGCGTGGATGTTGAGACCTTGTTCTGGAGTTCCAGCAGGGGACTACAGACAATATCCTCAACCAAACATCCTTCACCAAGGACTGATCTCTCTCTCTTTTGTAAGTCTCATAAAGATTTATAAAACATTTACCATTGGCCAGACACTATTTTAGCACTTTATGTATATTAAATAATTTAACTTTCATGACAAAAATATGAGATAGTATGAGTAATAGCCCCATTTTTCAGATTACAAAACTGAGGCACCAAGAAGTTAAATAACTGATCCAAGTGGCACAGCTAGGGTTTGAGCCCAGGCAACCTGGCTCCAGAAACCAAGCTTTTAGGCACTATATTATCCTGCACGTGGAGCAAGAACACAAACATTTAAGGAGAAGGAAGATGAGGGAAAAAAGTCAATCTTGTTACAGAAGCCAAAGGAGGAACAATTTCAAGGAGGAAGTTTCAAAATATGTCAATGCATAGAAAAGTCAAGGCCGCAAAGGCCTGGAAAAGTGTCCTTTGGACTGGGTGATCAAGAAGTGACTGGTGACCTATTCTAGGCTGGTTTTGTAGAGTGGAGGGACATGAGCCAGAGTGTCCACAATGCTGGCGTGTGGACAGGTTTTACTCAGATGAGAAGGGGACAAAGGAAGGAGAAATGACATGTCTTCTTGAGACAGAAAGTTGTCATTGAAAGATACTTCCTTTCCTTCCTTTTCCTTCTCTTCTCTATTCTTAACACACTTCTAAGGAAGAAAAGACAGAAATTAAACTGATGGCGCCAATGGTAATGAGGCCTTGATGGTGTGGACATCAGGCATATGGAAGGCTCAAGAGAAGAACTCTGTTTGCAAGACTTCTCATTAGGAGTGGACTAAAGACAGGTGTGCATCGAGGATGAGATGGAGCAGGCCACATAGGGAAGACAAACTAGACACCAGGAGAGAGAACGGGGCTTTGACTTTTTAGGTAACACGGCCAGATTTTGACCCATATGCTGCTCCAATCTTTCTTAATCACTGGGACTAAAACCACCACCAGCAGGCTGTGACATGAGCTCAATTTAACCCATTCTAAAAAGTGAGAGATTTAATCATCTCTAAGGTCTTTTACAATTTTAAATTCTATGACCCTATAAGTAGTAACCTAAGTATAGCATAAGTATAGCTTTGGCCCCCATAGTCCCATTGTTCCATCGCCATCAATGCCCCTTCCGTAACATCAATTTCCATAGTGACAGGATATAAAATAAACTCACTACCAAAACCAAGACAGTTCCTGACACCAAATGTGTCAAGGGAGAGAAAACATCAAGTTCAACGTCTCTAGCATTCTTTCTGGCTCATCCTGACACATTTTGGCAGAAAGAAAGCTTGAACTGTCACAGTTTATTTGTTCAGAATGTCAGCCTGTAGAATTACAAGGCTGGACATTTTATTAAGAGCATTATCTGCTACAAATAAATAATAGAAACCTTCTGTAAAAAAAAAAAAAAAAAACCTTTATTTGCACCTGAATTATATTTAACGATGTGACTGAAGGAAAGAGTTCTAGATTGCAGGACTTCTAACTGACTCTGCCCCTTGAAATATCTGCACATTAAACCACACCAGCGTGCCTCCGATACTGGCCAAGTAGTTCACCAAAAGTCATAAGAAAGAAAAATCAGTCTAGGGAAGAGAAGTATTTATTCTTTGTGTTTAGAGGAGCACTGAAAACACTTGAATGGCAACGACCTAGAATAAAGAAAACAAAAGAGCTTTTCCACTCACTGTTCAAATGATCCACCTAAATCTCAGGGCATTAAAATATATAATATATTTGCTAACCGCTATAGGAAAATGTTTAAAGTAAAACTTTACTTTTTGTGTCTTTAAGTTACTTTGAAAGAGCTATAAATGAAGTGATGTATCCCTATTATGTTTGATTTCCCAGATTAACTGGATACTTGTACATAAGAACAATATGTGCCAGATTCAAATGCATAATAATTTCTTAGTGTCTGGACTGATACACTAACTCACTGGGTTGAAACCTGAATTTATAAACCCGACACTACATGTTCAAATCTCACACTAAAACTGGTCAGTTTCCCTTTAGTTCCCTTCAGCCATCTTGGAAACACGTGCCTCTCATCATCAGATGTAGAGAGGAAAGGAGCTGGTCAGAGTAGCACAACCAATGCAATTACAGCCAACAGCAATTCAGCGAGCCCTCTTTATGAGCGATGGGCCAGACATCCACACGATCTCTGTATGTAAAAAGCAGATCATGGTAATATTTTAAATTGCATAGTCTCATAACCAATATTCAAAGCTCCTTTATTGATCATGATTATAAGTCCTAGCTCTTGGAGATCAGTTATTCAGGCTGGAAACGTTTCTCAGTACTGACAAACAAATGGCAAACGATAGGATATTGGAGTATATGAGGAAGCCATTTGGTATAAACCTAATTCAGCCTGGACTTGTTTTTTCCAAAAAGGACTAATGTGGCAGTTGAGAATGCATTGTATACCTGCTTTAAGCATTTGCTATGTCCCAAAGACAAGAACAAATCACCTTAAGATAAAGATGCAACTTCCCCCACATTGGTACTTCCTTAAGGATTAGCATCTCTCCCTAGACTAGGAATTGATTACTGCACTCACCCCGTGACCACCCAGCTGAATTATGGATTACGTTCATCGAAAATACCACGAAAAATATCTTGATTTTGATATTTTGTTGTATCTCCTCCACGAGCACATATAATTATTGACCTATCCCAAAACATCTTGGAGTGCCAACTTTATAATACCTTTTTGAGTTTATTCTTACAAATACTATTAATCCATTTTTTAATGTACCTGTGAAGACTGCTACTACAGTATAGTCTTGGGAATATTGATGTGTTTGTGGGTATAAGAACATGTACCTTCTTCACCAACCATCATACTTATACAAACAAGTTTCCTCATATCTGTGATATATTTTCACGCAAAATACCTCAAATCAGCTAATAATAAATAACTATGACAGACCCTTGCCTCACTAAAACCACACTACAAATTAGATCACCACAATCTTGACTAAGTTAAAATGGTATAATGTGACTCTCTTGAGTCTCTCTCTCTCTTCTGCCAATATAAATGTGGCAATGGGTCATCTTTTAGGTGTCCCATGGAGTCAGGTTCCACTTTCAGTCCCAGTATTATATAACTATAATTTATTTAAAGGATAACATTAATGTACATTTTCCATTTGTTCCAAATGTAAAATTACTTATGGCCTTATTTGAGTGATATTATTACGGCATGATTGTTATTGCAGAGTCCATACAGCATCCCTTCTTTGGTGGACCTCGTTCCATTTTTGTTGATGCTGTTCATTAAAGGTCCTCTCATACTAATTCATTAATTTATCCTGTTACAGTAAGGTTCTCCAAGAATGCTGGGGATTGGACTAATTATATAAATACGTATTGAGATTGCACAGAATGTCCACCAGCCCTATAAGAACATAATCAGTTATATAAACACATCTAATGAAAATCTCAGCTGAAAAGAAAGATATTCAAGCTAATAATACCAGATTCAGAAAAACAACCCATGTTATTGTTTATCTAGCACTGTTCACGACAGACACAGGCAATCCCATCACGAGAGAGATATTTTCCATTCAGGTCTGGTAACATGTTATCATACTTTCTCAGAGCCTAGTAGACACATCCCAGCAAGCCATTTTGTTATTCCTACCAGTTGTACACTGGGGTTACTTGAGTAATATGAGGAGAAAGAAGTTTGTCTACTCTAACAAAGCACCTCAGACAATCCCAAAGTGTAGTGGTCTGATTAAGATCGAGGGTTCTTACTCTCTCCCAGAGCAGTCTGGATGTGAACAACCCAGGCCCGGTGGAGCCAACTCTTCCATCCCCTATATGTGGTTCTCAGGGTTGCCTCTGTTCTCACCATTCTCCAGTCAGTATTAGGAAAAAAGAGTGTCAAGGACAAGTGAATTAATCCTGAAGGAGTTGACCCAGGAGTCGCACATATCTCCTTTGCTCACATCCAGCTGGTGAGTAATTAGCTGCAAGGAAGATAAGGAAATGCCATTGCTAGCTGATTGGGAGGGTTTCCTTACTAGAAAGAACAGGAGAAAGGAAACTAGGAGGAAGTTATGTGTCTCTGTCACAGTCCAATCCTCTGATCATCCAAATATTCATGCAGTCTTTTTTGCACATGTTGAACACACTCACACCCTCCCCCGGTGCCCTGCGCTTCATCCAGCTCAGAGCCCTGGGTCTCGGACTGATGCAGTCCTTTCCCTCAGGTCAAATGAGGCTCCTCACATTTCAGCGACCTATAGACTAATACACAAGTGCTCTCTCTCTCATACACACACATACCCACACGCTCACCACACATACACTTTCAATGGTAGAGAAGGAACAGGATAGCTGCCATACAATCTATTCACAAAAGACAAGACTTAGGCACACACACAGCAATGAATGGTTGGCTGCAATGATGAATCCTGCTGATGGGATTTCTGGACACCCCCTGTCCTGGAATTATAGGAGCTCTCTTGGTTGGAACGTGGTTCTACTCACCAGGAGGAACCTCCTTGTCAATTATTCTGTGGCCACTGGCATTGCTCTCTGGATGATTTTCTTATTCACCATCATAGTGGCCCCATAACTGAAGAAGTGGTTGCTGACACATACTTCAACTTTCCGCTGGTACAGCTCAGGGGAAGGAAGTGTGCTTTAGAATAATCATAAGCTTTCATAGCCCAGACTTGTGGTTTCTTTGGCAAAACAACTCCTTCAAAATTGTGGTAGGCTCTTGTGGGCTTACTTCTGCCAAGTTCCAAGTACAATAACCATTCTTAGTGTTCTCCTCCAGGCATTCTTAAACTGAGTTACTCTTCCCTTTATTTACTGACCTCTGTATTTCCTCAATTTCAGGACTGCTACCCTGAGGCCTTTTGAAACAGTAAGCTTGGGAGGAAAAGCAATGATCTTAATCAGATCCTTGCCAATGAGTTGCTCCCCCATCTGGATGTGGTGTCTTAAGAGGTTTGTGAGAAAAACTCTGAATGACTATTTTATCTTGATAAGTTTGCTACAGAATAATTGACTTTTCCAACCCTGTGATTCCCCAAATTTAACCTACAGGTCATAGGCAGAGGGACTTTCCGTTAACAACTCTGTATTCCTTTCCATGTCTGTTTCAAAACTGGCTCATCTTGTCTGCTTTCATATCTCTTTTGTAAAAACCTGTGAGAAGGAGGCAATAAACATCAAACATTTGAGTTTTTCCATTTAGTGACCCTAGACCAACAGACTCAGTAGGCATGTAGTCTGTCCTCAAAGTTATTGAAACCTAAATTTTACCAAATATTTCTCAACAACCTACAGTCAGCAGCACAAGAACCTGCAGTATTTGCTGCTTTGCAACCCACTGCCAGACTACTAAGCATAGTTTTAGTTGTTACATAGGACCTTGCTTCTGGATACCATTTCCTGTATTAGTTAGCTGCTATAACAAAAGACTCCAAAACAGAGTGGCTTATATTAAGAATGAAGTTCATTACTTTCCCACAAGCCAGTCTAGAACTCACACAGTGGCTCAACCATTGGTGACACAGGGCCTTCAATGTTGCTCCAGTTGTCACCTTTTCCCAGCCAGATGACAAGGAGGAAGAGAAAACCCAAGGCAAACAGGTGCTCTCTAAGGAGATGACCTAGAAATTAAACACATTTCTGCTCATATCCTTTTGTCTTAAACTTATTTACATGGCCACCTGGTAATCACCTGCTCCACTAAAACTGCTGGAGAGGGATTCTATTACTAAACATAAAGGGGAAAACGGTTAGTAAAGAGCAATCAGTAGTCTCTGCCACATGGGGATTTCAGAATCCCAGCTCATTGTTACTCCATTGTTTGGATGCCTTGTTTTAACTTGGGTTCCTAAGAGTCTGCAGAATAGAGTACACAATGTATCATCCCAAGTACAACCCAAAGACTCACCTTTTATGAGTTAACATAGATTACTACCCCCATACGTTACACAGTCCTATTTCAGCCTCCCATTCACCATAATATTTCACATCCCATAAAAAGGAGGAAAGAAAGAAGTGAATTAGCATGTAAGTCTATTGCTTCCATTTTGGAATGTTTGCGCTTGAAGATTGACTGTATTGCTTTTTCTTTATGTTGAAATTCTTGGAATTCTATGTCACACAGCACCCACCTGTTAGCTACAGCACAGTCTCCAGATGGATTTGAGCATTGTTAACATTTTCAGCCTATCCATTATCCTCCTTAACTTCACAAACACTAAAATCATGACTCAGGGGAATATGATTTAATCAAAACACAGTCACATAAATGTGCTATACACCACTCTAAGATGAAATGGAAAATAAGTCGCCTACTGCTTATAGTACATTGTCCCTTCAGCCAGGTGCCCAGTGTACCACTGAGCCTTTTTTGTTTTGTTTTGTTTTGTTTGTTTGTTTGTTTGTTTGTTTTTTTAAAGATCTTATTTTTTCCTTTTTCTCCCCAAAGCCCCCCGGTACATAGTTGTGTATTCTTCGTTGTGGGTCCTTCTAGTTGTGGCATGTGGGACGCTGCCTCAGCGTGGTCTGATGAGCAGTGCCATGTCCGCGCCCAGGATTCGAACCAACGAAACACTGGGCCGCCTGCAGCGGAGCGCGCGAACTTAACCACTCGGCCACGGGGCCAGCCCCACCACTGAGCCTTTTTAATGCTACTTCAACACATTCTACTTCCAGGACTATGATTCCATGCTCATCCTAATCAGTAATGAGCTTACTTTCCAGACACTTTGATACTAGGAACTGCATATCTTGGAGAGGGGATTCATGAAAGTTCTGTCACCGGCATAAGCTGAATATAATGTTATTATGCATGAGATGCATGTGAATTTAATAGCCGTGAGTCTGTCATCAAGAGACAATGATCTCTGGTTTAACCAAGCAAGGAAATGGGACAAACAATAGAAAATGGTGACTTATATGAGATGTTTTTTTCTGAGAGGCTCTACCTACAACTGAACTGACCCCGCACTGGCCTTCCTTCTAATTCCTATAAATGCATTTCTAATTCTCATCAATAGATCTCTTATGAGCTGTAAATCTAGGGGAAGGGTGAGGTGATCTTGCCAGTTATTTTTAAAAACTCTTAAATGGCAACCACTCCAATACTAATTAAAGGAATATGACTACTCTTGACTTCTTACTTTCTTTAATGAACCCCTATTTAGAAGGAGGAAACACCTATACACACACCTCATGTACCAGAAGACCAAATACTGACAACATAATTCTTTTTATCATATAAGTTGATTAACATACAACATTCTTCATGTATACCCATAATAGATATTCTAAACCAGTCATAGCACCCTTTCCCACAAATGCCAGAAGTAGCCTTAGAATCATTCTTTATGCAAAACTCCAGGAAATTGTCATCAATTAGAGCAGATACTCGAGTGAAACCTATTCAACACTCTGACAAACACACACACACTGAAGTCTGAGGTCACACAACATATTAGTGGTAGATCTGGGACCAGAGTCCGAGACACCTATTTCCTGAGACTAGTGCTCTTTCTTCTACACGGCATTGTGATGGCAATTAGTAAATTAATGATACTTGTAACCACTTGGAATGCCTTTATTTGCCAAAGGGAAAGTTACTGAAAGGAAAATGAAAATCGATCCATAATTCTCTGGATGGCATTTTAAAAGATCAGTATTACAAAAATAACTTCTAAAAGCCCTCCTAAATGTTAGGAAGGTAAGAAAAATGGCTGTTAATTAAACACTCAATTAATGTTTATTAAACATATTATATCATTATTAGGCTAAAATTATAACACAGTAGAGCTATAGGAATGTGTCCTTCTTGCACTCTTTATTATATCCATGCTTCCTTGTATAATCAGAGTTTGTGGAATGTCAGTGCCAATTTTATAGGCCCTTTATAAGAAGCGTAATGGGCAGTATTGTGACAAATTAGAGAAATAGATGGGATCTGCTCTTATCTTAGAGAATGGGTGTGGGCTAGTTACTGACTTCTCCACCCTAGTTTTCTCATCATTAAATTGAAGGAATCTTTATGGTCTCTGAAATTGCTCAAGCTCTATTATTCGAAGCACAACTTTGTTGTTTTTAAATTATTATAGGACACTGTAGGGTACTGGAATTGGCCACCCCAAGATATGTCTCTTTGGCATGAGGATTATTTTGGGCTGGTTACTTTTAAAAACTGCAGACTTGGGAGAAACTCTGAAAAGTAGAATTTACTTGCCCTTTGTTAAGAGAAATTTACATTTATAAAGGAAATCTCCATCTGTAAAAGTGTCTCCCTCTCTGAACCAGGAAGAAGAGGGGATGACCTTATCTCTAGAAACTCTTATCAATGCAGAAGGCAAGGACTTAAATCTACATAATAACTTTACCTTTGTTTACTGTGCTTTTCTGGTAACCTCCTATAACTGACTCCCCCCACCCCCAACCTCCTCCTTTGTCTTTAGCTGAGGATGGTATTTAAGGTGAGAGCTTCCACCATTTTGGCGAGTTGCTCAGTTTGCCTGAGCCTCTCCCAATACATACATGTTACAAACCTTTGTTTAATTTTCTCCTGTGATTCTGTCTCATGTGAATTTAATTGGATGTCTGGCCAGAAGGACCCAGAGAAGGTAGAGGAAATGTCTTCCTCCCCTACAACACTAAACTTGAAGCTTTGCTTTACAATGTACCTAAAATATTGTCAACTTGACACCACAATTTTGAAAAATTATATACTTCCTCATATATTTTTAAGTTGAATCTAAATTTTTATCTCAAATGTAATAGCTACAAAGATGCAATTTCTAGCATATTGTATATTATGTGTGATATTTAAATTTATTTAAAAATATACTTGGAGTTGCAGATTTAGCCCATTCAATTAATGAAACATATCTGCTACATAAAACCTCACTGGCAAAGCCAGTCCTTGTGGTCAAACCAGACTTTCTTTTTGCCATAAAAAGTCCAACTTCACCTTTCCATTTAAGTAAAAATGTCACTATGTGCTCCATAGCAATACTTTTATTTCTGAATCCTAATTCTAACACACAGACAGAGATAAGGTGAGCATAGAGTCCTTCCATGAGTTTGTGACCTGAATGAAATCAGGCATTGCTCTCTTCCTGTTCGTTTGTTTGTTTGACCAGATCTGAGGGCTGTCATTCAGGGGCTCTACGTTTTCAAGCATCCATCTGTTTAGTGCCCTTAAAGTTTTTTCTACCCTGGGAAATGCCTCATAATAAGATTCAGAAGCGTGAGGTGCACGTTTCTTTTGTAAAGTAGAAGGTGGTCAACTATGAAAAGGGAGGTAGGAAAGGAGAAAAGTTAACAACAGGAGTGGATCTCACACAGATCAGCTTTAGGAAGGGACACAATAGAAGTCGGGAATTTACCAAATGATTTCCTTACAGCTGCCCAAGGTGTGTATCCTGGAAAGTCTTCAAGTCCCTTCAGGGGTCTGCATATCCTATTTAAAGATATCTGGGCTGGGATTCCTCTAAGGTTGAAAAAATACAATGCAGCAAGTTATGATGTCCTCAGTGAAAGAATTGAGATAGAAATCAAATTCAAGACAGAATTCACATCCCTGGGCTGGCTCACTTATCCTCAAGTCCTCAATGCAAAATTGCTTGCCATACCCACTCACACAAATGGCAAAGAGGTTTCATCTTAGGAGCCATTCCTACTAGCAGTGACTTCTTGGAGGGTTATGGTGAGGTTTGTGAGTTTGAGTCTGAGCTCTTCAGAAAAGAATGCCACAGTTGATTAGCAATATCTGGCAGGATGGGAAAGTGACAGCATATATGCCATATCAGTCCTCCCACCTTAAAGTCAGAGTGACCCAATCAAACTTGTTTATTTTTATGTTATTAGGTTTCCTAAGCTTTGGTTCCTAGGACTCTGAATTTAAGTACATTCCAAAGAATACTCATTTTTAAAGGAGATATGCACAAGATTTTTACTAAGTCGTATACGTGATATCATATGTAAAGATAAGTGAATTCTCCCCACATAAGAAGAAAAGGCAATGCATTTGTCAATCAATTGAGAAAAATAGGATTTATTTACTCATTTATTACTAGATAGATAAATAGACTTAGAAAAGAGTGTACATGCTTTATTTAAGCAACTGAATTAACTTTAGTATGACAGAAAAATAAAGTGCAAAAGAGGAGGCACTGAAGAGAAGCAGGGACTACTTAGCAGAGGCTACGGCATAAAGGACCTTGTAACCCATAGGACAATTCCTAAGGCAATGGAAGCCGTCAGTTTTAATCTCCTTACACGATCAGATTTACACTGTGGAAAGCTCCCTCTGGTGGCAGTGTGAGGAAAGATAGATTAAAGGGCAGTAAGACAGGAAAACAAATGAGGGGCTTGAGGTATTCTGAGTGAAAGATAATGTTGAATTGAAATAATAGTATTTGTAGTGGAAATAAAGAGAGGTGGAAAAACTCAATATTGTAATAGTTCGAATCTCCCAGACTTGATAATTTGCTGGATGTGGGCAGAGGAATGGACAGCAGAGTTACTAAACTGGAGAGTTAAAGAAAGGAGAAGAGGCTTGGAGTAAAAGACAAGCTCAGATTTGGACACACAGAGATCGAGCCAGTTTTATATGGGTCTATAGCTCAGAAGGCAGGTCAAGGCCAGAAGCAGGAGTGGGGGATCCCTGGCACAGAGATAACAGTTGAAGCTGCAGAGTGAGTATAGTAAAAGGGAGAGAGACTGTGTAGTGTAGTTACTGCCCAAGTGGGGTCATCTGCTCTCTGCAAGACATGCCAATACTCAGAAGGCAAGGTGGTAGGAGAGAAAGGACTTTATTACAGCTTGTTAGCAAGAAGGAAGATGACTGACTCATGTCGGAAAGAACCGTCTCACAGAACAAAGACTACAGGCCAGTTATATATGGGGCTGGTCTCCAGGTAGGGGAGGCCGCTGGTCTCTGGGTGAGGGCAGACATCTGGTCCCAGTTCCCAATAGTCCTTTGTTTTACTGGACATACATCAGAGACGAGAGCAATGCCCTATATTCTGATCTTTCAGTTGTCATTAATGATGGCTGTCAGCATAGATACTCTGCCCGGGGGTCATCACTTTCCTAAAGAACTCAATAAACAAAAGTTATCATCTTAAAGCAGCTGGGAAGGGCCACAAAATCTACAGAGCCTGTCTGGGCTAGTTAATCAGAGGTCATTTAAAGTCACAATATGCTCTCTTTTCTACAATATGGCTTCCCTTATGTCAATCTTGTGTTGAGCCAGTATCATTGTGGGGGATAAAGGGTCAAGAAAGGAGCATCAGCATTACAAGGATGGTCAGAAAGAGGAGCTTGCAAAGGACACTGAGAAATGGCCTTAAAGAAAGTTAACCAAGAAATGGAGTGGGGTGGGATTCTGGAAAGCAAGAGAAGCAAGTGCTTCAAAAAGAAAGTAATCAAGGTGCAGAATGTTGCCAAGGGGAAAGTGAAAAAGGATAAGGCATGAGGATGGGGGCATGTCAGAGTATTTGCGGAGGAAAGGTTTTTCCTGCCTTAATGACTTAAGGAGAGGGCAATGGCTTGAGAAGTAATGAGAGGCAAGGCAGAGGAGAAATTTGAATATGACAGGCGAAGAGAACTGCAGTAGCTGGAGAGGGGCACATGAGTTCACGGAGGATTTTTTTTTTTTAACATATGAAAGATTTGGACAGTTTTTAAATGATGAGAAAAGCCTGTACACCGAGAAATGTGTTCAGATTTAGGAGAGAGTTGGTATGCTGGAGTTGAGGTGGCAAGCGAGAAGAGGAGGGTTTGCAGAGCAGAGATGGAGCAAAGAGCCTTGGATAGGAGAAGGGGCATTGTCACTGGAGGGTAGGGGGAGCGGGGCATGGCAACAGAGCACTAAGTTTGTGGACTCACTGGCAATGATTCTTCATACAAAGTAGGAGGAAAGGTCATCTGCCGAGTGTACTGGGAGGAGAGGGGGGAAGGGGATGCAGGGAAGCTTTAGAAGAGCAGAGATGTGGGAAGCAGCCATGTGAAGGATGAGAGAGCTGACCATGGAACGGAGTGGAGTTGCTCTGCAGTGGACGTGCTTGTTGAGGCTGTGGCTGTTGGCATTAAACTATGGCCGCATCAGTCTATGTGTGTAATCTTTACCACCAGCCCAGATACAGGCAGCAGAGAGCAAGAAGTTGTATTCATCTGGGTTAGAGTTTTGTGGATGTGATGGAAGGAAAATAAATTAGGAGAGTTGAGGATTCCAGCATAAGAGTGGCTTAAGCAGTGGTCCTTTAAACTGAATGAGGAGGGGACTAAAAATAATGAAAAAGTAGTAATTATAGGCAGTGTTTAGAATGCTTAGAGACTGAGGAGGATGCAATGGAGATGGACAAATTTAAGATGCAATAGAGATAATTAATGGAACAAGGTCCCTGAGGAGATAGGAAAGAATGAAACCAGCACACAAGTAAATGGACTTCCCTGAGGAGGAAGGACACGTTACTCCAAGACAGTGAGGAGAGACATAAGGATTGATATAGATGCAGAGTCATAGCAAATGGAGATTTAAGGTTGATCTATTAGAGTCACTTATTATTTTTGGTAAAATAAATGTTTACCAAAAATAACTACTTTAACTACCTACTTAGTTTTAAGAGAATCTACACAGTAACTTTTGTACTGGTTAATTAGAGACAGATTGAGAGATCATAGTCGTTTCATAATGGGTAAAACCAACGTATTATGAAAAATAAACTTTAGAAATTTATGTGAACAAGTACATTTTCTACAACAAGCATTTTAACAAATGTAGGTAGCCCTACCAAACATTTTTAGTCTCAAGGTTATAAGTCAACATCTATAAAACAAACAAGATTCCTCAGCAAACTGCTAGTTAGTGCTTACACTCTCAAACTCCCATTATGTTTTCTAACCAAGTCTGAATTAAAGAAAATGGGTTTACCTCTAAAAACAACCAGGAGTTCTTGAGAAATGGCTTATGTCAGGACTGGGGCAGGGCAAATACAAGATGTACCTGGAGTATCTCGGACCCGATAGTAGGGAAGTGCTGAAAAATGATGGGACCATATGTCCAAAGGATGCAAGAGCTGGACCGAAGAAGCTCTCCTCAGCTGAACCTGGGATAATTTGAGCATTAAAATTATTAATGGCAGAAAAGGATTAAAATCATTGAGTTAAAAAAAAATCCATGAGTCCATACTAATACTAAATAAACAAAGGAGAAGAAGGGAGGTGTTATGGGTAGAATCGTGCTTCCCCTCCAAAAAAAATATTAGTATGTCTTAATCCCCAGTATCTGAGAGTGTGATCAGATTTGGAGGTAGGGTCTTTACAGAGGTAACCAAGTTAAAGTGAAGTCATTAGAGCGGGCCCTAATCCAACATGACTGATGTCCTCTTAAAAAGAGGATATTTGCACACAGAGACACGCATAGAGGGAAGATAACGTGAAGAGACGCACAGAGAAGACAGGCATCTACAAGCCAAGGAGAGAGGCCTGAAACAGACCCTTCCCTCACAGGCCTCAGAAGGAACGGACCCTGCGGACACCTCAATCTCAGACTTCCGGCCATCACAACCGTAGGACAATAAATTTCTGTTGTTTAAGCCACTCGGTGTACGGTGCTTTGTTACAGCAGCCCTGCAAACTAACACAGGGTGACAAGCTCTTTCCTATAATAAATACAAAAGAAAGAATTAGAAAATCACCAGTATACAGTCGCCATAATAATAATCGATTCAAGCAAGAACCATCAATAGATGCTAAAATGCATTGGGTGAAAGTGCGATTAGGACAAAATATTTACACAGTTTCCAGGACTTCTCCCCACAGGTTACTTAATAGCTGTAGAAGTGGCAACTAGAAAACAAGAAACGTGCTGGAAATAACCTTAACCTAGTGATGAAGTTAATATCACCAGTAAATGGGACAAACTGACATTATGTGAAAGACAAAACACGTGTATCCTGAATCTAACCAAGAAGAAACATCACAGGCACCCAAACTGACATTTTACAAAACAGCTGACCTGCGCTCTTCAAAAATGTGGGTGTCATGAAAGACCAAAAAGGCTGCTCCAAATTAAATGAGATAAAGGAGAAAGCTAAATATCATGCAATGCATGATCCTAGATTTAATCCTGGATCACAAAAATAAATAAGCTGACTCTCAAATGGTTCAGCAAAAATAAAAATAATACTAGTGATATGTATGTGTATGTGTGGAAAATATAAGGAGTTCATTATACTATTCCTGCAACTCTTCTATAAGTTCAAATATTTGGGACCGGCCTGGTGGCACAGCAGTTAAGTTCACACGTTCCACTTTGGCGCCCCAGGGTTTGCCAGTTAGGATCCCGGGTGCGGACCTGCACACCACTTGTCAAGTCATGCTGTGGCAGGCATCCCACATAAAACAGAGGAAGATGGGCTCGGATGTTAGCTCAGGACCAGTCTTCCTCAGCAAAAAAGAGGAGGATTGGCAGCAGATGTTAGTTCAGGGCTAATCTTCCTCAAAAAAAGAAAGAAAGTTCAAATATTTTTCAAAGTAAAATGTTAAAAAAGAAAAAACAAGCATTAAAAACAGAAAGATTCATTCAAAGTACAGTTTAAATTCATAGTAAAAATTAAATTTATAGGCAATTATATTTATACATTGTCAATTCTTCTCTTGTGGTCAGAGAACAATATTTATTTTTCAAACAGAATTTTATAATCAGTTGAATATTTTAATTGTTTACTCGATGTTGACTTTCTCCAGTACCCAGAGCAACATTACTCTATTTGCACAGATCACAGACTTTAAAATTATAGCCCTCACAGAACTGTAAGATGATAAAGATCACTTACTTCTACTCTAAAAGGAGACAGGAAGGGGAAAGAGAAAAAAATTAACAAAACTTTTAGCTTTCTAGAAAAAAATTCATAATTTATATAGCATAATTTGTTGTTTCCTAAATTACCTTTGCAGTATTAGTTCTCAATATTTATAATTTAAATAGCCGTTATACAAACACATGTACAATAAGTAGGTGATCCAGAGGAAATGTAATCCTCCAGATTGAATCCATTTGCTCTACTCAGAAATACCAATCACACTCAAACAACAGAAGAAAATGACATAACCCTACAGAAAAGAAAGATCTGTCCTGCTCACGACGTGCTGCTTGAGCTCACTCAGTCTGGTAACATTTGCTAGGACCCAATGCAGATATAATTTTTTAAATAATCATTTATTTTACATATATTTGGACTTCCATTTTTTTCCCTTGTGGACAATTATAAGCAACAATTGGTGCTGTAAGTAAGTTGAGACTGTCATCAATTGTAAAATAGGCCACCTACCACTCCTCTCCCAACATTCCACCGTTAACGCTAGCTCAATATTTTCTTGCAATAGCTCCTCTTTCTTCTGACATATGGTTATCAGAGTTCAGCTCTACTATGGCAGCATCTAAGACGTTGTTGGTCTCTCATTTTTGGCCCATGCTCTGACCAGTGGAAATCTCATCGATCAAATAGTATTTCACAGACAGACAGCCCATACCAAAAAGTAACAGAGCCATATTTCTCTGACTCAGTCCCCTTGCATAGAATTCAGGTGACTCGGACCATCTAAATCCTCTCTCCCAAATCAAAGCAAGGAGAAGGACCCTTGGGGGAAGACATATTTTATCGTCTTCCTCCTCATTTACGTGACTCCCCTGGTTTCTCAGTGTGCAACCTTTCCCAATGTATCTGAGATACAGGATGCTCCAATGCCCATAAAATCTCAGCTCACTGAAGACACCAAGTTGCCAAAACCACTGCTCAGGACTGCTTTAACACGTGCCTTTCTTGTCCATGGTAGATCTCAAAGCAGCATTCTTGGGTGTTCTCTTAGTTTTGAATGGAAGCTCTTATGACACAAACTTTAACTTACTCTCCTTCTCTGGTAGAGTTCCCTCTTGACACTTGTCCAAAGACAATGGAACCAGAAGCCTGAAGATTATAACATCTTGGTGCAATCATATACATACCTTACCCGACTCCCACTTAGACTAGAATTTATGGGGCATAATGCCATAAAGGATGAAGCTGAACAAAGGGAGAGCTCCAGAGATCCACAGAGGGGTCCACTGAAACCCTTGACTGAATTATTTTTCTTTCTTTCTTTCTTTCTTTTTTTAGTGAGGAAGATTGGCCCTGAGCTTACATCCATTGCCAATCTTCCTCTTTTTGCTTGAGAAAGATTGTTGCTGAGCTAACATCTGTGCCAATCTTCAACACTGCCACAGCATGGCTTGATGAGTACGGTGTTGGTCCGCACCCACGATCTGAACTGGCAAATCCCAGGCTACTGAAGTGGAGTGTGCAACTTAACCACTATGCCACCAGGCCAGCCCCTGACTGAATTCTTACCCATCTTTGAATGTAATGAAGCTCTAGGAAGCTGATAGAGAAAATCCAGAAAACAGAAGGCTAAGTAATTCCCAGAGCTCACACTAGGCTGGGAATAATTCGCATTACCACCAGCCAGGGTGCAGAGACCTTTTAACATACAAGCCATTGGGTAGAATCCTCAGATGGGTATCACCTTGATAAATTAGATCCTAAAGTCTATTCTGGACCTGACTTAAGAAATTTTAAAATCAACCCTTGGAAGAATCAGACTAATCCCAAGTAACTAAACTGTGTGCCAGAACTACACTCAACATTCCTTGAAAGAATACAATGCAATTCAACACCTAACAAAGTAAAATTACAAGGTCTACCATCTAATCAAAAATTGCTAAGTATTCAAAGAAGTAGGAACATATAACCCACAACCGAAAAAAAAATCATCAAAGAAACAGATGCAGAAATAACAAAGATGATGGAATTAGCAAACAAGGACATGAAATTAGTTCTTACACTCCAGGGGCTGGCCCAGTGGCGCAGCGGTTAAGTGCACATGTTCCGCTTCAGCAGCAGTTCACCAGTTCGGATCCCGGGTGCGGACATGGCACCATTTGGCACACCATGCTGTGGTAGGCGTCCCACATATAATGTAGAGGAAGATGGGTATGGATGTTAGCTCAGGGCCAGTCTTCCTCAGTGAAAAGAGGAAGATTGGCAGCAGTTAGCTCAGGGCTAATCTTCCTAAAAAAAAAATATATGTATATACTCCATATATTCAAGAAGGTAGATAAAAAACATGAGCATAAAAAGGAAAGAAACAAAAATATAAAAAAGACACAAATGGAACTTCTAGAGATGAAATATACAATATCAAAAATAAAAAATATTCTGAATGAGTTTAACATGAGGTTAAACAATGAAAAAGAAAAGTGAACTTGAAGACATGGAAATAGAAACTATTCAAAATAAAACACACACACAAAAAGGGATTGAAAAAAATAGACCATCAGTGACCTGTGGGATAATATCAAATGATCTATCACATATCTAATTGTAGAGCCAGAGATGAGAAAAGAATTTTTAAAGAAATAATAGTTGAACATTTTTCAAATCTGATCAAAACTATAAACCCACAGGTCGACGAATGACTAGCCATGCACTGTGAGCAGAATCAACACAAATAAAACCACACCAAGGCACATGACAATCCAATCACTAAAACCTAGTAATAAAGAGAAACGTTTAAAAGCAGCCACAGAAAAACAAAAATACTCAGAAAGGGACAAAAATAAGAATGATAGCAGAATTCTCTTATGCAGCTATGCAAACTGAAAGATAATAAAGTGACATCTTTAAAATGCTGAAAAGACTTAGTCAACAGTTTAAATGAAATATTGGACACAAATGAAGAGAAAATAAATGAATCAGAAAATAGAGCTAAGAAAATGCCCCAGAATGTAGCACAGTGATTCATTCAATGACTTTTTGAATGCTGACGTATGCCCAGCACTGAGCATTGTGAGATCTCACAGAGCTCAACAGAAAAGTCCTTTTCCTGACCTGGTAGAGCTTATGATCTAGAAAATGTGTGAATCAAATAAACAAAGATAAATGCATGGTATCATGTAAGGTAATAGTAAGTCTTTGGAAAAAATAAATAAAAAGAAATGAACTAGAGACTTAAAGTAGTTGCTAATTTAGATAGGATTTAGGGAAATCATTTCTAAGGAGGTGACTTCGAGCAAATACCTAAAGAAAGTGATGATCCATGAGACTATCTGGAAGAATATCATTCTAGACAGAGGAAACACCAGTGCAAAGGCCCTGGAACAGGCCCGGCCCAGTGGTGCAGTGGTTAAGTTCGCAAGTTCCGCTTCTTGGTGGCCCGGGGTTCGCCAGTTTGGGTGCCGGGTGCGGACATGGCACCGCTTGGCACGCCATGCTGTGGTAGGCGTCCCACATATAAAGTAGAGGAAGATGGGCACGATGTTAGCTCAGGGCCAGGCTTCCTCAGCCAAAAAGAGGAGGACTGGCAGTAGTTAGCTCAGGGCTAATCTTCCTCAAAAAAAAAAAAAAGAAAGAAAGAAAGAAAAAGAAAACAAAGGCCCTGGAACAGGAGCATGATTGACTAGAATAGCAAGAAGATGGTTCAGAGAGATGAAAAATTAAAAATAGAGGTTCAAAGACATGGAGGACAGACAGGAGATCTTAAAGAACAGAGTATGAAGATAGGCATGTCCACATTCAAAGAAACAATGGCTGACAATGTTCTAGAAATAAAAAAATACATGAATCATTAGATTAAAAAAATGAATCCCAAGTAAGAAAAGAAATTCACACGCAAACAAGTTGTAGTGAAACCTTGGAACATCAAAGACAAGAAAAAAATCTTGAGAACAACTCTTCCTGGCAAACTACTTTTTTCTCACTCCTCATGTTTCTTGGGTTCTCTGCACAACACATGTGCCTCATTCTAAGGGGAAGAGCAGTGACTAATCTAACGGAAGACAAAGAAAGCATGCTGGCTCCTATCTCTCTTTTCGAGAGCCTTCCTACACGCTGAAAGTGCATATTCTGCTTGTGGAGGAGAAGCTTGCGTCTACAGAGGAGGCGTCGGGCAGCTGGCCTTGCCCAGGACTGCGCAACTTACACTGCAGCTTATTCAGCAGGACCGCAAGCTCTGCCCACAGCGTTCAGCATCTTCTACCCTTCAACACCCACAATAAAGTGAGACTGCTAACGTGCTACCGTCCTGGAGAAAACTGTGTGTTTTTATTAGTCAAAAGTCAACTAATACAATCTTAGGACAAGTAAAAAACAAAAATGGAAATGGTTGAGCTACAAAAATAGCATACCAAATTTAAAATGTCGCTTAGATTTCTTCTCAAAGTACATTTATGTCCTTTAATTATGTTCCCACTAACACTTTTGAGCTGCTTAGGAAATGCTTTTTTTTTTGAGTGAGATTCACATAAAATAAAATTAACTGTTTTAAAGTGAACAAATCAGTGGCATTTAGTGCATTCACAGTGTTGCACAACCACCACCTCCATCTAGTTTCAAAAACATTTTTATTATCCCAAAAGAAAACTCCAGATCCATTAAGCAGCTGTTTCCCCTCCCACCCCCACCCCCAGCCCCTGACAACTACTAGTCAGCATTCTGTCTCTACGAATTTACCTATTTTGGACATTTTATATAAATGAAATCATGCGATATGTGACCTTTTACATTTGCCTTCTCTCACTTAGCCTAGTGTTTTCCAGATTCATCCACATTTTAGCATATATCATATTTCTTTTTAAAGCTGAATAATATTCAATTGTATGTATATATCACAATTTGTTTCTCCATCCGTTCGTCTGTGGACATTGGGGCTGTTTCCACCTTGTGGCGGCTATGAATAGTGCTGCAATGAACGTGCATGTACATCCATTTGTTTGAGTACCTGTTTTCAGTTCTTTTGGGATATATACCTAAAAGAGGAAATGTTGGGTCATGTGATAATTCAACACTTAACTTTTTGAGGAAACCATTTCTTTTAAATTTTACAATGGTTACATTATATTTTTGTCATATCTAATTTTATCGTTTCTAATTCAGTCATTCAGTTAGCCCATTCCACTTTTTTCTCTCTAAGATAATATTTAAATTTTTCTCACTGTATTTCAAGTATATGTCATTTATTTTGCATGTGTTATTACCTATAAGTATAAGTGGCAAATTAAAGAATTTCTACATACTTACACACTCTTAAACAATTGAGATGTATATCTTCGAATTCCAAAGGTAATCTGTCATGCTATCTTACTGGAAAATTTAAAATACTTTTTAACAGCTATGGGCTATTTGATATATTAAAACCTTCTCTGAGGTACACCATAACTTAGTTCAAATTCTGAAATGTGTACTTATTAAATTTATACTTAAAAGCCTGTAAAATTGTCTAATGATAATTCTGGTGGTTCTTTTTCTTTGGATGGCATTAAAAATCTATTATTTTATCTCTATCCAACTTAATTAAATGCTAGTTTGCTCAAACTACCGTAACCTATAATAAATTAAATATATTCCTGGCAAATTTATTCAACAAAAATATCTCTATCATTTATATTAAATGACATCCACATTATAATTATAATTCCCAAGTTAAAACAAGTATAACATTTTCTAAATAGATCTTAATGGCTAATTTTCTTTACTATCCACCTATCTTATTGCTAGCACAAATGTCTAATTTGAAATTATACTAATTTTAATCTTTGATCACCAGTTCTCTCAGAAAATAAAAAAATGCAGCTACATTCTCGAGTCATCATGATAATTTATTGTGGTCAGGGCCTTTGTCACCAAATAATTCTGCCTTTAGCTGGAATAATGCCTCGCTTATGGACCATACCATGATTTTCCTGTTACCTAATCTGCCTGTGTGGAAATATAGACATATATCCACTATGTATGACATAAAGTTTTAAGAAAAGAACACAGAAAAGCTCTGATTATTTGGTATTCCCTTTTCCTAGGGACCACTCAAGAGTCATTACACCATGAGGAAAGCAGCATTGTATACCAGGTAAAACACAGACCTAAAACAAGCAAACGATTACATTGTGGTATTATGATTGCTGTCACAGGTATGTGGTGGGTACAGAACTTTACAAAGGAGGAAGAAAGCCGCTGAGCCTGGGTCTCATGCTTTCCCGGAGAAGTAACCCTGAACTGGAGTTTTATAAGATGTATAGGGAATTGCCAAATAAATGAGGAGGGATCAGGGGCAAGCACAAGGCTCAGAGGCCAGAAGCATCGTAATGACTTCAAAAAACCACAAGTCATCAAGTACCAGTGCTTCAGAGGGTGTGAAGGACATTAGCTGAAGAAGCGAAGGGGCCAGACCACACACGGCTGCACAGGCCATGTAAGAAGCTTGAATTTAATTCTACAGGTGATAGAAGTGTCGACACAAGCAATCCGTAACCAGTCTATAAATCCAAATTGGAGTGAGTTTATTATGAGCCAGATCTGAGGACTAGCCTGGGACCTTCCTTCCCCAAGGAAGGAAGGGCACCAAAGAAGTGGGGTATATAGAGTAGTTGTATACCATCTTACAACAAAGAGCATACATCACATGTGATAAGAACGTCCCTTTTACAATTGTCATGAGATGCTTAGCTGGCACAGCAGGTCAGCAGTCAGCAGGTCAGTGGTCACAAAGTGAGCACAGCAGGTCTGTAATTAATCCTTAGTTCCCAGGAAGAGATGCTTACCCTTTTTTGTATAGATTGGCACCTGAGCTAACAACTGTTGCCAATCTTTTTTTTTTTCCCTGCTTTTTTCTCCCCAAAGCCCCCCAGTACATAGTTGCACATTTTTAGTTCTGGTCCTTCCAGTTGTGGCATGTGGGACGCCACCTCACCATGGCCTGATGAACGGTGCCACATCCACGCCCAGGATCCAAACCGGCGAAACCCTGGGCCGCAGAAGCCGAACGCGCAAACTTAACCCCCTGGCCACGGGGCCAGCCCCGAGATGCTTCTCCTTAAAGAAATGTCAATATGGGGGAAGTTACATCCCTATCTTTAGGGGCATTATTCTTGTCTTTGGGACACAGTAAATACTCAAAGCAGATATACAGTGCATGCTCAACAGGCCATGTCGGGGCCTTTTGGAAAAACAAGGTCAGGCCAAACTAGTTTTAACCCAAATGGCTTCCTCATATACTCCAATATATCTTATTGCTTGTCATTTATTTATCAGGAGCTACTAAAGGGTTTTAATAAAGAGAGCTGGTCAGGAGCTCTTTTCTTAGTCCAGGTAAGAAATGACAGAATTTGATTGAAAATCATTAGCAACAACAAATGAAAGAATGGAATTTATGCATCGGTAGGATATAAAACAGACAGATCTTGGCGTCTGGTTGGAAACTAGAGCTGAGGGATGGCAGAGGTAGCCACGAATTGTGGACCTCAGTGTCCATACCTCTCAAAGGAGGGGTCAAAGAGACAGGAGATGGCCCCTTCCAGCACAGACGTTATGGACCTAGCCTTTCCCGAGACAGACAGGGACAGCTCCAGTGGGCAGAAGGCTGGAGAGACAAAGATCATCCACAAAAAAACCCCTCAGACTTGTTATTAGAGGCATTTAATGCTAATAGCGGACTTCCTTGACAAGTGTGAAGTTTTAGCATTCATCCATCTCACATATGAAAGGAAATCATTATGTAAGTTCTTAAAGAAAGACATCCATTCCTCCAGCACGCAATATCTACTATACTGTGCCTGCTTCACTCTGTATGAAAGTCAAATGTGATGGCTTGATTATGATATTCCAGGCATTCGAAATACTGTTCTGCATTGGAAATGAATTTCACTTCTGCCAACATCTGAAAGACCATGTAGGGATCAATACCATATACAATGTGGTGATCACACACAGTGCAAAACCCTTCATTTTCTCTTTTCCTTTATAAAAGACAAGCCAACAAGCAAACAACAAATCCCCAAGGATCTTATAAATGTCGCAGGAAGGTTTTTTTAGATTTTTGCAAAGCTAATGATTTATCAAAGTCCTTGCCAAGATTAATTTACTTGATCAAAATAGCAACATTCCTTTCCGTTATATATTCTATTTTCCTTCTCCATGGTCAATTTAAATATACCATTCCTAATATTATCAGACAATAAGCCTGGTTCTTCCTGTGTCCAAGCTATTCCAACATTATAAGTTATACACCCTTTTAGGTCAGTAGGGTCTCAAAATCTATGATTTTTTTATAAAATCATTCCTGCAATGAGCAAATAAATGCTAACGCTTCTACCAAAGATGATTAACATAAGAACTGTAAGCAGGAAGCATTGTATAATTGTAGTAAGACCAGAAATTTTCTCCAACTCAATAGCAATTAACTTAGACCTTTTTTTAATACAGGAAAATTTATTACAAGTTTTAGTATGTAGGTCATAGTCCTTCTAAAACAAAAACTATTCACAAATAGTTCTTAAAGTTTTCTGCCTCAGCTTCATTCACATGTGCCACCAACTGATTCTCCCATCATACGTATTCATGCAAAAAATATGTTGAATTCTTTCTATGAGCAAAGCACATACATCTTTGCTTAAGGACACAGAAGTAAATGCCACTCACATGGTCCCTATCCTCAGAGAGATTAAAGCCAGCTAGTGGTGGAGAGAGAGAGTATTCAAGTAATATAAACAGAAATAGGAAAACAGAGGTAAAAAAAAAAAAAGACGTTAAATGGTGTCTGCCATCTTGTTCTTCCCACCATTGATGCCCAGCCTCAGTTCCAGCTTTTTTCCATGCTAAGACAAAGATTCCTGAGTCACCTTGGCAGATATTTATCTTTTTATGATGTCAGTGGAAGTACCGGGCAAGATAACAGAAAGAAAAAGAAAAATTCAAAACTCCAGAGACGTTAGTGATATTTTGAGTGGAAATAGAGCTACTTCTGGGAGGAAAACAATGGCTATTATAAAAGAGGAAACAGGTTTAGATGAGCAGTGTTTTGACTGCCCTTGGTCATGCTGAACTAACCGGGACTGGATTTATCCTTCTGCCAAAACAACCAGAAAAATGGAGGAAACATATGAAACAACAGCTTTGTGTTTTCTCAAAAGGAGGCAGTAAAAATTTTAATTGTTTTCTTCATGGAATGCCAGATTTCTTTGAATGTGAGTCTTAACACTGGCCTTATTTGTGTTATTATTGGGTAGCTACCATTCGAGATTTGGGACCTAAAGTGCAGTACTCACCTGGACTCAGACAAACTATCACCTCCTATTTGTGCAAAGAGAGCATCTTCGACCTCTGACAGAAGGAACATTGCACTTGCAGAGCACAGAAGTACAAAGTGACCACTCTTAGAGATCAACACGGAGGCAGAGGGAAGTGATGGACACTAAGCTTGCTTGACGAGTTCACCAAATTGAGGAAGCCAAAGAAACTGGTAATCTATTAGTAACCCAGCTTCCATGGACATCATATTTCTTAAGAAATTAGGGTCCCTGGAAGGAAAAGAAACTCAACGGATGACAAACAGAGACTGGTTCGAGGTCTTTGCCATGTTCCAACGGCAGAGACCAGATCCTCTGAGGGTTCAGCAGCCACTGTGGGGCAACTGGTTAACACGCTTACACAAGAAGGCAACTTGAAATATGAGGTAGGTAGCCACGCATCCCAGCAGGCACTGGGACCAAGCAAAAGAAGTGAGTTATTTTTAGAGCAGGACACAGAAGTGGCACCTAGATGGATGGTAAGCCTCAGAGAGAAAAACCACTCTCTAAGCAGGATCGGCTGGCTGGGCAGTGAGTGTTATGCACGTAGTCAACACGCCCAGGACGTCTGTGCTGCAGTAGACAACTTCCGAGTCCTACAAAGAGGGTACCAGGGGGTGGAGAAGACCTGGGATTCAGAGTGTGAACTCATACCCCTGAGCCTAAATGCCTAGGTCAAAGGTCACAAGCTGGTCACATCTAACCAGTAAAATATTTTACTTGGTATGCACAATGCTTTAGAAATCAGAAAATTTCTTTGAGAAATCTAGATTTCTGGCTTCTCTGAAAAGATTGGCAAATCTGGGAACACTGTATAAGGGCAGCTCCCTTCAAAAGGAGCGTGTGCCCTCCAGCCCTCTCTGTCCTCCCCCTTCCCTATATCCTTACCTACATTGGGCAGGCATCCTCCCCTTCTTCTTCCTTGCGAATAAACCAGTTTTCTTTGAGGCAGCACTGAACCCAGCCCCCGGTGAAATACTCACCTTTGAAAACATCCTTTTGCAGCTAAGGGTGGCCATGTGACAAGGTTCTGCCTGGTGAGATATAAGGGGAAGACTTCCAGAGGTTATAGGAAGGATTTGCTTTTCCATTTCAAAGGGTGCTCCCTGTACCTCCTTCTTCTGAATTTGCACAGGATGTGATAAATGGAGCCAGAGCAGCCATCTTGTCAAAAGAGTAAAACCAGCCAGTGGAACTTTGTCCTGAGGCTCTGGAGTGGACTTGGGGAGGTTCAAGTGAGGTGATTGTGTGTCAGCTCTCTGAATCCAGCCCCTCAACCAACAAGGACCCAGGGCAGGAGAATCAGAGGCAGCCTGGGGGATGTTCCTTCTGCTAATTAGAGTGTAGTATTTTCACACAAGTGCTTTCACTGTGACCACATGGACACCATTCTTTGGCCTTTCAGAGATCCTGTCATCTTTCTTGGGCAGAATGGTTAGTGCCTGGGAGGAAAGCGTATTAACTGCTCATGCTGTCACATTTTCCCTGGGGAAGTTCCAAATTCCTCTTTATCGGGCATCATTAAGTACTCAGATATCTATTCAGAATCTATTTTCATTGTGTTTAATGTGTTCATAGTGCTCTCTCTCCTGTTATGAGGTGCAATTTTTATAAATGTCACAGTCAGTCTATCAGTAGAAATTGGATTTGTCTCCAAGTTATAGAGATGCAAATAATGGCACAAATAGGAACTTAGCTCCATCTCACATAAAAATGTGGAGTGAGAAGTGCAGGACTGGAATGGGGCTATGTTCCCCAAATTCCCAGGAGCCCAAGCTCTTTCCAGCTCACCACTCTGCCATTGTAAGAAGAAGTCACACTCTGTGAGGTCCAAAATGAAACCACTGCATCCATGTCTCAGGCAGCAGGACTGAAGAGGGATGAAGAAGTGTAGGGTAAAGGCATGCAATAGTTGTCTTTTAAAGAATGTTCTCCAAAGCTACCATAAGACACGTCTGGTTACATCTCATTGTCCAGAACTTGGTCACACGGCCACACCTTGCTACAAGAGAAGCTGGCAAATAGAGTCATTAGTTTTACAGCCATAGTACCCAGCTAAATAAATCAGTAACAACGGAAGAAGGGGGAAATGGTTGAGAGAGAACTAGCAATGTCTGCCACAGAAAGTTATGGAAAATTGCTCATTAAACTCTTTCCTATCTACAAATATACAAGAGAATTAATCCTTTCCTGATTCAAATCACTGGGTCCCTCAAAACAAAACATATTTTGTTTTCCTTTTTCTCCCCAATGCCCCCCAGTACATAGTTGCATATTTTTAGTTGTGGTCCTTCTAATTGTGGCATGTGGGATGCCGCCTCAGCATGGCTTGATGAGCAGTGCCATGTCCACGCCCAGGATCCAAACCGGCAAAACTCTGGGCCGCCGAAGTAAAACATGTGAACTTAAGCACTCGGCCATGAGGTCAGCCCCATAAGACAATTTTTTTTTCTTTTCTTTTTTTCCTAGGAAGATTAGCCCTGAGCTAACTGCTGCCAATCCTCCTCTTTTCGCTGAGGAAGACTGGCCCTGAGCTAACATCCATCTTCCTCAACTTTATATGTGGGATGCCTACCACAGCATGGCTTTTGCCAAGTGGTACCAAGTCTGCAACCGGGATCTGAACCGGCGAACCCTGGGCAGCTGAGAAGCCAAACGTGCAAACTTAACCACTGCGCCACCGGGCGGGCCCCAAGACATACTTTTAATGTAGGGTTGTCTTCATTCTTGTTAGACCTTTCACTGAATACCCATTTGGACTTTCTAATGTATCATGTCAAAGAATTATCTATTAAAAGTTAAGGTGAAAAAAATAGCAGTTGATTGTTCTGCTTAGCAAGAGTGGGTTATTTGTCAACCTTTCTGATCTTTGTCAAACTTAGAGGAGAAAAGTACCTCATTGTAACTTTTATTTTGTTTGTATTCTAAAAGTAGCCCGCTAAATGCCACGTATAACTAATATTTATCCACTTGGAGCTCGTTTTCTAAGACTTTAAAAGATAAGGCAAAGCCACAAGCTCGATTTTCACTTGGTCACACACTCTGCCTAGATACCTCACAAGGTCATTGTCTATTATCCCTGGCTCCAAGTGTGTTGAATCTGCTGTTTATTTGTATTTCCTGGAAAGATGTTTCTTTATTTGGCATGACTGATATAGTCTTAATAAGACAGTAATATCTAGTTTTAACAGATTTCTCTAAACAGTCCTTAGCATAGAAAACCAGTAAAGATGAAATTATTAGTAATGAGCATATGTGTGGATTCTTTCATTCTTATTTGTTACATAATAATACACACGTACACACAAACACACTATTCTCCTCTATCCTAACGTAGGAGAGAGTATGCGTATACAGTATAGACAGCAGGGCAGAGAAATATATTTAAGTATATTAGATTGTGTAAGTACACTAAATACCTCACTAAATCAGAATTAGTAAGTTAGCCTGCTTTATTATAGGTTTAAATCAGGTATTTTAAAGAAATTTCAAACTAATTAATTAGAATTACTTGGAATAATGACAAATATTGTAAATTCTTTAATGAAAGATTGAAACCAATTTTCATAAGCACTTTGTTGACACAAGTAACTGATAACATAGATCTAAAGGTGCTTAATACCGCCATAAATACTGCCTTAATAAAAGGTATATAAAATTTGGTTCCTGGGTATATTAGTTATGGTATAGGAAAGTCCATTGTTAAAAAGTGCCTCAAAGGGATTGTTGGTTTCTCTCCTTTGGAGTAGCGCTGCAAAGTCGCTCAGATTCCCCAGCTGGCGGCTCCATCTTTCCTTAGGGTGTTCTCTTGGACAGCATAGTCAAAACTGTCTCAGCAGCATCTTGTCTACATTCTAACTTCAAGAAGAAGGGGGAAAAAAGAAATGGAAAGCAAGCACTTTCTTTTTTAAGGGACGTGACCCAGAAGTTACACACGTCACTGCTGCTCTCACCTTGTCCAGAATTCAGTTGCCGACCCACCTGTCTACAAGAGAGTCTGCAAAAGAAAGTCTCTGACTGGGTAGCCATGGGCCCATTGAAACCTCAGGGCTTCTATTATGAAAAGGAAGAAGGGGAGACCAGAAACAGGGGACTCTTAGCAGACTCTGCTTTATCCAGTCAATGCATTAGACAGATGTCAAATGAATAAGGTAATTAACATTTGTTATAGAAAATCAGATTGTAAGCATATCTGGCCTGTCTCATATGAATTAATAAAAGGATTAACTGAGTACTAATTAAAAGGATTTTTGGGGGCAAGCCCAGAGGCATAGTGGTTAAGTTTGCGCACCTTGCTTTGGCAGCCCATGGTTTGTGGGTTTGGATCCTGGGTGCAGACCTACATACCACTCATCAAGCCATACTGTGGCAGCATCACACATACGGAAGACTGGCACAGATGTTAGCTTAGGACAAATCCTCCTCAAGCATGAAGAGGAAGATTGTCAATAGGTGTTAGCTCAGGGCCAATCTTCCTCACCAAAAAAATGTTTTCTTGTTTTTTGTCCTTAATGTACTATTAATTCAAGAAAGTTGGAGATTGAGTCCTATAACAGCTTATCAAAGCCTAGGAAATATCCAAACTTGGTTGCCAAGTTACCATTTTATTTGCCACAGAGTTAAAATCTAATTGAATTAAGTAATCTTAAACAATAGAGGAGAAACTGCTTAACCAAATTTAAAGTATCCTAAATTAATTCCAACTAATGATTGTAAGCAGTCCTAAACAACCAGCCAATTAAGAAGACAGTACTTAAGAAATAAAAGTCAATGAAAGAATAAATAGGAATCAGCATTTTAGTTGAATATAATTCTTTTCCTATTTCTGCCCATTCTCATAGATTTAATAGTCTTTTCTGACAAGCCCCACATGAAGATATACAAGTAAGAAGTATGGATTCATCAGCACTCGCATGTCAAATCACAACTGAGAAAGACGTGGAGAACATGACAGAATCAGAAGATCAGAGGTCTAGATTCCCAGTGATCGGAACAGAGAGTATCTTTCCCAGCCTTCCCGGCCTCACATTCTCCAATTCTTCAACGTCCATTGAGCATCTCCCCTGTGTTAGGTGCCTTGCTATGTATGCAGTGTCACATCAGTAAAGGGGACATAGTTTATGTTTGCAAAATGTTCGCAGTCTCATGGTAAAGAAAAATAAGTCCATAGTCTCTTTCATCTTCATGTAATGAGGATGAAGTCATGATATTCTGAGATTTCTACTGCGCTTTCCTCATTCCTTGCATAAGAAAGCATTTAGAAGTTTCTTCTGATCAGCTCAAGAGAAAAACCTAAAGGTACCAGCAAATTCCCTGAGGAAATGGCCCAGTCAGGTCTCCCTTCAGTAAAGGGCTCCATCAACATGCCCTGCCTGCATGCACGCAGCCTCCGATCACCTACATGGATCCCCTTCTACACACATGAGGAGAAAGCCAGAGACCACCACACATCTGAGAAGTGTGCGTGTGTGTGCATGTGTGTGGTGGGAGGGGGCTGCAAGAAAGGCAGGGAGAATTGTGCCAGTACAACTAAGGGGGACAGAAATATAGAATTTATAATTTTTTATAAAATTGTTAACATATTCCCCATTTGGAGATTCAATGATATATCTTCTACACCAGAGGTCAGGAAACTAGAGCCTATGGCCAAATCTGCCTGCCCACCCACAGTTTTTATAAATAAAGTTTTATGGAAACACCACCATGTCCATCATTTACATATTGCCTATGGCTGCATTCACTTTACAACAGCAAAGCTGAGTAGTTGAGATGGAGACCATATGTCTCACAAAGCCTAAAGTATTTACTATTTGGCCCTTTTTAGGAAAAGTTCATGAATCTCTCTTCTACAAAACAGACAGTTTGAATGGTCTTTTTTTTATCAGCTCTGAGCTAATATCTGCTGCCAATCCTCCTCTTTTTGCTGAGGGAGACTGGCCCTGAGCTAACATCCCGCCCATCTTCCTCTGTTTTATGTGGGATGCCTGCCACAGCATGGCTTGACAAGCGGTGTGTAGGTCCGCAGGTGGGATCTGAACCAGCAAACCCCGGGCCACCAAAGTGGAATGTGCTAACTTAACCGCTGCACCGCCGGGCTGACCCCAAATTGTCTCTTTAACCAATCATTCAATTTTTTTTTTCAGTGCCAGCTATATGAAGGGAGAATCAAAGATGATTAAGATGCAGATTCCATCTTCAAGGAATTATGATTTGGTAAGAAGAGATAACACTTACAGATATAATCACATTAGGGAGTAGACTGTACAAAGCTCTGTGGGGTACCTATAACAGCTACGGTTCTTGGAAGATGAGCAAATATTTCTATAGCACAGGGACTCAGAGAAGACTCCTAAAGTTGATGATATGTGAGTTGGAACTGAGAGATTAGATATATCCTTGAAATCATTACATTCTTTTATGCCCTTTGAAGAGCTTTAGATATTTACTTGAAACTACAGATTTTTAATTCAGACATTTAAAAAAATAACAATTATCTTGTTCTTTCTTAATATTACCATTTATATAAGCTATTTGTGTTATAATTTTATTTAACTTCATTCCTATTTATTTCTTATTGTCAAGGACCTTGAAAAATTCGTGTTAAGGAAACTAACAATGAATTCACATAACGTTCTCTACAATACTCTGATTTAGGTAGCAATCTTTTGTTACAAAATACTATACGGCAGGGAAAAAGGGATAGTTAGGGTAAAGTAATCACAGCCAAGCAGTCCTCTAATTATAGGGTACCTTTGACTGTTTGACAGGAATCTAATTTCACAAAACATGTCATTCATTATTGCTGGAATGAGAGAATATTTTTTAAAGAACACTGTAGTTCTATAGCAAGAAGAGACCAAAATTTTCTTTTTAATGGTTCAGGTTTTTAAGTTGTATTAGAAATAGAGATGAATATCTCTTCTGTGTTCCATATAAGCTGAGGCCCTTCACCCACGTCAATGTGGAATTACTACTTCCTGTTAACACGTAACAGCCAACTACTGCAAGCTTCCCAATAGAGGGGTAATCTCTTCATGGGAGGGGAGTCCCAGCTTTAATCTCAAGATGCCCTTTTGAGTATTTTTGCTACCAACTTGCTGTTTTCAAGCATTGACCACCATTAAAAACCAAGAGCATACATGGAAAAAAACCCTGAAACATCCACCAAGGCTTACTAAAGACTCTGGGATAACAAGTCAACACAGAGCATCACATAAAACTAAAGAAATAACAGATCAGCTGGAGCCTGTGGCACCGGGCCGTCCTCAAGTTCTTCTGCAGAGAGGATGCAGCCACCGTTCCCACACAGAACTCCTTCAGCTTTCTCCTACAGCTGTTTTCTTCCCTCCATGCTTCTAAGAGATAGACAATCATTTCACCATGATTCACAATAGTTTCCTCACTATTGTGTCCGAGATAGATACAAATCAATGATTTTTAAATTAAAACACAATTTGAAGAGTTATTTCAATATATAATATGTCAATATTTGCTGTTATTGCTGTGATGTGATCCTGGAAAAGACATTATTAAACAAACTCAGAAACTACATCATAATTAGGTGTTCAGTGTTTGTCAAGGAATTAGCACTAAGCCAGTCACATCCATGACCAGCTACAGGTGATTAAGGGATGGTGCTGGTACAAAGTATTGTCTGCCCCATTTTATGGCTACAGCTCATGACTTGAGCCTCTCAGGCCAGCCTTTTCTCCTCTGATGTTTACTAATAGAATTCCAGCACTTTGCCTTGAAACTGTAGGCCATTTGAATTTCTAATAAAAAAATTTTCAAATGATAAGAAGAAAATATTATTCTCTCTTCCTGTATAGTTGTAGAAAAGCAGATTTAGTTTTGGGACATAAAACTGAACATATAAATGTAATTTCTAACAAATAAATCTTGTGAAACAACTGGACTTCAAAGATAACTGCTGTGCCCTATAAAAATAACCTCTAACAACTAAAAAATCTATAATTGTGATTGATTGTCTAAAAAATTTATTTTCCAGGTGTTAATATTTAAACAAGCTCTTCCCTATTTGTCCAGGACTTTCCTGGTTTTAGCAATGAAATTCCCATTTCCCAGGAAAATTCTCAATCCTAGGTAAACCCAGGCAGTTGGTCACTCTGATTGACATCCTTGTCTTCTGGAAGGTATAAATGCATGCAAATTTTCTTTGTAAACCCAGAAGAGGATTATTGGCACTTAGATCGTTTCCTCTAAGGAGGAAGATTTTAAAAACTATGCCTGTAATATTCCTTGCTTAAACAAAAAGCTTCAGAATCTGTGTGTCACTTAAATTAGCAATGCAAGCAACTATAAGCTATAAACTTCCATGATAATTGTAAATAGGTCAACATGCCCTGAGTCCCAGAAAATAGGCATACATTTTTGTGCTCATCAAGTACTCAGAACAAAAGGAAATATATTAAATGTCTACAATGTAATAAGATATATTTATGACTAATTTTCAACTGCTAATTAGTAATAATTTTGGTGTTCTCTCAGAATTAAGAGGGGCTTTGGGTAGAATGGTTGAATAGACTTGTTACTATTAAAAACTGCCCCCAGTTAGAATGAACCCTGCAGTACTGGGTTAGAGTCAGACACATCAGTATGAACTCGTGTTTAGCTTAATGTAAATACAAATGGATAGACACAATAACAACTAGAGATATGTGTATATACATGGGTTAGTATACATAGTGTATTACCCAGCTCTGTCTGCAGAGAGAGCCTAGAAACAATGCTACCCCAGTAGCGGTTAGCACATCCGGTTCCTGATCTTGGACCCAGGAGCCAACATGAAAGAGCTTCCAATAATCAGAGCTGAACAATTTCAACAGCAAAATAAATAACATAGTATGGGATTATAACTTAGAATATAATATAGCTGTGAGATTCCTCTAAAATTTTAGTAAAGGAATAAAAGACACCTGAAAAAGAAAGTGCACATAAGCAAAAAATGCATTTCAAAAACATTTTTTGGAAAAAGGAAAGCAGTTGGAAGCTTCTGGGAATTGATTAATCAAGATAGAAAAAACCATAGGCCAAATGGCTCACAGAGCAGATAAAGACTAGAAGAGGGGCAATTTTCCTCATCAAATACTAAGGCTGCTCTGACCTTCGAGATAACAGATACAGAATAGGGTAGAGTTGATGGACAGGCTGAAACAAGAACTTTGGTTAAAAGTCAGTATCTGAAACATCCATTTCCTCCATTGCCTCCTACACTCTAGATATAAAATCCTGGGGAAGCAGCTGTCCGTTCTCTGGAGGGATCCTTCTCTGGGAAAACTGAGAGGCTCAAGAGAAAAGATAATCTCTGAGACCATAGATTAAATCCCCAGAGATAGTCAAAAGACATGGCATCTGTAAGAATCTGATGTTGGTTCTCCCAGTTAATCGGAGTTTCACAGGTGAAAAGGAAGAATCAGAAGATGCAAATTATCAGAGAAATAATACTAGAGAAATTCCCAGAAATAATAAACACACGTTTTCAGATTGAAAATTCCCGCTGAGTTAAAATTAAATTAAATTTGAATTAAAAACAAAACAAAACAAAAAGACCCAGGGCACATTATTAGAAATTTTGTAACACCAAATCTGAATAACACAAAGGGGAAAATAAAGGTTATCTACCAAGGAATAAGAATGGCATGGAGTTGATCATGACTAACCCTGTATGCTAGAGAACAGTAGACCGAAATCTTCAAAAACACCAGGGAAGATGATTTTCAGCAGTTAATTCTCTACTCGGCAAAATTATCAGCCACGTGTGAGATAAAATAAAGATATTTCTGTAAATGCACGAATTCAGACAAATTCTCCTCAGGCCCATCTTCTCTAAGGATTCTTCTTGACAATATGCTCCAACAAAATAATAAGCTAACCAAGAAAGAGAAAGGTAAGGAAAACTGAAATGGTGGATTCAACCTTAAAAAAGTGATGAAGGAGAGTCCCAAAAAGGCAGCTGAATAGCAGGTCTGGAGAGCAATCAGGCCAACAATCAAGAGCAAAAAGACAGGATGCCAAGCTGACTCCAAGGTCTTTAAGGAAAAAAGGGAGGAAGACCAATGGAATACAAAATATGGTAGAACTTTTAGAAAAATTAAAGGTATGTGGATGGAATTGGACAAAAGAGAAAAGAGCACTTAAAAACTCTAGGAAAATGTTTTACATATACAATAAATAAATATATTCATACAACTATTGATTTCTGACTACTTAAAGTAGTAATATATCCATATTGGGAAGACCGGAGGAGAGGTGGCCAGCGTCTCAAAAGAGATCAATCCTCACCCACCAATCAAAACAGGAAGTCAATAGGTACTCTCAACTCGATTAATAAGAATACAATAGTCTAAGCACATCATTGTAAGTAAGGACATAAGCACTGAAAATAAAGCAAATAAAAGCACTAAAAATGATTACTTCTTAAGCGTTCTCATCACAAGAAAAAAAATTTTGCGACTATGTAAAGCAATGGATGTTAACTTATTATAGGAAGCATTTTGCAATATATACATATGCCAAATTATTTCATACACTTAAAACTATACAATGTTATATATCAATTATGGTATCTCAATAAAAAAAGGAAAAAATGATTGCTTCTTAGCGGGGGTAGCAACAGGCAGTGGATTACTAGTTTTCATTGCAAGTGTTCTATGACTAAGCAATTTTTAAAAATATGTCCATGTTTCATGTTGTTTTTATACATAAAAAATTAAAATATTAGAGACTTCACATTTTAATCAGAGAAATAATAGAGAATTTCCCAGAGATGACGGGTGGACGTGTCCATGCTGACAGTGCTATCCATGTGTCCAGCACCAGTAATGTATATGTGCCATGTTATATCATTGTAAAATTTTGGATCTTTAAGAAATAAAGAGAAGATTCATGGATATAAAGAGCCATGTGCTAATTCCAGTTTATCTTCTAATCCATATTTTCTTTTCTTTCTTTTTCATTTCCTCTACAGAAATCTTTCTTGAGCATCTAGCAGGTGCCAGGCACCATTCTAAATGCTGGGTCTATAGTAATAACTGAAATAAAATCCTTGCTCCGTGGAGCTCATTGTAGGTGGAAGGAACAGACAATATAACAGCTGAATATAGGAACTGTCAGAGAAGGCGAGATCTTAGGATGAAAAAGCATGGGAGTTAAGCATAGTAATTCTACAGTAAATTCTGAATGAATTAAACATTTTTAATAGTGTCTTATCTTCCATCAACCTGATAATATTTCCCAAACCTGAGATTCCAGCTATTCTCAAAGCTACTTAAAAGTTGAAAGAATAATCCAGTAAATCACCTATATAGCCTTCTACTAAATTCAACAATTGTTCACAATTTTCTGTATTTCCTTCCTCTTACTCTCTCTCTCCAGATAGACAGACTGATGGATTAACTGGTTTACATTATTTAACTCTTTACTGAGCCATTTGAAAAAAAATTAACATCATGACTTACCTCTACTCCAGCAGGCATGTCCTAAGAATAAGAATGTTCTCTTACCTAACCACAATACCACTATTTCACCTAAGAAAATTAATGTGGTGTGCTTGTTGCTCCTGGGGTATAATTGCTTCTGAGACATTTCAGCGAAGAGAGCAAGGAACGAATACAGATAGATAGATAGATAGATAGATAGATAGATAGATAGATAGACAGATATTCAATTAGTTCATTCTGATATCTCCAATTCAAATCCAACATCCCAGCGTTCCTCCTTAACTTCCCCCATTCCATATTTGTAGTTGCCTCCTACCACAATGAAAATCCTCGTTTCCCCCCAAAATCTATATATTCACTCATTTGCCATGTCTCACTACACAAACACAATAGTTTGAGAGTTATAACACCAATCAATATCATTGACAACAGCAAACCTAAGAAGAAGAGTTCAGAAGTGTTTTGGGATTCTTTTTGTCCTTGGAATATTTTTCTAAGTGATTATGATCAAAGTACTGTGTTCAAAAGTTACTTGAATTAGTTCCTTTCTCAGTGTGATGATGATACCAACTTTATATACAGTGAAGACTGTTTGTGGTTGTATTCCATTTTAGTGTTTGTTTGCTTTTTATTTCATTCTTTTTATTTTTTATTTTTGAATATATAAAATATTTACATAAATATTACATTTCAAAACTCAAAACTAGTTAAGAGTATATTCAGAGAAGGCTAGCTCCCAGCCCCATCCCTTCCTCAATTCTCACCTGCCTGCTTAGGTAAACATGTCCACCAGTTTCTAGTTTGTCATTCGTGTGTTTCGTTTTTGAAAAACCAAGCAAAATGTGTGTGTGTGTGTGTGTGTGTGTGTGTGTGTGTATTTCTCTTTATTTATTACATGAAAGAGAGTTCACTACATACCGTCTTTTGTACCTTGCTTTCTTTATTTAATGATATAGCCTGGAAATCATTCTATATAGTTTCATAATGGTCTTCTTTGTCATTTTTATGGTGGTAAATTACTCCATTTTGTGGCTGTCCAACTAATCTAAGAGTGGGTATTTAGGTTGTTTTCAGCATATTACTATTAGAAATCATTTGCCATGAGCAGTTTTGGGCATTTTTGTTTTGTATTTGTAAGGTATATCTTCAGGGGCTTACAAATTTTGCAGTATTTGGCATTACAGATGGTTAAACACTAGAGAAATGATTAAGATCATGTAATAGTTGTCTATGCATTATCCAATTTCTTCTACCTGTTTAGATAATCCTGGTTTAATTACAGGCCTCAGTACACCAGCTGGAAGACTAGATTCTCCACTTACTCTTAGGGAGGCAGACACAACAGGGAAGGGATCCCTTTGCCCTCTGTACTCTGCATTCCTTCCATGTAAAACCTGAGCAAAATGTCTGGAACCCCAGCTGCCATTTTGCACCATGAAGCAACCTCGAAAGCTGGATTCTATGTACAGAGGATGGCATAGCAGATAAATAGCAGACTAAGTTCTGGCCCCAAATGGCCTGCCTCTAGACTTCTTTCACATGAAAGAGAAATAAACTTCTATATTGCTTGAGCTATTTATTTGGATTTTTCTTGTAATGAGCTGAATAAAATCTTTGTGATATAGAAACTGGTACCTGAAATTGGAGTGCTCCTATTCAAGGAGGAGTGTCAGGGCTCAGTGGAAGCAAACCAACTGGAAAGCTGGTGATCCTTATAGTGAGGTAGCAACATACATAGTCAAATGCTTGCCTCTGTACTTTGGAAGAATGGCATGTGCTGATAGAAACTCCAGTGATAAGGGAAATGATTGGAATATTCATAGTGATCCATGTGTTTGGTCTTTCTTGTCACTTTCAGTAAAACCTATGAGAGAGAGAGAAACTCAAACCAGAGTTATCAAGTCTGCAAACTGAGATCGAAGGAAACACCGGCTTGGCAAAGGAAGTGTCCTCTGCCTGAGGTCTGCAATCAGAGTTGAACGAGAGGCCCACAGTCAAAGCCTCCAAGCTACAAGAGTGACCACTGCTTCTGCGCTTGCAACCAAAGCAGCAATAAGAGGTGTCTGTAAAACTGCAGCCTTAACAGGATTTAAGACGGAAGGTGCATCTACTGGCAATGACAAGATTGAGGATGTACCTTCCCATTGGAGTCGTTATTTCAAACATCCTCAAGACATCTGCCTTGAAGTTGAGAGTGTTGGAGAGAACACCAAAGTCAAAACTAAAAGATGAAACTCTTCAGGCTTTAGAATTATCTACCTATGGGAGAGCCGGAGTAGTACCATGCTTTTTAGAAAAGACATAATGCTGCCGCAGCAGCCCAGGACTATGGCCATGAAAATTCTCCTTACTGCCCTGACTTCTATCTTCCAGAGGAAAACCAGCTGCTACAGGTGTTTGCCTTAAAGCAGTTATATCAGAAATACTGCAAGGAGGAAATCTGTCACTGGCTTTCTTCCTCCTAAGACCGAGAGGTCTAACTGCCATTGGCTGGACCAACGACAAGTTCACTAAATCAGATGGTTCTTTCAGCTGGGCCCTGCTGACCAACACAGTTACCTCATAACCACTGAGACCTTTTGAGTCAAAATACTTGAATGCTGGTCTTTGACTCTTTTCAAAGGAGGAAAAAAAATAGGCAAAGGAAGACATCTATGCCAAGATTAAAGTCCACTTTGCCTTTTTCAATTAAATCCCCTCGATGAGATCATCACAAGACTAAATTAAAGAGATCAGCTCTTGCAGACTTCATGAAGAAGGTGAAACTTGAAGGATGGGGAGAACTTAAAGCAACTGACTTATTTCAAGCAGAATAAACAGGATGCACAAAGGGTCAGAGGGGAGAAGGCTCAGGCCCTGTCCAAAGACAACGGACTGGTTTGGCTGAAGCTTCAGAAGCACGTGAAAGAACATTTGGACACGGCCTTGAGTGCAAAGCTAAGACATTTGGACTTTGTCCTGTAGGTAATAAGCGTTCATAGAAAACAATGGGATGCTTACAAACACTGTTTTTGTACAGTAGTATAGCAACACCCAAAGCTAAATCATAGACTCAGCTAGGACCCGTAGGAAACAGTGCAAGTTCAACTGAGGAGAATGAATAAGCAACATGGAGTAAACCAGTGGTTAAAGCAGCAAGTCCCTTTTGTACAGAATCAGGCTAACCAATTTGGGGACTTTGGTAGCATATTATGTATGTTCCTTGCCAACTGAGAACTTTTTAAATCCTGCCTTTTTCTCTCCATCGTTATTTGACAGTAGATCAGCACTGGAACGCATCTAAGAGCATCAGGAGTCAGATTTGTGACTCATCCATCTGGATCAAAATCTATTCAAATTGTGGCTAAGTGATAATTTATAAACGTGTTGAAAATGCCTAAACAAATACAAAGACAGAAGCTCTTCTAGGCTTACTAAGAAAGCTTGAATTTTTTGCATTGATTTGTATAGTATGCTTTCTATAAGCCTTAATCAAGACAGGATACAAAACGTTGTCTTTATTCAGGCTCATTTATGTCCATCATCTCTCTGGCAATGTACTGGGATTTCTCTAAATTTTAGACAATGTGATCCTGAAATGTGGTATAATCTCAGGTGACTTAGTGAACAACCATTATACCCATATCAGTGCCATCATCTCAGCCTCTGAACCGTCATCCCCAGATTCTAAATTTGATCTACCAGTTCAGGAAGCTGGGTCACAGAGAGAGAACATCAGGCCTGGCTTTAAAAGAGAATTAGAAGCAAAGATGGATTCAAGTGTAAAAAAGAATATTAAAAAATAGTGAAACAAAAAAATATTATCAATGCTTCTCTAAGCAACAGAATAAATTATTCTAACACAAATGCAACAGGAGTGTTAGTATTTGCTAGAGTTCAACTTTCTCTCTCTCTTGCTGCCTGTGCCTGCATCTCTCTCTCATTCTCTCTGTTTATCTTTTACTTCTCTCCTATTTGGAACAGTATGTCCTTTTAAGTTATGTTTTGCCAAGGGCAAAGATAGTTTTTCTTGGTGTTTTTCTACCTCTGGAGGGAAAGCAAGGGTGAGCGTCATTTGAAAGTAGACAGCATCTTATTTGTTCTGGTGGAATCCTTGCACAGTGCAGAGACTTGATAAAAGCTTAAAAAAATAAGCAAGAAACCTACTATCACTGGTACCATCAAGATCAATGTCTATGGTTAGACTGAGAACAAAAATTTTAACTCCGTAATTCCAGAGTTGTGCTCCCATAGATACATAAAAACCCTTCTGAACTCAGACACTTGGCCAGCTGGATCTAAGCTCATAAAGGAGGTGACAGTTCTGATTATCTTTTTTCTTCAACAAGATAATACTTTCTACTCCTAAAAGGAATGCATAGCCATCAAGCAGAAATTAACCAGACATTTTCTTTTTAGTTTAAAGATTTCTTAAAATTAATAATGTTCTGTAACTTATAGAACAGTCTCCTCAGTGGTTCAGCGTGCTGTATTAATGTGGAGACAAAGACGATTGCCTGGTGCAGAAATCTAGGAGCTCTTACTGGGCTAGCCAATGTTGAGTTGAACTGTGTCCCCAGAAAGATATGATAAAGTCCCAGTCCCTTGTACCTGTGAATGCCATCTCATTCGGAAATGGGATCTTTGTAGATGTAATCCAGTTAAGATGAAGTCATTAGAGTGGGCCCTGACCAATGTGACTGGTATCCTTATGAGGAGAGTAGACTGCCGTGTGAAGACAGACACACAGGGAGAACACCCGATGATGGCAGAGGCAGAGGCTGGAGTGATGCAGCTGAAGCCAAGGAATGCCGAGACTGCTGGCCACCACCAGGAGCTGGGAAGAGGCAAGGAAGGATTCTACCCAAAGTCTCAGATGGAGCGTCACTCTGCCATCACTTTGATTTTGAACTTGTAAGCTCAAAAGTGTGAGATAATAAATTTCTGTTGTTCTAAGCTATCTATTTTCTGGTACTTTATTACAATACTCTAGGAAGCTAATACAATCATACTGTATCATAACAATGGCCAGAAACGGGAGCCAGGATGGATTGGGAAAAAACATGAAATTTGTTTCAGAAAACCTGGATTTGGACCTTGGTTCTGCCACAACCCTGTTACATGTATATTATAGTTACTATGATATGCTAACTTAAAATACTTTTACCTGAATTACAAAATGATTATTTAAATCCTTAAACAAATTGTAAAAGTATATAATTCTATGCAAGTGCTTCAGGAGTCAAAAGAGTTGGACTTCTCTGCTATTCTAGACTACCAGGACTACTCTGATATGTCCTACCAAACGACTGACTCTATCACTTTGACACTTTTTAAAGAACTTCATTTCTTGTTTTCACTGACTTTTTTAAAATTTCCACTTTGCAAATTTTAAAACAGTAGTGAGAAAGGAGACAAAGTGTCAATAATTGTAGTGAAAACAAGCTAGAAAACATTCTGCATGTGCGCGCGCATCTTACTGTTATTGTTGTCAACAGTCTCACTTGGGACAGTGAGATTAGCTCTATAGACCACTGCCACGGACTGAACTGTGTCCCCCTAAAATTCATGTTGAAACCCTAACCCTTTATGTGACTGCATTGTAGGTAGGGCCTGTGAGGAGGTGATTAAGGTTAAATGAAGTCATAAGGATGGAGCTCTGAACCAATACCACTGGAGTCCTTATAACAGAGGGGAGACAGCAGAGCTCTCTCTCTCTCTCGCCACCAACAAACAGAAATGGCAAGCAATAAGATATATTGGAGTATATGAGGAAGCCATTTAGTGTAAACCTAATTCAGCCTGACTTTGTTTTTCCAAAGTTGAACATGCATTGTATGTCTGCTTTAAGTATTTCCAATGGCAAGAACAAATGCCCTTAGGAGAAAGGTGCAACTTCCCCCACATCAGGATTTCCTTAAGGATAAGCATCTCTCTCTAGGCTAGGAACTGATTGCTGTGCTCACCCTGTGACCATTCAGCTTGACACAATAGACCTGCCACCTGCTGTGTCCACTGAGACAGCAGACCTACTACTTGCTGTGCCCATCAGTCACTGTTCCAACAGAGCAGTCTCGTGACTATTGTAAGAGGGACGTTTCAATCACATGTGAAATATCCTCTTTGAGGGTATATAACCACTCTGTGCACCCCACTTCTTTGGTACCCTTCTTTCCTTGGGGAAGGAAGGCCCCAGGCTATGGTCCTCACATTTTGGCTCAGAATAAACTCACCTAAATTTTCATTTATAGATTGGTTATGAATTATTTGTGTCAACACCACCAAGTGAGAAAACAAAGAACCACGGCCACCTGCAATCAGGAAGAGAGTCTCACTAGAAACTGAGCTCTGCCCGAACCTTGATCTTGGACTTTCCAGCTTCTAGAACCATGAGAAAATAAATTTCTTTTGTTTAAGTCACCCAGTCTGCATTATTTTGTTATGTGATGGCAGGCGGAACAGACTAAGACAACCACTGACTAGGCAGGGTAAAAGAAAGCCTGCACCATGTGAGCAGTTGGAGAAAATCTGTCCCAGGACAAAATCCCCACCTTGAAAACATATCGTATTTGAGTCTCCAGCAATATTTTGGTTTTCTTTTTAACACATTAAAGAATCATTTGGGGACCGGCCCTGTGGCCGTGTGGTTAAGTTTGCACACTCCGCTTTGGCGGCCCAGGGTTTCGCTGGTTCAGATCCTGGGCACGGACATGGCACTGCTCATCAGGCCATGCTGAAGTGGCATCCCACATGCCACAACTAGAAGGACCCACAACTAAAAATATACAACTATGTACTGGGGGGCTTTGAGGAGAAGGAAAAATAAAAACTAAAATCTTTAAAAAAAAAAAAGAATCATTTGCAGAAGCTTCAAAAGATACATATTCCTGGGCCACCGTCTCAGAGCTATTGATTCTTTAGGTCTAGGGTAGGGCCTGGGTTGCAGTGTTTTTAACATTCCCCAGATGATTTGAATGCACCGTCAGGTTTAGAAACCACTCCACCAGCAAAACACCTCCATTAGTAGAGGTAATGAATGAAATCCCTTCCTCTTGTGTTGTCTCCTCCTTCCCCCAAACCTTCTTACCCCTCGCCCACTCTTTTTTTTACCAGTAAAATAAGTTTAAATTAGTCAAAGTGTTGAATTGGAATCGGTGCATAGAAATTATCTGATGAAGAACAAGAAACTCGCCACTCTCTGGTCCAACAATTACATGGTACGCACAAGAGCAGGACAAGAACCTCAGCAAGCCACGGAATCAATTCCGTCTGCTCCACAGGTCTGTTGTACCTCTCCAGACACTTGTATTCAAAGTGCCCTTCTGGATTAGTCTATTTACTTTCTTTTCCCCTTTGCATTGTAAAACCATAGTTTTTGTCTCCAAGCCTAGAAACAAGTAAAAATTCCAACATTCCTCCTGCCTCCTGTGCCTCCTCTCCAGTTGGTCACCAAATCCTACTGATTCTTCCTTTTTAAGTCTCTCTCAAATACTTCCCTACCTCTGTTTCTATCCACAACCTCTGCCTTATTTCAGATTTTTATCCTTTCACACATAATTATTGCAGTAGCTCTGGTTTTCCTGGCTTGCAGTCTTGACCTTCTATGATCCAATCCAGATAAAAGTCCTTCAAACTCCTTACAGTGATGGGCAGGATGCTTTCTCCTTTCAGGCTTACCTTCCACAGCATTACCCCTGCCCTGACCCATAAACAATGCCCAGAGCCAGCCACACTGAGCTATTTTATTCTCCGTACACTTTATCTCATGACTCAAATGAATTCACACATTCGCTATTGGAAAATGCGCTCCTGCTTGGAATATGACTGCCTCAAAACTTGTTCAATCACACTCATCCTTCCTTCCAGACCATCCTGAATGCTCTCTCCCACATGAACTGCTCCAGACCTTTCCCTAGAGGGTTAACAGAAAAACACAAATCAGTTTTTGTGAATAACTCAAATCTCTGAACAGGCCTGTCCTTGATGAGAGAAGAGCATAGAGAAGTAAAAACCAAGCTTTGAATGTGTGCCTCTGCAGCCTGGGAGGTAAAGCAGAGTCTGATGAAGCCACAATGAAGGGAGACTCCGGTGCCTGGGAGGCAGCCCTCAGCCTTGTCTCCCCAGTAGCGTTGGAGGATGCACAGACTTTCCTCCACCATGTAACTGGCCCCAAAGGGAAGGCTTGAATCATCCTCCAAGGGAGGGACCATTTAAGCTGTAACACCAGGGCCCCTTACTCACAATGTGAGGAGGAAGGAAGGAGAGAAAACTCACTGAGAGCAAGGTAACTATTGCAGTATTCCACTACTGGCACTGCAGTTATGATATTTGAAGTTCCTAGAGCTGAAATTTTGAGAGAAGCTCTCATGGAAACTTGATCTATTTTCCTTCCAAGGACTCACTTAGTGAGTACTTGTTAGTCATAGTTTCCAAAGCCTGACGCAGCTAAATTTAAAACCCTTTTTTTAACACCAACCCTTTCTGAAAGGATTGTGGCCAGTTCTCTCCATATAGACACATGACACACATGGAATTCTCACGCTGGCCCAGTCACCTGTGAATTTAAGAATTTGCTGCATCTAAACTGGGTTTGGGGCCCTGTCAGACATGCATTCTTTGTGCTCCAAACTCAAAGAAAAGCAATTATGTCTCTTTCATGTTTTTCCTTCCCATTTCAGTATCCTTCTTGACACAAGCTCACCTTTTTTCTGTCTCCCATCACATCAGGCTTTGAATCCATCTTTAAGGAGGTAGCTCACAACAAAAGTACCAACTTTGGGGTCAAGAGAACTGGGATCTAATCCAGGCGCTGCCTCTGACCAGATGTGTGACTTTGAAAGAGGTCATATGCATCTTTCTTTTCTCAGCCCGTATCATCATCTATACAAAAAGAAGTTACTATATACTAATGTCTTAGGCGCCTAATTTCTCTAAAATTCTCTGGGATCTGAGAAATAAATTTATATCAAATATATCTATATTGAGAAGGAGAGAAACACTGTTTACTAGCAATGGGCTTAAATAAGTCATCTCACTTCTCCAGGCCTCACTACTAGTGCCAGATTGCCTGGTTTGGTTTTTGGTTTTTGGTTTTTCTGGTGAGGAAGATTGGCCCTGTGCTAACATCTGTGCCAATCTTCCTCTATTTTATATGTGGGATGCTGCCACAGCATGGCCTGACGAGCAATGTCTAGGTCCATGCCTGGGATCTGAACCCTCAAACCTCGGGCCACTGAAACAAAGTGTGCGAAATTAACCACTACGCTGCAAGGCCAGCCCCAAGATTGCCTGGTTTTAAACCTCAGTTTTGTACTTACCGGCTGCAAAGATTTGGGAATGTTACTTAACCTCCTTGAACCAGTCAACCAATCTAAGAGATGAGCCTAAGAATAGCCCTTTCCCCATAAAGTTGTTGCAAAGATTAAATGAGTTAATACACATGTTTAGTGCAGTGCTGCAAATAGTAAGTGCTCAATAAATGTCAGCTACTCTTATCATCTTTACTGTCATTATAAAAAGAGAATAACAACCTGCTTCAACTTCTTCCCACGATTCATGAAGGTCGATTAAGATAATGTATGTCAAAGTGATTTGTAAATTTAAAAGTGCTACGTAAAGTTAAGGAATTGCTCAATGTTTAGCAACTGGTGACTGGATTTTTAAAAATGTGCCATATCCATACAATGGAAAACAATTCAGCAGTTGAAAGGAAGGAACTCCTGGTATGTGCTACATATGAATGATCCCAAGGACATTTTGCTGAGTAAAAGAAGCCAGACGCAAAATATTGCATATTTGTACACACTGGTCTGCAAATTTATGGAGACATAAAGCAGATCGGTGGTTGCCTAGGACTGGGGGCTGGGAACGGGGAAATTGACTGCAAATGGCATGAGGGAACTTGTTAGGGCAATGGAGATGTGGTACAACTGGATCGTGCTGATGGCTGCGCAACTGTGTAAATTTAATAAAACCATTGAATTGTACACTGACAATGGATGAACATTATGTTATATAAATTAGACTTCAACAAAGCTATAAAAATAAATAAATATAAGGTTAAGATGTTATTGTCACCTAATATATTATGTTATAAACCATATTTATTTCTTTACAAACAATTTAAAATTGCTGGGTTTTGTGAAGACAGTGAAAGTGCTTTGAAAGTTGTAAATCTCTACAGAAAGTAATCGTATTACTAATAAAAATTAAAAATAGTGAACACATTTTAAGGTACTCTGTGATTGGTTCACCCCCATGCACACCCACCCTCACTGCCAAACACTCCCACAGGAGTCCGCTGCTTTCGTGAGCCTGAGTCCCCCAGCACACTCATTCCCATAACCAAGCTTTCCTTGGAGCTCCATCAGTCCCTCTCTGGAACACACGGCAATGGAATGGAGAAGAATAGGCTTTAGAGCCAGGCATGGGTTCTAACCGCAGCTCAGCACATCCCATCTCTATGACCATAGACAACGTGTTCACCCCTGAGCTGCTTTTCCCGGGAGCAGGAAGACAGGTACCAAAGCAGAAAGATTAGCCCTACAGCAAGAGAGCCCAGTCATACTCTACATAGCTTTCCAAATCCAGCTTTGCCCCAATTCCTCCTTACAGGCTTCTCTGCTCCTTCAGCTCTTTCACGTGGAATTCATGTTAAGTGCCTTCACCTACCCTCACATTGAGCTTCTTGAGGGCAGGGACCACGTATATGTTTTTCAAACTTCCAGGTTGGAGGTATTCAAGAAACATTTATTGAAAATGTGTGAACTATTTCTATTCATCACTGAGTGAGCTGCTTCTCATGACTACTTTCCACGAAGATGTGTGTTGATCATGAGCCAGTGTCAGTGCCATCAGAGCTTGAGGTTTAGTTCCATGTTGGGTCTGTCCTAATCCACCTAGTCTGCCTTACTTATTTCTTCATGAGAACAAATATTAACATATGCCAACATGAGAAATAGCCAGTTTGTGGCCAGAGAATGGAGTTTTTTCTTAGTGCAAGGCCAACTGTTCCTATAAAGTTTGGACCCTGATGACATGTGCTAATCAACTAAGTTAATCAACCTAGATTCATTATTTGGCTCTCTGTATCCTGAGGTTGGTGAATACCATGAACCAAAACAGTCAATAAATAAGCATTTTTAAAGAGAAAATACCTTCATTCAAAAGCATTGTTCAAGACAGTTGTCAACTGAATAATTTGTTCACAATATTTTGTCACTCTCAGGCTCATCTCTACAGAACCCCTCCCTGGGATTCCTCCCAGTGGAGGAAATATACTTTTTATTCAAAAAATTCAGGCTCAGCCATATAACTTGCTTTAGCAAATGGAATGTGAGCAGAAGTGATTTATCCTGCAATGAAGCAAAATCTTTAGGGACCATTATAATATTCCACCATTACTCTTCCCTATGCCGTGAGAATGGTCTGGCTTCACCGGCCTGTGTCCCATACTGAACACGTCGAGTCGACCTGCAGTTGATCCACAGCCAACATGCTTTGTTACCATAGCATAACTTATTGGAAGTTGACTAATGCAGAAAGCTACCTATAGACATTTCATCCTCTGGCCATTGTCACTCCACAGACATAAAATGCAATTTGAAGCTTATTCTGTGAAACCAACAGTGAAAAAGATAAGAACTATGTCATGGGGTTATTGGGATTGTTTGATGCAATAACATATGGAGTGCACCTAGGAAGGTGCAAGCTCAATATCTGTGAGCTCCCTCCCCATCACAACTCCTCCCCTTCCCATTTTATTTCCACTTCTACGGTGGAGGAGGAAACGACAGACAAATGTCTACTAGGGTCTTGACTTTTCTCTGCACTGGTGAGATGAACAAGTCATACATAGTCCCTACCTTAAGAAGCTTCTAGTCTAACTCCTAGCAGGAAAATGCAGCATGTGCATGCTTGCTTCCTCATATATGAAAGTAAGTTTCCAGCATCCAAGTGGAAAGCTAACAAATGTGACTGAGATGTGTCTTGGGGATGGAGGCAATCCATTGTTCATCATTTTTCCCACTCCCCACAAATATCAACCACTCCTCCTCCTATACACACACAACCACCACCCCCAACTCCAGCTATTAGTCCCTGATCCTCAGGGCTGGATGAGACTGCCCTCCTTTGTGCTCCCACAGCACCTGTACTTCTGCCTTCACCCAACTGTTACCTTGGTTTGGACTTAGCAGTTTGTGAATCAGTCTTTCCACTAGACTCTAGGGTCTGTAAGAGAAGAAACTGTATCTTCTTTATTGTATTCCTAGAAGCTGGCTCATGCCTGGAACAGGGTAGATGTTTACCAACATTTTTTGAGTGAATGAATGAATTTGATCAGTTAATTCCTTCATAAATGACTTTTGAGTTCTCACTTCGAGTTAATGAATTTGTTATGCCCTGTACCCAGGACTCCAACTCAATCCTTATAGATATTTTTAAACTGACAAGGAATTCTCCATTATGAAATCGGCATGTGATTTACATATACCTACAATCTTAAAGCACTCACAGAGCCCATGGAAATTCAAATGAGCAATACACAAATTGAATTACCAGCTCCTAACTAAGTGGATGTTGACTTTCATTAAAACTAGTAAAAATATATCCCAGGGGTTAATTAATAACTTGAGAATAACCATGAACCTCATGAAGCTGAGATCTGCCAAAGCAGGGATGTTCTGAGCTGTGTTCAGGAGGGTTTCCCAGTGAATAACATGTTTTCATAGTTGCTGATGCTGTAATAACCAAATAGGTAAGCTAAATTCTTCAAAAAGAACAGAATGAACTCAAATTTCCTTTATCTCTTGGAAGGACTCCAGAGGTGCCAGAGTAAGACCATGTCCTCTCCTGGGGTATCTAAAACACGTTGATCCTAGGATATTCTTTTTAAATATGAGGAATGATTCTTATTCTGTTTGTTTTTTCTTATTCTTTTTATTTTTACATAACACCTCCATCATCAAACACTTTTCAAAATAGAAGCACCATCTTTCTTTGGCAGGGAAATATCCTTCCATCCCATCCTCCTGTTATGTCCACTTAAGCCTTTTCTCTAAGTGTAATAGGATTAACAGAAACAAATCACAGCTCAAGACTACAGCGTACCAACCGTCCTTTCTCTTGTTCAGTGAGGTTCCCCTTCCCACCCATCACCCAGCCGCTCCTGATCCTAAGAGGCGCTCCAGAAGGCAGGAAGGAGGGCACACATGCTTGCTTTCTGAATTAAAGAAAAAGGACTCTATTTGTTTTACAATTGCCAAACTACCGGGGGGGGGGGGGGGGGGGGGGGGGAAGGCCTTCTCCATTCAGCCGTGAGACTACAGACAAGAAAAGCGAGCGTGAGGCTGGTATCTGGGGGAACTTCATGAGCTGTCTACAGGGGCTCCAAGGTCCTTTCAACCTGAAGATTGTATCAGGCTGTCCACAGATCATAGTGTCTGCAGAAGATTTTCTATTTCATTTTATGGCTCCCATCTCTCCTGTCCCACCTGCCAGGGTGGTAGTTCAAATAATCTGATTTTTCCCCTGAAATATCAGGGTCTCAATCCACGTACAGCTTCAAGGTTTTAAGCCACTCAACTAGCCCTCAGGAAGCCTCCTTCAGCAGTGCCTCGATTCTGTAAAGTCCCTCTAAGGTACCTTCTCTGGCCTTGCGGCAGGTGGATGCTCCAGGAACCCCAGGAGGAAGAGCGCAAAGCCCCCTGCCGACCTGAAATATCAGCTCCAACCTACCCCCCTCCCCGTACCTCCTTCTTCTTTCTTCACTGCTTTCCCCACCTCTCTGCCCGCTTCCACTTTCTTCTACCCCTATTTTCCTCCACTTCTCCCTCACTCCCTCTTTCCCATCCCCCTCCTTAAAGCATCCTACGCATGTTGACTGTAATTTTGCCCTCCCGAGGGTTTGCCTGGAGGAGCCGCAGAGGCAACTTCCAAACCCGCCGACTACTCCCTCTTTTCCTGTCCCTCCTCAACCCAGACTGCCCACAGGAGACGGGAATGAGGTCTGCCTCTCGTTGCACCAACTGGCCCCTTCTCCACCTGGGCCGCCGCCAGCAAAGGGCTCAGGGGGCGGGACCCTTGTCCACATCTCCAACCCGTAGGCCAGGTTTATAGCGTGGACAGCGCTGCCCTCTAGCGTTTGCAACCGAGAGCCCGGAGGGCGCCTCCAGCTGCAGAATTTCTCTTTCACAGCCGAAGCAAGACTTGAAGCACCTTGGAGCTCCGACCTCCCAGTTTTCTTCCACCACGACCCCCTGGATTGCACCCTGGCTCACCTTTTCATCCCACCCACCCTCTTCTCGGTCCAGCGGGGTCCTGGGCGCCTGCAACCTGCTGGTTGATTCCGTGGGCTGCCCCCCGCGCCCGCGCCCGCTCCTCCTCCTCCTCCCCGCGCTCGCTCTCGCCTCCTTCTCTAGTCCGGGCGCCCAGACTCGGCGGAGCGCAGCGCCCGCCGCCCGCCCCGCGCTCCTGGCTCCGTGTCGCCGCAGCCTCGGGGTCACCCGCGCGGGCACAGGACGCCGAGGGGACAGTGTCCCGGGCTCGGCGTAGCCCACAGCTGGCTGTTGCGAGAAGCTATGCTTTGATAAAGCTCGGGAGGAAGAGGAGCGGACTCGGAGTCAGACTTCTGGAGCCAGCGGGAGCCCGGTCCGCCCAGTGCGACGCGGCTGCACGCACCGTCCTCAAGGTGAGGGGCGCACGCTTTCCAGGGACCACTTCCCTGCTCACCTGCACCCCAAGTCGGGGCTCACGCTCTGGTTTAGGGATTTGCGGCTCCTCCAAGGGGCAGCGGCGGCGGGGGTTGGGGCACGGCGAGGGAGACGCCGGGGGTTGCCTGGGCACTGCGCCTGCCCCCAGACCTCTGAGTGAGGAATGCGTTCCTCGGTCCAAAGGTCTCCCAAACGTGTGCCCCTGAGTGTCGACGTGGGGTATAACTGTAGTTTAAGAATTGTATCCTGATTCCTTACAAAAGGATTTGAGGCGGCTTAAAGATTAAATAAATGTAGAAGGGGTGCTACGAGGAAAAAACTTGGGTGGAAATCACGCGGAGATGGATGTGCTCCGGGGACCACTGGAGAACGAGGTGAATTCAAAGCCAAGGCCGATTGAAAACCCTTTGATTAGGAAGGACTGCACGGTTGCTCCAGCCCTCAGAAAATAACGGTGTGCTTCGTCCTAATAAAGAAAATATCCAGGTGGGGAGGCGATAGGGCTGACTCATTTTCTTAAATTGCAAAATAAAGCTTGGAAGTGCAAGTTAAGACGGGAAGTTTAGTCTTAAGCTATTTACACCCAGTCCTGCAAGGTGAGAGACTGGCCCCCTAGGTAGTGAAAAGGAAAGGGAATTGAGGCCAAATGGAGGTGGTTCCTGCTCCTATCACAGGATCATACAAGGTTTTGCATTGTTAAAATATATGTACTTTTGTGTGTTTCTGCCTGCGTCCAATTTTGAATGGGACTTTGTATTCAACCTAACCCTGCTTGTCCTTGAGTTAGAAGGATGAGGCAGAGGGTGTCAGCATCCTAGGGTGCGTCTTCCTACCTTCCTTATTGTCCTTCCTTGCCTCCTGCGCCAAATCTCTCCGAGTCTAGAGGGAATAATAGATGGGCGAATGCGGTGGGGGAGGGGTATTTCCCCAAACAATTCGGAGTTTTCTTACCATTCTTCTTTTACGCCCAGCTCCAAGTAGTATGTGCTCTGGTCTGAACTTGCTCCAGAATGTGTATTTGCCATAGTTACACATTCAGATACGATGTGCATGACCTAAAACATCCAGGGTGGACTCATGAATCCAAGGCTTTCCTGAATTAACCCTGTTCATGGGGCAGGGAGCAGGGGCCTGTGTCTGGTTCCCTGTGCAGCCTCTTCCACTGGGAGAATATTTGAAATGCCTTTGAAATACATATTTGAAATACAAATAGGAGATTATGAGGCAGCCTTTCTTCTGCTGGTGCACTGGTTATCCTGCTAAATTAGATGAAATGACCCTGTCTTCAACAAATAAATAGTGGAGGTGTTTGGGGCTCACTTAGCAAATGCAGAAAATATGCCCACCTGCCTTTTTCCTCCCTTCAGAACTTTAGCCCGCAGACCACAGAACTGCAAAAATGAAGCAGCCCTCCTAAGTGGCACTCAGCTCATTTTTGTATCGTGTTTAAAGCAAAGGTTGTCGCTTGTTTCTAAAATTGCACAGCACCTCCACAACTAACCATTTGCTGCATGGAGGTGGGAGAAGTGCTTCTGCCCAGGTGTTTCATCTCTAGAGAGCTATACAGAGAAACTCATTCAAATACTGATTCATCATTGTTGATAGAACTTCACTGTTATGTCATCATCACCTGATGTGGGCTGTAGAAGTCCAAGGATTGCTACAGATCTCTGTATAAATTGAGACTCAGAATGAAAGAGCTGGAAAGGAGCTCAAAAAATAACGTAGCCAAGACCGTGGTCCTCAGAGTCTTGGTATAAGCATGCCTAAATATCCCTTTAGGTGGTAATTGTTCCTTTCATGAAGATTTCCAGGGATGAAGACTTCACAGATTATTTTTATATGTATTAAAAAGTATTCGGAATTAACCATTTTCATCCACCAGCCAGCAAGTTTAAAATTCCACAGAAATCGACATCACAAATATAAACTCAAGTTTTCATGCTTTTCTCCTGCCCATGGTGACTTTACTCGGGGCGCATTCCCAGACCAAGTACTCCCAGGTATCGTCCTGGTCGCGCCATTCCCTTGGGCACTTGAGACATGAGCTGCAGCCTCCCTTGCAACTCACCCTGATGTCACCTTTGTTAGCCATTCTGCTGTCTATTCAAAACGTTTGCTTCCCATTTCTTCTTATTGATGCCTGGTCAGCATCAGTCGTGCAAATAAATTTCTATCCTTTTGACAAAAATAACCAAGTCAGGAATTTTCATAGATGGAGTCTAGGAAGAGACAAAATCCAGGACACATCTCTAGCCCAGGTGACACTGCAATATGTTTCAATTCCCTAATATTTGGAGAGACTGTTATTGGGGAGTGATGTGAGATGTATTGGTAGCAGTACCTGGTCCCCATCTGGCTCAAGTGCCTCTCTGTCAACATATTACCGTCCCCACCGCTACCAAGATCCCAAGGCTTCAAAATGAAAGTAGATCCTTTTACGGAAAACCTCATGCCCTGACCTGTTGGGTTATCTTCCCATTACTCAGGCATCCCATTTCCTACGCCTCACCTTTACACAGAGGTCATTTCTTATGTTTCTGTGGTCCTTCTTGGAATTTAATGTCTATGCTACCTTTTAAAAGTAAAAGATCTAAATCTAACATTTTAATATGGGGAGGCCTTCCCTCTATTTCTGTAGGTTTGTTTAGATGAGAAAGTAGGCTTGAAGCTACTCAAGAGGTGAATTTCAACCAAATAAGGACTTACTGCTCCTGCCGTATGTTATCAAGGGCAGCTCAAGGCAGAGGTGACTCTGGGCATCTCATGCTGAATGCTCCTTTCTTCTCTACCTCCCACATCGTTATATGTGTGAAATTACGTGAACATTAACTGTGGGAAACGCGGAAGATGAGTATGCTGTATGGGTGAGGAGGGCGCAGGCGGGTGGACAGGGAAGAGAAAGGCGGGAAATGGGGCAGCGGCTCCTTAGAGCGGTTGACTTCTCCCTTGTTTTCTCCTCCCTGAGTCACTTCTAGAACTAGTCTTATGGCCCCTAAAGCTGGGGGCCCAGTTCAGTCAACTTACCAAAGTCTGCCCTCCTGGGAATGAAAGGACTTTCATCATTATCCTATCTACTTTCATAATTTGTCGCTGTTTCCACATCTTGTGGATTAAGAAACTGAGCACCAGAATTTATAGAGATTGCTCAGTCAATTGGAATATTCCTGAATCACAACAAACTGGCAAAATCCTTGAGAATTCTATTCTTAATACAATTTGATTCTAATTTTATTTTTCATTTTTAGCTCTCTCTTTTTTTTCCTCTCTCCTCCACTGTGGATTACCTGGTTCACTGCGGTCCTTGTCCTAATAGATTTCAGTGCTTTTATTTCATGATTGCATTCCCTTAAGACATGCCAAATGAAAGATACACATAGCCAGTGAAACATTTGTAATAGGTTCTTTGTTAGAGCTGTCTCCTGTTGATCAGTTCTTAACATGTGCAGTTGTAGGATTAGGAAGACAAAATCCTTTAAAAGAAGCTGTAAAACCCAATCCTTCTACATCTGGATCATTTTAAACTACAAATTGTAAGAGGAATGAGCATCTCAAGATTCTAGTTATCAGTGCAGACCAGATGGAAGGTCTTTATGAAATCTGGCATGAGAAGGGAAGCATTTTTATAGCAAAAAGATAATATTTTGAAAAATAGCAACTAGTAGGAACAGCAGCTTGCAGTTCAAAAACTCTCAGATCCTTCTAATGACCTCATCTACCTAAAGTGCCCAAATAAAGTAAAAGCAGACTCTCTGAAATGTCTTTCCTTAGCTGCAGCTGTTCTTTATCCCTTTATCAGATAATGGGCATGTGCTGATATTTCCAGGGGATTTGGGAAGGAACACCATGCCCAAGAAAGTCAAATTTGTGTCAAGATTTGTATTCTTGGGAATCGAAGACAAGCCACAGTACATTTGGGAGTAAACTCCATCAAATGTATAGTGAGATTGATAGGCAATACCTCCCAAAAAGTGACTTCAGCTGCAGCCCCCTAAGAATGTTGCATTCTCATGGTCCATTCATTGGCAGTGATGGGAGGGGAAAAGAGGAAGGCACTAACGCATGATGCGTGTCTGCCATGCTTCAGGAACTGTGCTAAGAACTGCACAGATATTCTTTTATTTAATCCTCACAAAAACATGGCAGGGTAAGTATTATCAGCCCCACAATTAATTCATTCGTTAAAAACCTGTATTTGTGCTCCAATCACCAGACCCACTGTCCTTTTCAGGGAGCTGCAAGAAATCCAGAGTGACTGACGTGTACACATCCAGGGGGCATAGCTGGAGAGAAAGTTTGCGAAGTACGCTGGTCAGAGAGGAGATCCTGTGAATTTGGACTTTACCCTGTGGGCCTGGGGGAATCACTATAGGATTTTTAAATGTGTTTATTAAGAATAATGTACATACACAAAGTGTACAAATCGTTAAGTTTTAAGCTCAGTAACTTTTCTCAAATTGAACATACCCAGGTAACTAACCACACCAAGATGAGAAATGGGCATCAACACTATGCAAGTTCCCTTCATGTCCCCACCCAGTCATTACCTCACCCTCCTCCCTAAATATAACCACCACCTGCCTTCCAACATCATGGATTATTTTGAGCTTATATACGCATAAATCATACAGAATGATCTCTTTGATTTGGCTCAATGTTATATTCATGAGATTCATTCTTGGGGATGGTTATACCAGTAGCTTGTTAATTTGTTGTTGTGCTACAGCACTGTATTGTATGAATGTGCCATAATTTAATTATCCATTCTACCATTGATGGGCATTTGGGTTGTTTCCAGGGTTGGGGCATAATAAATAATGCGTCATTATAGTATTTTAAGCTGTTGACCAAAATAATTAGTTTGGTCTTATAGGGAGCTCACTCTGGCTTCAATAAGGAGGGAAGGGAATGGGTCTGGAGGAGACAGGTACCATAATGAGAGCCCAAACAAAAGCTGTAGCAGTAGACATGGAGACAGGGAATCAGAAAAGAGATGACTCGAGGATGTAGGGAGAGAAGGAAACGATAGCATGCAGAGATTAAATGAATGTAAGAGCAAAGGAAAGTGTGGAATGCAGGACAACACCCAGGTTTCTAAACGTGGTGAACAATGTTTCCTTTCACCAAGACTGAGAGCACAGGAGAATGAACGAGAACATATCTGTTAGATCTCGGAAGGTTAAAAGAATCGCCCAGGGTGCCTCCAAATCTGTGCTTCTGCTACAAAGCCCTTTGCTTCTCACCTGGCTCCCACCATGCCCCTTCCTCCTGCAAAAGCACACCTCACACCCCAAATTGCAATGGGTAGTCACTAAAAAGCAGCATGGACTCCTTCGTATTTCCTGAACTGTTGACCTACGAATCATTTGCTGTTTCCTTCAATTTTGTCTCCTCTCGGCAGCACAATTGCACAAAAAGGAGATGATGATGAATCAGCTAAAACTTTGTTTTATCTTCTAGACTACAAGACAGAATTCAGGGTAAACGAATGGAAATAAAGGAAACAGAATGTAGAGGGCCTAGCCTTGTTCTGGTTGGTTCAGGGGGACAGAGCCAGTTAAAATGTGCAGGGAGGCAGATGCCAATACTTCATGGAAGAGCTAATACGATCTGAAAATGCAATTAGACCACCTAAGAGCTGTGTACTCTGTACCATTGGGAAGTGTGACGTCTTTGGGAGCATGTCACAGGTTGGGTTCTCCTTTCCCAAGAGAGACATGCTCTAAGATGGGGCTTATTGTGCAGCATATTTATTAAGGAGTGCCCTTAGGGACACACTGGGGGAAAGGAAGGAAGCAGGGTTGGGCAGAGGGAGAAGTTTAGCTCAAAGTGGGTTCAACAGCCTCAAACAACCCCGTAGAGAGTCTGAGCTAAAATGATCCATGAGATGTCCCAAGCTAGGCCAGAAGAGCCTGGCTTTCTAACCCCTTCCTCCATCAGGCACTGAATGTGGCCTGCCCCAAGAAGAGCGCAATCTTGGGGGAGGCAGCTCTCCGAAGGTGAGGACATCCCTGAAGGGGCTGACAGTTGAAGGCTGTCCTGACCCACACCCAGCAGCTAGACTACAAGCCCTTTTTTTTTTCTGAGGCAGATTAGCCCTGAGCTAACATCCACAGCCAATCCTCCTCTTTTTGCTGAGGAAGATTGGCCCTGAGCTAATATCTGTGCCCATCTTCTTCTATTTTATATGTGGGACATCTGCCACAGCATGGCTTGTTAAAGGATGAGTAGGTCTGTGCCTGGGATCCAAACTGGTGAACCCTAGGCCGCTGAAGCAGAGCATGCGAACTTAACTGCTGCGCCACTGGCCAGCCCCTCCAAGCCCTTTCTTGACGGAGGGATCTGGGCAGCATGTTCCTATGTTCATCTCAGGACTTTTTTAATATGGCCTTCAACTACAGAGGATTAAACTAGATAATTTTCCAGGCTCCTTCCAACTCTCAGATCTGCATTTACTTATTTCATCATATCTAGGTTTCTAAGCCACTGAAGAGCATACAAATTGTTGTAAATTTGCCATGTTGCCTTTAATCTCTCTTCCCTCCCATTTCAGCAAGTAAATCTATCACTTGAACCACTCAAAGTGCATGGGAGGCAAGTCTCCCCATGAACATCCATGGCCCCTGGATGGAGAACTTTACTGCCAACTGTCTTCAGAAGGAACTTTTTAGATGGTCACAAAGTGACAGTATGTGTGTGTGTGTGTGTTATGGTAATACCTGTATTTAATTCTTGAAAAAGACTTTGCTATAACTGCTCCTTTATGATTGGACCTGCATGACAACTGAAATATATCAGAAAAAGTGCCCATGACAAAGCTCTCCTTACTATCCCTGCCTATTCAAGTCAATAACATGGGACCCTGCGATGGGATTTTATCCTGTCCACTTCTGGCAAGGGGCTGGCTGATACCTATCAGCTTGAAGACCCTCTCAGAGCAGATTCTGCTGCGGAAGTCCCTGCTCTCCTTCACACACAGCAGCCCCTGAGCTGGAGATGCTGCCTCTGAACTCGGGATCATTCCGTCTCTGCCTTCCATGCAGGGCCGCTACTCAGATTTTCCTACAACTATGTTTAGTGAATTTCTACCAAGAGCCACTCCACAGAGTTTGTACGGCGCAGAAAGGGCAGAATTACACTCTGTTTTCTGCCTTCATTCCGGCTCCATTCCTAGGCGTTATTTGCTTTTTCTCCCATAGTTCAGTCTCCTTTCAGAAATAGTTTTAGTGTGTGCAAAAGCATCATTATAAAAGAAACATGGTCTTCTAAGAAAATTCCCTAAATTCTTTGCTCTTCGTGTATTAATTTTCTGTAAGCTTCTTGCTGCAGTTCTCCAGTTTGCTGCTCATGATTATAATCTGATGCTCCTCCTCCCTTATTACCTAAAGTAAGTTCTTTGACGGTTCTGTGCCAGGGTTGTCCCATCTCTAAAATGTGGATGACAATTCCTGCCTGTTAGGCCTATTGTGAGGAATAAAGAAAGGATATTGCAACATAGGCTGTGAAGAAATGGTAGGTATTATTACAATTGTTATCTTCACTATTATTGCTGTGTGGGGTGTTGTAGAAATAATGCTGACCTAAATTTAGATGAAGGATGTGGTGCTGGCCATTTAGAACACAAAGGCAGATGAGTCCAGGCTGAGTTCCACTGCCCTGAACCCTGTTGGCAAAAATTTTTCTCTTTAATAACTAAACATCGCCTCAGATCAAGTATGTCCTCAAGCCCCAGAGAATGCCCTTGGGTGCTACTTTTTCCAACCACTGAATCTCCCTATTCTGATGCCACTCACAAATCCCTCCTTACTAGATTCAGGAGAGGGGACCCCTCCCAGTATGTGACTCTGAAGTTCCATTTGCAGTAACTCTGCATCCAGGAAGCCACGTGATTTCTGCATGCTCCATGGTGGTGCCTCTCAAACCTTAGTGTGCTGAATAATCACCTGGAAAGCATGTTAGACCTCAAATTCCTGGTCCCCACCTGCACAACTATACTAATCAGTAGGTGGGGTGAGGCCAAGAAGTTGCGTTTCTCACAGTGCTGCTTGTCTGCAAACCACACTCTTGGGTGACACGGATCTATGGGGTCAGCACGACACAAAGCTAAATGTTTCTGTTACAGCTAAAGAAACAGAAAAATATGTAAGGGAACTTACTCTCAGAAAACTACAGCCCTTAATCAGACTTGTAATCTTTAGGCAAGAAAACATGTTGCTGTCACGTTGTAGATATTTTATTACCAGAGTCTTCTTTATGGGGAAAGTAAACTGCCTAAAAAGTGAGCAAGAATATCATATCAACAAGCCAGCAGTCATCTCAAAGGCCACCAAAAGTTTACAATATTCAATATATAGTCATAATTTTTAAAAACTAGTAAACTAGAAATAGAAAGGAACAGTTTTTCACAATAAGAACATCTTTCTCAAACAATAGCCAACATGATGCTTATTAGTAAAACACTGTAAAGATACAAGAAGGATGCTTGCTAATACCACCATTATTTAACATTCATCTGAATGTTCTAATCAATGCAATAGAACAAGAAAGAAAGAAGGAAGGAAGGAAGACAGGAATAGAGAGAGAAAAAGGGGTGTCATAAATACTGGTCAGGCAATAGCTGTATTAGTTCTTACAGATGATGTGATTGTCTACTAGGAAAACTCAAGTGAATAAATGAAAATGCCATTGAAAATAAGGGGAAATTCAATAAGATGGCTAGCTGCAAAGTATATGAAAGCTGATAGCTTGCCTGATTAGCAGCAATTTAATTGTAGGGGTTTGCACTAAACTTACAAATTGCTGGGGAGAAAACACACCTGAGAAATGTAAAAAGATTCTGTCCGAGTCCCGGAAGAATGAGAAGTGAAAGCCCACCTTATCCGAGGAAGATGGAGGAAGGAGAGCCTGCAGGAAAGGACTCCACATTCCAAAACTCGTCCTTGTGAATTCCGTAAAATTTATCCTTCCATGATTTCTGACAGCAGTGCGGCCTTGTAATCAATCCTCGCCAGCGTTACTATAAATAAACAAGAACTGTATACCCCCTTAAGTAGCTTATATCTTAAACCTTTATTACATAGTGCAAATTTTAATGTTGAACTCTTCTCTACTCAAGGAAATTTTTGTCACCTTGCAGGAGAATTTGACATTTGGTAATCCATAAATACTCTCCTACCAACAGTCCAGCATAATTTAAGTCAACATTCAGGGAAAGAAGCAGGGTTTCCTCTTTTACTATGTTTTCATTTGATCTGTTTTAACTTTCTGATCATTCTGTCCCTCTGAACTTACTTCAGTGCCTTACACAAATGCTCTAAGAAAATCAAGTATTAAATAGGACATTTAAGTAGTAATTAACAATTTTGCAAATAAATTTACAAAATACATTCATATTGGCAGGCATATCCTATTTCATAGATTCTAAACTCGTAAAGCGATCCAATCTCACCCTTTCTGCGATATGATAAGCTGTTTCTAAGGCCACCTGAGGCCTTACTTTATGCCCAAGGCGTTGGAGGACCAAAATGTGCTGACCCCAGGGTTTGGCGACTTACATATAGATGAAGCATCTTACCACGAAGGGATGAAAAATGACTTTAGAGGAAACAAAAGTCTCAGAGCTCACAAGACTTGATTAGTTTTAGCTTGCTGGTCGAGGCACTGCTCCTGTGACACAGAAGGAGCTGTTTTCCCCAGCGCATCCGTGGCAATTTATAACCTTCTACGGAAAAGGTGGCCAGCCAGGTTCCTCTAACTGTTGGATCATCTCTCACATTGCCTGGAGTGTACTGAGTGCCTCTTTCTCAGACCTATATAGCATTAGCATGCATTTAATTAATAATTGATGGTTCCATATTATTGTTATTATGATTGCTACACATTACTGTTATTATGTTAATGTGTGGTATTTGTAGCATATAGTTTGCCTGTTTAATAAAAATGAGTATGAACCTAAGGGCGAGGAGGCATCGAGCAGAGTCTTAGCGTCAGAGGGCCTGGGTTAACGTCCCAGCCTCCTGGCTAGGTGAGCTGCATGGTTTGTCATCATTACATTAGGACAATAATACCTGCCCTGCCGACCCTAGCCTCTTCTTAGGGAAGTTTCTCAAATCAAAGCGCACTGTTGGAATTCATCCTTTCGTTATCACCTGTGTTTAGTCAAACTGCATCTTGTCTTGGGGGCAGATCTTGCCCTGAGGGCAGTCCAGCGCAGGGCTCAAGCTCTGGCGTCCAGTGAGCCAGGCTCAAATCCCTGATGTGCCCCTTGTTAACTGCTTGCTTTGGGGAAAATTACTCACCTCTCTAAACCTTAACTTCCTCATGTTAGACGGGGCTGGTGTAATAGTACCACCTCATAGGGCTATTATGAGAATTCAAAATATGTATTAGTTATCTATTGCTGCATAACAAATTACCGCAAAACCTAACGGCTTAAAACAACTCACTTGTATTATCTCATGATTTGTGTGGGTCGGGAATCTGAGCGTGGCTTAGCTGGGTCCTCTGGCTCAGGTTTCTCACAAGGCTGCAGTCAAAGTGTCAGTCATGACTGCAAATATCTCAAGGCTCAACTTGGTGAAGATATGCTTCCAAATTCACTCTTGTAGCTGTTGACAAGCCTCAGATCCCGGCTGGCTGTTACCTGGAGACTTCAGTTCATTGCCCCATGGACCTCTCTGCAGGGCTATTATCAACCCAGCTTGCTTCTCCCAAATGCTCCAGCTTGATTTACCCAGAGCAAGGGCTGAGGGTGAGAGATTCCAAAGTGGAAGCCACAGGCTTTTTATAACCTAATCTCAGAAGTGAGATCCCATCACGTCTGCTGTCCTACATTCATCAGAGGCAAGTCACTAGTTCCAGCCCATACTCAAGGGGAGGGGGTGACAGAAGGGCGTGAATCCCAGGAGGAATGGATCATTGAGGGCCACCTTAAGGCTGCCTACCACAGTATGATAACATACAAAAAGCTACTTGATAAGGACTCAGTTCAGTATCAGCTGCTGTTGCTACCTCATAGTACTGTTCTTAGACTGAAACTAGGAAATCTATGTAAAAGAAATTTGTAAGACACAAAGATCCATGCAAAATCTAGATTTTATTAGTTTTATTAATGTTGAGAATCTAGTTCCAAAATAAAGGTAGTGATATAAGAACAGCAAACCAAGGATTAAGAGGTCTGAATTCTACATGTTGCTCTGTGAATGACCTTGGAAAAACCATTTATTTGTTTCAGACCTTAGTTCTCTTATAATGGCAATGATAATAACAGCCTTACCAGGATAAAATTAAATAGTATATTTTAAATTATGCTGAAACCTAAAGAAATGAGATGGTGATGGTGATAATGAGGAGGAGGAAGATGATGACAATGATGACCACAATGATAAAGACGATTATATATTTCAACTACTGCTTCTTGGTCCTTTCTTGGCAATTGAACTAAGCAGATGTGATTTTTATCAGTTATGTTTTAAATGTGTGTATCAAATCCAGCTGCTCCCGATTTGTACAATGAGTTTATATGGCTTAATCTTACCTTGCTTTACATATTAGATAAGCTGCCCTGAAAAGTGGATGCAAATAGAATTTTTGGAGACTGACCTATAATTCAAACGCACGTAATTCAAATCCTCAAATGAGAGGATTTCCATATATCTAATGGAATTTTACAATGCACATGTGATATTGTGATATAACTACTATTTTTCTAATAGAAATAGTCTTTATCTAATTAGCTTGAATTTTCTGACATTTTATCAAGTGCTCTAGAATTGGGCACACCTGTATACATGTTCTTCTAGTGTATAATCAAGGCTTAAAGTATTAAAGAAACAACTTGCAAAACAGCCTTTTGAAGTAGGCAAACATAACCAACCAACTCTTGGTTATCTCAGTGTGTTTTCTGTTTGATTCTTGTGCTATTTACATTTCTTCTCTCACTGTACACTGACACAAATTTAGCAGGTAAAAAACATGTAAAGTTCAAAAATCCTCTGTTCAACAACTTTAAGGGTTTTTTTTCCCCCTGCTTATAAATGTATGACATATTCATTACAGAACATCTGAAAATACAGAAAAGTATAAAGAAGAGAATTAAAACTACTCAAAACCCCACCACCAAGAGATAGCCACTATTGATACTTTGATGTATTTCTGTCCCCGGTGCTTTTCCTCTATGTAGACAGAAGACAGATGTTTCTTTTTTAATAAAATTAGAAGCATGCCATACTATGTGTTTTTTGTATCCCAATTAACTTTTTTCCAATTAACATTGTCTTTAATACTTGCACAGATAATTAACTATTCTTTTAAAACACCACTTCCAATAAGTATACAATATAATATTGTATGGATATACCATAAACTTATTTAACCATCATTACTGTTGGACATTTAGGTTGTCACCAGTTTTTTTAAACACTATGAAATTATAGTGTGAAAGGAAATTTTTTACATAAATCTTTGTCCATTATTATTCTGATTATTTTAGTAAAAGTTCTGTGGCAAAAGAGTCCTTGAAGTCCCTAGAGGGAAATTAGTAATGTAATTGTGAGTAGGATTTATATTCACACCATAGCATTCTCTTCCCCCTTCCCTTCCTTCACCCACTTTGGCAGAGATTTATGGGCTTTAGTGCTGGAAACTGCCAAAGCCACAATCTAATTGGGGTGCCCATCTGTCGGTTTTTGCCTACCCAGCATCCATGCCCCACCTCTGGTAAAAGTGCCCTAATTTTCCTTGAAGAACCACAACTCTTCACTCTCAATCCATATGGCTCAGGTCAGGCTGATTGCACCCTTTACTCCAAGAGTTACATGTGACCCAGACCATTCACATCTTGTTCTCCCAGGCGCTGTGATTGGTTCAGAGATGGCCGTGATCCAGGACAGACCAATTAGAATCAAGGAAACTCAGTTCAGAGGTTTCCAGGTGTCATCAAGGCATTCTGTCTCCACTGGCTTTGGAGATTTGAGGGTTTATGGCTGGAACTGCTGGGACCTGACATAAGGGGACCGCCTCCTAAAGCTAAAGCCTTACATGGCAGAAAGAAGAGATGGAGAAAGATTCTTGATGATGGTGTTTGAGTTTCTGGATCCAGTTGTGCCTGATCTACCCAGGACATCAAAGTGTCACAAGCAAATAAATTCCTTTTTTCACTTAAACCAGTTTAGGAGGATTTCTGTCATCTGTGTTTGAAAGGATTGTCTCTTATTCAGATATCTTACACTCTCAATTGATGAACATGAGTAGTGACTAAGTTACTGTCCGTACCTACTTTATAACTTTATGAGTTGTAGTTATATCGATTCTGGAGCTGAACCCTGGATCCATCACTCACCATGTAACTGAGGCAAAGTTGCATGACCTTGTCTGCCTCAACTTCCCCACCTCTGTGATGAGGTGGGGTTATTTTGAAGGCTGAAAGTAAAACAGGAAAGTAAAGGACCTATTTCACTCATGCAGAGGTTTATTGACCAAGCTAAATTTCAAACTTAGGTCTTCTCTCTTCTCTGCTCTGTGGGCCTTCTCAAAAGTTAACCATGTCTTCATCTTGATGACAGAGATTTAAGCATTAAGCTTTGAGAAGGTTTTGTCCACGTATTTGAATGTCTCTGTCAAAAGCATTTGAGGGAAGTCTTGAGCCCACAGAATAATGTTACTAGCAGTGACTAGACCCTGTTGTTGGGACTGCAGGTTATAACTTGTAAGTGAATATCTTTTATTATAATACATTTAATTAAATTTATTGATTTAGTTGTAATTAAAATCAAACACATTTTATCGTAATTTCTAATATAACAAGTGACTGAAAAATAAATACTTGGTGACTTTTGCACCTTTTTAGTTTTCAAATAAAATCTACCTTCCCACTAAACCAGTTGCTCTTGCAGAATGCGTGAATCACTCAGCGCTCAGTGAGCAGGCCCCGTTACCTACTCGGCACTGGGTGAACATGTTTGATGGGGAGGCAGCTGGTCTCTCCCAAATGTAAATTAGATTTCATCATGTCTGGCTCAGAGAGAATGTGGCATATGGCAAAAGAATACACAGCTGCCTGGTGAATTTCTCCACCGAGAATTAGTCTACTATCTAAATGCACTCTGAATAAAACGTTTGCTAAATAAGAATATTATGTTCAAATTCTTCGTCACGGTTAAATATTAACAGTCAGGTCATTCCCTTGAATTATAACAAAATCCCACTATCCTACTGAAAAAGTACACATTCCCTAGGATTTAATGTTATACCATTCAAGTCCAGGCTGGCTTTGAAATTCTATTACTAAACCATATGTTCAGACAGCTACCTTGCCTGTTATTAAAATACAAACTCTTCCTTGAGTGGAGAGTTTCCCATAAGGCCTTATAAAGTTCTGATAGAGACGGAGTAGGGAGGAATGATAGTGTGGCAGGAAGGTCCATGGCCTGGGGCTTTGGAACAGTCAGATGAGAGTTCAGATGCAGCCCTGCCTCTTCTTGGCTGCTCAGCATCAAGCAAGTTACTTAACTACCCTCTGCCTTCATTTCCTCATCTGTAAAATGATAGTAATAATATCACTCGATGATGATAATACAAACCTCATCAAATTGTCAGAATCAAAATGAGGAAATATATACAGTACTCTTAGCACAGTACCTGCTGCAAAGTAAGCCCTCAGAAATATTCAGAGCTGCTTTATTACTGGCTCTGAAGTTTTGCTGAATTATCTTTGTAACCATGGGAAAATTATCAAGCCTTTCTGGACCTCAGTTTTGTCATCTTTATGAGTAAATTGGATCAGATTCTGTGTGAAATGTTTTAAATGCCTCTCAGGTTTAAAATGCTACGACAGTGCCCATGGGTGTTGGGGTAAACCAAAAATCTATAACAGTGTCAAAGTTGGGAAAATTTTTTCAAACCTATTCTTCCACAGTGAAATGGAGCTGCCTCCATTCCCCAAGAGTGATCATTCCCCCGGGTGATACAGCAAGTTCATCTATTCATAACTTTTTATCCATCCAGTGCTCAGAGTTTTCAACCCTCATTTGGGGAGGAGAGTTTATGTCTCATTCCAGAATTTTCCTCATCATGACAACTTTAATAGTATTATTGACATTGTTTCAGATTCCATAATGAATCCTAATTATAATCAAAGGATTTCATGATGTTGATAATACAGACAAAAGTAACCAATGCAAGGATTAACTTGGTTAATAAGGATCACTAAGATAGATTATTTCCTCTCCATTGTTTTTGTGGGGTGGGTGTTGGGTGCACTATCTAAGAGTTGTCTACACTGATCAAGCTAACCTGAAAATCTCCTTATCAGTTCTTAGCTTTGTACTTCACCCACACAGCCTTTGAAGTATTTATATTTTTCTTTTCATGAAGAGCTTTTAAGTTTTTTTGCCTAGACTCCAAAGTAAGAAATTAATTTTAATAGTGTTATTTTCCAACTAGACTTTTGAAAGCCTCCACACATCATCATTAAATCTAAATTGATATTTTTTCTTTAAAAGATGCAACTTTAAAAACTAGTCCCACTTTCTGTGTGAATAACCATAGCTGTATTGATTTATGAGCTCCAGGAAGAATTACCACTGGGGAAAATCACACGCTAGACAAGCATTAGTCGTTAAGCAGATACAACACTTTTAAACTGATGATAATGCTCCTCTTACAACATGTGTTTATATGTTTACTGATATTTTTACTCATTTTCTAAAAATGATTTGTAGATTGAGGAAGGATATATTCAAAACTCAATTCACTGGAAGAAAAAGCAATAGATATGTCTATTTAAATACCTGCAAGATTGAAAAATGTTTTTCTTCTAATAATATAAATGGAATAATGCAAATAAGAATGTCACCTGAGGTTTTTTTGAGGAAGATTAGCCCTACGCTAATATCTGCTGCCAATCTTCCTCTTTTTGCTGGCCCTGAGCTAACATCTGTGCTCATCTTCCTCTACTTTATATGTGGGACACCTACCACAGCATGGCTTGCCAAGTGGTGCCATGTCCGCACCCGGGATCTGGACTGGCAAACCCTGGGCCCCCGAAGTGGAATGTGTGTACTTAACTGCTGAGCCACTGGGCCGGCCCCATCACCTGAGTTTTGAGTGGCCCACAGTATTTTTGGCCCCAAGATTGACTGCTGGCATAAGTACCAGCAAATAAAATAGAAACTAGATAGAGCCAGGCATTGGCAATATCCTTTCATGCGATCAAGAGACTCATAATAACTGCCTCTTCATTGGTGTGAATTTTCCTAAGTTGAGGCCCTCTTGATCACAAGTAACAGATTCTCACTTCAAATTAGCTTCATCAGGAAGGGAATTTATTAGAAGATGCTATGTACAATGTTTGGTGGAACCCAAGAGCCAGAACTAGCTGCTAAGAAGTTATCGGGAACCTGGACCCCAGTGTGTGTATGTCTCTCTTTTCTCTCCTCCCCTCCCCCACCTCATCTCCTCTCCCCACATTGGCTTTCAGTGCTTCTGCACAGTGGCCAAATGCAGATGTTCCGCAGCTCCTTAGTTTAGACGCCCACATGCAAACAACTCAGAGAGAAAACCAATAAGCATGTCTCACTCGCAGGTCCAAATTTTTAGGAAAAAGACTGATGGCCCAGCTGTAGTTGGGTGTCTACCCCTGGCCCCATCAACAATGGCCAGGGAGTGAGATTATGGAATGCTGACATGGATGCTGGGAATCTAGTCCTAGCAGGAGGGGAATAGTATGCAGGAAAAAAAGAGGATATGGGTTGTAGAGATACTCCCCCAAAAGTTGTCTATCTTTTCTTTTGGCTGGCACACATATGCACGAGTGCCCGCATCACCTCCCACCCCTACCCGACACACACACCTCTACCTGTCTTCCTCTTTGTTAAGAGGTCTCCCTACCATATGTGATTTAGTCATCCTACATTGAACTCCACTCTCACCCACCCTCTTCCTAAAGGGAAATAATCCAATCAGTCATATCCAGCAAGAGAAACCAAAATATCATCCATAGGGCCTCTCCTCAAGATGAATGATTGCCAGATTAGTCCATTTTCCCTCCAGATCAGACTCCATTTTGTTCAGACAACACTCCTTTCCATCCTGAAACGCAATGGTTAAATGGCAAAATTAGAAAGCTATCAGAACCACAAACACTCCCACTTAGAAAAAGATACAAGAGGCAAAAATCTTCACTGCAACACTCTACGTTGGTGACCAGACCCCAGAATATACTGCATCCCACAAGACGAGGCATACAAGGTAAAGGTAAACATATTTGATGGGCATCCTTGGTGCTGGGGTGGGTTCCTTGCTTAATCAACTGCTTCGCTGTAACATCATGCAAATGGAATTCTTTCTGCCCCTGAGTGACTCAGCCAGTCAGTTCCACATTCTCTCCATAGCTCTGTTAATTGTAGCCTTCTCTATTGATACAATTTCTCTCTTAGTCAAGATTCTTTTGCAAGTAAAAACATACACAGATACAAAACCACACAGTTCAAATTAGCTTAGCGAAAACGTAAGAGTTTATCACAGGGATACAGGAATGCATCAGCTAGCTTTTGCTGAACAACAAATGACCCCAACACTTCATGCCATAAAAGAGCAGCCTTTATTTAACTCACTTTTGTAGATTGGCTGTGTACTTTTTCTGGTCTGGTCCAGCTCAGCTGGTCTCTGCTAAGATTGCTTCTGCTTCAGCACACAGCTGGCAGGTCAGCCCCAAGCCTGATCTAGTGTGTTCTCACATTTCTGGGGGTTGGCAGGCTCTCAGCTAGTGCTAACAAAGCAGGTGGGCCACATGGTTCTCAACATCCAGGGTACTAGATGAGGTGTCTTCACTTGGTAGTCTCTTAGGGGCTCCTAAAAGAGCAATGGAGGAAGCTGCAAAGCTCTTTAGACTCAGACTCAAAACTCAAACAACTCCATTTCCGCCATGTTCCATTGGTCAGAGTAATTCATAAGGTCAGCTCAGATTCAAGGAATAGGGAAACAGACCCACCTCTTGATGGGAGGAACTGCAAAACATTATGGATATTTTTGCAGTCTCCAGCAAGTGGTATTTTAAGGAAGTCAAGGATAGTATGTATAGCCAGACACCACAGCAGCTCAAACTTGAAACTGCAAAGCTAGCAGCGGATAGATTTCAGTTTTTATTCAGGCTATCTGTCTGCCTCTCATCATATGGTCTCTTGCTCTGCTTCTCTCAATGACAACTAACTTTGTCCTGTGACTTTCTTTTCTTCTTTGGTGTGTGTATACAAGCGTAGGGAGTTTGGCCCCCAGTTCACCAGCATGCATGTCTTCAGTTCGAGTGACCTACACAGCAGCTGAATAGTGTCTTTTGACCAGTGGAAGCTGTTCGCCCAGTCCATCCACGCTGCCTGGGTGGAGAGCCACAGAATAGACACGCAGGTGCTGGGAGCCCACCCTGTGGAAGGGGATGTTATAGGATCCTTTTCAGAGGCTGAGAGACCCAGGAGGCACTTTCTATTACAGTGTTTTAAGACAAAGCCTGCGTGCCATGAAAAAGACAACTCTCCAAATGAAATAAGTACTCAATTACCCAAATCAGTAACAGGCAAGTGCAACAAAAACTGAAAACAAGCTTGTCATTTTCTTTTATTCCTTCTGAATCTGAAGCTCCTGTAAATACTCTCTATTCTTTTAGAAGGTTTGTAAACAATATTTAATACAAGTCAAATTTGGTCTTGAGCATATTTTTTTCATTTGATTTTTTCCTGTTATCTTATCCTGGGAGCATCCCCTAATGAAAAAAATATTCCAGAGCACAAGCACAGGATGCATCCGGGAAAAGAGCACAGCATAACCCAGAGCAAATTGGCTATCTACTTCCTGATAGTAAGCTTGACTTCCAGGAGCTTCCCTGAGCCCTTGTTTTACGACTTCACCACACCTTCCTACACTTTCCAGAGGTCCAGCAAAGAATTAGTTTCCCTGCCAGTCTTGTTGAGGCAAACGATATCTCTTTCTGGCATCACTGCTTGGTTTGTGCAGAGCGATTGGGAGGGAACATGGACTCCATGCAGATTATCTTCCCATCTGCACTTACCAATCATGTGACCTCAATCAGAGCCTCTTCTCTGTCAACTTGTCACCTGCAAAACCTAGACTTAAAATATCTGCTCTTGCTGGTACTCCATATGTTGGTTATCAAGATCAAATGAGACGATGTCTACGTGTAGCACCTTGAAATGAGTAGAATGTTCTGTACGTGAAAAGAAATGGAACTTCTTTCACAGATACTTAGCATTGAGATCAATTGTCACAGGTCATTTTATGCCTAGTGTCATAGTGCAGAAGTAAAATCCCACCTTGGAAATGCAGCTGCCCACATGTAGAATTTTTGCTCTGCCACCCCAGCCTGCTGCTGCCCCTTGCAGTGTCTCGGAGCTTTCCTCTCAGCCTTCCTCTCTAGGTAGAGACACTTGAATAAATCCATCAGAAGGAAGGTGAAGGCATGAGAACTTAGTTTGATTCTCCCAGAAAAACCCTCCAGAAAGCTTTCCAGTGGGTTCAATGATAACTTGTCACTCTGTTCTAGTTAGAAGCCCTTTGGCCAGCCCAGTTTTGATATCGCCTCACAGTTTTCTCCTAAATTTGTCATTATTGTCTTCTCTGATTTCCTTTGAATTTTTCTTTAACAGATCGTGCTTTCTCACCCTTGAATTTGCCCCCATATATCAAGAGGACTCTTTTAAAATGCTAAAACAGACAATCTTCAAATTATGTTCTGAATGTATTACCTTTTCCTACTATTTTTAATTCTTACTCTTGGAATTTTTCCCTTAATTCGACATTTTATTTTCATAAATGTCAAATCTACAGAAAAATTGAAGGACTAGTACAACCAGCATGGATATATCCTTCTAGATTCTCCAATTGTTAACATTTTCCCACATTTATTTGTCTTCTGACTCTCTCTCATGTATATATATAGTGAAACATAAATACATTTTGCATATTCATATATGGCTATATGTTGAACTCTTTGAAGTCACAAGATGTTCTGGGCTCATCTTGGACTTTCTCTACACCAATTGGGAATCATCCATTTCTCCAAGTAGTACTGGTTTCTTTTAATGGAGAAGGGTACTTAGAAACCACAGTCTGGGCTCTAGGTGTGCTTGTTACTAAGGTGTCATTGCTTCTAGACCTTTTTAGACATACTCTCACTGTCCTACTGGCCTTGAAGAAGTGAACAGCTATGTTGCCAACTAAAGAGCAGGCCATATGGCAGAGAACTGGAGGTGGCCTCTGGCCAACAGCCAGCAGAAAAACAAAACAAAACAAAACAAACAAAGTGCTCTGGAGTCTCTCTCTGTCTCCATTGTGGGCTTTAAGGATGCAAGTTGCCATGAGTCCTACAGCCACAAGGAAATTAATTTCGTCAATAACCTGAGGAAGCCTGAAAGTGGATCTTTCTGCATTTGAGTCTGTGGTGAGAGCCCAGCCCTGGCTGACACCTTGGCTGCAGCCTCGTGAGACCCTAAGCAGAAGACTCAGCTAAGTCGTGCTCAGACTCCTGATGTCAAAAACCATGAGATAATAAACACGTGTGATTTTAGACTGCTAAATTTGTGGTAGTTTATTACACAGCAATGAACAACTAATACAGTGTTCAATCTTAAATCTAAAATAACATTTTAAATAATAGAATCCTAAGTGTCTATGAGTGTGTGTAGGCTTGACGTAGAGAATGTGTGTGCGTGAAAAATGAAACACATTTAAAAATTAAATATTTTTAAAAACATGGTTTTTTTAGAGTCAGAAAGGGCTGGGATGCTACTTGCTTGCCCTGTGGACTTGTACATGTTATTTACAATTTTTTCTTTTAGTTTTATTTTCTTTTTTTCTGAAAATAAGAATAACCCCACCAACCTCAGAGTTTTATGAAAATAAAATGATAAGGGAATAAATATGCCTAGCTCCTTATTTGGCCACACTAGACTATGAAGTCAGGTTTTTGCTTATTTGTTTTTTTGAGTGTTTATTGGTCTCACTGGGTTCAATGGCTGAGTTCCATTACATGTCAGCCTTGTCATTCAGTATATAAAACAACGTGGAATTTGTACCATTGTTGAAACAGCCAGTCTCCAGACACCCAAGAAGCCTATGACACTGAGACAGCTTAATAAAATCTATCGAACAGAATTTAAGAAACCTTGGAAGTAGATGCTTTGGGGCATTTTTAAACAACTTTAGGCATGAACCCAGAGGGAATTTTTGCTCAAGTAGAGCTGGCATCATGAGACTTTTCAGAAACGGTAAAGCATTCAACATTCTTCAAAGCTAATTAATTCCTGCCTTCTGAAGTGACTACTTGAACAGCGTATTTCCAATAATCTCAACTAAGAAGAATTTTTCACATTAACCTTTTCAAAGGGCAAGAAAAGGAAATATCAATCTTTTTCTCTTAATAGCTGTATAAAATAACCTCTATTTATTAGGGTATTTGGAAGTTTCCTTTTATGGTAGATGCTGGCCAAGACCATCCATGTTTTTGTGAAACATCATTAGAACTAAATCCCAGAATTCAAGGTGAGCTTTCCAGGCACTGTCACTCTTCCCTCACCTCTTAACTGTTAAAGGACTCTGGGTGGCTACCTCAGCCCCGACACCTCACTCATGTGGCACTGGAGGAAAAGCACAGTGGGGCCTATCTCCCAAGTCCATTGATTTGAATGTATAGTGCTTTTCACTTGTTTTACAATTTCTCACAAAATAAATTATTTTCCCAGTGGGAAAAAGAAAGATTCATATGCATTTGCCTGGAAAGATTTCAAAGATATATTGTTGAGTGGAAAAAAAGCACTTGGCAGAATGAAGACTAATATGCATAGCAAGATCTCATGTGCATGGAAATGCATGGGCGAAGGTGTGCAGGGTGCGTGATGGTTAGTGCTGGTCACCTGTGGGAGGGGAACAGCGTGCTAGGGGGCAGGAGACGGTAACTAATGGCCTTTAGTGATGTATACTTCTCTATTATTTAAATTTTTTACATTTAGGCTAATTCACACGTTGTTTAAAGTTTTAAGTTGGTTTTAATTGGAAACAGAACATGTAGTCCTTGATCAACAGGGACACTTGTCGTCAACAAGCCTAGACTTAAATGTCAGCTCCTCGAAATAACTTTCCTTGACCATTCTGTCTAAAGTACCCTGTCTTCTTCCAGTCTGTCTCTGCTTCCCTTTTTTCCCTCAAAACTCTTGCCCCAATCCAAAATTAACCTGTAAAAATGTTTATTTGCCTCTCCCCCAACCAGAATGCAGGTTTTGTGATGGCAGAAGTCTCTGTTCAGTTTTGATTCTCCAATGTCTAGAAGAGGACCTGGCATGGAGTGGATAGTCAGTAAATATTGGAATAAATGTTTGAACAAATGAGACAGGTGTCCATTTGCGCTTGTACCATTGTTCTCAGTTGCACAACCCCAAAGGGGCAGGAGCTGCAAGGAGATGTGGCATTTTGCCCAGGTTTTGCATCTGCTTCCACAGGATCCCAGTCTTTGTTAGGGACACTTGTTTCAAGAGCCCCAGAGAAATTTTGCCCAACAGAGGATCCTAGCAGTCACAGACTCTGAAAGGATGTGTCTACTCACCACATGTGGGCCTGGCTCCCAGACAGTAGGCGGCAGTGTGTTAATCAGGTTCTCCAGAGAGAGAGATCTATTTGAAGGAATTGCCTCACGCTATCGTGGGGCTGATAAGTCCAAAATCTGCAGGGCAGGCCAGCGGGCTGGAGACCCAGGGAAGAGCGGATGTTTCAGCTCAAGCCCAAAGGCCATCTCCTGGCAGACTTCTCTCTTCCTCAGGAGATCCAAGTCTGTTTTCTCCGAAGGCCTTCAACTGACTGAATGAGGCCCACCCTCATTCTGAAGGAGGGCAATCTGCTTTACTTAAAGTCTACTGATTTAAATACTGATCTCATCTAAAAAATTATCTTCACAGAACCATCTAGACTAGCATTTAACCAAATATTGGGCTACCATGGCCAGCCAGGTTGCCACATAAAATTAACCATCACAGGCAGGATGACAGGGCTTCAGCAGACGCAGGTGGGGTAGAGCATCCTGTGGTGGAAAGAGTAGAAACAAGGGCATGTGTGAGGAGGAAAAGGCAAGTTTTATGTAACTTCCTAACAGATTTTGAATCTCTTTTAATCCTCTTTTATGCAATGATTGGAAAGAGAATCAGAAGATAGAGGCAAGTCCAGCAATGGGAGCCCTAAATCTCCAGTGCCAGCTCAGCCAAGAGCCGAGACAGAGCTGTTGGCGGAGTCTGGGTAGCTCTGAATCCCCAGCTGTGTCTGTAGTGACATTCTTCTCTAGTGTCACTATATTCCTGCGTACTGGTAAGGAAGCCGACCAATTCCACCCCATTTACAGATGAGTAAATTGAAATGCACACTGTCTAAACAAGCAAAACTTAAGTGGCACACTGAAAAAGTTGTCCAGATAAATTAGGATAGGATTTGGCAGGCAAGTTTGAAAAGCTTATATTTTGGGTTCACGTTATTCCAGCTGGTGACCTTCACCACTTAGATTCTCTTTATAACTCAGCTCAGGCAGGTGTTCTGTTAGCACAGGTGTTCTGTTAAACTCTGTTGAGATGCAGGTGGCGAGAGGAGTCGATCGGGACAACCGCTCCAGGAAAGCGGGGGTTAATCAGAGAAAGGCTGGACAGGCTGGACAGGCTGTCCGGGGAGCAGAATTCTGATAGGTTTCAACAGCTCTCTGGGTAATTTGGGGCAAGTCACTTAATCTTCAAGCCTTAGTTTCCTCTCTGATTCTCTCCCAGCCCTACAATTTCATGGGTTTTCTAATCTCAGACACTCTGCTGGCCATAATGGCCTCAGGCCACTCTCCGGATGCTAACCCTGTGTGACTTCCAATATCCACTACTGCTGCTGTTGGTTTTATTTCTACCACTTAAGTCATGGAGAACCCATATTAAAAAACATTTATTTTCCCCACAATCGTGAGTCATAATACAGGTTCTGAATCGCTTTACACATATACTGTATGTTTATCTAATTATAAGAAGAAAATCATACTGTGCCAGTGATAAAAATGAAGCTAGGAACTACCAAGAGAGCCTTGTCGTATTTCCAAATGCCATTATATTCTTTAATATTTTGGTTTCAAATTGTTTCCAATATTTGGGGAGTCAATTTTTCTTGCTGCTTACTCGATTCAGAAAATCTCTTGTTGCTATGGAAGTCGAATGGGTTTTTTCATCTGTTTTAAACCTCTCTTCATGTCTTTACAATTAAAAGTCAGACCTAATTATAACACTAACCTACTGAATGTGAGATCACATATGAAATAAAAGAGAATGCTTTCTCTCACCATGGTTATTATTTTATCAGACTTTAACTCTTTCCCATTCTTTCACATCCCAGTTGAATAAGACTAAAGTGTGACTAAATCAATTATATGAATTTAATTTTCCCAAGCTCAGGGTAAAATTTTATTACTGTTTTCCTGAGCATCTGGCTATTCTAATTAATTTTCTCCTTCTTATCAGTGGATTTAATGATTCACTCGCATGCCCTTCTTTTGCTAAGTGCGTCTGAGCCAGAGGTGTCTCTGTGGCTGTTAAGAAGCTGACTCTGGATGAAGAAACAGGAATAATGTGAGGAGCAGGAGGAGAGGGGTGAGGTCATAACAGTGAGCAGTGATGGTCACTTTCATTTTGCCATTGGGTTCTGTAATGTACGTGCATGCACATACAAATAGACGTGTGCACACAAATATGTGTATCGTTGTATGTATCCTCATGTCAGAAATGGGTGGCAAGTGAAGATGTGGGCATATCCCACATTGTATAACCTAGTCCAAATCAAAGCTCCTTTGCAGAGCTTCCTCTGACCAACCCCTTTTAAATCTGAGTCCTTTAATTACTCCAGATTCCCTTAACACTTGGCTACCTATGTGCCTCTGCTGTCATAGCAAAGTCACAGGCTGACATCCACAGCAGGGAAGATAAACAGCAAACGCATGAACTTGTGGCACAAGATCAAGCTGCAGGCCGACGTGCTTATGACTGGCATTGAGGGAAATGTCAGACCTGCTAAAAAAATTAAGAATATGATCTGAGTGCCTGGAATTGAGAATGGAGACAAATTAAATCTGAAAATGTATATATGGCCCTTATCCATGGAAGGTGTGAAGATGTCCCTGGTCCACTGTAGCCCCCAGGAGGTTTATTTTCTCCTTCCCAAAGGCACATTCTGGGCACATGGCTCAGCCCATACGTTGAGTGTCTGCCAATACTGAACACTGTGTGGGAAAACAGGTGCATGAACATGAAGACGTCCATGTGAAAGGGACTGTCACCGCCAAGACCTGTCCCAAGGCTAATGTCAATCATGCAGAAAGAATACATGGGCAGCCCCTGCCCTGTGCTTCTGTGTTGCCTTTCACTCCCAATGCTAATCTTCCAGCTAAGAACTGCCTTCCTGAGAGCATTTTTCCCTGCACCTTTTACTTGTTCACAGAGAACAGACAAAGAGAAAGGAAAGATAAAGCACGTGAGATTCTGTTTGCACATTAAGGAGAATTTCTTGGTGAAGAACAATGGAACAGTTTATTAAATGTGGTTGTGTGGCCCCAACCCTGGAGCACATCAAGAAAAAAATCAGAAACCATTCGCCTAAAGTCGCTTGGGTCAGAAACAGAAGGTTGAATGCAAGTCTTCTTCACCAGCTGTGTGAAACCGGTCAGACACATCAGAAGAGATCAGTAGAATCGTCTATCTTGTAAATACTTGTGAAGCACCTGCTATATGCCAAACACCATGTCCAGTACTGGAAACACAATGAACAGACTTTCTTGTCAAGGCCCTCATAGTCTTAGGGGTAGGATAAACAGACAAGCAAAAGTTACTGTACAGTTCAGGATAAAATTCTGGAAAACCCTAAAAAAGAAGTGTGTGCGGGGTGCTATGGAGTACAGAGGAGAGGCCCCTCACCTGCGGCAATGTGTGCGAGGGAGGGCTCCCTGAAAACATCCACCCCTCGGTTCAAACACTAAATTGTCATGTGATTCTGAAGAAACCTTATCTAGTTATCAGTAGGGATAAAATAATATGCACTGGAATCAGATCTGGGGGTGTGGGGTAGGTGGCACTATCAGCACACAAGACAAAAATCAAGTAGATTTGCAATTATTCATAAAATTCCCACATGTTGCCCATAAAATTCTTTGTACATGAATATACGCCTAGTTTTATGCTATAACTATATTCAGTGGTAAATATGCATAAGTATGTGGGCTAGGCAATAAACACAAGAATCACATTCAGGGTGGCAAGACGCTCGCAATGTGATGGAGGGTCATACACTCACCCAGTGATATAGCAGAATCGTTTGCAGTATTTCAACTATTTCTTCCTTCCTCTGCCTTTATATGTGTTTTCAAGCATGGATAGTTAGATTTGTCTAAGTTAAATGAGCAAGTGATGTGATTACACTGTATTATTTTGACTTCTCTTTACAATAGTAATAAGTTACAGCTTGAACAAAAATCTTTGAAGTATCTTAACAAATTCCCTTAAAATAGTGATTCACAGTACCGAAGAACTAAATGAAACAGCAGTAAAATGAAGCTTTATAGATAACAAATGTTTATTAATTTTAGCATTCTTATATTTTTTCATGTTCTGCAATTATTAAGAATTGTTGCATTTGTAGGAATGATAACTTTCACATAAAATTGCAACTGATAATCTAAAATTAATAAATGAAACAATAGAGTACCATTAAAAGAAATTAAAAGGAACATCATTATAGACATATTCTCCAAATTTATGTGCTTCATCCACCCCCAGACTGTGTCGTTCAGAACCAAATCTGCTCAATTAATATCACCTTCTGCCTCATTTCTGTTGCCTCTACAGGCCAAGTTCCCCATCCCTGCCCCCACTCCATGCCCCATATTCAGCCTTCCAGACCAATCCTGACTTGAGGGACTCAGCATCGAAGGCTGTCTGCTCCTTTCAGTGGAGCTGTCTGAGGGGCTCCTCCATCAATCCTGGGGCATGCTCACTGCTGCTCTGAACCAAAGTGTGGCCAGAGCTAACCACTGACCGCAGGCGGTGCTCAGAGTCTCGTCACCCTCTACAGGAGTGCTCCCTATCTGATAATGCAGCTCCCATTCCTGGCATGGAATCTCTCCCACTCCCCACCTTCCATGAGTCCCAGTTCAGGGATTCTCAGTGATTCTCAACTGAAAACACTAGAATTCCTTAGTGCAGTGGTTCTCAAACTTGCTTGCATATTTTATTCATCTAGGAAGTTCTTTACTTTTTTTTAATATTGGTGTCTGTTTCTCCTTCTGTAGATTCTGACTTAATGGCTCTGGGGTAGGCTACAGTCATCAGCATTTTGTAGAAGTTTCCTAGGTGGTTCTAATGTGCAGCCAGGGTTGAGGATCATTGCCCAAGTAGGCTTCACAAATAATCCCAGCCTCACTTCCCCAGGCAGTGCCAACAGCCAGGCCACTCCATCCAGGGTTGCCAGTGCACGCACACACACACACCCACACACACACTAGACTTGCTATAAGTAAATGACTCAAGGAATGATAACAAATGAGCGGTCTTTCTCGAGAGCTAAGTAGTTCTAACTGATACAGTCTTTCTTGGAGGGTGGTGAGGGATGAAAGTATGGGGTGCTTTCATAATTCTTCAAACTCTGGAAAAGTTAATTGAATAAAGGAAATACTTTGGCCATGTAGAATTTAAGGGAGAAAAATGATATTACTAAGAAGAGAGAAGAGAAGAAACAGCTGAAAACAAAAGTCAGGCGAAGTAATTGAGTCCAAGGGGGTAAAAAGATAAAACAAGGGAAGAGAGAAAAGTAAGGAGGGAATAGTTGAGGTTTTAAAGAAGGTTAATCTTACTTAAATTAATATACTTACAAATAAAGGAAACCCCCATCCAATTATTAGCATCATCAAATGACTGAGCCCCTAAGGTGGAATGAAAAGTATAGAGGTTTTGAGCTAAAATGGATAGGTTGACTCTCATCTCTACCTCTTTCTAAAACCTTGGACAATTGTGGCAGATTTTCCAAGATGCCCACAATAAGATCTGATCACGTATGCTCTTCTTACAATGTCGCATTAAATCCCCTAATGAGAGATGGGGTCTGTGTTCCCCATCCCTGAATCTGAGTGGGCCCATGACTACAGTGGCTGTGACACTACCTGACTTCTACAACTACACCATGAGAAGCAATACAGCTTTTCCTAATCTCCTTGGGATGCTACTGATTCCAGTCACCAAGACGTGAGGAAGTGAGAGACCACATGGAGAGGCCACATGTAGGTATTCTGATCCACAGCTCCACCTCAGGTGCCGACTGACCACCAGCATCAACCTCCAAAGAAAATCTTTGACTGATTCTAGCCCCCAGCCTTCCAGGCATTCCCAACTTCAAGTCTTCCCAGCTGAGGCCGTAGACACAGAGGAACAGAGACAAAGTACACGCATCATATTGTTTCTGAATTCCTGATCCACAGAATGCTGGAGAATAAAAAGATAGTTGTTGTTTTCTACTATTATGTTTGGAGGGTTTTGTTACATAGCAATGGATTATTGGAACAGAAGTTACATAACTTCTCTAAGGTTTGGTTCAATGGTTTTCTAAGGTTTTGATTCAATACAACCTAACCTTGTGAATAATTTATCTGGCACAAAATAAGTGCTCAATAAATGATATCAATTCATGATAACAATTATCATTCGTTTCCATTAAGCACCACCTCTTTGAGACCTGGCCTCTGCCGCACTCTACAGTTGCGCTTCAGACTTGAAGATGCGTAAGAATGTGGACACGACGCTCTGCATGGTGATGGCCTTTCAAAGCTGACTGCCCAGAAGGACCAGCTCTGTAGTTTGAGGTGACACCAATCATGTGCCTAACAACTCAATTAGAGGTTGTTTTCTCAGATTTATGTTTTTCTAAGAAATTTGATAAGTATTTATTAAACCGTGTGCTACGCACAAAATGATACAGAAGATGGAATCCCTACCAATAAGAATTGACATTCTAGTTAAGAAAACAAAATCATCAGATAGACCTAAGGGAGCTTCTAACACATCCTCTCATTTTATACTTGAAGAAACTGAAATCTAAAAAAGTTCATCAAGTCACTCAGAACCACACATTATTAGCAGTAGAGCTGGGACTAGAACCCAGGGCTCCTTACTTGGAATAATTCATTCATTCATTCTTCAGGAACCGTTCATTGAGCACTCCCTACGTTCTAGCCACTGGGCCTTCAGAGGTGATAGGAGACACTCTTGCTGGTAAGGAGCTCCCCGTCTGTGAGAGGTCCAGTCACAAAGGCAGACAAGGACAGAGCCGGAGAGAAGAGCCGGAGAGAAGAGCCGCACCACCGGGAGACGGTCTGGGCGGCATGCAAGCAGAGAGGGGAGCTGCCGGCTCGTCTCTGTCAGGGGAAGATTCAGAAAGGAGATGACGTTCGGGCTGAGTTTTGAATGCTGAGTAGGAGTTTGCCAGGCAGACAAAGGGCATTCTAGGTAAGAATAACCAATTTTTGTGAAGCCTTGGAGATATGAATATGCATTTTTTTTACACCGGGTTTTCTGCAACTCAGCTCCATGGGCATATTCTTCAAGGACTTAGAGAATCTTGGTTCCTTTTAAAGGGTTAATATTTTATTCAAGTTTATTAAACAGACCTAATTCTTTATAACCAAAATAATACACGACACCTAAAATATGCATCTTTTCTAAAGAAACATGGCATCTGAATTGGAGGGGCCCTTAGCCATCATTTACCTTGTCCCCATGTACACGTGTGCATAGCTGAGGAGTGGTAGAGCGTAATGAGCAGGAAGATTGTGAAACCAGAGACAGCGTTAAAGAGCAAGAACAATTAAAGGTTAAAATTAGATTATTATTCCCTTTGATGCCCTTACCCCATGGCACATCACAAAACATAAAAGCAAAGAAAAGGAAAAAACAGCAAATGGGAAGACTATATCCTCTAGCCAGCCTATCACAATTATAATACGGTATTTGAAAGAAGAAAAGATATTTCAAAAGGGCACCATTATTAATGCCACTGGGAAGGAATTGGAAAGGTGCAGTTTAAATCATTGGTTTTGTGCCAGTTCTCTTTTTTATATAAATATCAATTCTCTCTGTGAGTTATTGCACCTTAATTTAGTTAGGAATACATTTTAAAAATGGCTTGCTAAGAGGTATGATTCAATGGAGCGAAAGTATTATCAAGGGGTGAAATGATCCATAAATAGCTATTATTATTATTTAACATTCATTGAACATCCACAGTGAGCTAAGCACCGTACTAAACTTTGGGAAGATGTGGTTCTTTGTCTGACAAGGAAAGGTTAAATACACAGAAGAGGGGAAAGCTTAAATAGTTAGGATTGGGGAAAGTTATTTCTCTACTCCAACTTTTCTTTGCTTCACTTGTCAAATTATCACAATTCAAGATATTAGACTAGTACTAATAATAGTTATTCCTTACCTGTGTTCAATGTCCTATCCTTCACAAAGGGTTTTACATACGTATCTCATTAGGTACCTTGGCAGATAGTCTCTGGAAGATGTGAGCGTTAGAGACAGTTTTATTTCAAGAGAAGACCAAAAAAGTTAGAGGGGCCTCCTGGTCCGGCCAACAGAGTGTCAAAGGGCAGCTGTACTTTCAGGGAGGACGGAGGTTTTTGGGACAGTCCCTCCCACTCTGTCTCTCAGCCACCAGTTTCCCTCCCTGGAGTTAATCAACAAAACCAATATCTTGTATATCCTTCCAGACATATCAAGTATGCCTACTAGCATACAATTTACACGTGCAGCATCATACTATGTGCATTTTTCTGCACCTCACTTCTTCCTCTTATGATATATTTTGGAGATTATTACAGGCTGCATTATCATTTTTAATGAGTGCATATTTCAGGTATAAATGGGCCATATTTTTTTAACTAGCCTACAATTAAAGGATATTTAGGGATTTTTTTGTTTATTTCTACAAAATTCTGCTATTACAGTGATTCATAAACATCCTTGTAGAAACAATTCTACAAGTATATATATACACGATTTCCTATAAGTAGATTTGCTGGGCCAACATGTACATGAATTGGTAATTTATTTATTTATTTATTTATTTTGCTTGATGGAGATTGTCCCTGAGCTCACATCTGTGCCAACCTTCCTCTATTTCGTATGTGGATCACTGCCAAATTATGGTTGACAAGGGGTGTAGGTCTACGCCCGGGACCTGAACCTGTGAACTCAGGCCACCAAAGTGGAGCATGACAAAATTAACCACTATGCCACGGGGCTGGCCCCATGAATTGGTAATTTTGATAGTTGTTGCCAAATTCCCCTCTGGAAAATCTATACTGATTGAAATTCCCAGCAGCAATGTATAGGACTTCCTATTTCCCCACTGTCACTGACACAGGGCGTTATCAAAATGTGTGATCTTTGATAATCTAAGAGAAAAATAGAATCTCGTGGTAGTTTCATTTGCCTTCCTTCTAATTATGAGACTTCTTTTTCTCAAAGCTTAAAAAGCATTAGTATTTCCTTTCTGTGAACTCTGCTTATATCCTCTATCAGTTTTTCTTTTTGGGTGGTGGTTCTTTTTCAGATTGATTTTGAAGAACTCTTCTAATATTAATGAAATTGATCCTTCATACATAATCTGAATTGCATATATTTTTCCTAGTCATTTGTCTTTTGACTTTAATGATATTTTTTGCCTCAAAGAATTGTCTAGTTTTAATAAATTGGCTTTGTTTTGTATTTATAAAAGTCTTCATTAATACAATATTATTTTTAAGAGAAACTCCCTAATTTTCATCTAGTACTGTGATTTTTGTGTGTAAAGTATTAATCTATTTGGTATTTATTTGGTGTGAGGTAGGGATCTTTGGTTTTTTTCTTGATGGCTACTAAGTGCTCCCAGCTCCATTCAGGAATAGTTCATGTTTCCCGCACAATCTGAAACGCCACCTCTGCCATATATTAAATTTCCCTATAGAGAGTAGTGCTTTGTTCAGGCCATTATTCAGTTTAGGGATCTGGAAATTCTTCTGGGTCAATTCACCAGAGTTGCTGCTAGATATGACCTACTGAACCCAAGTAGATGTGTGTGGCAAGGAACACAGAGAAAGTAATATGCAGGAAACAGGCAGAGTGCCTAGCTGGAATTAAGATAGCAAACCGGAACAGAGAAAAGTTAAGATTAAAAATATGAGGGAAAAATTAAGGAAGATTCCAAAACAAATGCTTTAAAGATACAGAAGGTGATGGGAAGAAACCTATTCCAAGCACCCTCGTGATAAAGTTCAAACTCCATCACATGAGCTCCAGCACCTGTCTGACCTGGCCTCTGCCTGCCTTTCTAGCCCAGTGTAGCTTACCTCCTACTCTTCTTTCAGGTTTCAGTGGGAGCATTATTTCCCCAGGTCTACTGCCCTGACCTGGCCAAGACTGGATTGGGTACTCTCCTATGCGTCTCTAGAGGATTCTGTACTTTATAGAGTTTAATAATCTAGTCTCTTAATGTTTTCACCTCTTTTGTGGACATTTTCCTTCACTCCTCAGCTTCTATTTCTCTTTCTCCTGGTAACTAAGTTTCTCTGAGGGACTGCCCCTTCTCTTTCCATAAGCTTCCGTGGTTCTGGTGGCATAGACTCCACCCAGCATAGACGTCCCAAACGAGACCTAGAGCAAAGCTGCTTAGCACCAATCATTCTCCAAGCCCCAGTGACCGGTCCAGGGATGGGAGTGTGCCCAAGGAGGGCTAATAGGGTACAGTGAAACTTAGTTTGGGGAACCTGAACAAAGACTCAACTGGAAGTCATCTTACAACAGGAGGCTGCAGAATGGACCGAAACGAAGTGGGACCAAGAAATGGAAAGGCAGAGAACATCACTTGAAGCCGTGGGTCAAATCTGAAGGCTATCTTGTCTCTGGACTGTGTAATATTATGTGAACTAATAAATAACCCATTTTTCTTCAAATCATTTTAAGTTGGGTTTTCTATCACTCCCAAGACAACTTCTTAACAGCCTCTAAAGGTTAAGCTTCTTAAGGAAAGAAACTGCCTTTTACTGTTATTATATTCCTAGCACCATGCCTGAAGGATAACAGCATTTGATAAATATACAAGGAAAAAAGGAATAACTAATCCGACAAAGTTCTTTTAAATCCTACAGTAACAACTGCTTCCACGTATTGATATTCTGCTTGCAAAAGATCACTGGGCTAACGGATGGTGGAGGCTGGATTTCAAATCCAGGGCTCCCCGGGTCAGAATCCTTGGTTTTCTTATCTATAAAATGGCGACTGTAATACCTACTTTGAGGGATGACATAAAAACGATGATACTATAGGACGAGGGCGTGTGGCCCCCTGTGCAGGCCCCTAGGCCCCTAGGCCCAGTCGCTGCTCCCCTCCCCGCCGGCTGGATCGTGCGGCGTTCCCGCCGGCACCGCGGACCGTGCGCGCCCCCGGCCGCAGTTCGCGCTCCGCTGCGGCAGGAGGTGCGCGAGGCCTGGGCGCGGCCGGCAGAGCGCAGGCCCCGGGGACGCCGGGGGCGCCGGCCGAGCGCCAGCAGGAGCGGCTGTCTCAGGGCAGCGGGCCCGGCCGGGGAGGCTGGCAGGGCGCCGCCGCTCCCAGCGCAAAGTGCTGCGCTGCGGGGGGACGGAAAACTGTTTCGCACGAATTGGAGTTCTCTTGTCTGATGCGCATAAAAAAACCAATTAATTACAGCATCAGCTTTTGGGGGAGAAATCAGCCTTATTCTGCGAGACTGATCTGCAGGGAGACAGGGGACCCGTGCCCTCAGCTGTGTCTCCCTGATGCAGGATTTAGGGTGAAATTTAAGAGGTTGGGGAGAACAGGCTGCCAGCGGAAACACTGGCGGGACAGGCTTTGATTGGTGGGCTTCAAGAATTTGTGGTAGGATTCTAAACATTTATCATGAGGTTCTAAACATTTATCATGAGGTTCCAAACTTTTATGATAGGGTTCTAAACGGTTGTGATGAGGTGGGGAACACGGGGTCTTCCTGAATGAGGAACCCCTTGCTTCTGATGAGAGGCCCACTTTCAAGTTCGGGTGATGCCACGGTCATTTGGCTCCGTGGGAAGGAGGATCTTGGGGGGGGAGGGGCTGTTTGTGTGTGTGTCCCCGTGATTTCAGGTCAAGATGTCTTCAGCCCGTGCTCTGGCTGTGTGACTTTGCAGACTTTCTGAAAGTCAATCCTTAATCACTTTGTTGATCGGGTCTGTTGGAACCAGCTCTCAATAGGCCCATGGTTACAAAACTTCCTCACCTGAGAGAACCTGGAAGAAGCATTGGACTCCCCAAAGAGCTACAACTAGGCCGTCACCAAAGAGGGGCTGCACTGGTTCTCCTGGGGGCCCAGCAAGGACCGTGTGGACCCAGGCCCCAGGGACCATGGGTGTGTGGTTAGGAGTGTTGGGCCCAATCTAGAATAGATGCCTCTTATGAGGAAGATTCAGCCTCTCCATCTTGGCCCTCTCATTCTGGCCCCTGTACCCAGGGTTTGGTCAGAAACTCCAAAACACAGTGCCCTGTTCCGCCCCAGCCTGCATGTTGCGACATGGACAACTCAGCACAGCCCCAGACCCTGGAGCGATTTCCATGTCACAGGAGCAGACTGGGTCACAGCATGGTTCCCTCTGGCAGCCCGGTCATCGGGGTATCATCGAGAACAGTGGTTGGCAAATTACAGTCCATGAGCCAAATCTGGCCAGCTACCCGTTTCTGTAAGTAAAGGTTTATTGGAACACATGCACATACACAATGATAATAATAAGTACCCATATCAAATACTTATTCTTAAAACTGATTATTTCACCCTTTTTGTCCTGTAGGCTCATTGCTCTTCAGAATCTTAAGGATTATAAAAACCACATGGACCTCTAAACTCTAACAGGAAGGCATCATGGCTGTGAGAGATTACTCTGATGCCTGCAAATCAATTCTGTTTTTATTCAGCTTCCAATTGTCTCTGCTAATAAGAGAATGCAAAGTAGTGGATAATCAAAAGTCATTTATATGTATTTGGGGACCTTGCTCCATGATGGGTTCAGCAATAAATTTTCCTTCCTAATTGCATTTTGCCTACAGTGGCACCAAAATGAGTTTGGACTGTCTGAGCATGTGTTGACTGGAGGATAAAGAAGATAATCATTATGCTGGATGGGAACAGAAACCATTTTAAAATGTTTTAAAATGTTACTTTATGTCATCATCAAAGCAGATTATCCACAAAGTAGAGTGGTGAATGTCAACTGACTATAGGGAATTTTTTTGTTCTACTGTAGTATTATGATTTTTAACATCATATTATAATTTTTTATTTTACAATAATTAAAAACAATCTTACCTATTTTAGTTAGTGGAACTTTCATTAACTGTAAAATTTTATGCCACTTGAATAATCTTGTGTTTCAATTACCATCTTCTTAAAATAGAGCAAGTGATGGCTGGAGCGTTATTTAGTCTATTCATAAGTTGATGCCATTTAAATTCTGTTAGTGAAATATATGACACATTCTTTATGCATTTTACCACCCTTCATATTCTTAGCTATGAAGGGTTTAATTAAAGGCCAAGCAGAATATTTGAAGATATACTTTGGGCACTCAGAAAAAAAAGGTTACCTAAGCTGGGTGAAGTGACCAACTTTTACAAGGATCTGGTTGTCTACATTGATATATTATTTCTGGAAGGCAGTTTTCCAATTTGTATAAAAATGCCTGAAATATTTAGCGTTTGACTCAATTACACTTTGAGGAGTTATCTTAAGAAAATAATTAAAGACTCAGAAAAGATATGTCATGGGGCCAGCCCATTGGCCCAGCGGTTAGGTTCACACGTTCCGCTTCTGTGGCCTGGGGTTCGCTGGTTCAGATCCCAGGTGCAGACATGGCACCACTTGGCAAGCCATGCTCTGGCAGGCATCCCACATATAAAGTAGAGGAAGATGGGCACAGATGTTAGCTCAGGGCCAGTCTTCCTCAGCAAAAAGAGGAGGATTGGCAGCAGATGTTAGCTCAGGGCTAATCTTCCTCAAAAAAAAAAAAGATATGTTATTGCAGCATTATCTGTTATAGGGGAGAAAATCTAAACTTCTGACAATAATGGCATACCTGTAACTTTAAAAATCATGTTTTCAAAGATTATTGTATAGCCAGACAGAGTGCTTACAATGTAATTATTAAGTAAAAAAAGAAAAAACCACAAACATGCACACACACACACACAGAGGCAGAGAATTGTCACAGACATCTATGAGTATAGAGTGGGGTGGAGTACAGAAGAAAATTTGCCAGTGATTATATTAGGGTTGTGGGATGATGGATAATTTTTATTTCATCACAAATTTCTGTAATAAACATGTATAGCTTTTATAGGAATGAGTTTTATTTCAATAATTAGATCCTGGTTCCCAGAGCAGGTAGATCAAGTAAACAGCTCTCTTTAGAGGATGTTTTCTGAAAAGAGCCTTCAGGACTGGAGCTTGTTTGGCAGCTGCTGTTTCTAATTAGCCAGTTCCTTTTGCGGCCGTACTTCGTAGCTTGGTCTGTGATACAGAAATTTTCTAGCGAAGCCAGATACCCCTTTGCTGTTCAATAGGAGGATTTACTTTCCTAGAGAAAAATACTATCTTCCTCTCTCAAGTCTCTTCCACTCTGCCATCCACTTTCTCATCTTAAATCCTTGGCTTAAAAGTCACAGTAGGTTCTATGCTCCTTGTCTGGAGGCAGGAAGACCTGCTGGGAGCCTGTTACAATAGTCTGGGCAAGAAATGATAAGCCTGAACCAAAGCAGTGGCCGTGTGTGTGTGTGTGTGTGTGAAATTCAATTAGTCCACAAAGCTCACAGGTATCCTCTGCCTAGAATAATCCCTTCATCTTTTCTGGACCACATCCTCCCATCCTTCAATCTTCCACTCAAATATCTCCTTCTCCATAAAATCCTCCTTGTACCCACAACAGGAAATAGTTTCCCTTCCTTTGATTTTCATTTTTTTGCCCTTTTTGTATATGTATACTTTTTATTTTAAAACAATCAAACTTACAGAAAAGTTGTAAGCACAGTACCAAGAACTTTTTTCGTAAACCATTTGAGAGTGTATTGCAAGCTAATGCCCCATCACCACTGAATACTTTAGTGTGCATTTCCTACAAAAAAAAAGACATTCTCTACATAAGTGCAATACAACCATCAAAATCAGAAAATTAGTATTGAAACATTAATGCCATTTATTCCTCACTCTACTAATGTTCTTTACAGCAAAAAGGTCCTGTTCAGAATCAAGTGTTGCACTTAATTATCATGTCTCTTTAATCTCATTCAGTTTGGAACAGTGTTTCAATCTTCATGTTCGTGACCTCAACAGTTTAGAAAAGTACAGGCCAGTAGAATATCCATCAATGTGGGTTTGTCTGATGTATCCTCATGACTAGATCCAGGTTATACATCTTTAGTAAAAATATCACAGAACCTATGCTATGTTCCTATTAAATGGTGCGTGCTTGCAATTTGTTCTATTATTGCTTACGTTCACTTCAATCACTTGATTACAATGATTTCTGCCAGTCTTCTCAACTCTGCAGTTACTCTTTTCCCCATGTTATTAATAATATTTTGTGGGGATATAATCTGAAACTTTTATTCATGCATGTATTTTTTATCAGTATGGACTCACTGTTCATTTTATTCTATAAGCCATAGTCCATTACTATCATTTATTTATTTTGAAGCTCAAATGGACACAGATTTGGCCAGTCTGAGGCCCTTCAAAGTGGCTCCTGTGTCCTTTGATATGTCCTCATAATTCTTTGAGCATTTCCTTGTTTTGTGGTATAAGATGTTCCAAGCTCATTGCCCTAGACCTGGAATCATCCATTTCTACAAGGACTCCTGGTTCCCTTGAGAATGGTATTTAGAAGCCAAGCTCTGAGCCCTAGGACTTCCAATTGCTTTTGGAGTGTCACTGCTCCCAGGACCACCCAGTGGACAGAGATCAGGAAGCTTGGGAATACAGGTGTACACACATACATATAAATCCACACATATTTACATCTATAGTTATTGAAACATCTGTCTGTATATACTGAAAACCATGAGTTTTCACACTTAAATCTTCCATCTCTGCTGAGTTTATTCCAGCTTTCCATATTTGCAATTCCTTTTTCCAACAGTGATAAACCTGACTCCCGTTGTCCTTAATATAGTTACTTATTTAAACACTTTCCCTGTATGTAACCAGTCTCTCATCTTTGAAACTACTGCCTCCCCTCGAGAGATGTCCTCCTTTCTGCTCTCAGGGCATGACCACACTTGGATGCCCTTCTCGCCCTGCTCAGTCACTGAAACCCCATGCCATGTCACCCTCCTTACCCGCCGCCCTGTAGATATACCCTCCCCAACCTATTCATTCTCTGACACCCGCATGCCAGGCCATTGGCCCCCACGTGGATGCCCTCTTCCCTCTGCTTAGACTCTGATAACTAACTCCAGGCCATCCTACATGAGTGCCCTCTCCACTAGACTGTCCCATATATGGATATCCCCTTTACCCTGCTTGCAAATAAGAAAATTTTTAAGTTAAAGGAAAAGAGATATTGGTGGAATTTTCAGTCTAGGGACATTTTAATACCTTAAAGTCCTTGGCCAAACCCTGACTTTATTTGAATATGTGAAACACACTCAAGGAAGAGGGATTCCTTTTTTTCTACCCACCAGGCCAGTCATCAACATAATCATCATTTAAAAGAGAAAATGTATCCGTTTTTCATTACGTATCACACACATGCACACACACACACACACACACACACACTCCTTCACCATGAGAGTTTCCTTCACTGTCACTCATCCCTCTGTGGATGAAACATTGGCAAAAGAGAATCAAATTATTTTTTTTTAATGAAAATCACTGCCTATTACATTCTGTTGCTGGAAAGATTCTTCTGATGCAACAAGAATGATGGCAGAAACAAAGGGAACACAAGGAAGGAGTTATGGAAGACAGAAGGAGGGAGAGAGATGAGAAAATAAGGGAAATGGCGAGAATGAGGAAGGCAGCAAAGAGGAGCACGGGAAGAAGAGACCTAGGGGAGAAAAGGCAGAAGAGAGAAGCTAACCAACAGCAATGCTAACGGAAGCGGTGGAATGGCATTGAGGAGAGTCTGGCTTGGCCACCAAACCCCATGGCAAAGGGCTCCAGCACTATAATCAGCCCCAAAAAAGTGCTACTGTCAAAATGACAAAAATCATCAACTCCAGGATCACTGACATGTCTAAGTAAATAATGGAGAAACTGTTAGTTCACACACTTCCTTTACACACAACTGAATGAAACTGACATCCGGAAGCTTGGTACAGCCAACTTCTGGATTCTGTCTACATGTATGCTTACTGACACCTTTAAATAATTCTTATTGTGAGAGTCACTTTTGGAAACTACACAGGCATCAACATCTGCAAAATGGTGAGAAGGTTCTTGATTGATCAAAACTTTACTGATAAAAATATGGATATTATACGTACAGATGGAGCCCCTGCACCTGTTAGCATCACATCTGACTTTGCTGATAAAGAAAGGAATGACACATCCTGCGACTCATGATGTCAATGCGTCAGACTCCATCCCCCACCAACCATCCAGAAAGATGTCTTGTCTAGTGCTGTGGCCTTCTCAAAGCCAGGGTATTAAACCATTGCTTTTTTATCAGTTTTGCTTCAAAAAAGTATAATAGAATATGAAGTTCTTCTCTACTACATGTATGATTGATGGATTTCCAAAAGTATAATAGAATTTAAGGGAAAAGTTTCAGAGAAAAGGAGTACCCGTTCTCAGAATAACTCTATAAAGAGTTAATTCCTAGTTTGGTTTCATTAGCAGATATTTTTACTAGGATAAATCTTTCTATATGCTTCCTACTGGTGCTTTTATAGATACTATTGAAAACACCATAGAGAACATTAGTTACTTTCCCAACATCTATATCTCTTTTGTCCTTCCTCCTAGAATCCTGATTTTGTTTGGATATCCCCCCACCCCCCGAAATGACTGAGGGAACACAGACTTCATTGTCCCATTGTTCCTGCAGTGAGCACAAGGTGTTGTCCTGGCTCCTGCTGTAGATAGAGAAGTCGCGTGCCCTGCGTTGGTCAATTCATAGTTGGAGGAAAACGTTCTCTCTCTTTCAGGATGGCAACAAGAATATATGTTGGATCAGATAGTGCTGGGAAGTTTCTTGAAACCATAAGAGAAGCCACTTTGAATTCAATACTTTCACAGTCAGGATAGCAGAGCAAAATAAGGGGAGAATTTGGATCCTTGATGACATCATTGAATTACCGAGTCACCAACCTGATCAAAACTTCACGTCTGGACTCTCTGTTATGTGAGATAATAAACTTTTTTACTGTACAATTCTTCCTTGAATCAGGTGTTTGTATTTAAAGCCAGAATCATCCTACCTAATCAAACCATGTCCCAGGTCCAGTCTGAAAGCTGACCTTGCAGGCAGACATCCATGCCAGCCTGCAGTGCTGGGGAAAGCGCTGTTACCGGTTGGAGTCAAGAGTTACAAGGCCTTCTCAGTTTCACTGCAGAAAGAAATCTGAAAACACCTGGAAACACTGGAGAATTTGCTTGCAGATTCCTTCTGTCCAGACAACTTTAAAATGTAAATATGGACTGATAATCCATTCTTTTCTGGCATAGAGACAATCAAAAATACCAGCTTGCAAAGGTGAACTCACTGATTTGAAGACAAAGGGAAGGATGCTACATAAATTCAACCCAAAAGAGTCTTGGAGAATTCTGACGTTCTCTGACAGCAGCCTAGCTTTGAGTCACAATTTTTTAGCACTGGCTGCCATCAAAATAAAAATGTCAAAATCAGCTGGTGCCCAAGATAACTTTCATGTCGCTGTGTCAACCTCTTCTTAAGTTTAACATCAGAAGCCTTAATTTGGGCAGAGTTAATGTTTACTTTTTGGGAGTGTTTTTGCACAAATTAGATTCATTTTAATTATTTCCAGAAAGTCACCATTAGATTTTACATGATTTTTTTCCATGAATAAATCATTCTGTGGTCAAAATCACTTTCCAATTCAGTAAAATAAATCATCTGCAAATTTGTTCTGTGTATGTCTTAGATACTGTTCTGGGGAGAAAAATTGTATTTTCACCTCATTCACAAAGGAGTCATGACTCAAAAAAGTTAAAACTATTGCTGGAGACTGAAGGACAAGTGTAGGTGGTCAGAGAAATTACCATGAAAGGGGAAAGGAGATAGAAGGAATAAAATGAGATATGTTTAGAGTTTTCACATGGACGCATATAAGGGAGGACCAACATAAGGAAACCGCCTCTTGGATACGGCAAAGTGGTTGTATATGTATTTGAATCTGTTACAGTATAGTTGGGAAATACAACAAGCACATAAGAAGCCACTAGAGGCTTTAAGATATTTAATGACAATACTTTGCAGTGCATGTACAAATTAGGGGCATGCTGTGTCAATCAAAATCCTGGCAGGAAACTTATGGCCCATGAAAAAGGGTAATTTAAGAGATTTTAATGAAAGGCATATTTACAAAAGAGTGGACAGGATTAAAGGAAGCCACGGCGATGGTGAAACCGTAAGACAAGCCAGTCCGAATTCAATGCTGTCACACTGAGGATGGCAGAGCAAAGTATGAGAATTTGGATCCTCGATGGCATCATTGAATTACCGAGTCACCAACCTGACCAAAACTTCACTTGCAGACTCTCTGTTATGCGAGATAATAAACTTGTTTACTGTACAATTCTTCCTTGAATTGGGCTTTTGTATTTACAGTCAGAATCCTCCTACCTAATCAAATTAGGTTTGCCAACAGTAAAAGCCACTAGCACTCCTAAGCCTGCAGAGCAAGAAGAGGGAGTTTTCTCAGAAGCTAGCCCAGTGAGGGTGGGAGCTAGAGGACAAGGGCTCCTGAGAAGAGCTATGACCTTAGGTAGAGGGATGCAGGAACTGCCAAATGACAGCCCAAGAGGAAAGGAGCCAGGAACATAAATGCCCCAGCCTCACTCTCTCCCCATCCTCTGACCTCCTGCCAGAACCTCTCATGGACCAAATTCACCCAAAAGCTGAGGGAAGGGGAGCTGGATTATCCTGTCTGAAGAGGTCAGTCCCTGGGGCCTGAATAGGGTCAACGATGGAGAAGGACCTGACAGGGAAGCAGACGCTGCCCTGGTAACAGCACAGGAGGGACTCTCATTAAGAAACAGAGATGTTTGGTTCCACAACAGCTGTGGTACACATTCTGGGCAAAGATGTGTATTTTAGAATCTTTTCCATTTTGTTAATGTTTTTAGTCATCATACTTCATGTTGACAACTTTTTGAATATAAACAAATACATGTTTCATAATCATTAATTTTCTGACAGTAAATCCAATCCTTTTTCCCTCAGGCAAAAATAACCTTCTAGTTCTATAATCCTGGCAGTACTTTATTACTGTCGGAGACCGAAGTGTTTGTATAAGCTTGAGACAATCTGCTTTCATTCCATCTCCAAACTATACTAATTCACATTGAATTCGCATTTCTCTTTTTAGTTGTCGTGAATATAAATGGTGCCAGGGAGCGTGGGTTGGTGTGTGTGTAATTTGAACTGATCTGTGGAGAGTCCTTGTGTACAGGCTGTCTGAAAGGCCACTAGCTCATCGCGTCTGTGTCTTTTCGGGAATTGATGGTTTAGATTGTGTGGTGCAATGGAGAAAGTTCTGGACTTCTGGTCTGGAGGCGCTGGTTCTGATCTGTCTTTTGACTAACAAGCTGTAGGACTCTGGCAAGTCCCTTCACGCCTCCAGCCTCTTTTATTTTCATAAAAGGGGTTGAAGCAACAGAGGCTCTGATGTCACTTCCGCCTTTAAAATTCTGTACTTCTCATGCATGTCCCTAATTATCATGCCTAATAGGAACCATCAGTTTTGCTGCTTATTGGTTGTTTTAATTTACAAAGGGCTTTTTTTAATGGATATAGAGAATGCCAAATATTCTATTTTAAATTAAATTTTAGAGAAAGAGACCAGCAGATGACACTAAAATACAGCAAGTCTTCAGTAACTTTTTGAGAGAATAACAGTTACAGCCTCCCATGAACCTTGGCATTTCCCCGAATTGCATAAATTATGTTTACCATTCACAGGTAAATATTTGCATACCTAAATAATGACTCCACAAAGCTATAAGGAATGAAGAGGATAATTTATGCCCTAGAGTAGAGCTTTACTTTGTAATTCAGCTCCATTGAAGAAACTCTCCTTAATATCTTCTTCAACGTCCTAGAACAGAGGGAAGAGCTATTCGACCACTGCTGAGGCTGAAGTATTCTGTGTAAGCTGTCACATGGTATTTGAACAACGTTCCTACATGATATAAATCAATAACTATTTATGTACTCGATACTTACTACACACTGTATTAAGTGTATTACATATATTATTTAATTCTCACAACTGTCTTTTGATATTATCTCCAATTCATTGGTCTCAGAGAAGTCAAGTAACTTAACCAGACAATAGTTAGTAAGGGACAGAGCTAGGATTTGGACCTAAGATTCTAAAGCCAGTGCCTTCATTCTTGTCACCCACTGTCTCCAGCAACACTAGCCAGGCAAGACCACTACATCTCAAATACTTCATTTGTTTTTCATAGAAAATTAAGCATTTCACTTGACTTTGATTTCTCCCTTGAGTGATGCCTCTGCACCCTGAGCCCCTCCACATGTCCCTTTAGCAATATCCACCACTCCCTCAGGAATGAGAACCAGGTGGGCTTGGCCTCAAAAGTCAGTGTTCTCAAGCTCTATAACAGGGCAATTCACTCATGAAGGTGGGGTGTCTTTAGGCATTAAAAGCCCTATCTCATTTCTCTCTTCTTAATTATAGACCACATTTTCCCCATAAGTATCTATCTCCTCTCTCCTTCCACCATAATTACCCAATTGTCCAAAAACCTACTCCCTACTTCAATTCTCTTTAGAAAACATCTACCTTCTAAATATGCTTTAGAAGGTTTTACACTTTTTTTTTTTTAAAGATTGGCACCTGGGCTAACAACTGTTGCCAATCTTTTTTTTTTTTTCCCCTGCTTTATTTCCCCAAAGCCCCACTGTACACAGTTGTATATCTTAGTTGCAGGTCCTACTAGTTGTGGGATGTGGGACGCCGCCTCAACGTGGCCTGACGAGCAGTGCCATGTCCGCGCCCAGGATCCGAACCCTGGGCCACTGCAGCAGAGCGCGCGAACTTAACCACTCAGCCACGGAGAAGGCCCCGAAAATTTTACACTTTTACTGGTCTTTGGGAAACAAAGAAAGATTGGAGACAATGCCCTAGACCACTCCCCTTCTGTCTTAGATTGTCTTTCCTAGAAACACACTGAGAGGGAGAATTGTGTGCAGAAGGTTGGTTGGGTTGTCCTCTTAGGAGATACACCTGTAAAGAAGGACTGAGGGAGGGAGGGCCCTGGGATGGGTCAGCCTGGAGAGGAGAGTGGGATGAGCAGCACAGTGTGCACTACATCCTGTCTTCAGTTTAATTACCTGTTTTTCTCCCAGACAAAGGGAGAAAGCTTCTAAGGTTCTAAAGACTAGTCTGGAATCTGACTATGCAGAATTTAAAAGATCTTGAGCTCACTGTCCTGGGAAACCAAATGGAACAAAGAAAGATTATAAAATATGAAAGTTCTAAAACTAATAGAATGAAACTGGGTAATTTGAATGAAAGCCAATCAAATCTATGTGGAATATAGCATATTACTGATTCATTATCAAGCCACATGATTTAATTATATTCTACTTACCTTGCAATTTTCACACCCTAAACCTTCCAGCATAAGTCTGTGTTACCTGATTAGAGAATGCAGACAGAAAGAGAGACACAGAGACAGAGACAGAGAGGCCATGCAAAAGAGAAGCTTAGTTAAGGATGGCAGAATGCATTGCAAATTCAGAAACATCTTTAATAAGTAAAAGAAATTATGCAAATCTCTCTTTTGTTTTCTATAAATAAGCAGAGTTTGATTATTTCAAACTGTTAGTAAGAATACCTTCCGTTTCATCTTTCCTGAACTTGAGCCATTCACAATTTATAAAACACAGGACCATTTTTCAGATCTAACTTAACATGTAGCTCTATTGTTTCAATTGAATTTAGCAAAACCCAGAAAGAAAGTCCTTTCCTAAGACATAATTAATTTCTACAAAATATTGATTTAAGAGCTGCTAAATTAGGAACATACATGTCACTATTGCTAGATTCTTCTAGTCAAACTTTAAAGATATTCTTTCAAAGAAAATATATACCTCAAGTTCTAGGATAAGGAGGTGTTAGTGACTGAAAGACGTTGAGGAAAATGTAACTTAAAAATATCAACTTAGGCCTGGCCCGGTGGCACAGCGGTTAGGTCCACACATTCCCCTTCTCGGTGGCCCGGGGTTCGCCGGTTCGGATCCTGGCTGCGGACATGGCACCGCTTGGCACGCCATGCTGTGGTAGGCATCCCACATATAAAGTAGAGGAAGATGGGCACGGATGTTAGCTCAGGGTCAGTCTTCCTCAACAAAAAGAGGAGGATTGGCAGTAGTTAGCTCAAGGCTAGTCTTCCTAAAAAAAAAAAAATTCAACTCAAACACATCGGTGGTATTATCTATGCTGAAAACAATTATTTACTTTTGTCCTAATAGGAGATTATAAAATAAACATGCAAATAAGTCTGTTAGGTTAATCTGATCAAATAAATTAATAACATAATAAACATCCTAAAGTTTTGGGGAGTGTTTCCACATAAGAAATAAAGAGCTATTCCCATAATTTATAGTTTCAAGGAATTATATAAAATGCTCTTTTAAGTCTGTCTCTAAGGGAGCCACAATTAAAACTTCATTTTAAATGAATTACGCTAGGAACAGAATATAAACTTGTGGAGGGCAGTTTTCGATCTGTTTTATTTACACCGTATCCCCAAGAAGTGGAACACTCACTGGCACAAAATTGGTGCTCAATAAATTTCTGATGATATTTATCTGGTCTTTGAGATTATTTAGTAAATTAGGATAAAGTTAGTGAGAAACATAAGACAATACTAAGAACAAGAAATGGCCCTGGCCATTTGATGACCATACTTTGTCTTAGAAAGAAAACTAGCAGGTATATAACACAAAGGAGTTAAATCCAGGTTTGGCTTAACATTAAAACACTCTCTTGACATCTGTCCAAATTCTAGTCACAATCTTGGATTCTTACATAAATGTTCTGAAATCTTTTAAAATAGCACAACAGGCAGAAGCCCAGAACCACAACAGCTTTCTTTCAATAGGGAGTTAAGAGATGGCCTGTTTATGAAATATCTTTACCATGAATTATTCATGCTGGAAAACCCACAAAGTACTTACTAATTCTGCTGTTATGCTTAACTGTGTTATTTGACCAAGAGATTGAAATGTTCCGGAAAACCCAGGAGAGACGAGAGAACTTGGCAAAGCATAGCACCCCATGGAGTCACATGAAGATCCTAAATATTACGTCATCATCACTGTTATATAATATCCTTTAAAGTTTACAAAGTGCATTAATATATATTATCTAAATTAATGCTCAGGACAACCTTGTGAATCAGGTAATAGTACTGAATCATGTTGGAAGATTGGGCGAACTAGCCACAGCCTTTTGCAATCTAACCCATTGAAAATAATAATAACAATAATCATAATCATAATCATCATAGCTAGTACCTAAACAGCATTTATTTTTGTGCCAAGTACTGTCTACGTGATTTTACATCTATTAACTCATTTAATTCTCACAACAAACACAAGTTTTCAAATAAGAATCAAGTCATCTGCTTCATTAAAGTTAGTTGGCAAATTCAGTTTCCACCTGATGCCAAAATTGCACTTTTGACCCTCTCTCCTGAATTGGAGATAATCAGAGAATGACCACCCTGACTTTTCCAGCCAGTGTCACGCTATGGAGCTGGAACAGAGAGAATTGAAGTGAGGCTGGAATAGGCTCGCGTTCCAATGGTCTGTTTACCAACGGAGCCTGAATTGTGTGAGCTCCGGCCTTACCAGGGCAGGACTATGAACTGAGAGGAATGGGTGGGCGTGAATATCAGGCTTTCCCCCATCTCACCAGTCGCTCATGTTTTTTCAGTGGATGGAAAGTTTTTACTGAAGATGTTGCTGCTCTCTTCTGAGAAGTCAAGCAGATACTCCCCTTGCCTCCGTAAGAAACTGCAGGAAAGAAAATGAGTGTTCCAATCCATCCTACCCCCAACAACTCCAACAGCCAAAGGAGGAAAACTGAGGACCAGGTAGGCTGAGCATCTTCCTCAAAGGGAAACAGCTGGCGGGTAGCAAAGACAGAGCTCAAGCTGTGGCGCCCTGACAGCGTCGTGGTCACTCCACACACTGGGAACTGCCCCCTCAGAGACATCTAGTGGAAGCTGAAGGCAAAACTCTAGAACACCCTTCTAGAAATGCTTTCATCCCTTAACCAGAGTCTCTTTTTCCCATAATTTCTTGCCATGTATGCTGAAAATGTATTATTCAAACCATTTCTTTCTGAGTCAAGAGATGACGTGAGCAACGAAGAAGAGAAAAGGAAAAAGAAAAAGATTGTAATTGTACTTCATCTCACATCAGCATACTTAAAGTTTGACTCTTTTGACTTTGGTGTATTTCCATTATTCAATAAGTACTCACCATAGTGAATAACAGAGTAAAGCATCTTCTGTTTATACAGTTACCAATTGTGCCAAAAGCACTAATATTTTGCTTTGGTGAATGTCAGACTCAGGAATAGATGCTGCATTATTCTCTTTGTTTTTTTTCATCCATCTTCATTCAACAGGTACCAATATGGAAGTGCTTGTTAGTTTACCTTCTGCTAAATATATATGCATAATCAAAATGTGCTAGTTCAGTAGTATTTACCTTACTGTTTATTAACAGGCTCAAACTGAAGAGTATGAATAAATTTGACTGCACGTTACCACTAAGAAAGAGTCTCATCAGTCTAATGCAATTAGAAGAGGGCTTCGCTCTAATTCACTTTGTGGGTTTTTAAATGATCAGCTTGAATGATTCACTGTATTTCTATAGTCCTTTTTAAGAATTCCACTATGGGAATTCAGAGTTTAGTATCTACCCTCTCATGTAGCCTCTGATGTCTTAAACTATTCTGCCACCAATAAACTCTCCAACTGCGATTATGGTAAGAGCTTCTGTAGCTTATTACAGTAGAATTTGAGGTGTGGGGTGGGATGGGAATTAAGACGATCCCATGGCCCTGCCGATTCTGGGACACAGTTAGTGTGTCTTTGGGAGCAGGATACCTTTTGTTTCTGCTGTGATGCTTCCGGTTCAAGCAAAAAATTAAAAATGTTAACTAACTTCAAGACCTTATAAAATCATGAGAAAAATAATTTGAGTTTAAATAAGCCAGTAATTACTTGAGAACAATGACATCTATCTCATGTGTCTTCTACTTCGGTGGACGAATTTTCCTGGGTACTCCTTGAAATGTTTCTTGTTTGTTTGTTTGATTATTTGATTTGGTGGTTATTGTTCAGGGGCCCCATTTAAGTATATAATATTTGTTTTTAAAAATCAACAAAAGTTTTTCCAACTAACACTCCTAGAACCAGAGCATCCTTTCAGCTCACTCATCTTAATTTTGTTTTCCAAGAAGTTTGGTCAGTTTTACAGTGTGTCCATTGTTAGATTCATCTAGTTCTGAATAATTTCATAGCCAAAGAAAATTTAAGCAGAGTATAGTAAAGCTTAATAATCATCAAAGAATGCATTCCAATAGTATGAAAATGTTTCAAATCAAATTCTTTCTCTATTTCTGATTGAAAAAACCTATCCATCTCACTAAGCAATTAGTTTTCAAAAATAACCAATATATAAAATTCAAAAAAAATCAAAGATCATCTCTCGAATTATAATAATAGTATAGTTATTTAACTATGTGTATACTTCTAGAGTTATTTGACTTTTACTTAACTAATACTTTTCCTGATCAATCCCCCCCGATTAAATTCAAGTTCATATTGGCCTATACTCACATTTATTTTTGGAAATACTACAAAAAATTTTCCAAATTGGGCTTTTTAACATGGTTCATCCTTCCTGTTGCTGTAAGAAATTCCAATATGATCCATTTCCTGGAGGTAACTGGATCTTAGTTGCCGTGGCCTTTGTTTTGATGGCTTTGATTTTTAAGGTACAGCCTCACTTCTCTAATACATTCTGTGACTGGGCATACGTATTTAGGCCTCAAAAGGACACCTCTTCAGACTTAAGAAACAAAAGCAGAAGTGGTTTCAGAAAAAGTGTGTAAAATACAAAATTGTCTTCCAGTGTAGTAGGTCCTATAATTCTGCTTGACCCAGCAGAAGTTTATGTCTTGCTCAAATAATGGTCCAACGCGAGAATTCTGAATTAAGAGATAGCTCTCCTCTACACAGTGATTTAGACAGACTCCTTTGTGTTTTGGTCCTGCCATTCAAGGCCTCATAATCTTCTGCATTCAGCCAATGAAAGAAGAAAGCATGGAGAAATACTCTTGCTTCTTTTAAAGCCAAAGCCCAGAAGTAAAAAACATCACTTTTGCTCACATTTCATTGATAAGAAATAACCACAGAATCAAACCTAGGTGCAAGGAAAAGGGGCATGGAAAATATAGTCCTTGATTGGATTGCAACTTCCCAGTGATAAACCTAGACTAAGGAATGAGAAGCATGAGTTTGGTGCACAGCTAATCATCACTGCCACAAACATCATCAGACAACCATTTATTAACACCTATTTTGTTCTGAATGCTGCATTAATAGTCAAAGACAGCATACGTGAAGTGATGGTAATTAACTACAATTTACTCACTCAGTCATTTTGTTTATTGAACAAAGATGTTTTATTAACTCAGATGTTTATTGAACATCTACTATGCGCCACTTACTGGGCTGTGAACTAAGGAAACAGGGATAGTGCTGTCAGTCCAGTATGGGAGGCAGGCCTGAACGATGCTAGATTACCCCAAAGGAAATCAAGGACCTTTTAGGATTCCAATGCAGGAGCATGAAAAATAAAGACTTTTCTGTCTCTTTTTTCTCTAAAAGAAAGCTTTTGAGACAATTTGATCCTTGAGATGTCCTTAAAAGGCATTAAAATGGTCATCAAAAGAAAAGTAAGTACTTTGTGGGACTTTCTTATATTTAAATTATTTATCATTCTTTAATTACATGTAGAAGGAACATCAAAGTATTTTTACAATGCCCGAGCCCTATAAAGTCTCAACTTGGTCTTGGATATTTTTTTTTAATTGTGGTAACGTTGGTTTATAACATTACATAAACTTCGGGTGTACATCATTATATATTTTGATTTCTGTGTAGATTACATCATGTTCACCACCCAAAGACTAATTACAATCCACCACCTCACACATGTGCCTAATCACCCCTTTCACCCTCCTCCCTCCTCACTTCCTCTCTGGTAACCACCCAATCCAATCTCTGTCTCTGCGTGTTTGTCGTTTTTATCTTTTACTTATGAGTGAGATCATATGGTATTTGACTTTCTCCCTCTGACTTATTTCACTTAGCATAATATCCTCAAGTTCCATCCATGTTGTCGCAAATGGCCATATTTCATCATTTCTTATGGCTGAGAGGTATTCCATTGTGTGTATATACCACATCTTTATCCGTTCGTCCCTTGATAGGCACCTAGGTTGCTTGCAAGTCTTGACTATTGTGAATACTGCTGCAATGAACATAGGGGTGCAAGTATCTTTATGCCTTTGTGTTTTCAAGCTCTTTGGATAAATACCCAGCAATGGGATAGCTGCATCATATGGTAGATCTATCCTTAATTTTCTGAGGAATTTCCATAGTGTTTTCCACAGTGGTGGCACCAGTTTGCACTCCCACCAGCAGTGAATGAGGGTTCCCTTCTCTCCACATCCTCTCCAACACTTATTGTTTCCTGTCTTGTTAAGGATCTTGGATATTTAAACAAATGACTTAAGGAATGTCAGAAAAGACTTCACAAATGGGATGGGATTTGTGTGACTTGGAAAAAGAGTCGGGTTCAAATGAGGAGAGGAAATGAGGGAAAGTGTTCCAGGTCAAAGGAACTTGAATAGTGCTAGTCAGTAGCCAGTGTTGAGGGTACCATTATGGCTAGGAATGATCAATTAACATGGGGGGACTTGGGGTCCTCTTATCAGCCTAGTTTCACTCAGGCTATGATGTAGAGGAATCAGGTCTGCCTTCCCTGGTGAACTGTGAGCATCTCAAGGACAAGGACCATAGTCAACCTTTAACTCCGATAGTATCTGTCCAATTATAAGTGTCTCCCCACATCTGGAGAATTAAATAAAATTGCATGTGTGCATCCACTTGCTTCTTATAAACTCTGCAATATATGTTACAACAAGGGGAAACTTTTTTTTTTTTAAAGATTAGCACCTGAGCTAACAACTGTTGCCACTCTATTTTTTTTTCTTTCTGCTTTTTCTCCCCAAATTCCCCCAGTACATAGTTGTATATTTTAGTTGTGGGTCCTTCTAGTTGTGGCATGTGGGACGCCACCTCAACATGGCCTGATGAGCGGGGCCATGTCCGCGCCCGGGATCCAAACCAGCGAAACCCTGTGCCGCCGCAGCGGAGCGCGCGAACTTAACCACTCAGCCACAGGGCCAGCCCTGAGAGGGAAACTTTTTAATCATATCTTGACTTTGAGAACCATGTTGTTGAAAACCGTGTTGTCAGTTTGAAATGAAAGGAAGGTGAATATTCTTATCTGTCTAGGATTGGAATGCTTCTGATTTTCATCACAAATTAAATTTACCAGAATCTTTTCTTCTTTGCACATTTCTCCTTCTGTCATCCCCTCTTACTTTGTGTGATAAGTATGAGATATGTTTCCCCAAATAATCCTCACCCTAGAAAACTGTTGTGATCTATTCTGTTAGTCCTTAACATCTGAAGAACTGGAAACACTCTTAGTTAAAAATTCATGGTGGGATTCTTCCCATTTTATAGAACAAACTCTGGTAATTTTCATTATTTCCAATATCTAGAAGGGATGTTATTTACTATTTGTGCTGTGGTAGAAGGGGGAAAATTTATATCACTACCTTGCTGTGCTTCTTATGAACAATAAAAAGCAGCATGAAGGGCCACAATTCTATCGGTTTTCTCATAAAGGCTTGAATTCATAACATGGTGATTAGAAGAACTTCTTTTTCTCTAGGTAGAACTGACATTGAAATTAGCTTGAATCAAGATGGCAATCCTCAAGACCTTTGCTGCCATTTGGAAGGACAACGACTTTTCTTTTAATTCTAGGGAAATAAAAAATCTTAGCTTCTCAGATACCAATCTAGGTTAATTACTGGTGATTGATCACTAATCAGTCATAACTCTTTTCTGCTGAGTCTAGATACCACCTCTGAATCCTCAGCCCAGCACTCCAGCAGCCAGGACCCATGAAGTGGAGTTTATATGAGGTGAAATTATTTGCCTTTCCTATTATATCTGAAGTACCTCACTTGCAGAAGTTTAAAAGAAAAAATAAATATAATCCTATAATATTTACAGAGATATCAGTGCCCTTTAAAATTCTGATTAGTGCTGCTAATCCCTGTAAAGTCTTTGAACACTTTGCTGGAAAATATTGAAATCTAATTAACTATATTCTAGAAGGGACCGTGGCTGATAATAGCTTAGCATCTAAGAGGGTTCATCAGGAGTAAAAAGGAACATAACAAACTCCTCTTGGCCCCTTAATAACCAAAACACTGAGGAAGGGAAAAAGAAAAGGAGGCAAAGGTTGACAAAGTAAATATTGTCAATTTGGGAGTCAGACAATATAACTATGGGAAAGTCAAAACACATTTACTTTTTGAGGCAAGACAGTCAAATACAAAGTAAACAAACAGATATAGCACCAAAAAAAGCAAATATATAGGATGCATGCTCTCTAGCCCCTCCCACACCCATAGCAAATATCACTGCCATTCACAGCACTTTCATGCAAGCCCAGATGCAACCTTAGAAAGTTCATCACAGCGGTCCATGCAGCTGCTGGCCCATGAGATGAAGCTTAGTTGTCATTCCCAGTCTCGTCTCTATTGCCAAACTCCTCCTAAGATTTTACTGTATATAAAAAGCCAGGGGTCTTTGTGGTACACGTGAGTCTTAAAACTTGCTACAAGTTAGCAATAACGCAGGTGAACTTGTCTCATTCAACCTCCAAATGATAGCAAAAGAACAAGAAAAATAATATTATATTTCTATGACATTCCATAATATAAAGAGCTTTGTCAGCACTGTCCAGTAGAATTTTGGGCATTAATAGAAATGTTATATATCTGTTCTACCCAATATAGTAGCCACGAATCACATGTGCCTATTAAGCGTTTGAAAAGTAGCAACAGTACAATTGAGAAACTTATTTTTAATTTAACTTAATTTTAATTTTAATAGCCATGTATGGCTGCCATATTGGATAGCACAGGTATATATTATCTTATTCTATCTTCACAATAACCTTGTAAAGCAGGCCATCTCCACTAAAAAGAGAGGGAAAAGGAGTGCAAAGATATTAACTGACTTGCCAACATTACAAAGCTAGAAAGTGACCAAATGTATGCTTGAATCCAGTTCTTTGAGAATCCGAATTCTCAGCTCTTTCTGTGGTACCACATCAAGCTCAAGACAAGTATGAATCAAGAGAAGACCACCCCCCAAAACTAGGGGTTCTATACAACCCACTAGAAGTTCACAATAAGCAGTACACTGCAAAGAGCTAGCTGTGAAAATCTGAGATTTTACCATACTTGTAAGCTAACAAATTAGCACATCACAGTTTCATGGAAGCCATCAGAAGGTAGGAAACTCCTGGGTCAGGGAGTAACGACTTTATACAGCAATAGCAGTATCCAGAGTATTAGCATTTTCTTGCACCAACTTCCCAAGCCCTAATTCCCATAGAGTGTTGCAAAGAGGGCCAGATGACTCTTGTACACGCAGTAAGTGCATTACAGGTTGCATACTGAGCTAGGGAACCCAAATCTTTTATAAGGGGCAGTAAGCATCCTGTCCCCTACTCTAAACAGAGGCATTATCTTTATCATACTAGACAGTAAGCAGGCTTCCCTTTCCCACTCTCTATGTTTCAAGGATATTCCCTATACAAACACCCTTGAAATGATAGTCTGGGACAAAGGCAATCCCAAGACTTGCATAAATGTGAGAGATCACACACCACATCTATGACAAGGGACAAACTGGGAGAAAACCAGCCAAGAAAAGAGACATGGCTAAAGATCAACATGAGAGTCAAAGTATAGAGATAAACGTGTATGTTTGATAGCAAGATTCTATGTGTCCAAAGTTAAAAACAGAGAATTAATGTTAAAATCAGAAAATTATTGTGAAAGTAAATTTGAAAAGTAATAGTGCTATATAAATGTCAGAAATCCTTGGCATTTTTATTGGGCATCAACATTTATAAATATAATGTCCCCAAAACTAGAGGCTACTTCTCTCTTGGAACTGAATCATAAATATATGCACATAGCCTTCTTCCAGTCACCATAAAATTGTAGCATAAAAATCTCAGGATGTTAAACATGAAAGATGCTCAGAAATAGTTAGGTCCCAATTATAGAGATAGGAAAACTGAGACCCAAAGGCATGGAGTGTCTTTTTCAGGGCCACACAACCAGCCATCAATCTAAGGTCTGAGATGCATTCACAGGAGGCCTCTACTCTTGACCCTTCCATTTCCATACAACAGACTATCTTGCTTTTCAACCTAAAGTAGGTTGAGCCAAAAAAACAGAAAACCTCCCTCTTATGGAACCTGCCCTTGGAGGCAGCTGGAGTGGAGCCAGGCGGTCTGAGGCGGCAATGCTCGCCCAGGTGGAAGAGCAGTAGGAAACCTAAACTCTGCAGGTCTAAAGTGCTCATTCCCTCGAGTCGGCCACAGAGGCGCATCGCACTGCAGAAGATTTAGAAGAAAAACATGTGCACAGCACAGGAAGGAGCCCAGATCTTCTCTGAGGAATTGAGTACTTCAGTTGTGTCATTAAGCTGGGTCAAAAAAAGTCATTTCATTTATTTTAAATATGTTAATACAACCTCAAACACCAGCTAGCTTAAGTGACAGGTACTTCATAAAGTTCATTTTTATTATTCTCAGCTGAAAAGCAAATAACACTTCTACAGGTGTCCTTCATATTAAAAGGTTTTATTTGCCCGCAGTAGAGACCCTCTATTAACTAAATCCTTATCTATACTTCACAGGACAGATTGTTTTTCCCCATCACCTTTAAAGAGAAGTAGACAGTCCATACAGGACAAAGGAAAACAGTCTGATAAAAGAGATCGTTCAACAGGAGCTTCCTGAAGCAGCTCCCAATTGCCAAAACTGGGACAATTGGAGCAATAAAACTAATAACGGAGTATTGGATTATAACTCAGAGAATAAATAATAAAATAAATATCCATGAGTCCATACTAATATAAATAAATAATGTAAGTTGGCATCAACAGCACTTTTATAAAGGTAATTTCCCAAAAACTAGAGGCTCCTATCCCCTTGCAACTGAATCTTAAACGTATAGACTTATAAATTACTGAATGAGTAAATAAGTGGTGGAGAAGGGACAAATGTTCCTTACAGAATTCCAAATAATATCTGTACGTATTCCACCCACTCCAGGAAATGGAGCTTAATTCCCCACCCTTGAGGGACGGCTAGCCTCAGTGACTCACTTCCAAAAAATAGAGTAGGCAAAGGGGAAAATAGTACCTTTGCAGTGGAGAATCCTGGCAAGTGCTGCTGTAACCAAGTGATAAAGGTTAACACCCCCAGTGATGTCATGGGGATGTGATGTACTCTGATATGATGTAATGAGAAGGGCACTTCACCTCCATGGTATTCTTTCCAAAAACCCATAACCCCATAATAATCATGAGAAAAACATCAGACAAGCCAAGATCAGGGGGCATTCTATAGAATCTTTGGCCAGTATTCCCCAAGACCATCAAGGTCATGAAACACAAGGAAAGATCGAGAAACGGCCACAGACCAGAGGAGACTGGGGAGCTGTGGCAACTAAATGCCATGTGGTATCCTGGATTGAAACAGAAAGAGGACAATAATGGAAAAACTAGTTAAATCCAAATTAAGTTTGGAGTTTAGTTAATAGTAATGATCCGATGTTGCTTTCTTAGTCTTGATAAGTATGCTATGGTAACATAAGATGTTAACAATGGGTAAAATTGGGTGAGGGGTATGCAGGAACTCTCTGTGATATCTGTACAACTTTTCTATAAATATAAAATTATACCAAAATTAAAAGTTTATTTAAAAAAAAATACATGCTGCAAATTTATCTTCCTGCATGCTCTTGCCTGGAGCATGGCAGAATTTTATAGCTAACGAATCGCCAAATCCAAGAAGTACAGTTTACAAAGATGTGGGAAAGCTAAATGAGTTCAACAGCTGGGGTGGAGTGGCAACAACACACTGGAGAATGAAAGGAAAGCAAATGTTTTCACTGAACAAGCTAAGAATTATTGGTGTGGTAGTCTGAGAAACAGAATATGTTCTGAACATACAAAAATTGAGGCCCTCCTATCTGGGTCAACAAAAGTGATAAAGATAAAAGGCCAAACCTATAAGCTAATCAGAGTTCACAGAAACACAAATGTGTGCTGGCTGGCCAATAGTGGCTATGTTTAACAGTAGAAAAGATTCAATTTAAAAATATAGGTTTTAGACAAACTCTTCAAATTTGGGAAATTTCTCTAGATTCTCTTTATGAGCTATGTAGGATATTATACTAATATCTGACTTTTATACTATTATCTCAAAAGTAGTGAAATCATTTTCACAATAAATTGTATCATCTTCCTGCCGCCCAGTCCTTTAGATTACTTCCTATTCCCACTCAGACCATATTTTGCTTTCAAACCTGGACGTTTCATTCTGTACCCAACTTTCCTCTTCTACCCATCCCACCTACATCTCCTGGCCTCATTAAAGAAATTTCATTCACCTTCTTGCCTTTGACACCTTTTCTGGATTTGTCTTCTAAACAACAATCCCTTCAAAATTACTTTGTGAGTGAACATAACTGACTTAATGGGTAAGGAGGCATATATCTACTTGCCACATGATCTTTGTGTAGATGGGAAAAACTATTTGTATAACTTGCCCTTTTTCTCTCATCTTTGCATAGAAACATACAATTCTGTTTCCAAAAGATCCAAGGAAGACAGGGGCATAGCTTGTGATACAACTGGTATAGATTTTCTTAAAAACAGCTCTTAAAATCAAATGCACAAGCAAACTATGAATGTTTACTAAGGAACTAGGTTAAATAGACTGACAATGTGTAATATTTTTATCAATATGTATTGGGTTTACATTATGTTACATCAGTTTTATTGCTTAAGAATAAGTTTTAACTGGATGGATTAAACATTCAAAGACACAAACACAAGTAAATATCCCTTAGTTCAATAGAGAGATAATAAATCCATTAGTATATCAACATATGAGCATGCGCAGCAAGCAGTAGGTTGAACAAATGTTTATTGACTATCTCTCAGGTCTCAGGAAATGTGCAAGCATTTCAGCAAGTGCTGTCTCATTTAATTCTCTCTATAAACATGTAATGTAGATATAATTATCCTCATTTTTCAAATTGTGACACCAAGCTTCCAAAGATTAAGTCACCCAAGGATAATTGGTGTGTTACTGAAGGTAAAGAATATTAGCTCCTTTAACTGATAAACCCCAAAATATCAGTAGCTTAATAAATAAAATGTTATTTCTCACTCATATCACCATCTAATGAAGTCAGAAGTGGGGAGAGGTAGTATTCTGCCCCACATGGTCATTCAGGACCCAGGATACTTCCATTCCATCCAAATGATGGATGGAGATTGAGAGTAAGGATAATACATTAGAAGTTTTGGTAGGCCAGGCCTAGAAGGGGCGCACACCACTGCTGCTCACATTCCATCCCAAAAAGTGATCGCTATCCTGTTAATAGGGAAAGACTGAATGCTTTCTCCCTAAGATAGGGAATAAGGTAAAGATTTCTGCTCTCACTACTGATAATTGACGTAGTACTGGAAGGTCTAGCCATTCAATAAGGCAAGAAAAGGCATACAGATAAGAAAAAAGAAATAAGTCTTCCTATTTGCAAATGACATGATCATCTATATAGAAAACTCCGAGAATCTAGCAAAAAAGTCCTATAACTAATAAGTGAGTCAAGCAAGGTTGCATAACACAATGTCAACACACAAAATCAATTGCATTTCTATATCCTAAAAATAAACATGTGGAAACTGAAAATCAAAACACAATGCCATTTAAAATCACTCCAAAGAAAATAAAATACTTGAGTATAAATCTAACATAACATGTGTGCAGGACTTGTATGCTAAAAATTACAAAATGCTAAGGAAATAAATAAAAGAAAACTCAAATAAGTAGAAAATAAATAAAAAGACGGTAGAATTAAAACCAAGCATATCAATAATTACAGTAAATGTAAATGATCTAAACATTCTAATTAAAAGGCAAAAAATGTCAGACTGAATAAAAATGCAAGACCCAACTAGAGGCTATCTATAAGAAACCCACCTAACATAAAGACATAGATAGTTTAAAAGTAAAAGTATAGAAAAAAGACATGCCATGCAAACATGAATTAAAAGAAAGCTAGAGTAGCTGTAATAAAATCATACAAAGTAAACATCAAAACATAGAACATTATCAGGGATAAATGGAGACATTACATAATGATATAACAGTCAATTCATCAAGAAGACGTAGCAATTATAAATGAGTATGCATCTAATAACAGAGCTTCAAAATACATGACTCAAATATTGACGGAACTAAAGCAGAGATTGGCATAGCTGGAGATTTTAACACTCTTCTCTCAATAACTGATAGAACAAGTTGACAGAGCATCAGTAAATGTATAGAAGATTTGAACAATGCTGTCAAGAAAATGACATGGAACAATCGCAGAATACACATTCTTTTTAAACACACATATCACCAAGATAGACTATAAGCTGAGCCATAAAATGCCTCAATAAATTTCAAATGATTGAAATCGAACAGACTGTTTTGTGAGCCTGATTATGATAGAATTAAAAATCATTTTAAAAGAATCTATAAAATCCTTAAATATTTTGAAGTTAAGAAATGCACTGTTAAATATTATATGTCAAATAAGAAACCATAAATGAAATTAGAAAATATTTTTGACTGAATGGTAATGAAAATATAAATACTAAAATTTGTAGAATGCAGCTAAAATAGTGCTTAGAGCAAAATTTATAATTCTAAATGCTTATATTGGTGGTGAAAAAAGTTTTAAACTAATTATCTTAGCTTCTACATTAAGAGACCAGAAAAAGAAGGGTGAATTAAACCAAAGTAAGTAAAGAAAGGAAGTAATAAATATAAAGGCTGAAAGTAATTAAATAAAGAATAGATAGTGGAGGAAATCAAGTCATTCAAAGCTGATTCTTTGCAAAGATCAATAAAATTGAAAAATCCTACTAGACTGATCAAAACAAAAAACCAAAATTACCAATATCAAAATCAAAGAGGGAATATCACTATAGATATTACGGGCATTAAGACGATATGAAAGGAATATTATGACTAACTTTATGACTGAATTTAACAACTTAGATGAAATGGACAAATTCCTTAAAGGACCTAAATCACCAAAAGTGACACAAGGATAGATAGAAATCCTGAAAAGTCCCATATACATATAAAATTTAAAATCCTCTCACATGGAAAACTCAAGATCCAAAGGGATCCACATGTACATTCCATCAAATATTCGCAAAAGAAATGACATCAATATTTCTCAAACTCTTTCAGAAAGATTTTAAACTCATTTGTTTAAGGCCAGCCTCGCCTTGATACCAAAACTATGGAAGATCAATTCAGGCAAAGAAATTTTCAGACAAATATCTCTCGTAAAGATAAACACAAAAATCCTTAACAAAACATTAGCAAATCAAATCCAGCAATATACAAAAGCACAATATATCATAACTAACTGGGGTTTTTCCAAGAATGCAAGATTGGTAAAGTCAATTACTGTAATTTACCACATTAACAGAACAAAGAAAAGATCATAAAATCATCTAAATAGTTGAAAAAGATACATTTGATAAAATTAAATACCCACTTATTATAAAAACTATCAGCAGTTTCAGAATAGAGTAAAATTTCCTCAAACTAATAAAACGGATCTAAGAAAAACCTTTGCCAATATCATGTTAATGGTGAATAATGAACATTTGCCCCTCTGATAGTGGGAACAAGTTAAGAATGTCTGCTTTCACCACTTCTATTCAGCATTCTAAGGGGCTCCTGGTCTGTATGATAAGGCAAGACAAAGAAATAGAAACGATAAAATTGGAAAAGAAATAAAATTGTCTCTACTTGCAAATGACATGATTGATTTCATAGGAAAATCATAAGAATCTACAAAATATCCACTAGGATTGATAAAAGTATTTAGCAAGATAATAGATTCAAAATTGATATTCAAAAATCCATTGTATTTCTCTATACAGGCAATAAAAATGGAATCGAAATACAAGTACCACCTACAAAAACATCAAAAATATTAAAATACAAAGGGATAAATTTAAAGAAACTCATGCAAAACTTCTGTGCTGAAAACTACAAATATTACTGAGAGAAATTAAGAAATACCAAAATAAATGGAGAATGCTATTTTGTTCATGGGCTGGAGGACACACAATATGGATAAATTTTAACTCCTTAAATTAATGTATAATTTCTACACAATTGCAACTAAAACTCCAGCAAGGTTTTGTGGAAATTGACAATTTGATTCTAAAATTTATATGGAAATCTGTAGAACCTAGAATAGTCGAAACAATCTTGAAAAAGAAGAACAAAGTTGGACTCACACCACCTGATCTCAAGACTTTAAAAGCTACAGTAATAAAGACAATGTTGTATTGGCACAAAGGTAGACCAATGAAATAGAAGAAAGGGTCTAGAAATAGACTGACACATATGTGGTCAATTGATTTTTAACAAAGGCACCAAAGCATTTCAATGAGGAAAGAAAGTCTTTCCCCAAAAAAGTGCTGAAATAACTAGACATCCATATGGGGGGAAAACAAACCTCAGTACCTACCTCACATCCAAATGCAAACATTTATTCAAAAGAGATCATGAGCTGTTGGTTTGCAAATTCTGGAATTTCCTGGGTGAAATCTGAAATTGGCCCTAAGCCCAGGGGGCAAGGAGAGACCAAGGAAAGAGACAGACCACTCCAGATTGGTAGGTAACACATTTAACAAGCAAGAGGACTTACATATGAGGCTTGTCTTGGGCGACATGAGGTGAGTAGATCTCTGTATGTACCTGCCAGAGTCTTACAAATTTATCAGAGGCCTCAACGGGGCTCAGTCCCGTTTACCAGCCGCGTTGCTCTCTCAAAGCTGCATCCTTGAAAATGGCTCCCACTGTGGAAAGAGTGGGCAGAGCATACGTTCCAAGGACAGGGGAGGGGCTGAGGAGCCTCCGATTCCTGCGTCCAGCTCATGGCCAGCCACAGTCACATCCTCACGGTGACCTCCTCCAACCTGAACATAAAGGCTAAAACTATTGAGCCTCTAGACAAAAATTTGGAAAAATATCTTTGTGGCCTTGAGGTTAGAGAAGACTTCCTAGGAAACAGGAAGCTCTGATCACAGAGAGAAAATAGATAACTTCGACTTTATCAAAATTAAGATCTGCTTATCAAAAGACATTGTTAAAGAATACAGAGGCAAACCACAGAGTAGAAGAAAATGCTCACAAACACTGTTCTGACAAAAGACTTGTGTCCAGAATATATAAACATCTCCTAAAACTCTATGTGCTCTGTTTTGGCTGAATTTTTACAATGATAATGTTTTCCTGTTATTATGAATACGATAACTTCATAATAACCACATGTCATGTCCCAATCACAATTTAAATAAATAAGAAAATAGGAATAAAGGATCTCACACTCTAGGGGCTGGCCTGGTGGCATAGTGAGTGGGTTTGCACGCTCCACTCAGCGGCCTAGGGTTCACTGGTTCAGATCCTGGGTGTGGAGATGGCACCAATCATCAAGCCATCCTGAGGCAACGTCCTGCATAGAAGAACTAGGAGGACCTACAACTAGAATATACAACTATGTTCTGGGGCTTTGGGGAGAAAAGAAAAAAAAGAGATTTTAGCTCAGGGCCAATCTTCCTCACCAAAAGAAAAGAAAAAAAAAAGCATACCTTAAAGAAAAAAAAAAGAACCCCACACACCAGTATCTCCTCTACATCTTCCTTTGCTTCCACTGAAGATCAAGTTGAGAAATAAAATTAGTAATATGAGGGCAAGCTGCCATTCCTGAAATAACAAAAGAGAAGACATTGGCACATATTGGAGATTTTTTAAAAAAATGATTTGAAGAAATTTGGGCAAAATACAAACAATCAAAGAAGAGATGAAAGAATATTTATGGTGAATTATTAGTAGTTATTGAAAACCAATAGAAGACTAGATAAGATGATGAAATTAAAAATGAGTTGCGTGCTCATTCCCGCCTCACCTGGTGCTCTGCCTGCCCCTGGGGTGGTAGAAATCAGAGGCTCTGAAGCACCCCAGTAAACGGAGCAGCACACTGACCTGGTTGGTTTCAAGTGATTCTTGATGAGGATTTTTAGGCTGCTTAATTTTAAAACGGTTTATGACAAGGATTTGTAGGCTGGTTACTTTTAAAACTACAGATAAGAAGCAGGCTCCGAGGAGTGGAATTTGCTTGCCCTTTGATCAGAGACAGTTGTATTTGTGAAGGAAATCTCCATGCCTCCCTCTCTGCGCCAGGAGGAAGGGGGGATGGCCTTATCTCTGGAAACTCTTAATGGGGAAGGCAAGAACTTAAGTTGTTTACTGTATGGCAACCTCATGTAACTGACCCCCCACCCCAAAATCCTCCTTTGTCTTTAGTTGAAGATAGTATTTGAGTGGTGACTTCTGCCATTTACTCAATCCCGTTTGATTCTTATCTAAAAGTTGTGGGACTGCCCAATGGCCGGACCCTACCGGCACTGGTACAATTTTAACTTTTTTTTCTTTGTCTCGTAAAGAGATAACTCACATACCTATGCCTTAAATTTAGCTCTAACCCTCAACTTGGGGCAGCAGAAGCTCTGACTGCCCATGGGTCCTGTCCCCATGCTATTCTATACTATTCTCTAAATAAAAGAGCACTACTGCCAGATCTTAAGAGTCTAAGAAATCTTTCTTTCGACTCCTCGGCTCACCGACCCTGCATCAATTCTCTCTTATTCATAATTTTAATGAAAAACCTTTAAATGTGGCTGTGCCTGCACTGGTATTTTCCGTGTCATAATTAGAGGAGAAACTAAAGGTTAAACACCCCCCAGAAGTGCCCGCATCAACTCCTGATGGGATGTGTCCGTTTTCAGCTATGGTTATTGCAGTTAATTTTCCATTCCGGTGGACTAATACAAGTTTGATGTGTTGATATTAGCATTTGGATTGATTCTGCAGAAAGCGTTTTGAGTTAAGTGTTATTACAGTTTCTCCTCCCCTACTACGTGAAAACTAAAGAGATTTAAGAGATGTTCCGACTCTATTTAACCAGCGCTGTTCTAATTAGAAAGCATCCTGCCTCCTAAGGAGTTGGTAATGATTATAAAACCCTGTGTTATTTTCTTAAGAAGGTAAAAGGAAGCCAAGTCAGTTGAGGCTGGATCATTTCCTGAGTATGGCTGTATCTTTGGTCCTTCCCTGCCCTCAACATGATCCCTTAAATGGCACAAGAAATTCTTACCTGGTGTCCCCAGGCCCCGCTGACTGACTCCAGCCTCCCCAACTACTGCTCTCCTGCTTCCACTTTTACGTTTCATTCACTCCAAAAATGCTCTCTCTCCTGATGTAAAGGATATTGAGTGTAGCAGCAAAGAAAACTGTAAACAGATTCATTAAAAGAAACAATCGCCCATCTGAAAAGGAAAACAACCTTCGCCTCACGTCTCCCTCCACAGCTACCAGCTTATTTCTCTGCTCCCCTTTTCAGCAGCTCTTGAAGTAATTGCCCTCATTCACTGTCTCTGTTTCCTCTCCTCCAGTTCTTTCTTGAAACCACCACATTCAGCCTTTCGTCTCCACCGCTGCGCCACACTCTCATACCGGTCATCCATATTGCCCAGCCAAATGGTCAAGTCCCTGCCGCCCACTGCCTGTCAGCGGTATTTACACAGCTCATCACTCTTTCTTACCGGACACACTTTCTTCCCAAGGTGTCGGGACAGAATTCTCTCCCCTCATTCTCCTCCACTTCAGGAGCTGTTCTCCTCTGCTTTGTGGGGTCTTCCTACCGACCTGACCTTTAAACGGTGACGCGCTCCAAGGCCCAGACTTGTCCAATCTATCATTGCTCCCCAGGGAATCTCACCCAGCCATTCAAAAGAATGTGTGATACACGTCGTTATGGGGCAAACTTTCAGGGCTGTTTTTAAATGAAAAAAGATGAAAAATGGCAAGATGGATGTGTGCAGAAGTTTGGGACAGAACAACACAGATTAGAATACTTAACTCCTCCTCTGAAAGGCTTGGGCACAGAGTAAAACAGTAAGTCACATTAAAGAGCTGACAACGTAGTCCCCCCAGACTGTAATGTTTTTGCTGGTTTAACTAGAGGCAGTTCAAAAGATCAATCAGGCTTCCATCCCACTCTCCAGAAATGGACACTCTGTTGAGGGGAATGAAAAATAAATAGTTACAAAATAAGCAACAAAATGGTGTCACCAGAGAAATGACAATTAGGAGTTATGGGAGCTCAGTAAATAGAGCAGCTCTTCTGAGTTCTATGAAGCAAAATTATTTCTGATTTTTTTTACTGCATGTTTTCAACATAACCACATTTCCCAATTGCCTCTATTATCAAATTGAAATTTCTAAAGCTCTCTGTGCCTTATCCATGCTATTTATTCTCTATTCTCTCAATCTTACAATCGAAGTGGGAAAGCCTTTTTATTGAGAACTACTCTATCTAACAAACCTCCAGAACCCAGGGAAAGCATAACTAAGGATTCATATTTGCAGGAAGAAACAAGTTTATTTCATTTCACTAAAAAGAAAGGGATCAAAATAAACCATGGGACACAGCGAGAAACGTAGATAAGCGCCCCAAGCAGCTAGCAGACGACTGGAATCTGAACCCAGGGCTGTCTGATTCCAAAGCCCATACTCTTTCAATTTTGTAGCCTGTCTCAAATATAAATGCACATTTAAACTGACTATCAAAGGAGAGAAAGGTACCCATGGGGAAGAGAACATTCAGTTTACAAGAAAGAGGTGATTGTTGGTGGAGCAAGTCGCCTGGAAGAACCAGAGAAACCCTAGGCACACCCAAAACCAGCAACGTCCACAGAGACGCTGTAAGAGCCTAATGCAAACAGAGGCAGGGCCAGTCTCATGTAACTGCAGAAACATACAGACTCTTTTAAAAATAATTGCCTCATTTTTGGTCTTTAGTGAAATCATCATTTTCTTGTATTTTCTACATCTAAAGAATAAATGGCACCCTTTCCCCTCTTCCTGGTTTTGCCCTGTGGGAAGGAGAAATTGCATCCAGAGCTGATCTCACCCAGGCTGCAGGTTCCGATTCCTGCCCCCACCCGCACCCCCGACTTCCAGTCCCATTCCACCCAAAGACCCCGCCCGCTTTCACTCCCACCTCATGCATCTCATCTGCTCCTGCCGTCATGCTTCACTAACATCATTGGGTCTGTCAGCCTAATCCACATCAATCTGTTTCCCTTCTTCTTTTTTGTTTAAAGATTTTTTTCTTGTGATGAGAACTTTATTTAATGCTTTTTGGTGAGGAAGATTGGTCCTGAGCTAACATCTGTTGCCAATCTTCCTTTTTTTTTTTTTTCCTCTCCAAAGCCCCCATATGTAGTTGTATATCGTAGTTGTAAGTCATTCCAGTTCTTCTGTGTGGGATGCCACCTCAGCATGGCTTAATGAGCTGCGCATATGTCCATGCCTAGGATCCAACCTGTGAACCCCAGGCCACCCAAGCAGAGCGCACAACCACCCACTCAGCCACTGGCTGGTCCCTGTGTCCCTTATTTTTGTCTTTTTTTTCTTTCTTTCCTTTTTCTCCCCAAAGCCCCCTGGTACATAGTTGTATATTATTTTAGTTGTGGGTCCTTCTAGTTATGGCATGTGGGATGCCGCCTCAGCATGGCCTGATGAGCGGTGCCATGTCCGCGCCCAGGATTCGAACCGGCAAAACACTGAAGCGGAGTGCGAGAACTTAACCACTTGGCCACAGGGCCGACCCCCTGAGTCCCTTCTTAAAACTGCTGAAACACCATTTTTTCTTTGAAGCTTTCATGGACCTAATCTCACTGAGTCAAATCGGAAGAGTTGATTGGTGTTCTAACCACAGCCATTAGCAGTGAATATTCCTATGCAGATTTTAATTGTCTTGTTCTCATGAATAGATGCTTATATTTGACTTGACTTTTTAAAAATTCCTTACAGTTATGCATTCAGTAAATGTCACTGACTGTCTCATTGACTGCCCAGCTTAATCACAGCCATCCAGCTAGACAGATGACAGACAGCTGATAGACAGATGATAGCTAGCTAGCTAGCTAGCTAGCTAGAGCTAGAATACAAATGTTAACCAAAGCTAAGCACATTTTTAAAACGTAGAGATCTTTGAGCTTGGAGATAATGCTGTTTCACAGTCGATTTACTGTAGTACTGTGAGAACAATTTGCCATAAACATCAAAGTAATGTTATATGCTTTTTTCTCTCTTTTCTCCAAAGAAATGCACAGTGGGATATGTAAAATGTCAGAAATAATTAGACAAAATAGCACAATCCCATTGTGACACTAAAATACCTCTGGAGTTGAATATCTGCTGTGAAACTTTCAAATCTGGTTTGAAGGCTGCTTATTATAAACAATATAATTTTTTCTTTAATGTAATGGTCCCAGAATTTAAAGCAATATAATGTGAACATAAGTCTCCAAATGTAAAAAAGCCTTTTTATATATAAACATACACATAAAATATACATAAATATTTTGTACATAAATATATATATAAAAGAATAAATATAATAAGAAAGTAATTCAGGTGGCAAGATAGACTTAAAATTTGGTAACGTCTTCAGCAGAAGGAGTTTGGGAACTTTGAAAAAAAAGTATTCTTTCAGGACTAAGGTAAAGATGAAGTTTACAATCAGAGAGGAAAAGGAAAATCGTATCAAAAATATGTAAAGAATTTAGGAATGCCAAAACATTATTGTTTTTCTGAAAAGAATATGGCTTTTTCATTCATTAACCAGTAGCGTACTGTTTTCCAGGAACCCACCATTCAGAAGAAATACTGGGGTGCTTCCCTCTACCCACACAAAATGGAACACAAGAGACTACATAGCTGAAGAAGTTATAGCCTCCTTACAAATGAGAGACATTCAAGTCTAAGTAGTCTCCAGCTAAAGATAAATAACCAACAGCTTCTCCACAGCATAGATTGGAACGGGGAAAACATGAACATCACTAACTGTACCACAGAAGCCAGCGTGGCTGTGAGACCCAAGACCGTCACTGAGAAGATGCTCATTTCCATGACCCTGGTGATCATCACCTCCCTGACCATGTTGCTAAACTCAGCCGTGATCATGGCCATTTGCACCACCAAAAAGCTCCACCAGCCTGCCAACTACTTGATCTGCTCTCTGGCTGTGACGGACCTGCTGGTAGCAGTCCTGGTGATGCCCCTTAGCATCATGTACATTGTCATGGACAGCTGGAAGCTAGGGTACTTCGTCTGTGAGGTGTGGCTGAGTGTGGACATGACATGCTGCACCTGCTCCATCCTCCATCTCTGTGTGATTGCCCTGGACAGGTACTGGGCCATCACCAACGCTATTGAGTATGCCAGGAAGAGGACCGCCAAGAGGGCTGGACTGATGATCCTCACCGTCTGGACCATCTCCGTCTTCATCTCCATGCCCCCTCTGTTCTGGAGGAGCCACCGCCGACTCAGCCTGCCCCTTAGTCAGTGCACCATCCAGCATGACCACGTCATCTACACCATTTACTCCACACTTGGGGCATTTTATATCCCCTTGACTTTGATACTGATTCTCTATTACCGGATTTACCACGCAGCCAAGAGTCTTTACCAGAAAAGAGGATCAAGCCGGCACTTAAGCAACAGAAGCACAGACAGCCAAAATTCGTTTGCGAGCTGTAAACTTACACAGACTTTCTGTGTGTCTGACTTCTCCACCTCAGACCCCACCACAGAGTTTGAAAAGATCCACACCTCCATCAGGATCCCTCCCTTTGACAATGATCTCGATCATCCGGGAGAACGCCAGCAAATCTCTAGTACCAGGGAGCGCAAGGCAGCACGCATCCTGGGCCTGATTTTGGGGGCGTTCATTTTGTCGTGGCTGCCATTTTTCATCAAAGAGTTGATTGTAGGTCTGAGCATCTACACCGTGTCCTCCGGAGTGGCTGATTTTTTGACATGGCTTGGTTATGTTAATTCTCTGATCAACCCTCTGCTCTACACAAGTTTTAATGAGGACTTTAAGCTGGCTTTTAAAAAGCTCATTAGGTGCCGAGAACATACTTAGACTGTAAAAAGCCAGAAGGCATGACTTTTACCAGCCTCGAGAGTGGACGGGGGTAAGGGGTGCCACTCATTAATTCTCGAACATAATTGGTTCAGGAGAGTTTGTAAGTATGTGTGGTCTTGGTTTTTGTTTGTCTGTTGTGTTCTGTTTTGTTGGAGGCTTGTTCTTTCGTGTATTGTTTTCTACCTCTGCTCTTATCTGTGGTACTTAATTTCAAATAAACGTTATCATACAAAAACAGAATTTCATGGAAGTCATAATAAGGTGAAACAGTGAATACTTTTTTTTAGCCATTTCAATTAAAAAATGCAAAAATAAATCTTTATTTGCAGAATTTCTTATTACTTATAATTCAAATATCTGATAATTTGCCCCTGTGTGGCATTAAATCTGAGATCATGTCTCCAAATGCTTACAAATTCCCCTGGGAATTGCATGATTACATAAAGCATAAAAAAAAAAGTGATGTGCTGTCATCTACTGCTTGCAGACCTGAACTAAAGTCATTTACTATGACTAAATAGCCCACTCCTTTCAGGCACAGATAGTACAGCTGGCATGCCCTTTTTAGTTCGCAATTAAATACGCTTCCTCATTCTCTAAAAAGAACCTAGAATGAATGCATGGGCATTTTCCTAGGTCTTTGACTATGAATATGAAACATAAGCAAATAAGATTATAAAATAATAATCTAAATTGGTCGATGTGTTGTTGTGTTTCCTGACAGACACATTGGGCCTCTTCCAATTCTGAGTCCCAGCTAAGCCTCGAACACACTCTCTCTCCAGCAGGATTAAAGTGGGAGTGCACGTCAAATTTGGAGAACTTTTAAAGCAGCTTAATGGAGTACAGTCATCAAACGAGGGAATATATTATCTGAAGAACTTTCTTGGAGAATGTTACGCATTAAATTACCGGTTTTGCACTTGGAAAAAAAATTAAAAGTTGACAATCGATGTTTACAGCAGAGGCCACCCAGCAGGAAATGAGGATGGAATTGTGTCTCCTGGAATCCCTGTAGCTTCCACACTAGACTGCACCCTGGGGCCAGGAGACTGCGGGGGGGACCCGAGGCCACACGGTGCATGGCCGGACTCAGCCTCAGCTGACCTGGAGTGACCGCTCTAGTCATGTGGAGGAACTCACGACTAAGTCAAGAGTGATGAGAGAAAGGACTGAAAGTCTGTAAATTCTTGCACACTCCTAAATAAGTGACTGTTCTAAACATCTGCTCCTCATCTCTCCTCCACAGCCCCGTCCGTCTCCTCACTGTCCACAGATCGTCTCTCTTTGTTTACTGAGAAGACATTGATTTGCCCTCTCTCCATCTCCACCTTTTAGCCCTTAAATCTATCCCCTCTCAACTTTTTACTAACTTTGCTTCTTCCTCTCTCTCTGTCTTATTTTTGCTCTCCTTCTTACCCCCTTCTCTCCCCACTCTTCTTTAATCTCACCTACTAATTTGCTCAAGTCTCTTGGACACTAGAATAAACTTCCTCTGGCCCTACTTTGCTCTCAAGCTCTTGCCTCATCTCTCTCCTAACTCCCTCCCTTGAGTCTCTCCAATCATCAATCCAGTCGCTCTGCCTTCCCTTCTCACCTTCCACTGACTTTTCTATTCTTTACCATCTGAATGTGCCCCTCCCAGTCCTCCCAAAACTGCTCTCCCAAAGGTCGTTGATGACTTGCCAATAGGCAAATCTGGTGGCGTTGCCTCTGTCCGTATCTACTTCCCATTCTCACATCAGCTAAAACAGCTAGCCATCCCTTTCTTGTTTAAGCCCTTCACTTCCAGGATACTTTACTCTCCAGGTTCTCCAACTACCTCCTATTCTTCACCTCCTTTTCTTCATCCTGGGGCTTTGTCCTTAGCTCTCATCTCCTGTGTATTCATACTCCATCCCAACCTCCATCATTTCAACAATTAGTTCCATGCCCATGGTTCTTAAAAGTGCGTCTTTAGTTCTCAAACTCCAGACCCATGAATTATGTCTGGTGAACATCTCCCTATGAATACTCTGTCAATGCCTCAAACAACCTTTCTAAACTGAACTCAAGATCATTTTCCCTCCTTCTCCTCCTTCCACCTTCTCAGTCTCAGATAACAAGATGACCATGCTTTTTGTCATTCATGTTAGAAAAATGTGACTCTCTTTGTGGCTTGTCTCTCACAGACAGTCTTACAGTCTTGTCCATTTGCCTCTACAGAAATGTTTGTGTATGCTCCCTTCTTCTCCAATAATTTGATTCTCTCACCCAGACCAATCTTACCTGATCCACCTACCACTGGACTCGTCAAGCTGCAACTCTGCTCCCACACACCTGCCAGATACATCTTCCTAGGACAGTGGTGCTCAGAGTGGCATCTCCAGACCGGCAGCATTAGCATCATAGTTCCCAAGTGAACTTATCAAAAATGGAAATTCTAGGGCGCCACTGAAGACCTACTGCAGAAATTCTGAGAGTAGGGGGCCCATCAATCTCTGTTCTAACAGGCCCTCCAGGAGACCTGGTGCACTCTAAAGTGTGAGAAGCACTATCCTAGACCTGCTGATTTTTAATTGCAGTACTCAAATCCTCCACTGTTTCCTCGTCAGTATAAAATAAATTAAGATTCCTTAGTATAATATTCACGGCTCCTTCACTATGTGGCCTCACATTACCTTTCCAGGGTTATATCTCGTCACTCTTCTGACCCACCTCATACTCTTCATACTGTGTTTTCTGAGCTCCTCTAACATTTGTTCCCACTGCTCCAGAAGCTTGACCCCATGGCTTCCCATCCTTCTTCCACCAATCCTTCCTCATGTAGCTCAAGTGCAATCTCTTCTGTAAAGTCTTCCTGAGATCCTCCTTTCTGCTCTGTTACTAAGGAAGTCCTCTCTCCAGGCTCTATGCTCCCATTGAACCTCATTTGTATCTCTATTATTATATGCATCCCATCTTGCAGTGCATTTCATTGTGTATTTCTCCTGTCTACCCTAGTAGATTGTGAGCTCCTTGAGGGCAGGAACTGTGTCTGTTTCATCTCTGTATCCCTATGAACTCCCACAGTGTTTTACACACAGTAGGCACTTGATAAATGTCTGTTAATGTGAGTGGAATTATGTCCCTGGAAAAGAAAATATAAATGTGCCGTCTTCTTTCAGTGAGAAAACCAAACTTCTAAAATCCTATGGTGCAATATTGACTTCTTTCTTTCCCAAAAGTTACCCTACCATTCCCAGCTTTGTTCCCAAAAAAGCTAGGAAATACTTCCACGTGGAAAGAAAGTGGATTTCTCATTGAATATAAATGAATGTCCTTTATTAGTTAGGATTCAGGTGAGGCTGCTCTCAAAGAAGAGACCCCAAAATATAGTAGTATAAATGAGGTAGTTTCTTTCTCTCTGACCTGAAAGTCAAGAGGTGGAAGGGCATCCCAAGGTGAGTGGGGGACTCTGCTCCACAATATTATCCAAGGACTCAGGTTCCTTCCATCTTGTGGCTCTGTCCTGCCCACAAGGCTTATCCCATCTGCATGGCAAAAGCTGACATACCATCACATCCACATTCCAGTCCATAGGAAGGGAGAGAAGCGGAGAGCAAACCATTTCTTTTTAAGGCAGTTATGTGGAAATTGTACACATCACTTCTGCTTATATTCCATTGACAATAACTTGGTCCCATGACCACCCCAAGTTGCAAGAGAGAACAGGGGAGTAAATCTCTAGCTGGCCAGCCATGTGCCTTGCTGAAATTGAGGACCTTATAATAAAAGGAAGAAGAGAATGAATGCAAGGGGAGAATGAGCAGTTCTGCTGCAAAGAGATATTGGTTTCTGAATGTGCAGCTCAAATATTACCGGACAAGTCAAACTGGCTCCCCAGCCAGTGGTGATCTGTATACAAAGATCTGAGATTTAAATTACGGGTGATTTGACTGAGATTGTACATGTGCTGAAAATCTGGAATTTGTCATGACTATAATATGTAGAAATTATATGAGCAACTCCCTTGCTTTTCCATCATCCTCCACATATCATTGAAAATTCTTGGCAATTATAAGAGTTTTAAAATTTTAAGAGTCTAAGTAAATAAAAAACAAAGAGAAAATGCATAACGGATTTTCACTTACTCATTTTCACTAACTCATTTCCTACTACATAAGTCGTAATTAAATGCGTTTCTCTCACCTCTACCTACCTCTGCCCTTAGCAAAGAAAAATCTGTATATATTTCCTAGTATAAAACAAACCTGTTGGAAAAAAATCTGTTATTTGGTTTACTCATTTAACCGTTAGCACTAGCTGCTATTGACCACTATTGCCCTTTTAAAGATTTTATTTTTTCCTTTTTCTCCCCAAAGCCCCCCGGTACATAGTTGTGTATTCTTCATTGTGGGTTCTTCTAGTTGTGGCATGTGGGACGCTGCCTCAGCGTGGTCTGATGAGCAGTGCCATGTCCGCGCCCAGGATTCGAACTGACGAAACACTGGGCCGCCTGCAGCGGCGCGTGCGAACTTAACCACTCGGCCACGGGGCCAGCCCCCACTATTGCCCTTTTAAATTAAAACTTGCGTGAAGTAACAGTATCTTCTGATATGGTCAGTTTTTCCAGCATTGACACATTAAAAGTAAACCCCAGTGGTGACATTTCAGTCACCTGCATTAACTGATAAGTTAGGACTTCCCAGTTTGTGTACTTGGTGAAAGAATCCTTGGAGGTAAGTCACTCCTTCGTAGACCCAGTAAATGCTTTGGTTATGACAAGTGGCAATAAGAATCCCTCTTAGCATTGCTACCACTCTCTGCTTAAGATAATGCTTAGGCCTCCTATCCTTATGAATTTCAGTTTGAAAACTCTGATAATTATGTGCAAGGTAAGTTCCAGAGCGAGGTCCAGCAACCGTGCTGGTAACCAGCACAAGTCATTTTAGGTTCAACCATCACATTGGTCTCAGTCTACAAATGTGTATTTGCTGTGCTTGCTTAGTTTTTAAGGTCTACTATACACAACTTTTAACTTCATTGTGTACAGTATTTGCAAAAGCTGTGAAAGCATCAGGAAAGTAGTGGAAAGAAGCATGTGAGTATAATAGAAATACAAGTAAAGGTAATTTTTTTAATTAAAACTGCTGAGAAAAATGACAACCATTGCATATGAGAGTGAGATCAAATCTTATTTAGTTGTCAAGGGCCACCATCTGCAACATGTGAAAAAGCGCTGTGCCTAAATTACTGACTACAATCAGCAGGAAATGAGGAGAAGTGATTAACAAAATGGGAAAATGTCTGAGTGTCACACAGTAGTTCTGAAAGATGTTTGGGAATGTGGATGGGCATGTTTAGTTATCTAAATAATGGCATTCTGTGGTAGGAGACAAGGAGGCTAAATCCTGCAATAAAAAAAAAATCAAAGAATTGCTCCACCCAAAATACCAATATCGCAGTATCGCCACCCACAGAGAAACTCAGGAGTATCAGCATCAACGTGGGCTGCTCAATAGCCTAGTATTAACTCAAGAGTTGGCTAGGAATTATCTGAGGAATTAAAGACCAAACATGGTGAAAGTGCTGCTTATGAACTTTTATTGCAAGTCATGGAGGGTTTCAAAGACTTAAGGCCGATTTGAATCTGCTCAACATCAAGGTCTACTCAGGCCAACAAATACTGACACCATGCTGGTTAAAGAGTTTCCCATGACATTGGCAGAGATCGTTAGGAAAAGGGACCCGATAAAATGTCTATCTGCAAGAAGGAGTGTATGCACGGTATTGATGCTTCAGAGAATTGATTCGCATCTTCATCAGATGGAAGGGCTTTCAAAGACAGTACGTATCATCTCACGTAAGTCAACTCAGACTCGGAATTAAAAGAGAATCTCAGGAGCCAGCCGTGATGGCCTAGTGGTTAAAGTTCAGCACACTCTGCTTTGGCAGCCTGGGTTCGGTTCCCAGGCACAGAACCACACCACTCATCTGTCAGTAGCCATGCTGTGACGGTGGCTCACATGGAAGAACTAGAAGGACTTACAACTAGAATTTACAACTATGTACTGGGGCTTTGGGGAGAAAAAAAAGAGAGAGAGAGAGAGAGAAGAAGATTGGCAACAGGTGTTAGCTCACAGTGAATCCGTCCCAGAAAAAAAAAAAATCTAACGCCTGTTTCTAGGCTCTCTATGAAAAACAGGGAACCTCAGGCAGCTGTCAGTATGAGGAGGAGAGATTTCAAATGGTAGAAAGGAAGGTATTGGCTGTTGCCTGGGACACTTAAATTATACAGGGGAACTCTTTTTTCCCCATAAACCTCACCCTGGAGAATACGCGGCAGGTTTCAGCCTTGCCACAAAAACAGTTTGAAATTATTTCCTCTGGAATAGAAGGGAATCCCTCTGAGGGGAGACTTCCTGCAGGAGAGTGATCCGCTGGCTCCCTGGAAGCTCCTGGCACCCAGCACAGGGGGTGGTGCATGGTGGCTTTCAATTTACATAATTTACATATCTGTTAAAGTTAGTTAAAATGAACACATTGATTACAGGTTTCAAGAAATTTAGAAGCAGAGCTATGTCACGGGTCAGGAGGGTTCCTTCTCTTATGGAAGTGGAGTTGTCAAATATTAAAATTTTTTTAAGGAAAGAGGGGCATGAGGACAATGATAATACAAAAGAAACAGCAACAGGAGGAGTTGGGGGAGAATATAAGCCGAGTTTTAGATCAACAAAAAAATATTGACCATCTGCTATGAGCTTGAGTAGATTATGAAAATTTTAATTGAAAAAGAAAAAGAAGTATCAGAATATGCAGAAAGCAAGACTGTAGCGATGGAAAGAGCAGAGGTTGGAAGATAATATTGGTGGTGGCTTTGGGTCCACATACACGAGTGAGCGTCTGCCATGAGTCTGCCCTCACACTAGACCCTGGGATCTCTGCAGGAAAATAAAAGGAAAAAGAGGGCAGATAATGCAGGAGGAAAACCATGAGACCCAAATCTAAGAGCAAATTTGTAGAAAGCTGATTATGTTTATTTTCTATTTGGATAAAACAGCATTTTAGAGGGAATTATAACATCACCTTTGCTTAAGGGGGTGGGGGAGAAAAGAGACAGAGAGACCATTTTGCACATCCAAATCTTAGGGAAAATGAAGGTGATAGCAGAAACTCTGAAGAGTGGAGGAGAAGGGATGGTTCTTCAAAGAAAATGTATAAACAACATAGACACAAGAAATAAGGTCATATGGACATGTTTTTCCAGTTTATATGGTATCAAACAGTCAACATCAAGGGATGATTTAAGAAAAGCTGATGTGAAGACATCCTAAGGAATGATAGCGGAAAGAGATCCCTGAGGAAAATTTAGACTTAGGAGCAATCTAATAATAAGCAGACCAGTGACCCCAAGTGTTTCTGGTTCACGGTTAAGCACTCAGTAAGGGATTGGCAAATGAATAAATCAATTACTCAGTTAAGCAATCAAGCCTGAGTTAAAATTTGGATGGCAAAGGAGGACAACTTGGCAATATAATAGAAGTATTTGTGTGAGTCAGTAAGAAAGATGCTGAAATAAAATATGCATTCAGAGGTATGAAGCAGTCATATAAAAAGCTGAGGCTGCAAGCTAACTCATCAGCCATCTTTCTTCCTATACTTTGGGGAAGGGTGCAGAAGAGGTGTTTTACAGAAAACAATAAGAACCATTATGTAAATGGCGTTGACATTTACTATAAAATCTTTGAGGCAGCTAGCAGCTTTCTACCTGACAACTTTACCTGATTACTTATTTATCAGTTTCTCACTAACGAAAAACTAGGGCCTGACTTCCCTTTCTAATCACATACACATGCACATAGAAACGAAAGCAATGTCCTCACCCCAGGAAGGAAAGCAAGGGCAAGTTCGAGACAGGCAAGTGTCATTAGTTGAACGTTACGAGAGTCCAGTTAGAAATGCTGTGTCAGGTGTACTTTGTACATTTCATGTGTTAGTTCATGTATGATTGTTGGATACTTTACAAACTGGAATAGGAGGATATGAAGATATCAGCCTCATTGGTAATACTTAGGAGAAATCATGATCAGAGTTTCCAAAATATGTCTATACTGAAGAGATCTTGCCTTAGAATGCTCCCCTGCTCACGAGCTCCTTCTAAATGAGTTACAGGACACAGCCCCTGCTGAGTAAAGCAGCTCTAGATGGTTCTTTAAACAGAATCCACCATGTGGCACTAGGTGACACCCACCCTTCCACCCCCTCCCCTATCTGCAGTTGAACAGCTGGAACTATAGGCTGACCATGAGCTATGAGGCAGTCTGGGACAAAAGCTCCCTTCAGGCGGAAGTTGACTAGTTGCAATGATGAGATTCTCACCTCTCAAGAATTTGAACAAAAAGTACATGAAGAGACATTCCATTGTCAGTGGAAGCAGAAGTAGAAAGATAGACAAGTGAAGCTGAAACAGAAAGAGCAGCAACTGGAGTCCACAGCAAAGCAGAAGCATGAAGCTCAATCCATTCCTGCTGCTGTGAAACTAACGTCACCTGCCCTCTGGAGCTACTGTTACAATCCTGGACAGACTTGTGGTTCCCAAACAATGCTCCAGATCCTGGAGGTTTAGCTGTAAGACTATTCCAGGGGTCAGCCCTGTGGCCAAGTGGTTAAGTTCCCTTGCTCTGCTTTGGTGGCCCAGGGTTTTGCCAGTCCAGATGCTGGGCATGGACATGGCACCGCTCATCAGGCCATCCTGAGGTGGCGTCCCACATAGCACAACCAGAAGGACCTGTGACTAGAATATACTACTGCGTACTGGGGGGCTTGGCAACAGATGTTAGCTCAGGTGTCAGTCTTTTAAAATATATATATATATATATATATATATATATATATATATATATATATTCCAGAGACGCCTTTTTCTCTTATTCCAGCAGTTACCATTATGCTCAACCTCCACCACGTGAGGTAACCTGCCTTGTTCTCTTTCTTCCAACTAAAGGAGCCCTAACACACAGAGCTGCTCAGTCTCTGCATCATGAGCTTCTGGAACAGGCATGCTGGCTCTGTGTGGACAGTAAGTGCAGTTAGACCAGATTCAAGTCTTGTTATTTCCACTGACTTTTCTAGTGTTGAATGTACACAGTTTCCGCTAGTCCCTGATACCCTTCAGTTCCCCTCATGAAGCTAAATTTCCCCATTTTCTTTTTACTCCATGTATTTCAATTCTATCCATCATAGTCTTTTTTTTTTTCAATAAGTTGTGGTTGCTATCTGTTTTTTGTTTTGGCTCCTAGGATAATGTGACCCACCCTTTCTCCACAGGGCAGCTGATTTTGAATTTCAAGTCTTAGCCTTGGGCGTGGGAATGAGTAGGGAGGGCACGGTGGGAGGGCAGTGGGCGGAGAGGTCGAAGTATTGTCTGTTCAGGCTGCTATAAGAAAAATACCATAGACTAGGTGTCTTATAAACAACATAAATGTATTTCTCGCAGTGCTGGAGGCTGGAAGCGTGAGATCAGGGTGCCAGCCCAGTCAGGTCTGGAGAGAGCCATCTTCTGAGTTACGGACTGCTGACTTCTCCTTGAATCCTCACATGGTGGAGAGCAGAGAGCGGTACAGGAAGCAAGCTCTCTCATGACTCATACAAGGGCACTAATCCCATTTATGAGGACTCCACCCTCCTAACTTCATCTAATCCTAACTACCTCCCAAAGGCACCACCTCCCAATACCATTGCACTGGGGGAGAGGGTTTTGATATACGAATTTAGGGAAGACACAATACTGAGCCCCTGACAGATATTAACAAGCATCTTTAAAGGGCTTGTGAACCAGGCTTCGCCATTTCCACTTGCATCCTTTCCGGTGTTTTGAGGGCTTTGGGGAGCAGAGTTATGACATTAATGACCACTGTGTGCTCAGCCAGGCTTGGCACAGTCACCATCGCAGGGGATAGAATCACCTCTTTTAATCGTATAAAATTGTTGTAGATCTGCATATTTCCAGTGAGAAGAGCCCTTTCTTGATAAAAATAACCAGAAAAAATTACTAAAATCCAACATGAGGGGGGATGGATTTAGTCTACTAAAACATAATTTGAAGATAAATTTCATTCAGTCAACAAACATTTATTAACATCTGTGTGTCAAGCTTTGCAACACCCTGTGTTGTGAATGAGACACAGCCCCAGTCCTTAAGGAAGATATGGGTCTAATGGAAGGGAAAAGTCAAGTAAACAAGTAAGTGGTTGCAAGAGTGTGATACCCTGTGTAATGGAGAGAAGCACAATGTGCTGGGTGAGCGCAGAAAAAGAAATAAGCAGTTCGGTGGGAGATAAGGGAGAGGAGCTTTCACTGAAACTTTGAACTGGAACGTGATGCGAGTTCAGTAGGCTGACAATTCATTCAGACAAACAGCATGAACGAAAGCATGGAGATGCAAAGATACAAATGGTGTTCTGGGAATGAGAAGTGACCAGAGTGTGCAGCAGGAGGAAGGCAGCGGAGGAGGCTGTCTGGGCGGGCATGTCCATGACGGGCCTTGAATGCCTCACTAAGGACATTAGATCTTGTCCTACAGGCAGTGGAAAATCACCCAAGGTTTTTAACTAAACGGGAACACGATCAGACCTGCAGTTTTGAAAACATCCTTGAATAAAAGAGAATGGAAGAATGAAGACCAGGCAGACAGGTGTTGACATAAGCCAGAGAGCAGTAAGGGGGAGTCTGTACTAAGGAACAGAAGGAAAGTCGGGGGAAGGGGAGGGTGGGGGAATCTCAGACTTCAGAGATAAACTGGAGGACAGACTAATCAGTAGACTACCTGGAAGACGACCTTTTAAAATTGAAAGAGAGCAAAGTTTCAGACTGCCAAGGGCAGTGTGGTAATTTCAGCAGCAGATCATAAATCTCACAATTCGAGAACACAGTAGAGTAGAGCAAGAGTCACCTGCTTTGCCAAATAGACCAATCCTTTCCCACGATGGAAATTGTCTACCCTTGTTTAATCACAGTGAACTGGGCAGAAAAATCTCTTCTAGGAAATAACACTAAGATCAGAGGTGTTAATTACACACCTCATTTGTCTCCACTGTGAGCACTATTCTTTCCTTGAGCCACTCTAAACATGTTGGTTACTTACTAGCTCAGTTAAGCAAACAACCTTCATTCCAGCAGATATCCACTCATTTATCATTCAACAAACATTTACCAAGCACCTACTATCTGCCAAGGCTTATGCTGGTCCCAGATATTCAATGATGAAGTAGACAATACAGATTCCTTCCCGGGCTCAGATTTCAGTCTAATGGAAGAGAGATCACTTAAGTAGCATTTTCCAACAGTGTGTTAAAGTGCAGTAAAAGGCAATATTTCTCATCCTTCTGATTTGATAGATCTGGAGTGACGCCCAAGGTTGCGCATTTCTAACAAATTCCCAGGTGATGCTGATGGTGCCGCTCTAGGGACCACACTCTGCATAACACAGAGTCACGTCACTTGGTCTAGGCCATTCTCCTCCAAAGCTATTTGAAGAGAAGTTGGCAGGAGAAGGAAATTTCTTGCATTTCATCATTTGAGCAATAGCAATTAATAACAGAAAAAGAAACCAGAAGCACAATACAAGCGTACTCGCAGAACCTGGACGGGGCTGATGCGGAAAATCAGAAAGCGTCTTTGAGGCAGAGAGGCAGTGAGGACGAGCGTCCACGCTTGGACCTCAAGCACACACGTGGAAGCAGCATGATGAAAGATAAGGGAACAAGGCCAGGACAGAGCACTCGCCTGGGCTCTCAGGCTGTCATTGTTTCGCCCACAGCACAGTGTAGAGGAATTAGCATTTAATCCCTGGCCAAAAATTAAGTTACACCAGTAATTTTTAAATAATTTTCTGTGTGTATTTATGCTTAGCTATTCTCTCAATAAATGTACTTTATCCCATGGGTTCCTATCTTCTCAACTAATCCTTTTTGTTGTCCTAATAACATCTCGAGGTCTTAGGGGCCAGCCAGGTGGCGTAGGGTTAGGTTCACGTGCTCCACTTCGGCAGCCCGAGACTCCCAGGTTCGCATCCCAGTCGCGGACCAACACGTCACTCATCAAGCCATGCTGTGATGGCCTCCTGCATACAAAAAATAGGGGGAGATTCGCACAGATGTCAGCTCAGCAACAATCTTCCTCAAGCAAAAAGAGGAAGATTGGCAACAGATGTTAGCTCAGGGCCAATCTTCCTCACAAAAAACAAACAAACAAAACTCTAGATCTTAAAGATCCTCTTCAGGCAACAACAAATCGAGGACCTGAGTTAGGAGAATTTAACTTACCTGGGTCCTGAGATGATGGAAATGCTTTGGCACTTTGTCTTTCTAAATGAAATGAAAAGGAAAGAGAAACAGAAAGAAATGGGAAAAGGAGGAAAGTTGCTCCTTCCTGTAGGGGACCTTGCAAACCCAGGCTCCTAACAGATGCAACAGCAAGACACGGAAACAAAAACCAGGTGATGTTGAGACATCAATAAAAGACACTTTTTGCATTTTACTTTGCTATTCACTTTGCATTTTAATATAGTATAAAGAATCCAAAACGTGTGGGTGAGCTCCAAGATTTATACCTATACCATTAACAGAAGTTGTTTAAATGTGCACCTAAGTCAGCCTCCTGAAAAGTGGCTCACGTGCCTTCCAGAGCTCCCCCAGACCAGATTCTGGAGCTTGCACCCCTCCAGGAAGCAATAATTCTCAGCCGTGTGTGTCCTGGTAAAAGTCCCCACAGAGAGCATGAGCTCCAGGCAAGCAGGCCCATCACACCTCCTGACACGAAGGATTGGCCCTCACTGTCAAGAAAGCCAGGAATTACAGTTTTGCACTCCTTGGCTTTTGTTACGTTGGTAACCAAAAAGTATCTTACAGACTATTTCTGAGGATCGATCCTTAGCACCACCGAAAGACTCTCTGGGCCTCTCCTACACTTGCCCTTGGTTACATTCATTGACTGGCCCCCAGAAAAGGAGTTGGATCAGTGAAATTTGTTTCTGTGTTCTTCACTCTTTTGAAAACCATCAGACACCAGGGGCCTCCTGTTGCTGCCAGCTGCCCACAGACCTTCCCTGTAGCACCCACCGGGGCGAACAGCCCATCCTCAGAAGCCATTTTATTTCTCTGTTCCTCTGGAAACAGCTTCCTCAATAGCTCAGAGATGTCCCCCTGCCCCCATTTCATGTGGCTCCAGGGAGGCTGTCACACACCGAGCACCTGACCAGCACCCCCAGAGAGGGGTGGGCATGTGCCAAGGTCTGGCCAAAGTCCTTTCCTGAGGTTTATGCACGGCCCCTGAGAATTGTAAAAGTCAGAACCAACTGGCCATATTCTCTGCTCTTTGAAGGAGACTGAGCTAATGAGACCAACACAAGAGACAGAAGATGAAATGAGAGGTGGCGATACGGAGAAAGCCATAAGCATTTTTGCTAATGGGGAATTAGAACAGCTAATTCCTTGCACCTCTAAAACCGTATGATTTTTGAAAATACATCCATGAGTGATTATAGTTTAATAAGTTACTTCTCTCAAGTAACATATTTGGAATTAGGTTGGGACTTACTCTGGTAGGCTGAAAAAATACTGAACGTGGGGTAGGACAACGCAGATTCAAATTTCCATCCCAAAATTATTAAGTGACATCGGGAAAAGTTGCTCAATCTCTCAGAGCCTCGGTTTCTTCATTTATAAAAATAAGGGTAAAAATACTTACTCCCGAGGTTGTTGTGGGAGTTCAATGACATAATAATCAAAAAGGTGAATTACGAAGCCAGAGAGAGAGATTGAAGAGGAAGGAAGTACAGTCAGAAAATCTCTAAAACTGCCTAAGATAACACAATGCAATACAAGTTCTATTTTGATAAATAATGCTAAGAAATCAGACACACAATGTCCGGAAACAGCCTGGCACTTTTAATCCAAGTTCTGACTGGTTTCAGGGAGCCCTCCAGTGGCTGATGGACAGGACGCATCTGAATTCTCCTGTTGGCAGTGGTGTTCCCAGAAGACAAATAGACTCCTGGTCACATTATGATATAACCAGAAAGGGCCTTGAAGAGCATTTCCTCCATCTCCCACTTTTAAGAGATGAGGAAAGGGAGGCACTAAAAGGTTGTTATGTATGTATTTCAAAATTTAGAAATCGTACTATTTATTTTGAAGTATAGCACTTTGTGTTTTTCCTAAGAATGTCAAAATTCAACCGTTTCCTTTCCTTTTTAACATGTGTTACTCTTATTTCAAAATGTATAACTGAGGTACGTCTACAGTGATTGAGACCCAAAATTATCACTCAGTCATGTAATCAGGATGCTTCAAACACATTTGCATCATGGAATTATTTTAATACAGATGCTTGGGCTGAAATCGTCCTGCAATATTTTTTGACACCGATATTTTTGTCTTATCAAAGCCTGTACTGTTACAATTCCTTGATGCCCTCTACTGGCCATAATGTTATTATCCAATGTACAATATGAATTATTTCTCATGGCCTACTAATCTACTTCATAATATGCCTGAACACTAGAAAGATTGGCTTTGGGGATAATATAGGTAAATAAAAGAAGAAACGACATACAAGACTGCATCAAAAACATTTAGGCAATGACATAAACCCAAAACAAATCATTACTGGGATAAATTTTTAGAATGTCAAACAGCTATGACATCAACTAGTTTCACCTAACATTTGACTTACCAAATTTAGTAACTAAGGTGTGGATTTTGTTCTTAATTTAAAATTTGCCAACTGTACCAGATTCTATAAGGATGGTCTACTGAATGATATATTATCTGAATTTGACACAGAAAACCAGAATTGTTCAAATTAAATTATCAAATGTTGAGAGACGGCAGGTTTAAAAGTGCAGACAACAGAAAAATACGAGTAAGTGCACTAACCACTCAGATTGCCTTAAGACTAAAATAAACTTAACTAAAATATATTCCTGAGTCCCATACAGTTTTATATAAACACACATGCCCACACGTACTCATGCATACCCTGCAAAGCATAAAATCTTGCTTCTGACCCAAAGGAAAATCACAACCCTGAAATAAGCCAAATTTATGGTCAGCTAATGCCATACCCAATTACATCGCTGATGAGCCCCCATGATCCACTCCCACTCCCATCCCCACCACGTCATCTCTGGAATCCCTGTGTTCCCCAGCCCTTCTCAGGTAAGTCTATCAATAACTTCCAACACGAAGGCCCAGAGGACTCTACCTCCCAAACAACCATTTTTGAGGCCCACTGTCTAGTCCAGTTCAATAGTCTGAGGGGGGCTGTGTGGCTCCCGAGGTCATCTTTGCTGCCAATCAGACCTGAGACCCATGCTCCCTGTAGCGCAGCTCTTCTTGCCCCTGGAGACTCCCATTCCTGGTCCCAGCCTCCTCTTTTGGTTCCTCCCTGCCTCCCTTATTCTACCTGCCCCCACATCCCAGCCCAATGTCTGTATAGGTCAGCCAGGGTTGCCGTAACAAAATGCCACAGACTGGCCAGCTTAAGCAACAGGAATTTATTTCCTCATGGCTGGAAGTCCCAGATTGAGGTGCCCGCAGTTTTGGTGTCTCCTGAGGCCTCTCTCCCTGCCTTGCACATGGACCCCTTCTGGCTGTGTCCTCACAGGGTCTTTCCCCCGATGTCTGTGTGTCCAGATGTCCTCTTCTTGTAAGGACACCAGTCAGATTGCATTGGGGCCCACCCTAATTGCCTCTTTTTAACTCAATTACCTCTTTAAAGGCCTGATCACCAAATATGATCACATTCTGAGGTACTGGGGGTTAGGGCTTCAATATATGAATCTGAGGGGATGCAACTTAGCCCATAACACCAGCGGATACCTAATGGGCCTCAGGGAGCAAGACCTCGTGCCCACGTGTGATTGAGGATCCCCCGCCCCGATGCTCTGCCCATAGGTTGAGCACCCCCTATCTGCCCACAGAAGCCGAGGTTCTGATTGTTGCTTGACTCCACCCAAAACCTCTTCCCTGAACACGAAATCTCATCAACCTTGGTAACAGCTCCACGGTTTCTGTTGACCATTACATTGGTTCCTCTGGTCCACTGGGTGGGTCTCAGGCTGACTCAGAGGTTCCTCTAACTCCTCATCTACGTTATGTTGCCAAAATATTACTATTACTACTTTATTCTAATCATAGTTAAAACATTTGTTGCTTTCTAGCCATGTTCCAGACACTGTGACAAGCACTTCTCCTGCATAATTCTCTCCATAATGCTGTAAATTTGGTGCAAAATAGATGCTCAATAGTTGTATGAAGAAATTGATGAGTGAAGACTTTAATTGTCCTCATTTTACAGATAAGAAAATGTCAATTCATAAAATTAAGTAACTTGCTTAGGTCACATAGTCAGGAAGTGGCAGAGTGTGGGGCTCACCAAAGCCCAGGCTCTTCACAATGCCTCGTGCACGGCCGTGCCTCGTGCACACTCCTAGTCATAAGAGCCATGCCATCTTCCACCTTGTGTCTTATGACTCATCCCTGGACATTAGCCCACGTTTCAAAGAGATGGAACAAGTCAACACTGTTCTATGACATTCAAAACCAAAATTGAAATCCTAGACAGACACACTTACGTAGACTAGGGTAAGAAATATATTTAAAATTGAAAACACGCTGTTGCTTGCAGTAATTTTAAAACATAGCCCCCAAACTATAAGATACTACTCCCATCTTAAAGTGAGGTCTATGCCCTCTTTTTTTGAATCTAGGTGGGTTTGTGACTGCCTAGACTAATAGAGTCAGACAAAATTGTACTCTGACTTCCTAGGCTAGGTCAGAAAAGACCATCAGTTTTCCACCTGGTACTCTTGGGATGCTCACTCTGGAGGAAGCCAGCCACCATATTAAAGAAACCTATCTACCCTGAGACCACCATGCTGGGGAGTTCAGGCCAGTGCTCCAATTGATGGCCCCAGATGAGCTCCTCACTGACGGCCAGCATCAACTGCCACGAAAGTGAGCCATCGCATGTCCAGTTGACTTGAGTTTTCAGATGACTTCTTTTCAGCTGACATCTGATAGCAAAGGTTTGAAACTATTTACTCAAGCCATTCTCGAAGTATTTGCCCACAAAATTGTGAGCAAATAAAACGGTCGTTTGAGCCAGTACATTTTGGGGGTGACGTCTTATGCAGCAATAGTAACCAGAACATTACCCCTCTCCATTTTAATCTATTTTGTTGCTCCAAGTTCCTGACCTTATCCCAGTGTGCCAAACACAGGAAAGCTCTAGCAACCACCTGCATCTGTCATTTAGATGTTTGTTAGATACATTTCCAACAAAAGCACATAGAAAACAGGAAACTCATGAAAATTGAAAGTATATAGACACACTTTCTAAAATTTAGGCTGACTGGTTTTTAATTTTTTTTAAGAATTATTTTCCAGTTTTATTGAGAAATAACTGGCATACATCACCGTATACAGTAGTCCCCCTTTATCCATCGGGGCTGCATTCCGAGACCCCCAGTGGATGCCTGAAGCCTCGGATAGTACTGAGCCCCATGTTTTTTCCTATACAGACATACTTATGATAAAGTTTAATCTATAAACTAGGCACAGTAAGAGATTAAAACAATGACTAATAAAACACCACAATTATAACAATACACCGTAACAAATGTTATGTGAATGTGATCTCTCTCTCTCAAAATATCTTATTATACTGTACTCACCTTTCTCCTTGTGATTATGTGAAACGATACAATGCCTCTGTGATGAGATGAAGTGAGGCGAATGACATAGGCCTGTGACATAACTTTAGGCTACTACTGACCTGATCATACATCAGAAGGAGGGTCATCTGCTTCCGGACTGCAGTTGACAGCGAGTAACTGAAACCACGGATAATGGGGGACTACTGTAAGGTTCAGGTATACAGCGTGATGGTTTGATTTGTAGATATTGTGAAATGATTACCACAATATGTTCAGCTAACATCCCTCATCTCATTGATAAAATAAGAAGTAAAGAACAAAGAAAAAAATTTTCTCCTTGTGATGAGGACTCTTAGGATTTACTCTCTTAGCAACTTTCCCATATATCAAGATATATCTCCTATATATCACAACAGTATTAACTATAATCATCACGTTGTATGGTTTTTATTTTTTAAGAAGAAATAAATATTGCTGTCTGCAATGAATACACTGAGAAATATAAATGAACTTAGGGTTTATGCATTCCAGAAAAACATGGGAGAGAGCCCTCATTCTCAGTCCATTCTCCTTTCCCAGAGTATATAGACAATTGAAGATGTCTTCTTCCACCGTCACCATATTTCCCTCACACCAGACTCTGCTGTGGTGACTTCTGATGTACCCGAGGCCCCCACACATAGTAGGTACACACCAGGTCCCCATCCAAGGTCCTGCCATCTCTTTGGGGCTACACATAAGTAGGACACAGGACTTAACACTCATGAAACAACCACTTCTGTACCCTCCCAGTCTCGAGAAATTCAGCTCTTGAAGGTTGGAACATTTCCTACTTTTCCTCAAAGCAAAAGGCTCCACCCCCGACCCAGAAAGTCTATCCTAATTGCCTTGACGATCTTCAACTTTAAAACTTAAAACCTCTCTCAGATTGTGGTCTCCAGGTGCCAGTGTTGCTGGAAATTTCTTCATTGATCTCTGACCCTCACAGACAGATCCACAGGCACAACCATTACAACTGTTTACTTTGTTTCTGACACAAAAATTCCAAAGTTTAAAAATACAACAGTCCCAAGTAGCAATGAACACACCCGGTGCCCAGATCTTGCTTTCTAATACCATTCTCCAATAAAAGGAACTGGGGCTCCTTAGAGAAATGGCTGATTCCAGGGCTGGGGCACAGAATATACAAGATGAGCCTAAAGCATTTATAGCTCCAGAAAGCAACGATGTGTTCAAAAACACAGTGATGGGAGTATGTCAAAGGGACACAGGAGCCAACTGACAGAGCTCCCAAGGGCCAAAGCTGGAACAATTTTAGCAACAAAATAAATAATGAAGTATTGGATAATAGCCCAAAGTATGAAATAAGTATCCATGATTCCACAGTGATATAAACAGATTATTGAATAAATGGGTAGATGAGGTGGAATAGGAAAACTGCCTTACATAATTCCAGATAATCTATGTGGATAGCGTCCTCTTAAAGAGATAGAGCATAGCTCCTCACTGCTTAGTAGGGGCTGTGCATGGTGACCGCCTTCAGAAGAGTATTACAGAAAGGGGGAAGAAAGTGACTGCACCAGTAGAGCAACCTGACAAACACTACCTCAGCCAGGCGATCAAGGCTAATATCAACAGTGACAAGCAATCATCACAGCACATAGCCTTAACATGATGTGATGAGAACAGCTTTTTACTTCTGCGGTCTTCCTCTGAAAACCCATATCCCCAGTCTAATCAGGAGAAATCCAAACTGAAGAGCATTCTACAGAACACCTGAGCAATATTCCCCAGACCTGTGAAGGTCATCAAGAACAAAGAAAGTCTGAGAAACTGACGCTGTAGAGGAGCCTGAGGAGACATGACAGCTAAATATGATGTATCCCGATGGGAGCCGAGCACAGAAAAAGACCACTAGGTTAAAAACTGTGGAAATCTGAATAAAGCATTAATAATAATGTATCACTAATTATATACACTACTTGTAACAAATGTGTCATACTAACATAAAATGTTAACAGTAGGAGAAACTGGGTACAGAGTACTTGGGAAACTATCTTTGCAACTCTTTTATGAATCCAAAACTACTCAAAAATAAAAATTTATCTAAAAAGAATACCTGCTACTGTTCTATCAAATTTTCATTATTTATAAAATTTTAGTGCATTTCACTCATTCATTTACACATATTTAATTGTAAACCCAATTAACAATCTTGTCACCTTAGATGTGACAATAAACCCAAGAATCCAATGCTGCTCTTGCAGTGTGAATGCTCAGCTAAGTTCTCCTTTCTAATATGTTCCCTGGTGTTTGGCACTTCATGTATGTGTCCTATAAAGAGCTCTCGAAATAGGTGCGTAAGACAGCATATGGTGTATTTATTATCTATGCTTAACTCTCCCTAGCATCATGCATTGCAATGGTCAGAATACTAAAACGTATTTTTTCTGTTATGCTTTTCTACTTTGCTCGTAAGTTGTTGATGGCTTGTATTTAGATTTCATTTTGATTAATCTTATGACATTTCCCTCCCCTTCTCAATTCCAATCATTCTTCTTGAAATAGAATGTTAAATGGCACATTTCCTAGTCTCAGCTGAAACTAATAGGTTTTTGGGATCCCTGCATTCTAAAGAGAGGTGTGAAATACACATACAGGACCAGCTAAGAAGCTTCCAAAAAAATGAAATCTACAATCCTTGGCACATCACCAATCTCCAGGATACAGGGAAGAAAGCTAAGAAATTATTTAAGGTTATTGGTGAGCCCTTTGAACAGAAGTGTCAGAGTGTCAAGCTTTCCCACCCCAACCCTCATTAGAGGAGTACCACGCCCTGCCACTAGCCAAAGGACAGGGCTGTCAGAGAACTACTCAGAGAGAATGGTGGTGTTTGCTGGGAGGACGAAGGGTGAACAATGAGGCGGGTCACCCAGGGGAATGTTACTGGGAAGTAGGCATGTTTTAGTCAGCCTGGTCCAGCCACAGGGGAGAATCTAACCTGTGTCCTCTGAGGCCTCAGAGTGCAGATACTGGGGCGTGCTCCTACCTGGAAAATCTCAAGGTGAGAGGCTGGCCGGAGTGGCTTTCGACTGCAGGAGCAGGAAGAGAAGGCTGGGATGAAAGAAAGCTGCTCTTGCACCCACAGTGAGCCAAGGGGGCGTGTATCCAAAGGGCTAGAGTGGACACAGCAGAAGACGGTCAGGCTTGAGTGACCTCTAAGGGACCCTGCCCCAGAGGACTGCTGGAAAGATGAAGCGAGCCATGCAGAAAGAGACTGTGTGGCATAGACAAGAGTGAGCATCAAAAGGGATCAGCCAGGGAATACCAAGCCAACTTCAGGAAATGCTGAAGGCTTTCGGCCAAGTTGGGGGGTGGGGTGGGAGGAAGGCATCTGAAAAGTCCATAAAATACGCTAGGAGAGAAATAAGCAGCATTTGGGCAAAAGCCACACAGAGAATACCAATTCCAAGTTACAATCATCCCAGGTAAGGCAGAATTGCTTCCGTTCCAAAGACCAGAACTGATCTTGAAACTACAGTAACTATGCTACTAAAATAAAATTTTTTAAAAGCTTGAAAGCAAGATATCTTAATAGATTCTGCTTGAATTAATAGATTTTTCCTATGGCAAAGAGACTCAAAACAGCTATCATTTTGGAAAGAAAGGAGGGAGACAATATTATTATTATTATACATCCTGTGGCACAAAATAGTTTCTGGCAGACCAGCTTTAACCTTAGAATCACACAAATTGATTTTTAAGGGGATGGAAAACCTGAAAGCATTCTAGGAAACATAGGTGAGAATTACCTTTCAAAATCCTATTGATTCTGCCTGGAAACCAACTATTATACACATACAAATTGCAATACAGATTTGATCAGGAGAAAGAGCTTGTTGGCATAGCATCAAGTAATACCCCTCAACCAAATGACTATCTACCCACTACACAAATAACTGCATCAGTCCCTGCTGTTGTCAAGAGAGCAGGACTCACCCGCTTCAATCAGAGCCCCTGAATCAATACTCTGTTTTAAGAAACATAACTACTCTCGTCTGCACAGAAGTGTAGATTTCCTCGGGGAAATTTTCTCCTGAATTTCTCACTGATGACCAAAATTTACAATAGTCCTTGTCAATGTATTGTCAAGAAATTATTCCCTGACATTGGAGAGCTATATGTACACGAGGATGACAAAGTCAAGATCTGGGACCTCACACTCTTTAAAGAAATTCTAATAGAAACCTGCAACCCTAGGCGCTTCCCATGCCTAGAACCCAGTACAGACAACAAGGCAAGTCAATCAGCTATAAGCCACAGTTCACATGCCCTGATGTTTTTCATTTTGAGGGTTCCTACCTGTGTTAGATTGCTAGGGCTGCCATAACAAAGCACCACAGCCCGGGAGGCTTAAACAACAGAAATTTATTTTCCCATAGTTCTGGAAGCCAGAAGTCGGAGATCAAGATGTCAGAAAATTCAATTTCTGGTGAAGTCTCTCTCCCTGGCTTCTCGATGGCCACCTTCTCACTGTGTCCTCAATGGCCTCTCCTCTCTACTTACACAGAGAGAGCTCTCCGATGTCTCTCTCTGTCCTCACAAAGACACCAATCTTATTGGCTGAGGCCCCCACCCTTGTGACCCATGTGACCCTAGTTACCTCCCTGAAGGCCCTGTCTCCAAGAATAGTCACACTGGGGTTAGGACCTCAACATAAGAATCTGTGGGGAGGGGGGAATGACGCAATTCAGTCTGTGACACTACCTTTTCTGCAAAAGCAGCACTCTGATTATTAAGACCGCCTGCGATGGAAATGCAGAAATTAATTCTGTTCTCTAGCTCTCCAGTGTTCTAAGATGACTGTTCAACGTAAGTCATGCTTTCTGGATTCAGACACCACTAATTTGAAATTGGTGTTTTGAACTGGAGAATCAGAAGCTTCCACTTGTACCATATGTGCAAAAGGAATTACTGAGGCAATTGCAAGTATTAACAAGATTGCAGAAGAATTGGGCAACCAACAGAGAATAAATTTCAACTGCTACCAATAGCATATAAGTAACGAGCAGGTTTCTAATTAGCCTTATCCGGTCATCAAAGCAGCTTGGTAGGCTGTCCCTTCAGGCGCTCACTGCCATCTTCAGTCAATAATTATATGTTCAGTGCTCCAATCTTAAAAAGTATCTCTTTTCAAGCATTCCTGAGTTCCTTATGTATACAAATCACACCCAAGATCTTCCTTTGGGTAGTCAAGGCCCTCCTTACTCCAGCTCTATTTATGTATCCGCCACCGGATCCCATCATTCCCCGGTAGGACCCCCTCCCTTCATCTGTCCTCTCTGCTTTTGGCCCCTGGGCATCCCACGGTAGTTTGATTCCTGACTTGGCCCTTCTTCCTTGGTGCCTCATCACCTCACACTTTGGAGTGCATTCTAACAGAGCAGAATCTAGACCCTAGAGATGCTTCTCATGCCTAGGACTCCAACAGCTATGATTTAGGATCTCAATTCCTTAGTCATTTCACCTTGAGAATTCCCACTTCCGATGAGTTTCAACTCAAGTCCTACCTCCTTGAAGAAAGACTTATTTTCCTAGTCATTTTTATGGAGTTGCTCTTCTCTGAATCCCATTCCACCCCCTCTAGCTAAGCAGTGCAGATTTTTTTCCTAGGTATTTTTCATAAGCAGGTCTTGAAATGGAGTTTAAATTTTTCCAAGTCGGGTACCATTGACTTTTACTGTTTTTTAAACATCCAAAGAGCTCAACACAGTGTGGAAACATAATTCTATAAGTGTTTTTCTCTTCACAGTGACTTCAGTTCATACCTTTCACCACTTCAAATCAACCTCCCCAAGTCACGCTAATTACTGAGGCTGCGCTGCATCCAGCGTTTTATTCGTGCTTGACACTCAAACCAATTCTGGAGCAACAGGTACGTGATAGAAAGAAAGAAACATAAAAGGGGATTGATAAGTGAAATAAGCCAGATAGAGAAGGACAATCTCTGTATGACTCCACTCATATGAGGAATTTAAACATATGGACAAAGAGAATAGATTAGCGGCTACCAGGGGAAAGGGGGGATGGGGGGTGGGCACAAAGGGTGAAGTGGTGCACCTACAACACAACTGACAGACAATAATGTACAACTGAAATTTCACAAGATTGTAACCTATTATTAACTCAATAAAATTTTTTTTAAACAAAGGGGATTGAAAATTGACAAATTCCTTAAAAGATGTGGAACGAATCACTGAGCAGTCGTCAAAGAAAGAGTCAGTTAGGGAAGTTTTAATGTAGAAAAGAAAGTTTTTACTTGAAATACTAAGTGGGAAAATAATTTAACTTTAGATAATTGGTGCTAATTATTTAGATGAGAACAAAATTAGTTTCTCTTCTTAAAACCAAATAAATTTGATCTTCTAGAATTTTCTGAAGTACTAAAGTTTTGGGTAGAGTGGGCTGGGGTGGATGGAGGGGTGGCGTAGTGATTGCACCTTTTTTTTAATTCAGATGAATCTTATCACCTAAGAGCAGTTTCTGCCCATTTCCGAAAATGTGTTACAGGGGTCACACTCTGGCCTCACTACAGTATCAGGCAGGGATGGAAAATTGCCTCTTTTAGCTCCATGAATCAATAATTCTCAATCCTTTTCTTTTTTTTTTTTTTGAGGAAGATTAGCCCTGAGCTAACTACTGCCCATCTTCCTCTATTTTATATGTGGGACACCTACCACAGCAGGGCTTTTGCCAAGCGGTGCCATGTCCACACTTAGATCCCAACCGGCGAACCCCAGGCCGCCCAGAAGCGGAACGTGCGAACTTAACTGCTGCGCCACTGGGCCAGCCCCTCAATCCTTTAGAAATGCAATATCTTATTCTAACTTGTCTTTATAACTACCACTCCACTAAAAGTCATCTATGATATAATTATATTCACACTTAAAGCATTTAAGCTAAAACTACACACTTTTACTAAGACTCTAGGCACAGAAGGATTGGATGGATCACACTGAACTGCCTGAGATAGCCATACTAGAACCTAAACAAAGATTCTCAGCACTTCCTAATGCAAACTACGTAACTCCAAGCAGAGAGCTCATAACTTCCTCTGAATTCCGTGAAGCCTGATAACCCAAACAGCATCCCCAGAAGTTTTTGGACAAAGTATTAACTTTGGATGAACATATCTATGTTTGACATTAAGCCTGTTTTTGATCCATCTCCAGAATTTTTTTTAATGACAACTTTTGGGTTGTGCCAAAATTATACAACCAGGATTCCCCATTTAATTCAATGGTTGATCTTACTTGATAAACCATACGCATTGTCAGAAAAATGGCCACAGATGATTCCCCTCACTAATCCATACCCACCTTGTCACGTAAGTTTGAGAGCCCTTGCCCATGGGCCACCTTTTGACCAATGAGGTGCTAACAAACATGACACAAGCAAAGGCTTGAAAATCCTTTGTGCATTGGGGCTTCCCCTCTTGCCACCACCACCACCATGTGAAGAAGCCCAAACAAGCCCACTCGATGATGAAAGGCAACTGGACCAGTCAACCCTGCCACCCAAGCCAAGAGCCACCCCATTACTGGAAGCAGAGCTGACCAACAGCTGACTACAGATATGCGAAAGCCAGCCTAAACCAGAAGAATCTCTAGCACGTTCCAAACTGCTCATGCACAGAAGTGTGAGCTAAATAAGTGGCCGTTGTTTTAAACCACTAAGGTTTGGGGTGGTTTGTTAGTCAGTAAAAGCTAACTGACACACCATGGGATTTCAAATAATAGCTTACTCTTCCCTTCACTGCTTGACTTCAACTCCTATGATCCCTTGTGTAAATTGGTCACTGCTAGCTCTTCTATTTTTCCCAAACACAATGGGATTATTGCATTGCAGTCCAGAAACCAATTGAGAGATTTAAGAGATTGTCTCATAAATGAGAGTATAGGAATGTAACAGTTTTCACCAGCTGGGTCTTACTAATATTCGGCTCTCCCATGTATTGTATTCCAAGTGGCTGAAATACAAGCACCAAAGTCCAGTATCTCTTACTTGCAAAGTTTTTTGAAATCTAGCAAAACAGTGAAGGCTTGCAAGCAGAACAAGAGTTTTGTTTTTCTTTTTTTTAAATACACCAAGCAGATGGCATACTATTGCCATAAAAAAATCATTCAAATTTCAATCCCTCTCAACAGAAGTTGGACAGTTATCTGGGTTAATCAAGCATGGATCAAAGCCCCCACATATCCTAGTTTTTGTACTAGTTAGAGATTCCAAAACTGAACCAAGGGGAAACCATAAAACTAAGTTGTAGCACTTCCAAAAGAAACCATTCATTTACATCACTGACAGAAATCATTCTATTTTAACGTTATTATAGTTACAATTATTATAACATCTATTTTTTCTGATTCCTATCACTTAATATGATATTTTTGAATTCTGCATACTTGATGAGTATTCTTGCCTAACATTAGGACATTTGGCTAGATTTCTGCATAAACTTCTTCAGGCTGAAATCCACCTTCATACCATAACTTACATTGAATTACTCTTCTCATCAGCGAATGAGGAGGCCAAAACCAACAACTTAAGCAGGGACTCATCACAAACAAATGTGCTGAGGAGGATCTTTGTAACATTTTCAGGGTTAAATATTCAGTCAGTGTCATTATTACTGACGTTTTCTTCCCTGCCATTTTTATGCTTGTTTCATTTGGGGCACTTAAAAGACAAAGAGGAGCTTTAATATTCTCAGTTACATTTTGAGTGAGATGCTGGACCTGTCCTTCTCTGAAGAATATCTTTCCCCCAGGGTTTAGAAACTCTGCTCATGTGATGCCCAAATGAGCTGAAGTAAGACACACTCTCTTTAAAATGCGGGTGTCTGGCAGCCAGGTCAGTTAGATACGGGAAGTTTCTGACTACAAGCCAGCCATTTGGTTTTCTAGAAAACTAGAAGCTTGGTGGAATAAAAACCGAGGTGACATTCTCAAGTTGAACAGACCCAAATCTTTATACTAAAACAGCAATAATTTTACTTGTGTGCTAGGCGAGGAAAGGTCACTGAAGAAAAAATAGAGGGAATATTTAAGGGCATATACTGAATAAAAACGAAAAACAGATTCCTCTCTCCCCATCATTTAATGATTAAGTGTTATTTAATAGCATATTATATCCTGGGAGGGAACAGACTCAGATTAATTTCATGATTCTAAGAAATCAACACTGACACAGGCAAGAGGAAGTTGTTGGAAATTTTACTCTAGCTTTTCTACAGTTAAAACACTACAACTTCTTGTGACTTAGGTAGTGAGCTGGGCCCTTTGTGATCACAGGCTTGAGTTCACATTATAAAAATAAATAATCTAACGAACCTCCTTCATGACAGAAAATCTTTCAGTGCCAGAGGAAAAAGAGAAGGCCTGGCGTGTTCAACCTGGGATTTCTGTGGCCTCACATTACATATATGCCAACCTGAACCTCCAGGACACTTAACAAGTAATGAATAATTATAACCCCTTTATTCAGAATCCACTAATTAGGTTGACACGAAAGCAACTCTGTGGGACTTTCTTTTTGGTGGGTGTGAACTTATTACAGCAAGTCTAACCTCTTCCCAAATGTTAATAACTACTGACGCTACATTATGTGCTCTACGTGACTTATCTCACTTAATCTTCACAAACAGCCCTGGGAGCTAGAAGAGAAATTGAGGTTAAGGAGTGACGATAACTTGCCCATGATCATAAAGATTATGCATAATTAAGACAGGATTTGGACCAAAGAAGGGTTTTGCCAACAACTACATTCTTAACCTTCCTCTTAATGAAAGAAGTAGCAATGAGGAAACCAGGAGACCCTCAGTTCTGTGGCTGTAACTCACATTTAACTAGTTTGCTTGGTCCATAAACTGAGATCAAAATTACTTGATCTGTATTACAAATAAACCCATGCAATATATTAGACCTGACCCCTAGCAATATTTTCCTTGTATGTCCTCAGTCACTAAGCTTCAACACTCTTAATCAATGGAACCATACGTCAGCTGGATTTATTGCAAACAAAAAGTACCTAGGAACAAACAGAAGAAATAATGTGTTGTTTCCAGGAGAAGTAAGAGATTATTGATCATGATACGTGAGCATTCACTCGGGTGCTTTGCTGTAGTTGAGTGGGTGAGAGAAAGAAAAACAGGTTGGTGAAACAGAGCTTCCATAAGGAAGTGGATATTCTCCACGCTTTCGACAAACTCGATTTATGAGGATAAATCTGTGCCGCAGAGCTTGCCACCCAGCAACCACACAAAACCATCTGTACTCACCTAGTAACTGCTTAGAATAACTTAATTCTCCTGTGTTCAAAGCTAATAATATGAGATAGAAAAGGAAAACATAGGGAATTGAAAGAAATTGCAAGGAGGCGGAATCTTTGCCAATGCTGGACTTAGCATTCTGGCTAAGCTTATTCTAATTAGACAAGATACTGTCTAGGGATATTTTCCAGGATAATTTTGACCATACTATTATTTTAATAATCATAGCTTATAAATTCACTAAGTAAAGAAACTTAAATCCGTCCTGTTTGTGGAATTTCATGCAAAGTCTTCATGACAATGTCCTAGCACGTCTTCTCCCTCTCAGTGACCTTCGCGTCCCACAGTTGGGACGTCTAGAAGAGTCTGTCCTTCACCTACCTTTCTTTTCCTCTCTCCCTAGTCTCTTGGCTTCAACCATCATGTCTATGGAGTTGATCCTGAATCTGTATCACCGGCTCAAGTTTCCCTCCTGAACTCCAGAAAATTTTTTCCATTACTGTGTTTGACATCTTCATTTATCGATGTGTTCACTTGCTTATTCTCTAAGTCACTAGAATGGCCTAGACTAGTCTCGATGTTGTGTTTTGAATATGCCAGGCACATTCCCACCTCCAGGCCTTGGCATCTGCTGTTTCCTCTGCCTGGAACACTGCTTCCCTGTGTGTGCCTGGCTTGCTCCCTCGCCTCCTTCACATCTGTATCTAATAATGAGATCTTCCCAACCATGTCTTTTAAAACTCCAACCCAACTGTCCCCTTTCCCTGCCTTACTCCTCTCCATAGTATTTACCACTTCTAAAACATATGTTTTACTTATTTATTTTACTTATTGTCTATTTCTCCATGCAAGATCTTGAGGGCAAGAATTTTTTGTCTGTTTTGTTCAGTTTTACATCTCTGGTTCCTAAAACAGTGACTGGTACAAAGTGGGCACCCAATTATCACCTGCTGAATAGAGTGAATGAATGATTGCTCCATTGGCACGTCACGTAAGGCCCCTCAGCTTCCACGGATCTGCTCCTCCTCCTCCCCATACCTGTTTAGTAGCACCTGCCTCCTCCCGCTTGTTCAGCCCAAAACTCTTAGTCACTGTAACAATCTCTCTCTTTATCCCTTTGTTCAATAATGTGTCAAATTATTTTAAGTCGTTTCACAATCCCACTTACCCACCCCTTCCTACCTATTCCATTTCTACTTCCCCACCCGGGTTCAGGGCCTCGTCATCCCCAGTGCTTATCACAGAGGCTGCTGTATAACTTCAAGCCTTACTTGCCTCCACCTCCAGCCTCCATCCTTCACCTTTCCTAGACTGAGGTTCCTAAAACACACACATCCTGCCCCTGTCTAAATCCTTAGCAGGGAATTTAAAGCTGTCCATAACCTGATCTGCAGTCCCCGCCTGTCCAGACACATTGAACCACTCCCCATATCCCAAAGCCATGGACCGCTATCAGGATTCCAAGCCTTGCTTGTGTTGTTCCCTCAGCCACCCAGGCCAGTTCAGCTGTCGCTTCTTCTGAAAGCAACCCCTGGTGTCTCTCTCTCCTCCACCTCCCACCCACTTTGTTAATACCTTTAGCACTTATCCATTTGATCTTAAACGGTAAATGTTTATCTCTCATCTCAAACCAAAATCTCCTTGAGGGCTGGCAGTGGATATAATTTATCTTTACACGGGTCATAGTGCCTGGCCCAGTGTTAAGCATACAGGCACCGAGGAAACGTGTGCTGACTTGCTGAATGAACTGTGAGCGCATACTGAAAACTCCACGTAGTGTGATCAGAGAGAATTCTCAAACAGGATCCAGAAAAGAGGCACTGGCTTAACCGGGGCGCACTCTAGGCTAATTTCTACTCCTCCCTCAGATCAGCTTATGGGCCCACTAAGGAATGCCTCCCCGTATCCCCAGTCTAGATCAGAGCAGCCTGTGCTTTACTCATAGTGCTGGCCACAATCACATGTGACAGATGAGTTCCCACAGCCCCACTCCCAGCATCACACCTACCCACTCCCATTTCTGGGTTGGGCAACTACCAAGCTGTGAAATAGAATCGTTACTTACATAAGCAAATCAAAACGAAGCAAAGACGCAGGAAACTGGTGAGAAGAGAGGGGAGGATGCAGGACAGACAATGCCATACAGTCCATCTTGTTGTGTTTCTTCCCGCTGGATTTCATTTCCCTTTACAAATCAATATATAGACATGGGTATAAATGCACAGATGTGACTGTATCAATGTACTTTTATTTTATATTACCGTTTTTCTTCTTTTTCTTCCTTGCTTAGCCTCCTTTCGCTCATCTGCTCCGCTTTGTACCTTAAGCAACCAGTGTTAACAATCTAGTCTACACAACTTTCTTCTTTTTCATTTAAGCATATAAGAAATCTATTAATCCTATACACACACAGGAGTTTGTAACTATTTGTTTTATAAAAACTGGATTATTTTAGGCACTCTTTGGCATCTTGCTTTTCTCTCTCATGTTGCCTCGTGAGGCCCCCTCCAAATCAAGTGGAACAGGTAGATCTAATTCATTCATTGTAAAGCCTGCATAAAGTTCCCTGATCCAGCTGTTGCATAATGGGCATTCACTTTGGTTCTAGATTTTCTCCACTAACAGGCCATACTACAATACACGTGATTTCACGAATGTTAAGTGGTGGTACTTTCATTTCATTTCATAAGGGCTAGATTCCCTAGAGTGAAATTTCTGGTCCCAGCATATGTGTATTTATAATTTTAATACTTTTGCCCAAAGTTATATTCCCAAAGGCTGGAACAATGAGTATTTTCACCTGCGGTGAATGGGGAAGACTTTGCCCGGCATCCCCATCAGCAGTAGGAGTTTGGGGGCTTTTTAATTTCCCTCTATCTGAGAATTATATAATGACGTCTTGGTGTTATGTTAGTTTGCATCTCCTTACACTAGTGAGCTTGAGAATCTTTTCATATGTTTGCTGCCGATCTGAATTTTCTCTTCTGAGAATTTTTTGTTCATGCTTTTTGATTATATCTGTACTGGGGTCTTTTGGCAACTTGATCCAATTTGTAAGAGCTCTTTGATGACAAATGTCAACCCTCTGATGGCTCTCTGTATTGCAAATATTTCCTCAAGGCTTTCATTTGCATTTTGACTTTGTCATATCTTTTGTCATATTTACATAATCTAACACTCTATCTTTTCTTTAATAGTTTCTAGGTTTCCAGTCATGGGCAAGATGTCTCCAGCCCCTAGATTTTTCACATAGTCACCGAGATTTTCTTGCAGCATATTAATATATTTACCTTGCTTTTAATCCATTCGAAATTTTTGTTTATGGTTTAAGATGAGGATGAAAGTGGGAATGCAAATTTATTTTTTTCATATTAATAGCCAGTTGCACCAGCACCATTTATTAAATATTTCATCTTTTCTTACTAAATTGATATATCTAGCAGTTTTGCCTTTGTTAATTCTCACATATAGTGGGATAAATATTTAGATTCTGTTCTGCTCTATTCTGGCTCGTGAATCCATTGCATATGCCCGGGTCAACAACATTTGATATCTATAAGGGCAAATCTTCCTTTACTATTCTTTCTTATTCTTCAAAATATATACTTTTTTGTTTTAGAACATTTATTCTTCCATAAATTTTTTTTGAGCAAGATTAGCCCTGAGATAACATCTGTGCCCATCTTCCTCTACTTGATATGTGGGATGCCGCCACAGCATGGCTTGATAAGTGGTGCATAGGTCCACGCCCAGGATCCAAACCAGCGAACCCCAGGCCTCCAAAGCGGAGCACGTGAAATTAACCATTACACCACCTGGCTGGCCCCTTCCATAAAATCTTTTAAAGCATTTTATTCAATTTTCCAATTCTCTCTCCCCCTAAAATTCCTCTGGAGTTCAATTTGGGATTGCCTTAAATGTATTTATTAATTTTGTGAGCATTGACATTGTATGATATTGTTTTTCAATCCAATAAAAAGGTATGTGTTTCCATTTGTTCCAATGTTATTTAACTCCCTGACCCCTGACCTGTGCAAATGAGACCTTTAAAGTACTTTTGCTTCCTCCCTTACTTCGTTCTCAATCCTAGATGATATTTTGGAAGAATTTTTAATTTTTCTAAAAAATTAAGTATCTTTATTTCTAGACCATTATTAGCACTTACTTTGCCATATTCATTCATTCATTCAACTAAGCATTTATTGAGAACCTACCATATGCTATGCATTCTTTGAGGCCCTGGGGATACATCAGGGGGGAAAATCCCTGCTCTCTTAGAGTTTATATATGGGGAGACAGATACTAGACAAATAAATGAATAAGTTATACACTGTGTTAGAAGGTGATAAATGCTATTGGGAAAACCAAAGCGTGAATAGGATGGAATGCCACAGCTCTGAGCAGGAGGTGCATTAAAATGTTCAACAGTGTAGTCAGGGAAGGCTTGAAGGAGAACGTGGCATTGGAGAAAAGACTTGAAAGATGGAACAGAGAGAGCCATGTGGATGCCTGAGGAAGAGCAATCCAAGAAGAGGAACCACAAGTAAGAATGTACTGAGAAGGGGTCATGCCCAACCTACTCAGGAACTACACGGACGCCAGAGTGCTGAGGGGGAGCAGAGTGGCAGGGGTGGGGGAGGTGAGAACAGTCTGACTAGTAAGATATAAAGTCACAGTGGTTATGGGGCTCAACTCACATAGGGCCTTGTTGCCTATAATAAGGACTTCAACTTTCACTCTCAGGGAAATGGGAAAACCATTGCACAGTTCTTAAAAAGAGCACCAGGATCTGACTTAGTGCTTTAACAGAATGTCAGTCTGATTACAGTTCAGAGTAAAGAGTAGGGAGACAAGATGAGGTAGGAGGCTATTGCAATAAGCTAAGCAAGAGATAATAGCCTTATGGACCAGGGCACTATGATGACAAGTAGTCAAAAAAGGATATCTTTTTAAGATAGTACAGCCAATGGTATTTGCTGAGGGATTAGATGTGGGGTGTATGAGAAAGAAGAAGATCAAGGATAACTCTGAGGATTTTTGCCCAAGCAACTGGAAAGATGGAATTCCATTCACTGAGACAGAAAACCACAAGAGGAACCAGGTGGGGTGGGGAGTGGAGGTGGTGAATCAGGAGTTTGATTTTGGACATGTCTATTAGGCTTCCAAGTAGCTAAGATAGTAGTTGGATACACCAGATTGGTGTTCAGGAGAAGTCCAGACTCGAGACATAAATTTAGGAGTTGTTAGTGTATGGTTGGTATTTGAAAGTGCGTAACTGCATAAAATCATCAATGAGGAGAGTGAAGAAAGTGAAGAGGAGAAGCTTAAAGATTTTACCATGGGCAACTCCAAAGTTAAAAGATTGGGAAGATAGGAGGAGCCAGAAAAAAAAAAAAGGAAAAAGTGGCTAGTGAGGTAGGAGAAAAACCGAGAGAATCTGCAATCCTGGAAGCCAAATGTCTTAAGAATGAATTTCTGGAATGAGAAAATCATCAACTTTGCCAAATGCTGCTGATAAGACAAGACAAAGACTTAGAATTGACCTGTGGATTTGGCAACATGGACATCATCGGTGACTTCAAGAAGGGAAGCTCCAGTGATATGGATGTCATAAGAGAACGTTTAAAAATGTAGACTTGTGGACAGCATCTGAAAAACGAAGCGATAAATTTATTAAAATTGGGGTTATATTTACACTTGGATTGTTAACTATAATTTTATTTCTTTGTATCAATTTTTTCTTTGTCAATTAACAAGAGATAAAAGACATCTCTTATTGAACACAAATATGTTCTCAATACATATTTTGAAGGTTTGTTGAATAAGTAGGGGTGTATTTCACATTCTAACACTTCCTGGCAAAGTCTACCCTCATTGAATCAACATGCTAACAGAGTAACAGGAGTCAAGAATGCCGACGGTCTCCTTAAACTAATAAATTATCTTTTCCGATGGTACCTACAAAGATCTCAGTTGATGACTGTGCTAAACGGTGAAGTCAAGTAACATTCATTCCAGTCCAGAGCCCTGGCTCCAACTCAAATAATGTTTGCAAGTTCCTAGTTAGGCAGTGAGGGGAAAAAATGTCATCTATGACAGATGGCACTACTAGATGACAATTTAGTCAAAGAACCAACTGTCCTCTAAAATTCAGTCTTCAAAATTGATTTACACATTTAAAAAGAGCAGTTGGAGGAGGAATAATAGCCCTGCAAATTAATGCAATTCAAATATAGGAGGTTTTGGTAGAAAGTGTCTTCCTGTGAAAATTGTATAGATGGAGACCAAATATGAAAGAAAAAGGAGCAGAAGACAATATTGTAAGAGACAATGTTCATGGTTCCAGTCCAGTGGATCTTGTGACTGAAGAAACACTTGTGAATTCCCTTGAAGCATCTTGTGCCTCAAGCCATTATGAAGGATGTACAGCATCCTATTTCAAAAAGTAGAATTAAGTCAGATTTCTCAAAGCTTCACCAATCTTGCCTCATGTCCAGTTCTTTGATTACACAGTTAAGCAAACTCTAAATTCAGAGTAAACATTCTGATCCATTTAGAGAAAGCACATCAGAATGAAATTTCACATGCAATACATTAGCTAGAAACTCACATCACAGAGTGTGTATGAGGAGACAAAATTCTAATGACTAAGGTGAGGAATACAATCAAGGCAGTACCTTTATCCTTAAGGAAATGAAGAAATATGATACATGAAGGTTTAAAAAGATACCATTTATAAAGCTGTGAATCATTTGCTTTGATTTACCATAAACCAAGTAATTAAAAATATAGGTTTCTATTATGCAGGCATTGAAAGTCCTTGAATCTTTGGAGGAAGATTGACATTAAATATGACAAGATCGGGGCCAGCCCTGTAGCCGAGTGGTTAAGTTTGTGTGTTCTGCTTCGGCAGTCCAGGGTTTTGCTGGTTCGAATCCTGGGTGCAGACATGGCACTGCTCATCAGGCCATGCTGAGGCGGCGTCCCACATGCCACAACTGGAAGGACCCACGACAAAAAATACACAACTGTGTACTGGGGGGCTTTGGAAGAAAAAGGAAAAATAAAATCTTTAAAAAAGAGAAAGAAAGAAAATAAGAAAAAAATAAATAACAAGATCAACTATTTGAGGGCAGGGATTTTTTTTAATTGAGATATAATTAACACATAGCATTACATTAGTTTCAGGTGTACAATATAATGATTCAATATATTTATATATTCCAAAATGATCACCACAATGTCTAGTTAACATCCTTTATCACACATAGTTACAAATTTTTTTCTTGTGATGAGGAATTTTAAGATCTATTTTCTTGACAACTTACAAATATACACTACAATATTATTAATTATAGTCACCATGCTGTACATTACATCCCCAGGCCTTATTTATTTTATAACTAGAGGTTTGTACCTTTTGACCACCTTCACCCATTTGGCCCACCCCCTGCCTGCTACCTCCAGCAACTACCAATCTGTTCTCTGTGTATCATGAGTTCAGTTTTTTTTAAAGATTCCACATATAGATGAGATTATATGGTATTTGTCATTGTCTGACTTATTTCATTTGGTATAATGCCCTCAAGCTTCATCCATGTTGTTGCAAATGGCAGGATTTCCTTCTTTTTTATAGCTGAATAATTTTCTATTGTATATATACCACATTTTCTTTATCCACTTGTCCATCGATGGACACTTAGGTTGTTCCCATGTCTTTGCTGTTGTAAATAATGCTGCAATTAACATGGAGTGCATTTACCTTTTCGAGTTAGTGTTTTCCTTTCCTTCCGGTATGCACACAGAAGAGGGATTGCTGAGTCGTGTGGTAGTTCTATTTTTAATTTTTTAAAAAAACTCCATACTGTTTTCCATAGTGGCTGAACCAATTTACATTCTTACCAACAGTGCAAAGTAAACCATTCTGTTATTTACTCAGTTTTTCAGCTGATATATCAGACAGGTGTTGTTAAAAATGTCTCGCAAACAACTAATGAAAATAATAAGTTTAACACACACACACATATACCAACTCTGAAAGTAAGGAAAGCTTATATAATGTCAATAAATGGCTTTTTATTCTTTTCTGCTTATCTTTATTTCTAATTTTTCTACAATGAAGCTGAATTACTTGGGTTAAGTGTTAAGTTTGTTGAAATGTTCATACGTAGAAGATTAATGGTTGCTAGCCAAACTCAGGATGCTTGAACTGAAAAATTAATTGGAGAGTATTTCATCCAACGTTCCCATGTTACAGATGAAAAAACTGAAGTAGAGAAAGGTAATGTTAGCTTTGCTAATAATGATCTGAATACATAGAATATGTAACGCAAAGATTCTTAACCCTGGCTGCTTTAAAGGATAATAAAGGCATGCCTGACTGAACCCTACCCCGGACCAGTTGAGTTAGAATAAAGGCAACTGTGGCCTGAAGTTCCAGGTTCTCCATACTGCCTCCAAAGACTCTAAAGTGGGGATCATTACATCAAAAATAAAACTGACAGAAACCTTAACAAACATCTCTCTATAAATCTCCCTTTCCTAAACATACACTTGTCCATTAAATGTGCGGTCCAGCTCATTCCAGAGCAGAGGTTGGCAATAAGGATGCTGTATCTGTCTCTCACACTAACGGTGCAATTGTTCTGCTTTGCCCCCTTTAGATAAATTCACATTTCAGATTTTGCAAAGCATAATAAGAGTATCTAATATTTATTGAATATTTATTATGTGCCAGGCATTGTTCTATATATTTTATTCATTTAATCATCTTAGTCCTATGAGGTAGGTTTTACCATTATCCCCATTTTACATGGGACATTGAAGCTCAGAGAAGTTAGATAAATTTGCCTACAGTTACCAAGCAATTTACATGGGCAAGCCTGGAGTTGAACTCAACTGAACTCCAGTCTGTGCCCTTAAGCTGCACACCGCTGTGTAAATAAAATGTTTATACTTAATCAAGTTGAAGGAATTAACTTGGATTCTGATTTCTCCATAGTAACAACTAGCTGGGCTCCAGAAGAAGAGGAAAAAGGAGCACGTGAGGGAGAGAGAGAGGACTGTGCAAATAGTACCTGAAGGAGAAGCTAAGTGAAGTGGTTTCCCCTGAGTAAAGTCTCTAAGCTTTAGTGTGTGGACTTCAAGTCGTCTGTTAACTGCTCAGAAGACTTCTTACCTACTTCGTGGCTGTGCTCTGAGAAGCAGAGGTTGCCAGAGGCTGTCCTCTGTGTAGGCGGAGTGTGGCCGCATCCTCAAAAGTCTACTGCTTAAGTTTCCATGCATTTAAAATGAAAGAGGCAGCATTGCAGGGTTCCAGTGTCTATAAATAAACAAGCCTCTGCAATCAACAATAATAACTTAGCCAAGGTTAATATTCCTTGAATCCTTGAATTAGCCAAGGTTAAAATCCCTTGATTTGAATCATCTGGATAACTATCTACCATATTACCAAGACTGCCTGTAATTCAGTACTTACATTTGTGTTTGCATTTACAATCCTGTAGCGCCCAAGGATCACCCATAATCATGGTATTTATCTTATGCACATGTTGGTCAGCAAGTATGGCCACCATTCTAACATCAAAATGACTACAGTTGGTCCACATTTACCTTTTTTTACCAGTTGTAGATAAAAAAAAATTTCTCTCCTTTGCAATTTAAAGACATTTTTATGAAATAAGAATTTATTCCCTTAATTTACTTATTAAATGGGAATTGATTTAACATTGCAAAAACAATATAATAAAGCAGAATAATGTGTTTCTTGCCACAGGCTAATTGGCAAGAAAACAGATATAGACATAATAGACAACCAATTCAATTTCTCCCAAGTCTTTACATGGTACCGCAGTGGCACTGTGAAATGAAGGGTTCAGTGGTTTGAATAGAGAATAGAGGTACTAGAAGTCAGGTATCACAAAGTGGGTTGAACACAGTGAACTAAAAACAAACGAAAAAACATTGGGGCACTCAGAATCATATTCACTTTGCTAGGAAATATATTGCTTATGTCTATCAACGGTAACAGTTCGTTAGGATGTATGTAGCAGCCAACACTCACGGAAATTTTTCAGTTGAACAACAGTTTCTATATCTCCAATATTGAATTATATCATTTAATTGATAGGTCCATTCAATAGGTTGGTGGTTTAATATGAATTCCTTTTTTTAAAAGGCAAAATCATATCAATAATAATAACAAAGACCCAAATAATGGTCTACTATGTTCAAGATCAAAAGAATCAGATCCACAAATGATACATAAAACCCAAACATCTTTTATATTTCTATATTAAATTCAATGATTTAAATTTTGTTTTAGCAAAATAGTATGTCATACTAAATTAATAATTAGTTTTGGCCTTCATGTTATAAATATATGTATTTAAAAATTATCATAATACAGTTTCAGTCAACACTGAGGGCCCAAAGAATTTTGCCATTAAATGGGGTCCTGGGGCCGGACTGGTGGTGTAGTGGTTAAGTTTGCAGGCTCCACTTCAGTGGCCCGAGGTTTGCAGGTCCAGATCCCAGGTTCAGACTTAGCACCACTCATCAAGCCACACTGTGGCAGCATCGCACATAAAATAGAGGGAGTTTGGCACAGATGTTAGCTCAGTGACAATCTTCCTCAGAAAAAAAAAAATTAAAGAAAAATTAAAGGGGCCCATACGTTAATCTAGCTTGGAAACCCTGGATAGATATTATCTAAAATGCTTTCCCTCTATATTTTTCTACGTCTCTGAGCTTTTATCATCACCATGTACTCCACTGCCAGCCGGGCATCTTGCACAAGCATCCGATGGTGACGATAGGCCAAAAAGAGAGGATGAGGCTCAGTCGGGGTCAATCTGTCCTCACAACGGAGATGCTAACACCACACCATCGATGCTGAGACACTCAGGTCATTTTCGGACAAGAAAGAGCACGTGTACACATTGCATGCATCTAATTCATCTATTTCATTCAAAATGTATTCTTCTGAAAGAACTATTTTACAAATAAAAATGAATAAAGTGACTTTTCCTAAAGTGAGGCTGGGTAGAAAGTTAATGAATACAGCCTGTTTGTGATTCCAGATTGTTTATCAAAGACCTACCATTGGGAAAAAAATAAAATTTCCAAATCTATCTTATCTAACAATTCAGGAAGCACAAGGAAAGCGGCAGGCAGCATTCTGGGCTTGCTGGCTGGGACTGCTCACGCTGGCTCTGTTTTCTTTCTTGCTATCATAGCCAGCAGCCCATCTTAATGAAATTTGCATTTCCAGTGCTTTACCTTGATCTTCTTTGAATGTCTCTGAAAAGAGTTGAAATTTGCATCACTTATTGCTTATAAGTTTCAACACATGACTATATTTGGGGATTCCTATTAGCTTTAATTTTTTATTTCTATTAATGCCAATAAATAAATAAACGTATCAAGTTTTTGGCAGGTGGGAAGCGCTTGCACCAGCTCTCCGGTGCTGTTGAAGTTAAATGGAACCATTGCACAGAGACAGAGAAATTTCCCACCAACGTGATTGAATTCAGGGTGAATCAGCTTGTTTGCAACTTCTAGATTTTATTAAACCAAAACAAGCAAGAAAAAGGAAAGCATTGTGAACTTCTAAGGTTGACTTTGTTAGTCTGACTGTGCTGTGGGCAAGAAGCACTGAGCACAGAAACAAAATGGAAAGGCGAGAGCACGGACTTAGCCTTAAACACCTACATTCTACAACTATCTTAGTCTTAGTTTTCTTTTCAGCGAAATGGGGTTTTCTGTTTCCTCCACAGGGATTTAGAGAAAATTATAATGCATGATGTATATGAAACACCTGCTACAGACTAAGCACTCAGTATAAGTTATCTTTATTTTTCAATGCTATTATTATTATTATAATTGTTATTAACACTGGACCCGGCACTGAGTCATTTCCAAATAAATTTTAATTCTCATCCCTTTGAACTCAGGGTACAAGAATCACTCTTGAAATTTAGCTCATGGCACTCATTAGATTCAGAGGTGAGCAAGGGCATTTCTAACCCTCCTCCCATACTCCTTTCCTACCCGGGGCCCAGTCAGTGCAATTTAATCTCATGTTGTCTGGAAATGTCAACTCCCCTAAAAGTCCTCGGAGACCTTGTCTCTCCCCCTCTACCCAACCTCCTCCCCACATGAAGATTAATACAATTAAATTTGAATAACCCTTTACAATTTTAAAAGTGCATTCACCTACATTATTGCATTTAATTCTTATAATATCTCCAGTATTTTTATTTTTATTTCACAAATGAGAAAATTAAGGTTCAAAGAAATTACCAATAATAATAACAATAATAGGCACTGTGCTCCTGGCACTGTGCTAAGTACTTTGCATACATTACGATTTAATCTTCAAAACAAGTCTGGCAGTGTGGGAGGCACAATTCTCGGTGGCCCGCAAGATTGCCTGCCTGCCCCTCCTCCCCATCCCTGTACGCATAACCCTTGGTCCTGTGAATCTGGTGGTTTTCTCATCGGAATAATGAAAAGCAGAGCTGACAACCTCTTTTCATAAACTGCCATTGCCCCAGCCCTTTCCTCTGGTCCCCTTCCCCTCTCCTCAAAATCCAATCACGAAAGATTTAACATCTGCACAGCAGGAAACCTCTAAGAGTCACCCTGATGGGCTGACGATGTCCGTGCCTTTTCTATTGTGAAATATTTTTTATATGAACTCTGACTTCAGAGACTCACTGAACATCCCCTAGCCTCACGTCCACTGGTATCCTTTGCTTCAGATGTACCCTTTGCGTTTATCTCAGTAAAACATGTCTTGTATATGGTTTACATGCCAGAGCACTCACATTCGCCAGCCTCCATGGGATACGTCAGGTGTATGACTAGGTGGCCATAAGTAGCAGAACCCAGCAGTCTGAGTTTAGTGCCCTGGCTTTTGGCAGAGCACCATACTGCCTTCCTTAGCCATCATGGCCATCTAGAAAGGAATAAGTACTCAAATGCTAATCCTATTCCCCCATCCAACACCCTAGGGGGTCCAAACCCAGCTCATTAAATGCCCAGATCCTACTCCACTGGGTGAAGGGAGCTAAGACTACCCTCCAGGTGACACGGTAATGATGGAATCCTAGAAATGCATGCTCAAGTCTCATGTTGGGGGGACATAGAAAACAAAGGGGCATTTGAACTCCCTAAGCCCAAGTCCAACACCTTCCCAAACCCTGAACAGGACACTTTAATTCTACCTCTAGATAAGCTGAATGTGAAAGAGAGGTGATTGTATTTTGGGTTCGAAATTCTGCCACATAAAGTTTTAGAAACATTTGAAGATTGAGAAACTTCTAAATGATTTATGGGTCAAACATGTCATCTCAACAAGCACATTCCTGTCTCAGGGCCTTTGTTCTTGCTGTTCCCTCTACCCAGAATACTTTTCCCCATACAGACCATCACTTCCTTCACACCTCTGCTCAAACATCACATTGCCAGTCCCTGTGTAAAATATGAATCTGCTCCATACCCTCCCCCGACAGCCCTTGTCCCCTCTATCCTGCTGTTTCTCTCCATAGCCCTGTCTCATCTGCCACACTATATAGCGACTTATTTGTTTATAATATATAGGTACGTATTATACATTGTATATAATATAGATCATATACAATATAATTATATATAATAAAATATATAATATATTTAACATATATTGACATATATGCATATTAACCAACTACAAAACTAATATACATATTAACTAAAACATAAGCTATAAGTGGGCAGGGAATTTATCTGCTTTCTTCACCCCTAAAATCCTGGTCCCTAGAACCGTGCTTGGTACTTGGTAGATGTCAGTAAATATATGCTAAATATTTCTTTCTGAACAAGGAAAGCACTAGAGAAACTAGATGTGTTTATGACAGCTCCAAAATTCATACCTAAAAACTCAGAACACAAGAGTGATGTTGGTGGTGAGCACAACGCAGTCTACACAGAAACTGATATATAATAATGTACACCTGAAATTACACAGTGTTATAAACCAATATGATCTCAATGAAATAATTTCAGAAACATAAAATAAAGTAAGTTGGCCAAGTTAAAAAAAAGAAAAAGAAGAGTGGATCTTGTATGTGAAACTAAAGGAAGGGCTGAGAGACACCCTAGATATCCACTGGGGGGTTAGAGGGGAATTCCTGCCGAGAAGCTTGGTCTGCAGCAGACGGCCGATCCAGAGAAGGATGTGCACACTCAGAAACAGGAGCCGGAGTCTGCAGAGGCAACAGGCCCCATCTCAAAACTCTCCCTAATGGTGTGGTTTCACGAGAAAATGAGATGCTCTGTGAGCAAGGAGAGGAAAGAATTGAGGAAAGGTCCTAGAAACGGGAAGAGAAAGAGACTAAAGAGGAAACAGAAGATCTTTCTCTGTGGTCTAGGTTATTAGGTACGAGTTTCTACTGCTGACTGATTAAGCAGGACAGGAATTTTTAAATAAAAGGATTTAGCATTGTTTAAAAAATCATGAGAGGGATGGAGAAAAAGATCAGAACTTGCCTAATCTTCTCTGACTGGCATAGTTTTTCAGGTGACCAGCCATCCCTGAGTACAACACAAAGAGCTTGGTGAGGGGCGGAGCTATGGATGGGAGACATCGCTGCCAATCAGTGAGAGAGAGGAGGAGGGTGGACACAGGGCCAGGAAGGGACAGGTGCTCCAGGCGACATCAAGCCACAATCCTACATAAGGCCTGTGTTGTCTTAAATTAGATTCAAAACTCAGAAGAAACTTTGCTGCTTAAGACAGAGAGGAGGAAAGGAACCAGTAGCAGGTGGAGTTAGGATAAGCAGGCTGAATTTCTCGTGGGGTTGGGGTCAGAAGTTCTGTCAGGCATGCCGGGACACCTCCTCCTGTCATACAGCACAGGGCCGACAGGTGCAGCCTGCAAATTCCCGAGGTGGGCTAGGAATGGAGAGTGGAACTGAACAAAGCAATTCAAGACAGAGCAACACATCACACACTCCAAATGTAGCTAAGAACTGGGAAATAAGCAAAAAGCCACGGAGCAGCCAATACAACTATGTCACAGCTCACCCACACAGTTCATGCTCTTCCTCAGAGAAGAGACTCACGCTCTCTTCTGTATCCACTTACCCTTCTTTCATGCAAAATTCTACCAAGTGTAAGATCTGCATTCCAAGCCCTCAACAGGTCGGAAGCAGGAGAAAGGTGGACACACTATCTTCCACAAGGACTAATAGACAGCCCTTTAATGTCATGGGAGGACACAGAGAAAAACCAGAAGACTAGTAGTCTGAAAATATTTCATCTAAAGGCAAAAAAATCTTACATATCTCCATAGCTCAGATGACATCATTCAATTAGAAGAAATTATAATGAAAGAATTTCTCAACTGATTCATTCATTTATATAGTCAAGAATATTTATTCAGCATCTAGTATGTGCCAGGAAGTGGGCTAGTTGCTTGAGATACAGCCATGAATGAGACAAAGTTCCTGTTCATGAGGAAGGTTTAATCGAAATGAGAATTCATGTCATCTTAATACAATACAGTTGGTTACAATAGAATAATAAAGAAAGGCAAAGAATGCTATAGCACCACGGAGGAAGGGCACAAAACCTAGTAGTGGAAGCTCAGGAGAAGCCTTCCAGAGAAATTGGGGTCCACGCCAGAGCCTGAGGGCTGAGTAGGACCTAGCAGGGAAAGTGGAGGCAGGAGGGAGAATATTCCAAGCGTGGAGAACAGTACGTGCAAAGGTCCAGAGGCAAATGACAGCACAGGGTCGGCTTTATGGGCCCACAGTCTGTCCACAGAAGCCATCCCCCCCGCCGGACTTCTTTAATATTCTGCTCTCACTGTCTTGAAATTCTTAATAACTTTATTTTCACACTTGTGTCTTGTAAATGAAGTCCAATAGGACAACGGAGCACGCACCTGAACAGAGGAGATACCCACAACACACGATGGGTATCCACCATCCTTTGCTGCTCCATTTGCTGGGAGCATTTATCTGACAGCACAGAGTTTCGGCGGATCCGAAATATGTGGAAGTTCAGTGAGACTCAGAGGAAGTACGAAATAAACATGTTGCATCTCTGAGTAAGTGGGTGGGGACTTGGACAGCCCCAGGAGGCTACACTTTCTGTTCCAACCAGGACTTGCTTCAAAAGCAGAAAGGAGGCAATGGCGTTCTAAGAAACATCAGTGACCAGGGACCCCTAGGATGTCTTTTCTTTCTGTTACTTCTCTGTATTAGCCAACCACTTACGCTGAAAATGATGACTTTGAAAGAAAGGGAAAGACAGAGTGCCTCATGGTTCTTTTTCGTTTCAATCCTTCCTTACTCGTCAGGAAATGAAGATAGGACGCATTCGTAGAATGTGTGTGTATCAAAAAGTGAAAGAAAAACCATTGAATTATCTCTGTGAAGTGCTTCCACTGTACTGAAGGGAACCAAATATGCATGCATGTGCAAGCTATGAAATACAAATTATGTAATTTCAGTGATTCAGCATACAAAATATATGCCCTTATAGTTAAAAACTGGAATCACACAATATAAAGATGAATGATAAAATTCATGCTAACTTAAAATTTTAATGTTTTTTTACTTAGAATGACATTAAGTAGCAAATAAAAAACACTATAACAACTGGAGAGAGAGACTGTGGAAGAAAGGAAAAAGTTTTATTTATTTTTTCCTGATTTTTGAAAATAGATGCCTCACATTTTCATTTAGTACTGGGGCCTGCAAATTATGTAGCTTGCCGTGCGATGGCATAAAAAGCTTGTATGACATAAAAAGTACAGAATTAGAGAAACATGTAGTGTATTATATCTGTGGGAGGTGCGAAGGAGGAAGGAGATGAGTCAGGAAAGACCACCTGGCAGTCTGCTCGTAAGGGGAATACAGCGGCTTTGTACTATCAATAAGAAAAATATCAATTTTCAGAATCAAATGATGGAGAAAGACTAATAGAGTTTCTAAAGAGCTGAAGTCCTGCCAAAAGCCATTCCTGGTGCTGCCACTTTGGGCTAAAAAATGTAGATCCCCATCTAATAAAGGAGAGTCATTTGAAGAGGAATAACCCAACAGATTTGCACTATATGCTTCAATGTGGAGAACATGTTAAAGTATGATAGCCAGTGGGATGCTGGTAAACTAGCTCTTCAAAAAAAAACAAAGCAGGTGGCTGGCCCGGTGGGGCAGCAGTTAAGTTCTCAGGTTCCACTTCGGCAGCCGGGTTCACCAGCTATGCACCATTTGTCAAGCCGTGCGGTGGCAGGCGTCCCACATGTAAAGTAGAGGAAGATGGGCAGGGATCTTGGCTCAGGGCCAGTCTTCCTCAGCAAAAATAGAGGAGGATTGGCGGCGGATGTTAGCTCAGAGCTAATCTTCCTCAAAAAAAGAAAGAAAGAAAAGAAAAGAAAACCCAAAACAAAACAAAAAGCTCTAATTTTTAGCATTTGCTGAATTCTGGTGTAAACGATCAGCTTGAAAAATTCCTGAATATTTAGCAATAATTCTCCTAAGTGTATAAGAGCTGGTTCCTGCCCCCACTGCAGTAAATGGTTACCTGGTTGTCCATATCCTTGTCTAAAAACGAGGGAGCTCCAGTTTACAATTTATAAATATTTCCACCAAAATAAAAATATCTCAGACAAGTTAATTCTCTCAAATCTGAACACTTTGGTTATCTATGCTGATTTCTTCCAAGTTTTCAAGAGGAAGGACAGAATGGGGCACAAGTAATATTTGAAGGGATTATGGCAGAGAACGTTTCAGAACTGATGGAAAACCACAATCCATAGGTTTAAGAAACCAACAAATCCAAAGAATTAAAAAGAAAAAAAATCTACAGCCAGACATACCATACTGAAACTACAGATCTTAAAAGCAGCGTAAAGAGCTACAAGTTTAAAAATTGACTTCTCCACAGCAACCGCAGACACCAAGAACAAGTGAAATAATCTCTTGAAATGTGTGGGGTGAAAGTGATTAGTAACCTAGAATTTTATACTCCATCCAAGAATGAAAGAAAGGAAGGGGGGCAGCGCCGGCGGAGAGAAGGAAAAAAGAAACTTCTAAGAATTAAGGCAAAATGAGACATTTCAGCCAAACAAAACCTGAGAAACTGCCACCAACAGATGCTCATTAAAGAAAATTCTAAAGATTGTACTTTATTCAGAAGGAAAACTACCTCAGATGAAAGATCTAAGATCTAAAAGGGACAGAAGGGTTCTGCCAGTCGGGAAGATTTCTCAAGACCATCCCTAATGCAGTTGCCGTCTATTTTCAGCTTGCACACATGTAAAAGCCATACCAGCAAACTAAACAGATGTAGGGACCGCCCTCTCTGCATCCTTTCTTACTGGTGGCACCAGCCCCTGGGATGCAATGTGATTTTTGTCTTACTGTCTTGATGAGTGGCTGGAGTCAGGCAGCAGAGCAGTTTTAGATGCTTCCCCTTGCCTTTCCCTGTAACAGCTCTTAACCTATGGACCGAGGATCTAATCGGGGTCTGGCAAGGAAGGTGGGGAAGATTGGATAGGAAGAGCCTCAGAGAGCGGTGCAATTCTGAGAAGTCTCAGCCAGGCTGATGGGAAGGCGCTGAACTAAAATTCTTCCTCAGAGCATTCCTTTGCTGATTCCTACACTGCGCTCAGTCACTGGCTGGGGGCAACTGGGGGGCGGCAAGGGGGCTGATGTGAACCCACCGTTGATCCAAAGATGCCGTAGCAGGGGCTGTCAATCAGCCACACTATTCACGACAGATTCTCTTGCAGGACATCTGAGCAGAGTACCTCCGTGGCCCACAGAGAAGAAACGGCACATTTGTTCTAAGAGACATACAAGAATATTTGCAGCACAGTGTTTAGAATAACCCCTAACTGGAAACAACTCAGGTGTCCGTCAACAGGAGGATGGAGGAATACACGGTGGCATGGGCATACAGCGGAACACTGCGCAACAATAAACGGACTATAGCGACCGTGCATGGACATGGATGGATCTCACGATGTTGGACCAAAAGAAGGCAGTCACAGAAGAAGAATAGAATACAGTATTTCCATTTATCAAGTTCCAGTATAAGCAAAACTAAATTACATATTCCTGATGATATCTACAAGGATGGTGAAACCATAAGAAAAAGCAAACTATTAACACAAGCATAAGGATAATAATTACCTCTGGGGAGAAGGGAGGGGAATCTCAGTGGCTTCTAAGGGACTGATAACACTCTGTTTCTTTACCTGACAAATGGGTTCGTGCAAGGGTGTTAATTTTGGTTTTTTTTTAAAGATTGCCACCTGAGCTAACAACTGTTGCCAATCTTTTTTTTTTCTGCTTTTTCTCGCCAAAGCCCCCCAGTACATAGTTGTATATTTTAGTTGTGGGTCCTTCTAGTTGTGGTATGTGGGACACCACTTCATCATGGCCTGATGAGTGGTGCCATGTCCGCGCCCAGGATCCGAACCAACGAAGCCCTGGGTTGCCAAAGCCAAGTGTGCAAACTTAACCACTCGCCCACGGGGCCGGCCCCAGGGTATTAATTTTAATATTGTTCTTTGGCCTGCATGTATATGTTTTATAGACTTTTCCCATGCATATGATGTATTTTACAATTAAAATGTGTTCATTAGGATAATATGACTGTTTTATTAGACACCTAAAAAATTTTATTTTTCTTTCTTTTTTTGCTGAGGAAGATTAGCCCTGAGCTATTATCTGTGTTAATCTTCCTCCATTTTATATGTGGGTCACCTCCACAGCATGGCTGACGAGAGGTGTAGCTCTGCACCCAGGATCTGAATCTGTGAACCCAGAGCTACTGAAGCAGAGCACACTGAACTTAACCACTCAGCTATGGGGCCAGCCCCTAAGCAAAAATGTTTGCTTTTTACAAAATCCTTGCAGTGGGGCCATCCCTGTGGCCAAGTGGTTAAAGTTCCATGCACTCCCCATCAGTGGCCCAGGTTCTTGGGTTCAGATCCTGGGCGTGGACCTACTCCACTTATCAGCCATGCTGTGGAGGCATCCCACTTGCAAAGGAAAGAAGGATTGGCACAGATGTTAACTCAGGGCTAATCTTCCTCACCAAAAAAAAAAATCCTTTCAGCAAACTAGATATAGAAAAAAACTTCATCCTAATGAAAACTATGGAACAGAAACATGCACTAAGCATCACAAGTAAGAGCAGAACATTAAAAGCATCCCTGTTAGGGCCAGGAGAGGTGCAAGGATGCACTGTTGTTGCGAGTTTTCTTCCTGTATGAGAAGCAAACTTCCTTTTTATGAATTTGAAAACATTTAACTCACTAATACAGTTGGTACTCACTCCGTTTGTCATATTGACAAAGGCTAGACTGACATTCTCGTCACAGGGTGACTCCATCCTATTCCCAGGAATGGCTATGAATATACAGTCCCAACGTCCTTTAATATGAATTAATTGTGCCAACAGTACCAATTGTTTTGAACTGGACTTTTGTGGACTTGTAATTCTGTTTCTCTGCTTCTTTTGATCATCAATCACCTTTTAGAGATCCTGCCTTCAGAAGATGAAAAAATGAGGCAATTTGGTAGAAGGGTGAAAAATGTGTTGTGTATGAACTCAGGCATACAGCTTAATCTCTCCATTCTTCTGTTTGATGTCTTAAAAAAATGAGGACTGGGATCGGCCTGGTGGCCAAGTGGTTAAGTTCACACGCTCCACTTCGGTGGCCTGGGGTTTCGCTGGTTCGGATCCTGGGTGCGGACATGGCACCACGCATTGGGCCACACTGAGGTGGCGTCCCATATTCCACAACTAGAAGGACCTGCAACTAAAATGTACACCTATGTACTCAGGGCAATTGGGGAGAAAAAGCAGGAAAAAAAAAAAGGAAGATTGGCAACAGTTGTTAGCTCAGGAGTCAATCTTGAAAAAAAAAAAATGAGGACAACAAGGCTGACTTCGCAGAAATGTCACAAACTTTCAAAATAATGCATGTCAAAGGCCTAGCTCAATGTCCAGATATAAAAGATGAGCCAAAACAGTGAAGTTGTGATTATTTTCTCAATTTCTCTATAGCCAGCTAAATTCCTGAAATCAGCCCTCCAAATGCTGGTTAAGGGTCCTGGACATCACTTGCTGGCCCTGTCCTATTCAACACGTTTATCAATAGCGTGAGACGTGGATGAAATTTCTAGATGATGTAAAACTTGACCAGGTGACTGAGATGCTTCAGTGGTCCCCAACTACACTGCGACCAAAACCAATAAGATGAAATTCTATGCGAGCAAGAACAAGGCCCTGTGCTTGGGCTTCCTGACGTGTGCGCCTCACGCCAGACTGACAGAAAGTCATGTCTAAGAAAGACTCTGAGTTTGATGTGACACATGGCTTTGAGCTAACAGTGTATGAGAGCCTATAACATGCAAATTTAGGTTACTCAACAAGACAGTGTTCTGAAGAAAGCAACAGAGAGGAATGACATGGCAGGCCCCAGATGCAATGGGCAGAGAAGAGAGCTCGCTCCTCGTCAGAGTCCCATTACCTTCTCAGAGACCCTCATGAAGTGGTGGTGGGAACACACAGACTTGGATGACATTGATATCAAGCCTTTTTTTTTTTTTTTCTGCTAAGGAAGACCAGCCCTGAGCTAACATCTATTGCCTATCTTCCTCTTTTTCAGCTTGAGAAAGATTCACCCTGAGCTAACACCTGTGCCCATCTTACTCCTTTTTTTGCTTGAGGAAGATTTTCCCCAAGCTAATAATATCTGTGCCAATCTTTCTCCACTTTATATGTGGGTTGCCACCACAGCATGGCTGACAAATGGTGCAGGTCCACACACAGAATCTGAACCCACGAACCCAGGGCTCCAAAGTGGAGCACACCGAACTTAACCACTACACCATGGGGTGGCCCCTCAAGCCAATTTTTAAACTACCAAAATGTCTATTTCAATAACAGTCTCAGGGAATAGGAAATACACACCATCACAAAAAGTGTTGTTGTTTTTTTGTTTTAACGCTTGACAGCAACAATATAATAAAGTGACATAAAATAACCACAGGAACAAAAGCAAGAAGACAGAAAAGGTCAGGAGGACAGTCAAGTGACCACAATGACTTGGTCATCGTCCTGCTTTCGAAGCACCCATTTCCCCAATTCATCTCAAAGAAAACCAATCAACTGCTTCTGGTATTTTCTTCTATCTCCAACTCTTTTTGTTTTTAGGTTTTTGGCTCCACATTGCCACTGGGTGGTGCTCAAAGTCCACAGAAGCATCTTGGAACTGCAGAGAGCGAGCAGAAAGCAGGCGGCCCCTGACTGGTTTTCTGACACTTGCACAAAACATTTAAAATATTTTCTTTCTTGTATTGACACGTCAAGAAGTACAAACACCGAAGGAAAGGAAGTGGCCATCTTTAGGGAGAAGGAAGACATCGCTGCAGCTGGGAAAAAAAAAACCAGCAGCTGAGGAAGAGGCTGCTGGGGCAGTTTTCAGAGATCAATAATGTGCAATCTCCTTTAGCTGAGGCTGTGATTGGCAGTTTATAATAATGACAGAATTGAGGTCCTTGCACAGAGGTTTGTTTTCTTTTTTTATCGGCTTTTGTCAGCTGCGCAGAGGCGCTGGCCTCCTCTGCAGCTCTCTTTTGCGTGTGTGCACTGTGTGGATGTGTGCATCTTATGAGTACGTGTTAAATACGTTCCTGCAAAGGCCAGGCAGGGGCTGCCCTGGAGGCCCAGACGGTCTGTCTGGCTCCAGCGACTATTCCCTTGGGAAAATCAAATACAAAACGCCGCTCAGACCACCAATTATTGCAGTGTTTTAGATAAGGCAACTTGCACTTTCCCCCTTTGTCCAACTCCTGAAAGGAAGGGTTGCAAACCAGAGGAGAAAAGAATAATGAGCTTTTCATTATCTAAAGAGCATGTGCTGAAAAGTCCTTTGACAAAGAGAAGATGGAAACTGGGTGTGTCCTGACTGGCTCTAGCATTTTCTTTTGTAGCTCTAATAGCATTTTTCCAATTTTCAGTTTCCCTTTATTCTACTGATTTACCTAATACATGGATAATAAAATATAGTTGGATAGAAACAAAATAGCTGGTGGTGTTAGGTAATAAAAAAATAATAGCTGACACTTACTGAGCTTTTATTACATGCCAGGTGCTGAGCAATTTACTGCCTCCCTCCCTTTAAAACTCACAGCAACCCTAAGAGGAGAGAATTGTTATCATCGCCACTTTGCAAGTATGGAAATGCAGCTTCAGCAAGGTTCAGTAACTTGTGCAAGGACACACAGCTAGAAAATGGCAGCCGCTGGCACAGACGCATCTCTGCACCAAAGCGCATGTCCTTCCTTTTCTATAAGCACATTTCACTGGGATTTCAGGATGTCCTAGTTACAGCACTCACCCTGAAGGACGGTGTCCTGGTTATGAGCTACCTTGCTGGCCCTGCGCCATCAGCCCCTAGGTCCCACAGAGCAGCACTGTGATCTGAGGATGAAGAGAGACCACGTCCAAAGGGTTGTGTCACCAAAAATAAGCTGAGCATCCCTCTGCATCCAGTGCAGAGGCTCATCAGGCAGTCTGGATTCGACTGACCTCCATTTCCATCCCATGGCAGTCACTGGAGAGCACCCTGAATCTTACCAGCTGTAAGACCTTGGGCAGCTTACTTAACCTCATTTATGTCTTTAAATCTTTGAAATGTAAATAATAACAATACCTACATCACAAGTTGCTATGAGAATTAAATGAGTTCATGTATATAATGCTTCTAACAGCGTCTGGCAAACTGTCGGACCTAGTAAATGTGGACGATTATCATCATGGAGTCAGCACCTCCAGATTTGCTCCCCCTTTTCTAATCACAGCCTCCTCTCTCCACACACGACTCCTGGTCCACCATGACGGCATCCTGACTTCCAGGCCCTTCCTCTCCAAAAAATCTTGCATCTGGCTGACAGACTAGTGTCACTAAAATGCCACCAGGTTTATGACACTGTCCTTTTTTTTTTTAATCATGACCATTCATTATCTAGAAACTAAAGTTCTATATCCTTAGCCCAAAATCCAATGTTTACCATGGTCTACTCCCAACTTCTTTCCTAGCTTTTCTCCCCGGTTCTCACTTTATTCCAGTCATGCCTTTATACATGCCTTTGTACATGCCATGCCACACGCCCACCCCCGTCTGTCAAAAGTTGACTTATCACTCAAGACATGGATTAAATTCTACTTTCCCCCAGCCTGAAGTAATTTTTTTCTAGTTGGAATTCCTACAGCTCTCTTTTGGGCCACTCATTTATTTCTCTGTGCTTATTCACGTGTTTTATTGTTATTCTTCTCTTGTTTTATGGCTCTTTCCTCAGGTCGATTATAAGCAGATTGACGGCAGGACTGTTGAAATCACAAACAGCTTCTGTAGCTGAAAGTCCTGAGCTGGTGTGGGGGAAGCTCTGAAGGAACTTTTCACCAGAAGAAAGAATGGAGAGAACTCCTCCCCCTCCTAACTGGAGTCTGTGTTTGTGGTTCTGAAACCTGAAATCCTTAGGGGAAGCTTCTAAGAAGGTGGGTGTGAGGTGCTCAGTCCTTCTGGATTTCCTGGGGTAGTAAAGTATGGCTGTGTTTGCCAAAGGGAAAGAATGGCAGCCTCACTGGCACCAAGCTCTGAGCAGATCAATTTTTCCTGCAGGCTCCAGCCAACAACACACTCCAGCGAGCCCTGAGGACGTAATGGGGACTGCTCTTACCAAGAAGTGTTAGGAGTGACCAAGAAAGACATACAATATATGTTTAATGGTTTTAACATTCTTGAATAAGGAACTATTCTCTAATTAAGTATCAGAGTCCTCCGGCCAAAAAGTCTGCAAAATAAAATGTGCTCTGGCTTTAATTTGCCTGTCTCCCCAGAGGTTTGATGCTGATCTTCCAAACACTGATCGCTCTGAGAAAACACAGCAAAAGAACCCGTGGCTTGGGGTGTTTTTTGATACCTTGTAACGTCTGCATTGATAAGGCTGGGTAGGCAATACTGCAGTGACCAATCCCAAAATCTCAGAGGCTCAGTAGAACAAAGGTGAATGTTTCACTCATGCGACCCGTCCATTGCAGGTGGGGAGACATGCTGCACATAGTACTCGGGGCCCCAGGCTCACAGAGGCTCCATCATCTGAAGTATCACCCCGGAACAGTACCTGTGGGAGGCAAAGAGAAGTCATACCAGCCCAGAAGTGACAAGCCACTTTCACTCACAGCTCATTGGCCAGAAGGGGTCACATGGCTCTCCCTATCTGGGACCTCTTGGTGAGCATTCCTGTATTTATCCAAAATGTCTTAGACACACAGCCCTGCATTTCTCCTCTAATGGATATCAGTGTCTGTTGCTTCTGGAAAAGGTATAGAAAACTCAACAATGTACTTCAATCAGTCACATATGGGGAGAATAGAGAGTCCAAGCAGATGACCTCAGTGTGTTTAATTCCTGGATCAGGAAATTAAACTCCTTCTGAGCCCCATCGACATCTGCTTCCTTGAATGAAAACAATCATCTAGGCCTTCTTTGATATTTTGATTAATGGAACAATTACAAAATATGATTAAATGCAACATTTTCTCTTTGCCTTCTGAGTAGAGAACGGTCAGACAATAAACACTTGATTTGTCTGGTCAAGAGCAAAGTTACAGACAATCTTTTCATTTGTGTTGCGACTTCATGGAGCTGTTGGTGGTGGTGGTGGTAATTTTTTTATTACCTCTGTCTTAAGAGAAAGAACTTGTATTAATAAGAACTCCATAGCCGGATTTCTTCACATAAAAACGTGAAGTGACATGACAAATGAATCTATCAGGAAATTCCCCTCATTTAAGCGAAGCCAGAACTCCAGGGACTGAAGAGAGTAATCATTGCCGCGCTCTCTCTAGTGCTTAGTTCAAGATGTTTATTCAAGAGAGTTAAGGGGGACGAAATGCAAAACATAGGATTTTCCAGCAGTGCTTCAAAATTAAGACCTAACATCCCCAGGGAAAGGAATTTCAAAAGCAAAAATAGATGACACCAGTCCACATGCTTATGTGAGTTCTTATACCAAACTAAATGGAACTCTAATCATGAGCAGCAGCATTTCTCAATCAAGGATGCGCATCAGGAACACCTGTGGAGTTTGAAAGCGTGTGCCTGCTCCGGCTCAGGCACCAGGGATGCTGAGCCACCCGCCCCAGGGTTGGGCACAAGCGTCTGTAATTTTTAAATTCCTACGTGAGATTATGATTTTTCTTTAATTAGGAAGCACAAATCTAAAGATAAAACCTCTATTACCTAAAAGAAAAATGGCATTCTGTCTTTCATTCTCCAGTGGAATTTACAGTCGCTAATGCGTCCTCCCTTTATTCAAATAGGGAAAGAGAGTCAGGCCACAAAGGCCCCACCACCACAGAAAGAGTCATTATTGGAGCTGACATTACGTCTAGAATTTTCTTAACCAATAATCACTCCCAATTATTTGCAGCCATATAAGTGATAATTAAATCCTGCTCATCAAAGTTACTCTCTGGATCGTGTGTGGCCTTTGTCTAGGTGTGAGCAGACTGTCAGTGTGCGACAGCAAAGCAATTAGCGTCTATCTTCTTCGTACTTAGGACAAAAGCAAATCCTGTGAGATGTGACCCCTGCCTACCTTCACCATTCCAGCCACACCAGCTAGCTGTTTCTCTCTCAACGTGTCAAGTGGCCTTTAGATGGGACAGGCCTGAATGAGCAGGAACATGGATGAGAGGGCCCCAACATGGAGTAGGCCCTGGGGCAGCGAGCCAGCTGTGGGCTTGGAGCAGTCCCGTCTGGCTGGAAGAAGGGGTGCTCTACTGAGGGGTGGCCAGTCAGCATCAGGGAGGGCCAAGACAGAGCAAGGAGCACGTGGGGGAACATGGCCACCGAGAATTCAGAGGCCATTGAAATCTGGAGCCCCACTAGCAGCCAGACTTTCAGAGTCTAGAAAAGCATTGAATTAGGTCCCATGCCTGGTTCTGAGCTTCCTCAAAAATAAGGCAAAGGGGTCAATGGCTGACTTTCATAAGATTCATTTTCTCCTCTAATAAACAGAAAATTATCTTAGATAAATGTTTAATGAAACCAAACGTCAGAAGAATTTGTCACAGGAGACTTTAAGGAACATTTCACTAGCTTAACTGACTTTCTTTAATACTGATTTTTTTCTTGAAAACATGGGTGTTTCCTTTATTGACCTCCTTACACAGATCGAGAGAAAACTCCGTAGAGTGGCAGAACAGCCCTTTGTCACATGGGCCTCACCCACAGACTTAGCCAGGGCTCCAGCTTTTCCAGCCCACAGCGCCACACCACCGTGCCAGAGCATCGGACCACCTCCTCGCTCACACCACGCTCTGTCACATCTCAGAGCACGTGAACTAGCTGTTGCTTCTGACTGGAATATCCTTGGGCTTCCTTTTCTGCCTTGCGAAGCCTTGTTTATGAGTCAGATCCCAGCTTAGACGTTGCCACTCATCAAAAGTGGTCCCTGCCCCAACCTCCTATCCGACTCTGAGCTGATGACCCCACCTCTGCACCCAATGCCAGTACACCTCAGGGCCTTCTCAGGGGCAGCCAAGGTGAGAATCGTTGTCTTAGAACCAGTATCTATTACACATTTATCTGAGATGCAACAATTCCATCTTTTCCACTTAGATTGAATCCAAGTGAAACTAAATGTAATGTTTTTTATTAAAATGGCATATACAGTATGATCATGTTGGTCTGCATATTTGTCCTTCTCTATGAATATATATTAAAATATCTGAATATGATTATTGTTTCTGAGTGGTGGGATTACGAGTAACTTTTTGCCCTGATTTTTGTTGTTTTCCATATTGACAGAATGTTTTTAATAAGGATACTTTTATAAAATTAATAGTCATTTGAAAGAGGCCTCTCTGGCTTATCTAAAAATGCCCACCACCCCCCAGTCCATTATTCTCTGTTGCTGCATGCGATTGGTTTTCTATATAGCCCTCACCACAATTTGTAATTATGTACTTATTTATTCATTTGTTTGTTTGTTTCATTTTATGTCTTTGCCTCTTAACTATAAACTCCTCAAGGGAAGGACCATGTTATTTTACTCACCACGTACACTCAAAACCGAGCTCAGTGCCCAGCACAGAGCAGCTACTCAAAAATCATGAAGAGTGGGTGGATGAATGAATATGTAATATAATAGGAGGGAGACCAACATACCTTGGGGAAAAAGGAAGACAATGAATATTCTTAGAGAAGATCCAAGAAGGCATCACTGAGAAGGAGACACATGAACTGAGTCTGGAACAATTAACAATATTTTCCTGGGCTGTGAAGAAGGAAAGCTTTTCTGGCAGTGGGAATATCCAGGGCAAGGGTACAGAGGCATATTACACGTCTCTATGAAACCAAGGTTGGATGTGGCCAGAAGATAGGCAGAGTTACGTGAGGAAACGAGGCTGAAGGGACGTGTTGGAGCCCCTTGTAAAGAGCCCCGTAAGGAGCAGGGATTTTAATTTACAAGGGAACCCTAGAGCATAGAGACAGAAGAAAAGGAGAGCAAAGGGCAAAACTCGAGGAAATACTTTCCTGAAAGAAGTGGAGGGAAAATGGGCTCAAAGAGAGCAGTGAGAGAGAGGGAAAACCAAGAGAGGGAAGCATAATATGAGACAAGAAAAAAGAGTTTTAAGAGCCAAGAGTGTCAGACGCTGCAAAGAGACAAAAACAATAGAATTCAGCAAATAAACAGACAGTAATGAACATAGAGAGACTCAATATGGTAAACGAGGGATGCAGAAACCAGAATATAAGGAGAATTTGTGTTAACTTTTTATTTTGAAATTATTTCAGACTTGCAGAAAAGTAGCAAAAATAGACCAGAGAGTTTCCATATACCCTTCACTCAGCTCCTGCTAATGTTAACATCTTGCATAACCATAGTACAGCTATTGAAACCAAGAAATTACCATTCCTACAATACTGTTAACTGAAGTACAGATTTTACTTGGAGTTCACCAGTTTTTCCACTAATGGTCCTCTTCTGTTCTGGGATCCGATCCAAGGACTCCACTTTGCAGTTAGTAGTTGTGTCTCCTTAGTCCCCTCCCCCCTGTGACAGCTCCTCATTGTCCCTTGTCTTTCATGACTTTGACATCTTTAGAGAGAACTGGACAGTTGCTTTGTACGTGGTCCTTCCATCTGGATTTGTCTGATGCTTTCTCGTGATTAGGTTGAAGTTACGCATCTTTGGTCCTTCTCAGCACATCATTTTGGGGGCCTTTGATGTTGATAACGCCTTCATACTAGTGATGTTACCCTTGACCACTTGCTTAAGGCAGTATCTGCCAGCTTGCTCCACTGTAAAGTTATAATGTTTCTCTTTGTAATGAATAAGTATCTTGGAAAAGATACTTTCTGACTCTGCAAATATCCCGTTTCTCCTCAAATTTCTGCCCAGTAATTTTAGCATTCACCAGTGGACCTGCCTACAACAATGATTACTCTGATGGTGACTTTCTATTTCCCTCATTCCTTCCATATTCACTAATTGGAATTCTTCTGTAAGGAAGAGAGGTGTCTTCTCGTTTACATGTATAGTTAAGCATTTATATCAGTATGGATTCATAGATACTTACCTTATGGGCTATAATCCATTATTATTATTTATTTTGTTCCTCAAATTGTTCCAACTTTGGCCATTGGGAGTTCTTTTAGGTTGGTTCCTGTGCTTTTCAACATGGCTCTATCAGGGGAACTTTCTAATTTAGAGATTTAATTTCAGCTTTTAAAATAAACTGAGCCTTGCAGAAAGATTACATTGCGATGCCATACTCTGATAAAATTCTCCACCTGTTTCCTTCTCGAACCTGTGAACAGACTGATGGGGTCTTGGATGATGTCAAAGCCTGCGGTAAAGCGGACAGTATGATTTTAAATCATCCGCTGCCGTCTGATGGGTGGGTAGGAGGGCAGGTGTGAGAGGAGGCCAGGGGGCTCTCTGGGGCTGAGCTGGGTGTGTCTGGGGAGAGAGGAAAGTTTGAGATCTTAATATTCCTGGTGTGGGGTAAGCAGCAGGAAGCTCTCCCCCGCCCCCAACTTTCACCACAAATTGCCACTTCCCATTTTTATTTTGAAATTCTTCATGCTAAAGGGTAAAAGTATATTATTTCTATTCTAAAATAAAATCAAAGATTTACTGAGGTCTGATATCTGGAATAAAAGAGCCAAAAAACTTCAAAGGTTGATGCAACTGGCTGGTGCCCTTAGGAAAATTGTGGAATTGATAACTGAATCTCTTCAAAGACATGGAGTCAATTCTTCGAGAAGGAAGTTCGTGAAGTGCCCAGTAAGAGCCCATACCTGCCCGATTTCTCTCTCTCTCTCCCAGCCCAGGCCTCGCTTTCTTCCTCTTCCCTTCATGCTCCTGAGGGAGTACAGAGAGCCAAGTAGGGCCACCTGCAAACCCCCTCCTGTAAATCTCCAGCAACAGTGAATAGATAGGTGGAGGGAAACAATTTCCTTCAAAGGTCAGGAGTTAAATAAGTCAGGGGATGTCACGTACAGCATGATGACTCTAGTTAACAATACCGTATTACATATTTGAAAGGTGCTAAGACAGAAGACCTTAAAAATCCTCATTACAAGAAAAAAAATGTGTAACTATGTGAAGTGATGGATGTTAACTATCTTTTCACAATATATACATATATCAAATCATTATGTTGTACACCTTAAACTAATGCAATGTTATTTCAGTTATATTTCAATACAAGTTAAATTAAGAGCATAGCGATTTTCAACAATATCTCTTGAATACATTAATTGCTTTTTAAAGATTGGCCCGGAGATAACATCTGTTGCCAATCTTCTTTTTTTCCTTTTTCTCCCCAAAGCCCCCCAGTACATAGTTGTATATTCTAATTGCAGGTCCTTCTAGTTCTGCTATGGGGGATGCCGCCTCAGCATGGCCTGATGAGCGGTGCTAGGTCCGCGCCCTGGATCGGAACCGGCAAAACCCCGGGCTGCTGAAGGGAAGCACGTGAACTTAACCACTCAGCTATGGGGCTGGCCCCAACTGAATAAACTAATTTAAAATATAACTTCATGTTTTTAAAAAAAGTCAAGATCACTGGTCTTGTCCTAATTTATCTCTATAGTAAACTGGGCCCAAAACTCTCTGAAACCTTAATAGCAAGTCATTCTCACCATCCTATCCAAATTCAGCTCTCAAATTCAAGAGACACATGAGCAAGTGAGCCCATGTATATGAAGAAAACGTTTAGTGGCCCTTCTCCCAACCACAGGAGAGAAAACGGACTTGGCAGAACAAACCAATAAAAGCACTTATTAATATTTTTATGTTCACTAATGTGAAACAATAAAGACAGCAAACTAAATGAAGATCATGTTAATGGCATTTCACGCATCTTAAATTAGTAATAACAGGTTACTATATAATTGATTCTATTGTCCATCCTTGGCTTGTTAAACATTTTTCAGGATTTCCCTTTCTCGAATGTTCAGTAGATGCTTTAGTATATGCTTTGTTTTGTTGTAGATGGCAACCAAACATAGCCAATTTTTTTTTTGTATATCTTGTCCTCTATCTCACTGTTCCCAACATTTCACGTCATGGCATATAGAAAAAAGTAGGGTGGACTGGAGGGTATTTGGGAATGTCCATATGGCACTTGATTAAACAAACAAAAAAAAAAGATTTATAGTTATGAAAAAAATACAAAGTATCAAATTTGTGTAAAGCTTTTTTTTTTTTTTTTTTGGAGGAAGATCAGCCCTTAGCTAACATCTGCTGCCTATCCTCCACTTTTTACTGAGGAAGACTGGTCTTGAGCTAACATCCGTGTCCATCTTCCTCTACTTTATACGTGGGTATGCCTGCCACAGCATGGTTTGATGAACGGTGCCATGCCCACACCAGGGATCAGAATGGCGGACCCGGGCCCAAAGTGGAACATGCAAACTTAACCGCTGCACCACTGGGCAGCCCGTATGTAAAACTTTTAAACAAAATATTTTCAGATATTTCAATGAGAAATTTGAGCATATTTCCTTATAATTTTTGTCAGGTTTTATGATTGAAATGGCTACATGAAATTCATCATCAAAACAATGACAAACTCAGGCCAGCCCGGTGGCCAAGTGGTTAAGTTCACACACTCTGCTTCTGGTGCCAGGGGTTTCGCTGGTTGGGATCCTGGGCGCGGACATGGCACCTCTGGTCAGGCCATGCAGAGGCAGTGTCCCACATAGCACAACCAGAGGCACTCACAACTAGAATACACAACTGTGTACTTGGGGGCTTTGGGGAGGAGAAGAAAAAAAGAAGATGGTAACAGATGTTAGCTCAGGTGCCAATCTTTAAAAAAATAAAAGGACAATGGCAATCTCTTCAAATTTTTGATAATCACTACCAGCCAAAAACTTTGTGCATTTAGGTAGTAAAAAAATTTTAAACCATTATTCCACAACCATTCAAAACTTCATAATAGTTTAAACTATATGTAAAGGACCTCGTGACTTTTCCTTTTCTTTCACTGACAAATGCCATGCTGAAATTCACATAATAATGTGAATGATTTGGGGCTTTAATTTTAGCTTATTTAATATTTCTAAATAATATTGAAGCTGTAATTTACCTAGTGCCCATGCATCAGAGCTGTCACTCTACAGCTGGTTGGATGCCACTAAAAGGGCACATCAGAGGCAAATGAACAGAAGGATCCCATCAGTATGGAGACAAATGTGCGCGGTCAGCTAGACCCATCCCGTCGGGCATCCCCAGAAAAGCACACAAGCTCACCAGCCTCACTCACTCACTCTTCCAAAAGCTCCATACACCACTCGTCCACTAGGGGCAGCAGTGCCTCTGTAGCTGACTGATGCAACAGAGGAGTTGGCAGTCCAGGAGCGCCTCTTTTTGGCCACATTCAGCTTCACAGCGCTGTGGTGACCGCTGGTGTCTTCAGCTTCCGGAGCCACACGGCGCACCCTCAGATCCCTGCGCGCACCACTCTGCCCCTGCAAATGGCGAATACATCCCTGATGTTGTGACTCTTCCACGTCAGAGGGGGGTACCGGCGACGCACAGTCACTACAATAACTGCGGTGGTAACCATAACTTCATAGAGATAGTTAATAAATTCCCTCCCTAATACCCAAGGTTAAGGCTTTATTTCCCACCATAACTTCAACCCAAGCATCTGCCGGCAATCCTTTATACCCTCGCCCACCAGCTCCTCGATCTTCACACAGAGGCGGTGCATTTCTAGGTTTCCTTTCTTCCTCTTTGTCTTTTCTGAAGCCGTCTTGGGCAAACCATCACTTCTGCTCTGCCTCCCAGTTCCCCTCTGTTTCCTAGGCCCAGCCCTAATGCCAGCTTTTTCTAATTATCCTCAACATGAGTTGCAATTGAGAAAAAGGTGTGTAGAAGGAAATTTGCACATGCAGAAATTCTTACTGTCAACTCAGTTGAGAATCAATTACTGTTCACAGACAATTTACGACGGAATAAGTGACTATAATTCAAAGACACTTTCTGATCAAGAGCATTTGGAGAAAATTGGTCCAGTTCTTCGTGCTTCCCACTTTACTATCCTACTTTCTGCAAACATTCCATTAACGGAAAGGGCTTTAAAACAACAGAATATCTTCATTGGAAGCATTCTTACAAATTTTCAGTTATGAGCCAAGCTTTTGGCTGCTTCTTCAGAGGTTCCTACCCAACCCCCATTTCCCTCCGTCTTCCCAAAGCCTCAGCTTTCAAGTCCTTCGGACGAGTAAGCCCTGCGAGTCAGATTCAATACGAAAGTATTTTCAGAACATGTGTTTTCTGGGAGTTCAGAAGGGGAGTTCATTAAAAAACATCCAACAGTTATTCCTTTTTTATGTCTCTTGTTTTGAAGTTCGATGCAATAATTAACTTCTCTCTTTGCTCCAAGGAAACTCAGAGGCGGCTTCAGTTCTTTGTGAAAACAGTGTTTAATATTTACAATTCCATATGCTACACAGTTTTGAATAGGACAATATAGAAATCCGACTTGGCTTTCAGAACAGAAAAATCTTTTTGTGTTTCTCCTAATTAAGCTCGAAAAGGAAGCGTCTGAAGGAGGGGTCGGGTGAATCAAGAGGAGCTGTAAAGTGAAGCTGAAGCCCAGGTTCTAGGCAAAACATCAGTGGACAATTCACAGTTCAGACTTCATTTCTTTGAATATGATGGCTTCTCACCCTGGGTAGACCTCCAAGAGAGGGCTTCTATTCAGTATCCTGGGAGAAATAGGTCCTCTGCAGGTAAGGCAAAAACTTCATCCCTTGAGAAGAAATTGGAATTTGAAAGAAGCAGCACAAAACGGGAGGTGGAGAGAGCAGGGTTCCACACGTTCTCAGTGCCTGTACAACCGAAGCTTTTTGTGCCTCCATTTATCCAGTTGTCAAATGGAGATGGTGCCGCCTACCCTGACTTGGAGGCCATGGGGGTTGAGTGGGACTCACTGACACATTAGGCACAGAAAGCTCTGAAAAGTAAAAGTGCTATGCTAACATCAGGTGGTTTGACGTTGATTATCTTTTTGTCGATTCAGCAGAGCTGTCTGGATCTCTTGAGGTTTGTGATCCTAACCAACTTATTCATATCAGCTTCACAGCCATTTACACGTGGATTCTTTGGTTTTACCTTCCGATTGGACCAGATTCTGAGCGGCTCTTCTGGTTTTCCCATAGATGGCAAAAACAAAGCAAAACTATTTGGGGCAATATTTTCTCCAGCAGCCTGTCAGCAGTATAAGGATAATTAAGACATGATCCTTTGGAATCTTAGATGTCAGCTAAGATTCTCACCAATTTAAGACATTATCTCCCCCAAAATGCAACAATGGTCATAGTAGGATGATGATATTATGGGCAGGGCTGCCATGTAGGATTGCACAGTGTGTGTACTGCACAAAGGTGCCGAGTCAGGGGCTAAGGACTGACTGACATCCACTTTTCTGTGTCATTTAATTATGAAGCTGTTTACTCCAGGTGCTCTGCCTGCCCTGAGAGGGCATCCTTCTCTGTTTGCACAAAGGCTCCATATGGGCCAGAGATTTTGCCTTATGGGTGATTACTCAGATTCAACAGGGGTCGGGGAAGAGGTAGAAATGAGTAGAGTCATGGCTTTTCCTTTCTGCTTTAATCCAGTTCAGCCGCTTCTGAGGCAACAGACTCGTCGAGCAGCCCTTCTTGCATCTTTCTTCCCTGTCACACATTTTCCTGCCCCAACTTTTTATACCCTCCTCATTTTCCTTTCTCTTCCCCCTCCATCTCTCCTTCCCTCTCATCTTTTCCTGCCCTTTCATCTCACTCCCAGGAGACAGACTGATGCACAGGAGCCATCCCTGTTTTGTCAACATCCTCCTTGAGCCCTAGTCATCAGTGACATCCTGTAATCATTTAGCAGTCTCTGCTCCTGGTCAATTCTTGACACAACTACAAAGTAGACGTCTTGCTTTTTTGTTTCATCCCTTTATTGCCTGCCTGACACCCCTCTCTCCCTGGTAACCAGAATCTAGGACCCACAGTGCCTATGGACCTGGTGGCCTGCTTAACTTATCTGGTGACATTAATGACCCACTGTGATGCCTCAGTGAGATGTGTTGTCATTTAAAAGGAATGGGCCTGGGATTCCGTGTTTTAGTCATAAGGAAGGAATCTCAAATGGGAGAATTGGGGGCAGCTCTCGGCTGAGGTGAATGATGGAGAATTTTTTGAAAGAAGCGCCCCACAAAAATGTGCTTACTCTACCCCTAGTACTTTTTTTAGACATCTTTCACCTAAATGATAGATTTGAATCAAAATTTCCAGCCTTTGTTCCTGCCTCTCTTCCCCCTCACTGCTTATGTATCTGAGATTTTAATCTTTTCTCTAGAGGGCTATGTCAGCGCTTTCTAATTGACTGTCCAAAAAGATATGACATCCACTTTCTCAACCAGGCCAGTCCAGAATCCATCCTTGGTGGTCCAGCATCTTCTCTTCCTCACACCCTCCTGAGCAATCCTCGCCATCCTTGTGGTTTTGGTACCACCAACCAGTGAGGACCCTCAAGCCCCTACCTCCAGGCAGGAGTCCTTTCCTAAGCTCTCTATCACTGTCCACTAGACATGCTCATCTGGTACTCCTTAGATACCTCAACTCAGCAGGTCCCAAACTGAATTCGTCACCTCCCCCCTCCGCTTTTCCATTTCCCAGTTATTGTCACAGTCATCCACCAGCCACCCAAAACACCAAGAGTCACACCCACAATCATCTCTTCATTTCCTCCTAATTCCTCCCAAATCTGTCCCCTCCTCCTTCCCTCACTCTCACTGCCAGTAGGTCATCACCATCTCTTGCCAAGACAATAGCAAATGCCCCAACTCATGATCCTGTGTCCAGTCTCTCATCTTCTCCAATTACCATGTACTTGAAGCCAGAATGCTTTTTCTAAAGTGCAAAGCTGAGTATGTTATTCTTTTAATATAACTTCTCAAACTTCTTCACTTAAGTACTCCTAATGCAAGAAGAGTGAATGAGCTCCCGGGAGGTTTGGGAGGGGCCAGAAGAACAGGATCCAGAAGGCCCCACTCACAACACGAGGTTTCTTTTTAAGTCTCCATTTTTAATCTCATTTTTGCGATTTTGCATTCTGTGCCATAATATATCAGTTTTTGCTTTGAAACTAAAATGGCATTTCTCCAAATCTTAAAACAAAATTGATCCTGCAGAAAGGTGAATGTTTATCCTGGGGCTCCAGGAAACCTCAGGTCCTCTAGTTTGAGAAGCTAGGGTCCTAGACAGAATGCACATTTCTTTGCATGTTATACAAGGACCTTCTTGACAGGTATCTATTTGTCTCTGCAGCTTCGGCCCTCCAACCAGCTCCCTGCGAACCTCTTGCAATCTGTGATCATCAGGCTCCCATCTCAGGACATCTATCTATGCCGTTTCCTCAAACTACACTAAACCTTTCCCACATCTATCTATTTATCTGCTAGACCCAACTCAAGTATCACCTGCCCTGTGACGCTCTCCGTGACGAACTGCACCACAGTGAGCTAACCAGCCCTCCTGTTAGGCCACCAAAGTCCACACCTCTCCCATAGCATGCATCTCGCTAGATTGTAATTCTTCATTTATGTGTCTCTTCCCCACTGGACTGTGGGTTGCCTCAGGGCAGGGTCTGTGTCTTACTCATCTGGGCCTTCCTAGGACCAGCACCATGGCGGGCACATGGTCAGATGGAAGGTCAACATGGCCAAGACATTTCACCCTAGTGCTCACCAGGGTTGACTTGACTGATCTGAGTCACCACGGGGATGTCCCCTTCCTCTCTCATTACTCCTTAAATCCCCTCTGTCAGACAGACTGGTCCCAGATGGAGGGCAGTCAGTAGCTTTCCTCTCCTGCTGAATCCTCCAAACACGCCCTCAAGACCTGACACATAGTAGATTCCCAAGGAGCATCTGTTCAATATTGAATGACCCGGTGGTCAGCACCATTGTTCTCTTGAATTAAGCTGCATTATATCTCCTAAAGAATCCTCATGTCTCTGAATCCCCATGATCTAACAATGTGCCAGCACTTACTACACATTCAATAAATGTGTAATAAATAAACGAATGAACGAGTGAAGTAATGCATTCATATGTATTTCAGTGTTTCTTGAAAACACTTTAAGTTTTCACCCTGACACCTGGTGTGTTTACCAACTGTTGGGAATTGGCATTTCACTCAGAAATGGAATCTTGACGAATTGATGATGACTGAAATTTTTTTGGAAAACCATATCTGTGACCAGTGAGATTTTTTTAAACTTCAGGCTCCTTTAGGAGCAGAACTTTTAGGTGGCTTTGATCTCTACCATAGCTAATAAAATTTAATGGGTAAAAACCATGGTCCTCAAAGTAAGTACTCTGTTTTTAAGTATAACTACTCAATAAATGTGACTTGGAAGCATATCACTGCTCTTAAGCATTTGGATAGAACTCAGTGAACGTGCTTGTTACTCCACCTAGCCCACAGTGAGTGCTCACTGAGTACTTTGCTCATCATTTATCCGTTCCCATCCAGATCTGAATGTGGAATGTAAGAGCTGATGCCTCTGGAATTTCGAAGCAATGTCCAATTTTAGTTGAGGACAAGGATATTCCTTCCTTAGCCATCATTCAGTTACAACCCAGCTGCCAGAGACTCATAAGATGTACTTTACTTTCTTTTTCTTTTTTTTTGACTAGGCATAGATAAGCAGATAGAAACTTCAGGCTGGGAAGGATTTTGTCTTTCCCAAACCCCAAAGCAATGTTCTCCAATTTTTTTCTGATTGAAAACTTCTACCAGTAAAAAGTTTCTGACCAAACATTCCCAATAAATGCATACTTATTTATTCATAAACTTTATGCATGTATTACCATACTAATGTATCTACTTTTATAAAACTCATCAAAATGGGCATTTAGGGGCCAGCCCAGTGGCATAGAAGTTGGGTTCACATACTCCACTGTGGCGGCCTGGAGTTCACCAGTTTGGATCCCAGGTGTGGACCTACACACTGCTCATAAAGCCATGCTGTGGCAGCACCCCACATACAAAATAGAGGAAGATAGGCACAGATGTTAGCTCAGGGCCAATCTTCCTCACCAAAACAAATGGGAGGGGGCATTTAAAGAGGTGATACAAAAAGGAATCAAAATAGAGGTTATGTTTTCTTCCCTCCCCCCCAGGGGATTGTCTGGTAACTGGCCCCTGCCTGGAGGAGCCACACTTGTTCTGGAAGGCTCCACGGGAATGAGACTCTCCAGTGTCAGGTCACTGAGTACGTGAGGCCCCCGCTTACTCATGGGCTCACTCCTTTCAATTAACCCTATCAAAAACAACTGCCTTTAAACTTTTAAGAAAAAAATAGAATTCAATGATAAACTGATGATTTAAAAGACTTTATTTCCTGTGGAACCAGCTTTTTGTGATCATGCTAAATGCTGTATTTCATTCCAAATCAAAAGAGCTAGACTGCCGATCAGACTGTCAGATAAAGAGAAAGACAACAAAGCTGCAGTATATCCTCGAAGCATGCCAAAGGGGAATGGTAAGAGAAAGGTGGGGGGTATCTCACAAGGCCATACACATTGAACAAATTAATTTTCCACTCCAGGAAATCAGCAGTCATCCACAAGGCACTTGGTGAAACATTTAAATCTTGTGGTGATAGCAAGTGCTGCAATAGCACTGGGTGTGGTTCTCCAACTTGATGTTTCCCATCACTGTGACCTGAGGGGGAAGGAACAAAAAGAGAGAGAGGAATTAGATAGACAGATAGATTGCTAATAGACAGATAATAGATAATAGGTAGATAGATGATAGATGGATAGATAGATAATAGGTAGATAATCATAGATAGGTAGGTAGATAATAGGTAGGTAGGTAGATGATAAATAGATCAATAATAGATGATAGATCGGTAGGTAGATAATAGGTAGATAGATGATAATAGATAGATAATAGATACATAGATGGTAGATAGATAAAAGATAGATAGATGACAGATAAATGATAGATAGATAATAGGTAGATAGATAGTAGATAGGTGAGTACATGATAGATAGATAGACAATAGATAGATAGATGATAGATAAGCAAAATTGAAAACAGTAAAATAAAATTGTCCATAGCCACCTGAACTAAATAAATGCTTGCTATATTTGCATATTCTCCCTTTCAGTTGATATTTTCACTCTAAAATGTTAGATTTGCGTTGTCTAAGTGTGGTATATACTCTCTCCCAACATGCCCCTCATCACCTCTACCCCTATTCTCTTCATTCTGAATAAATCCAGCCCGTACCGGCACGCTTACAGGCTCTTTTGATTAAAGGGGACAAATGCAGCCCCTCCTTGCACAAATGCCCACAAAGGATAGGTCATCACACACCTCTGGCGTTAAACCCCACAGGTGTGCTCTGGGACATTCCTCTGGTTAAACTGTTAGAAAGCTTCTGGGGCCCTTTAAGTTCTTACCCTGATAAATGCTTTGGCCACACAGCATGTGGATTCTGAGGTGATGTTCTTTGGGACCAACATTGTCTTCCTGGACCTTGCTGGAGTGGGGTACGCTCTGGAGAAGCAGCAGCCCTTACACTGGTAAATCGGGACGCCCAGTTTGAAGAAGTACTTGTTTTCCCTTAGCTTGCATTCTGGGCAATCTATCACAAAAAAGGCAAAGACTGAAATAATCCAAAAATGATTCAAAAGGAAACTATGAATTTTTGCTTTTAATGGGATGTTAAATATTCTTTTTCTATTGGAAATAAAATAAATAAATACTTTTGGCTATATGGTAATCTTCATACCTAATATTTATTTGTACTGATTACAGTTATTTTCATGGGAAAACAATTTTTGCAGATATGCACGGGAAATCTCAATAGCAGCAGTGTCTCTCTCTACCCCAGTGCTAATAGTGAGCCTATGGTGTGTCGACAGGGAACACAAAACTTGACAACTGAAAGCTCCATGCTCACCTGAAAGGAGAATTTTGCCCAGAAGCAAAATATTTTCCCCTTTCGAATCTGCTATTGTTTTTTCCTCATAGAAACTCCAAATATTGACAGAGAAAAGTATGTTAGAATTAAGAAAGCTTGTCGACTGTAGAGAACCTGATGTTAGATCAGGCATTCATAGTTACAAACTGAGATGAAAATATTACCACTTGTCTAGAGAAAAACCATAACCAATAGTAGCTCACAATTTCATAGCAGATGGAATTATATCAGCCACTATATGAGATTTTTCAAACAATATAACAAAACAAATTTACTGTGTAAAGTGGTTTTGTTTTTCTCACTTGTGAGCTGATGTGAAAATTCATCTACAAAGGCAACTTTAAAATCCTCTCAAACCTTCTGGGAAAAATGTCAAAAAAATAAAAATAAAAATAACGAGCTTAACAGAATAAGGAGAATTTTCTGATGGTAAAACTTAGGTAAAGAATAATCAGGAATCTATTTCAGATGAAAATGTACCAGCTGCTATTTAAATGGACATGTAAGATATCGTTTTCACTGTACATTTTTGGAAACTAATTTAATTTTATGTTCACAATCTTCAAGTGCCTAGATATGTACCCAGCAGCAAAGATTTATTACACATCTGAAAAGAAGGTGGAAATGTAATTAATGGAGTATTGATGTACATCTAGAAATGTGCTTTTCTTATTACTGCAAATCCAAGTTCGGTCACACACCCTGCGTTGTAAACTCTCCATCAGGAAAGGAATGGAGAATATGCAGAAACACGGACAATGTGGCCAGGATGACAGCTGCATGTTTTCTGTGGTAATCCATGGCTCTTCTGCAAAACAGACATGGGAAAAAAAGTTACTCTAAAATTGGCTTCCCAGGCATAACAACAGCCAGTAGTTTTAACATTACTACTAATAATAGTCTTCGGTGTCTTGACCCCTCTGTTGGCAGCCCCCAACACACTGTAAAGCCATATATAAAAACACAATTTCTCTTTGGGAAAGAGGCAGGGAATTGAATCTCCCTATTTCTCACATCAACCAGTAGAATCAGGCTTATCAACAATAAATTCTGTTTTTTCAATATGTCATTCTGTTAAGAAGCCTCCATGTCCTTATTTGAAAAACATAAAACTTCAACTTGACAATGTCTAAGAATATGTACAAGGCTGGGTGGACAGATGGATGGATAGATAGATGAGCTTTTGTATGGTATATAAAATATACAAGCCTTTGAGCCCATCCTTCCCATTCCCACGTTACCATGTGGCTTTTTATTCACTGGTGGTGGGTGAGCTTTAAGGCTAACTGTCAATGTGCAGCAGTAAGTGCTGACCCAGCAACGTGGCAGGAGTAGACAGCAGAGAATGTTAATCAAAGTTTGCCTAAATGCACTTCTTGACTTATTTATACCTGTAGATACAGCTTTATCTAGCATTTTGAGTGCATGAGATGGGCTATCCAAGGTCAGCTGAGTGACTTACCAAATCCAGGCATTGACCTAACTACATCTGAGAATGGGGAGACAGGAAATTGGATTGTATCCCTACATGCCCCAGAAAAATCTCATGTAAGATAAAAGAGGCAAGGTTTTATCCTCTTTTTTATTTTACTTTTATTCTTTTGGTGAGGAAGATTGGCCCTGAACTAGCATCTGTTGCCAATCTTCTTCTTTTTTCTTGAAGAAGATTGTCCCTGAGCTAATATCTGTGCTGATCCTCCTCTATTTTGCATATGGGACACTGACACAGCATGGCTTGATGAGCCATGTGTAGGTCCATGCCCAGGATATGAACCCGTAAACCCCAGGCACCAAAGCAGAGTGCACAAACTCAACCACTATGCCACCAGGCAGGCCCCTTTATCCCTATTTTTAAAGTGAAAGTGTTATGGATTCCTTTTGCTCAAACCATGAGATAAGAGAGTCAGAGCATCATTTACTAATAAAAAGACAATTAAGAACATTTAAAGAAGAATTAACATCAATTTTACAGAATCTCTCTTAGAAAATAGAAGAGGAAGAAACCATGACCAAGTCATTTTATGAGGCCAGGATTACCCTGACCTCAAGACCAGACACATACAGAACAAAAGAAAACTAGAGTCCAGTATATCTTATGAAGTTAGATGTCAAGATCCTAAACAAAATAATAACAAGTTGAACCCAGTAACATATATTATACAATGCAACCAATTGGGAATAATTCCCAGCATGCAAGGCTGGTTCAATATTTGAAAATCACTTAATGTCATCCATCACATCAATAGGATAAAGAAGAAAAAAGCCGTATGATTACGTCAGTTGACACAGAAAAGCATTTGACAATATCCAATACTCTTTCATGGTAAAAACTCTTAGCAAACAAGAATCAAAAGAGTTTTCTCAATTTGATAAGGAGCGTTTACAAAAACCTACAGTTAACATCATACTTAATGGTGGAAAACTGAGTGTTTTCCCCTTAAGATCAGGAGTGTGGCAAGGATGTCCACTCTCACCACTCTTATTCAATATATTACTGGAAGTTTTAGCCAGCACAATATGGCAAGAAAAAGAAATTAAAGGCATACAAATTGAAAGGGAAGAAATGGAACTATCCCTATTTGTAGATGACATGATCATCTGTTAAAAAAAAAAAAAAAGGAACCTACAAAGAAGGTCCTGGAACTAATTAGTGATTTCAGCAAGATTGCATGACACAATGATCAACTGCATTTCTATATACTAAAAACAATATCGTGAAAGCAAATTAAAAACTCAGTACCATTTACAATCACTCCAAAGAAAATACTTAAGCATAAATCTAACAAAATATGTACAAAAGTTGCATGCTGAAAATTACAAAATACTGATGCAGTAAATCAAAGAAGATTTAAATAAATGGAGAAACATCATATTCATGATTTGGAAGACTCAATATAGTAAAAATGTCAATTCTTTCCAAAGTGACCTCAACATCTAATGAAATTCCTATCAAAATCCCAGCATAACTTTTGTAGACATAGACAAGATTATTATTATTGAAAAGCAAAGGATCTAGAACAGATCAAACAAATTTAGAAACAGAACGGGAGGAATCACTCTTCCCAGTGTGAATGCTTATTGTATATCTACAGTAATCAAAACAGTGTGATGCTGGCAGAGGGGTAGACACAAAGATCAATGGAACAGAATAGAGAACCCCAACTAGACCTACACAAATATGCCCAGCTGGCTTTTGACAAGAATGCAAAGCAATTTAACACAGGAATTTACCCTTTTCAACAATGGCTGCTGGATAAATTGGACATTGATAGGCAAAACAAAGACAAAAACAAACAAAAATTCCTCAATGTAAATCTCATACCTTATATGAAAATCAACTCAAAATGGATCATAGCCTGAACTGTAAAATGTGAAACCATAAAATTTTTAGGAAAAAATTGGGGAGACCAAGGGCTACATTAAGAGTTTTTAGAGTTGATGACAAAAGTGTGATCCATAAAAGGAAAAATTTATAAATGGGACCTCATCCAAATTATGGGTTAGTCCTCTGTTAAGAGGATCAAAATACAAGATACAGACTTGGAGAAAATATTTTCAAGCAACATATCCAACAAAGGACTGGTAGCTAGAATATATAAAGAACTCTCAAAACTCAACAGAAAAAAAAATCCAACTGGAAAATGGGCATTGCACTGAAGAGGATATATAGATGGCAAATAAGCACATGAAAAGTATTCAACATCAGTCATTAGGCACATGCAAATTAAAACCACAATGAGATATTACACACCTAACAGAATAGCGAAAATAAAAAATAATAACACCAAATGGATGCAGAGAAACAGGAAAATTCAGACATTGCCGGTGGGCATATAAAATGGTAGAGCCACTCTGGAAAACAGTTTGGGATTTTCCTGTAAAACTAAACATGCACTGCTATATAACCCAGCAGTTGCACTTTTAGGCATTTATCTCAGAGAAATGAAAACTGTGTTCCTACAAAACTTGTATAGGAAGGTTCATAGCAGCTTTATTTATGAGTCCAAAACTGGAAACAATCCAAATGCCCTTGGCAGATGAAGGGTTATACAAACAATGGTACTTCCATACTAGAGAATACTATGTAGCAACAAAAGGAATATATTATTGATACACATGCAACTTGAATGTATCTCAAGGGCATTGTGCTGAGTGAAGGTTGCATACTGTATGATTCCATTTGTATAACACTCTTGAAATAAAATCATGGAGATGGAGAATACACTAGCAGTTTCAAGGAGTTAGTGTTAGGGAGCTGAGAGGGGTAATTGTGGCTATAAAAAGATAGTACAAGGAAGCTTTATAGTGATGGAACAGTTCTGCATCTTGATTGTGATAGTTATCACACTAGTGTACACACAGGATAAAACGGCATGGAACTACACACGGACAAACACACACAATACTAGTGAAATCTGAATAAGCTCTGAGGGTTGTACCAATGTCAATCTCCTGGTTTTCACGCTGTGCTATGGTTATGCAAGGAATCATCACTGGGGGAACTGGCTAAAGGGTACCTAGGACTTCCTTGAACATTTTTTCACAACTTTCTCTGAGTCTATAATTATTCAAAAGAAAAAAGGGTTTTTTTTTTTTTTTGGGAAAAAAAAGACATCTCAGGATGAGATTTAAAATTGTACGTGAGTCAAACTTGTGGTTATTTTTCATGTAGACTGACATAATAAGACCATGTTTTTGTTAGATGTTTATATCAACTCCTACGTCTTTTAAGAATAATTTGTCAGACGTAGAACTAACAGTTTATAATATAGAAAAACCGACTGCCTAAATATAGGTAAAGCTAAAACATATATATGTCATTATTTCTACCTGATATACATACTTATACACAAGTAATTATGGGCATTATTTTCCTTCATCCATGATTATCACTGAATAAATATTGTTCTAAGTCAGACATAATATTATTATTGTGATTATTTATAATTAACATTTAAATGATTTGTAAAATAGGTAAACACTCTTCCAGGGTACCATGCAAGCCATATATAAGTATATATACAGCATATTTTGTATATATATATACATAAATATGACTCACCGAGTATCATACACATCCACCCATATATTAAATGGGGTACAAAGACAGACATGCTGCTTTTTGATGTGGGAGTGACAAAGTCATACTGCAGAGGGAACGTAGGCTGAGAGAGATTTTTGCAGCCACCTTTGGGGCGTACAACCTGCCATTGCAGTGAAAATCTGGGGGCAATGAACAACAAGGGGACTTCTCTTTGCAGCTCCCCTGCTCTGTTTTGATCACAGAAAAAGATGCTTATAAAGTAAATTACCAGGATTGAGAAATCTGTAATCTCAGCCTGTCTATTCTATTATTGCAAGACTTCAAGGCAAAGTAGATTTTTTTTATCTCTTATATATCATGGTTTGATGTGCATGTTTGCATGTATATATACATATACATATTCTATAGTTATATGTAAAAGATTGTTCCAAAAAGACTGCAAGTGCTTGGTACAATGTGACATCCTGACCTTCGCTTGCAAAGACGCTGCCACTGCTCCCCCACTGCCAGAGAGCGAGGTTTTCGGTTTTTCTGATGCTTGTGATAGATGGGGTGACTCAACCCTACTCTCCACACCAGGAAGCCCAACTGACTCATAGCACATTTTTGAGATGACTGGCTAGGATTAGAGGCATGATTCTTTGTTAACAAAATAGATTAAATCTAACTGACTTCTAGAGGGTTAACCTAAGGCTTCACCTCATTAGCCCCATCTAACCCAGCTAACTACCAAGGACAGGAAAAGTAAGTTGCCTTCAGTGAACAGTAACTAATGAAAGGGAACCTTGAAAGTAAAGCCTTTAAGCCCCAGCACACCACCTGGCATGAGATAGGTATTCAGTAATTGTTTGTTAACAGAAAACAGGCCTGTAAGTTTTAACATCCTGCCTGGTCCAGAGAAGATAGCAGTAGCTCAGCCTTGGTGAAAGATTTGAAGGTGGAGAGTCGCAAGGGAAAGTAGGATGTTCAGAATCCTGCATCCCACCCACTCCCACAGAGCAGGCCCTTGAGCTGGCTCTCTTCTACCTCCTGCCTAGCGACCACCTCTGTCTCCAGGTGGATGAATTTAAAGAGTCTGGGGTCAGTGGTCAGGAAACTGAGCTTGGAGTGGGCTTGGCTACTAGTTTTCTTTCCTCGTGTGCTCTCGTTGCAGTAAGTGGGTTTTTACCTTGCTCTTGTAACATGTGCTGAAGCCTGGGTCCAGCAGTGAGAGTCTTGCATGATCCTATGCTCTGTCCCCAACCTAAATAATCCTCCAGGTTCCCTCTTCTTCCAAGTAGATGCTCAAATATTGTTCCCAGGTACTAGACTGACCTGGAAACCGATTAACACATTCACTAATAGTTGTCTCCAAAGAGAGTGACAAAGGATGGCTGAGAAATGGGAGGTATAAACGAGTAGAGACTGTTTAATACTCCCACAATGTGCCTCAAATCCTTTTAGCCATTCTTTGATATAGATAATTCATGTTTCCTCTATCTTATAAAAAGATGACTTTTGGATAATTTGACAGGGGTTCAACATTTGTTAGGTGCCAAATTTAAGGTCCAAATTGAATGCTTGGAAGATTTAAAGACTGAATAAGTACCTGCTACAAGCCAGGCACTATGCCAAGTATGGGTGACACAAATATGAATGTTTCCTGCCATCTGATCCAGACACAAAGGCAAACTACTAGGAGTTAAGGTGATCAAGGCTCTAATAAAAGCATTTGCTTTGGTAAGCTGGAGACGTGAAAACGGAGAGATGCAAAACTAATGAGAACAAAGAGCATGTGCATTTACAGCAATAAATATATATCTCATTGTTTTGACATTTGTACAGGAGCTTCATGTATTCTGTAGTTCTCACAATTCCCCAGAATGTCAAGGTGTGAATAGCGTAGCCCCGAAGCGCCCCAGAGGAAACAAGGCCAAGTGAAGTCACACGGTTCAGCGGCAGTATGTGGGATGAGATTCTACTTATCAGTCACTTAACAGTGTTTTGAGCCTTCACAAAATTTTAAAAGGGAACAAACTTGTTTTCCAGATGCAATGGAGAGAAAAGAAGTGAAAAAAGAGGTCTCAGAGACAAGAGAAATAAACCACACAGCTTGTACAGCCATGCTTTGCAAAACATGGGGGTTTCCATAAAGAACAGAACAAAAGATGGCCTTAAAGTATTTATTTTAAAAATAAAGCAAAAGAGCAGGGAGTATTTAGAAGAAAACTGAAGGTTTCATAGAATTATAAGAATGATTTCAATTCCTTTATGGCCATTCTTGTAACAATTATATTTTGAGATATTTCTATGCTTAATTGACTAAATTTAAGGGGCTTATAACAATATGTACACTTTCTACTTTAATTGTTATTTAAAGACACTTTACAATGTTAACATAATTATGTAATTAAAATCTTGGTTTTTCCATTACCCTTCTGGTTTTTCCAGTACATCAGCATTTTTTAATTGTTTACATACTAAATGGAAAAGAAATTTTGATAAGACAAACTCTATGCACCATAAAATATTGTCTTAAATGAGAAATTCAAATGTTTTTTAAAAATAGTCAATTTTTAACACTATTGCAGCAATAAATGCTATCGGGAATAAAACATCAGATAGTGTCAATTTATCACTCAGAAAAATTAAACACCAAAGGCCAGAGAAGTTTTTTATGGAGCATTATTCTAGTAATGTAAGAATCTTTCTTGTAACTTTTAAAATTTGTACATTATACTTTATGTTTCAGCTCTTCTCATGCAATCTTTTGGCGCACCAAGTATCACTCCCATTTAAAAACACTATAGTATAAAAACATGTTTAATTTGCCTTGAAGTCTTTCAATAATAGGATAGACAGGCTGGGATTACAGATTTTTCAATCCCAGCACTTTTTACTTTATAAGTATCTTTTTCTGTGATCAAAACAAAGCAGGGGAGCTGCAAAGAGAAGCCCCCTCGTTGTTCATTGCCCCCAGGTTTTCACTGCGATGGCAGGTTGTATGCCCCAAAGATGGCCACAAAATTCTCTCTCAGCCTACATTTCCTCTGCAGTATGACCTTGCCAGTCTTGCATCAAAAAGTAATGGGTCTATCTTTGTACCCCATTTGATCTAGGCGGGCCCTATGACTAGTTGGACAAATAGAAAATGGCAGGAGTAACACTGGGCCAGTTGGGGCTGTGACCCTACAGTGACCTGGCAGTTCCTGCTTCCTTTCTCTTAGAAGCCAGTTGCCATGTGAGAAGTGCTACTCCTCTGAGACCACTGTAGGATAAGAAGTCCAAGCCACAAGGAGAGGCCCTGGAGAATGAGATGCCACATAGAGAGAAAGAGGCCAAGAAATAATGAGTGAAGAAGCCATCCTGGATGGCCAGTCCAGTTGAGCCTTAAGATGACTCCAGCCCCAGCCAGTACCTGAAGGCAAAGGCATGAGAAACCCAAGTAAAGAACTGCCCAGCTGAGTGCAGTACACCCACAGAACCTTGAGAGAGAATAATAACTTGCTGTTTTACCCACTAAGTTTTTGGGTAGTTTGAAGCCCAGCGATAGATAAATGATATAACTGCTCTCTCTTATAACAAAATTTCTCCTCCAGGGTTTGAGATATGGGACCACAATCTTGCCTCTCTACTTTCTCCTGGTTGGTACTTTTCCTCCGTGGGGAGTAAGTTACATAACACATATTCAGTTACTCTACCAGGGACAATGAAACAAAGTGTGAAAAATTTTGGACTTAGCGTTCTACACAATATCTGCAATACTGGATTTGGTAATAATAATAACTTACACTTTAAAAATTATACTTACCATTAATGGAGCACTTGTATGTGCCAGATATTCTTTTAGGCACCTTGAACACGCAAAGAAATTCAATACCCATGACATCCCAGTGAGGTAGTATTCTCATTTTGGCAGGTAAAGATATTCTAGAGGTGAAGTAACCTATTCAGTCACAAAATTTGCCACTGGGAGAGCCACGATTTTAGAATGTCTCTTCACAATTCCAAACTCCAAGCTCTGAACCACACTTCACTATACTGCCTTCAAATCTCTATATTTTACAATGAACTTCTTAAATAATTTTTCAGATGGTATATCCCTAAATAGGATGCTGACATCTTTTTTTAGAGCAACTTTGTGTTGTACCAGCTTAAATGTAACTTGCCATGTAATTTTTTATCTTACGTATTTATCTAACTTCGCTTTCTTCAGAACAGCCTTAAGGAAGTCATTTCATTTGGATACAGAGGCATTTATAGCTGATCAAGTTGGGAGGACTGGAGTCTGGTTGGTGGGGAGTGGGGAAAAGAGGAGAAGCATTTGCTTTCCCACACACGCCCTTGCATAATTCTCTTTACGTTTCTGTGAGGAAAGCGTTATTATGGCACCTATTTCATAGACTACCAAACTACACTCAGAGAAGTAAAAGGGTTTGCCAAAGGCACCTGAACAGTGGTCTGATCCTAAAATAGTGCCCTTCCATCTTTACCACCCCTGCAGCCTAGAGGCACACAGTTAATCCATTTCCTCCTTTAGGACACTGATCCACACTTGGATCATGCTGTTACCTCTGTCTTTTCTAATCTCATTCCTAATATTGCCCTTGATTCCACTCCCGGTCCAGCCTAAATCCCTTCTCTCTCCCTTTCTCTCTCTCTCTCACCATCTCTCTCAATTAGACCTCAGTGTATTAAGGATGCTAGAGCACTTCTACAATGTTATCTCTGAATCTGAAGAACCAAAGAATTACTGGATTACTTTGTGCAACATTACAAGGGTAATGCTGAAACGTTACAGACCAACACTAGAATTTGCAAGGATTATAAATCCGATAGCAAACTGCTATCGGATTTACAATCTGTAAAAATGGAAGTTTGGGAGCCGGTCCCATGGCAGAGTGGTTACGTTCGTGCTCTCTGCTTCAGCGGCCGAGGGTTTCCCCGATTTGGATTCTGGGTGAGGACATAGCACGGATCATCAAGCCATGCTGAGGTGGCGTCCCACATACCACAATTAGAAGGACCCACAGCTAAAATATGCAACTATGTACTGGGGGGATTTGGGGAGAAAAAGCAGAAGAAAAAAAAAAAGAAGATTGGCAACAGGTGTTAGGTCAGGTGCCAATCTTTAAAAAGAAAAAAAAAAATAGAAGCTTGGTGCTGTAGGTCATGCTGTTCTCAATGGAAATATCAATTATTCCTGTACATTTCCTCTCTGTGAAAGCAAATTATCTGGATCTACTTTTGAATAAGATGCATGTTACTTTCTAATTTTACTGTTTCTATTTGCCAGTCTTACTTTGAGTTTTCACGTAAATTTGAGTCCCACATGAAAAAGAAATGTACAATGAAACTGAAAATCCGTTCTGGAATGTAATCAATTGCTTTTCTAGCATTGGTCATATGCTGCACTTTTCAGCAGGAAATGGTAAGAAATATGACTCAAAACTTAAACAACTCTATTACTGCAAAAGGAAATAAGAAACTTAAACCAAGACCAAAGTTAAAGTTGAAATGAAAAAACATAAATTTTTCACAAATGATTGTTCTTATCTTTCTAAAATAGTTCAAGACTATAGCAAAGTATTTCAATGAAATTTCAGTGACCAATATTTTGAATAATTGAATTGGTGTTAAGTAATTATTTAGAAAGCATCTTCAGAAACTTAAAAATATTCCTCTGTTCTAATGTAAAATATCTTACTTTTGAGTAGAAAAGGAATGTAGAACTTAGGAAAGAAAAGTTCCTATGGAGTTTCTGTATTCCCAAGGGACTCACATAATGTCAGCCCATAATTCTACCATGAGCCCGAAGCCTGTTCCTCAACACTAAGAAGGAGGGACAAAAAGAGCACTTTTATTTTCTGCTCTTAATTTCCCAACCAGCTGCCATTTCAACTAGCGCTGATGCAAATATAACTAAGGTTAGCAAGGGTTTCCAGAAATTCCAGTTGGAACAAACCAACCGGACTTAAGGAAGCGATTTAGAATTGCAAGGTCACCAGGAATAGTTGGAGAAGTACTATTAACTCTTACTTTTGTAGCATTTTATGAAAGTAAAAATGGAAATGATGTTGTTCAAGAGACTTCAGTGTTGCTATTCAAGTCCACTCAAGGACATCTATTCAAAAACATCAGAAGCTATGGTTGTTCAGCTGGACAGCTGAGCTGCTTTGTCACCGGCCAGCTTGAAGGTATAGCTACGAATCATGTAAAAACTGTAAATAGAACAATATCAGCAACATACATAATGTCTACTCGCCCTCTGTCTGACTCTCGGAAGTCACTCAAAAGAATGCCTTTCAAACGACATCCAATATTTCCTAAGGAAAGTTTTTAGATACTGACAGGCACTCACGCATCTCAGCAGGAGACATTTGGTTTCTGGCTTCTGTTAGATAACATCTTAGCCTGTGATCACAGACCACAATTCTGCAGACTTCCTCCCAATTCAATCGTGAGTGCTGAAAAGAGAATGTGTAAATGCCTGTCTTTCTTCTTACTAAGGTTTATGCACAGCTCCCCTATATTCTCAAATATTTCACTCACCACTCAGTTAAAATCCCAAAAGTTGTCTCATTCATATTACCTTCCTCTGGACTTTTTGTAGGATGTGTTCAGAGCAGTTGACTGTGGCTCTGAAGAGGGACTCTAGCTTCGTCTTGTGATTTCTCAGTAACTGAGGTTAACACTGTCCTCACCTATCTTTTATAGCAGCAGAGTGATAAGAACTGCATGTTCCCACCTGCGTCTAAGCCCAGGGATCAACAGTAAATTCCATCCAGTGATTGAATGGTACTTCATGTAATTATATGACATCAATTTGATCTTATCTTGTTTCAACTCTTAGATCATTTTTTGTTTTGAGCCATTTTCAGGCGGTGGTGACCACAAGGTCAGCCTATGAAACAAGAGCACGCTGTCATTTTCTACGTAATTTTATCGAGATTTACACACAACATCCTGAAAGTTGACTCTTTCCTATAAACAAGACCCTTTGAGTATCACATTTAATTAGCTAAGTACCTGATATTTACTTATTCAGGGGAAGAGCTGTAAATTTCAGATAATAGATATAGAACATTTCCAGGCTTACAACATTGTTCCAGCAGGAAGCAGGAAAATAAGACACATGACCATTTAGACTTTTCTAAAATTAAATGAGCATTTGGATTTAATAAGGATGCACGGAAAAGGTATGAGGTGGTTCTGAGGACTGATTGGTTCTCAATATTTGTGACTTTTGGGGTTTTTTTCTCATTTCACTTTAGTAAGCTCAGTTTCTTCCTAAACAGAAAATACATGTGTTAAGAATTGCCTGCTGTGGGACACTTAATTTTAAGATTGCCAACACAGTATCTCCCTAAAACCCACCCAGCTCCTCAGATTACGACTGTGACTGCTTTTATCCACACAGAGATTGTGATCCTAAAAAGGCTCCTGTCTCCATCTACTCTGCTCAGTGCATTTCTGTAGGAACTGGCTTAGAAACTACCAACAACCTCCCAAGAGGAGAGCTGAGAAGGCCCCTGTGATACAAAAAGTAACTCTTGTGTAACAACGGAAGAAACTGACCAAAGAAAGCCAAGTTGTCTGTCATTTATTAGCTGTACTAAGTTGATTTGCTTCCATTTTTACACCTTTTCAGATTTCCATTATCTCCTTCCAGTGGTTTCTCTCAATATCTACTCTATCCAGTCACCTTTTCCTGGTGACAATTGATGTCACCATTATTCATGAGTTTCTATCACTCAAATCTCAAAGGATTGGCAGTATATCTTCAAAGTAGCAGACTTATTTTGGAAATCTGGAGCCTTCGAAGTTTCAGGGGAAGGAAACTTTGAGGTCTTATGGAAAAATTCCTTTTCCTCCCCCCTCCCTCCCAGTCAGGCATTTCACTCTCCTTTATTCTCTTCTCTTCCCTCTCCTGGCCCTTCTCTCAATCCTTCTTTCTTTTTTTATCTGGTTGATTAAGTAGAAATGATCTTTCTTGTGTGCTCTTACTATTCTTATTTGGTTTATGATTTAGTAAGAGGTTTTATTTTTATTTCATATGTTCCTATGTAAGAATTAAAAATATTAGGGGATTCAAATGAATGTTTTTAGAGTGTTTTTAAAATTTACAGTATTTTTGTATTTTTTTATACATGATACGACAAAATAAATTATACAAAAGAGTAGTCAAAACAGTCCCCTCCACACATGTGTGACCTCTCCCCGTCTCCAGACTCCCAACTTCCCCACTCAGGGGTAACACTTCCAACTTCTTATATATAACAGAAAATACATGTGTTAAGAATTGCCTGCTGACTTTTGTCTGTGCACATGCATAAGTAAATTATAAGTGACTCCCCATCCTTGTCCACGTATTCTCCTTAAAATGATCAACAGGATACAGTAGTCCCCCATGATCCATGAGGGATACATTGCAAGACCCCCAGTGGATGCCTGAAACCATGGATAGTACTGAACCCTATGTATACTATGTTTTCTCCTATACATACCAGTGATAAAGTTTAATTTATAATTAGGCACAATAAGAGATTAATAACAATAACTTCTCTTTGGCATGTTTGAATTGCCAGCATCACTACTCTTGCACTTTGGGGCCATTATTTAGTAAAATAAGGGTTACTTGAACACAAACACTGCGATACCCTGCCCACCAATCTGATAACTGAACAGCTACTTAGTGACTGACGCACAGTATGCTGGACAAAGGGATGATTCACATCCTGGGTGGGATGGTATGAGATGGTGTAAGATTTCATCATGCTACTCAGAATGACATACAATTTAAAACTTATGAATTGTTTATTTCTGAAATTTTCCATTTAATATTTTTGGACTGCAATTACCCATGGGTAACTGAAACCTCAAAACTTGAAACCGTGGAGAAGGGGGCACTACTGTACAAAAAATTGGAGGAAACTTTGCATTTGTGTTCGTAGTTTAGAGAAATTGTCTTTATTAATATAGTATAAATTATACTTCTTTATACTTTCTAAAATGAGTCTATATTACTTTTCATTATAATTGAGGAAATTAATTTTTAGTTAATTTGAGAAATATAATTTTTAATTGTAATTGGCTAAAGTACTGTTAAAAAAGAAGCAACAGGCCCAAAATGGAGTCATTTGCCCCCCACGGCAATAAACCAAAACTTAATTGCAGTTTCAACCCCTCCCAGAAATGTGACCTTTAAAACAGTCAATCTGAAATTTCCTGATAATCTGAACTATAAAATCTCTGCTGTTTCCTTCCCCTCGAAATAAGATGACCTCACCTGAAGCAATCCTTTCTTTTCCTTTGCTAATAAATTCCTTGCTCCACCGTCCTTCCAATCAAAACTTTCCACTTGTACATCTACTCAGAGTATCTCTCTGCTTGCCGGGGGAGATGCCATGCAATCGAATCGTTGAATAAAGACAATTAGATCTTCAAATTCAGTCGATTGAATTCTGTTTTTTTTTTTTTAACAGTACTGTTAACAAAAAGATGTTTTTATATAGCTGCTTTCGTGTATTCCTGACCCTTCTATCCCATACCTGATAGCCCTGTTTTCCTCCATCTTAGGTAACTGGTGGGGCTGGTAGGTGAGAGAACTAAAACACTCCTCTCTCATTGCAGTTCCCTCCCAGGTGCTAAAGTTTGGAGTGCCCATTACCAAGAAGGTAGACTGGCTGAAGACACTGGGATGACGGCAACCAACCAGCCACCTTCACTAGATGAAGTCCTCAGAGCACGTCATGCCACAGAGGGTGTGCAGGAACGCCTTTGCCTGGCAGTATGACACAGTGAAGTACACGTAGACTATGTCAAATGAATGAACTTTTCCTAATGAAGTTTCGTTGTTTTTTCTTTTTGTGGAAGATTAGCCCTGAGCTAACATCTGCTGCCAATCCTCCTCTTTTTGCTGAGGAAGACTGGCCCTGAGCTAACATCCATGCCCATCTTCCTCTACTTTATATGTGGGACGCCTACCACAGCATGGCTTACCAAGCAGTGCCATGTCCACACCCGGGACCCGAACTAGCGAACCCCAGGCCGCCAAAGTGGAACATGCTCACTTAACCGCTACACCACTGGGCCAGCCCCCCCAATGAAGTTTTGTCACTTACACACTGAATTTTTTAAAATAACCATCTTTGTAAATGTTTCATATGCTCAGTTGATTTGTTTTATTAAACATAATTTGATCTTTCTAATAGCAAAGTCTGATTATCACAAACATTTTGCTGTAATCAGAAGAACAGCTGAGGTATGTAAAACCCTTGTTTTTTCAAGTAGCTTTTTCTTCAGTAATTTCAGTGACACAGTACATGATTTTAAATTTTCAAGCAATACAAGAGTATACATACTGAAAAATAAGCCTTCCTCCTACCCCAAAATCTTCACTTCCATTCCCAAAGGTATCCATTTTTAACAATTTCTTAATGTTTCCAGAAATTGTCTAGTATATGCACACATTTTCTGGGGTTTTGCTGAAAATGAATAGAAACATAATATACACATTGTTTAATATCCTGCCTTCTTTCCTCTTTTTAAGTGTAACAATGTATCTTGGTGGGTTTTTCCATATCCAAATATGCAGGTCTAATCATATTTTTTAATTTTCTTTTGTTTAAAGATTGGCACCTGAGCTAACATCTGTTGCCAATCTTCTTTTTCTTTTTTCTTCCTATCTCCAAAGCCCCCAGTACATCGTTGTATATTGTAGTTGTAGGTCCTTCTGGCTGTGCTATGTGGGACAATGCCTCAGCATGTATTGATGAGTGGTGCTAGGTCTGTGCCCAGAATCCAAACCGGTGAAACCCTGAGCCACTGAAGCAGAGTGTGCAAACTTAACTGCTCGGCCACGGGGCAGGCCCCCCATGGTTTTTAAACAGTACAAAGTATAATGGATCATTAATTCTTTAACCAGTACTCTATTAATGATCATTTCCAGTTTTTTTTTTTTACTATTACAAACAATGCTGTAATTATCATCCCAGTTCTGGTTACATGTACAATTATAGCTCTAGGATACATGCAGGATCAAAGACTATGTGTATTTTAAACTTGTATAGGGTTTGCTCAAGTGCTCTTCTCTACCCCTCAAAGACAATGTGATGAAATATGTTAATTTTTGTGAAATAGATCAAAAATAGTATCTTATTTTCATTTGCATTAATATAATTTTGCTCAGAATTGAATATCATCTCATAAATTATAGGTCATTTATGAATTATTTTTCTGTGAGCTGCCTATTTAAAAATCTTTCTCAAGTTATTTTATTTTTAATTTTAAGCTTGACTTTTGACTCATATATTTTTATTACACCATAGTTTTTATTTAGTCAAATATGTCTATCACTAACTTTAGGCTTGTTGGTTTTATGCATGGCCAAGATACTAAAAAGAAGTATTTGTATTTTATTCTAGCATGTATACAGCTTTATTTATTTTTAGCTTAGATCTTTAATTCATCTGTAATTCATTTGGAGGTGAGGAGTGAAGTAGAAATTCAGCTTCTTTTTAAATCTAAATGGAAAGCCCATTGGTTATAACACCATGTAGGGAATAATCAATCTTTTTTTTTCTTGACTAATCTGAAATGCTACTAAACTCCCAAATATTTTGAGGTCTAGTTTGGTTTCTATATTCTGGTTCATATTAATAAAAAATATTCAGTAAATGATAAATGTTTTAAATTTGCTAAAATCATTAAGTATTAGGTTTAATTATTTAGTGTCTATCTATCAACTGTATCAACCAAAGTGCATGAATAAAGAGAAATAAGACCTAAATCAGATCCTTAGGTGCTAACCATCTGATTCCTATAAGTTAGAAGTACTGGGATTTTCCCTCAACATTCTCTTTGACTTGTCATGAGGCTGGAGGGGAGGAAGAACTATTCCGTTACCCTCTGGGCTCTTCTGGCTGGTCTAGGAATTAAATTGACATGAGAAAGAATAACAGGAGAAAATCAAACAAAATTTAAAACATGTATACATGAGAGAAACCCAGGAAAGCGGAGTAACTTGCCAAAATGGCTGAAGCATCACCTTAAATATCATCTTCAGCCAAAGACAAAGGAAGATGTTGGTGGTAGTGATTTGGGACTTCAAAGAAGAGGAAGGCAATTCATGTGGAGCTGGAAAAGCAAATGTTTGGTAAATGGGTGTCTGCCATACCTTGCAAAGACAATGGCACATGGGGGGACTTTGATTAGATGGGCCTAGCTAGGCTCCTCTCTGTCTGCCACACCTAGTTTATACTACACTATAGTTGCTTATGATATTATCTCCTTCCTGGGATAGGCCTTCTATCTTAAATTCTTTTAGGCAATTAGGGGGAAGATCAAACTTTCTTTCTGAATCTTTTGTTCTTAAAAATAATCAAGCCAAAGAGATACATTTTGGGGTGGCAAATTCTGATCCCCTACATTATAATACCATGTAGGGAATAATCAATCATTTTTTTCTTGACTAATTTGAAATGCTATTAAGTTTCCAAACATTTTGGGGTCTAGTGTGGTTTCTGTATTTTGATTCATATTAATAAAAAATGTTCAGTAAATGTTTTAAATTTGTTAAGATCATTAAGTATTAGATTTAATTGTTTAGTGCCTACCTACTAAGTGTACCATCCAAAGTGCATTACCAAAGAGAAATTAGACATAAGTCATATCCTTTAGGTGCTAGCAATCTGTTCATTATAAATTAGAAGTATTAGGATTTTCCCTCAACATTCTCTTGGACTTGGCACGAGGCTGCTGAGACAGAACCCTGATTTCCTAACCTCCACTTGACTCTTTAATGCTGCATAGCTGTGTTTTTGCAGTATGTCCCATGTTTCATCTAAATCGAAATCACCAGGCTGTTTAACATAGCAAAAACAGATTGGCTAGGTCCAAACTGAGGCCTACTGTGTTACCCAACCAGGTTCGTTTTTGCCTGCAGCCCAGAAAGCCAAATACCAAGATGAGGAGATTGCAGCAGAGAGAGGGTTTAATCACAAGGCAGCCATGTGAGGAAGCGAGACCCTGAGCCTCGAATTCTCTTCCCCAAAAATAGAGACTCAGGGATATTTATAGGATGAGGGCAAGGTGGTCTGAAATGTGGAGAGAGGAGATTGGAGGTGAGGAGAGGTGAGATGACTGATGATCTGTGCAAGCGTAGTCAGACTTCATGCCTCTTCATAGGACCCATGTTCACAAAATGGTGGCATTAGCATGATCTGAGAGTGGAGTTTTTAGCCTATTGACATCAAAATGTCGCCTACCGAACTTCTCCGCGGGCTCAGTTGATGAGTTGGCAATCTCAACTGGCCTGAAGTGGACAAGGAGTTCTAATTCCTGAAAAACAGCTCACATACCCATGACCATGGTGACCCAGGCTCCAGGCAGATGTTGTCTACAGGAGCCTTGTGGGAGTCAGCATAGCATAGCGCCTAAGCAGCACAGATAACAATGGGTGGGTTAAACAGCTAAAGGCTATAATCAGTAATGGCAAAAAGGAAAAAAAACTTTAGTTCCTAGCTATTTAATCATCAATGGCTAACTTTCTGCCTGTTTCAACTGGATCAAAATCTCTGTCAGTTGAGCTGAGAAATTCGTATTTTATATTCCAAAGCTTGAGAGCCATGACTGGACAACATTGTTTAGTAAGCCAGAAATCTCGTTAAGGAGCAATATGGTTTGTTTTCATCTTCAGTTGCCCCTGTAGCATAACTAAGTTGAAAATGGTGAAGTCATTTGCTCAGCTCTGTGAGCCTCCACTCCACACAAATGGCCGAAACACCCAGCCACGGGAATCTACGAGAAAGATGGCCCAAAGCACCAAACAACTCCACAGCGGTCACAGACACAGAACCGGCCGCAGACAGTTTCTTGGTTGAGATAAGGTTTTTAATCAGCAGCAGCAAGTATGTGACTGACATTCTGAAAGAACAACCTGCGACGTGATGTCTAACACATGCGGCAGGAACAAAATCTCCTCCGAACTGATGGACAGACGCAGGCCAATTTGACACACGCAAATCAGTCAGGAATATTCTCTACTATTTCAGTCAAAACGGCATGGCCTAATCAGTAATGCAAACATCCTGTTTCTCAGGCTAACAATCTCTGTCACTTGAACCCTCAGAGAGATAAAGAAATTGCTGGTACAATAATGCGTAATCTTCTTCTAGTCTGAAATGTTAATAGACCAGGCAAACAAGGTTGCGAAGAGAGGGAGGCCAATCTCACAGGTGAAAAGTCATTTGTTTAACATTTTCCCATTTCTTTTTGCTTTGCACATATCTCCTCCCACTTCCATTTCAGAAAGCTTTTGGTTATAGGCTATCAATGAAAGGCTTCACAGGAGAAACGGGTTTTGTGCAAGAACCAAAAAAAAAGCAATTGTAGTGATAGAGTGGTTCAGTTGTGCTTATAGTGCAGTAGGAGAGGGGAGAAAATGAAGCCCAAAGGAATTCTCTACCCTAATTTTGCAGGGGAAGTCTTAGGAGACATTAGATCCACATTTTTTTTAGATCTAATTTTTTTTTTTTTTTTTTGTCTAAAGCATCTCTGTCCTAGAGGGCTTAGCTATTTTGCTGTGAGAGATAAGGGAGCTACATTCCAAAAACTGTGCATTTTCCCTCTGTGCCTGTACAAATGGCCATGGGCAGCTTTAGAGACAGTGAAGAACTTGGTGGGAGGGAATCCGAGCCACTTTAAGTAAAGATTTCCTTTGGATGATGATTTTGGTGCGGGTCACAGGGATCCCATGGTTCCTACAAGAAGCAGGGGGCGGCATTGCCAATTGTCCTGGCCTAAAATCTTGGCTGCTATTCAATGACAAATATGTTTAAGGGGAAAGTAGGAGACCTTGTCGCAAACATTATCCTGATACCCTCTCCCTACATACCCAACCACCCATACCCCCTGAGCTCTAGCTGAATTGGAGAGTTTTTGAAGGATTCTGTCTAACCTCAGCCTCTAAATGCTGCCCAAGCCTCATTTGGGCTGATCAAGCTCCAGTCATTGTCCAGACAGTGCGAGACTCTGCTTCTTACAAAGGTGCCTCCATGTTTCTCCAGCATTTTGGAGGCAGTATGAATCAGCCATCACCCGCCAGCCCCTGTCCACACCCATACATTTCCAACGCTCACATCTCCCGAATAAATGTACTTTCTGGGATTTGGGGACGCCATGCGGTCAGGACTAAAGGTCCCCCCACTTCATTTATCTCTATACCTAATCAGATTCCATAGGAGTTGTTTTAATGTGGGTCACTCTGTGAAACATTAAAGCTGGATTCCAGGAAAAAAAAGAAGAACAAGAAGGAAGTAGAAGAGTGAGATGTAAAGAATATGAATATACCTGAAAATTGCCAAAGGAAAAGAACATCATAAAATATAGCACAAGAGTTGTTGATCAAGAGATGGAGAGAAACCAGCATGGAAACTGACTCCTAGAGTTTAGAGAATTGAGACAATCCAGTCACTATTTGAGTATGTGGCTCCTCCTACTCCCTACCTATCTCTCCCTACCAGCCAAATACTGTATTTTTAAAAACTAGTTTTCTTTTGAGAATTATTTATGTGATTGAGATAGAGACATTCTAGATGCAACCCCAGAAATAGGGTTGGAAGCTCTGGCCTCGAGCACAAAGCACTTAACCACTACACCACCAGGCCGGCCCTGGAAATTTTTTATATTTTGAGTATAGTGGTGGTTACATGACTGCATATTTTCATCAATACTCAAACCACACATATGGAAAGGATGCATTTTTACTGTATGTAGATCATGCATCACTAAACCTGACTTTTAAAAATAATAAAAATAAAAATGGGAAGGGCATTCCATTCAGAGGTAACAGCAAGAGAAAAGGTAAGGAAGTCTGACAGTATGGTACATGAAAGAGACTACAACAGTTCAATATTATAAGAGCATGTCATTCAAAGCAAGGAGTGGCAGTGATGGAGTCCTGAGCTTTTCACCTGGATCTCCAGCTTTCACCTCAAACTCAATACATCCAACACGAAAGCCTGCACTTCTCTCTCCGGAAAAGTACCATCTTGCTTGTTGGTGATGTCACTTTCCTAGTCACTGAAACTCTAAAGCTAGAGTCATTCTTGACTGTTCCCCTTACCTGTCCTGCCAAACCCCTGCTAGTCTCTTGTAATGCCATGGGTTTTGTGGGTTTGGCAGTGGCAGCCATGGCACATGATGACGGTAATGGTTTTCTATTTTTCTATTTTTCTCATTTTTCTCATATACCATTCTTTCTTACCCCACTGCTCTATAGTTCAGACTTTTATTTCTTCTCATCAGCAGTGGCATGGCAGCCCTCTCACTGATCTTTGTGCATCTGGGCACTCTCCCTTCTTGCCGGATGAGTCTTCTGAAAACACCAACCTCATCCCACCTAAGTTTTGATGTCCTAATCAAAAATTGCTCCAAGGTCCTTGTCAATGAAAAGACCCTCTCCACTCAGTCCTAATCTACTTTTAAATTTATTCCTCAATACGCCAGGTCAACAACCTGCTTCAGAGCCAGCCAGCTCATGTTGTTCATTTCCAGCCGCATGCATTTTCTTCAAGACAGATCTTACAGTTCTGTCTGAAGTATCCTCTCCTTTCCTCTATACATATTTAAATCCTCCTCTTCTACCGTGACCCAGCACAAGTCCTACCTCCCCACTCTCACCTCTCACTCTCAAGTTGTACTTTCTTCCTTCTCCAATTTCTGCAGCACCTAGTGTTCCACCCATTTGGGGGGTTGGTGGTTATTTTGATAACGGTAGCTTGTATTTCTACAGCCCTTGAAAGATTTCAAAGCACCTTCCTATTCATCAGCTGATTTGAAGTCTTCTCAACAAACCTGTGAGACTATTCCTATTTCAAAGACAGAAAGGCTGAGGCTCTATAATGCACAGTGACTTTCCTAAGGTCACACCGCTAAGTAGAAGATCTCCAATACATTTTTAAGATAAACAAATGAAGACAAAGTCAGAATATTAACTTAGCAATCAAGAGAAAGAGGCAGGACTGTTTTTAATGGAGAAGAAACTATTTGAAGCCAGAAACAGACTACGCAAAGTCAGAATTTGACCATGGTTACATTCATATAGACACACTGTCTGCTGGCTTTTGTGAGACTGGTAAGATACAGTAAAGGGCAGAATTCAATCTAGACAGTTCAACAGATAAATTTTTCAAAAGCTTAGAACTGGGAAACTGTACCTTCAGCAAGCCTTATTTCTACTTTTGCAACCACTGGAGCTGACTGTGTGGCAGAGTTAACTGCTGTGTAAAATGCGAAATTAAAATTACAAGCTCTGATGCATATTTTTAGAGAACAGAAACAATTAAAATTAAATGTAGCTCAAAATCCAGTTAGTAAAGTTGGCATTTAAATTGGCTCTTTAATTAGAAAAATTCTATATGATTAAAGTAGTCACTTGAAAATGTCTTTCAAAGTAAACCATTCTCGTACGCTCCAGTTCTTAGGCGATCTACCTCACTTGGTCTTTGTGTCACCCTCTGGGACTGGCTTGGTCTGCAGTTTGAGTTAAGGAGCTCCTGGACTAATTCTTTAGAAAGAAGCTCATCAGAGCAAAAGCAGGAAGTGAATCTGATTTGACAATAAAATACACTAAGCCTTGCAAGACTATCAGCTATCTTCAGCGTAGAAAGGAGCGTAGGGAGAAATCTTTTTAGGGAGGCCCCTATCGTACAGTCTGAGTCATTGGGTGGGTGACTACGTTAGAGGGCATTGATGAATCAGAATTCTTGAGGTTGTGCTCCTGACCGAAAACATTTTTTAAACAAAGGACACATTTTTTAAAAGCCGTTACACTCGATCATAGGAAGGTCTTTGAGAAAGGATATCCAGTTCATTACATCTTTTCCATTTAGAACTAGACCAAAACCATGACCAGCAGTAAGAATCCAAACAGTTTTTAAAACTCCCCATGGCAGAAACTGGCTAGATATTCACCAGATACATTTCCTCTTCCTATGCACCCAGATAAACTATATTTTCCCACTCCCTTGCCCTTAGAAGTGGGGCCATATGACCAGTTCTTGTGAATGATATGTGAGAAGGGATGTGCCACTGCCCCACCAAGGCAGTTAGGAGGGCTGCACCTTCCCCACGTGCTCTCTCTTTCCCCCTGTCTGCTACCTGGATGATGCCAGGGTACCTTTGAGGTGACACACTGGAGAGAGCAGAGCCACAGCATGGAAGGAGCTGATCTTTAAAGGACTGTGCACAGAAGACCTTTCCCACACAATGAAATGCTCAGCCCCACCTCCCACCACTGACTGCATTGATGTTCAAGGTGAGCAAGCAATAAATTGTTACTATGATAAGCTCTGGGGTTTGGGAGATTGTTTATTAGATGATTAGGCGTTGGCCTACCTGCTGACTCTACATTCTCCCCAAAAGAAATTTTTGCAACTATTATCCACAATGCCATGTCTAAACAATGTTGCTTTATGTCCTTTTGTCCTAGTTGCCTGTGTTAGAAGCCAGTGGATCTTAACCTTTTTGAAGCCAAAGACTTTTTTTAATCCAATAAAAATTCAAAACCCCTATCCTGAGGAAAATAAACAAATGCACATATGCTCAAAATTTTGCCTAAAATTTCAAGATGTTTTCAGAACCCCAAAAAGCTCATCAGTAGACACCAGGCTAAGATCCCTGCTATTAGTAGTAAGTGTATTAGGAATGTACAGGAGCCCTGAGTAAGTATTAAGTGTAGATCATTTCTGAGCTTTCCAATTTTACTCATCATCCCTTTCATATATGGCTGCCCAGTCATATTCATGTCTTTGATCTTCGAATTTAAAAAATGCAGAAAATTTACTTCTTCAATATTGATTTTTCTCTCCCGAAGCAAAGATGTTAGCATAACAATCCCAACGCCAAACATCATTTCTGTAACCATGCCTTTTGACTTCTGTATCGATTGTGAGCAGTCTCTGCGTCAGAACCATCGGCGATGTGATGATCAGTATCCTATGCCAGGCAATGTGCAATCGCGTTTGGAAACAGAACCTTAACTCCCTAGCATGACCCTTGAAACCTTTTCAGTTTGCCCTTGTCAAGCTCCCTAACCTCATTTCTCATCACTCCCCTACATAAACTTTTATTCTGACAGTATCACACTGCTCATGGTGCACTGAATCTACCACAGTCTTTCATTTCATGTGACTCTGCCTGGAATGTCCTTTCCCTTGACTATCCAAAAACTCTTATTATCCTCTAAGATTCAGCCCAAGCATCACCTTTCTGGTAGTCATCCCCGGCCTGTACACTCCTTCTGAGTGAGGCGTCCCCAAGAGTGCCCCCACGGTATTGTCCATGCCCCTGCCATGGTCCTCACCCCACACAGAGAGGATTACTGCTCTGCCTCCCATTGGACTGTTAGCTCCTTTAGGGGAAAGTCTGTCTTTTAATGCATATTCTTTACATGGCAGAGTATCTGACACACGTTGAAGCTTGCCATGTTCTCAAGGAACTCACCTTCAGGGTAGGGAGTTAGGGATGCATGAAGAAAAACAACCAAATATAACATACCACGCTTTACAGACACTAGTAGAAGAATGCTCAAAATACTGTGGGAACACACAGGTTGGAACAATTAGTTCTAGAAGAGTGGAAAGTGATAGAGAAGAAGAGAGGGAGGGAAGGAGACATCCAGGGAAGGTTTCACTGGAGAAGGGACTTGTGAGCTGGGCCTTGAGAATTGTCTTAGAATTTGCCAGAGACAATGAGGAAAGATTTGTCCACGTTCTCCCACTGGGACTCCATTTAGGCGAAGAGCTCTACCTTGTTATTATATAACCTGACTGGCAGAAGCCTCAGATTTTTTTCTAGGCTTTCCTGGCCAAGAGAGTGGTTCTCGGTCACCTTACTCCTTTGTCAGCTCCACTCTCCCCAGGTCCTGATCTTGGATATCTTCCTGGATTATCTGAATCACCAACCACGCTGGCCCAGGAATGTGCCTCAGGAGGACTGTCTTGTGTACGATCTTGTTGGACGTGTGTAAATTTGATCACCACGACCTTGACTTGGAAGAACCGGAGTGAGTTGTCCCCCCGTAGGAAGAGCTTAACTGAATGCTAAGGGTATTAGTTAGGTCTTCTTTAGTTCTCAGTGTTAGAAAACCAGCTTTTAAACTAGTTTAGGCAAAAGGTAGAAATTTTTGGAGACTGCGGTGACTCATGAGGTAAAAGCACACCTGGGCCTCAGTTCCTCTATTTTCCATTTTAGTATCTCTCTTCTAGGGGACTCCAGTCTTTTTTTTTTCTTTAAGAGTGTCCCTGAGCTAACATCTATTGCCAATCTTCCTCTTTTTTTCTCTTTCCTTCTCCCCAAAGTCTCCCAGTACATAGTTGTATATTCTAGCTGTAGGTCCCTCTGGTTGTGCTATTGGGATGCCGTCTCAGTTCGGCTTGATGAGCAGTGCCCTGTCCGTGCTCAGGATCTGAACCAGCGAAACCCTGAGAAACCAAAGCAGAGCGCATGAACTTAAGCACTTGGCCACAGGCCGTCCCCTACCTAACTCCATTCTTTTTCTGTTATACCAGCCTCTTCCGTACCTCAAGAAATATGACTGCTGATGGATCCTAAAGCTCATATGTCAGAGCTTCCATCACTACTGGGGACTTTTCTCAAGTTCCAGGGCAAACAATCCAGAAGGACTTTGGCCTGACTTAGGTCAGATTCTTACTCCTGGGTCAATTGTGATAGACTGAATAACAACCCCCCAAAGATGTCTACCTCCCAATCCCCAGACCCTGTGAATTTGTTACCTTACATGGTAAAAGGGACTTTGCAGATTTCATTAAGAATTTTTTTTTTCCTTGCCTTTTCTCCCTAAATCCCCCCAGTACATAGTTGTATATTCTAGTTGTGGGTCAAAAATTTTGAGATAGAGACATTACCTGGATTATGTGGGTGAGCCCAATGTAATTGCAAGAGTTCTTATAATAGGGAGGCAAGAGGTTCAGAAAGAAAGAGAGAAATCTAAGGATAGAAGCAGAGGTCAGAGAGACGAGAAGATTCTATGCTGCTGGCTTTGAAGACAGAGAAAGGCGCCATAAACCAAAACACGTAGGCAGCCTCTAGAAGCTAGAAAAGGCGAGAAGTGCGTTTCCCCTTAGAGCCTCCAGAGGGAATGCAGGCTTGCCAGCACCAGTTTTATCCCAGTGAAACTGATTTTGGACTCCAGACCTCCAGAACTGTGAGATAATAAATTTGTGTTGTTTTAAGCCAGACAGTTTGTGGCACTGTTACAGCAGCAATAGGAACTTAATACGATAATCAAATATGGCCAGGGAGCTGGCTAAGATCTATCCAGCTTGAGTCGGATTCTGCCTCACATTGATTTCCTATGACCAATACCACGCGTAAATAATGTTCCTGTTCAAGGCTACGTTAGAGGGTCAACAGTCGTGGAGTTGTTATTTTCGTTTGTTTAGGCCATTAAACTCCCTTGAGTATCCTCAACATCTAAGAATTCTTCACAGTAATATGACTAGCTGGTAAATTAAAGGATTCTAATATGTTGACTTTCTGGATTATTTTATTTTATTTATTTATTTATTTATTTATTGAGGAAGATTAACCCTGAGCTAACATCTGCCACCAATCTTCCTCTTTTTGTTGAGGAAGACTGGCCCTGAGCTAACATCCGTGCCCATCTTCCTCTACTTTGTATGTGGGACGCCTGCCACAGCATGGTGTGCCAAGCAGTGCCATGTCCACACGGGGATCCGAACAGGCAAACCCCGGGCCACTGAGGCAGAACGTGCACACTTAACTGCTGCACCGCTGCGCCACCAGGCTGGCCCCTATTTTATTTATTTTTTTAAAGACACAGTGCTGCAGTTTCTTTCTTTCTTCCTTCCTTCCTTCCTTCCTTCCCTCTTTCCTTCCCTCCCTCCCTCCCTCCCTCCTTTCTTTTTCTTTCTTTCTTCCTTTCTTTGTTTCTTTCTTTCTTTTTTTTCCTCTCTCTCTCTGTCTCTTTCTTTCTTTCTCTTTCTCTCAGGAGATTGGCCCTGAGCTAACATCTGTTGCTAATCTTCCTCTTTTTTTCTCCCCAAAGCCCCAGTAGATAGTTGTATATCCTAGTTGTGGGTCATCTGGTTCCTCTGTGTGGGATGCCACCACAGCATGGCTTGATGAGTGGTACATAGGTGCACGCCCAGGATCCAAACTTATGAACCCCAGGCTGTGGAGGTGGGGCATGGGAACTTAGCCACTCGGCCGCGGAGCTGGCCCCCTGGATAATTTTAATATATATACGCTAAGAAGAATTAAATCTTATGACATATATTACATAATAATATAACAATATAAGATGTAACCCTCTCTATTCAATCACTTTATTGAAGGTCTCCCATGTACCAGACACTGTTCACACAGGCAGTGGTGACAGGTAAACAAAAATTTATATGTGAACAAAATATATAATGGTTTCTGCTTTCCCAGTGCCTATGGCTGAATAAATGAGATAAACACTAAACAAATATAAATAAATATCTAATTACAGATTGTAATAATGTTCTGAAGGAAAAGAGGAGACAAACTGAAAAAATCTAGAGACAACAAAATTTAGTTGGGAAATCTGTCAGAGAACTTTTAGAGTTTCTATCTCTTCAGATTTCAAAGGAAAAAAAAATCCATCAGAAATAAAAATAGGGGGCCGGCCCCGTGGCCAAGTGGTTAAGGTCACGTGCTCTGCTTTGGCCGCCCAGGGTTTCACTGGTTCAGATCCTGGGCACAGACCTAGCACCGCTCGTCAGGCTCGTGGGGCGGTGTTCCACATAGCAGAACTAGAAGGACCTGCAACTAGAATATGCAACTAGTACTGAGGGGCTTTGGGGAGAAGAAGGAAAAAAAAGGAGGTTTGGCAACAGATGTTAGCTCAGGGCCGATCAAAAAAAAAAGGAAAGAAAGATGAATTAACCACACTTACCACTTGCACCCTTAAGTAATTTAACACGTACATTTCCTTAATAAAGGCCCACTCCGAGTTTTGGACATATAACTTCTCTTTTATATTTTTCTACCTTTTACTTATTTTTAAATAGCCCCTGAGGGATTGGTGATGATTTCCTGTGGAGGCTTTTCTTAAACTTTCCAGTGAGCCAGTCTTTAAGATATGGCCATATTTATCTAAAAGGGAAAAATCGCTCCAAATGTGTTTAAACACAGAATCTGGGTGTGCTAAAGGGAGCAAGTAAAATAAGCCTAGAAAAAGCCTTGACTGTGTTTCTACCTTGGATATAATTACAGATGATATCTTATTTATTTCTCCCTGCTGTCTCTCAAATTGAGTATTTGGACTAGGATAAAGTGATGGCTTTCCCGTTTTTTCATTCCTTTAAGTAGTTTGCTCAGAAGCCGTTTACACTTGGGATCAGATGGTAAAAATTAAGGCCCTGGGAAGGGTGAAGGCATCAGGAATCTTCTTGACTTTGTGGCGGCCTCTTGCTCCATGATGTCTTCTAAAATTCAGCCTGCTGCCTCAAAGGGGAGGTTGCTCTTCTTACTTCCTATCGATGGATTGCTGACCACATGCGTGCCTCTCCACAGACGGATTCTCCCAGCAAGCAGTCTGATAAAGATTGCAGGAGTCAAAAAAGCTACAATTAATAATAAGACATCTGACACAAATTGGAAGATGCTATTTAAGAGAGACTCAACCTTTCTGTCACAATACTTCCTCCAAAAGGGCTAGAGACCAAGAATTCTAGAATTGAAATCATTATTTTTGCTCCATATCACACTACATGAATTGGTTCATAATTTAAAACTCCATAAATCCATTTATCAATATTTTGCAATCAGTTTAACTTAATATGCTCACCAGGAAATTATATTTCTTAAAGTTATATGTCCTCTAGTTCCTTAACTGAAATAGTTTTACAGCCAAGGAAGGCCAATGTTCAGTTATAGCAGCTCTAACGTTCTCCCGGAATGAAATAATCATGGAAGTGATCAGGACCTTCTGAGAGCTCATTTGTCTGTGTTCTAGAGCTCACCAAATATTACTTTTTGAGAGGAATCTTGCCCTGACTAAAGATGCTTCCACAGCCATCTCTGTGCAGAGGTGAGGTGGCTGTCCCATTAGACCCCTAAATTGTGATCCCAGCCAGTTTATGGTTAAATGCTAAGGCCCGTGGCTCTACACATTAAATAATTGCTGCTTTCCAGACACATGTCACGGAGGATAACCCCACATTTACTGCTGGTCCGCCCCTATCAAAACTTCCAGAGAGAAAAGCAGTATTTATGAATGATGGTCTAAATAACGTGCAGGCTATCCCTTCTTCTCTCTTGCTACTCACAGTGTGATCTGTAGACCAGAAGTGCCTGCATCACCTGAGAACTTGTTAGATTTGCAGAAACTGGGCCCTAACTCAGACTTAGTAAATCAGAGTCTGCATTTTAACAAGATTCGTAAGCACAGTAAAGTTTGAGATGCAGTACTCTAAACTGCATTCCTTGGGTCCATGGATCCTTGGATGGGCCTCAGGAAGATTATAAATCCCTTGCAATTGTATTTAAGTGTTGTGCATGTGCATTTGCACATTTTCAGGGAGGCAAATGCATGGCCATCATCGGATTTTCAAAAGAGATTGCTTCAAACATATGCACATAATGTTAAGATCCCTAGCTATAGATTTTCTAAAATATTTCTTTGGTCTTGACCAAAGCATCAGAGAGGTTGGTAACTTTACCACCTCTATTAGCTCTCTATTGCTGCATGACAAATTACTCCCAAATTTAGTGGTTTAAAATAACAGGCATTTATTATCTCACAGTTTCTTTTCTTTTTTTTTTGGTGAGGGAGATTGGCCCTGAGCTAATATCTGTTGCCAATCTTCCTCTTTTTGCTTGAGGAAGATTGCCACTGAGCTAACATCTGTGCCAATCTTCCTCTATTTTATGTAGGATGCCACCACAGCGTGGCTTGACAAGTGGTATTAGGTCTGCACCTGGTATCTGAACTTGCAAACCCTGGGCCGCCAAAGCAGAGTGTGTGAACTTACCCACCATGCCACCAGGCTGGCGCCAGTCTCATAGTTTCTGTAGGTAAGGAATCTGGGAATGGCTTGGCTAGTGTGCTTTGGCTCAGGGTCTCTCATGAGAACGTAGTCAGCCATGGCCGCAGTCACCTGAAGGCTCGAGTGGGCCTGGAGAGTCCACTTCGAGCTCCCTCACACAGTTGTTGGCAGGAGACTTAGTTCCTTACTGGCTGTTGGCTGGATACCTCAGTCCCTCACTTAAATGGGTCTCTCCATAACCTGCCTGAGTGTCCTCTCAACCTCCTGAACGTCCCCCAGAGTAAGCGAGCCAAGAGAGAGACAGAGCGAGGCAAGAAGCCACACTGCCTGCCTCAGAATCACACCCCATCACCTCAGCCTTATTCTGTTCTTGTTTTTGTGATGATTATATGACATAAGACATGGAAACAAACACCCTAGTTGAGTACTTCCCACATGGTAAGTACTCAGCAAGTGTAACTGTGGCATGGAAGGCTCCGATGAGGAGCAGTCCTGTGAAGATCTCTGTTAGATAAACTGGAAAGGCATCATTGAGGCTGTTTTCCAGTATGCTCCACAGTAATCTCTTCACAACAAGCTAGTGGACGATTTCTATTTGGTCTCCGTGAAAGGAATGGATGATCCATCTCACGGGTATTGTGAGTTGGATGATTATATCTAGAAAGTGCATGACCACATTCAGGGTCTGACCGTAACAAGGGGCCGCAGACCCTCCCAGCAAGCATTTGTGACCTAATCTTGCTCTTAGCTTTAAGTTACTTTCCTACCCTGTGTTCCATCTACTCTGGTTCCCTCACATATCTAATCTATGTTATTTTGTTTTTACATGTAGTTTTGTAAGCCGTTAAAACCTTTTTGGAAGCATACAAGATATAAAACAATCTTCCAAAGTTCACTGGTAAGAGAGAAGACATTAGTTACAGGAAGTTTGACCTAGCACGTTCTCTCCATAACATGGAGTCAAACATGTTTTAGTGATAGCCACTTACTGATGAAGACTATGAAAATCCTCCCAAACACACACACACATATACAAACATGCATAAACACACAACATTTTAGCACAGCTTTAGGGGGCTTCCATGCCACATTGGAGCCCATCCACAGCCCCTGGTTGAAAGTGATTCTTTGTGGGAGGTTTCCCGATATTTAATTCAGAGGATTCATATGCCCTAAACTTTCCATAACTAAAGCATAGTCATCAAATGGTGCCTGTACACCTCTGGGGTACTCTAAGACTTTTCAAGGGATAAAGTGGCATGAATAGTTTTAGGACCATCCATCTCCAAATCCTCAAATTCCACAGGCATTCTTTTCTAAACTTGATCTGCCTGAGAACATGCCATAGTCAAGACATCATGCCTATTCTCCTTTTCCTACCTTTCATAATTGCATTTTCTCACATTACAAAATAAAGACATGTCTCTTATATATCCTCAAACTTACCATACTGTATTGCCCTGAGAGTAAAACCACAGAGTGAAAATGTAGGGAGAATTTGAAATATCTGTTTTCATAAAGCCATCTTTAATCAAGATATCATAAACCCACAGTAGACTTTAACATCTCCCCTGTCTTAAATCTACATCTGTTAAGAGTGAAGCAAAGCGTTAGCAACCTCTGTGGGGATGTTTCAGTGTGAGATGTATGGTTGAGGAGGGCAGCAGAGGTCATGGCAATCATTTGCTCAACAATCTCATCTCTTCCATTCTTTACATATTATCACAAAATGCATTGGCCCTGAAGATAGGTCCTTCTGAGAGCAAAACAAAAGAGCCTCAGTAAGACAAAGCAGCAGTCTCTTACTTCATCCAGTAGCAAACTCCTGGCAAAGCTCCATGATTTATCTAAATACCTACCTTAGCATTAGAACTAGGAAGGAAGATGGTAATTGGTAGGATGCATGTTAACTCACACATCAGATTTGAAAATGAAACCATATTTCTTCTAACGGAAAGTAAGTGTGATTGGCTCATTAGTTTGACAAAAGAGCTGGTTTGGCCAACTATTTTACATGTTTGACGTTTTCCATAGATTGAATGAACTAAATGTAAAGCTCTAAGGATTTAAACTCCCCAAAAAAGTATAAGATAAAATAATACATTTGCAAGGGTAAAATTGACATTAATAGTTTCTCAATTTTCCCAGTCCTTTCTGAGTATATGAAGAGGCCCCTACGTGAACAGGTGAGAGTAACCACTACTCATTTGACAACTCCTAGTAAAGCCTCTTTGGGGACTTCCCAGACATGAAAGAACACTAACGACTGAGTAACAAATACTTTGCAAGTTAGGTGGTTTCTAATTCTGTACTCTCAACAAAATTGAAAGAGCACCTAACAGAGTTGTCAGTTGCAATATTTTTAGCACATAGCTTGAGAGAAGTTTTAAAAATTGAGTAATATTGCCGCAACAAAACTTCTCACATTCCCATTACTTATGAGAATAAAGATTTCTCAGAGCTTACATCATTAAAACAAAAAAATAGAATAGAATTGATGCTGAAATCCCATCTCTTTCTAGTGATAAGTCATGATAAGTAATAGCTATCCATAGATGCACATAAATGTGAGTGGTAAGAGTCACCACATCATAAGACTGCCATGAATAATAAACAAACTAACACAAAAACGACTCAGACAATATCTGGCACAAAATGAATGCCAATACACATGTACTATTATTATTGTCATTATTATTATCACCCCTATACTTAGTATAGAGGTGACAATCACATGAATCACAGCTCTCTCTACGTGCATCTCCAAAGTGTTTTATGTTAATAATTACTTATCAAATCATCATATGTGTACGTTGTTTTGGTGAATTGGTACTGAAAATAATTGTAACAAGACCTAGCCCAGAAGAATATTTTTAGTGTAGAGCACTACAATCACAAAAAATAAAAATACTTTAAGTTCAATTTTTTATACGTATTTTTGTGGCAGAGAAGTATATTAGGATTAGCTTTTGAAGGTTTTCAAGCATTGAAATACATTACATTAGGACAAAATTAGGTGGGGACGCACAGGAGAAACGAGCTTGAGAAGAAAATGTGACAATGCAAAATTCCCACTATAACAGTTTGTTCATGTATTTTTTTAATGGCTTATGATCGATAGTAAATTGGTATAGCATTTGGATTCCGTGTGATACATTTAAAAGAGTGATGTAAGGGGCTGGCCCCGTGGCCGAGTGGTTAAGTTCGTGCGCTCCGCTCCAGGCGGCCCAGTGTTTCGTTGGTTCGAATCCTGGGCGCGGACATGGCACTGCTCATCAAACCACGCTGAGGCGGCGTCCCACATGCCACAACTAGAAGGACCCACAACGAAGAATATACAACTGTGTACCGGGAGGACTTTGGGGAGAAAAAGGAAAAAAATAAAATCTTTAAAAAATAAATAAATAAATAAATAAAAGAGTGATGTAACTTTTATTTTAAAATGTTAGACCTAGAATATGCAGCAAATTACATACTTTGCAACCACTTAAACTTACCATGAAAATTTTTGATAACCTAAAACACGTATTGAGTGAGCTCCTATATCATGGAAACACGGTGAAGCACTGCGCCGAGCGCCGTCTTGGGTTTTCCACTCACTCTGCACCACCTTGCTTGCAGAGCTTACTCACCCCCGTGGTTCAGTTAGCCTCACTATCGTCAACTTCAACCGTGAAAGCAGGAGCCTCTGAGGGGGCGTCTCCACACGTGACCTTGCATTTTAGTTTCTACTTCCATTGTCTACGGAACATCTCTAGTTGCTGTTGTACTAATAACCTCAAACACAACTTGTTCAAACCAAACTTTATTTCTCTTACAAATTCTTATTGTATATTTGTCAGTACATTTTTTTAAGTTCCGAAGAACCTAATACCAGTAGGGTTAATTTTAAAAGGAAATTTATTGGCTGGTACAACTGGAGCTTTCAGTAACAGGGATAGTTGGGACGTGACTGGCTTTCGGGCTCTTTCCGGCCCCCGGGGCTCGGCGTCCCTCCGCAGCCTGACTCTCCCTCCTACTTCGCTTTATCAGTTGCAGGCTCCACGGGACAGCAGACGGTGGCAGCAACTCGGAACTTAATCTCTGAATTCTAACTTGGGCCCAGTCAAGAGCGTCTGTCACTCTTAGAAACTTCAGCAAAACACTCCTAGTGTCTCATGGGCTCCTTTGGGGTCGGTCACCCATCCATAAACCAACCACGACAGCCAAGGGAATGGAAGGCTTGGCCAGGACGGAGTCACCTGACTCCACGTTCCAGGGCCCGAGGGAACCCACTGCGCGAGAGCTATGTGGACTGAGGATTCTGACCAGGAAAGACGCCAAAACAAAGTGGCAGGGCTGTGTCTACAACAAGGGAGTTCGGATGCCAGGCCACGACTCGGTTGTCCACTCTACAGCCTCACTTCTCCTCCAGGCTGGTTCTCCATCTTGCTAACAGTATCACCACTTTTTTGGGATTACTTTTGACTTTTTCTCTTGTTTGATCCCCATACTTATTTGGTCACCTGTATATGGTCGTGGGTGAGTGAAGTCTGAGTGGCGACTTCAGAGTAAATGAGTGGCGACTTCAGGTGGGTAAATCCCACCTCTGCTCTTTCCTAGCTGTATAAATTTGGGCAAGTTTACTACTCTTTGCCTAGTCTCCCCATCTAATAAAGTCTGCGTGTTAACAGGACCCTCTTCATAGGGTTACTGTGAGAAGTAAATAAGCCAATTCACATAAAGCACTTAGACAATACCTGGCATATAAAAACCATTCTATGCATATTAGCTATTACTGTTATGATTATTATTCCCCCTCCACTTGGCACAGAGGTCATAAAGATTAATAATGGGGACACTTTAGCACATGCTTATTGGTTCCTGCGTGGTCCCACACTGCTTTTCCCACTTTATTTTCTGTTATGTTCCAATGTGGAGTTACTCTGGGAGGCTCCTTTCTTCTTTTCCTCATATTCCCTGTATTCCTTATTTTCAGCTTCTCTATTTTGTTCAGTCTATTCATTTTTCCTGAGATGCTCCTGCTTGTATGTCTGGGTTTACCGTGGTTTGTGTTGGTGTTTAGATTTCTTTTGCTTTGTTAGAGGTGCAGGCTAAAATACTTGCAGGCTCAGTTGCGGTTTTTGAAGTGATAAAAGGCAGTCTAGTTGAAGACACACTCGTTCCTAGCCTGGCTTTTAGTAATAGCCAATGCAACGTCTTTTCCAGCAGCATAACTGCAATCTTGTTGAAGAAAAAGAGAGGGAGAGAATGCTACTGGTGGGCCATAAAATGCACACTCCATCACAAAAGCTGGGCAGAATGTGCTCCTAACTCTTTGGGGCAAACTGGAGTTTGATGGACTGAGTCAGTACCCTAGGAGAAATAGGCTAAGTAGCCCAGAATTGAAACACCATAGACCCCCACCGTCTGTGAGACCCAAGCATGTGTGCTAATAAGATTGCTTACCTCCTCAACCTCATCCAAGACAGGGACATTTGATAAGATTGTGGAAAATTTGAGCATGTCCTTTGGACCAGCATCACAAGACAGGATTGTCCCGATGGTTCTGTGCCCGCCTGGTCACTGTGAGAAAATGTCTTCACAGTCACCTCCCATGGAGAGTGCCATGTCAGCCCCTCTGCCCCTATACTTGGTACAACTCAGATTCTATGACCTCAGTTATCATGGAAAAAGGATAACTTGGCACAACTCCATAGTTCTTAGCCAAAATTGAGTTTCGGCTTAAAAAAAAAGTAATGAACATTCATAATTCCACAGCCCTGTATCTGAAATCTAAAAATCTCTTAAAATTGAAAATTTTTTCATAACTTGGTTAGCAGTAAAATCTGACCCAACTTGGACTCATTTGGCACAAGTCCCAACCAGAACTGAGGAGATCATTTATAATCTTTTTCTACTTTGTATGACTATTCATGTTTTGCTGAGAAATATTGGTGTGCTTGATTATGAGTTACTTTCCCAAACTCTACCAGAGGCTATACATAAAATATGTTTATCAAATTAAGTATATACATATATAGAGAGAGAATATAATACATATATATGCACAGATATGTATATAGATATATGTATAGATATGTATCTACATGGCCTCTGGTAGAGTTTGGGAAAGTGACTCATAATCAAGCACTCCAATATTTCTCAGCAAAACATATGTGTGTGTGTACATATAATTTTCTAAAATTAATGTTTAAAAAAAATTTTTTTTTGAATTCTGAAACACATCGGTCCGCAAGGATTAAAGATATGGGATTATGAACCTGAACAGATATAAGAACATCTGTCAGATACAGTCCTCCTTTCACCACGCATTTGACCTATTAGGTAGGGACTGGGGTTGAGGCTGGGTCTAGAAACATTTTAAATGAGCAATAATGACACCATAGAATCAATTTCCCTTTACCATTTCCTGCTTACTAGAAATGTTTCAGAATCTCCTTCACTTACAGTCTCAAGGAAATGCTGGTAAACTTGTTTGGCTTTTCTGGAGATAATACATATCCCACAAGTTACCCTTTTTATGTGCCTGCTTCCTACGTACCTGCTTCCTGCTGTTCTTTACCCAGGACTGTTGCCCCCAGATCCCACTGTAGACCTGAAGGGGGTCCTCAATGCACTGCCCCTTGGGAAGCATCTCGGTGTCCTTCGTTCTCACAGACGTAGCAGGCTGGTTCCAACATTTGGATTTTTTTTTTATCTTTGTTTCTGCAACTCAAGGTTTCTAGAATCCCATCCTCCTAAATCTGCCGTCGATACTTTTGTCATGTTCCTCTGTTCTACTTCCAGTTCTCTCTCCTTCCTTAATTGCCCCCAAAATAATCACTCACCTATTTTGGAAATAAAATTTTCATGCTTGCATACAGAAATGCATACAGAAATACAATTAAGTATACTAGAAGTTTATATAGAGGGAACTTGCACTTAGGGAGGGGTTGCTGGCCTTACAAGTCTTTAAATATAATTTCTAGCCATTACTGTCATGCAGACAGCCCCTGATTCTGTATATGCAGCACAGTCACAATAATTTATGGGATAAGGTGACTTTCTCCAAAAAGTGAGACTGATAATTTGTCTTCCTGGCTTACGAATGGCTTAAATACCTCGAGCAGTTTCTCTCCTGCACATCCAATTCAAGCCATTGATCATCTGGAATTAGTGTAATCATTCAGTCTGATCATCCTGAGGGTTCTTGACACCACACTTTCTGAGATAGCGTAGCTACAGAGTCTGGCATTTACTATGGTAGCTGGTTCAGATCATCTCTCCCCTTTTATAGGTTTACACTTGTTCAATTAGACATACACATCAAGCAAAATATCTTGAGCCATGTGCATGTGACAATAACTAGGGGTACAGGATTATTTTTCTACCAGACTCTCTGAGAAAGTTTGTGACCTGTACAAACTGTAAAAGCATGGCCCTAGCCGAGGGAGATGCAAGCCTTCCTAATCCCTGAGATAACTTCCGGGGCTCTCTCTCATTTGTGCATAGTTCTGCTCTCTAAGTGATCCTCTCTGAAGTAAGTAACAACTGGTGTCTCCTTGCCGCTGGCATTTTACGACTAGAGCCAGCTCCAGCACTGACAGGATGACAGATAAGTGGTGAGAAGCAGTAGTTTATTTTCATCATAATGCATTCCTCTGGATGAAAAGTCAATAACCGCTTGACATTCAGAAAACATCCTCATGCTGGCAAGTCCAATGCTTCTGTCTTAGTCTGCTCAGGCTACCATAACAAAATACCATAGACTGTGGGCCTTAAACAGGAGAAATTTATTTTCTCACAGTTCTGGAGACTGGAAGTCTGAGATCAGGATGCCAGAATGTTCGGGTTCTGGTGAGGATCCTCTTCCTGGCTTGCAGATAGCCACCTTCTCGCTATGTCCTCACATGGCCTTATGCAGCCTCACACAGCAGAGAGAGAGAAAGAGAGGGCGAGCTCTAGCATCTCTTCTTAAAGGGGCACTATCCCATCATGAGAGCCTGACCCTGACGACCTCATCTAACCCTAATTACCTCCCAAAAGACCCAACTGCAAATACATGACACTGGGGGTTAGGGTTTAAACATATTGTTTGAGTGGACACAATTCAGTCCACCTTTTCTTCGTAATACCTTTTCTGAGTAAGCAATGAAATAGTTATGCAGAGGCTAAGGTTTGTGGGAAAAGCACCTGGTGGGAGTGCTCTCTGTAGCAATAGAAATACAGGTGCACGGGCTTCGTGGTGAACTAAACACACACACACACACACACAAACATATTCATGATTTCACAACATGGCATACAAGAAATTCCCCCAAACTGCAGTGCTTGGTCCTTAACATAAGCAGGAATGCTCTTTCCAATTTGCTGATTCTACTAGGGAAATTTACACTTCAGAATAAATTTTGGTGTTTTTTGACAATTCCACCTGAAGACCAGCCAGAGAAACAAAAATAAGAAGTAATTTTCCCCTGGCCCCTCTTACCTGCTGAAGTGAAGTCACCTCATCATGTATCTACGTTCACAACTGATCCTTCCCAAAGAGTGTTTTTAGCTCATTACTGGATGGAACCAGTTAAGGGGGAAAGGAGGTGTTGCCATTGATTATTAGTTCTTAATTCTTTTCAGTTGCTATACATTCCATGCTGCAGCGATTGGGTTTAGTCTGGAGGGGATTCCAGAAACAAAAGATTATCCTTTTGAAGACCTGTTCCTTCCTTGCCTGGTTTCTGTGTTTTGGGCTTGTTTTATTTTCACTAGTGACCAATATGTCTCCAGTGCCCACCCAAGACCTATCTCCTCCATGAATCTTGTTTTGTTCCACTCTGAATTTTTCCTTTCTCGGACTCTTAAAACATGTGTTGTGTGGGCTGTACATTAACTTCCTCAAGAGTTCTCTAAGGTGGTCATATGTAACATTCAATAAATATTTGATTGATTCATTGATATTCTTTATCAGTAGATCTAGTCCATTAATTATGGATCTGTTATGTATAGTTTTAAAAAAGAGAGAGGAAGCAGGAGAGAGAGCAAGTTGTGTGTAATTGGACTTCTCCCTAGAAGCCTCTTTATTGGTTCTACCACCCAGAGCATCTCGTCTGATCGGAAGGACTACCTGGCAGAAAGCAGGATGCCAGACACACTCACTCTTGGAGGTCCACATTTATCGGGAGAGTTCATCAACATTATCCCTCTCCCAACCCAGAGTCCTGATTGGAGAGGTGAAGACCTCCTGTCAAGGGACCACTTGCTAATACCTAACTATTGTTTTCTTTCTGATGTTCTCTTCCTCTCCTAGTGCAGGATGAAGTTTGTTGTTGTTTTCAATTTGCTGTCAGGTAGAAATGAAGCGAGGTAGGGGCCGAGTGGAACTCACTTATCAAGTATTTTTTCCAATCTTTCTGCTTAATCTTTGGTGCTGGAGATTCAAACTTAAAAAGCAAACAAAAACAGGAAGTTTCTGCTTTGGCTCTCTGCTTCTATTGTCCTTGGGGCAAGGGTGGCCTTACATCCAGCAGCACTGCTGGGGAAAGTTAGAGGAACAAAAGAAAACGGAGGGGACTACATCCATTAATATTCTGAAACATCATCCAGCTGCTGAGTACGGCAATTTGGTTCAATGCCAAAGGTAGTCTAATAATCATTGAAGGACTTATTAAACTAACACTTTTAAGAAACAGGATTTAGTAATAAATTTAAATAATTATTTTTAAATGAATCATAAAATTAAGTTTGTCCTAGGTCCCTTCATGTTTCCCCAATTCTCAGCTCAAGCAACAACTCACCCTATCAACAAGTTTTTTCCTATGAAAATCGTTAACAATTTATATCTGTAAAGTGAAATTTTGCTATTTGATTGCTGTGAAAAGCAGTGACTTGCTTCAGCAAAGGTAACATTTTGCCCCTAATCACGTAAAAGAATAGATGTGTGAGGAGCTGTTATCTTGGTGTTAAAACATGGAGACTGTGCATCCCTGAAAAAGAATGTATTTGCAACTCATTGATCTCAGGGGAGATTCAGAGGAGGAAGTTAATACATCTTTTTGTTGTTTTTAAATTCTCTATCACCACAATGCTATGAGTTAATTGTAAATAATGCAAAGGTTTGTATGAGTGAAAATTATCTATATACAAAGAGCTATAGGAAAGTAAATTTAGCTGCTGAAGATATACATTATAAGGCTTTTTATTAAGAAGTGGCTAATATTACATTCTCCTCCCAGTATTTTCTATGTCCTTATTACTGTTATTCAACTATGTTACAAGAGGAGTTTATTACATTTATTGCATTCCTATTAATCTTTTTAAAAACTAATATTATACTGCCTTTCATTTTATCATTTCACAGCTACTATTTTTCCACTACACAATGATTTTTACCATAAGGCTGAAATCAATAGAAATTTAACAAGTAATATATAGGTTTACCATCAATCTAACACCCCAAGGACCTAACACAGCCCTTACTAAAATTGAGTTTGAATTCATTCTTGCTATTATATTTTGTGAAACCTATTCTAGAGGCTCTGGTTTGTTTTACTGAGAAAATAATGTGATTCTCAATACTAATTGACAGAAGATTTAAGGAAATATAATTCAGAAAAAATTATTTACTGCACATAGCTGAAACGTGAAAATCAGGAACCCTTTCCTCCCACACTCACTCTGCCTCTGATAATACAGTACAGCAGGATATTTTGAGACTACTTCGATTTTGTATAATTTTTACATAGAAAACCTTCACTTAAAAAAGCATTTGGAGGTGAAGTGTTTGCTTTCCAGGGAGGCAAAACCAAACGATTATCTTTAGGAAAAGCTGCATGAAGCTTGACGCTGCCTTTGGTTATCTGATTATACTACTCACCCCCAAGTCAGGAAACTAAAATGGGACAAGCCAAAGACTTAAAGTTCAAATTATTAAAGCGATTGTAGCACTTAAGTTAGAGTATGACCCTAATTAATATTTGGAGAAGGGAGAATACATAGTTAAAATTAAGGAAAGTTGAAAATATGTCTATGGATGGGGCCACATATCAAAAGAATCTAGCTAGCAATCGGAGGTCCTGAGAATGAAAACCAGACAGCTCCAGGTATAGAAAACACAGAGATGATAGAAATGAGCTTCTCTGCTGGGACCTCAGACTTTTCATTCATCAGTTTCCTTATATAATCCTCCTTAATACAGGAACCTATCCCTTCTCATAGTCCACCACAGTCCAATCTTTGGGTTCTGGCAACCACCTGCAGGTTTCTCCCACCTGCCACGAGGAATTTCATGGTCAAGTGTTTACAAAAGAATAATTCTCACTTATATTAACACGGCATAGCATCAACAGTGCTAGAAGCACTCTCCTTCAATTTAAAGAAACTTGCAGCAATTATTTTTTATATTATCCTCACTAACTTGAACTCAGTATTGTTTGAAATGGAAATGTTGAAATGGAAAGGTTATAAAGGAAATTTCTCAAAGGATGTTTTGATAGTAGAGAAAAGGAAAAGAAAGAAAGAGAATAAACACTTAGTTCAGCATAAAATTTAACAATTAGAAATAAATCTCTGCAAGAAATTGGGAATTCTGTAAGACTAACTGTGAACTCTCTGGGCTCACAAATCCTTCTGTGGTCATTCTGACCTCTCCAGAGAAGCTCTCAGAAAGCTATCATTCCCCCTTCTTCTGCCGTACAGTTTACAAATTAGAGTCAGAGACAGTTTGTTGAAAAGGACCAACAAGCCAAAAATGGATACGGCCCATTTAAAATTTGCCATTTATGAAAAGTCAGCGCCTCTAGGCAGGGCCAGAGACTTCTTGACTTCTCAACGGCTAACTTTATTTTTGCAAGATATGATACAGATTGAATATATGGTAATCTATAAAATGTTAGAAGCAAAATTGGGGCAACGATCATCACTCCACATTTTAGTTAGTATTCCTTTAGAATGGGGTGATTTTTCAGAACCTTAAATGCTTGCAACTGAAAACAGCTTTTATGAATAAGAATAAGGTAGATTCTTACCAGATCAATACCTTGTTTTCAAAGGGCCAGGTTCTCATTCTATGTAACTATGGAAATCAGATTACACAGGCAGGCAATCTTCCCCAGAGGGAACTAGTTACAGGTGAAGTTTCTGACACTGCTAGGGAAATTGAAATTCTAAATCCAGCCATGTTGATTGAATTCAACATGCTCTCATGGGCAAACATAGCATTTTAGTAAGTTTTATTTTAGTAAAGGGAAACAAAGCACAAATAACATGATTGAAAGGCTTGCTTGGCCTCTATGTATATGCCACTGAACAAATGTGTGTCAAGAATCTCTCATCTATTTAATGTAGCATCCTTTAACTACCTCCAGCAGTAACATACTAGCAATTGATTTTGATAAATTATTATCTGAGCCAAATTACTGTTATTTTATTCTAACATCTACTTTAATATGTCTGTTTTAAAGTTTCAAGTTGATTTCCTAATTATACCAAAATCAACCAGTTTAAAAACTGTCTTCCTTCCTTTTATGACATTAGCACTTGTATTAGTTTCCTATGACTGCTGTAATAAATTATCACAAACTTAGTGGCTTAAAACAATACAGATTTGTTATCTTACAGTTCTGGAGGTCAGAAGTCCTAAGGGGGTCTTCCTGTGCTATAATCAAGATTTTAGCAGAGCTGCATTTCTTCTGGAGGCTCTAGAAGAGAATCCATTTTCTTGCCTTTTCCAGTTTCTAGATGCTGCCGCATTACTTGGCTGGTAGCATCCTTCTATCTTCAAAGCCAGCAAAGCAAACAAGTCTTTCTCAGATCAAATCATTCTGACCTCCTCTTCAGCCTCATTCTTCCACATTTAGAGGACACTTGTGATTGCATTGGGCCCACTCTGAGAATAATTACCTTATCTTAAAGTCAGATTAGCAACTAATTCCAGCTGCAACCCTAATTCTCCCTCCATGTAAGCGATCACATTCAGTTTCTGGGGATTAGGACAGAGACGTCTATAGGTGAAGGGCATTATTCTGACCACCACAGCATTCCAATATTTATTATAATTTATCACATCCTCACACACTCATTTTTGGATGAAATATATTTCAACTTTAAAAGATCTTTGTAGGTCATACTCTGTTATGGGTTGAACTGTGTTCCCCAAAAAGATATGCCAAAGTCCTAACCCCTGGGACCCGTGAATGTGAACTTGTTTGGAAATAGGGTCTTTGCAGATGTAATTGAGTTAAGTCATTAGGGTGGACCCTAATCCAGTAAGACTCGGGTCCTTAAAAGAGAAGGAAAATGCCATCTGACACAGATACACAGACAAAACTCCACATAGACACACAGGGAGAATGCCATGTGGTGACAGAGGGAGACACTGGAGTGATGTAGCTGCAAACCAAGGACTACCAAGGACTGACGACCACCAACACCAGAAGCTGGGAGGAGACAAGAAAGGATTCTCCCTTACAGGCTTCAGAGTGAGCAGGGCCCTGCCAATATCTTGATTTTGGACTTCTAGCCTCCAGAACCGTGAGATGATCAATTTCTGTTGTTTTAAGCCATACAGTCTGTGCTGCTTTGTTACAGCAGCCCTAAGAAACCACAGTAATCCATACTCTGTATTCTTATCACGCTCATTGACCTGTATGGATACTTTCTAGTCTATCAGTGTCTTCCTCCCAGTGGGCTCCAAAGCACACAAAGCTTTACATAAAACGGAGTTTTAAAAAAGATGAATTGATGGGGCTGGCCCTGTGGCCGAGTGGTTAAGTTCGCACGCTCCAATGCAGGCGGCCCAGTGTTTCGTTAGTTCGAATCCTGGGTGAGGACATCGCACTGCTCGTCAAACCAGGCTGAGGCAGTGTCCCACATGCCACAACTAGAAGGACCCACAATGAAGAATATACAACTATGTACCTGGGGGCTTTGGGGAGAAAAAGGAAAAAAAAAAATCTTAAAAAAAAAAGATGAATTGAGATGACATCCTGCATTTCTTCAAAGTCCCCTTGTTTAGACATGTTCAAGTATGTCCTTCACTTTTTGGCAAAATTTTCTGTTGCATTGTGAGGTCTTGCAACTTCCAATCAAGCCTTTATTAGTCCCTGCAGACTAAGAACATTATAAATTTCCCTTCACTTTTAATATCAGTATTGTTTTCAGCAACCTCACAAAAGAAATTTTCAGATCTTTCTGTATTTATTGAAGGGGTCTATGCAATGCACAGTTGCAAGAACTACAAGAGAGGCCGGCCCCGTAGCCGAGTAGCTAAGTTCGCGCGCTCCGCTTCCTGCAGCCCAGGGTTTCGCTGGTTCGGATCCTGGGCGCGGACAAGGCACCACTTGTCAGGCCATGTTGAGCCCGTGTCCCATGTGCCACAACTAGAAGGATCTAAAAAAAAAAAAGGAGAAGATTGGCAACAGTTAGCTCAGGTGCTGATATTAAAAAAAAAAAAAAAAAAAAAAAAGAACGACAAGAAAAGACAAAGATGATAAACCACTCCTCATGCTCTAGTGACCTGATTTTCTGATACACTAAATATCTTTGAAGCATCTTATCCTGAATGGACTTTCTCTGAGAACTGCCCAGCACACACAGAGTGGGCCCTGGCAGCCAGGTGTGTCTGAGATGACCTGCCCTGCTGCTATGACTGACTGGATTGGAATGATCACTGACCTGATTCTTTTCCCCAGAAATTTGGAATTGGGATGCAGTGTCATTTAATGTGTGTGCAGAACTAAGCGAATGGAAATAACGAGGCATAAATCTGAGAGGTGTGTTGCTGCTGGGTACAAGGAGAACAGAGAAAACCAATGTGAAGGGGGAGAAAATGAAGCCGAGGTGCAGAAGGAAGTGCAGCCCATGTGGCCCCAAAATGAAAGTGACTGACAGAATGTCTTTCATGCTTCTGGAGAGCTTTCTAGTCCCTGGCTAGTCCACAAATGGGAGTTAATAATTTCCCTCCTTTTAATTTAACTTACTGTAAAGAGTGAAGATCATTTGTAACTAACCGAATGTTCACTAAGACGGGGGAAATTAAATAAATAGCTAGAAGACAAACCAGAAAGTAAGAAACATCTTAGATAAATGATATGTGTATAGAGAACAGTTCAGCCTGCATGGCTGAAAAATAAGTTTATGAAGGTCAGTAAGTGGGATTCAGAGCTAGAAAGGCTGGTTAGAGCTGCACCGTTTGGTAGGTATTATGGCACCACTGTCAGTTTTGAACAGCAAAGTGACATGATAATAATAACTGTTAAGATTTATTGAGTGCTAATTAAGTGCCAAGGGTAAGCATTTTCTGTGCATTTTTTCATTGAATGCAACAACTATAGGTTGTGGGAATCATTATTATCCACAATCCAATTAAGGAAATAAGGAATGAGGAAAAAAAGGCTTAACCAACTGTCCACACTAAGTGCGCTCCAGATTTGGGATTCAACTCTTCTAGATTGTGTTGCTTTAAAATCAGAGTTGTACGTTAGAAGGACAGCTCTAGCTGGAAGTCCTTAGCACAAAACAGAAGAAGAGGCAGAAGGTAAAGAGATAAATTGGGAAAGCTTTCCCTAGGAGAAATTCATGACAGCCTCGGGGGGGCGACACTGGGAGTGGAGAAGAGAAGTGATACAAAGATTTCCTTGGCAAATCTGAACAGCCGATGGCATACAGGAAAGGGAAAGCAAAAAGTCAAAGCTGAACTCAAGGTCTGGAACCTAAAACTCGGAAGGAGTAATGCCCTGAACAGAAATGGGAAAGTAAGAGAAAGCTTAGCTGCGGTGAGAGCAAGGTGGGAGGAGATCTTCATTAGCTCATTTTGGGATTGAGATGCCTGCAGAACATCTAGGTGGAGCTGTCCAACAACGGGTGTATGACGCTGAAGCTCAGGGAAAGGTTCAGATTGGAGATACTGATTCGGGAGTCAAGACAAAGAAAATATAAATTAAAGCCATGAAAATGGATGAGATTGCCAAAATAGAGGATATAATGAGAAAGTTGATGGGTGGAACTTAGAAAAACTTTGAGCGGCCTGAAGGAGTTTCTAGTGAGATCAAAGATCCAATATAATAGAACCACATTAGATCACTGGAAGCAAAGACAGAGAAAATGATTAATCACTCAATATCTTGAGCAACTAAGACACAGGTTTAGGTATTAAGGATCTTAGAACATATCCCCCCAAAATGGAAACTTAACAGCGGTAAAGGTTCTACAAGGAAGTTATTTTCTAAAATAATTGTACAGAAAATGGTTTTATAAGATCAGAAGTGGAAGTGAAGAGTTTGGGCTCCAATTCATGAAGATATTCACTGCAGATTTTCTGGGCATCCTGCACTACACACTGCAAGGCACGTGAATTAACCTGCAGTTATCTTTAACAGAACGGTGTGCTTCATTTTTGCTTTGAAAGGAAAGCATTTGGAGTAACTCTGAAAATTTAGCGCAAAAAACTAATACAGGAAAGTAATGGTGATCAGTGACCCTCTTAAAAATAGTCTTTGGCTTCCCATATTAAAGAGCTCAGGTATATGAAAGATGCAAAATACTCCAAAAGACTGAGTTTGTCATAAAACTAGTTTTCATAGTTATAGTCTTACAACCTCAAATAAATATGCACAGAGCAGTTTCTGATAATTCTGTGAGGGGCAATACATACTGATCATTTGGAAGTTAAAAAATAATGTTTTGACTTTAATCTTTAAAGTTCATTTGAAGCACATTTGGTTGGTTTTTAAGTTCTGGTTTTATGCGTTTGACAGGAAACGCAAGCAAAAAGAAAACACAAATTTTTCATGGTTTCTCATTTCAGCTTTACACCCCGGCTGTGTTGTGCCAGTCAGTGCTGGGTGAGAAATGATTCTTGCTTTCTAAATGATGCACCAAAGCTGCAGACAGTTGAGTGTTTGTAAGTGTTCTGTTAGTTTCTACACTTGAAATAGGGCAGAGCACCAAAGAAGGAAACCCTACAATGGAATGGAAATGATAGCAAGACTCAGGCATCCTGGGCTAAGGTAAAGGAATTTGCCTCCTCGTTTCACTGCATATTTCATGCATAAAATAAGTAACTCTAACTAGAAATCAAGCCATTTACCTATTGTCACTAATTCAAAAGGGGAGTAATATACCAGGAAGCTATTCTACTGGCAGAAATACTAAATAAGAAAGAAAAATTAGCTCCATTTTACTATTCCTCTATTGACTTACGAGAATAAGTTATCCCCTTAAGGGTATATTTTAACATCTAAGTTAATAAACAATTTCAAACAGTATATTCATAAACTTCTAAGGGTTCCATGAAATAAGTCTATACAGAGTTAACAATTGCTTAAAATAGTGTCTGATTTTAATTGATTATATTCTTCATAAATTAATTGGAGCAATAAACACGTCAAAAGAAGTTGCTCCATTTGATCCAAAATTTAAGAAATGCTCCTCAAAATGAGATATTATTTTTAAGCTATGAAATTGTTTTAACAGTTTGACAAAACACGGTTCCACTAAGGATTTCTGGAAAACAGTCTCTTTTCTACACAGTGGATGGGACTATAAGTTGGTCCAACATTTCAGAAGGGCAATTTGGCAACATTTGACTAAACTAAATCACACGTTGCTTTTGAGCCAACAATCCCTTGTTTGGGAATTTATCCCATGGATATTTGCTTGCTATATGCACAAGCAAGGTCATTGCAGCATTTTTATAGTAAAAACAAAAGGAAATAACCTAACTGCTTGTCAATGAGATAATTAATTTAATTACCTTCATTTATACCATGGAATACCATATGGCCATTAAAAATAATGCTGATGTGGAAAGAGTTTTAGATGAATTATTAAGGGAAAAAGCAAAGTGGAAAACTGCCCAAATGAGTGGTATGAGTCCATTTGTTTAAGAAAGTGGAGTGGTGATATACACATAAATGCTTATATATGCAGAAGAAAATTCTTCAGGATAAAGATGCTGTTACTGAGTCTACCGACAGGGTGGGACTAGAGGTCAGGAATGGAGGAAGATTTTTATTTTACGTCTTTCTTTACAGCTTGAAATTTTTATCCAAACATGAATTGTGTTTATAATTTTTAAATTAATGGCACCTAATTACCAATTACAGAAACTGTTGGACTCATGGATATTTGAAATTTACAAATCAAATTTTAAATTGCTTTTCTTCCCTCTAACTATACCCTTACTCATATAAAAAGAAAAATGCATTTTATCAGAGTAAATAAATAAAGGCAAAGTTTTGATCTCTGTTCCTCCTATCCCTTCATACACTTTCTGATAGGGCTGTACAGAAGTAATAAAGTTCTTGTCTTCAACAAGTAGCCTTGCTAGAGAATACATGAGGAAGGGGTTGAAAATGCACGTTTATTGAGAACACACCTACTATGTTGCCAAGAATTGAACCAGAGTCTTAGAATCCAAATGATTCACAAAACAAAGGCTTTGGAAAATTAAGATGATTAGAACAAATTACGAAGAGTTGGCTATAACTTTTTATAAAGTAGTTTGTGCCCATTGGTGGGTGGAACAAGAAGGATGTTTAGGCATTTTTTACAAAATTGATGCAAGGGCCATGAGTTGGAGGGAAGGAAGGGGAGGCAAATAGACGACTATGGGTCTAAAACAGTATGATCTGAAGGACCTTGAAGTGCTGGTTAAAAATACAGGTTGCCAGCGCTGGCCCTGTGGCCCAGTGGTTGAGTTCACGTGCTCTGCTTCGCTGGCCTAGGGTTTCGCAGGTGTGGACACAGCACTGCTCATCAGGCCATGCTGAGGCAGTGTCCCACATAGCACAACCAGAAGGACCTACAACTACAATATACAACCATGTACTGGGGGGCTTTGGGAAGAAGAAGAAGAAAAGAAAAAAAGAAGAAGAAGATTGGCAACAGCTGTTAGCTCAGGTGCCAATTAAAAAAATGCAGGTTTCCAGGGCCCAATCCCAGTGTACTGAATCAGACTTTCTAGAGCTGTGGCCTGAGAATCTGCATTTAAGTCAAATTGTCCCAGTGATCTTTATGCACACTAAAGCTTGAGAGGCTCTGCTCTGAGATAATTCAGATCCTGGAGACTAAGTCCTATCTGGAGTCAGAGATAATCTCATATTTGTTTTCTCCTTAGATTTCTAGGAAGGTAGTAGGGGCCCATATTAAGCAGTGCACCAGATGTTAGTGGGTAAATTCATGGTGAAGAAATTGAGAAACGATTAAGTCATGTTAAGAAAACAATTGGAGACCGGCCCCGTGGCTGAGTGGTTGGGTTCATGCGCTCCACTTCGGGGCCCAGGGTTTCGCCAGTTCAGATCCTGGGCGCCGACATGGCACCGCTCATCAGGCCATGCTGAGGCAGCATCTCACATGCCACAACCAGAGGGACCTACAGCTAGAATATACAACTATGTACTGGGGGGTTTGGGGGAGAAGAAGAAGAAGAAGAAGGAAAAAGAAAACAATTGGATGGGAAATTCAGAATTTCTAAAGAAGACAGTAAAAAAAAACCCAATATTGCAACAATGTGTAAGAGCAAAGACAAAATTAAATTAGACCTAAAGCACAGATTAAGTTTGTGAGAAAGCTCGAGTACACAGTTTTGCACTTCATCTATTACAGTATAGCAACTGAGCATATATCGTCTTTTGATTTTACTTACTATAACTTTTGATTATAGATAATTTTATTGATAAAACAAAGATCCTCAAAATACTTGAAAGACAGTTGTAAATAAGCTCCTAAAGTGTGGAGAGTGTGTGATCTCCCTGTGGAGTCTAGGATATTTTAGACAATAATGAGGATAAGTATAAATCCATATTTATGATTGCCAAACATAAATTGAATTATATTTACTTCAATGGGCTTTTATTGACTACTTATTGTGTGTATTACCTTGCAATGTACCAAAGCATATTAGAGAAGGGAGGCTGCATATAAGACAGTCTCCCCCCTCAAAGGGCTTAGAGGCTTGTGATGGGGGCTCATCTATAGACTAACTATAATAAAAGTCAAGATGACAGATTCCAAGTCAAAATACAGCAGGTAGTGAATCCAAGCTACAGGAGTTTTAAAGAGTGTTATTTCTGTATCAGAAGTGGGGCTAAGGGAAAGCAGAGCAAATCAGTCAAATCTATTCTGGTGACAGATCTTGTACCCAGACTTCACTCCTCCCAAGCAGACAAAGGCAGGCTTCACAGATGAGCCCTAGGTAGAGAGGAACGCAGGAAGATGAGGATGTGGGAAGAGGAAGAGTGAGTAGGAGAACATTTTTGTAAAGTTGTGATAGAGGGTAAATGCTTGATGGCACTGATCCTGGTCCACTACATGGACGGAAAACTAAATACTCAAACTGATATTAATTGAATTGTTATTATTGTTGTGATTATATTGAACAATATGTCTATAAGAATAACAGAAATCAGCAAAACTCCTAAGAAGTTGATGTCCTAAAATGGAAAGAGAGCCCTATGCATTTCCAAGTTCAACACACTTTGACAGTCTTATTTTTAAAAATCCAGATGCAACAGAAGTGATATTCTCTGATGGATTTCCAATAAGGCAAATGAGATACAGCGATTAAAATTTAGAAATATAAGAAAAGAAGGGCGCTTTCTACTTCTTTCTTTGCTTCTTTGGACAGATGCTGTGAACCAATTCAAGAATTCTCTGTGGAGATAGTGTATACCAATTATGCTTCCAAGATTTTATTTTGCTTTATTTCATGATTACTTTCACCTTGTTGAATTTATGTTTGAATAATTGAGGCTCTATTAAAAGCATTTTCCTTAAACTGTTGGTATTCTGTTGGTATTCATTTGCAATTGGCTTTTTCTTATGTGGATAGAAAAAATATCCAAATGAGCAAAATTATTATACTATATATCACATATAATATATATTATATATCCCTCATTTAATTGTCTGTTCGTTTAAATATATATGCTATCTTCTTTCTGGGAAGAACTCAAGGACTTAAATTAATCCTCTTAATTGTAGATCCAACGTTTCCAGTGCCTTTGGAATCACATAGATTATGTGGCACAGCACCTGCCTCACGTTTTCAACATTTCATTTGACTCCCTTAGCTGTTCCTCTCGAGGAAAATGTCTTCCTTGGAAAACTGTCATGTGTTTTTAACCAATTCCAATAGAGCTTCGACCCATGCTCCCTCTTTGTGTCTGTGGGCACAGCAGTGGTTCCCAGACTCTGGGGGACTTTCTACTGAACTGGACCCCAGACAGACTCCGGCTGCGAGATTCAGGAGGCGGCCTATCTGGGGGCCGGCCGCCCAGCCCCTTGGAAGAGAGCAGGTTGAGCCTGCGAGAACAGGCAGCAGTGCCCGCGTCGCGGCCTCCGCAGGACGGACTCGAGCATCCTCGCCCGCTCGGTTTCAGGAGGCCCGGAGCCCCGCTGCGCCCTGGAGAGCCTCCAGCGTCTCTCGGCCTGGAGGCCCGGGGCAGCCGCTGCTCCCGCGCCAGGAGCCACAGGCGCTCTGCCGGCTTGATGCGCAGCGCTGGGTGGAAAAGCGGACGCCGGGGCTGCGGCTGCTGGGCCTGGTTTTCGCTCGCGCGCAGGAGGCGGCAGCCCTGGACCGAGGGCGCGAGCACCCGCCCGGCTGCCGGGCGAGCGCTGTCGGGCCTCGGCCAAGTGGGGCTCTGCAGAGGGGCTTAGCGCAGCAGAGCGGAGCCAGCCTCAGCCCGCTTCCAGCCTTACGGACCTTCTTGGTGGCCAGGGCCCGGGGAGAGAGCCCGAGAAGGGAGGGCTCTCCGCGCCCTCCCGGCGTCGCGCTGATTCCCCGTGTGCTGGGGCCGGGGCCGGGGTCGGAGGGACCTGCTTGACCTCAGCCCTAAGCGATCCGTCATCTGCAAACGCCGCTCTCGGGGGTCCCTGGCGCCGGCCCCTGGCTCTGGTAGTAGACACAACCCAGCTCTCTTCCTGCCCCCAGGCCCTGCTGTTTCAAGAATTGTAGGGACAAAATGTGCACCAGCGTAATGCGGGCCGGGGCATCCCGGGGAAGTCGTGGAGGAGGCAGGAACGCGCCGCACGGATGCGGGCACGTCTGTCTCCTCCCCTAGGGTCTCCCCAGCTTTACTGATCGCAGGGGTGGGGTAGAGGTCTATTTCAGTCTCCCAGATTTACTCTGAAACCGAGTCTCTTGGGAGTGAAGGTCCATATGATTATATCAAGTCCATAGCAGTCACGCTGTGTCCAAAATGGGCACGGGCACTCACGGCGCAGCCACTGAATTCCCCAGAGACGCAGTCTCTCGGGCCTGGGGCTTATTCTTGTTTTCTCAATGGACCGGGCCTCCGAATTCCCCCAGGAATGTCTCAGTAAGTAGGGGTGTGTGTGTATGTGTGTGTGTGTGTGTATGTGTGTGTGTGTGTGTGTGTGTGTGTGTGTGTAATGATTCCCATGAACAACTGTCAGTTTGGTATTTAAAGAACAAATGGACTTAGTACAATAAGTCATGCGTACTTGTTGATACACCTTTTCTATGGACAAGAATACGATTTCTGAGATCTCCAAGAAGAGATCGACCTGTCGAGGAATGCATTTCCAATTCTTCTCATTTAATTAAAAACCTGCACTGCTGTAGAGATTCAGTAGACGTTCTAGTTAGCAGCTTACTCAGACTACTTTGGTGTTCTGAGTTGAATCTACATGCATTTTACATAATAGGACATGCCATATTGTATGTATTGCCATTGCAGGTCACTTTTCTACAAAATGGTAAGCTTCCTCAAGGCAGGGATAGTTTTTATTCATCTTTGATTTTCCCAAACCAAGCAGTACCTGCACATAAGTACTCAATAAATGATTGTTAAATAATAACCTCACTCATTTCTGTAGGCTCTAAATCAGAGGAATGAAGGAATGGAGAGGTAGGGCTCAAAGATACCAAATAAAGTAAAGGACTTCGTTTCCATGCAGAGGGATATTTGCAAGACAGCAATAGTGCTCAGAATCAACTTGCTCATCAAGTCTCTTTGGTTTTAGGACTATCACAGGTAGGAGATGGGAATGACCTATATTCTGAGGCTATTTATTTTTTAAATTGATGTTTGGATATATTTATCTTTGGATATATTTTCCTTCCTTTTCTCCCTTCTTTCTTTCTTTCTATAGATTAGGTGTGGTGTAAGCTATTATACTTGAAGTAAAAATGTGCCTTACTTACCTTCGATACCTTATCTGTCCTTGGATTTATGGGTACTTTTGGCTAATCTCATATTTCGCGCTCTTTATGTTTTCACTGGCATCCTAAAATAACATAAATTGGAGAAAGCTGGTTTGGATATCTAAAATACTTTACTTGTGCAAATGAGCTGTGAATATGAAAATCCATTAGCTGCCTTGTTGCTTTTTCAGCTCTCAGTGATACTTTTATATCCTGGCTCCTTAGCCTTTGAATGCACTCCCTGGCTTCTTCCATGAGCAAATATTTAACGAAGCTGTCTTGTTAATATATAATATCGCCACACATACGTTGCACTAATATTTTAGATGATACTGTTTTTCATAAGGTGTTCAGTTGTGCCCACTCACCTTATAAAATGGCACTAAAAAACATCACGACCACTGATGCATTACAGAACCTTCATTCTGGACAGCATACTATCTAGAACACTTTCTATTAATACTAGAAATCTCTTGAAGAGGAAGCAGGACACAATAGAAATTCTTTTTATTTTAAATGTACTAGAAAAATATACTTCACTTGGAATATGATAGTAAAAAGACTAGGTGCCTCATCATTGTTTCTGAATTTCTGCAGAAATTCTGCATTCAGTTGTAAGAAAGAAAAGCCTCTTGTCTAATTTTCTACTACTAACAAAATACTCATTTTATTCTGAAATTTAGGGTTAAGCACTTGAATTTTTGTAGTGCCTCTTCTGTTTTGTTCAAGTGCCAAGTATTCACTCCTTCCAGGTTGTAAACAAAACATGGTTCAGAATGCCAGCTCTCTTTGCAGCACTAGAAAAAACGCTGTTGAATTTATAATAATTCTCGATAACCCCGTTCTTTTATTTTAGCATCAATTTCCCCTCCTCCGTTGTGATTTTTAATGGAGTCCTTATTGCTGATTTTTTTTTTCTTGACCTACTTTCTTTTCAAGAGCTTTCACATATAGCGTGTTTTCAGTGATGGTGATTTCTGTAGCGTGTAGGAGAAAGAGTCTCAAATCACGGCGAAACAGATTGGTTGGCTATCACTGATTGTAGAACGTTTTCGTGGTTTAAAAATTATCTGGTTACAACGTCCACAATTTCATAGTCTGACATCTTTTAAGCTATGCTTTTCATGAGTTTGCCCCGTCCTCCAGACTGAGGATTTGAACCTCACTCTGCTTTGATCCAATTGTTATTTTTCTTTGTTGCCTCCACCCCCTAGAGATGGTGTTTCCAGGGGAGAGGCGGTCTCGGGGCTGAAGAGGAGGAGAGTCGAGCGGGACTAGATCTGGTACCTCAGGCGCTAGATCCCTCCTCCCCCGCCTGGTGAGAAGTCAGGAACAATTTTGACAGTTCATAGTTTGGCTTTGGCTCTCACGCTTGTGGTCCATGGGTGGGTTTTGCTTTCTCCCTGTTCCCCTGCCTCTGGCCTGCCTGCAGGCCGACCGCAAATGCAGCCATTGCCCCAGCCCCGCCAGCGCTCTCCCCGCTCCGTCCTTTTGGGGAACCCGGGCGGACGTCTGTAGACGACTTCGGGGACTGGGGAAAGTCACGCCGGGATCCGGACGTTCGAGAGGGCAGCCCCTCCCCAGGCTTGTCCCCGCTTGGCGGCGGCCACGTGACCGACCACAGGCCTCCGCCGGCCCGCCCCTCTCGGCCGCGGCTGCCCACTTCCCGCCCGGGGTAAGTAAGCCGCGGTTTTCCGCCCCGCCCGGACCCCGCCCTCCTCCTTTCCCCTGCCCTGCACTTCCCTCGGGCTCCCTCGCGCCACTCGGCCCGCCCCCATCCTCCCCGCCGGCCCTTTGTACGTGCTCGGCGGCGTGCGAGCGCGCCCGGCACGTGACCCCGCCGAACGTGGCATTGTGTTATCACGTGACCCAGGTGCGTACGCGACGGAGCGGGGTGTGAAGATGGCGGACGAAGAGGCCGAGCAGGAGAGGTTGAGTGGCGGCGGAGGCGGCTGCGTCGCGGAGCTGCAGCGCCTGGGCGAGCGGCTCCAGGAGCTGGAGCGCCAGCTGCGGGAGAGCCGGGGACCGGCCGTGGACGCGGCCACGGAGTACTGTCAGCAGCTGTGCCAGGTGAGGGCGCCGCGGGTCCCCTCCCCCTTTCCCCCAGCCGGAGGGGAAGAGGGCGAGCGAGCGCCTGGCGGCCGAGCGGTGGTCGGCGCCGCCTTGGCATCGTCGGCGCCGCCGCCCGGGCGGGAGCGGGGAGGCCGCGGAGGGCGCCTTTGTGTGGCTGCCGCTGTGGCGGTTGTTGTCGGCAGCTCCCGGCTGGGGGAAGGGAGTTGTGGTCTGGGCGGAAAATCCCCCCTCCACTTCCCTTCCCCGAAGTCGGGACGGCGCGGCCCCCCAGGCGGAGTAGATGCTGACGGCGAGGACGGAGCCCTCTCCGCCGCAGGGAGCGGGTGAGGGGGAATGGAGGCCAGGCCCCCTTCTTCCTCCTCCTCTTATTGTGCACCGGGATTACCGCGCCCCCCGCCTCTGCGCCCGTTTCCCACTCCGACGGGCCTCCGCCCCCAGTGGGTTGATTCCTTCGCCTCCCCCTGCTTTCATCCGTCCCGCCCCCGGCCCCGTCCTCGCTGTCTCCGGGCCTTTGTTGTTCGAGTTTCGCCTTAGGACTGAAGGGGCCTTTGTTGATGTTCTGAGGAGCAGTCCCCGCCGACCCCTTCTAGCTGGGCGAGACGTTCCGGAGTTGGGGGCGCCGAGGTTGTCCCTTCCTGCCTTGTTTGCTTGGTGCAGCACTTCGATGGTAAAGGTTGCTCTCCTCGCTGGAGAGGAGCTGCCCTTGTCTGTGTATCCTAGGGTCGAATAGACGGCCCCTTGGGGCGGCTTTTCCAGTCCAGTTCTCTTTTGCTTTCACCCTTCGAGGAGTACGATTTCCTCTGCCTTTCCTCCCCCCGTCGTCCTACCCCGTTACTTGGAGCCTTCCCTCTTTGGCCTCCTGGTGGAACGGAGAGGACTGAGCTTCCTGTGGACCTGTGCTCAGGTCAGTTTCAGACCTGTGCTTCCTTTTCTTGCACAAGGACATTGCTTTCTAGTAACTGCGTTCTAACCTGGGTTTGGCATATTAACAATCCCGTTTGCTTGATAGAAGTCGGAGAATTTGGGTCTACATTTGGACTTGATTACAAACCTTCCAGTTACGTTTGAAATTTCAAGGTGCTACTGCTGGCTGTGGTGAAGATTTGGGTTAGATTGTCTTCTTGAGGAGGAAAAAGACACAATTTATACACGTCACATTTAGAGTTACCTTGTATCAATGTAGAGAAGTTGTTTTGGAAACATTGAATTTAAGGTCGAACAATGGTGGACCATTTTAGCATTTGAGAGTAGTTTACATTTTAACTTAATGTTAGCCTCCAAGTTCTGAAATCTTTCCTTTATAAGATTAGGGATACTTGATCCCATACAAGAATTTCTCCATTGCTGTATGCACATTATTGTCACTAATTATTTGGTGGTCCTGCGTTATCTTAAAAAAAAAAAAACCGCTGTGGGATCAAGTGGTGACTTGTCTAGGAGTATACGCAATGTGAAAGATACTCAAGGTAACAGGTCTGTTGAATACCTGTGACAAATTTAGAGATTCTGTCATTCCTTTGAATGCTAGTTTTAAAGAATTGTTGAATTTGCCAGTTTCACTACCCTGGCAGTACACACACAGTCTTAATTGGTCTTTCAGATATAAAGATTTATTTTAGAAATAAAAAAATAGTTCAATAAGATACCATAAAAGGAAGTCTTTCATTTATAGGTAAAGTCAGCTTTTTAATCAGTGAAAAGTATTAAAGTCTAGCTTTGCTGAAAGACGTTTTTCAGATAACACTGTCCTTTGATGGGTTTAATGCTAATTACTGTAAATACTCTTGGCCAGCAATATTTATAAGCAGGATTAATAATTCTGGAAAAATGGAATCTCATGCAGTTTGGCTTTTTTGAGGCTGTGAAACATCATAAAGTTATCACTTTAAAAATATTTTTAATGGATGAAACAGCATTATTTTTTTATCAGTATGAAAGTAATTTCCTGTGTTAGTTTTAAGTGATTAGTCTTAGAACACGTAGATTGTTTTCAGTGACCAGTGCTACATGAAACAGTAATAAAACAAATGCTGGGTTTGTGGATTTCAAAAATAATGAAATATTTCATGCACTGAAATCCGACAATAATTTCAGTACATTTAAAAGTGATCTCCGTTATTTGAACAGGTACAGAGTGTCTCTCATGTTTGATCCCCTCTAGAATATTTTCTCTTTTTTAAAAGTAACCTATTTGTTTTAGTGATCTTGTCAAATGGGGGGTAACTTGAAACATAATTGTTTCTTTAAAATTGTATCCTAGCCACTTCCTACTTAACGTTCTGATACGTGTTGAGCAAAGGAGTGGTTAACAATTATACAATTTATTGGAGCAATCTAACAACAGTGCTAGAAATACTAGGAGCTAGAAATTGTCTTGGTTTCTAACCTCGAGATGATTATTTAACTTTTTCTATCTAAGCATTTCCTGTGAACCTGGGATATTCACATGCTTGAAGAAGGCAAAAATGAATAAACATTTCTCAGAGTTAGTGGGCCTCAGAGTTAGTATTCCATAGTGTTGATGCTTAGTGCTTGTGTAATCTTCGTTGTTGCATTTATTTTTACAAATGAATTAGTTTATATTCTGAATTTTTACATCAGCAAAGAGTGAGTCTCTGGAGAATCTAGTGAAACCTACAAAAAAAGAAGTTGCTTAGTCGTCCTAGTTTATAGATTTTCTTTCTTTTTGAATGAGATAGGATAGTAACAGATTTCTTGAGTTCTGAGAAATAAAATAGAAATGAAAGACAGTAGGTTTTTCTTATTGTAAACAGTATTGTTTTGTTTCCTGGAAGCATGCCCCACTTTAACTTATTTGTGTGAACATTTGCTTACAGCTTAAGTGGGAGGAGGGGAAGGTGGTAGAGGATGGGCATATGGGAGTGCCTGTCAAAAATCTTAATTTCCTTACGTCTTTACAAGCTAGCTTTAATCTGGATAATGTAGTCAGTTTACTAATTTTCTTAAAATCAATTTAGAATAAGAAAATAGGATTACCAGAAATAATTTCTTGTGTTTGTTTCAAGATCATTACCATATATAAAAAATTGATTATAATTGGAACTTTTTGGACTGTTTATTGTATTAGACTGGGCCAGTATTCACTCACTCATTCAGCATTGTTATTGAATACCTACACTATGGGCCAGGTGACCATGACCATGGTCCCTGGCTTCAGGGAGCTTACAGTCTCTGGAGGAAGGTAGACAAATAATAGTAGTAAACTGTGGTTTGTGTCTTTTATTTCTGAAGTGAGTGCGGTACAATGGAAGTTATTTATTTGGGAATTTAAACAGAAGTATTCCAACAGAAGAAATGTTCCAAAAGGATTTTAAAATATTCATTCATTTAAAACATTAAGCCACTGTAGTAGTTGGAGAATGATTTGTTGGGGCATGATGTTTGTTGACAGCATTATATGTTGGGCTGGATGACTGGCTGAGTTGGGACTGTTAATGGTCACTTATCTTCTGGTGGCCAGTAATTGTTTATAAAAGTTGGGTTGTAGTTTTCGAAATATGTGTGTATATCGTACATATACACACTTGCTTCATACTCTAGTTCATATAAGCCGTACTTCTTAACTGGGCATAGTACTTTCTCCCCCTGCATTTCTCTCTTTGAGGGTATTTGGAAATATGTAGGGTTTGTTGTTTGGTCATTGCAATGACTGAGGATGTGATACCGGCATTTAGTGTCCATAGGCCATCTATGCTAAATTTTCTGAAGTGATCCGGACAGTCCTTACCCCCATTGTTATTTATCCCTCTGCCTAAAGACGCACAGTGCCCTTTTGAGAAGCACTGAACAGAATGAAAAAGAATATATTGTTTTTTTTAGTGATTATGTTCTTTTCATGTTAAGATAATAGTATTTTAAGAAATGTAGTTAATTTGGAACAGGTCCAGGTAAATGCTCTTCAACCATATTTACATTCACACTGAGCTTGAGAGGTCAAAAAAAATTCTACTTCCTTAGCAGATACTACAAGCAATTCCTAAAACAATTCACTTTTACTAGGTTAAAGAGGGTAGCAAATCCACCATACTTAATTGTCCTGATTAAAGCAGAGATTTGACCTTCTGATGTAATTGAAATTCTGTACTTTTAAGAAAGCATTTAATGCAGGGATTAGGTTTAGATGTTAGCAGGGGTTATAAGATACAGGAGACTCTAGTTGGATATAAACTAATAAGGTAAGCTTTTAAATATCACTTCAGGATGACAGTTGAAGAGATGTCAAAAGACACTATCATTAACAAATTTGCTTTATTTTTTATTCTCTATTTTTTAAATAGAAAATGTAGTACATTGAAATGGTTTTAAAGAATTCTAACACTGAGAAAGGACGTATAATGAAAACTTGATCTTTTTCCTACCCTGACCTCCACTCACCTCCCACAAAGTTCCCTAATAGTTTTTTATGCATCTTTCCAAAAATACTGTTTGCTCTTTTTTTTTTTTTTAAAGTTAAAGGTGAGGACATGTTCTACACTGCATCTTGCTTTTTACACGAAAAAATGAATCTTTAAGATAATTCCATAGCTACCAATGCAAATCTATGGCTTTCTGTTTTAAACTGTATAATAATTCCAGTCTCTGGCTGTCTAATCACTTAATTATTCATGGCCATTTAGGCGAATAAGTTAATCTTATATATAGTAATTTCTATAAAGAGTTCAAAGTAGGTAGTAAGCACTTTCAGGCTGGGTTATCAGACAAAGCTTTACGGAAGAGGTAGGATTTGAGCTAGACATCAGTACTTTTACTAACTATTGTTAGTGCCTGATTGGTATAAGAAACAAAAATCAAATTAAAACTGTTAGGAAAGCTGCTGAGTGTTTAAATTATGTAGTTATAATATTTCTTTGTATATTTTTGTTTCATGTATTTGGTACAGATTGATTTCTTTTGTTTATCTGCATGTTTTGCTTAGCTTTAATTATAGTGGCAAGAATTTTGAAAATGCTTAAACATTTTCCTTAAAAATACTGGACCCTTTTTTAATTATTAGAGGATATCTTAAGTTAATTTGTAGGACACTTCAAATCAGAAGAAAAGATTGCTTGCTTGTTAATTAGTGATAATTACTTTAGGTATTGAGGGAGTAATAAGTCATTTAAACTTTAAAAGTTTAGGTAATGCTCAAGGGAAGTAATTTTTTAAATGTTCATAATTAGTATGATTGCTTGCTGGAGATACTAAATTCCACTTTCCAGAATAAGCTTATACCAATTTAAGCAGAAAAAACTTTACCAAATTTTGCTTGCTTCCTTCTTGGCACTTCTTGGTCTTAAATTAGAATGGGGCAAGAGAAGGTGTATTCTGCAGTTGCCCTTCATAATACTTTATATGACTCACCTGCAAAACCAAGGATTTTTGAAAAATATGTGTTGTTCACTATATGAAACTGCTGCTGTACTTATTTTCCTTGAGATTCTGTCAGAGTTGAGAAATGACCTTATTTTTCCCAACTCCCTCACATAGATCCAGTTCATAAAATTAACTAATCAATATGTGAGTAGCCTCATTTATAAAATGGAAAGTTTGCTTTTCATTAATGTGTTTGTCACATACCTCATGTAACTTTTAATTATGTATTGCCTTCCACGAGGGCCTCTTGATTCATCATTCCTCTTTTGGCATTGAGAGTTGCACAGTGCACCTCAGAAGAAAAATGTTACCTTTTTCCCCCTTTACCTTATAAAATTTAATGATCTCTAAGTATATATATTTAGCCAAGATGACTTGTTAAAATTCAATTATGTATATCTTAATTTATTTTAATCAGATATTTAAATTCTTGTGTGAGAGCACTAGGGGGCTATGGAGAATTATGGAATGGATCTCTGCCTTCAAAGAGCTTACAAAATCTGGTTCATATATTAGTAGTGAAGCAGCAATATTTGATAGTAAAGTAATGTAGTGATAAATACAATAAGTGGAGTGTAAACTAAGAGAACTAGAGCATTTTGAAATTATTTAATTTAGCTAACAATTGAGCAAGAAAGGAAAGCACTATTTACATTGGATCTTGAGTGAAATTGGTTAATCAAAGAGAAGTGGGAAGGGTGGGAATAAATGCTCAGAGGAATGGAACAGCTATTCAAACTGGCATCTTGGAGAAAAGTGTCATGAGTTGGGATGAAAAATAGAATAGAAAAAGTAGATAGAACCAGACTAAGGGTTTAGGATCCAAACCAAGGAATTTTAATTAATTTTGTAAGTGTAGATAGTATATGGTTACACTGACTAAAGACTCACCCTTCCAAGTTTGGGGCATTGAATAAAATTAAGTTTAAAATGTTACACCCTTTGGTTTTGCTTGATGTATCCTGTATCAGTTATTGCTGTGTAACAAAACTACCCCCAAACTTTGTGGCTTTAAAAGAACGGCCATTTTTATTACTGTTCTCAAGTCTGTGGGTCTCTTGGATGGTTCCAGTAGTTGTCTGGTGCTGAATGGTCCCAGATACTCTCACTCATATGTTTTGTGGTTGTCAGGTGGGTTGGTTGAGGGGCTCAGTTAGGTTGGCTCATCTCTGCTCCACTCTTATCCTCTAATAAGGTGGCCTGGATTTTTTTACATGGCAGCAGGAGAGCAAGTCCTGTTGCACAGCTGCTTTTCAAAGTTCCATTTGTGTCACGTTCACCAGTGTCCTGTTGGCTACAGCAAGTAGTCAAACTCAGCCTCTTCGTGGGTACAGGGAGATGTGGTTCTTTAGGGACCGTTTCTGTAGCATTCTACCACATATCCCATTTCTCTTTATTCTCCACTGCAATTCCAGGCACTTTTGTAGGTCAAATTTGTTTGTCCTCTCTATAGCCTTGCCTCTCTGCTTTCTTTTTTGTCACTCTTATTCTGTAATCAAAGGACATCTGAGTGCCCGTTTTCTCGTAGCTTGGCAAAAGGTATTTCCATTCCTGCATTCGAATCTCAGTCTCTAAATGGAAGAAGGGCATCCCACTCCATGACTGTAACTTTGGAAAATCTGTAGAACAACCTCTTTATTTACTGTGGTCTTTTATATGAATATTAAACCTGGTGTGAATTTGATGTTTTGTGCTGTCTCTATCTTATACAGTCTAATAATAGCATCCTAGTTCTTGTCCTAATCTTTATAGCCTTCTTTTTTCTTAACTGATGAACTTGCTTTTAACCTTGCTTTCAATTTGTAAAATTCCCCAGCGTCCAGCTTTTATCCTTCTACCTCAGTGGAGGTCCAATACTTGTAACAGTGTACCTCAAATTTGAGTTAGCAGAAATCCAGGAGAATGAGTTTATAGATCTTTGAGTTATGAGTTTTTGACCTTAGCTCATAGTAAGATGCAACTTTTTTACTTCACTACTTAGTTGTCACACTGAAACAAAATTATCGCAAAACAATACTTATGCTTATTGTGTGATGCATTCTATTTTCATTTATTATTATTATTATTATTATTTATATTTATTTATTTTTTTCGGAGGTAGATTAGACCTGAGCTAACTGCTGCCAATCTGCCTCTTTCTGCCGTAGAAGACTGGCCCTGAGCTCACATCCATGCCCATCTTCCTCTACTTTATATGTGGGATGCCTACCACAGCATGGCTTTTGCCAAGTGGTGCCATGTCCGCATCGGGATCCGAACTGGCAAACCCCGGGCCGTGGAGAAGCGGAATGTGTGAACTTAACCGCTGCGCCACCGGGCCAGCCCCTTTTTATTATTTTTAAAAGCTCCTCTTGATGTTATGGTCCACTAATAAGTCATATACAACAGTTGGAAAAACACTACTTTTAAGGGATCACTGGGCTCAATTTAGTAGTAAGCACAAAGGCAGACAGTCCTGAGTTATAAGGTGGTGTTCTAGTCTAGTTGATTCAGAATATCCTTACATTTTATTTAGGAGGAGCATCAGAATTAAAATACAGTTTTAAATTTTTTACAGTGAATGCTAGAAACTCAGGATTATGTCCAGCAAACCCAATTTGAGAAATACTGGTGCATAGGATAAAATCCAAGTTTAATCTTGGGCCCAGTGCTCTTCTGCTCTATTGTTTACCTTTTTTCATCCTTTCACTGTTCACCAGGAATTTTCTGCTTCATCTAAATTGGTCTGTTTATTCCTCACAAGTGCACCTGTTCATTTTACTACGTTTGTGACTTTGCTTAGAGGAGCCCTGTTCTGTAGTGGAAAGCCAAATGGCTTTAAGTTCAATTCTGAGCTCCCCTAAATTTGGACAATATAATGTAGCTCATGCTTTCTTGGTCTGAAAAAATAAGGCTGGGGTGAGGGTGAAGCTTGGAGTTAGAGGCTAGATCAGGCAGATTGAAGAGGAAGAGAATTAATGTTCAAAACAGGCGCTGTTAGATGCTTTATAACAATGACTGGTTTAATGTGAAGACCTGTGAGATCATAGGATTAAAAACCATTTAGTCTGTTTAAGTGTCTCAGTTTATCCAAATTGCCTCCTAGGACCTCATCATCACTATATAATACTTGTTCAGTATAACACTGAATCATCAGAAAATGTTAAGTTTTATTAGGCATTTGTTTAGGAAGACTGAGATATATGGTTAAATGGCTAAAATGAAGCAGTTCTTTAAAAAATGAAATTCAAATATCTGGATAACGTATTTATGTGGAACTTTTGACATCCTTATTGATGCCTGACATAGATGATTTTATGTATTAGCTTCATGACTACTAGATACAGGTTTTATATTTAGAAAGAGGCAATCTAAATTTAAAAGTAGTAATTAATAATTGACTTGATCCTCATTCCAATCAGTTTTCTAGGGGTGTTAGAAAGCTATCATATGAAATATTTAAATTAGGTCCTGTAGTTGATTTACCAAAGTTAATTGAAGCAGATATTTGCGATTTTTGAGAGAAAATTATTTCCAGTAAATAGGGATGATTTTGCTACTTCTTTTAGATGAGCCATTATCAAAAACAGGCATTTACAATTTTCATTTACTCAAATAGCTTACGTTTTTGTATTTTGTGTATAAACATGTACACATTCTTGATCTGTCCCTAAGTTTTGCAAATATGATCAATCTCAGGCAACATAAAAAACTTGGAACATCATTATCCATTTAACTCAGAATCATTTACCTTTTTGTCAATTTATATTCTGAAAAATACAAATTATTTTTAATTTTTGAAGAAAACTTTCACAGGATTACATGATTTCAAAAGAAATATGTATTTATAAAGCTTAATAAAATACCTATTAAAATTGATACTTAAGTAGTTTGAATCTGGTGACTTACTGTGACTTACCCAATCCATATTTGTATAACTTTATTTTAAATTTCTATTAGGGAAATTGCCTAAAAGGGGATACTGCACATAACATAACAAACATTGATAAAATTTATGTCCTCAAATTGATCATGAAGTTCATCATGATGAAGATATTTTATAGAAAACATTTCTGAATGCTTGTGTGATAACTACTGCTTATGTAGTAATTAAGAATGAACCCAGGCCTGGCCCCATGGCCAAGTGGTTAAGTTCACATGGTCCGCTTTGGTGGCCCAAAGTTTCACTGGTTTGCATCCTGGGCGTAGACCTAGCGTCGCTCATCAAGCCATGCTGAGGTGGTGTCCCACATAGCACAACTAGAAGGACTTACAACTAGAATAAACAACTATGTACTGGGGGGTTTTGGGGAGAAGGAAAAAGAAAAAAAGAGGAAGATTGGCAATAGATGTTAGCTCAGGGCCAACCTTTAAAAAAAAAAAAGACGTAATCCTAGCATGTAAAACTGAGTATGTTGGTGAGAAATGAGTGGGACTTAGTATATTTAATATTATGACCTATTTGTAAACTATTTCTGAAAAGGTGACCTGATGTTGCAAGTGCAGCCTAAAGAGAAATTATTTTTAACATCAAAAGACCTTTGAGGATTTACGGATCTTGAATGAAAACATTTGTGGTGTTTGATCCACTCACCCCCCCCCCCCCCAAAGAATCTTCTTTTAAAGACACTCTAGATTCTGTCTTTCATATATACTTTGCTTGACAGCCCATTAGATTCTATGAATTAAAGTCTTGGGATTCTAAGGACACTGGTTTTAATTTCCACAACATTGTTTATTGTGACCCTTGGCATGCCACTTAGAACTTTTTTTTTGTTTCTTTATGCTTGAAATGGAGATGATACAGATCTTTGTTGTTGTTATAAGAATCGATCAAACGCATAACTATTTTAAATGATCTTTGCAATATAAAGTAACATTTTCATTTGTACTTAAAGACTACTTTGGAAACATCTTTGATGTTTTATGTGTATTATAACCTGGCGTAATTTTAGAACATTAATAATGCTATCATTTTCAAGTTACTTATTATCATCACTTCGAAAAATAACTTTAGATTACTGATTTACCAGCTTGTTTGAAGCATACATTTTAGAGAAGGCAGGATTAGATTTTTGCAGCGATTTGTAAAAGATCCTTTTGTTTTGGGGGGGGGGGGGTGTTGTGCAGATTATTTGATGTGTGTGAATGTGCCAGGAGAAGATTACTGGCTTTACAGCTGAAACCCTTCCTTTGTCAAAATTTTCAACCTGGGATTTGAGAGCCTGGGGATGAGAGAAGGTTGTATTACATAGTAACTAAAAGTACAGATTCTGAACTGTGATTTGAATTCCAACTCCATTGCTTGCTGTGGGACTTCTGCCTTGCTTTTGCGTCTGTGTCCTCATCTGTAGACTGGAGGTGGTAATATCTGCCTTAAAGCTGTCATGATTAAGGCATAATGCTTGCCGAGCACTTTGCTTATTATGATTCTGGAAGTACACAGTAAATGTTAGCTATTAATACATTTAAGAGGACTAAATCTGAAATTTTTCCTCATAAAAGAACAATAGTGTTTACATAGTAAAAATGCTCTTGAGTTTCTTGTCATCTAGATAGTGGTTTTCAAACTTAAAAGAAAAATTAGAGGAGCTCCCTTTTTCGCCCAAAGTCTTGCTTGGTGTCTTGATGTCTACAACAGTGAAGTTGCTTTTGCAGAATAGTTGGGCAAGTCTAATCTAGAATATAACAGTACCATTGCCAGAGGGGGTAAAGGCAGTTCAAGCGTAGTTCTCTTCTGGCATTATTTTCTTCTTAAACAGGTGTTTTTCTTCATTCTACTGCTTCCTTCTGTGTAGTCTCCCCAAAATAATGAGTATTCTTGTCTTAGAGACATAACGAAGCCATCACTGAAGACTTTAACATATTTTATTTAATTTTTAAAGACTTTTAATTGTGCTGCTTATTCTTGTCTTATATACTAAAGGACATTAAATAAACTCATTTTTTGGCACTATGATTTAAAATAAATTTTTCTCTGGAAGTCTGGCACTGACCTGTATATAGTATGAATAGAGGAATTGTACCTCATCAGAGGAACAATAAATAATTAAATAATAGTGAAACTTAGGCACAAACAGTTCCACAAATATACTCAGTACTTAATGTTTAATTTTTCTAGACATTTACTGAGAAGACCTAGGCCATCTTACGCATTCCCCCCAAACTTCTTCATCTCATGTTTTCTCTGGATCTTTCATTTTCTTCCTTGGGTTTCCAAAGAAGTGGCAGTTCTCTGGAAAGTAGATTTTTTTTCATCTGTGCACTTGATCCCCACCCTCTCAGAGAACCTTTCCACTTTTCCTGTGTCTTCATTTTTCTTTCCGTTATTCCTGTCCTTTAGTTTATAGTTATGTGTCTTTCTCATTTTTTTGCTTCATTGGTCATCTCTTCAGTTTTCTCCCTTTTCTCTAACTGCTTTTCTCCACATGAGACTTCTCTTGTCCTGAAAAAGGTTTTCTTTAACTCTTGTTTTCCAATCTTTATTGCCTGACTTCTTGGAAAGGTACCATATTTATTGACTTTATTTCTTACCTTCCACTGTGGTTTGGATTCTGCCCCTGACCACACTAAAGAAAATGTTCTTTTAAAGGTCACTTTCTTGGCATATCTATAATACTTTATTAACTGTAGACCCGAGTACCAATCCAGCAGCTCAGACCGGTTCATGTGCCTGCACATTGTTTTTAAGAAAACTTAATTGTCAGCATTTTAAAAATTGTAAGTTTCGTCTTGAAATAAGAATGTTTGGCTTCTCTTGGAAAATCAGAGGATCTGGGAGTACTGGACTCATTCATGGCTACAGGCTGAAGTGGCTACCTGCTCAGCCCCTCTTGGCATTTTTAAATGTTTCTTACCCCATCTTAAGTTCAACTCCTTTCAATTTATTTACACTACTCTCCTGATTCTCCTACCTTTGTGACTGCTCCTTAGTCATCTTCACTGACTCTTCTTTTCTCCTACTGGAAGTGCGCAGTAATTATTAGTTAGTATTAATATAAATAAGAAGTCTAGATCCGAAATTTCAGAGTTTTTTTTGATGGCATTTCCTCAGTGTTCTTTTCTGCCTTTCACTCTTCATTAGTGGTCCTCAGCCATTTCCCCTGCCTCATTTCACATCTGAGACAGGACTCTCATCAGAAAGTGTCTCATGATGCCCTGGTTGATAATCCATGCTTTGCATACTGATCGTCAGCAGTCATTCACTGTAGCAGCATCCCCTGTCACACTCTGGGTAGAACTTCCAGGTGTCCATTTTTTCAGACTTGTACCACGCTTCTTAGCTCTTGGCTCCTATTTCTAACCACCTGAAAAACTCTTCCTTATAGATGTCTAGTAGGTACTTCTAACTAAACATTTCTGAAATTGAACTCAACCACTCTCTTTTCCACTCCTCCCCCGAAAGAAAACCTGTTGGTGGCATTCCTCCCTTCCCCTCTATCTTAGGTTTTGAAACTTTGAGTCATTTTTTGCTCCTGCTTCTTTCACCTCCACAGCCCAGCCACCAAGTTCTGTCAATTTTATTCATGCACTGTTTCCTGTATCCTTATCTGGTTAGATCTGATATGTTATTAGTGGCCACTTAGCTTCTTTCCAATGAGAAAATTGAACAAAGATTTTTTATTTGTGATGGTGCTTTTCTGTCCTCCATTCTTTTTTCTTCCAATCAGTCCTCTTCTGTATTGTCATAGAGATTATCAGTTATCTTTTCAAAGCATGGATGTCGTATTCCTCCCTTAAAGGCTTAAAGTACAGTGTTGAGTCGTTCAGATTCTGGGTTGGGCACCATGAGCTGAAATCCCAGCTCTACCATTTACTCTAGCTATGGCTCAGTTTCTTAACCTATTAAATGAGGATGATCATACCTACTTCATAGGGTTGTGGGGATTAAATGAGGCATCAGCACAGCACCCATTACATTAGTAAGCACCCATTACATTAGTAAGCACCATATAAAAGGCTATTTCATGAAAAATAAAATTGAAGCTCACTAGCCTTACATTCAAGGACTTTCATGACCTGGCTTGCTCCCAGCGTGCCAGCCTGGCTGATTGACAGCCATCTCTCTTAGTTGTTTGTAGCCTTAAAGTTTTATAGTCTGTTCTTATTACTGTGGTTTACATATCCTCCCTCACCTCAGTGCTTTGGCTTTAGCTTTCTCCTTTAGTGTTGCCACCTTTTATCAACCCCATTTCTCCACATTTCTTTCCTTCAATCTGTGATGAGATTATTAGGTATTATTACATTTTTTTGTGGGGCTTTCCTGTACTCCTAAAAGGATTTAATAACATATTCTCTATCCTTTTTATTGGACTGTGTATGCTTTTCTGGATTTTATCAGTTTCTTTGTATTATGATTGTGTGCCCCCCCCCCCCCTGCTCCTATCGGAGCTCCTTAAAAGCAGGGGCCATGTCTTATTTTACTGAATCATAAGTATAGTCATCCCCTGGTATCTCCGTATCTCCAGTGGATTGGTTCCTGGACCTCCCCTCAGATCCCAGAATCCGAGGATGCTCAAGTTCCTTCTATAAAATGGTGTAATACAATGAATACAGTTGGCCCTCTGTATATGTGCGTTTCCCGTCTGCAGATTGAGTTCAGTTTGGTGATACCTGCAAAATTTGGATCTGCAGGTGGTTGAATTCATGGATGTGAAACCTGTGGATAGTAAGGGCCGACTGTAATTAAATCTTGTTGAATGCTAGTGTCCTTGAATAGGTGGTTCTAATTGTTGAAGGGGGGAGTGAATTTTGTGCTCATAAGAGGCCGTTACATACTGAAATTAGGTTTCTTCTGACCACTCCTGTTTCTTCTCAGTGCTGACCTTGGGTATTTATGGTTACAGCAAGGACTCAGTTTGATCAAATATGTGTAGTTCTTATAAAGCAAACGTATGCATGTATGCTAAGTAGTAGTCCTCTTAATAGCTTACATTTGTTAAATGCTGGATGTGTCCCAGGAACTTTCAGGTTTGTGTGTGCGCGTGTTTGAGAGAGAGAGATGAACTCACTTAATCCTCAACAACCCTCTGAAATAGGTAGAGTTACTATCCCTGTTTTGTAATATCTGAGACAGCGGAGGCACAGAGAAGTAAAATAACTTGCCCAAGTCAAGTGACTAGGATTTAATTTTAAAAAAACAGGAAAAGCAAAACTCAAACTAAGTAAAGCTTTCTCTCTCTCTCTCTTTTTTTCTGGAGGAATATGTAGCTGATGCTTGTTGAAATCTGTTTTAGGGTTACAAAGGGAATTTATAATAGTAAACTTAATCATTTGAAACTAAACTTCAGGAAAGCAGAACAGTGAATGTAAGCATTTCACTATTTTAGTGGAGTTTGAGTAATAGCCTTATTTAAGAATGTGCTAATTATGGTTCTTTGTTTAGTGGCAGTGGGAGTTTTATTAGTTTTGAATTTATTTGAGCAATGAATGAGTCTTTTAAGGGTAGTCAGTACATATTTATGAATTACAGTGAGAGCAACTTGTTGAAGAAATTGGTCTCTAATCTCCAAATACAGCTAAGATCAATTCTTTATTTTATTGCTTTAAGAAAAAACAAATCTGCATTTGTGATGTGTTTGGCCTCTTTATATGGTGCAAAGAAGTCCCTGGGGAAAAGTAGGGTCCTTGTCAACAGCGGTGGTCTTTAAGCTGCTTTTAATTGGATATCCTACCAGTAAACATTTGGATACGAAACCCCGATTTAGGAATGTCTACTTATAAATCGTATATATGTACACATACGTGTACTATTTTAACTTTTCTAGTTATTTGAGTCTGTTTATTAAATAATAAAGTTTGTTTTAGATAAATTTAATAGAAAAAGAAGTTGTTTTTCCCTTCTGTGCTTCATTGTCTACTCTCCTTTTGGAAACCACTAGTTTATAGTGCTCTGAGTAGCTGAGGTTTCGGAGATATATTATTAAATAACTGACTTATTTTCCCTATTTTTAGAGTATACTGGAGAAGTGGCAGTAGTAACCCAAATTGTTTTTTTCCATTCTTTTAGTCAGATTTAATGTAATGTGTATTTCCCATTTATTGTTTCTGTCATGATTTTTCCCTTTTTGAAGACCCCTGAGTATTGAGTGTGCCAGCTATCAGATTTCCTCTTGGCTCAGAATCAGCTCTTTATTACTTGCTCTGCAGTGTTGGAGCCATGACCCTTTAAGCATGTCTCCTTTGCATGATGTTAAGCTTTGTCAGTAGAGGATGCTGAAGGGACATTACACAGGGAAGGGGCTTCTGTTTTTGTTTCTTGCTCCTACTGAATGGCTGCACGGATTTGGGGACATCCAGTGGTCCTCTGCCCCAGGTGAGTGCTCAGAGTGGACAGACTCTTGGCGAGCTTGCAGCCTGAGCCCCAGCTAGGTGAGCACCCCAGCACAGTTCTCCTGACTTGGACATTGCACACTCCAGACCTTATGTGGCCTTGCTGGAGAGCCAGCAGCCAACACTCCAACTCCCCCTGCACATCTGCGTGCAGAGGGTTGTTTCCTGTGGCCCTCCATATGCAGGTGCTGCTGGCAGTCAGGTTCTCAGTGTCCCGACTCACCTTGTGTGCTTACTCACCAGCCTCTTAGGCCCAGGCAGCCCAACCTGGAGAGCTTCTTTGCCTTCTAGTAGGCTGCAGCCGTACCTTCTCCAGCAAGGTCCAAACCCTAGCTCTTGGGAAGGGCCTTCTTCCAAGTTTGTATCTTCCTTGGGTACTCTCACTCAGCTCTTAGGTATTCTTTAGAGTTCTCTTTACATGTTTATAAATAAGTTACTCCCCTGTTATAAAATTAATAATTCTTTATGTGAAACTTTTCCTGTTCAAATTACTTTGTGGTTCCCACTTCTTGGTTGGACCCCATCTGATGCTGTGGGCTAAAATGAGATAAATTACATGCTACTTAAGCATAAAAACTGTAGATTAGTACCAATACTTTTTCCACATGGCATATTGTTGTACACATGGCATATTTGGGTTATCTGCTAGCCCATGGAAACTAGCTTCGGTGTTAAAAAACCATGCTTGTAAATTCAGTTAATTATTCCAGTGAGGTTAGAAGCATATGGAGTAGTCCTTAAAAGTCATTTGTCCCAAAAATTGTTGAGATGATGGAATGGAATAATTGTGTAAGTGTATTTTCATAGGTAAACATCTATCATACTTTAAACAATCAGGAAACATCAAGTGAGAACTTCTCAATCCTATTATTAGCATATTTGCTAGCTCAGAAATTTCCAACTGGTCATTTCTTTTTGAATAAATTAGCAAATGACAATCATGTGAATTATCTTTTAAAAATTTCCCCAGGTAGGAGGTTGGGTTAAAAGAAAAGTACACCCACACTCCTAGAGGATGTGGGGCTGGTGAGGCATGGAGACAAAGAAGAAGTACTATTGTGGCTAATTTATTACTAGTGCTACCTTAAGTGGTCTATTTGTAGACATCTCAATTGGATTCTGTTTATCCTTTTCACGTTTGAGTTTTCTTGTGAATATTTAAAATCGTTAGCTTTGCTAATTTTAAGATATCTTTCTTTAGTAACACTTACCACGTCTGCAGTGTTCTGTTAGTACTACCTTCATTCCCAGGAATTTTTCTCAGTTCACTAGTTACTGGATTTCTGACTTCTACTTTAGTTTTTATACACCCTAGTTCTAGCTTTTTCTTTGAAGCTGTGGTATATATTTAAAATGGGTGATGATAATTCCAGAAATTGAAGGAGGAAAGAATAAGAGTAAACTAATGATCAGTTATTGATTCTGTCAGAATTTGTTAAATTTGCTATATCCAGTACCCTTTACAGTGATACGTAGGTAATGAATCTGTATTTTGTGTTAAATAAATTAAATTATCTTAAAAGTATCAATAAAACAGTAGGACACCAGAATCTTAATTGAGGGGATTTCCTACTTCCTGATTCTACTTCTTTAACTTCACTATTTGTGATAACTTGGAGTTCAGATATTGGTAAAGATAAAACTGATGGTCCTGACTCTGTAGAGGATGATTTTCCCAATGGAACATTTATCCAGTTAGTATTTAAGTGAATTTTTTTAAACAAATGATGTTTTCTATTGAGGAGCCAGTTTTTCTAAACTTAGGTAATAAATACTATGTATACAGTGAATGTTTTTGGAAAAGAAAATAATGCTTTTCCGTAAAGTTACAAGTATGAGTTTTCTCCCCTGCGGTGGGAAAACATAGGACTTTACATCTTTGACATGTGAGATTCAGTCAGGGTGTGACACACTAGAAAAAGATTGTAATTACAGTGAAATGAATCTCATCATCTTAAAGGAAACAGAATTCTTTTTTACATTAAAAGTAATAGGAAAATAATTTATTATATATGTTACTGTCAAATACATTTTTTCTTGCGGGCTGGCCCCTGCAAGAAAATATAACATGAAACTCCAGTATATTGTATGTATTATATCTTACTAAGAAGTTATTGGGTGTTTTTTTTTTTTAGACTCCTTCAGTTGACACAGTATGGCAGTTTAATTAACACATTAATACTATGTAACACTAAGAATGTGGTGGTGGTGTACTATTTGTATTCTTTTAGAATTTCAGGCATACATTTTTGTGGAGGTAGAATTCTAGGCTAATCACAAAAGTCTGGGTTTTTTTGTGGTTCTTTTTTTTTTTTTTTTTTTTTTTTTTTGGTGAGGAAGGTTGACCCTAAGCTGATATCTGTTGCCAATCTTCCTCTTTTTGCTTGAGGAAGATTGTCACTGAGCTAACATCTGTGCCAGTCTTCCTCTGTTTTGTATGTGCGATGCCACCACAGCGTGGCATAATGGGCAGTGTGTAGGTCCATACCTGGGATCCAAACCTGTGAACCCTGGGCCTCCGAAGCAGAACACGTAACCTCAACCACTACACCACCAGGGTGGCCCCACAAAAGTCTTCTTTTACTCAGAGTGTATGCTTTAATTTTATTTTGTATTTTAGGAACAGGATGCCATGCAGGAAAGAAGGCTTTGCTACCATTTTTCTGAATGTTAGGCAAGCTTACTGTCCAATTTAGAAGTAATAGTTGTGTGTGTGTGTGTGTGTGTGTGTGTACATGCATGTGTGTGTTGGCATTGTTTATCACTTCATTTTCATTTCCTCTCCCCCTGCCCTCTTTTCTGAATAGCCACTCTTCTCATACTTCTGTGAGCCCCACTTTGCATCCTCACTGAAACCTCCTATTTCATCAGTATAGGAAAGTTTAGCTAGCTTTATGGAGCATCTAGACTGATTTATGATAATATGAGGATTTGTCTTAAGTAGTTAATGAAAATGGGAAAATGTGGCTAATTTGGGGAAGGATAATTTGGAATAGAAGGGTCCCCAAGAGACAAGCCACCCTCTTGCTGCTGAGTTGTCTCTTTTTAGAGTTGTTCCTATACTCCTGAACTCATAGTTTCTATAAACTTGAATTCAGAACGTCTTCCTAACTATCCCCATTACATTAGCAGCAGGGGTTCATGGGGAGGATGAACAGGGTGAGACTGGAGCCTTCGGTGTGTATAGTTTTGTAAATTCAGGATTCCAATTGTGCCGTCATCACTCTAGTCTTTTCCAGTTATTACATGAGTGAATAAATTACTGTTTTTTTCACTTGTGACGTTGTATAGAATTGCTAATCCTTATATAAATAATAATCCAAATTTTTAGGGAAAGAAGTACTTAAGTAAATATAACAAGTTGTCACTTCTCTCTAACTTAAATACGTAAAAAATACTGTTAATTATGAATCCAGCTCAATCATGATAAATACCAGTGAACTTTTTTTTTAAAATCATCTTGTTCAATAACTCACTTGACTAAATTTCCAGATTCCAAGGCCTGGTCAGTTAGTACTGGAAAACAGACATATCCATAGCCAGATCTTTAACTGAAGGGCTGTTAGGTGAACCTTTTGTGGACAAATGTTTAATATTTGCTGATGACAATGTAGTTTGATGCTCCTAGATTAAAAACTGCTTTCAGGGGGCTGGCCTGGTGGTGTAGTGGTTAAGTTTGCACACTCCACTTCGGCAGCCCAGGGTTTGCAGGTTCGGATCCTGGGCGCAGACCTAGTACCACTCATCAGCCATGCTGTGGAGGTGTCCCACATAAAGCAGAGGAAATTGGGCACAGATGTTCACTTGGGGCCAATTTTCCTCACCAAAAGAAAAAAAGGAAACCTGCTTTCACTACTTAACTGTTTGCGTGTGCCAGCAGTGACAGCGTTACATGCCTGTAAACCCCAGGAATATCAATTAACTGGGTGTCTTGGGTAGGGAAAGAGCAGCAAAGAACCAGAAAGCTTCCATCCCAATTCACCAGCTGCTGCCTACCTGCTTACTCCTGCTATGTGGGAATTCTGGCTCAGTGTTGTTAGATCTTCTGATTTTTCAAGAAGAGCTAGAAATCCAGATTCTTACGTGTAATGTCCCAATTTTGAAATGTTGGCAACGAATTCAAAATGTCTGGGGGAAAAAAATGAAAACACTGTGAGCCAAACACAACATATCTGGGGAATTTATTCCTGGATATTTTGAGCACTCCATAGTTTGCCAGAAACAGTACATGGAAAACAACTCCTCCCCCAGAGTGAGTTCTGATTTTTATGATTCCTTCACAGTTCAGGTGCTTCTCTCCTCTGTTTGCATCCCTGGAGGTTATAGTCTCCTGAATGCATCTGGAAAGAGGGGTATACAAGTGGCCGAGATGGTAAGGGAAGGGAAACAACTCAGATTGCTTTGGAGCCGCCTTTAGAATAGAGAGATCTCTAAGATAAAGATTCCCTTTGGCGGAGAGGTAGAAATCTCCTGCCATCTTCCTGGTCTTGTATTTCTGCTCTGGGAATCCATGCTTTGTTTAATTTATCCTAAGGCCTGACAGATTTTTAACGAGTTTTCTAAGTTTCCAGAACTATTTAAATACTGTATATATCCAAGGATGATTTTGTGAGTATTTCACTGGTAGAGGGGAGCAACTCAGATAACACAAGCTTGCAACCATGTTAACTTGAAACTTAGGTGATTACTTAAAGTTTTAAAAATATATTTGTTAAAATTAGTGTTTAGAATGTCAATATTCTTGCTTATATTTTCTGCGTTATCTAACAAAAATTCTTCAGTTTCGATTAATACGTGGCCAGCTGTATTATCTTTTGATTATTTTAGAAAGTTCAGTTCACTGTTGTCTTTCAGGTAAAAATAGCCCAATATCAAGTTTGAAAATGAACATAATAATGAAGGATTTTAAAAAAACAAATCTTTTTTTAAAATGTTTTAGTAGAATGGGTTTAGCTTTACAGAAGCATTATGAAGACAGTACAGTGGATTCCCATATATCCCGCAGCCAGTTTCCCATGGTAGTCACAGCTTGCATTTGTCACAATTAGTGAACCAAAATCGATACATTATTATTAACTAAAGTCCATATTTTATTCACAGTTCCTTAGTTCTTATGTTAATGTTTTTTCTGTTCTAGAATTCTATCCAGGTTGACACAATACATTTAGCTGTCATCTCTCTTTAGGCTCCTCTGAGCTGTGATGATTTCTCAGACTTTCCTGTTTTTTATGACCTTAAGTTTTGGGAAGTACTAGTCAGGTATTGTATAGAGTATCCCTCTATTGGAAGTTGTCTACTGTTTCTCTCTTGTTTAGACTGGGGTTATGGTTTTTTGGCGGGAACATCATGCAGGTAAAGTGCCATTGTCATCACAATCATATTAAAGATACATATTATCAACATGACCTAACACTGTTGATCTTAACCTTGATCATCTGGCTCAGTATAAGTGTTTGTCAGGTTTCTCCACTGTGAAGTTACTCTTTTTCCACCCTTTCCATGCTGTATTCTTTGGAAGGAAGTCTCTACTTTATGTAGAGCCCACACTAAAGAGGTGGGAAGTTATGTTCCAACTCCTTGAAGGTGGACTCTAGGTATACTATTTAGAATTCTTCTGCATGGGAGATTTGTCTCTTCTGCATTTATTTATTTGTTTAGTCATGTACATCAGTATGGCCTTGTGGATATTTATTTTATTTTTTGGGTTATAATGCAGTACTACTATATTTGGTTGTGCAGATTGTTCCAGTTTTGGCCATATATTCAGTTTATTCTTGTGTTCCTTTGGTATATGTCCTCAAGTCTGTGTGTGTGTGTGTTTTAGGAGAGTAAGTCTTTTGATCCAGAAGAAAAATTTTAAAATAGAGGTAAAGTTTTGTATACAGATAGCCCTTCCATTTTTACATCCTTGCTACCCTAAAGCCCCATAACTAATAAAATTTTACTATTATGGTTATGCCCTATTCTCAGCATTCTCTATTCAAGTACTTTCAGAGGCATTGGCAAACAGTGTCTTGAAAGTGAATGTTGTCAAGACAGAAGATCCTAGAAGATTTTGAAGTTCTTGAAGCAATGGAAAATGCCCATGCTTGCCATGGGGTAATTTACCAAGAAGTGGAGTTCTTAGGCCAGTGAATAGACTAAAGAAAAATTCCTTCAAAGGAATATTTAAATAGCTAATAAATATTTTTGAAGTGTATGTTTGTTTTACTTTTGATCAACTTTAATATTTTTTGGTGATATAAAACTCATTCCCAGAAATTGGTCTCTAATATATAATCTGGCCTGTAGCGTTTGATTTACTAGGAGCCAGTGAATTCATTGGTTGAAGTGAGGTCACTAGGGTTAATATATCCCTAGAAATGTGATTTAGTCATTAGCATCTTTTGAAAGTCAGTTTTAATAGTTTTCTAGATAGTGAAAGCATCTTTTAAGTCACGTAGATATAATCCTTTATATGTGATCAGTTTATGTTAAGTCTCCAGTACATAGTATAGTACGTGGTCTCTTTCCATTTTTTTCTTTACTATTTCCTTTTTTTCTCTTTTTTCATATGAGTTCATAATAGTTTACATCATTGTGCAATTTCAGTTGTCCATTATTTCGTTTGTCACCATGTAAGTGCTCCCTTCACCACGTGTCCACCCCCCACCCCCCTTCCCCTGATAACCACTGAACTGTTTTCTTTGTCTATGTGTTTGTTCATATTCCACATATGAATGAAATCATCTGGTATTTGTCTTTCTCGGTCTGGCTTCTTTTGCTTAGGATAATTCCCTCCAGGTCCATCCATGTTGTTGCAAATGGGATGATTTTGTCTTTTTTTATGGCTAAGTAGTATTCCATTGTATATATGTATCACTTCCTCTTTATGTAATCATCAGTAGATGGGCGTTTGGATTGTTTTCATGTCTTGGCTATTGTGAATAGTGCTGCAATGAACATAGGGGTACATATGTAACTTTGGATTGTTGATTCAAGTTGTTTGGGTAGATACCCAGTAGTGGGATAGCTGGGTCATATGGTAGTTCTATTTTTAGTTTTTTGAGGAATCTCCATACTGTTTTCCATAGTGGCTGCACTAGTTTGCATTCCCACCAGCCGTGTATGAGGGTTCCCTTTTCTCCACAACCTCTCTAACATTTGTTATTTTTAGTCTTAGTGATTATGGCCATTTTAACAGGCGTAAGGTGGTATCTTAGTGTAGTTTTGATTTGCCTTTCCCTGGTAATTAGTGATGTTGAACATCTTTTCATGTGTTTATTGGCCATCTGTATATCTTCTTTGGAAAAACGTCTGTTCATGTCCTCTGCCCATTTTTTGATCGGGCTGTTTGTTTTTTTGTACTTCAGTTGTGCCATTTCCTTATATATTATGGAGATTAACCCCTCATCAGATATATGATTTGCAGATATTTTCTCCCAATTGGTGGGTTGTCTTTTTGTTTTGATCCTAGTTTCTTTTGCCTTGCAGGGGCTCTTTAGTCTGATAAAGTCCCACTTGTTTATTTTTTTTGTTTCCCTTGTCTGAGAAGACATGGTATTTGAAAAGATCCTTTTAAGTTTGATGTCAAAGAGTATACTATCTATATTATCTTCCAGGAGTTTTATGGTTTCAGGACTTATCTGCAAGTCTTTGATCCATTTTGAGTTTATTTTTGTGTATGGCATGAGATAATGATCTATTTTCATTCTTTTGCATGTGACTGTCCAGTTTCCCCAACACCATTTATTGAAGAGACTGTCTTTTCTCCGTTGTATGTTTTTGGCACCTTTGTTGAAGGTTAGCTGTCTGTGTATGTGCAGTTTTATTTCTGGGCTTTGAGTTCTGTTCCATTGATCTGTGCATCTGTTTTTGTACCAGTACCATGCTGTTTTGATCACTATGGCTTTGTAGTCCATTTTGAAGTCAGGGATTGTGATGCCCCCAGCTTTGCTCTTTGTTCTCAGTATTGCTTTAGCAATTCAGGGTCTTTGGTTGCCCCATATGAATTTTAGGATTCTTTGTTCTCTGTCTGTGAAGAATGTCATTGGGATCCTGATTGGGATTGCATTGAGTCTGTAGATTGCTTTGGGTAGTATGGACATTTTAACTATGTTTATTCTTCCAATCCATGTGCATGGAATCTTTTGCCATCTCTTTATGTCATTATCTAGTTCTTTCAATAATATCTTAGAGTTTCCATTGTATAAGTCCTTCCCCTCCTTAGTTAAACTTATTCCTAGGTACTTTATTTATTTTTTTTGTGATTATAAATGGAATTGCATTTTTGAGTTCTCTTTCTGTAAGTTCATTGTTAGAGTACAGGAATGCAACTGATTTTATGAGTTAATTTTATACCCCGCAACTTTACTGTAGTTGTTAATTATTTCTAATAGTTTTCCGATGGATTCTTTAGGCTTTGTAGATATAAGATCATGTCATCTGCAAGCAGTGAGAGTTTCACTTTTTCACTCCCTGTTTGGATTCCCTTTATTCCTAGCTCTTGCCGAATTGCTCTGGCCAAAACCTCCACTATGTTGAATAAGAGAGGTGATTAGTGGGCATCCTTGTCTTGTTCCATTTTTTCCCATTGAGTATGCTGTTAGCTGTGGGTTTATCATATATGACCTTTATTATGTTGAGGTAATTTCCTTCTATCTCCATTTTCTTAAGAGTTTTTATCATAAATGGCTGTTGGATCTTCTCAGATGCTTTCTCTGCATCTATTGAGATAATCATGTGGTTTTTATTCCTCATTTTGTTCATCTGGTGTATCACATTGATTGATTTGTGGATGTTGAACCATCCCTGTGTCCCTGGTATAAATCCCACTTGATCATAGTGTATGATCTTTCTGATATATTGCTGTATTTGGATTGCCAATATTTTGTTGAGTATTTTTACATCTTATGTTCATCAGCAATATTGGCCGGTAGTTTCCCTTTTTTGTTTTGTCCTTGTCAGGCTTTGGTATTAGGGTGATGTTGACTTCAGAGAATGTGTTAGGAAGTGTTCCATCTTCCCTAAGTTTTTGGGATAGCTTGAGAAGGGTAGGTATTAAATCCTCTCTGAAAGTTTGGTAGAATTCCCCAGGGAACCCATCTGGTCCTGGGCTTTTATTCTTTAGGATGCTTTTGATTACTGTCTCAATCTCTACTTGTGGTTCGTCTATTCAGATTGTCTATTTCTTCTTGATTCAGCTTTGGGAGGTTGTAAGAGTCTAAGAATTTATCCTTTTCCTCTAGGTTGTCCATTTGGTTGGCGTATAGTTTTTTGTAGTAGTCTCTTATAATCCATTGTATTTCTTTGGTATCCTTTGTTATTTCTCCTTTTTCATTTCTAATTTTATTTATCTGAGCTTTCTCTCTTCTTTTCTTTATAAGTCTGGCTAGGGGTTAGTCAATTTTATTTATCTTCTCAAAGAACCAGTACTTATTGGGGCTGGCCCCATGGCCGAGTGGTTAAGTTCGCGCGCTCCGCTGCAGGCGGCCCAGTGTTTCGTTGGTTCGAGTCCTGGGCGCGGACATGGCACTGCTCATCAGACCACGCTGAGGCAGCGTCCCACATGCCACAACTAGAAGAACCCACACCGAAGAATACACAACTATGTACTGGGGGGCTTTGGGGAGAAAAAGGAAAAGAATAAAATCTTTAAAAAAAAAAAAAAAAAGAAAAAAAAGAACCAGTACTTATTGGTCCTTTCTGCTGCCTTTTTTGTTTCAGTAGCATTTATTTCTGCTCTCATTTTTATTATTTCTTTCATTATGCTCACTTTGGGCTTTGTTCTTCTTTTTCTAATTCAATTAGGTATAGTTTGAGATTGCTTATTTGGGATTTTTCTTGTTTGTTAAGGTTGAACCTGTATTGCAATGAATTTCCCTCTTAATATGGCTTTTGTTGCATCCCAAATGAGTTGGTATGGTATGTTTTCATCTTCATTTGTCCCCAGATATTTCTTGATTTCTCCTTTAATTTCTTCAGTGATCCATTGTTTGTTCAGTAGCATGTTGTTTAGTCTCCACATCTTTGTCCCTTTCTCAGCTTTTTTTCTTGTAATTAATTTCTAACTTTATAGGCTTGTGATCGGAAAAGATGCTTGTTATTATTTCAATCTTCTTCTTTTTTCTTTTTTTAAGGAAGATTAGCACTGAGCTAATATCTGCCAATCCTCCTCTTTTTGCTGAGGAAGACTGGCCCTGAGCTAACATCCGTGCCCATCTTCCTTTATTTTATGTGGGACACCTGCCACAGCATGGACTGCCAAGCAGTGCATAGATCCATTCCCAGGATCTGAACCAGCAAACCCTGGGCCACTGAAGCAGAACATGTGAACTTAACTGCTGTGCCACCGGGCTGGCCCCTATTTCAGTCTTCTTAAATTTTTTGAAGTTTGGCTTGTTTCCTAACATATGGTCTATCTTCGAGAATGTTCTCTGCACACTTGAGAAGAATGTGTATTCTTCTGTTTTTGGATGGAGTCTTCTATATATGTTTATTAAGTCCAACTGGTCTAGCTTTTCATTTAATTCCACTGTTTCCATGTTGATTTTCTGTCTGGATGATCTATACATTGATGATCTATTGAGGTCCCCTACTATTGTTATGTTGTTATTAATATCTTCTTTTAGGTTTGTTAGTAGTTGCTTTATGTACTTTGGTGCTCCTGTGTTGGGTGCATAGATATTTACAGTGTTATTTCTTCTTGATGGAATGTCCCTTTGATCATTATATACTGCCCCTCTTGTCTCTCTTTACCTCTCTTATCTTGAAGTCTACTTTGTCTGATATAAGTATTTCAACACATGCTTTCTGTTGTTTGCTGTTATCTTGGAGTATCATCTTCCATCCCTTCACTCTGAGCCTGCGTTTGTCATTGGAGCTGAGATGTGTTTCCTGGAGGCAGCATATCGTTGAGTCTTGTTCTTTAATCCATTTTGCCATTCTGTGTTTTTTTATTGGAGAATTCAGTCCATTTACGTTTAGGGTGATTATTGATATATGAGGGCTTAATGCTGCCATTTTATCACTCAATTCTCCTGCATTTCCTTTGTTTCTCATCCTATGTATTTTGGTCTACCAATCAAGTTATGTAGTTTTTATGCTGTGTTTCTTTGTTTTCTCCTTATTTATTATTTGTGTCGCTGTTCTGCTTTTTTGTTTAGTGGTTACCATTAGGCTTGTATTCAAAATCTCATGGATAAGATAGTCCCTTTTCTGATGGCCTCTTATTTTCTTAGACTAAACTGATTCAGTCTCTTTCCTCTTCCCCTCCTAAGTTGTTTTTCTTGCATCTTATTCCGTCTTGTGTTATGAGTTTGTGGTTAAAATGACAAGATTATCTTTGTTTTTGTTGTTTTCCTTTCCTCTGTCTTTAATGCTATACTTGAGTGATTGCTATCCTGCTCTGATTGTGTCTACCTCGTTATCTGCTTACTCCATGCCTTGTAACTCCTTTCTCCATTTTTGTTTCTTTTTTTTTCAAGTATGAGGGCCTTCTCAAGGAGTTCTTCTGTCTAGGGAGTGTTTCATGGCTAGGAACTCCCTTAGCTTATGCTTGTCTGGGAAAGTTTTTGTTTCTCGATCGTATCTGAAGTATATTTTTACTGGGTAGAGTATTCTTGGCTGAAAATTTTTGTCCTTCAAAGATTTGAATATGTCACTCCAGTCTCTCTTAGCCTGTAAGGTTTCTGCAGAGAAATCCGCTGAAAGCCTGTTAGGGGTTCCTTTGTAGGTTATTTTCTTCTGCCTTGCTGCCCTTAGTATTCTTTCTTTGTCATTCACTTTTGATAGTTGCACTGCTATATGCCTTGGAGTAGGTCTTTTTACATTGACACATTTAGGAGATTTGGTAGTGTCTTCCACATGGATTTCCATCTTCTTCCCTAGGTTTAGGAAGTTCTCTGCTATTATTTGTTTGAACAAGCTTTCTGTTCCATTCTCCTTCTGGAATACCTATAATTCTTTTTTTTTTTTAAAGATTGGTACCTGAGCTAACAGCTGTTGCCAATCTTCTTTTTCTTTTTTCTTCTTTTTCTCCCCAAATGTCTCCAGTATATAGTTTTATATTTTAGTTGTGGGTCCCTCTACTTGTGGCACATGAGATGCCACCTCAGCATGACCTGATGAGTAGTGCCATGTCCGTGCCCAGGATCCAAACCAGTGAAACCATGGGCTGCCTCAGTGGAGCATGCGAACTTAGCCACTCGGCCATGGGGCTGGCCCCTGGAATACCTATAATTCTTATGTTGCATTTCCCAATTGAGTTGGATATTTCTCAGACTTTTTTCATTTCTTCTTAGTCTTAATTCTCTCTCCTCCTCTATCTGGAGCATTTCAGCGTGTCTATCTTCGATTATGCTGATATGCTCTATGATGTCTGTTCAGGCATTCAGGGAATCCATATTTTGTTTTGTTTCTTCCATTGTGTCTTTCATCTCTAACATTTCTGATTGACTCTTCTTTATTGTTTCAATCTCATTTGTGAAGTAGCTCCTAAACTCGTTGAATTGTTTCTCTGTGTTATCTTTTAACTCGTTGAGTTTTTTGATGGTAACTATTTTGCATTCTTTGTCATTTAGATTACATATTTTTGTGTCCTCAGGACTGTTTTCTGGGTACTTGTCATTTTCTCTCTGGTCTGGAGATCTAATATAATGTTTGATAGTGCTAGAGGGAGTTGCTCTGTTTTTTCGCATCCTGGTGTTATTTGGTTGCCGTTACTGCCTATCACCACTGGGTGGGGGGTCTAGAGCTGCATATTGTGAGCCCTCTGCTGTCAGCAGAGATCCCAGGTGCTGGAGTTGGGTTGGGTGGGTGGGGGGATGTGTCCTTTCTCCTGCGTGCTCTTGGGGTTTTCTCACTCTCCTCTTGCTAGCTGCTCTTCTAGGGTGTTGGCTTGATAAGGTCACTCCTCTCCCCCATCCCGTCCCATCCCCCCGTCTCCTGGCGAAAGCTTTCACCCTGGTACAGGACTTCCCTTTAGGCTGCAAGGGCCCTCCAGGGATTCTTGATGTTCCCATGAACGAACATCCTCATCCCTGTTCCTTCCCTCTCAGAGGCCTCCCATGGTCTAGATCACAGTCTTTTGGGGAAGGAGTGAAGTTTTCTCATACCTCTTACTCCTCTGAGGGGGACTCCAGCCTCTCCGCTGTCCATTGTATGGCTGCTTGGGTCTCTCTGACTTTTTTATGTTGTGTTTGGATGTCCTTTTCATTGTATGTTGGATGGGAGGGATTACTGGGGAAACTCACTTTCCCGTAATGCTGACGTCACTCAGATTTCGTTTTTTAAGTTATAAAAATAACGTTTTTGTTATTTAAAAATCTAAGCACTACAAAGGTGTTGTCTTTCCCATCTGGATGTTCCACTCTTCATTCCAGAGGCAACTAGTTACAAAATTATCCTTCTAGACATTTTCCTATGCATTCACATAAATGTAATTCACTTATATTTATGTGTTCATGCTTAAATAGTGGGATCATATAATACATATTGTTCTGTGCTGTACATTTTTGTTTTCACCTGATAACACATCCTATCCGTCATTCCATGTCAGTGAATTCAAAACTACTGTATTCTTTTTAAATAAAACATTTCATGGTATGGATATACCATAATTTAGTAAACAATATTCTATTAGTGACATTTAGATTGTTTCCAATGTTTTGGGTTACAAAAAGTGTCAGATTACCTTTACATCAATATCTTTGCACGTACGTGGCAGTATTTACTTAGGGTTCTTTTGTGGAACCAGAATTTGTGGTTCAGCAGTATGACCATATAAAATGTTTGTATGTCCAATTGACCTCCAAAAAACTGTACTGATCAACATTCTGCAACACTGGTGGTTTTTAAAGTTTTACAAGTTTTTCCATTTTGTAGAGTGAAATTGTGTCTCCTTGTTGGTTTTAATCATTATATTCCTGACAACTGGGGAAGTTTGAGAATTTCTTTTTCATAGGCATGTGCTTTGTGATGGAGAAGTTTTCAGAAGTTACTATTTTCCATCTCTGATTTTGGGTTATGAGGGTGCTGCAGTTAAAGTCGTTTTCAGATAATTTCTATTTTTGGAGTATTTTTAAAACCTTTATGGCAGGTACTTCTGAATTGTCATTAATATTTTCTGAAAAAAGTAATATGATTTTGAACCATTAATGTTTTAACAATGTTTAATATATATTGATTGGTATTTTCTTTTTCATTAGTTTCAAATTGATTTTATAAATTTGATGAGTTAAATCAGAGAGAAAATTCAGACAGCCAGGGATCTATGTCTTAAATGACATTAATTTACTTAAAATTTTAATCCTAGAATAACCAAGTTACTATTACATGTTACATATTAACTATGTACTTCATGTGCTATTTAAAAAATATTAAAAGAACAACTAATTTTTAGTTGGGAAACAGATGATACTTAATATCGGTTATTGTAAGATATAAAATACTTAAATGTGTCAGATGGCCTTGGGAAAGTTATTAATTCTCTATGAATTCTACAATCTTTATCTGAAACCATTGAGGGTAGATGTGATTCAGAATTTTATGGCTTTCAGAAAAGTAATGTGGTGCGTATACTGCGTATTATACAGTACCTTCAGAGGGGCTTTGGGTTGCATCCCATAAACACACAGCAGAACATATGGATATTCTCACTGAAAGGGATAAAAGCTGTGAAGTATTTCATTCCTTTTTATTGTTGAATAATTTTCAGCCATAGGGATATATTGCATTTTATTTATCCATCCACACCATTTGATGGACATTTGGCTTGTTTCCAGTTAGTGTTGCTATGAACATTCATATCCATTTCTTTTTGTCAGCATATTCATATTCATTTTGGGTGCATTGCTGGGAGTTGAATTGCCAGTTTGGATTGTGAATTAATGTCTTACTTTTTAAGAAACTGCCGGATTATTTTTCCAAAGTGGCTGTATGTACCATTTTACATTCCTCCTAGCAATCCATGGAGTGTTCCGGTTTCTCTATATCCTCACCAAAACTTGCTAGTCTGTCTTGTTAATAACAGCCATTTTAATGGATGTGTGGTAGTATCTTGTGGTTTAATTTGCGTTTCCCTAATGACTAATGATATTGAGCATCTTTTCATGTGCTTTTTTAACCATTTATCATCTTTGGTGAGCTGTCCATTTAAAACTTTTGCCCATTTTGGGAGGTGGGGGGAGTCGTCGTCTTTTTGTTATAAAGTTATAATAGTTGTTGATATATTCTGCATACAAGTCCTTTGTCAGATATATCCTTTGCAAACATTTTATCTCAGCCTATACTTTTTTTCATTTTACCTTTTTTTTTTTAAATGAGAAATGCTTTTTATTTTTTCTCCAGCTTTCTTGAGTTATAATTGACAAATAAAATTATATATATTTAAGGTGTACAAGATAATGATATGATATAAATATGCGTTATGAAATGATTACAATCAAGTTAATTAACACATCTCTCACCTTACATAGTTACTATTTTATGTGTGTGTGGTAAGAACATTTAAGATATACTCTCCTAGCAAATTTGAAATATACAGTACAGTATTATCTCTAGTTACCAAGCTGTGTGTCAGATCCCCAGAACCTATTCATCTTATGACTGAAAGTTTATACCCTTTGGCCAATATCTCTCCATTTTTCCTCTGCCCCTCAGTTCCTGGCACCCACCATTCTGCTCTTTGTTTCTGTTTCTATAGTTTGACTGTTTGCTTGTTTTTTTAAGATTCCACATATGAGTGAGATCATACTGTATTTGTCTTTCTCGGTCTGACTTATTTCACTTAGCATGATGTCCTTCAGGTTCATCCATGTTGCAGCAAATAGGAGGATTTTTTTTTTATGGCTGAATAATATGCTGTTGTGTATATATACCACATTTTCTTTATCCATTCATTTCTCACTGGACAGAGAGTCCATTTCCGTATCTTGACTATTGTGAGTAATGCTGCAGTTAACATGGGAGTGCAGATATCTCTTCAAGATACTGATTATTTCCTTTGGATATATACCCAGAAGTGGGATTCCTGGATCATATAGTAGTCCCATCTTTAATGTTTTGAGGAACCTCCGTACTGTTTTCCATAGTGGCTGTACCAATTTATATTCCTGCCAGCAGAGTACCTGGGTTCCTTCTCCATACCCTTGCTAACACTTACCTCTTGTCTCTTTGATAATAGCCATCCTAAGAGGTGTGAGGTGAAACCTCATTTTTTTAATTTGTGTTTCCCTGATGATTAGTGATGTTGAGCACCTTTTCATAAGCCTGTTGGCCATTTGCATGTCTTTGGAAAAATGTCTGTCCAGGTCCTTTGCCCATTTTTTAATCAGATTTTTTTTTCTTTTGGCTGAGTTGTGAGTTCCTTACATATTTCAGATATTAACACCTTATCAGATATATGGTTTGTAAATATTTTCTTTTACTTTATATGTCCACGATGGACATACAGTAGACTATGGTACCCTTTTCTGGCTGAACCCCAGCAAGCAGAGATTGAAACTCATGCTATTATTGCTGTTATTATTTGTGGCAGCTTCACTCTGCTTCTTTGAATGTGATTATCCCCATATACTAGGCTTGTAGGTCCCTGGAGATACTAGGGTCACATTTTGTTTAGAGGTTTCCTCTCTAGGATTTTGGACCTCCCTCGTAGTATTTATTATATTGGGATAAAATCATGTCTCTAGACTTGAGCCATGTTACCTTCACTATGATTACTTGACTATTGTCACAATATTAAGGTGCAGGTGAACCAGACATATGCTGTCATGGTTCTTGGAATATAAGTAAAAAGTTAGAAATATTGTGGAGACTAAATTGAAGTCAGATTTGTCGTTTTTAGAGTGTCCTATATGGAGAAACAATTATATAGTGTTAGGAGAATTAGTTCAATGGATGCAGTCTAAAAACATTCTTTCTCTGTGTTATGTATTAGACATTGTTTTGTTAATCTCTGCTTCCTTACATCAGGTTTCTTGGGAAATTAGAGTCACTTGTGGGCATTGCAAACAGGTTAACGTCAAACATGTTCATATTAGTCCAAGGTTGAGAGTCTCTACACTAAGAAACTGATCTAGTTGCTTCTTTAAGCCTTAGCAAAGGATATACTCTATAAGAACTAGAGAAATTAATGGACCACACCATGTTAGGATAGAGAATAGGAAATTTTGAGGTCATGATGTTCATGTCTCCAAGATGCTACAAACTTAAGTCGGTCTGGGAGTATGAGAAATCTGGAGAGTGTTTATAGCATCCATATTGGAGATCATTTAGCATTTAAAGATATCAGAAGCTCACTTTCTGAATGATTACCTTATACCCTAGAATGAGTCTATGGGAGTGTGAATTATATCAAATTCATAATTGATTTTCTTTGAAAATGCTAAAGTGCGACTGAAACAGTGGGCCATTTGTCAAGGACAGTAGATTAAGGTGTGAAGAAACAAGTATCTGGACCAGAATAGTGTGGAAATAAGATTATGAAATAACCTTGGATTTTATCACAAGTAAGGTACTCTCCTGATTTCTCACTGTTTAGAAGATAGATGATATAAAAGCAGCACCCCCCAACCCCAGAAGAAATATGGTGATGGACAAGCTCAAACCTGAAATGCTGAGGCAGACTTGGGTGTTGCAAATGATGCAGATGAACACCAGTTCTTTGAAGTCAGACTTCTGACAAGCTTGGTAGTTGGGAATAACCACCTTCACTGATTCTAGTCAGAGGAACCCTTTACCCCAAAGTCAACCTGGAATTTTAGTTGATCACAGGATTTTATCTATATACTAGATTCACCATTTAGCTACTTGTTTCTATCCTTGGCCCATTTCTGTTGGATTGTTTGTGAGGTGTTTTTTTTATTAATTTGTAAGAGTTTCATATTATGAATATGTTAATATATATTCTTTGGGAATATGGGTTGCAAATATTCCCAGTTTGTAGCTTTTCATTTGATTTTATGTGGGGTTTGGGCAAACAAAAGTTTTAAATTCGAATGTTGCTTCAGTTATCATTGTCTTCCTTTGAGGTTTGGTGTTTTGTTTCTTGTTTGAGGTCCTTCATTGCCCCTTGAGACATTCTGAAGATCTTGAGATACTATCCTCCTATGTTTTTCCTTAAAGTTTTAAAGTATTGCTTTTCACATTTAGGTATTTAATCCATATAGGATGTAATTTTGTCGTATGCTGAGAATATAGTTGTATTTTTTCCCCCGTATAGCTGGTTGTTTCAGCGTTGTTTATGGAGTAGTCTGTACTTTCCTCCCTGATTTCTAATGGTACATCTGTTGTATATCAAGCTCTCATATATATGCAGCTCTGTTTAAAGCTCTCTCGAATTCTTTTCTATCATCCATGGCTGTACCAATAGCACATTCTCTTAATTTCTCTCTGTTTTTTTTGTTTGCTGAGGAAGATTCACCCTGAGCTAACATCTGTGCCAATCCTCCTCTGTTTTGTATATGGGTCACTGCCACAGCATAGCCGCGCACGAGTGGTGTAGGTCCCCACCCTGGAACCGAACCCAGGCCATGGAAGTACATGCCAGACTCAACCACTAGGCCATGGGGCTGGCCCTTAATTTCTCTTTCTGTAAGATAACTCTTGCTGTCTGATTAGGGCAGATACTCACACCTGGCTCTGCAAAATTGGTTTGACCTCTGTGAATTTTAGAATCAACTTGTCAAGTTAGATGAAAATCCTTTGGGGAATTTCGTTGGCATTGCTTTGATTTTATAGATTAAATTTGGGTCATCTTACCACTTTTAAATTTTGTCTATCAACATTCATAAATGTGGCATTTCCATTTATGCAGACCTTCTTTTATGTCTTTAAGTGAAGTTTCATAATTTTTTTCTGGAAAGATCTTAAAAGTATTTTGTTGGATTTATTCCTAGGCCACCTCATGGGTTTAGTTATTGTCAATGATTTCTTTTTAACAGTTGTATTTTCTACTTATTTGCTTGTGAATAGAATTGATATTTTGTATTATTAAATATATATTTGATATCCTGTAACTATACTGAATTCTCTTGGACTTCTTATGTATGCATTGTCTGCAATAAGATTTTTTATATTTCCTTTCCAGCCTTATTGTTTTCATTTCTTTTTCTAATTGCACTGATTATTAGCCCTGTAGCATTGAATAGAAACAGTGATAGCAGGCATTTTTGTTTCGTTTCTGACTTTAAAGGGAAATGCTTTTAGCATTTCACCCCTAAGTATGAGATTTGCTATGGATTTTTCTGAATGCTCTCCATCAAGTTAAGGAGCTTTCCTTCTATTTATTGTTGCAAAAAGGTTTTTTTTTCTTTACCTTGAATAAGTTGTATTTTTATTATGTCCTTTTTTGGTAATAATTGAGATAATCATATAGTTTTCTTTTAAACCTGTTACTGTGGTTAATTAGTAAATAGATTTTTCTAATTTTAAACTATCCTCATATTGCTAGGATAAATCCTCCTGGGTCCAAAATACATTGTAGCCCTTCCTCTTCTCTTCCTTAATAATTCAGTCCTTAAACCTATTATGTAAGGTGGAGCAAAGTAGGTATCTTGGGGTAGGAGCAGGGATGTGGCATTGGCCCAGACTGGGCGATGACAGTATCCCCACAGAGTAGTAGCTGTGGAGCAGGAATCAGAGACCAGTTAGGGTGAGGAGGGCTCTGTTGGGAGGTGGCTGGGGTGGCTATGTGTGGGGATTTACAGCCTCAGTGAGATGAGTAGGGCATCCGTGGAGGAGGGGAGGGAGCAGCCTGGTGTGGGGCTTCTGAGCCAGAGCAGGGTGAGGGGGACATTTCTGCAGATGCGTAGCCTGGTATAAGATGTCAGCGAGTAAGCAGAGGGAGAAGGGGGAACTGCCTAGATCGCCAGCCAGTTCCAGCGTGCTGAGTCAGAGCCCAAGTAGAGTAAGGAGAGCAGACCTTTACTTTAATCAGCTGATCAAAATGAAATCATTCATAAATGGGACAAACTGAAATCCTGCACCACTTGATAGGATATAGTGAGAAGAAATGATCTTCACTTCTGTGATATTCCTGCCAAAGTGTATAACATGAATATAATCATGAGAAAATAGCAAACTCTAATCGAGGGACATTCTACAAAATAACTGGCCTGTAATCTTTGATAATATCAAGGTCCTAAATGAGATTTAGGACTTAAAGAGACTGAAGGGACATGACAGCTAAAAGCAGTGCATGGGGCTGAACTGTATCCTTAGAAAAGACACCATTGGGATAATTGGCACACTTGAATGGTGTCTGAGGATTAGATGGTAGTAATGTATCAGTATTTATTTCCTGATTCTCATAGTCATAATCTGGTTATGTAGGAGGTGCTTGGTTGTAGGAAATACACACTAAAATATTTGGTGGCAATGGGGCATCAGGTTGCCAATTAACTCCCTAATGGTTCAAGAAAAAATTTTCTCTGTATTGTATTTCCAACTTTTCTGTAACTTTGTGATTGTTTCAAAGTATTTTTTAAATATGTAAAAGTTTGTTTCAGGACTTGGTTTGGTAATACATAGGATTTTAAAATCTCTTTATAAGTGAGATTGGCCAATGATTTTCCTTTTTCATACCAAAAATACCCAGTTTTCAAGTTTATAGTAACCTCAAACAATAAATTGGGGAACTTTCCCTCCTTTTCTTTTTTCCCTTCTTTTCTTCCAAAAGTTTCTAATAAAGAGATCATCTGTTTCCTAGAGGATTGTTTGCTGTATTCTCCTGTAAAACCATCTGGTGATTTTCTTTTTAATTGGATTCAGTTTTTTTAGTGGGTAAAACATTAATTTTTTTTCTATTTCTTGAGATAGTTTTAGTAACTTTTTCTAAAACCTTCCGATACATTCAGATTTTTAAGCTGTTTCCTTAAAAAGTAAATAGGAAAAAAATAGGTTTTTAAGCTGTTTCAAATAAGGAATAAAGTTATTCTATGTATTATGATTTTTAAAAAAACAATCTATATAGCCTCTGTAGTTGTGGTTCCTCTCTCATTTCTCATTCTGTTTATTTCTGCCTTCTCTTTTTTTCTTGATCAGTTTTGTCCAAGGATTTTTTTTTTTTGGTCTTTTCAAATGACTAATGTTTGTTTTTGTTGATCTGCTCCATTGTATCTTTATTTTCTATTTCATTTATTTCTGTTCTTATTTTTACTGTTTTTAAAGTTTTGTATTTTCTTTGAGTTTGTTCTGTTCTTTGTCTAACTCAAGTTGGCCTCTTAACTCAGTTTTCACAAAATGCTGCATAATAACCACAAAAACCTTAGTGATATAGACAGTAAGCGTGTCTTGCTCTCTCATCTGAGGTCAGGGGATGGTTGGCTAGGCATCTTCCGGTCTTGGCTGGGGTCATGCACAGGTTTGAATTGGCTGGTTGTTGACTGACCTAGGTTGGCCTCAACTAGAGCAACAGAGATAACATCTACTTCTCCTCCTCCTAGGAACAGCAGGCTAGTCTGGACATAACATTTTGATAGTAGAAGCATAAGAGGGAGGGAGATCCTTATACTTTTAGCTGGCCTACCGCACTTCTGCTCCATTCTTTTGGTCAAAACAAGTCACAGTCATGGAGTAGGAAAGTATTCTCTATCATTATGAGAAGTACTCCAGTCATGTTAAAAAGGTCCTGGGTACAAGGAGGAGTGAAGACTTCAATCTACTACACTTGCCATTTCCAATATTTTTCTTTTCCAAGCTTTTTATTATAGAAAAGTTAGAATAGTACGGTGAATACCCATATACCTTTCACAAGATTCACTAGTTGTTAACATTTTGCTGTATTTGCCTTCTCATGCTTTAATTCTTTTCTTTTTACTGAAGTCTTTAGAGTTAGCAGACATCATGACATTGCCCCCCTTGCATTTATTTCTTAAGGCCAAAACACACTCATCACACTAAGGAAAATTTAGCATTTATACAATATTGTCGTCTAATTACAAAATAAATTCAGATTTCTCTGTTTGTCCCAGTAATATCCTCCATGACCATTTCTCATTTTCTCATTTCTAATGCAGCCAGTTTTGCTTTATTGCAACATATGTCTTCCTAGCAGTCACCTTGCGTTTCACAATTGCACAACAAAAATCACAGGGCTTTGGGGGAAAGTGGAATTAGAGGCACAACACTCAAAAACTTCATCAGTCCCCCCCCCCCCCAACACACACACAAGCGGAACCTAACTCTTACAATTTTACACCCATTTGGTGGTTAAGATGTACATAAGGACTAAAATAAATGTGGTACTTTACCTTGAAAAAGAACTTCAGTTTGCTTGTGGAAGTGGGTGTCAGAAGGGATGCAGCTTGTGAGTTGTTGAGACGTGGTAGAAGCAGATTTCTCTGAAATTGGACAGAAAGTTGTAACACAGTGCATGGATGGGTGTGCTTCATAAGACACGTGGTGAGCTGAGGTGCCTGCTACATGTTTGAATTGTGTGCATGTTGTGTATTCCTACATAGCTCAGTTCAGCTGGGTACAGTTAGCCGCTTTCACCTGTTTCTTACCAAAAAAAATCACACATAAGCAAATGGTATATTCATGTTTTACTCATACTGTGTTGGAACAAATTTGTGGTGTTTTTTTTGTTTTAAAAAAAGCTGTAGCAGAACTTAGAGTATAAACATTTGCATCTATAAATATTCCTCTTCAGATTACTTTAGCTGCATCCTACAGATTTTGATATGTTCTGTTTTTGCTGTAATTTAGGTCTAAGTATTCTCTGATTTCTATTATGATTTCTTCCACACATGATATAGAAGTACATTTAAAAAATTTTAAGTTTGTAGTTTTCTTTATAGTGGTAGTCTTTTGTTAATAGTTTCTGACTTTATTGCAGTGTGTTCAAAGAATGTAAAATGTATGATATTAATTCTTTGTTATTTCTTGTGATTGTCTATGTGGCCTAATTTGTGGTCAGTTTTCGTAAATGTTTTATGAATGTTTGTAGAGAATGTGCATTCTCTAATTGTTGAGTGAAGGTTTCTGTACATTTAAATGATCTTACTTCCTTAGCTGAATCTTTCTATGTAAACATCACTAATTCAATCCAGGCCCTCCCTCAGTTGTGTAAGTCTTCTCTCAGCTGATTCAGGCACAGTAGGTAGTCTATCAGGGTCGTCTCGAAGAAGTTTCTTCTGGAGCCACCTGATATGCTTGGGTCATTCTGTAGGCCCACTACACAGCTGTCTCCTTGGGATCTTTCTTCATCATTTCGATCGTGTTAAAGTCCCTTTTTATTAGTTATCATTCTCACTCCTTTCCTGGTTTATTCCCTGATTTTGGTGAAATTCCCCTTTCAGTAGCATCCTGAAAAAATGTGCCTAGAAGGTGAAATTTTTGGGAACTTGCATGTCTGAAAATGACTTTTCTGTCTTAATACTTATGATAGTTGGATGTGAAATAATTTTCCTTCAGTTTTTAATGCAGTGCCTCGTTTTCCTTTGAGTCTAGTGTTGCTGTTGAGAAGTCTGCTCCCGCCCCCCCCACCACGCCCCAAACTTATTTTGATTCTCTCTTTGTCCTTGAGCTCAGAGATTTTATGAAAAAGTCCCTTGATACAGGTCTATTCTCAGTAAGTGTGGTGAGCTCTCAGTGTGTCTTTCCATTCTTAAAATTGATGTCCTTAGGTTCTAGAAAATTAGCTTGAATTAGTTCTTTGATTTCTTCCGCTCCATTTCTCTGTTTTGACTTCCTGGAATTCCTATTGATTATGGGACCTCTAGCACTGTTCTCCAAGTTTTTGTAATTTTTCTTTTTTTATCCCTTTTACTTTATTTTCTGGGGAAGTTTCCTCAGTTTATCTTCCAACTCTTTAATTCAGGTTTTCAATTCTGCTATTATAGTTTTAATTTAAATCTTTTCTATAAATATTCCTTTATGATATGGTGCTTTTGTTTATAGGTGTAGCACATTTTGTCACCTCTGAGCATACTAATGATAGTTTCTAGGGTCTTCTCCCTGCATAGTCTCTGCTCACTCCAAGTTTCTTTCTTTCTTTTCTTTTCTTTTCTTTTTTTTTTTTTTTTTTACTGTTTGTTTTGATCTCTCACCTATTAGAGGCTTTCCTCAAATGTCTAGTGGTCCTTGGTTGTCTATATTTAAATGTATACTACTGAAAACTGATTGAGAGCGCTAAGCCCGTGAGTGGGGTTTGTTGTGGTCTTCTCCATAAGGGAATCTAGCCAGTTTCTTATTCTGGGGAAGGCTTGGTGTCAGAATCTTTGGGTCTTTTCTCTTGATTCCTCAGAGAAGGACTCAGCCAAGGACTCTTGAGGTTCTGGCAATGATTTGGGACCCAAGAAGGGGGCTGTCTCTGTAGTCAGTATGTGAAGTTGACTTCATGCTCTGTTTAAAGTAAGATACCGCCCCTCAACTGTGTACAGACACCTTTTTAAAACACTTTTCTACAGAATGAACTTCTGCTGGGGACAGAGAGGAGCAGTGCTTAGCTTGGGTCACCCAGCTGTGGAGAGGGACGGCAGATGAGGGAGGCTTAGCTGTTGAGACAGATTTCAGCCAGTGCTCTCATTCGTAGCCCCACCGACACCACATTTTCCAAGGCGCCTACTGCTCCCAGTTCTTGGGCCCTTTGGTGATTCTGCAGAACTAGCGTCTTTATGTAAAGCCTACTTAGGAGTCACTTTTCTTAGAGGGCCAATCTTCCATATGCCTTCTAGTGTTTAAAATTTTGTTTCTCTTTCCTCCATTATTTTCCTAGCCCTTGTGGGTTTATGCCACTTTGAAAAGATTACTGTTTTAGTGAGCTTTGGAGGAAGCAAGGTGCAAATATATGTGTCCAATCCAGCATTTTTACACAAAGCCTTAAAGTAAATTTTAATAACTTTGAAATTTTAAAGAGTATTACACATTCACCAAAGGCCCAGGGGGTCCAAAAGGTCAAAACTCTAAGATGTATGTGTCCTCTTTGACTCATGTACAGTGGAGTTTTCCAGAGGTTGCATGATGTATGCTATTGCAACCGATTAAATGCAGAAATAGAGAACCCTGCTCTTTTCTATTAAGTCAAATGTTGAAGAGATTTGAAAAATGTAAAACAATGCCACTCTTCTCAATTTTTTTGAAAACTATTTTTTAATTAAAAATACCTTATTGTGGGGCTGGCCCCGTGGCCGAGTGGTTAAGTTCGTGCGCTCCGCTGCAGGTGACCCAGTGTTTTGTTGGTTTGAATCCTGGGCGTGGACATGGCACTGTTCATCAAACCATGCTGAGGCAGTCCCCCACATGCCACAACTAGAAGGACCCACAACGAAGAATATACAACTATGTACTGGGGGGCTTTGGGGAGAAAAAGGAAAAAAATAAAATCTTTAAAAAAAAATACCTGATTGTAACATGATGGGTTTATTATTTTAAATCCATTCACAAATATGTAATTTAAAGAACTCAGTTTTCTTTTTGAAAATGGTGAATATCAATAGTTGTAACCCACTTAAACAAAAACTCTTTGGAATCCTCAGTAATTTTAAAAGAGTAGAGTCATGAGATCAAAACTTTTGCGGGGGCTGGCCCTGTGGCTGAGTGGTTAAGTTCCCATGCTCTGCTTGGGCGGCCTAGGGTTTCACAGGTTCGGATCCTGGGTGAGGACCAAGCACCGCTCATCAAGCCATGCTGAGGTGGTGTCCCACATAGCAGAACTAGAAGGACCTGGAAGGACTAGAAGGACTAGAAGGAACTAGAACATACAACTATGTACTGGAGGGCTTTGGGGAGAAGAATAAAAAAAAAAGGAAAAGAAAATTGGCAACAGATGTTAGCTCAAGTGCCAATCTTATAAAAAAAAAAACTTTTGAGAACTTCTGCTCTAGAGTATCCTAGATATAAATTAGAACTGGAACAAGAGTATAACAGTATAAACATATCCAACACTCCACTAGTCTTATCTTTACATAGAACAGTAATGTAATTTAAACCTCACGTTCATTAAATTTAATACCCCTGTGGTTTTATACTTGTTTTGTTTTGTCTCCTGATAATCCTTAGAGAAACTAAAGGAAGCTGCTGGAAACTAATCTATACTGTCTTTCTCCCTAGAGTATATACATTCTAGTCTCTTCTGGTTTAGATAATGGGAAACCAACTTAGAGCCAAAATGTTAAAGTGTGCACTTTCGTTCCCAAGGGAATGAAGGTTGGCTCTTAGGGATCAAAAAATATCTTAGTTATTACAATAGTTTGTAGCCCATAAACAGGTATACAGTACCTCTGTGGTATTCAGATTTCATTGGGGAAGGGGAGTGGTTAGGAAGAAAAGTCAAAAGTCTCCTTAGAAGGGGATGATAATGGAAAAGAGGTTGAGAAACACTGAGTTAGAGATCCTGCTAGAGCATGATCCTTTTACCTTTCTTTTGTTTGTGTTTCTTTCTGCCATCCCAGGCCTGCTCTGTAATACACACTGTAGACCAGAGGCTGTGACTACTACCTTGTAGGGATCCAGTAGGTCCCTTAAGGAGGGAGGCCGCGAGGTGAGGCTTGTATCAACCGGAGAGCCCGTGCCTCGTCTCATGGAAGAACTGGGTTCATCACTCAGCTCCAGCCAGTTGTTGCCATGCTGAAATATGGGCCCAAGGTTGCCAAATTTTCACAAGCTTTTAAAAAAAAAGCCAGAAATCTGAGTCTTATGTAAAACTTAGGATTTTTAAATATTAGGAACTAATTAAAATAATTTTGAAACAATAAGCACACTCATCAAAACCTCTGTGAGCCACTAGTGTAGTCTCTTCTGGCGTCATGGAATGTGTCCCCAAAGTCTGACTGCTCCTTAGCATCCTGAACTCAGAGTCACCTTCCTCCTGCTGGAATAACTTCAGTGTTAAGTCCTCCTGTCCCGGGAGGCCAACCTGTTCTATTTTTGATGACCTCTAAATGTTTGGTGGTTCTGCTTCCTAGGAAGCAAGAATGTTGTCTCCTTCAGACTTTAATCTAGTGGTCCTGGTTTGTCCTGTGAGACCACTCAGAATAAGACTAACTCTTCTCTTAGATGAGAAGTTTTCAGATTTGTGAATTTGGCTGAGAGTCAGATTTTCATTTCTCCAGAAATGTAGAGCATAGTAATTAAGAACCAAACTCTGAAGTCAGACTACCAGCAATTCTGACCATTGAGACCTCAGGAGAAATCTGATGGGGGCTGGATTTGGGGTTTCCGGGAAAGGTTTCCTTGTTCCTAAAAGACATGCACATGAGGAGATGTTCTCATCTTTTCGTCTATTGCTGAGTCTGGATAAAAAGCCTGTTTCACTCTTTTGAGACCTAGGAATTGGGTTGGGGTACCACCTGAGGATGGCAGAGTTGAAGACATAGGTGGGTCCTTCATTGGTGAACCACTAGACTAACCAATCCTGGAACCTGCGCTTCCTCTTAATTTCCTCTTATGTGAGAAACTTTTCTTTTTTTTTCAATAAATTGGTCAATGCAAATTTAATACCAGAGAAAATAATAGAACAATCATTAAATTACTTTTCATCACTCAGAGGAGTCCTACATGTTGGGCAACAATTCAAGCTGGATTTCTGAACAAACAAATAATGTCAGTGTCAGACCAATTTTCTTTTCTTTGTTTGAAGAATATTAGACCATGTATGTAAGACGAAAGTAAAAGATTGAATATGGCTGAACTAGCTTGACTTTCCGTGTGTCTCCATGAAATTTCTGTCACTAGGTTGAAGAAATTGGTTACAGCAGCATGTCCCCAAAAGAGTGTTTTTTTTTTATTGTGGTCATAATAGTTTATAACCTAGTGAGATTTCAGTTGTACGTTATTGTTTGTCATATACCACATAAGTATGCCACTTCACCCCTTGTGCCCACCCTCCATCCCCCTTCCCCCTGTAACCACTAATTTATTCTCTTTGTCTGAAAGTTTATTTATAGTCCACATATGAGGAGAAACCTTTCTTAATGTTTATGCTACTTTGAGTTGGATTTTCTTACTTTCAGCTAAAATAAGCTTAACCGTTAAGAAGTCAGGTTATTCCACTGTGGCTGGCAGATTGGATAAATACTACTTATTCTCACAAAATTATGAGGAATAATTGAAGTAATGTAGGTAAAAAGTACTTTGGAATTAGCAAGTAACTCCACGATTTTATAGGTCTGCTATATTACCACAAACAGCATGTGGGCAGAATGTTTCACAAAGTAAGGCTGCCTGGCTTTGCTAGTTACCGATTGTGTTAATATTGTGCAGGTCAGTGGACCCTTTAATTACTACTATGTAAAACAATTAAATGATGTTTAAGGTCTTTTCTGATTTCTCTGAAAAGAATATGAGTCTGATCATTCTAGGATTCCCACCTGAAAGCCCATATATAGATTAAGGCAGTAGATATGAGTAAGTAACTTTCTTAATCGAAGAAAGCACAGTATATTAACCAGTCATGTTGAGGATGCTTCCAGTTTCACAGTGGTTCTGCTGATCTTAGTGTCTTGAGAAACAAGGGAAGCTCTGTCAATATACTTACTGGCTATGAATATTAACTCATAGATTTGTACAGATAGGTATTTGTTTTCTAACCCAACTTTTTAACTTATTCTCCTGTGTGTAATTAGTATGAGCATGTCATCATATTTTTTTTCATGCCATCTCTCATCTGCTGTCATCCTTTTCTTCTACCCTCTCCCTAGTTGACATTCCCAGACTATTAAATAACTACCTAAATGGTCTCCTTTTCACCAGAATCAGCTTCCTCTCCCTCTTTCCTCATCTGTAAAATGAGGTGAAAGGAGATAATTTTTAAGATGCTTTCTGGTTCTAACATTCAGTGATTTGTCAATTATTTTTCTCATCAATTCAGACCCTTTTACACCCCAAAGAACTCATCTTTGGTTACGTATTTGAATTAAGTTTAAAAACTTCTTTCATCTGAGGACAGAGGAACTCAATTACATAAAGGAAAGAAGTAATATATATTGAGTACCTTTTGCAGAGCTAAACATATCAAGAAATGTAGGGCTTTGGCAAAACGTAGATATATGACTTTTTTTAGTTTTTTTTTTTTTTTTTTGAGGCTTGGGAGACAGAAAAGGAGGAAGCTTATGATTTTAAAGCTGTGAAGAAATCTGTATCATGTAGTTTCTTTTCTCTCCCACCAGAAGTTAAACGGTCAGCTCCAGTGGCGTAGTGGTTAAGTTCGGTGTGCTCCGTGTCGGCGGCCTGGGTTCAGTTCCCAAGTGTGGTCCTACACCACTTATCTGTTAGTGGCCATGCCGTGACAGTGGCCCACATACAAAATAAGAGGAAGATTGGCATGGGATGTTAGCTCAGGCAAATCTTCCTCAGCACAAACACACACACACAAAAAGTTAAAACTATTATGGCAATTGTTTCATTACTGCAAGAGGACTAATAGGGGAAACCCAAGTGTTTAATGTCACCCCTGTTAAATTGAGAACATTTGCCAGGCTTGAAATTCCCTAGACATCTAAACTTGTTTTTCCAGGAAAATTATTTATTTAATTATTAAATTTAATAACTTGTGTAAAAACACACATGTAACAAACTAAGAATGGTATGCATAGTTGATGTTAATTTTGAAATCCTTGGAGATGTGAGTGAGTAAGGTCACCCTCTCTGTCATATCACCATAAACCGCCCAAGGAAAACGTTAAAACCAACCATGCCAACTTTGCAGTGCAACATTATTAAACACATAATATCATACTCAGTTTTATTCCTAGAAATAGAAGGATAATCACAAAAGAATCTCCGAATGCAGATTTTTCCATTTAATTGGTAGGTTTTGTTTGGGTTTTTGTAAGTCCTGTTGAGAGATTTTTTTTTTACTGCTAACACTAAATATATGGTGTCTTTTCCAATACCACTTCTTCAACTCTCCAACACCAAATAGGTGTTAGCATCAGACTGCACAGGTTAAAGGGCTCAACCCAACAGGAGTGCCTTCACTTCAGGTGCCAGATGCAAGTACTTGGGCTCCAGATTTCCTGCACTGTCTCCAACTTGGAGAGGTCAGGGTCTGTGAATATATGACTACTCAAAAAGTGAGGTGTTATGTTGCTCTTTAATTTATCTCATTACCTTTTCTCTTCTTACTGTCTTCCTTCCTTATTCTCCCTGATCAGTTAACTACTTCTACTAGTTGGAGCTTAGTAGAGAGGAGAAAGCAGTATTTTCTTTTGAGTATTTGAGAGTAGAATATAGTTCCTTCCTTTCTTCATACCCACCTACCTATCTACCTGCCTTTCTGTCTACACATTGTTTTAAAGCTGCTTCTGTATGCCAGAGGATACAAGCCCTCACGGAATTTTCCGTCAAGAAACCCTCTCTTCCAGGAAATGACACCTGAATTTCCACATGGAAATGATGAGATGAATCTTAAATTTTGAAGTGTGAAAGAAGACCAATTATGGCTGTCTTCTATATTTTAGGGACATTTAATTAGTCTTACTCCATTTAGCATAATTGTAGGACCTTTTAGATAGTTCTTAGTAACTCACTATTTTAATAGTTGTAGAGTCTTATCATGTGGGTATCTGTTTAACTACTGTTGCCAGTTTCTTCCATATCTTCATTCTTTGGGATAAACAGCATTTTTTTCCCTTGGAATAAACCTGATGTGGTGAATTTGAAATATTTGCTTCATTAAGGGATGAGGAGTGTTTTTTAATTTAAAAAATAAGTCCTTCATTATAAAAATTACTTGACCTTATAATCATTCTTTAATATCTTTACTATTGATTTTATGTATGTTGAAGGTCTTTAGATTATTTTTTAAGTGATACAGCTTGTTATAAAAGACGGTAATATGTTATATATTATTTTTTAATTAAGTGAAAAATTACATTTATTTTCTGAACATGTGTGATTCATCTATTGTTAGGTGTTGAATTTTTATGCTCCTTATATGAAAAGTAGAAAAGATAAATGTTCTTTTAAATTATTCACTGCATGCCTGATCAAGTATTACTTGCCCAGGTGTCTTTTTTTTTAAAATAACTTTTAAATCTTAGAAATTTTGGGGTGAAAGGTGGTATTTTCACTAGGAAAGAGAGGAAATAATGCTTACACTGTTTAAAACCAGCCTTCATGAAATGATGTTGATGTTGGATGAGTTAACACTAATCTTTTCTCCTACAGAGAGCTGCTGGAAATAAAACTATGAAGCTATTACTTTTAATATTTTAATTAGTATAAACTTTTTGTTTTTATAAATAAAAAACGTTATTTTTCAAAATTTCTCAGGGAAGAAAGAAAAACAGTTGATTAGTCAATGTGCATTTTCGTTTACATTGAATACTTTTTATTCTTCCTTCCAAAACAGACACTCCTTGAATATGCAGAGAAATGGAAAACTTCCGAAGATCCTTTACCTTTGCTGGAGGTATACACAGTGGCTATCCAAAGTTATGTTAAAGCCCGGCCATATCTTACCTCTGAATGTGAAAACGTAGCATTGGTTCTGGAACGTTTGGCATTGTGAGTAGACCTTTGAGTAAATAAAAACTTAGATTTAGCTTTTTTGTTTTAATTTTGTACCTCAGGTCCTAAGATAGTTTAATTTTAAATAGATTAGTTATGAGGATTCTACTGGTGATGTTAGAATTGTTCATTTTATTTTAGTTTTAATTTTAATAATTATTTGTATCTTTACCAACTTTTTGTTTTTTAGAAGCTGTGTTGAACTTTTACTGTGTCTGCCTGTGGAGTTATCAGATAAACAGTGGGAACAATTTCAGGCACTGGTGCAGGTGAGAATATTTATCTATTAGATTTAATATAGGTATATCTTATGTCACTTTTCTTTATTCTTAAAAAATTATTTGATTAAGCTTTAAAATATCTAAGTAATGACAAACATTAATTGCTGCTCTTATCAACATTAGTGTCTTAACATATAGTAGATGCTCAGTAAACGTTTGCTAAATGAGTATATACATTTAGATAGATTGGTTGAATGTTGCATGGTTCTTTAAGATCAGATACTTAAGGACTTTGCCAGGGCAGTAAGGGAACACAAAAGAAAACGCCCTCGTTTGTATTTAGAAACAGTTTAATTAGTTGCTGAGAATCTGTGATATGCTAGTAAGTATTTGTCATATCTCATTTAATCCTTATGAAAACTTTGGGGGTAAGGTATATTTTTCCCATTTTAAAGGTGAGGAAACTGAGGCTCATACTCTAAAATATTTATCTGCCCAAGTTTATACAGTTAATATCACAGAGTAGTTATTTAAACCAAGGTTCTTTATTCCAAAGCCCATGCTTTATTCTCCTGTGTCTGAAAACTCATGCTGTACCTCTTTGTCTACTTATATAAATCCCACACAATCTGGCGCTTGTTGTTTTGGAGTATTTTCAAGAACGTTAAATTTTGTTTCAAGCACTAGATTGTGCTGGATATATTATAGCTTCAAGTAAATTTTGATTAATTGATTAGTTAAAAAGAATGTTCTTGCCAGTTAGTTTCAGAAAGTATGGTTTTCTCTTTCTCTAGCCAGTGTTCTTAAAATATCTTTTGGCCTTATGTTTTTCAGTAAGAAGTATATTAAAGAAGATTAGTCTCAAATTTTAGAAGCATGTGAAATAAACTGTAGTTAGGCAGAGAAATCAACATTCCTATTTTAATATTAAACATTAAAATCGACATAAAGTGCAAAATTCTTGAAGATAGGATTAATATCTTAATACCTTAGGGTTCCATATAGTGTCTTACACATAATAGATACTTAATAACTGTTTGTTGAAATGAAGGTGTCTTGTCCTGTTTGTCACATTGCACCTAACTTTTTGATCATACAATCTCTACTTCAGCATATCAGTAACTTGTATCTTAGGTTTTTTTCTCTAGCAAGTGTTAATTTTTAGGCAATAATTATGTGTGAACTTTTTATTGTGTGGCATTCATATACATTCTACTACAGACCTAATTAAATAAGTTGTTTATATACAGATATAATACTGAATTCCTCATACTACTTATTTTGTTTGTCAACATAAGGTAAACTTTTAAACTTTCCTTTTTGAAACAATAGCACTAGTTGATACTTTTCATATGGGTTAATGAGAAGGAAGTAACTCTTTAAATCCCTCTGTGGTAGCTTTTTGCTCAAAGAAAATTTCTTAAAGCACTTGAACTTGATGCAATGGGAAGATTTTTATGGTTTTGAGGAATAGACTTTTGCATAAACATAGCATGCAGCTTTAAGAATTTCCGTGACACTTTGCTCTCATTTCAGAGCTTCCTCAGTTATTTTATATCTGCTTAATAGCATTTGTCTCATTTTACCTGTGTTTTAACTGTTTAACATTTCTTTACCTCTCTAGAGGATAAGCCTCATAAATGCAGGGACTAGTTGCTCTCTTTCCTGGTACTTTGCCCATAGAAGTTCTCAATAAACATTTTCTAAATTGAATAAAAACTATTACCCTTTTGTGGCCTGAAGAATATGCCGATTGCATGAGCACTTGGAAACTAATAAGCAGGATTCAGTGTCAGCTTTAATAGGATAGTGCCAAGGCTATGTAATGAATAAATGAAAAAGCATGCATTTAGTTGTTTTCTTTTCATAAGTCCCTTTTATTGGAACATGTGTAAGCTGTCACTTAGGCCTTGATGCATTTATTAATGGTAGAAGTTTTGGGCAGAATTTTTTTACTAACACAGAGGATATAAAATGTGTAAGATCTTTTATGCTATGGATATTTTGATAGCTTCCTCAAGAAATAACTTTGCTCTTGCTTTAGATTTTGGGAGGAAAAAATAATATGGACTTATTTCTCGAAATCCATTGTATTTGTTTAAAATTTATAATTGATATAATTCTTACCCTTGAGATTTGTCTTTAAAAATCAGAAGTAAAGGAATTCAGCACTTTGTAATGTGATGTGAAATTTTTAAGATAAAAAGTCTTATTTTTCAAAAGTTTAGTGTTATATTTAAAGCCTGATAAGCTTGCTTTTAAAAATCTGTTGTAATTCTTTGGATGTTTATTTAATATTTATAGGTAGCTCATGAAAAGCTGATGGAGAATGGCAGCTGTGAATTGCATTTTTTAGCTACTCTAGCTCAAGAGACTGGGGTGTGGAAAAACCCGGTACTGTGCACTATTCTTTCCCAGGAACCATTGGATAAGGATAAAGGTAAATTTTCTAGAGAGAGAGACAGAAAAAAAAAGAATCTTTAGACTAGAAAAAATAAGTACTTAAGATTGTTTTGATATAATTCATCTCAAGATATCCCAAAGAAGGACCATTTAATTAAATTTCACCTAAGGTTCTTGAGGCCCTTCACCTTTATTTTATTTGGGGGAAGATGTATTTATAGGGTTATACAGTCTTAGAGTAACAGAGAAACTAATGTCTTTTCAACAGAGGAGGAATTCCCTCTGCAACATCCTGACTGGTGGCAATCTAGCTTATATTTGATAACTAACTTCTTTGACAGATGGAAAAGCAGAAATAGGATAGTTAAATGATTTTCCTCAAAATAGAATAAGAAATTAATGCTAGAACTCTCAAGTCTTTTGTCTCTAAGATTAGTACTCTTTCTCAAACAGTTTATTGCTCAATTTTATTTTATCCTACTTTGTTGTTATTGGATGAGCTCGGGCAATAAAGATCCCAGTTAGACTCAAACTGGCAGATATGCTATTGGAAAAGTAGATGGCTAAATCACTAATACGTATAATAGTTAATGTTCAGAGTTCAAAAATTGTGTATACTACAAAGAGCACAGTCGTTGTCTTTGGTACTTTTCTTGAGATTATTTAGGAAAGAGCCCAGATTTCAACCTAACCTTTCCCAAGGTATTTAAAGAAGTAAATAAGCTTCTTCCATCATTTATTGCTCCTTTTCCTGTCGATTGATGGCAAACTAGATATTTTGCTATGTGATAGCAAATTTGAAGGTTCCAAGAAGGGAGTGTTGTTAAGCCCATTGCTTGTAAACTCTTCTGGTACTTCGATATTTACCAAAAGGCTTCCCAGCCAATCTCCAAACTTCTTTTCAACCTGCTTGTTGCTTCCTGACTCCCTTCTTAACATTTCTCCCTGCTTTCCTGATAGTTGAAGCAGTGTTATCTGTTTCTTAGTTTTCAGAAGAAGTTTATTTTTAGTACCTCATTCCTTTGTGGATATCCACAGATTAGCTACCGGCTTCTCAAGACTTTAGAGAAATGGAGAGTAGACCCTCAGTATTTAAAATAATACTAAGAGGAAGAACATTTAAAAGTTGAGAATCTTAGATTTTTTTGCCTTTGGTATATTAGTTTTGTTCCCAATATATTCATAGCATTATGTTGTTATTCCTGTAATCAAATTATACTTTCTAATTTTCCTGGGTTTTGGCAATATTGGATGTAATACATTAATGATAATATCAAGTTACATTGTATAGTTCCTAACAGTTTGAAATGTTCTTTTACATATGGTTTCATTTAACCTTATAATGATTCAGTGAAAAAAGTAGGATCTTTATTGTCCCTATTTTACAGATGAGAAAATGGAGGCTCAGAAAAATTAGTTCCTTTCTATATCATGTTGCCAGTGATGTGAGGCAGAGCCAGAAATTGAAGTCAGATCCTCAACCCCTCTCCTTTGTATATTATGCCCTGTTGTACCTAGCCTAATAAAATAAAATCACACCTAGCTTAAATAAAGAATTAACTCCTTTTTTCTGTTGTCAATTTCTGAAAAGTTTTTGCCAAACTCACACGTTATGCTATAGCAGGAAAATGGAACCTTTACCTTAGCAGAGATTTAAAATTTACTTAAAAAGAAAATGTGCTCAGTTTCTTTACTTGTTTAAATGTGCCTAACATTGTTTCTGTTAACAAATGTCTCTGCCCATCTCTGTGCTGCTTTATTTCTTGGTCTTCACCTGACATAACCACTAGAATAATTTGGACTATGCAGCCAAGAGGAGTTTCTACAATAGTAGATGGATTGTAGGTAGCCAGCCTTTAATACAACTCATGAAGCAACCAGACAAATGTTATATAATGAGATTTTGCGGCCATAATTTTTACTTAATCCTCTGTTATTTAGAATGCTTTTTTGATGGGAGTTATTTTATGAATAACATAAGTTAGAAGTTGATTAGAAGTTTATTTCTTCCTTTTAAAAAGTTGAAGGAATTAATATTTTATACATGCATACTAATTTACTTACATTTTCAAATATGATGGTTTAAAGGATGGGGAACTTTTAGCTTTTTATATTAGATATCCAGCCCCTTGGCTTAACTGAATCGAGCCTAGAGTACACCTTGGTAGGCTGCTTTGCTCGTTAATTTGTTTGTAGTGAAGCCTTTGAAGGTTTGGTGTAGTATTTGAACAGTAGATAGTCCACTTAATCTTGAATTATTTCCTTTTTTGTTTTAGTTGACTAATTTTGGACCTACTAAAACCCAGCTAAACCAAAAAATCCCCTTTGATTTTGGAGGATTGAGGGGGGGCGGGACTCAAAATTAAAAATGCTGGTTTCACTATAAGGTTTTAGCATCCTAGAATAAGGTTAAGTAAACCAACGTAATTCAAGTAGATGGCCTTTGAATATCACAGGAACTTGAGGCTTATATATTGCCTGTGCCAATTTCTTTAGTCATAATCTCGGGATTGGAAAGGCAGTAAATGCTCATTTATTTTTTACCCAATTTTAACTCCCTTCTAAAAACATCACTGTTAAATAAATCAATCTTTGCTTCAGCACTTCCAGCGAATGATAACTGTGTAGTTCAGTCCATTCTTAGCCTGCTATTAGAAAATCTTCATTGTGAAAATTGTGAAAACTGCATTCTTTGAGTTTACTACCTTTTGGATCTATAGTGCTACCCCTAAAGCCATACCACACAAAGCATAAATCCTCTTTCACGTCATAGCAATTGTGATTTTTAAAGCTCACCATCATGTCCACACCCTGTCATCTTTTCTTCTGTAGACTAAAAGCCTTCCTGTTGTGGCATGATTTTAAATCTATAATCATGATTCCTGATTTTTGAGTGTGTTTTGTTTGTTGTTCTCTTTAATGTGTAATTTTCAGAACTTAGTGTGTGCCCCAAATATGGTCTGACCAGCTTTGAGGTCATTGGTACTGTCATCCTCTTCCTCCTGACAATTTATACTTAAGTTAGTGTGACCTAAGATGACATTACCTTTTTGGGTAGCCATATCATCCTGACAACTCAGTGAGCTTCCTAAAATCGCACAGAAAATTTTAAATAAATGATACTCTTAAATTATCTTCATTTTTATACTTGGTCTTTTGGCACACAGGTATTATATTTTTTTTTCTGTTTAAGTTCACTGTGTTGGATCCTTTGCAACTTGTTGATAATCTCAGTTTCCTCTCAGTAGCAGACCTTATTAATATACACTCTGTTGGCATCCAGGTCCTTGATAATTACCATAAAATGATCATGTCCCAAAACCTAGCCCCTGGTCTACTGGTCTCAGTCTTCCTGCTTGCCTTCAGTCCTTTAGTCAGTACCCTTTGGTTATGATTGTTTCATCAAATACACCTATTTGTCCTTATGTCTGGTCCATGGTTCTCTGTTTTGTCTGTTAGGGTGTGATGAAAGACCATGACAGGTATTTGGCTAGAGTTCTATTAAGTAAGATTGTTTAATATTGAAGTTAGTCTGACCTAATTTATTACTTTTTAAATGAACTTTTTATTTTAGAATAGTTTCAGATTTACAGAAAATTTGTAAAGACTTCCCATATTTCCCACAACTCATTTTCTCTATTAATATCTTACATTAGTATGTTATATACATTTGTCACAATTAATAAACCAATATTGATACTTTGTTATTAATTAAAGTCCATACTTTATTCAGATTTCCTTAGTTTTTACCTAATGTCCTTTTTCTGTTCCAGGATCCCATCCAGGACACCACATTACATTTAGTCGTCATGTCTCCTTAGGCTCCTCTTGGCTGTGACAGTTTTTCAGACTTTCCTTGTTTTTGATGACCTTGACAGTTTTGAGGAGTACTGGTCAGGTATTTTGTAGAATGTCCCTCAATTGGGATTTGTCTGATGTTGCTCTCATGATTAGAACTGGGATTACGGGTTTGGGGGAGGAAGATCACAGAGGTAAAGTGCCATTGTCATCAAATTATTTCAAGGGTGCATACTGTCAACGTGACTTCTCACTGTTGATGTTGACCCTGATCACCTGGCTGACGTGGTGTGTTTGTCAGGTTTCTCCACTGTAAAGTTACTCTTTTCTCCCTTTCGATGCTCTGCTCTTTGGAGGGAAGTTACTATATGCAGCTCACACTTAAGAGGTGGAGAGTTAAGCTTCACCTCCTTGAGGCATTATCTACCTAGATTATTTAGAATTCTACACAGGAGGTTTGTCTTTTCTTCCTCCTTTATTTACTTATTTAGCGATTTTAATATCAGTGTGGACTAATTAGATATTTATCTTATACTTTGGTCATAATTCAATACTACTTATTTATTGTGTTGCTCAAATTATTCCAGCTTTGGCTGAAGGGAACTCTCTGAGTTAACTTCTGTGTCACTTTGACATACCCCCATCATTGTGGGTTGTATTTTTTGTCTGAGTAGTTCCTTGCTTCTGGCACAATAAGGTGCTCCAGGTTTACCTTGCGTATTTCCTGCCCCAGTTCTAGAATCAGCTGTTTCTCCAAGGAGCCCTGGCTCCTTTTATAGGAGACCAGTATTAGAAACCAAGACATGGTAACTAGGTGTGCTTGTTGCTGCTAGGGTGTCACTGCTTCTAGGATCTCTCAGTGGACAAGCAAGAAAATATATGTTGGTATACTAATCTGTGTGCATACACATATCTGTAAATATTTCTATATGTAACCAGCTGTATCTATGTTACATTAAATATCAGAGTTCATCCTGATGTCTCCAACTCTAATCCATACCACCTGGATCATTCTAGCCTCTTCCTATTGCTTATCTATAACCTCTCACTTCAACAGAATGTCATATAATTGGGATCATACAGTATGTAACCTTTTCAGACTGGCTTCTCCCACCATTGGCCATCCATATACTTAATCAGCCCTAGTGTACATGTATAGTAGTTTCAGAATTGATAACCTGTACCCCTGTGGAAAGCAACTTTATCAAGTCCAATGCTGTGTACAGTTTCTCTTGCCATTATTCTTAGAGACTCCACTCATCCAAAGTTAGTTAGGTCGGCACCTTATTCCCCCACCTCTTTCAGTGAAGTTCTTGCATAACATTTGTGATATAGTTAAATTATTTTGCTATATTCTCCATTCCATCCTGGGTTCCCCCACCCTCCTAAATAATTTTTTTAAATTTACATACCTTAAGATTCCCTCTTTGTGCTGTAATGGATCATGCTTTTGGTGTTTTCTAAAAACTCGTTTACAAACCCAAGGTCATATAGATGTTTCTCTTGTTTTCTCCTACACGTTTTGTAGTTTTGCGTTTTAACATTTGGGTCTATGATACATTTTGAGATAACTTTTGTGAAAAGCGTAACCTAATTTATGTTTAGTGACTCTGTCTTGGCTTTTAACAGTCACACTTCTTTTTCTGAACAATCACAAGTCATGTTTTTAATGTAATTAATTTTGAGACTCTTAACTCAGGATTATATCTATTCCTCTAGCCTACAGTTTTGCAAAATTTACCATCAGCTCCATTTTGAAAATTACATTTCCCCATTTATTTCTCTTTGCCTCACTGTTTGTTCTACCCTTTTCAATCTAAAGTTTATTATCAGAACCATCATAAGACTAGAGGAATTTTCCTTTTCTCTGTCATCATAAATAATACATAATCAAACCCAAGCATCAGGCTTTTCTCAAGAGGTTACCCACCTCCACTAATTTGATTGTTCTCAGCATTTTTGGTGAGCTAGGGGTCATCTTAGGTTTTAGCTTTAATAACATTTTGCATAGGTTGGTACCAGATCTCAGATACTCATGGTGCATCCTTGGTCCTGAGCCTGCTTTTCCTTCTTTTACATGTGTCATTGTAAAATCTAAACTCAGAGAGAGCTCCCTATTACAGTCGCACTGAATTCCTTCAGCCCTTCCCCTTCTACTTCTATATTGGGTTAATTTGCAATTGCATATTTGCATTTTTATCAGCTTGCCAGTCCTTTCTTGAATTTAAGCCCTACAGTTCTCTCTCTTTTTTTCCAGAACCCCTTGGTTTTCAAAGGAAATTTCTAAAAGCTGAAGCTTTTCCGTAGTACTTATAAATCCTTCAGAGTTTTATGAGGAAATAAGTCTTTATTTCAGTAATAAACTTTGCATTTTGAAGTGAACATGGGAAAAATGCTGCCTGGTTTACCAGACATTAGTATACGTAAGATGCAGTGGTGTTTTAAAGGGAGAGGAGATGGGAGGAAAGAACAAATGATAACTAATATTTTCCAGGTAAATAGGATGAGGCCAGATCTGATTAAATGCAGCTGCTGCATTTGCTTTCAGATAGTAAATCTCAGTTCTTTCATTGACACTTTTGGTATATTATTTGTGTTTATATATTTCTGTCTTTACCTGTCTGTATAGAGAATGCCAAAGGGGTGACTCTGAGACCTAGCCTTAAATCTATTGACAGTTTTTTTATATTAGGACATTTGTTATAGAAGGTCACTAAAAAGAGCACCTTATAGACTGACTATATAGTAAGTACTCCCAGAAATATAATTTTCCTAACTTGTTTCTCTTTGTCTTCTATTTATTTCCTTTGTTTTCTTCCCTCTCCTTTGTCTTTACGTGACCTTGGTATTAAAAAAATAAGTAAATGGAACATTTTAGATTTTATTTTTAAAAATCACTACTAAATTAGATTGCCTTCTACTTGTGTAAAACTAGATCCTTGAGGATCAGTGACTCTGGATAGAATTAAGCTGATAGAACTTCACCACAATAAGCTTATAAAAGTATTCACTCTCCCATTTCAGGCTGATGACATATTTTATATTAATTTTGTTAACGTTAATTATAGTGTAACTATATAATTAAATATAGTGACCCCAAAATTTTCGTTTTTACTAAAAATGATTTTAAAACACATACTCAGTGGCTCCTTGAAACGTCTTAGAAAAATACGTTATTTCTGTTTTAGTAAGTGTATTTGTTAATGTCAGTTTAATTAAAAGTAATACCAATAAATCTTATTTCACAAAAACATGTTAGTGTTGCATATTAATTAGGTTCATCTGTGACATGGAATTTTTTTAATCTGTTTTATATCAATCGTGTCAAAAAATCAGTTATGACCATAAAATTTCAGACTTAATGAAAAAGCAAGCAGCATGATTTAAGAAGTTCTGAGATCTTTAAGTGAAAATTCTCTTTCTTATAAATGTAACTTGTTCCCTCAGGAAAGGGTGAGGGGTGGGGTAAAGATTAAGACTATCCCTAATTGATAATTCGGATGCTGAAATACGGTTACCTAGAGACGTGGTTGTCAGTCCTGGCTGTGCTTAAATCACCTGGAGAGTTTTTAGACGCACCAGTGCCGGAGGCCTGCCTCAGACCAATCAAATTAGGGTTTCTGGATGTGAGCCCCAGGCATTAGTACTTTTTAGAAGTTCAATTGTACAGCTAGGGTGAAGAACCAGTGAAGAGGTGGAAGTGTTATGTTTTTATTAAATTTCTGAATTTAGATTTTTTTCGCTAAGGATGCTGAATTTATTTCTAAGGCGTTTTTTTTATTGTGGTAAAACACATAAAATGTACCATTTAATCATTTTTAAGTGTATAGTTTAGTAGTGTTAAGTATATTCATATTGTTGTGAAAAAGATCTCTAGAACTTTTTCGTCTTGCAAAACTAAAATTCTGACAAATAACACTCTCATTTCCCCCCACCCTCCGCTCCCAGCCTCTAGTTAACCAGCATTCTACTTTTTGTTTCTATGACTTTGACCACTTCAGATAGCTCATATAAGTGGAGTCATACCATATTTATCCTTTTGTGACTGGCTTATTTTACTTAGCATAATGTCCTCAAGGTTCATATTATAGCATGTGACAGGATTGCTTTCCTTTTAAAAGATGAATAGGATTCCATTATGTGTGTGTGTGTATATGTGTGTGTGTGTGTGTGTGTGTATATATATATTTTGTTTATTCATTCATCAGTTGATGGACATTTGGATTGCTGCCACCTCTTGGCTGTTGTGAGTATAGTCATGTGCCACATAAGGGCAATTTGGTCAGTAATGGATGTGACAGATTGCATATATGACGGTGGTCTCATAAGATTAGTACCATATAGCCTAGGTATGTAGTAGGCTATGCCATCTAGATTTTTGTAAGTAGGTTCTGTGATGTTTGTATAGTGACGAAATAGCCTAGCGATGCAGTTCTCAGAACATGTCTTCATCGTTAAGCATCACATGACTGTAGTGCTGCTGTGAACATGGGAGTGCAAATATCTGTTCAAGACCTTCCTTTCAATTCTGTTTCATATATACCCAGAAGTGGAATAGCAGGATGATATGATAATTCTATTTTTAATTTTTTTAGGAGCTTCCAGATTGTTTTGTATAGAGTTTGCACCATTTTATAGTCCCGTATCAACAGTGCACAAAGGTTCCGAGTACTGCACAACACTTATTTCTGTTTCTTGGATAGTACCCATTCTAATGGGTATGAGGTGCTGTTTCGTTGTGGTTTTGATTTACATTTCTCTGATGATCAGTGATATTCAGTATCTTCATGTGCTTGTTGGTCATTTGTATATCATCTTTGGAGAAATGTCTATTCAAGTCCTTTGCCCACTTTTTAATAGGACTATTTGTTTTCTCATTGTTGAGTTGTAGGAGTTCTTTATATGTTCTGGATATTAACCCCTTATCAGATTTGTGATTTGCAAATATTTTCTCCCATTCTGTTTAGATAGCTTTTGCACTCTGTTGATTCTGTCTTTTGCTGCACAAAATGTCAAGTTTGATGGTAGTCCCTTTTGTCTATTTTTGTTTTTGTTGCCTGACTTAGTGTCATATCCAATAAGTCAATGCCAGGTCCAGTGTCTTGAAACTTTTTCTCTTTGTTTTTTTTCTGGTAGTTTTATAGTTTTGGATCTTATGTTTAGGTCTTTAATCCGTTTGAAGTTAATTTTTTTATATGGTGTAAGATAAGGGTCCAACTTCATTCTTTTGCATGTGGGTATCCAGATTTCTCAGCACCATTTATTGAAAAGACTGTCCTTTTCCCATTGAGTGGTTTTGGCACTCTTGTCAAAGCTCTTTTGACCATGTGTGTGAAGGTTTATTTCTGGGCTTTTTATTCTACTGCATTGCTTATATGTCTTGTCTTTATGCCAGTATCACACTATTTTGATTACTGTAGCTTTGTAATATATTTTGAAGTGGTGGAAGTTCTTTTTCAGCTTTACTTGTTGAAAAATATTCCAGCTTTGTTCTTTTTCAAAATTATTTGGTTATTTGGGGTCCCTTGAGATTCCCTGTGAATTTTAGGATAAATTTTTCTAGCTCTGCAAAAAATGCCATTGCGATTTTTATGGGGATTGCATTGAATCTGTAGATTGCTTTGGGAACTTGGACATCTTAACAGTGTTAAGTCTTCCAATCCGTGAGCACAGAGATCTTTCCATTGACTTTAACAGTCTTTAATTTCTTTCAGCAATGTTTTTGTAGGTTTCAGTGTACAAGTCTTTCACCTTCTTGGTTAGGTTTATTCCTAAGTATTTTGTTCTTTTTGTTGCTGTTGTAAATGGAGTTGTTTTCTTAGTTTCCTTTTCAGATTATCCATTGTTTGTGTATAGAAATGCCACTTACTTTTGTTTTGATGTTTGTATCCTACAACGTTGCTAAATTTATTAGTTCTAATCGGTTTTTTTGTGGAGTCTTTAGGGTTTTCTACATATAACATCATGCCATCTGCAGTCAGATGATTTTACTTTTTCCTTTCCAATTTGGATGCCTTTTATTTCTTGTTCTTGCCCAAATGCTGAATTGACTTTTAAGAGGAAATACAAATTGTATTTTTTAGAAAGGAATAGGTGGTGCAGATTGATGTGGGCCATGATGAGAATTTTGGAATTTTACCCTTTGAAGGCAAAGGGAAACCACTGGTGGGGTTTAAATTGGGAGAAGACAATCAAGTGTGTGCTTAAAAAAAAGCACTCTGGGTCTTAGTGGAGATGTGATGGAGAGAGTAAGAGTGGATGCAAAAGACTAGCAGAGTGCTGCAGAGTGGTCTGATAGCTTAATGATTTGAGCTGGGAGGAGAGGGCAAATAGTAAGAATAGGGATGGAGAAATTTAATGGGATTGAGGATGCAGGAGTTAGAAGTGACAGAATTAGATGGTGGATTGGCTATATGTGTGAGAAGGAGGCAGGAGAGAGCATTTTAAGGCCAACTCTTAGGTTTCTGGCTTGAGCACACTGAGTGGATTGAGATAACACATACTGTGGTAGACAGTTTCTGTATGCAGTGTTTGAGATGCTTGTGAAACACCTAGTAGGAGGTGTTGAGAAGAAAATTGTGTATGAATCTGGGTGTAGAAATATGCACCCAGTAAATAAGTTGGCTGCACTTTGGGAGGAATCTAAGACCTAGTTTAAGTTTTGGTGCATAGTATGCACTCAGTTAATATTTATGTAATGATTTATCACAAAAATTCAACCTACATATTGTAATATTTTTAAAGTTAATTACCTTTAATGTAGGAACTAATATTTTCCTTTTTGATACTATGTAAGTGGCATTTTATGAGAATGCCATTATTGCTTTCTTAATTGAACTGGCTGGATATTATTCATTTACATTGCTATTTTATGTCATCCAGCTCTCTTGATAGGCTTGAATGTGATAAAACCTGCTTTTCTGTTCGAGTCCATAAATACAGAAAATAGATTAAAAAGCTACACACAACTAAAATTCAAGGTATTTTAACTTTTCTGGGGGGAGAGTGGCAAAAGCAGGGTAGAGTATGAAATTTCCTGTGACTAGCTGCTCAAGGATAAAGATCGTAAAACTTTTTTCCTAAGTCTAGCAAGCACTAAAACAGGTAGTCGTTGATGTGATAACTCATAAGGAAAAGCATGTCCTGGATTGGAGAGAAGTAGAGAAAGATACAGAGGAATTGGAAAATGGAAAGCAGCAAAAGAGAAATGAAGGAGGGGGAGCAGTAAGCTTTCGATAGGTTCTGAATTGAGTGTTAAGAGTGTAATCTACTCTTGATCCACTTGAATCATGAGCTTCAGAATACGTTACTTACTTTCCCTTAAAAGCTAATGCTACTTCACAGCTCTTTGCTGCTATAAAGTGCCATTCTAATTGGAAGTAGACACACTCATCAAATGAGAATTTTTTCTCCTCGTCTCACCACTGTATAAAGCTGGAAGTCAGAAGATTCCATTATTCTGGTCCTGGTTCTGTCATTAACTGGCTTTTTGACCCCAGGAAGTCACTTGCCTTCTGTGAGCCTCAGTTTACTCATCTGCCAAATGATGGAGCTGGACAAAATGATCTGTAAAGTCCCTTTGGCTCTAATAGTCTGTATTTCTTTGAAATCAGTTTTGTTCTAAGTGTGGCAGTAGTTTCTCATTTAAAAAAAGAAATCCACACAACTATGTTTTTGAAATTTATAATTTAACGTATATTCTCCTATACATTGAGTTAGCACAGAAATTATTTTGCAAAATTTGTTATTCTAACTTACATGCTGCTATTTGAGATTTTAGGGACTATTTGAGATTCTCCTATTAAGACTATCTTCAGTTTTGTTAAATCCTTGCCACCTTTAATAATTTCTTTGCCGTAATCTTCAGAGTTTGTTGATTATGAGTTTTTGTGGGAGTATTTGAAGTAATTCTGACTTTGTATTGTTAGAGTTTCCTTTTGAGAGAATTATTGTGTTAGGAAACTAAAGCTGTTTTTTAGAGTCTGTGACTGATTTATAACTGGAATAACTTTTATCTTAACTTGATTTTTCTTAAAATTTTCAGTTAAAATCTTTACAGATTTTGCTTTGGCAGAACTGAACAGTGAAAAGACATTTGTAATATAATTATCCTAATAGCATCAGGTGATATTAAAAAAAGGAAAGTAATGCCCTGTATATGTAAGACATATAGTCAGAGGCACCAGAAAGTTATACATTTAGTTTTATTTATCTCTGTTCAGTATGTATACTTTTTGGTTCACATTCATGTAAAGAATGAGAGTAGCAGGTACAAAGGTTTAGACTTTAAGGAAAGGATGAAACTTGGAATTCTGTGTAAAATTTCTTAGATGGTCATGGTTTTAATACTGAGGAACCATGATCATACTATCTTACAGAGTAATCTTTTCATAGGGGAGTAGAGTACAGTTAGATCTAAAAAATAAAGGTACTAGCAAAGGATATTTAAAGAAGGGAAGAACATCTCTCATTCTCCATCTTCTAACCCATAAATTACTTACTAGACATGTCTGCCAGTCTGTTCACAAGTAGAGAAATTGTGTGTTTTATTTATAGGATATTAAAGATTTTATTACTAAAAGCCTTCCAAAGGTTTCAGGCTAGCCATCCCCAAGTAAATTTTTAAACGTGATTTTCATCCTGGTAGAGAAGACTTAGGGAAAAGTTTAAATTTGCAGTTGTTAAAATTTAAATTCTTCTCCACAAATACAAAAAATAAAAGTTAAATTCTTCTTTGTAGTCGAACAGACCAAGTACTAGGAAATGCAAAGATTTGAACAGAATAGAAATTTATTGTGTGTCAGTCTTAAGCAAATGTTGAGGTTTATCAACTGATGTTTTAAAAATAACACAGACCCACAGAAGTTTGAGCAGACTCCCCTCATCCCCTTATTTATTTTTCTTTAGCTATTTTAACTCATTCTAAAGCACCTATTTAGCAAGATATATTTCTCTTTGGTAAAATGAAAAATAAATCATCACTACTGAACACAATATTAGTTGAATCTCATCCTCTGGACTATCCAAACATCCTTTCATGGTTGCCCATATGAGTGTGTAATGCCCTAGCACTGCAGATTTCTAGAGATGCTAACCCCTGGTATTCAAGAATAAATGCTGTGGGAAAAAGAATTTAGTATAATTTTAATAACACTGACTCTTAGATTAATGCAAAGTTATTTTTATCAAAAGGAAGTTAATTCACCTCATTCTAAATGGTACTTTCAGGGACACAAATATTTAATGCATCTTTAAACAATTAGCAATATAATCTTTTGCGTATAAAGTCAAGTATTTTGTGATAGCCTGACAGTAATAGAAAATTGCAAAAATAAAAATAAAGTTCCTGTGCTTTTAAGAAAATATTCCTTATAAGTATTTGTATTGCAAATGAATTATTATCAAATGTTAATAATCTATTATGTCTTGTTTTTTAAAGTGAATGAATTTTTAGCTTTTGAGGGTCCCATCTTGTTGGATATGAGAATTAAACATCTAATCAAAACAAATCAGTTAAGTCAAGCAACTGCTCTAGCAAAGCTGTGTTCTGACCATCCAGAGATTGGTACAAAAGGTAGTTTTAAGCAAACTTACCTTGTCTGTCTTTGTACATCATCACCAAATGAAAAGTTAATCGAAGAGGTGAGTATGTTTTTTTGTTGTTAGTAATTATTTTTTGAAGTGAAGAAATTAATTTTTAATTAAATTAGAATGTCTTTGACTTCCCTTTCTCTTAGATAGTGAGGGATCATTGTCGATCTTAAATTTTTGGTATGCTCTTGTGTAGTGACTCTAAGCATCTTTCAGAATGATATGTGAACTGATTTCACGTAGCTTCTATTTTAAATAATTTGGGTCTTTTAACTGCTTTGGCTAAATTATGGGAAAGATGGTGGTGGCTTCATAGTTTAGTAGAATGTTTCTATTTGTCAGCATTTGGGCCTTTACTTCAGCTTTACCTGTCTTCAAGATACTTGCAAATCGTTTTAACTGGCTAATTTAAGTAACTATAGAATTTATATGACTTCTCCATAGGAATAGTTTCTCTGTTTTTTATAGAGAGATAGGTACATAAGATATATCTATCTATCTAATATCTATATATGTATTAAGCAGAGAAAACATTCCTGTGGGGAAGTCATAGATAGATAGATCTAGATATCTAGATCTGTATCTCTATATATTAAGATAAATTTTTATTTGCATATTTAATGTAAAACTTTATTTTCTTCGAGAGTCCAGAAGAAGAATCACCTTAGACAGAAAGCTAAATGCCCACGTGAGGTTAGAAGTTGTAATTATAATGGTGATTGTGTGATTTTTCTTGAGAATAGAAAGTGAAGAGGAAGATGATAGGCTTGGACAAAGATTAGAAATAAACCTGTTGTGTGTGGTGAGGATAATGAGGAGACTGGGAAGAGTGATGTCTTGCAGTCTCCTGGCTGGATGGAGTAGGGAGCCAAGGGCTCTAGCCTAGGAAATATGTCATTAGTTTGGACATTGGCTAATCTGTACATTTTTTTCTTTACTATTTCGCTTTTATCTCAGGTAATTGGCTTTTTAATCACTGTATATCAGAACAAAATAGAAAATTAAAGTTTTCTTATTAGTTCAGAATAACTATATAGATAAGTTAATCGGCAGATGTATAAAGTTTCTTGAGATAGCCTTTGAAATGTAACGTTTTAAAAAAATCCTTAAATAAATTTATTGTGCTGCTACATCTTAGATATTTTTTAGCTCTGCTAAAGCTTTCATTATCACTTCAGTCCCAGCCCTTAAGTCAGTCTGTCCAACCATCCATCCTTCCTTCAGCCAATTTTTATTAAGTTCGTGTGCAGTCTAAGCACTTGAAGGGAGGGGGGATAAAGGTGAAGAAGCCATAGGCCCTGCCCTAAAGAAGTATACCTTCTAGTAGTAGGGTTGTTGGGTTAGCTTTGAAGTCCTATTTAAAGTCTGTGAATTTGTAATCTCCAGGAATAGCTGTATTTCTAGCTCTCTTGAATAATCAAAAGATCTTACAATACTGAACCTTAATTCCGTTTTGGTTTAATTATCCAGAGTTGAGTAGCAGCAGCCCAGCCTGCTCTGGGAGATCCTCAGGAAAATTCTCTATGAGCACCCTGGGTATCTCTGGGGTCCTATGAAATGGGGTTTTTCCTTCTCGTGTTAAGCAGTAGAATTAAGGATTCCATGTTCTTAAGCAAAGTTCACTAAAATCTCTGTACCTACCCCAGAAACGAAACTGGATCACATAGTGCAGAACAGGGCAGGATACATTTGTCTATACATTCCTTGTTAAAAGTGTCTTTTTACTTAGAGATTGTTTGGTTACTCTTTTATTTTTCTATTACAAACATCTAGAAACTTGTTCTTCATTGTTCCATGTGAAGTAAGTTTTCTTATTATTTCTGATCCAAGGGAAGGTAGTCCCTTTGGAATAGTTGCCCAAAGGCATTATCCCTTCAGAAGAGATACGCTGTCTCTTTCGCTCACTCGCTCGCGTGCGTGCGCGCTCTCTCTTTCTCTCTCTCTCACATGACCCTCTTCATTCCTTTCCTTTACCTGTTTGGTTCTAGTAAGCATTTGAGTTTTTTACCTATTCCTTAGAATATGGTGGGAATAGATGTTGGAAAGAGTCAACTATGGCCTGAATCTTTGGTCCTTTTGAGGAAGTCCTTGTCCAAGTGAGCCAGTAGGCAAGGGATTGATTATTTCCCAGGATCCTTTCAATATGATAGAAATAGCAGCTAGCCCTGATAGATGGCACAGGAATGGGGCTGAGAGAGATGGCCTCTGGAAGGAGCTTTGGCCTGGATTCTTGGTATAGGTATAAAAATGAAGTTAGCAGTGTTACTTTAGATCCAGTATTTCTATTGGTTTTGTCATTAAACATAGAAGTTTAAAAAGTAAAGTCGTCTATCTTGTGTCTCTCTAACCATCATTTCCCCCAATTAATACTCCCTTTAGTAATTATTCAGTTTGAAATTTGATAGATAACTTTTCTGACAATTTTCTGCACATATATATTTTTATATACTTAAAACATACATACCCCCTGGCTGCTAGTCACTTTTCCCCCTTATTTTAGATGTCTTTGCATATCATTATGTATAGATCAACCTCATTCTTTCCAATGGTCGCATAATTATGTAGCATGGATTTATAATATCTTTAGCCAGGCTGGGAGACATTGAAATTGTAGCCTTGTACATACATCCTTTCATTCTCATTGGGAGTGTACTGGTAGAATAGATTTCTAGAAGTGGAATTGCTGGATTGAACAATCTACACATTTTGAATTAATAGGACACTACTACCATCCAAAAAAAGATTATGCCAGTTTATACTGCCATAAACAGCATATGAAATTTCTTTCCTGACACTAGAGATTATTCGTCTTTTAAATCTTTGCTAGCATGAGAGTTAAAAATAATAGCTCATTATTTGATTTTCCATTTTCTTAGTATGACAGGTTTACTATTTAAGTTCTCTTCTTATTGGAAAGCAGTTTTATTTTGATAAGCAAAAGACTGTTCTTGAAATGTGATTAGAGTTAATACATTTGAAAAGAACACTTGGTAAATGTACATAAAATATTGATGAAGTGTTTTATATTTTTTGAATACCTACCTGGCATGAACAGCCATATTAAAACATAAAAATCATTCACATTTTTGAAATGATTTCTCTGCTTTACAAAGGGATTTAGCATAGTATGTCTTTAACAAACATTTAAAACTTTAAATATTTAATTCAGATTTTTAACTTTCTGGTATTTAAATTTTGCTCATTTTTCAAGGCCACGGAGAATAGATATCCATAATATATAAATAGTCCCTATATCACTAATATATTGATAATCCCTACCTTATGCTACCTTGGATTTTAAAAATTATTCTTGTTCATTGATGGCTATAGTTGACCTGTATCTCAGTTTCACAATTTCACTTCAGCCATTCGTTAGTTTAAATATGGTTTCATTTTCCCTGTCATTCTCTTTAGTGTCATATTTTTTTCGAGAGGGCCATCTAGTGGCAAATCAGGGAAATGAAGGCTATCAAGTGCACAGTAAAAATTGTTTCCTTAGTATACCTGTAAAAAGTGAGATGTTCTGTATTACTGAATATAGCAAATGTTTCAGTTGGTATATGTATATATGTGAATAAATATATAGAGGCTACTTTACATACAGTGTTTTTAAAAAATTATTAAATATAAGCTAATATAGGTAATATTATTGGGAAAATAAATTTCCATATGCATAATGTACACATTTTGCATCATTTGAGCATTCAAGAAGAATGACTAGGTTTTAGAAGAAGAAAAAGAAATGATCAGATTCAAAATAAATCAGAGTTTCAAGAAACAAGAATTTTTGTTAAATCTGAAACACGTAAAAGTCAATATTTAGAAATAAAAGGCCACAGTATTCTTGTGCATGTGGAGTTTGGGAAGGAGCACAGACTTTGAAGCTAGACCTGGATAAAGTCTTAACGCTGCCACTAACCAGGCATGTGACTTTGAGCAAGTAACTTAACCTCTCTGAGCCTTATCTCTAAAAAGAAGTGCTCTCTACCAGCAAGCTGTTGTGCTGCTTAGCAATGCTGTTTCTAAAGAAGCACTAATAAATAGTAGTTGCTGTTATTGTTACTGTTAACATCTTATGAAAAAGTAAACAGAACTCATGGATTGACGTCCTCTTTGTCGGCATGGGCGTCCCAGGGTAATTGTTTAAAGTTAACACAACTTTTCCTAAAAGATTCTGTGATGAAATGGAAAGAGAATAGGTCTTCGGTGTCAGTCAGACAATTGAATTTGTGGCTCTACCACTTAACTAACTGTTGTAACTTGGGTAAATTACATAATTTCTCTGAACCCCATATTCATTATGTGTAAAATGTTAATGATAATACCTACCTAGTAGAATAGTTATGATTAAATAATAATATATGTAATGTCCTACAATGCGTTTAGCGTATTGTAGATATTTGAAAATATTTATAACTGTATTGTTCACCCTTTTTTTTTAATTATTTGTTTAAATGGGGTCACTTATAGAAAAGATTTGTAAGAAAGAGGCAGACAGGGGAGTAGCAGAAAGAACACTGCACCAGGGAACCAGGGAGTGCCAAGATTTAGGTTTCAGTCGTAACTCTGCTACTAACTTCATGCTTCCTGTAAGAAATCCTTGTTGTTAAACACACAGATTCAGAGTTGAGTCTTTTCTTGTCTTAGTGTTTTCTAGCCCAATTTAATGTATAAAATGGAATCTCTGAGTCTATGCAGTCTTTATCCTCATTATCAGAGATGGACCCCATGATTACTCATATCTTCATTTAGACACTTGTTCAATCCTAAACACATTACATTTTACACACACACACACACACACACACACTCACTTTTCCTACACTCAAAAATTGATGAGGAGAGATAAAAGATCAACCAAGAGGGCATGGTTTCCTCTGTGGTATGTGGGTGTTAATGGTTTGTATTGGTCTTCAAGTCTTCTTTTTGCCATTTGTCAGTTGTACCACGTTGAAATTAATCTTTCTATTCTGTGGAACTCCACTGATTTGTGATTGTGTGTGATTTGTCACACCCTTGTCTTACAGCAAATGCTTGTAGAGATCATAGGTAAATTCTGTTTTATGTAGTAAATCATTGTAATGAGGTAGTAAATTTTAATTTAAAAAAAAGCAATAGATGTAAGTGCATAAAGTGAAGCAAGTTGACTTCATCTAGGTTATACTTAATGCATGCATGACTGTTGATAAGCTTTGAGAATTTATATGAATTTATATTTATATGAAAGGAAAAATAATGGAGATTTATAGAAAACTGAGGTAAGCTTAATTTAAAAGTGGTATAGCTACATAAAATGTTTCACATTATACTTTTTTCCCTGAGATGAATAGACATTTTATTAGCCTATATCCAGTAGACCTCTCTGTGTCTTTCTGCTGATTCTAATGCTTTTTAAATACTAGATAAAGGGGGGAAAATATAACTACTGAAGCTTTTCTTTTTCAGAATTATAGACCTGATTTAATGGGTAATGGGAGCTTGTAATTAGCATTAGTTATGTACATGTAAATGAATGCTTGTAAAGTTCTTGAATAGAGTTGGTTCTCTGACTTGAAGAAAGATAATTTCTTTAAACTGCAGCCCAGTAATGACAAATTATGAACTCACAGTGTATGAGTTGATGAGGTTTTACTGATAAATATGATCTATAAATATCTAATGAAAGATTTAAAGTATATTACTATATATCCTAATATAAAACCATTTTATGGCATATTTCTATATCCTTTTTCTGTAGATTTCGGAAGTTGATTGCAAAGATGCACTAGAAATGATCTGTAACTTAGAATCTGAGGGTGATGAAAAAAATGCTCTTGTCTTGTGTACAGCATTTTTATCACGTCAGCTCCAGCAAGGAGATATGTACTGTGCCTGGTGAGTTGATTTTCTTTTGTGAAGAAAAGTTTATTAAATAAGAATACAAGATAGGTTGTGAGAATTCAGATAGCTTAAGAACATATTTTTTAAAATCTTTTTAAGTCTCATCAGGACAGAAAGCTTATTTTCAGGTATTACATGCTGTCAAACTGGTTGTCAAGTAGTTTATAACTTTAAAAACTTTTTGTATTAAGGACTACACAACTCCTTAGTATACTAATAATGATCATATAATGATCAGGAAATTTTTAAATGTTGGAAGATGAAAGAAAGGTTTGTTTTGTCTATTGCCACAATAAAAATTTTTTCAGATATGTAAGTAACCTATTTTCCTCTGCATACAACTAGCTGCTAGTCATTTATGTATGGAAATATAGTTCATTTTTCATTTATGAAATATCATTCTACTTCACTAACTTCTTCAATGCACATTTTTCTTTCTTTATATGGTACATTTCCAGGTATGCAAAGCCTGTTATTATTATATAATCCTTTGGGAGGATACAACTAACAGGTGTTGACTTTAGTTAACGCAAACACTTAGCATCAGCTGTCTTAAATTAGTGTTAGCTAAAACTGGCAATTTATCTGGTCAGTCAGCAGCATTATTAGTTTTCAGTGTTGTGTTGGTGTTATGGAAACACAAAAGAAAAATTTAGGTTTCGGCATTCTGACATTTAAGAATATTTACCAAGTGATATATGGCATACAAATGAATATAGAACAGGCAATCTAAGTAAGTGCTTGTGTAATCAAAGAATAGTAAAATTCATAATTATAAAGGTTTTCTGAGCAGTTGACCTTTGTTATGAAGGAAAAATTGTATATGCAATACAGAGAGGATTGATATAAAAGGCAGGAGGAAAGCTTCTGAAGGGGAGAATAAATAACATGTATTTATTGAGGACAGGTAGATTTCCTATATAACATAAATATCAGTGATAACTAAGAAATGAATGTGTTACACTCATTTAAAAAAGGCATCAGGGGCCAGCCTGGTGGCAGAGTGGTTAATTTTGTACTCTGCTTCAGCAGCCCAGGGTTCGTAGGTTTGGATCCCGGGCATGGACCTAACACTGCTCGTCAAGCCATGCTCTGCCAGCGTCCCGCATAAAATAGAGGAGGGTTGGCACAGATGTTAGCTCAGCGACAGTCTTCCTCAAGCAAAAAGAGGAAGATTAGCAACAGATGTTAGGTCAGGGCCAATCTTCCTCTCACACACACACACACACACACACACACACACACAAAACCCTATTAAAAAAACCATCAAAGTCTGAATTTTATATGGCAAGCAAAAGCAGTCTATTATAAGCCCTCAAGTAGGAGGAGGATGAAATAGAAGTTTATGTTTAAGAAAAACCGTTTAAGCCAAGAGGTTGAGAATGGATTGGGGCTGAATGATGAGGGCAGAGTTGGGGGAGGACGTGGCAGTACAGCAAGTTGGGTTGAGATAGGAAACTCAACTAGAAAGCCAGTAAATAGTCTACCTGGGAAGTTATGAAGGGTTCCTTATGGATGTGGAATGTGGTGAAAGAAATGTTGAGGATGACAGTAGGATAATAAAATGCAGAGGCTGATAAGGTCAGTGATAACGAGGCATTAAATTAGAAAGATGGTGACTAGGAAAGAATGTTGATCATCTTCTTTCATACGTTAGGGTTCAGGTTTCAGAAATCAAAGTGGAGCAGTCTTATAAAAACTAGAGAGGTGAAAGTGAGGAGACAGATTTTGAAGTCTTCAGTATATAGGTTAAAATCCAGTAAATAAGCTAGTGATTCAAGCGGGTAGTGAAAAGGGCAGAGTTCCTTGGAGTGGAAACTGAGGAAATACTAATAGGAAAGGCTTTTATTGTGGAGAAGACTTGGTGAAAAAGTTGAAGCAAGGAAGAAGATTTTTGTGGAGGTTAGCTATAGAGGACAGAGGAGAAACAGGACAGTAGGTTAAAGGGAAGAAAATTCATCATTTCAGTAGGATTGTTTGCTATGAAAAATACATTGTAATTGCATTTGAAGTAAATGTCAAAGTTCATTTTTCAAAATTTCTTTTATGGTTTCACTGCTGTGGCACAGATTGAGATTAGTTAATTCTTGATTCTGTGTCATTGATTCTTAATATTTATCTAATAATAACCAATTGAAATTTAATTGACCAGTTAAGTTGGTTAATTTTAAATTTGTTAGAAGATAAAAATTAAATGCTTTTTAAAAACCATTTTGCCATTGATGCATTTTATGTATTCACACACATTTTGCACTTTCTTATTCAAGTTCAGGTGTGACTCAAAGTTACCATTTGTACAACTTGTTTAAATGTCAGCTGCTTTCTTAATAAAAGGTAGTGCTTCTCTGTCTGAGATTGAAAAATATTAATAAAATGATAACTTATGTATCCTGATTTTATTTAGTCTCTAGAAAATTGAGATCTGTTTTCTTGCTTTTGAACTTAATTCCACATGTGGAATTGGAATCTAAAACCAGTTTTAATTTCAAATATAATGACTGGACTGACATAGTCCCTGAGTATTACATTACTGCTCCAACTTACTTTTTATACTTTTTTTATTTTTCAGGGAACTCACTCTCTTTTGGAGTAAATTACAGCAAAGAGTAGAACCATCTATACAGGTGTACCTAGAAAGATGTCGTCAACTTTCTTTGTTAACCAAGACGGTATATCACATTTTCTTCCTGATTAAAGTTATTAATTCAGAGGTAAGAATAATCAAGGTATCTTTTCTTAATTTAAAATATATAAATTACCTTTAATAAAAAACTTTAACTGTATTATTTTGGCACCTTTTCCAGTGATTTTTGTTTATTTCATTTAGTGCTTTCAACATTAAATTTCCTATTGGTTAAAGACATTTGTTATAGAAAAACCTAAAAATGCAAATGAGAGCCAGGGCTAGCTCTTAGCCTGAAGAAAAGTAATATACATAATACTTGTGTTTTATCATTCTATAGTTTTTATTCCTAGAGGTTATATTATTTTGATAATTTGGCTCTATAGAACTTTAGAGTGTAAAGAGAAATATAGAGATAGCTTCCTTTGCTAGCAGTCTGGCAGATTACATTATCTGAAAATCCTTCTTCTACAAAACACCCAGAAATACTTGATAAAATAAAATGAATGTCTTTTTTAATGTATAGCACCTGAGATTGTGAGAATATCAGGGAAATCTCTAAGCTCAAAATGAAGAGGAACCTAAAAACTGGAGCATAAAGCTTGAGCTGATGCTGGGCCTTTCCTAGCCTGATGGGCATTGGGATATGTTACTAGTTACAGTAATCAAAGGGTTTAAGTTTTAATATCTACACAGGGACAGTAGATAGCTGTATGGGGTTAGGAAATAAGATCTTGGGCCCTCTCAAATTGGGGTGTTAGAACTGAGCTCTATGTCCCCCTTCTCCCTCCCTGAATCGGTGAAGTTCTGTAATGTTTTAAAAAGCAGACTAGAAAAATATTGCTCACACAGATGGATGATAGGGAACTTTGTGCATGTCTGACTGGGTTGTGGGTCAGAGGAGAAAATGTTTCCTCTAAGAAGTAGTAACCTTAGGTCTGCCCTCACACAGATTTAGGGTCCAAATTTACTCTGCCTGTATAGTCCAGGAATCCCCATGCCGAGTAAGGAATGTTTAAGAAGGTAAGGATGGAGTCCTAGCCTGGTATATATATGGGGTACCTAGCAGAAGCAGATACAGAACTGCTTTGGAGGGACGTACCCTCAATGCAGGATTCTCGTATAAAGCCCTACTTAAGTGAGTTCATGATCAAGATTTACAAAACATGAAACAGTTGGCCATGAGGGAATTTTAGCAGAGAGAAGTAACAGTAGAATTAGACATGCCAGGACAAAAACTATAAATTACATATATTTAAGACAGAATAAGGAATTAAAGCATGAGAAAGAAAGATACTATGAAAATGACCAAGCAGATTTTAAAAAGTCGAAAGAACTTTTAATTAAAAAAACCTAGTCATTGAAATAGAAACACTTTACAGATGGAACAGTAGATTAACAGAGTAAACAGTAGATTAGACACAACTGAAGAGGGAAGGGACGAGCAGAGATATGTGTTCCCATTTATTTATTAACTAAATCATAAGCCAGCTTTTACAAAATTAATTTATTTTCTTACAGTAACCCTGTAAGAATGCACTTGGTTTCCATTTTCATTGTACACAGAAGATAGTTTCCAAGGATGTTACCATTGCATAGAATGAGATGCCAGACAGTTTTTAGGAATCCTTGAAAACTGGGATGCAGCATGACAAGAAGTATTTTTAAGTTAATGTATAATTTTTTGTGAAAGGAAAGACCACAAGACACTCTCCTATCCCCCTTTAAAAATACCTTTTAAAATCTGTAGTCAATAAATCTTATATGTATCTTCATTTTTCTCTCCTGAAATAATTTAATTTTCAAGAGTAAAGAACAGGAATTAATCCTTCCGCTTTCCAGTTTTTCTCTATCAACCCTGTTAACTCATCCTGATTTTTCATCTTATATATTGTGGTGCAGCAATTTTTTTAAAAAACTTAAGGTTTTCTTTTTTCTTGGTGAGGATATTGGCTTTGAGCTAAGATCTGTGCCAATCTTCTTCTATATTGTATGTGGGATGCTGCCACAGCATGGCTTGATGAGTGGTTTGTAGGTCTGCACCTAGTATCCAAAGCCACAGACCCTGGGCCAGGGAAGCAAAGCACATGAGCTTACCCACTATGCCACCAGGGCCAGCCCCTAAAAAAACTTAAAACAGTTGTAAGTTTCTTAGGAAATTACTATGCTATTTTAAAACAGGTTGTGCCACTGCTTTATATCTAACTTAAAGAGCAGCATGGCACAGTAGAAGGGACTTGAAACTCGAAACCTGACAAACTAGGTATAAATCTTGACTTGCTGTTGACCACCTAGTAACCTTAACCACTTTGGTTAATCAGATGAATCGACGAGGTTACAAAAAATGGCTCTCCCTCAACCTTACACGCCACTCATAAGGAAGCAGTCTTGGAGAGGGGAGAACACTTGGACAAGAGCTACACTGTCCATTATGGAAGCCATTATCCACTTACGGCTGTTTAATTTAAATTAAGTAAAATTTGAAATTCCATTCTTCAGTCACAATTGCCACATTTTAGGTGCTCGGTAGCCCCATGTAGCTAGTGACTACCGTATTGAAGAGCACAGGATAAAGAATATTTCCATCGTTGAAGGCAGTTCTGTTGAGTAGTACTTTTCTACTTTGAGTTTGAGTTCAGAGGTAAAGCACATAGAAAGGCAGTTAAAAGCTTGGGGAGGTTGGCCGGGGGAGCAGACTTATTGAGGAGGATAATGTGTAACATGGTAATTGCTCCCTCCCCGGAATCTTGTTTCTCATTGCATAAAATTTTTCTCCTTTGTTTTTTACTTTCTGAAATCTAATCAAGCAGAGAGGGCTTTTATCTTAAAACTAGAGTCATAGTTATTCTTGTTTTAGGACAGAAAGAGGCCTTAAAGTTATCCTGTAGTGACTGGGTTCTAGTGTAACTCCTCATTTTTCACATGATGAAATTTAGCCTCAAGGTTAAGTGATTTTGGTTAACTGGTAGCCCTCTTTTTTTCAAAACTCCAGGACTTGTTGAAGACTATTGTCCAGTTACATATTAACTTAAAATAATTGTGTCCTTCTTAAACTCTAATTGACATCTGCAAAGGAAATGGAGCAGAAGCTGGGTCCGGCTTTTTATTCATGCTTTTTCCTAGACCCCTGATGTCAAAAGAATTGAAAAATATAGCCCTGCCCTAAAGGATTTCATAGTCTGTTGATGGAGACCCACAAACAGTTGCAATGTAGTATAGACCTTTCTATCACAGTGGAATGTTAAGACTCACACGTTACTTAGCACAGTACCTGGTATAAAGTAGGTGCTGAATGATTAAAAGAAGTGGGCCATCTAACCCACTTGTCTGTTTGACTCTCAGTGATGGCCAGACAAAGTGGGAGGGGAGAGTGTTCTAGTTAACAGAAAAAGCGTGTGAAGTGGTATAAAGAAAAAACTGTTTTCTCCTCCATTCACTACTCACTAAATACTTCTGGTCACCAAATTTGTGGGGATTTTTTTCCATACCAAGCAGTTCTCTGATTCTCCAGACACCAGCTGGGTGTTCTGCAGTTTAACTCAATTCTGATACTTAGATACCTGGAGATAGCATCAGATCTCACAGGTTAAGGGCTCAGTCCCAGAAGACTACCCCCTCCCCCCACTGCAGATACCAGTTGCAAGTCCAGGTTGTCACCTGTGTTTCTGACCAACTGGCTCTAAATCAGAGGTTCCCATGCCCCCTTTTTGAATTCGATTAATTTGCTGGAGTGGCTCACAGAACTCAGGAAGACAGTTTATGTGCCAGATTACCCATTTATTATGAAAAGATACAACTCAGGAAGAGCCAGATGGAAGAGATGCATAGGGAAAGGTAGGGGGAAGGGGTAAGCTACCCTCCCCAGTCTTCATGTATTTACCAACCCAGAAGTTTCCTGAACCCAGTTCTTTTGGGGTTTTGATGGAGGCTTCATTATGTAGGCATGATTGATTAAGTCATTGGTAATTGGTGATTGATGCAACCTCCAGCCTCTCTGCCTTCCTTGGGGGTGGAGGGCTGAAAGTTCCAACCACTAATCACACGTCGATTCCCCTGGCAACCTAGATAACTCCTGCCACAGTTATGTAGGGGCTTTCCAAAAGTCACCTCATTAAAATAAACTCTGGTGTGAGTGAAAGGACCTTATTATGAATAACAAAAAACACCCCTTTCATCTATAAGGCAGGAGCTATTTCAGGAGCTGGGAACAGAAGATGCCCCTGTAGCTCTTATCACTTAGAAAATTACAAAGGTTTTAGGAGCTATCTGCTAGGAACTGTGGTTGAAGACCAAAATATATATTTCTTATTATATTACAATATCACAAGTGGTATCAAGGCATGGGAGAGAATGGCGTATTTGGGAAAATAAAGTTAGCCCGGTTTGCTTGGAATATAGGCTATTTAGGTAGGGGGAAAGATAAAAGATGAGGCTAGACCAGATGAAACGTAGGTCAGATTGTGAAGGCCCTTTTATATTCCATGCTAAGAAGGTTATATTTAATTCCGAAATACATAGGTAACCATTTAAGAAGTTTAAAGCAAGGTAAGACATGATGCTATAGGTGGATGGAGAAGGGCTGGGTGGGATGGACATGAGGAACTAATATCAGTGTGTAAGCCTTGCTTAGCTTTGGGTCAGGGTTACTAGGCAGCCAGAGGGAAGGAGCAGAAAAGCAGGTACCAAAGATAAAAGCTTGCCTTTTTTCAGAAGCTTGCCTGGTGCTGTACTAGTTCCAGAAAGGGGGATAAGTCTCTATCCCTCCCCTGAATGACATCACTTAGCTTTCTGCTCCTTGTGACTCGTAAGTTCTAGCTAGTGCTATCAGTACTTTCATTAACTGATGTTATTAAGTAGATTTTTATTGGCTAGTTACTTGTTTAATCACATTGTTTTTATAGGAAATTGTGATTTCAAACTCATCTTTAAAAACACACTTGTTACATAAACCAGTTTATGATTTAAATATTGTCTGTAAACCTAATTTTCAGTCACACACTCAAAGATGAAAACTCAGAAGAATAAAAATCTTGATATTGTTTATTTTATTGGTATTATTTGTTGAGCTTTTAAATTTATTTACAACATTGAGATGTTTTTAAGCAAATTTATTCAAAGCTGTTTGCCCTGAATGCATTAAAATGAACCATGGTATCCAGTAGCAGACTGTATTAGAATAGAAATGTCAGTTGAGTTCCTCTCTGAAATAATTTTAGTTGTATTTTCTAAGCAATAAGTAGAATTTTTTTTTTTTTTGAGGAAGATTAGCCCTGAGCTAACCACTGCCAATCCTCCTATTTTTGCTGAGGAAGACTGGCCCTGAGCTAACAGCCGTGCCCATCTTCCTCTACTTTATATGTGGGACGCCTACCACAGCATGGCTTGTCATGCGGCCCCATGTCCACACCCAGGATCCGAACCAGCAAACCCTGGGCCGCCGAGAAGCGGAATGTGCACACTTAACTGCTGTGTCACCAGGCCAGCCCCTAAGTAGAATTTTTGAATCAGCTTTTGTCATTTCTGGAGAAAGGACTCAACATTCATAGGACAGAAAATAGTTAGAGTTACCTTCCTCAAGGCAGATATCCTTCATCTACAAATCCTCTGTTCTCTGAGTCATTTCTTGAAGACATTCTTTCTCCATCATTTCCTGAATTTTCTAAATAAGTACAGCGTTTTCCAGAATTCTTTCCCTCTATGTATTTACCAGTCTTTCTGACATAGGCTTTCATTATCACTTCAGATCATCTTTATGGTTGACTTGACCTTTGATTCCTCCAAAACTTCTTTCTTCAAGTCCTCCTCTCTCTCATATGTGGCTTCACTGACCATGTCTTTTTCTTTCATATTATAACAGAGGAGTGGCCTAATTGTCTACTATTATCAATAGCCCCTAAGGCTGTTAGGGGCAAATGTTTTTTGTAGAAGTTTTCTGGCTCAGATCTCTCTCAAAATTATATAAAATAACTATATAAGTTTATGTAAGAGCTGGAGACAACCATATGGTCCCTCCTCTTTCCTAGTTGGCCTTTCTTCACTGTCACTTTTAAAAAATAGGTCTCATATCTATTCTTGTCCATTTTCTTCTTGGTCTTTGTGCCTTTGCTTTTCCTAAAGTCAGGACCCGTTCAGTGTCCGAGCCTCCTTCCCTCACTCTCCTTTTGGCCTACAAATCTAAGCTTCTGTTGTAGTGTAAAATATTTTATTTCCTTCTTTATCTATGAAAATACCCTATCACCTTTTTTGACTTCTTTCTTGCCTTTTGATCTTATATCACACATATTCCATACCTATGAATGTAGCCACATCTTGTGGCTGGTTTATTTCTCACATATTTATGTTCCCTTTTAAAACCCAGTATCTTTCAAATGACTCTTAACTTTCATTACTGCTATCTTATAATAGTTCAAGATGCTCAGTCAAAAGGAAAAAAGTTTATTGTGTCTCCTCCTGCTCCTAATTCTTAAGCTGGTTCAGCCATGAGGTAAGTGATTTGGCATTCAATTTTCTGATTGAACTAGAATCCCCACTATTAAGGATCGAGTAACTTTATAGTCTGTTAAAAGTGAAAATCTCCTTACGTTACTAAGTTAGGAAATATGGAGACATTCTCAGTTTTGTAATTGGGTTGAGAGGATTTGTTTCCAGAGGATTACAAATACAAACTTAGGAAGTGAGATTTGCGATAAAGTTAATGACATTTATTGATCGCTTACTGTGTGCCAAGCATTATACTAAACTGTGCCAGGTACTTGAGATACATAATATCCATTAATGCTCACAGCAATTTTATGAAGTTTAAATGCTGTTTTGATCTCTGTTTTATAAATGGAATATGAAAGGTCAGAGAAGTTAAATAACTTCCAAGTTTGCCTAGCTGGTAGATGATTTTCTCCCCAGGTCTTATGTTAGCTCCCAATGCTTGTGTTTTTTCTGCTGTTCTGTACAGTTCATTTTATACACACACGCACACTCAGTCACTCACTCACCATGCTAAGCTGCAGTGCTTTCGAAGGAGCATCTTTTTCTATGTTGGATGTTGCAAAATTTGAGAGAAGCAAGCCTCAGTTTTAAAATTACTAAATCCACAAATCTGTTTTGATTAGTGTGGGTTAACATTTCCTATTTGCTTTTTCACAGACTGAAGGGGCTGGTCTTGCCACCTGTATAGAACTGTGCGTAAAAGCTCTTCGCCTGGAATCTACAGAAAATACTGAAGTGAAAATATCTATTTGCAAGACCATTTCATGCTTGTTGCCTGATGATCTGGAAGTTAAACGTGCTTGTCAACTGAGTGAATTTCTCATTGAGCCTACAGTAGATGCGTATTATGCTGTGGAAATGTTGTATAACCAGCCAGACCAGAAATACGATGAAGAGAATCTTCCAATACCAAATTCTCTACGCTGTGAGCTCTTGCTTGTATTGAAAACTCAGTGGCCCTTTGATCCAGAATTTTGGGATTGGAAAACCTTAAAACGACAATGTCTTGCATTAATGGGGGAAGAAGCATCCATTGTATCTTCAATAGATGAACTAAATGACAGTGAAGTTTATGAAAAAGTAGTAGACTACCAAGAAGAGATTAAAGACACTTCTGTGAATGGACTTTCTGGTGGAGTTGGTGCTAATTCTGGCCTTCTTAAAGACATTTGTGATGAAAAGCAGAAGAAGAGAGAGATAAAACAATTAAGAGAGAGAGGATTTATATCTGCTAGATTTAGGAATTGGCAAGCCTACATGCAATATTGTGTGCTATGTGACAAAGAATTCCTTGGTCATAGAATAGTACGACATGCTCAGAAACATTACAAAGATGGGATTTACAGTTGCCCCATATGTGCAAAGAACTTTAATTCTAAAGAAACTTTTGTCCCTCATGTCACTTTGCATGTTAAACAATCTAGTAAAGAGAGACTAGCAGCTATGAAACCGTTAAGAAGATTGGGAAGGCCTCCTAAGATCACAACTACCAATGAGAATCAGAAGACTAATGCTGTGGCCAAACAGGAACAGCGGCCTATAAAAAAGAATAGTCTCTATTCGACAGACTTCATCGTGTTTAATGACAATGATGGTTCAGATGATGAGAATGATGATAAAGATAAATCTTATGAGCCGGAAGTGATGCCAGTCCAGAAACCAGTACCTGTTAATGAGTTTAATTGCCCTGTAACTTTTTGTAAAAAGGGCTTTAAGTACTTTAAAAATTTAATCGCTCATGTAAAGGGGCATAAAGATAATGAAGATGCCAAGCGCTTTCTTGAAATGCAAAGCAAAAAAGTTATTTGCCAGTACTGTAGACGGCATTTTGTAAGTGTTACTCATCTCAATGATCACTTACAAATGCACTGTGGCAGTAAACCATATATCTGTATACAGATGAAATGTAAGGCTGGTTTTAATAGTTATGCAGAGCTCTTAACCCACCGAAAGGAGCATCAAGTCTTTAGAGCAAAGTGTATGTTTCCTAAATGTGGCAGAATTTTTTCAGAAGCTTATTTACTATATGATCATGAAGCACAGCATTATAATACTTATACTTGTAAGTTCACAGGTTGTGGTAAAGTTTATCGGTCTCAGAGTGAGCTAGAAAAGCATCTGGATGATCACAGTACTCCTGAAAAAGTGATGCCTCCCGAAGACCAACTTAATTCACCCGGAGCTTCCGTTCAGCCTTCTAAAGTGAATCAGAACACAGAAGGGAATACTGAGAAAGAGAGTGCTATGCTTCCTTCAGAAAATAACATCGAAAACACCTTACCAGCAGATACAAGTGAAGCTTGGGATAAAAGCAAGGCAGAATCAGCTGTCACCAAACAAGACCAGATTTCTGCTTCCGAGCTCAGGCAAGCTGATGGACCACTGTCAAATGGTTTGGAAAATCCTGCTACTACTCTGCTGCAGGCCGGTGAAGTAGCTGTATCTATTAAGGTGTCCCTCAATCAGGGAATTGAGGAAAACTTTGGAAAGCAAGAAAGCTCGACTGTAGAAGGCACTGGTGAATCGCTGGTCACAAACTTAAATGCACCAGTTGAGGATACTTGTAATGATTTGTCTCATCCAGATATCCAAGAGAGAAAAGAACAGGATTGCTTTAATGAAGTGCAGATTACTCATAATTCTTTAGTAAATTCAGAAACCCTCAAAATAGGTGACCTTACCCCACAAAACTTAGAAAGACAAGTGAACAACCTGATGACCTTCTCTCTGCAAAGTCAGGCAGGATTTCAAAACGGTTTGTCAACTTCCAAGTTTGAATGTGGAGGTAGTGTTAAAACGTCGTCCAGTCTTTACAGCTTACCTCTTAAGACATTAGAAAGTATCACATTTGTTCCACCACAGCCCAACCTAAGTAGTTCTTTAGGAACTCCATCAGTGCCTCCAAAAGCACCAGTTCAGAAATTCAGTTGCCAGGTTGAGGGATGTACTCGCACCTATAATTCTTCACAGAGTATTGGGAAACACATGAAGACAGCACACCCTGACCAGTATGCTGCATTTAAAATGCAGCGCAAAAATAAAAAAGGTCAGAAATCTAACAACTTGAATACACCAAATAATGGAAAGTTTGTTTATTTTTTGCCATCGCAGGTGAACAGCTCTAATAATGCATTTTTTACACCACAGACCAAAGCCAGTGGGAATCCTGCTTGTTCAAATCAGTTGCAACATGTGTCACCTTCCATTTTTCCAGCTCATTTGACAAGTGTGTCCACTCCACTGTTGCCCTCAGTGGAAAGTGTCATAAATCCAAATATACCTTCTCAGGATAAAAGTGAACATGGTAGTGGTATGTTATGTTCCCAAATGGAAAATATATCTAACACTGCCTTGCCAGCACAAATGGAAGATCTAACCAAAACAGTTTTGCCTTTGAACATTGACAGTGGCTCAGATCCTTTCCTTCCTTTACCTGCAGAAAGTAGTTCAATGTCTCTCTTTCCTTCACCAGCAGATAGTGGGACTAATTCTGTTTTTTCTCAACTGGAAAATAATACAAATCATTTCTCCTCACAGATTGAAGGAAACACTAATTCTCCTTTTCTCAAGGGAGGTAATGGTGAAAATGCGGTTTTTCCTTCACCAGTGAATGTTGCAAATGGTTTCAGTAGCACCGGTCCCCAACAGTCTGCACCTGAAAAAGTTAAAAAAGACCGTGGGCGGGGCCCAAATGGGAAGGAAAGAAAACCCAAGCACAACAAAAGGGCTAAATGGCCTGCAATTATCAGAGATGGGAAATTTATCTGTAGCAGGTGTTACAGGGCTTTTACTAATCCCAGATCTCTGGGCGGACACTTGTCTAAGCGATCTTACTGTAAACCACTGGATGGGGCAGAAATTGCTCAAGAACTGCTGCAGAATAATGGACAGCCTTCTCTTCTCGCCAGCATGATTCTCTCCACAAATGCAGTAAATTTGCAGCAGCCACAGCAGTCTGCCTTCAATCCAGAAGCATGTTTTAAAGATCCATCATTCCTGCAACTTCTTGCTGCTGAAAATCGCTCATCAACATTTTTACCAAATACGTTTCCTCGGACTGGTGTGGCTAACTTCAGTACGAGTGTTAGTCAAGAAGGCAGTGAAATTATTAAACAGGCTTTGGAAACTGCTGGCATTCCCAGCACATTTGAGGGTGCCGAAATGCTTTCTCACGTTCCAACAGGTTGTGTCTCAGATGCAGCACAAGTAAACGCAACAGTGATGTCAAATCCCACTGTGTCAACCCTGTTGCAGGCTGTGTGCCACCCAAACCCCCTGCTGACAAACCAGAATAGGACACCAAACGCCAGAACTTCCTCCATTGAGGAATGCAGCAGTTTGCCTGTGTTTCCAACGAACGACTTACTTCTGAAGGCTGTTGGAAGTGGTTTGTGCTCTGACTCGTTCCCTCATTCTAGTGGCCCATCACAAAATTTTACCAGTAACGGTTCACGTGTTTCAGTTATAAGTGGTCCTCAGAACACAAGGGCAAGTCATTTCAATAAAAAGGGAAACAGTGCTTCTAAGAGGAGAAAGAAAGTTGCTCCTCCACTAATTGCGCCTAATGCTTCCCCAAATTTGGGAACAAGTGACTTAACAGCAATGGGACTTCTAGCAAAGAGTATTGAGATACCAACTACTAACCTTCATTCAAACATAATTTCAAATTGTGAGCCTCAGAGTTTGGTGGAAAATCTAACACAGAAATTAAATAGTGTTGACAATCAGTTATTTATGACTGATGTGAAAGAAAACTTCAAAACCAATCTTGAGTCCCATACAGTGTTAGCTCCTTTAACATTAAAAACTGAAAATGGTGATTCTCAAATGATGGCTTTGAATTCATGCACAGCTTCAATAAATTCTGATTTACAGATTTCTGAAGACAATGTTATACAAAACTTTGAAAAGACTCTTGAAATTATTAAAAGTGCTATGAATTCTCAAATACTTGAGGTAAAAAGTGGGTCTCAGGGTGTTGGTGAAACATCACAGAATGCACAAATAAATTATAGCATTCAGCTTCCTTCAGTAAACACTGTGCAGAATAACAAATTACCTGATTCTTCTCAGTTTTCCTCCTTCACTGGTGTCATGCCAACAAAAAGTAACATTCCTCAGTCTGAAGTATTACATAAGGAGGATCAAATACAGGAAATTTTAGAAGGCTTACAGAAATTAAAATTAGAAAATGACCTGTCCACTCCAGCATCTCAGTGTGTACTAGTAAATACGTCAGTGACACTGACTGCCACCCCTGTTAAATCAGTTCCAAATGTCACAGTTGTTCAGCCAGTTTCTGAAATAATAAACAACATTCAGTTTAGTGACAAAGTTAATAAACCATTTGTGTGTCAAAACCAAGGCTGTAATTACAGTGCTATGACCAAGGATGCACTGTTTAAGCATTATGGTAAAATTCATCAATACACTCCAGAGATGATTCTTGAAATTAAGAAGAATCAGTTGAAATTTGCTCCATTTAAATGTGTAGTGCCGACATGTACAAAAACATTTACAAGAAATTCTAATCTTCGGGCACACTGTCAGTTGGTACATCATTTTACAACAGAAGAAATGGTGAAGTTAAAAATAAAACGGCCTTATGGAAGAAAATCTCAGAGTGAAAATTTGTCAGCCCCACGAATTACGCAAGTAAAAAGACAGCTAGCTGTGACAGAGGAAAATAAAAGGGAATTCCAGCCTGCTTTAGAATTGGGAGCAATGAAGGAAAATGCCCTCAATAATGTAGCAGTGATCCCAGAAAAACAACTTATAGAAAAAAAAAGTCCTGAAAAAACAGAGAGTTCTTCACAAGTGATTACAGTTACTTCTGAACAATGTAATATAAATTCTCTCACAAACATACAAACCAAAGGACGGAAAGTCAGGAGACATAAAAAAGAAAAGGAGGAGAAAAAACGCAAGAAGCCAGTTTCCCACTCCCTTGAGTTTCCAACAAGATACAGTCCCTACAGACCTTATCGCTGTGTTCACCAGGGTTGTTTTGCTGCCTTTACAATACAGCAAAACTTGATTCTGCATTACCAGGCTGTACACAAATCAGATCTACCTGCGTTTTCTGCAGAGGTTGAAGAGGAAAGTGAAGCTGGTAAAGAAAGTGAAGAAATTGAAACCAAACAAACTGTGAAAGAATTTCGGTGTCAGGTGAGTGACTGTTCTCGAATTTTCCAAGCAATTACTGGCTTAATACAGCACTACATGAAACTTCATGAAATGACTCCTGAGGAAATTGAAAGTATGACTGCTTCTGTGGATGTTGGGAAGTTTCCATGTGACCAGTTAGAGTGTAAATCTTCATTTACCACATATTTGAACTATGTTGTTCATCTTGAGGCAGACCATGGGATTGGGATAAGGGGGAGTAAAACTGAAGAAGACGGCATATACAAGTGTGACTGTGAAGGCTGTGACCGTATATATGCGACTCGGTCTAATCTCCTCCGACACATTTTTAATAAGCATAATGACAAACATAAAGCTCATTTGATTCGGCCAAGAAGATTAACACCTGGTCAGGAAAATATATCAAGCAAGGCAAACCAAGAAAAGACAAAGTCTAAATATCGGGGCACAAAACACAGGTCTGGAAAGGAAGGGGTCAAAATGCCTAAGACCAAAAGAAAGAAAAAAAATAACTTAGAAAACAAGAATGCAAAGATTGTGCAGATTGAAGAAAATAAGCCTTATTCTCTGAAACGTGGGAAGCATGTATATTCTATAAAGGCTAGAAATGATGCTTTATCTGAGTGTACAAGCAGATTTGTAACCCAGTATCCATGTATGATAAAGGGGTGTACATCAGTTGTTACAAGTGAAAGCAATATAATTAGACATTATAAATGCCACAAATTATCTAAGGCATTTACATCACAACACCGCAATCTTCTTATTGTCTTCAAACGGTGTTGCAACTCAGAGTTAAAGGAAACTTCTGAGCAAGAAGTTGATAAGAATGATGTGAAAGACTCTGACACATGTGTGTCAAAGAGCAACGATAACTCAAGAACAGCTACCGTTCCACAGAATGAAGTTGAAAAAAATGAAAAGGATGAAATGGATGAGCTCACAGAATTATTTATTACAAAGTTAATAAATGAAGACAACACCACCAGTGTGGAGACTCAAGCTCATACATCTTCAAATGTAAATAATGATTTTCAGGAAAATAACCCCTGCCAGTCAGAAAAACAAAAAGCAAGTAATTTGAAGAGAGTTAATAAAGAAAAAAATGTCTCTCAAATTAAAAAGAGGAAAGTTGAAAAAGCTGAAGCAGCATCGGCAGTTGAGTTAAGTAGCGTGCATAAAGAAGAAGAGACTGCTGTTGCGATTCAGACCACTGAGGAGCATCCTGCGTCTTTTGACTGGAGCTCATTTAAACCAATGGGATTTGAAGTATCGTTTCTGAAGTTTCTTGAGGAGTCTGCAGTGAAGCAGAAGAAAAATACTGACAAGGACCATCCAAATAGTGGAAATAAAAAAGGATCACATTCAAATTCAAGAAAAAATATTGACAAGACTGCTGTGAGTAGTGGAAATCATGTATGTTCTTGTAAAGAAAGTGAAACTTTTGTACAGTTTGCCAATCCATCACAGCTTCAGTGCAGTGATAATGTAAAAATTGTTTTAGACAAGACTCTCAAAGATTGCACCGAGCTTGTCTTAAAGCAGCTTCAGGAAATGAAACCTACCGTCAGTCTGAAAAAACTTGAAGTACATTCAAATGATCCAGATGCGTCTATTATGAAAGAAATCAGTATAGGTAAAGCCACAGGGAGAGGGCAGTACTGATAACAAATGTACTATACATTATTTACAGTTTTATTTTAAATAGGAAGCCATCAAGCATGCTAGAATTGTGAAACTTTTTCATTATTTTTTTGTTGTTGTTGACATGAATTAGCCTGGCCAAAAAAAGAAAAAAAACATGACATTTGTCATGTAAAACTTTTTTTATCCCTATGGGACTTGAGGAACAGAATCAATACTTCAGTTATTGTAAATAATTGAGCTAAACCTCGAATTTCTATCAGCCAGTTGCCCTTTCCATGAACTAAACTGAGTATTCTGTGATTGACATGTCTCACCAGGTCACTGCTCATGTACAACAGTGCTCTTTGTTTGTAGATACCTTTTTTGTATATATTTATTATTGTAAATCATTTGCTGCCACCAGCAGTGTGTAAGTCTAAACTATTAAATGGCACATTTATATTTGGAATTTTAATTTTTAACTAAGTGATCAAGTTTTTTAAATTGTTCTTTTATTGTTTTAAATTAAGAATTTTTTGAACTAAAGCTAGAAACTCTACCGTAGTTCATTGATTTTTACATAAAACATTTATTTACAAGATGATCTCAAAATTACTTTTCACAAAGTAGGCACATTATATCAACACCTTGCTCTGCTTTGTAAATTTTCCATCCAGGAGTTTTGGGTGGTATTCCTATACCGTTTTTTTTTTCAGTGCTTCTAATTGGATATAGTTAATATGATTACATGAAATATAATGGAAATGTGAATAAAGAATTTACTACATCAAAGATTTTAAATATTTGGTATTTAAAAAAAAAACCCTTTGTGAATGTGATAGAAACTAGTAGTGTGGAGCAGTGTAAATATTTGAGGTGGTGATTTGTGAAGTAGCCCAGTATTGCCTTAAATAAAATCACATTTCATTTCTGTTTTATACATGTGATCTTATAAAGATTTTTTTTTTTCCATTTTCTGAGATTTATAGATTGGTGTATAGCTTTAAACTGTATAAACTTTTGTGGAAAGATTTTTTTAAACATTTTTATAAATCTTAAAATTGGTATCATTAAAGTGAGCCCATCTTGTGTTTATAAAATGCAAGAGTCCTTAACATTTATAATTACATAGATGAAACACTTTCTATAAGGAAGTTGGATGTTTTGATTTTACTGTTTATAGATGTTAGATTGTACAGATTTGTCTGTATTTTCCCACCATATCTAATGATACTTTTTTCATTAGATTGGTCTTCCAGAGCAGTATTAGTTGTTATAATTGATTATTTTGGTTATTTGGTATATAGTTAGCTCTTATAGTTTAGCTCTATTCACCATATTTATACTGTGGATTCAAGGCCAGAGATAGAGGTTATTTCAGGAGAGTTTATGACCTTCATTTGAAGTCCAAGTAAAATTAGTTCTGGAAACAAAAGAAAACATCCTTTTAAGGTTACTTTTGTTTCTGTTTGCCATAAATAGTAGCATTGATTTTTGACTTTGTGTTTGTTATAAACCAGTTGCATTCACAATATTAGTTTGCGATATTGATGATATTGTGATGATATGAAAATGTGTATATTCCCTGTGCAACATCAGATTTGCAGGAAAAATGAAGCACTTAACATTAACTGAAATTGCTGGTACTCTGAATAAATAAGCATGGTCAAGGAGTGAATTATTTTCTTTTGGAAAATATTTTTTAAAATTTTATTATTAAAGTATTATAGTATTATTTTTAGGGCCTAATGGGTTATATTGAATAGTTGGTTTCACCTCCTTAAGGTTCATTACCAGTATACATAAAACTTGACACATTAAAATCCCTACCGTTTGGTACGCCCACTGTTATTTATTAAAATAAAAGTTGTTCTTATGGGTGATTAATACATGGTTTTTTTCCTAAATTAACAATAACTTAACTTTGAGTAATTTTAATATTAAATTTTGTTAACAATTGAATGTTTCTGTACAGTTTTCTTAGAAGTTGACCTAGCTCATAAAGGTAGGCATTTGGCAAAACTGCCCTATATATATAGTGCAGGATAAAGTAGGTTTATTTCTGATGAATGTAGTGATGAGCCACTGTTAAGTGAAAATGCCGATGTGTTGGGGCTTTTATTTTGCTCATTAGCGTAAGAAAATTGACCACTAGACATTTCTGTAATGTTCTCCTACATGTCAAGGGAATGAGTTTGCCAACATTGAGTTAAACTTTTTATATTCCAGGTACTGTATGCTGAAAGTAATTATGGAAGAGTGGGCTTTTTAGCATGGAACAGAAAAATAAAATTATGGTATAAAATAAATATGAATTTATAGAACAGCATGTTGGTAAAATTTGATATAGAATGTAATGCCTAAGTATTAAAAAAGAATCATAAAGTATTTTTCATGGTATATATACTTTCCCTCAATCTATTGTCTTGAGATATTTTCTTCCTTACAGCCTAAATTTGTCTAAGATTTCATCCTTACTTAAATAGATTTTTCCCCCTCTTCTAAACCCAAAGAATTTGAATCTTACGGATCAGAACACATTATTCAAAATACATCATTGTGTTAAGTGAAATGTAACAGTTTGGGAAATTTGCAGCCAGCAGTGTTAAATTCAGCATAGTTAAATTATTGTTTTAAAGGTCTAGATGGAGAAGTTTAACAAGGCTAATTTTGATCATCAGGTAAGCAAACACAGTTGCTACAGCTGTTAAAGTGAAAGTACATAAATACTACAGCTAGAGACATCAAAGAGGAAATGCTCTACTTTTCAGGGAAAAGGAGGTAGGTGGTTCTGAAAGTCTTTGTAGAAAAGATGAGTCTTAAAAGATGAATGAGAAGTCGTCGCATGGTCAGAGGGGAAAGGAAGTCTAGGCATGGACGTATGAAGCCACATAGTGCACTTGCAGTATCGCATGTGGTCCATTGGAAAGATTAGAGAGTTGGAGAGGCTGAAGCTGAAGAGGCAAATGGGCCAGATCATGAAGGTTCTTGTATGCTGTATTTAGTCTTTATCTTTGTTTTTCGGTTTGTTGTTTTAAGTGGTTACTGAATGCATTTAAGTTGAACAATTTGATCAGGTACCAGTTTTAGAAAGATAATTCACACTGTATAGAGGATAGATTGGATAAGTTGGAGACTAACAGTAGAGAGACTGAAGTAGTCCAGGCAAAAAGTTATTGGAGCCAAAAGAAAGAGAATGTTAATGGAGTTGCGAAGGAGACTAATGGATATGAGAGGTGTTAAAAAGTAGAGCAGTAAGGCAGCTATTTTCAAAATGTTTTTTGTAGTGAGATACCAGTGGGTTGGAAGGTGAGGTCTATAATCAAGTTTTCTGAGCTGCAGCTACAGTTCCCTCTTAAAGAATCCACTGCTCTTTAGCACATTAAAGACTGAAACGTTCTGCTGTATGGAAAATGTGTGAACTGTTAAAGTGGGAAGTTTCCAGACTAAATGACCATGAGAACGTTTTTCTTTTTTTAATGTTAATAGGTGTATCCCACTGAATTACTGTTTTAAGGAAGACACTTTGGGAAACACTGGTCTAAAATGGCATTCTTGTAGCCAGGGCTGGTAATCAGGTGTGCAGCAGTGCGCCTGCATCAGCTGTTTACAAATGGTGATTATTCTGATTGGTCAGTTTATCCACGCAAATTGATAGACTGTTGGTTGTTAATGTTTTGAGTGTCACTTCTACTTTCAAATAATATTTATTTGACTGTCAGCTAAGTGCACTTTGGTTAAAATCCAGTCTCCTTGCTAAAGCCCCTGCCAACTTCCCCAAACACTCTTATCCTACTGGCCATTTCCTGGTGTGTCCATCTCCTTGGACATAGACTAAGCTTTTCCCCCACCTCCAGGCCTTTACACATCCTGTCTCCTCTGTCTGCAGTGCTTATTCCTGTATTTGTTTGGCTGACTCCTTATCCATCAGTTCTCAGCTTTTTCTGTGCTTCCCAACTCTACCACTTTGAACAAGATGATATCTGTTTGATTTCCCAGTGAGCTTGATCATTGAAGTCCCTCTCATTTCAGTGATCTGCTCCCCATGAATGAGAGCCGTACATGTTGCTGTAATCAAAATCTCTATTACTTCCAAGTCTTGAATTCAGATTCCCTGTCTCCCACCACAAACTTCTTCCAGCTCACCTGACTGAGATATCTCCGCTAAAAAATATTTCTCCCTTATCACAACTAATTAGTTAATCCGACCTCTTGCTCACTATTCATCTGCTCACTCCTGCCCTAAAATTTTCTGGCTTAGAGACTGGATTCTACTATTACACATAGTCCTTTGCAAATATCCTCAGACTATCTATCTGTGTCGTGATGTGGAAAAACCTCAGAATTTCCTGTCTACTCTTGAGCAGTTGAATGGGAGAAAATTGTTGGAACAAGCAGGTTTATAATCTCAAAACTGGCAATTTTTCTGCAGTTTTAACAACCTTCTTCCATGAACTTAAATGATTTCTATTCTTTTTTCTCAATTTTCCTACTCCCCTCATCTGATGATCTTTTAATCACCTTTTGCTGAGAAAATACAAAAATATCACAGGAGCTTTCTCAGCTTTTCGCCACCAAATTTACAAACCCGTTTATACGTGCACTCCTCTACTTAGCAAAAACTGATCCCTTCTCAGACAATTCCATCCCCCCACACCTTCTCAAAATCTTTTAATTAATGTCTTGTTTCATCAACTTTTCCTTTACTTTGTCCTTTCCAACAGCTTATAGATATGCCCTAGTGGCTACTGTTCTTGAAAGAAAGAGGGAGAGGGTGCTCCCTTGATGCCATTCAACTATAACCCTTTTTATTTGGTCCCCATCACAATTAGTGACCTGCCTACTCATAAAACACTCTATTTCATCATTTCCCATTTGCTACCACTTTATCAGTCCTGACAACTCTCTTGCAATTACTTTTGTCAGGATCACCAGTCTCTTCCCATGCTGCCATATATGTTTTTTCTACCTGCCTTCACTGCCTCAGGAGCATTCAATACGGTTGATGACTTCCTCTTTGAAATAGTCTCTCTTAGTTTTCTTGACATTTTCTCTTGGTTTTCTCCTTATCCTTTTTGGCTGCTCCATCACTGACTCCAACACTAGTCCTCTCCTAGTACCTGAACTTTGGCTCATTAGGTGTGTCTCTATACTGTGGATGATTTAGTTGATTCTGTGGAGTTTTAGTATTATCAATGTACCTGTCACACCCAAATTTATACCTCTAATACCAAACTTCTCATAGTTCCAGGCTTGTACATCAAACTGCCTAATAGTTTACCTAATATTACCTAATAGTTAAATATGTCATGTCTAAATCATTTCCTTCCCCACCCCACCTCCCATGTATTCCTCTCAGTATTCCTTATCTGGATAAGTGAAGTCACTACATAGATTTCTCAAGCTAAGTTCTTTGACATTGTCACAGTAACCAACTGACGCCCTTTCCCTATGTTCACAATTATAGTCATTTTTAACTCCTAAGTAGAAAGGAACCCCCTCCACTTCTCATGTCTCATCCAAGCAACTATTGTTTCTTGTCTAGACCACTATAACATTCTCTTTATGGTCTTTCTCCCAGAATATTACCCACCAAGCCACTGTGGTGATTTTTTAACATAATTTTTTGGGGCTGGGCAGGGAGGAGCAGAGGGACTCAATATTCATTATCTTCACCCTGCCCTTTGAATAAAATAAGGCTTTATTTGTTTCTTTTTGCTATGATTCCTGCTGATCTCTCTAATCACATCTTGTTATTCTCCTTTGTCCATTGTGTTCTAGCCACATTGGTTTCCGTGAGTTCCTCAAACCAGCCAAGCTCTTTCACATCTTAAGGCCCTTGCACAAGCTTTTCTTTTTGCTTAGAATCTGTTTTTCACTGTATTCTAATTTACTTATTCTTCAGGTCTTAGGCTACTAGTCCCATAACTGATTACTTCATGATAGTACTCATTTTCCTTGATAGGATTCGTCACAAATTGTAATTGCTTTTTTTCTCCTTTACACCCCACTGCCCACCCCCATGAACCATAGGCTGCACAAGGGTAGAATCCTTTCTGGTTAGGTCACTTACCACTATGCCATGCGCCTTGTCCAGTACCTTGAACATGGTAGATACTTAGCAGTAGTAAAAACTTATTGAATGTTTAAGTGGGAGATGAAGAGAACATGATTCTGACTCTCATGGAGCTCTGATTCTACACGATAACTAGAATTAGTAGTGCTAAGGGTATTATAAGAATATATAATAGAGTGAGAAGATGATACTGTGTGGTCTATGATGAGGGAAGGCAGTTAATAAAGACTTCCCTAAAGAAAGAAATAGTAGGGGAGGGAAGGTAGAGAAAACTCCAGACTAAGGGGGAAAACCTGTAAAAAGTTCTGATAGGATAGCTTGTGAGGAAATGGTAAAAAGCTAGTAAAGAGAGAGTATAAAGTGAACAAGGAAATGTAAGCAAGGGCCAGATCACATGGTGTTAGAAAGACTTAGTTGTATTGGACTTTATCCTAAGGAATGGGTTCATATTTGGGTTTTAAGCAAAAGAATGAGATTCTTAGATTTGCTGTTTTAACAGTTCACTCTGGTGAGGGAGCGTTCCAGGACGACCAGTTAAGAAGGCTGTCCAAGTCATCCAGGGAAGAGAGGATACTGTCTTGGTGTAGAGTGGTGATGGCCGAGGGAGAAAAGTGGACAGATTTGAGAGAGCTAGAATGTTTGACAGGACTTGATCATTATGGATTATAGGAAAGGAGGAAGAGGGGAGAAGTCGAGAAAATTTCCAGGTTTTCGGTATGAATCAGTGGTTGAAGAAATGCCATTTATTCATATAGGTGAGACTGGAAGAGGATATAGAAAAGGGCTCAGGGCTTAACTCTGAGGAACTCAATATTTAAAAGTAGATTAGGGACCGGCCTCATGGCTGAATGGTTAAGTTCGCGCATTCAGCTTTGGTCAGGGCCCAGGGTTTCGCCGGTGTGGATCCTAGGCATGGACCTAGCATGCTCATCAGGCCCTGTTGAGGTGGCGTCCCACATAGCACAGCTAGAAGGACCTACAACTAGAGAGTGCAACTATGTACTTGGGGGCTTTGGGGAGAAGAAGAAAAAGAAAGATTGGCAAGGGATGTTGGCTCTGGTGCCAATCTTTAAAAAAAAAGATTAAAAGAGAAATAGGAAAAATCATGAGACTAGTAGGATGGAAGTATTTCAAGGAGGTGTGTACAGTTGTCACATTCTTCTGAGATAAAGGTTATAAAGTGTACTTGGGATCTAGTGGTAAAAAAGTAATCAAACACCTTTGTGATTACTTAATTTTAATGGAAGCTAGTTTGAGCAGTGTAGAGAGCAAGGATAAACACTTATTCTTGGAAAGTTTGGTTGTGATGGAGAGGAGAAGATAGAATGGTAGCTGGAGGGTGTCATGGAGTCTAGTTTTTAAAATTATAGACAAATAGAACATATTCAGGTGCCAGTGAGAAGGATTTGGTAGAGGGGTTCAGATGTGAGAAATAGGATATATTGTAAAATTCTTTCTGGCTTGGGTGTTTGTAAATGGTGATGCTGTTTACCAAGATAATATAGAAGGAATAGGGTTAGAGAAGAGATTAATGTTGAGTTTGAGTTTTTTGTAGGTCATCAAGGCAGAGAGTGATAGTGATCATTTCTTTATAGGGGTCTGAAACTGCAGTTCTGGACAGTCCCTTGAGGACAAGTATCCTGTCTTTTTCTATCTCCTGGGCATTTAGCCTAGAATCTGAGATACAGTAAGCACTTAACACATTTTGCTGTAACAGAAAGAAGAAGCGAGCATGTAGGAAAAGATAGATCTCCAAGGAGAGAACCTTGAGGAACACCAACACTTAGTGGGCAGAAGAAAAGAAACCAGCAAAGAAGACTTAGGTAAGAACCAGGAAAGGAGGTAAGGGTATGGAGTGTTATGAAGCCAGAGGAGAGACAATGATAAGAGATAGATAGATGGTCATGCCAAATGCCACTGGGAAATCAATTAAGAGTTAAGAATAAAGAGGCTACTAGAATTAACCGTTGGTGATCGTTGAACTTTAGAGAAGTTTTAGAGGATACTAAATAATGTTTATTGTCCAGTACGATTGAATGGTGAACAAGCTAACTAAGGAAGTGATGGCAATGAATTATTTAAGTATCTTGCTCTAAAGAAAAGGAAATTGCTCAATACTGGACCTTATTTGAAGGCTTTTAAGATGAGTATTGAATATTTGTGGATTCTGGAGAGGTATCCATTAAAGAGGTTGAAGTTGAAGTAGAGTAGTAGGTGGAACCTGGTCTCAAGAACACAGGTGGAAGTATTAGTATTACAAAATAGCAAGGACATCTCTTAGACTAAGTCTGTTGAGTAGTAATGTTGAATGTTCTTTGTCATGAAGAAAGGAAACAAGGTTCCTGCCCAGCAGCAAGCCCTGGAAAAGTGGGAAATCGGAGTATGTATGGTGAAGGCTTGAGATAAAGAATGGGAGAAGGAGCTAAGTATGAAATATAAAAGGATTACTGGTCAGCATTGAGTTAGGAGAGCATAATCTGTGGCACTGCATGATTATGTAATATTTCCAGTAGTATTCCTCAGCTTGAATGGGGGAGGAAGAGGGAAGAAGCTGCATAGTCCTGGTAGGAGTAACGCATCAATGAATTGAGCCTGGTTAGAGCAGGAAGCAAAGCTAAGAAGGAAAGAGTGGTCAAGAGACTGGAGGTCTTAATGGTGTCAAAGAGCAGGGATGGTGGAAATAAAGCTGAGAATTAGGTATGAAAGACTAGGACATTGAACTGTAAGATTTTAGGAGTAGTGCAGCTTGCAGTGTCTGCAAATGGCCATAGAAGTAGATTACTGAATTAAAAGGTGGATGAATGTTATTGAAGTTGAGAAATTTAAAGAAAGTTTGGTCTGATATATTGGATGGACTATACACAGATGATGCCCTTAGTATCAACTGGTTTAAGAAGGCTGAGTCAAGTGCTGAAGTCCTAAATTAAGAGGTTTGGCAGGGAGAGTGCTTCTAAGCTATGTGGTACATGTAAGGAGTCTAAGAAAGTAGCTTCTTCAGAGTATCGTCTTGGCCAAAAAGTCTTAGATTCAGGTTCAGTTGAGATAAAGTTGCAGAGGGGCCGGCTCCATGGTGGAGTGGTTAAGTTCGCGCACTCCGTTTCGGTGGCCCAGGGTTTCTCTGGTTCATATCCTGGGCGCGGACATGATACTGCTCATTAGGCCACGTTGAAGCAGTGTCCCACATACCACAACTAGAAGGACTCACAACTAAAATATACAATTATGTGCTGGGGGATTTGGGAACAAAAAAAAGAAGATGAAGTTGCAGAATATAACTGAAGCAGTGAAGAACAGTTCTAGGGGGAACCCTTTACAAGGAGGCTGCTGAACAGGATTGGATTAGAAGGCTTAAGTAGAGTAAGTCAGATAGAGGAATTAGAATAGTAAGAATAAAAGTGTAGGTAGTAGATGGGCATCTTTTTTTTTTTTTTTTTTTTTTTTTTTGAGGAAGATTAGCCCTGAGCTAACTGCTGCTGCCAATCCTCCTCTTTTTGCCCAGGAAGACTGGCCCTCAGCTAACATCCATGCCAATCTTCCTCTACTTGATATCTGGGACGCCTACCACAGCATGGCTTGCCAAGTGGTGCCATGTTCGCACCCGGGATCCGAACTGGCGAACCCCGGGCCACGGAAGCAGAATGTGCACACTTAACCGCTGCGCCACCGGCTGGCCCTGTAGATGGGCATCTTTAGCGGCCAGGAGGAAAGATAAGCTCTGAGTACTTTCTTCAAGACCATGTCTAGGGGCCAGCCCCATGGCTGAGTATTTAAGTTCGCACACTTCGCTTCAGCAGCCCAGGGTTTTGCTGGTTTGGATCATAGGTGCAGACCTAGCACCGCTCATCAAGCCATGCTGAGGCGGCATGCCACATAGCAGAACTCAGAGGACCTACAGCTACAATATACAGCTATGTACTGGGGGACTTTGGGGAGAAGAAGGGGAAAAAAAAAAGAGGAAGATTGGCAACAGATCTTAGCTCAAGGCCAATCTTTAAAAAGAAAAAAGTCTATAGTCTAACTGGAATCTGCTGTATCTAGCTTTCCCAGGCCTAGTTATTGTCTGCTAATGATAGTAAGAGTTAATATTTATTGGCTGCTACCATGTGCTAGACACTGTGCTAAGAACTTTCCTTGTGTTGCCATTTATTGTTACACCAACTCCAAGAGTTATGTGTTCTTATCCTCATTTTAAGATGAGGAAATTAAGTAAGATGAGGAAAAACGAGGTGTCTTTCCTAAGGCTTTACACAGCTAATATGTGGCAGAGCTGAGAGTTGAAACCAGGCAAACTGACTCCACAGCTTGCACAGCTGTGATTGGAGAATATAGGCAGCCCAGTGAGCTACCAGTTGCTCAGTGTCTTCAGCTGGAATGATGCTGTAAAAATTGTCCTGGTAGCTGAAGAGTATTCTCCCCAGGTGATTAGGAAACAATATTAGGAGATGATTTGTAAGTGATATTATTTTTTAATACATTTATTTCATATTTTTTTGTTTACAATTTAATTAATATTTCAAAGGAAAAAAATTGAACTTCTGGAGCCACGAAGGAGGTGGCTGTATTGATGAAGGTAGGGAACACGGAAGAACAAAGGGCTCACGACTAGAGATCTTCGCTGCAGTTGTGTAGTTGTGCACTCTTAAACCCAAGATGGCTGAGAGAGAAGGACATGAGAAAAAACTCAAGAGATTGAATGGATAGCTCTGCTCCCTCTAGTCTGTGTGTCTTGGGAGCCTTAAAATTGAAACTTGTAGTGAGAGGTTTGGTTGCTGCCATCTTAGCTACCAGATTCTTGTGTTCCGCAAGATAGCTATGGGCATGGAAAAAGAATGTTCACTATGGAGCTGCCCTGACACAGGCCTTAGTGCTACCACCGTTAGATCCTCTAAATGCCCCTGGCCCATGGAGTAGGGTGGAGGAGAGGAACGGCGTCAGGATGATGACAGTAGTCCTAACGCAAGGCCCCTCTATAGCAGTGAGGTGTTCAAGAGGTCACTCGGCTTTTGAGGACACAGGTGGGTTTCAAACTATTCAGGAGCAGATCACACCAGGAAATTCTTCATTGGAAACAAGTACCTAGGAGCCATCCTCCTAAGGAGAGTGCCCCGCGTCTTGCCAAGCCAAAGGAGTCCTTTTTGTGTGGAAGCTTCAAGATGTTGACACCTAGACACTTCAGGATGGGAAGGGGGATGGGTTGCTCAGAGAATCAATCTCCTGTAGTTCCAGTACACTTTTGCAATCGATACGATCCACTTGTTCAAACAACTAAGTCATTTAGGTAATCCTTGTTTGCTACCTCCAACCCTAGAAACAATTAGCTGGTAAAGTTATTACATTTACTTATGGGAAGATTTCAAAGCCATCTTTAATGTATTTACTAAGCCTATTTAATGGCTACTTAAAACTGGAGCATTCCAAAATTTTCCCTCAAGTAGATATGCCCTCAAAGGAAATTTTCTAATCCTATGATGGCAATTGGGTGTTCTTCAGACCTTATTTATGCAGTTTAAAATGTAGTTCTCAACCCCTATCCCATGAGAAGAACAGGAGAATTAGCAAACCCGTGTTGTAGATGAAGACAGTGACATGGAGAAAATTTAATGACTTGTAACAGCAAACCTGCAACAGGTCTCCTGATCACTGGTTCAAAATGCTTTCTCTGCTGTCCTGCTAGCTGAAGGTATTGCCGTTTCAAAGCAGAAGGATGAAGGCACAGTGTCAGGATTATGTAGGGAAAGTTTTCACTGCAAATACGGGGAGCAGTGCAATCTACTTATTTCAGTATATAAGGCAAAATTATAAGTTCTGTCACATGGCATGGCATACATTGATGTCTTTTACTTTAAAAATAGTTTTTAAAAAATGTAGTCTGCATGTTACCAGTATAAAATGAGAAGCTGAAGCAATTCCACTTTGTTCTAGCAAAATCTTGATCCCACACCAGCTCCCCAAAGTAGATGAGCCAGAAATATGAAAGGCAACAGCTGCTCTGCCAGAAGTGAAAAGACCAGAAACATCCAGAATGTTCTATGTGATAAAGGTGTGGGCCTTTCCAATACAAAATAGTGGTTAGTTTTATGTAGTTTTTGAGCTTTTAGCTGTGTATTATTGGTTTCATTTTCTTTTTTTTTTTTAAAGATTTTATTTTTTCCTTTTTCTCCCCAAAGCCCCCCGGTACATAGTTGTGTATTCTTCGTTGTGGGTTCCTCTAGTTGTGGCATGTGGGACGCTGCCTCAGCGTGGTCTGACGAGCAGTGCCAGGTCTGACGAGCAGTGCCATGTCCGCGCCCAGGATTCGAACCGACGAAACACTGGGCCGCCTGCAGCGGAGCGCGCGAACTTAACCACTCGGCCACAGGGCCAGCCCCTGGTTTCATTTTCTAAGTTGATATCCTTGACAGTGAAAGAAAATCAATTTTTGTTTTAAAACTATAGACTGATACCCAGCATTCCTATGGCTTGGCTACGTTGTTTTTCTTTTTCTTATCAATGACCAAGTTACAACATCTGTGTAGGCAGCTTTCGCTCAAGTACAACGTTGAAGGGAAGAGCAGACATGCTCCAGCAGAGCCTTCGATTCTTTGATACATTGAACTGGGTACTCAGTGGAGCAGCAGTTAAAAAGTACTGAGCTCAAGGATCTTGGAAGGGAGGCTTGGGAAGCCCAAGACTGGAATCTGGCTCTGTCTAGTAAGGACAATAGGTAGTATTTAATAAACAACCATGTGCCTGACACTGCTCTGAGCTCCTTACATGTCAACTCAATCACAACCATAGGAAGGATGTAGCTGGCATTGGTGGTAATTGTCAAGAGTTTTTGTTCACGTCACCACCTCTGTTCCAAGAGATCGTGTTTTCTCATTGAATCAGGTTAACAATCCTAGAATACTGCTTGAAGGAAAATTTCTGTAGTAGTCAGTAGTATATGTGAGCGTGTACACACACACGACGTATGTATACCTTCAGTGGAGAAAGCAGACATTGTAGATTTTATAATCCTGTGAGAGTGGGAGGAAAGACCAGGTCACCATTTGGATTTGGTAAAATCTACATTTAAATCCTGTTATTACCTTCACATCTTTGTCAGAGGCTAGGTTCATATTGGCTTCACAAAGAAAATTACATACACTCCTTTTCAGCAAACATGTATGCGTGTTCTATTCAGTGAATGTTCAGACTTTGAGTACTTGTCTCTCAGAGCATATTTTTTTAATTAGGTGATTTGCTTCACTTGTAGCTGCCAGCATCTCTTTCTGACTTAAGGTTGGTCAGCCTTTGCTGAAATGAAGTTGGTCTGGGAGTGAAATTGGAGGTTTGATTAACTTACATGCTGCATATAAAGTAAGTTTAAAAGTGGATGTGTGTGTGTGATAAAGTTTATCAGTTTCATAGGCCTTACCGTGTGTGGCAGTCAGATACTGAGCTGCCCAGGAGCAAGAGGCCACAAGATGGCAAGCTAACACTGGAAATGTGTGTATAGCTAAAGTCTGGAAATTGAATGAGAAATTACCTTTCCATCATTTTTTACTTATACTTTAATCATGGACAAGGGCTAATATGTGGTAATTATTTGTATTTTTGAAAACTTATGATAAGTTGAACAATTATTGAAGTACAATTTTAAAAATTGGGAGATGACTATGATGTATTAGCCGTGGGTCCGTTTTAGTATGACTAGACCACTGTTTATAATGTAAAGAGGCTAGAGCCACTTTTCATGGATTATACATATTTTTAACTTTTTAGAAAGCACCAGTCAAAGAATCTTGTTTTGACCAGAAGGTAGTCACACTGCTACCTCTACATGCAAAGGAGACTTGGAAATGTGCTTTTTTAGCTGGGCACATTGCCATCCCCAACAAAATCAGAATTTAGTTGTCTAATAAAGTTAAAAAAAAACCCTAACATAGTTGGTCTTTACATGGAATACCAATATTCCAAAGATCTTTGAAACAATTTTGTACAGGAAATTTCTGGAAGACTAGATTTGGAGTTTTAAAAAACTGAATTTTTCCTCTATCACTTCATGTAAGTTAAGGCAAGTCACCTTATCATTCTGAATTTTAGTCTCATTTGTAAATATTTTTAAGATTTCTTCCAATTCCAGAATACTATGATTTTTTTAGTTCATACAACATAGGTATGCTGAAAGTTTCATAAATATGTTCATCGTTGCTGAGCCACTACTGTGGGCTAAGCCCTGAAGGTACAGTGATGAAAGACATATCTCTTGCCTACATTCAAGATGCTTATAGTTTAGAGGGGGGTACAAATGCATAAGCAAATAATACATGGAAAAGTGATAAAATAAAGCCACCTATTGTCGATTACAATATCTAACATTTTTTAAAAGAACCTCTATGTCCCAGTGATTTGCGTGGATCATCTCATCTAATCTGTTCAACAACCCTGTGAGATGGGTATTATTTATCCCCGTTTTACATTAAAAATTTGTTCTCTTGTAGAAATATTTGATCCAAGCTTTGAAATGAAATCAGAATTTTTCAAGGTGGAGAAAAGAATGAAATCATACAAGATATTATTAAGTACCTTGTCACTATAATGCCAGGATTTTAAAGAAGATAAATCTTTTTATAATCAGTTCTATGGAATTTCCTAAATTTTTTATTGCAGTGAGATGTCATTGTTTCTACATGAAATTTGTTTTTTAAAGATGGTTCTCGATCAATCAGAGGTCTTTCTGTGGTATCAAGTCTATATAGTGATAGAGCCAATACAAAGTCTCATTTTCCCAGTACCCAATATATATACATATATGTTCCAGGAACAAGAACAATAGGATCTTAGTGAGGTGAGTTAAAAGGAAATTTGGAGATTATCTAGCTATACCTCCCATACAATCCAGGGGTATTCTTGATAATCTCTTTTGGTGTCAGAGATCTCACTACTTTATCAGGCAATCATTTCATTCTGAGGCAATTCAAATTAATAGAGCGTTTCTATATTAGGTAAAATCTTTATCTCTTTGATTTTCACCCATTGGTCCTGGTTCTGAAACCTTGGAACACGAAACAAGCTATTTGCCTTTCAAGCTCTTGGAAAATTATTCCCTTCTACTAACAGGGTTAAATTAACTTTTTTTTCCAATAGTCTCATACTATGCTTTGCTCATATTAAGGTGATGCACAGGTAAAACTCCAAGGACTTTATGTGGTGAACGAATATCAATTAGTTCTGATAATAAAATTTTGACTCAATGCAGAAAGATTACTTGTTTCATTTCACCTGATTTGTTCTAAACAAAATTTGAGGTTTTTAATCCTGTTTTATTTCTGACATTCAACATACTGGTCATTTCTTTTGTCTTCATTCTTCAGTAGATGTAAACATGCCTTCTGTGTCTTCATCCTAATCACTAACACGAATATAGTCAGGAACTGTTTTTGGCTCTAAGGAAAAGAGACTAACAAGGCAGTCACTTACATCAGGTAGGAGTTAAACTGTCTCTCACATAACAACAGAAACCAAAGCATGGAGATAGGCCGTTCTGGACTGATATGGCAGTTGCATAGTGCTATCAGTGTCCCAGGAGCTATCTTTCTGCTCCTTTGTCCATAAGGTCTTGTTCTATCCTCAAAATCACCTCATGGTAGAAAGATGTTCACTGCAGCTCTAGCTGTGATGACTCAGGCAGAAAGAGGGAGGGCGAAAAGATGCATGCAAGCTAGGTCAACCCCACTTTTTAACTTTTCCCAAAGCACCCGTTAAAAAATATTGTTTTGACAAGAAGGTAGTCACACTGCTACCTTTACATCCAAAGGAGACTTGGAAATCTGCTTTTTGTAGCTGGGCACATTGCCACCCCCAGCAAAGTGAGACTTCTTTTAGGTGGACATGAATAAATATTAGTAGATTAAAGATGGAAGAGGCAAGAAGAAACGTAAAGACTTTTCCGAGAAATATTGAGCTCCTAAGTACCAGGGACCTAAGCTATAGGGATAAAAAGATGAAGAAATGAATCAGACAGATCCTTGACCTTAGCCACAGTCGGCAGTTTTTTATGTCATCACCAAGTTAATGTAATTAAGAGCAATCTTCTCTAAGAAGATTGGTTTATCAGGTTTGCTGATTTTCCACAGGAAGTCAAATCTCAAGTTACTGCACTTACTCTCCTTTGAGATAAATGCTTTATAAATGAAAGCACTTAGGTAACCTAGTGATAATACTACTTTTAGTAATGGGATTGATAATTTAACTAATGACATTTTTATTGCAAGAATGTGGAAATTGTATTGCTTAATATTTGCTCTGGCCCCAATCTACTGCACACAGTTGAACCTTTTCCTAAAGGATGGGAATCTGAGTCCACTTCTTCAGCTTCCTATTATTCTGCACAGACAAATAGATTCAACCCCAATTCTATACCACAGCCATTCTAACCATCTCTACTCTAACAGGAGGCGTTAATGTCTGAAAAAAATCTAAGATAAAAAATTAAATTACATATATTACTTTTCTCTGAACATTTTTCCTTCTCTTTTATAGAAAATTAAATCTTCATAGCTGGGGAAGGGTCTAATACTTCACCTTAAATAGATGGGAGTGTTGACCTGTGTGGGTAACATCCAGAACTCATTCACTTTGCTTTCAAGCAGGATGTATGAGTCGTTATAGTATTTTAAAAGATAATCATTTTCTTAGAAGAGAGAAGTTTATTAGACTCTCTGACATGGTGGAAACAATATAGGTCTGTGAAAAATTCTCAAAATGACCTAATTTAATGTTAAGGAAACAGCTGCTGGCAGGTCTCTCCCAGGACACCTCCCTTGGGCTTTTGTCATAAAAATTCAATTGAATGCTGACGTCTGTTGCCTCCAGGTGCTCCACCACTCCTGCTTTCTTTCCACGTCAATTTTTACAGAGCTGTGAAATACCTTTTCTTCTGTGCTCTGTGTAGTAGTAAATATACAAACAAAAAGTGTGAACTAGGAGTAAATTGGCTTCAGTAATTAAGGAAAGTGTTATATGCATGGGTTGGGATGTGAGCTAGAAAAAGAGACGGTCCACTTGGGCTTTATAATTGCTTTATTTATTAAAATTGTAAGAACAAAAGTAACAAACAATGAGAAGATTTATAAAGAAAAAGTTCATCTTTTATTGTAACCAATGTTGACATCCTTCCGCATTTTCCCGATTTTTCGATTTACACAAACATTCTATTTGTACACACGTAAAAGTTAGGATGCTCAATCCCTAGGAAGGAAAGGCTAAGATAAATATCCTACCTCTTTTTTCTGTTATACAGGAAAAGGTTTATGAAAAACATGGTTTTATTAGGACCCTTTCCGTTGCAAGACACAGAAACCCAGTTTAAGCAAAAATGGGGAATTTATCCATGTAACTAAACAGCAGAAAGGGTAGGGGTGGAGCCAGTGTTGGGGACAGCAGGGTTGAAGAATTCAGACATCCTCAGATCTTTGCCTTTTTCGTCTCTCCTGCCGTTTTTGCAGTCTGTCTGTCTGAAGGAAATTGGCTTAGTTTCCTTGGGAAGACTGGAATCGTAGCCACTTGCAGCTCTAGGCATTCTTTCGTACAAGCACTTGAAAAAAATTTACCTCCAGCTCCAATTAGAAGAAACCCTATGGCCAGGGGTAAGGTCCGTAACCTTGGGGACCTTGGACTAGGGGATCAGGTGCTGGGGAAAAGTGCTAGGGAGTCAGATAACCAAGTCAGGAATGGCTTGAATGGAACTAGGAAGCTGTCTGGTTAGTGATTTGAGAAGCCTGGTGTAGTGAGCAGGTGGTTTAAGCAAGACCTATGGTTGATTGTAAAGTCTGCTTTCTCTAAATGTATGTCCCTGAAAAAACTGCCTTTTGGCCTCTCGATTTCTTCATCTTTAAGGTTACTGTCTGCTTCCTGAGTGCCAGAAGGTGGTAGGGAGGTGGCCATGTAAATGGAGGAGACAGGTGTAAGTCACTCCGCCCCATCTTCACCTCCATGCTCCTTAATGAATGTGGACATTCTCTGGAGGCAGGAATTAGATCTCTGAAGGTGCATAGAACAGTGTCTTGCTTCTGTTGATCATTGCTCAATAAATATTAATTTATATATAAGAGAAACAGAATAAAGATGGCAAAATTTAACTGCCAATTTCTCTCAGACAAATGCTTTAGGTTTTCACTGACACCAAGACAGCCTCCAGGATGTCCTTATAGGAAACTTATTTTGTAAATTAAGCTTAAAGGAGGGAAAAAACCGTTCACCTTCCTATCTAAACAACTTGGTTTTCACAGCCCTTGCTCCCATTGCTTTTCAATCTCCTCTCTACACAAAGGGGAAAAGCAAAGAATGTACATAACCAAGCGATCCTTTTCTCTTGAGCAGAGCTGCTTGTCATAACCGAGGTGAAGAGGCTGAGCTCCCCAAAAACATTTTTGGTAGCAAACGTCCTCAGGCTGAAAACTTCCCTCTTCTCCACTCTAGTTCCTTGCACTAAACTCTGCTTTCTAGATTCCATGCCATGATCAGGGCCTCAAAAACCTTAAACCTCTTTAATCACCCACCACTGTTAAAAGAGAATTATTCCTGTAAGTCCTTACATGGTCACCTGCAATTGTGTAGCTAGGTGTTCTCCTGTGATGTAAAAAGTCTAGATGTAAGCTCCTGAGTCCAGCAGTGATCTGTGGTGCAAATTGAAGGAAGGGGAAAGCCACAAATTCATCTTGCCCTCTGCTGTCCAGGATACAGTCTTTATCACAGATTATGACCACTGTTGGCAACGTGGTCTGTCAACTACATAATGACACAAGTAACTTCCATTATGCATGAATCATAATGAGACATTTTATGCCACAGAGGGCAGGCCATGGAAGACATGACATAATTGGTTTTAGTTAAAATTACATTTTTAGGCACTGACTTTGTTAAAAAATTCCCAGCAGAGGAAAATGATTTCTGAGCTATCTTTACCAAGCAGGGCTGCAAATCCTGTTCTAAAATTGTCAGAACCAAGTTTTATTTCCCTGAATAATCTACCCAGTGCAGCCAGGCAATGATATCAATGACAGTCAAATCACATTTCATTTTTATTTTGGAGAAATGCATATATGTTAGAGTATTAAATCCAAAGAGAATATATCTTTTTTTTTAAATAGGAAAATAAAAGAGCTATAGTCTTCAAATCAAGTTATAAAAAAACTTTTTATACTTTTTGCATCAGTGTAAAAGCATAGTGCACATTTTATTATCTATCCTAGAGAGAGAGAGACTAGTAAATTGTGGCAAACTGTGACGTATTGTATGATACGTCGTGAATTCCTGATTATAAAAAGGTCCAACAACGTGGAAATTTATGAAGTATTTCAATGTTCTGTGGTTAAAGAGAAATGCTAAATAAGTGGGCATTTTCTGCATCCTTTCCAGCTCCCCATCGAGGTGCTGCTTTCTGTGGGACGTGCCTTCCCTCATCACTCGAGAGGGACTTTTTCAGATGTCTGCTAGTTCAGGCGTAAGTGGCATATCTCCCAGTAATACTTGTAGACTCGGAGACCACTGGATGATGGCTTTCTTCCCTCTCCTCTAGTCCACTTATACCCGGGGACACCTAACCTGCAGACTGCTGGGCTCTGTGGTCTTTCCCCTGGCCAGGCCTTCCCACAGAGGATTAGCTGCTCCCCCACCCTCACTGTGTCTTTCTCTCAAAGACTGAGTAGGGCTGAGGCGGTGGAGCCTTGGCTGCCACTGTGGAGAGACCGCCAGTGCCTCACTTGCAGCTTGGGGGCCCTCACCTTTATCAGAAGCATCACTTTTTGTGTTTTCCAGTTGACGTATCTAAGCAGCTAAAAGAATTCTGTTAGTTGCGTTTCTTCAGACTAATCTGCAATTAAGTATTCAAACACAACTCATGTGCCACACGAACCCTACAACCAAACAATGAGACCTCTGTCTAGTGTACACAGCTGAGCGCATATTGAAAAATTTAAGAATTCCTCCCTGATGACTTTAAGGCTGACATCCTTTGTTTTCCGACCCAGCCTAGGTCTTGCTTGGGAGGGATGTAGGTTTTCTTTGTTTAGCTCTTGTGTGTGTCACAAAGTAGTTTTGTTTCACCTCGCTGGGGTGTGCTTATGGCCGAGTCTGAATGGTGATTCTGGAGTAGGGGAGGGACCCCTGTCTCACCACATTCAATATATCTGAGGTGGTGGCACTCACACACTGAGGACTTGAGGCTTTTAGGGTATTTTTGGAGACAGCACTTAATAAGACACTTAAGAACCAAAAAGCTCAGTTCAATGAAATTCAATATAACGCACAGGCACGAGGTACTGACCAAGAAGAGGATGAAGATCGTTTTCTCGGTGGGTTTGGAGATGAAGCAATCCACCGTGTTGGGACAAGGCTTCAAATCACACTTCACAAGATAAGGAACGCTAAAGCCATCGTACAGCTTGTAAAATAAAACCAGGAAGCCAATTTCAAAACCAGTTTTAACAATGAGGCTGATAAGGTAAGTGTACCACAGGCCCCCATCCATCGTACCTGGGCTGACGTAGAGTTTCTTTCTGTGCCTTTTCTCTCTACCCTCACAATAGGCTACATGTAGAACCACCAAAAGTGAAGGAGTGGAGACCATGATCAGTTGTAAGGCCCAAAGTCTGACCTGGGAGACGGGGAAGTAGTAGTCAAAACACACATTTTCACAGCCAGGCTGTCTAATGTTGCACTCAAACTCTTTCTGCTCATCTTTCCACACATGCTCTGCTGCCACCATGTAGACCAGCAACCGGAAGATGAACACAACAGCCAGCCAAATCCGCCCAATCCCGGTTGAGTATTTATTTACTCCACTTAGGAGGTCTCTGAGGAACATCCAGCTCATGACAGGCTCAAAAGAAGGCAAGATTCTGCAAAAGAAAACAATTTCATCATGATTCATTATTTTTATTCCATTGGCTGTCTTACTTGATCATGGGGTTATGGAAGATAAACTCGAATTTCTGCATTATTACAACTATGGATGTTGTGAGCTAAGAATCCCGTAGGATATACTCACTTTCATACAGGGAGATCACACAGTTGGTTCGCAAATGTGATTGATCCCTTGCCAAGTTTAATGAACTTAGTTGATCATCCCACGCACACTACCCCATTTTCAAACAAATCCTTCTAGTTATTTCTTCCCTCTCAGGATGAATTGATTCTGTTGCTGATCTAGAAAGAATTAAATGTGAATCCCAAGGTGAACTTGGTACATTGAGATATCCCTCACGTGCCAGCTTCTTAAAGTTGTAGTCTCTTCTCATTTTCTCTAGTTTGTCAATGCCCCTCCTCGATCCTTAAAGGTTATTCCTTGCCCCTGCCTCCTCTTATGTCCCATATCCCATACCAGCAGCTGAGCCTGCCTACAATTTGATAGTGAAAAGGGAGACTCTCCAACATGAACTTCCTCAAACTCGTGCTCCCTCTTCCCTCCAGATGCCCATCCCTCATCCAGGCCTTCTTTACCCGGTTCGGAGGGAGAGATCAGTCTCCTCTTGCCTCAAAGTGATCATTCCAGCTCTACATCCTGTTCTTGATCCATCCATTTGCCCTGTTCTGTATTCTGTATCTTCAACCTCCACTGTCCCCGTCCTCTTAGCATGTAAATGTACTTAAGTGTCCATTTTTAGTGGGGTAAATCTTCATAGCTTATCTTTCTGACAGTCCGTCTTCCTTGATCCCTTATTTCTACTTCCTCAACTGTTATTTACTTTTCAACTTTCTGAGTCTGGTTTTTTCTGCTCACCATTACACTTAATTTTTTGTGCTAAAGTTAGCATGATCACTCAACTACCAAGTCTGCACACTTCAGATCGCATTTAATTTTTCTGTGACGTTTAATATTGTTGCCTGCACTTGCAGTCTTAAAATCCTTTCAGCCTCGGTATCCATACTACTCTACCTCCTCTTTCTGTTGTTCTGATGCTCTTGATTGTGCCATCTTAGTTTTCTTTGTCCAGATTTTAAAAGCTCTGTCCTCTGCTCTTTTCTCACTCTGTATGCTTTCCCTGGAAAATCTCATTCATTCCCATGGAGTAAAGTACTGCTTTCAAGTTCTTGACTGTCAAATCTTTGGCTCTTCCCCGGACTTCCATATTTCACAGCCTCCTGATTATCATCTAAATAACCCACAGGCATCTCCAACTTGATATGTCTGCGCTTGAGTTTACTATCTGCCCTGCCCTTTGATTTCCTTGTCTTGTTGAATGGCATCACCAACACCCAACTACCCAAGCTGGAAATCCCCTATTCATCCTGAACTCCTCTCTCATTACTTATTTTTAATTGCTCACCAGATTCTTCTGATTCCCCCTAAATGTCTCTCAGGTTCATTCCAAGTCACTGCTGAAATTTCCCTCACCTATACAGCCCTCCAAATGCTTTCTGTTTCCAGTTTCATCATCTCTGCCCCTTCCCTTCTAGTACATCCTCAATGTTGCTTGATTCTCTGGCACCTCTCTCCATCTCTTTTGCTCTTTTCTCTATAAAAGCTGATAAGAAACTGGGAGCCTTCGATTTTCATTTCAGTGACATTGTCTTTCTGGCACTCTGCTTCCATCTTATAATCGAACTGCATGGCCTGGGCGCTGATTTTTGTTTGTTGGGCTGATCATATGCTCAGCACCCTCTGTTCAGTGCTTGTGAGTTGGTCTCTCACAGTCACCCTGGAAAGTGGGCTTTTGCTGTTTGTTTGTTTATGGTGGTGGTGGTTTGGTTCTTTCAGATGAGAAAGCAGTCTCTGAAAAATTAAGCCACTTTCCTAAGGTCTCAAAGTAAGCTGCAGAACAAGGTTCAAGTCCAATTTCCATTACTCTAAAACAGAGTTTCTCAGCAGTGGCATCATTGACACTGTGGGCTGGATAATGCTTTGTTGCAGCAACTGTCCTGTGCATTGTGGGATGTTGAACAGCATCCCTGGCCTCTACCAGTGGATGCCGGTAGCATCACCTCCCACCCCAATTTGTGACAACCAAAAATGTCTCTAGACATTTCCAAATGTACCCTAGGAAGATGAGGAAAAATCTTTCTAGTTGAAACCACTGCTCTTAACTTTCTGCTATAATCAGAAGAGGTGGACTGGAGCTCCAGGTCTACCACTCAGAAATTTTGCAATTTCTTGGGTGAAGACCTTGGCATTTCAGGTCCTGTTTCCTATTACAAAAAAATAATTACTTCTTGCTTACCCCATAGACTCAGCCAAAAGAGTCTCTATCATGGAAATGATGACGTGAGGGGAACCAGAGGGTTAAGAAAATTGGGATAGCATTATAACAGCACACCTGTTGGAGCACATCACATTCTCTCTCACAGAGGGAACAGTATGAAGCAAGCCCAGACGCCATTGCCCCGAGGAGATGTAGGAAGGCTAAGAGGTGTTGTCAGAGAAAACAAAGATGCATGCACACAATGCTCTATTCAGCAGGGAATAAATACTTCAATGTCCTTGCTTTTCAGAACACAAACAAAATTGTATTAAATAAAAAGGATTCTCAAATCCACCTGAAAGGTTAATGTCTCCGTGAATTATTAAAACAAAGCCCAAAAGATTAAAAAGGGGGAAAAAGGTATTATGTTTCTCTGTGACCTGTGTCATTGGGCAGATTCTTATGACACCAAAAGCATAAGCAACAAAAGAAAAAAATAGAGAAATTGGACTTCATCACAGTTAAAACCTCTTGTTCATCAAAAAATGTTATTAGGAAAGTGAAAAGATAACCTACAAAATGAGAAAAAATATTTGTAAGTTATATGTCTGGGAAGGGTTTAATAACCAGAATATATAAAGAATTCCTGAAACCCAAAAACAAAAGACAAAAGTCCATATTACTTGAGGATACTTATGTAATGTTATGAAACATTTGAAAGTACCCTGTTGGGCAATTTAGAGAAGGGAGGAAGGTAAAAGTGGATCCAGTCTGTTTAGCTAAAAGAAAAGTAATAAGAAAGCAACTGGTGTTTGGATAGAATTAGAAGACTGTTGCCACCAAATGTGTCACAATTATGAATTTCATTTGACTAATAAATCTCCATCCTATTTTGAAATTCTCTGCTGATGGGAAGGCAATGGCTTTTCTCAGGAGGGAAGGGTGTTCAAGTGTTAGTTCACTCTCAACAGAGGTGGTTTAGCATAGTGGATAACCTGGGCACGGTGTCGGACATCTTGTGTTCAAGTTCAAGTTCATCTTTGATGACAATAAAACCTACCTCATGGGGCTCAAATCAGAGGCTGACACATAGTAGGTGCTCAATAAGCATTATCATTATTTTTTTCCTATTTTGCCATTAAAAACCTCTTCTTGGTGTCAAAGTGAAGGCTCTCCAATTGCAAGTTAAATATATTTTTTTCTCTAGCTCTGTTCCTGTGAGGGTGGATAATAGGAGTCTCCGTATGAAAGTCATTAGCTCAACATTTTTCTCTCAATAATAATTTGGATTGTCTCCTTATTTTTAATAAGGGTCTTTAATTTATCCCCTTTCTTAAGTCACCAAGAATTACTCCCAATTTTTAAAGAGTTTCTACTTCTCCTATGACTTTCTCTTAAGAAGTAATAGTTAACTACCTAGGAATTGAGTTTGGAAAATTCAGTTAATCAAATACTTTCAGAAAGTAAAATTTTCAATATTTCCGATGTCAGGAATAATTTTGGAAAGTCACAAATTTCTCCCAAATATTTGACCTAAGTTAAAAGTGGAGGTGAGAAGAAGGTGCTGGGACAGCCAGATTTCCACATGCAGAAGAATGAAGTTGGATCCCTGATTCATACCATTTAAAAATTAACTCATAATGGATCAATGACCTAAACATGAGATCTAAACCCGTAAAACTCCTAGGAGGACACGTAAGGGTGAATCTTCATGCCCTTGGATTTGGTCACAGATTCTTAGATGTGACACCAAAAGCATAAGCAACAAAAGAAAAAATAGAGAAATTGGACTTCACCAAAATTAAAACCTCTTGTTCATCAAAGGATGTTATTGGGAAAGTGAAAAGACAACCTAAAAAATGAGAAAAAATATTTGTAAGTCATATGTCTGGGAAGGGTTTAATAACCAGAATATATAAAGAATTCCTGAAACCCAACAACAAAAGACAATTAAAAAATGGGCAAAAGACTTGAAAAGACATTTTGCAAAGAAGATGATGGCCAATCCACACATGAGAAGACGCTCAGCAACGTTAGTCATTAGGGAAATACAAGTCAAAACCACCATGAGACACCACTTCATACTTACTAGGAGGAGGATAATTTTAAAAAAGTAAAATAACAAGTGTTGGCAAGGATGTGGTGAAATTGGAGCCCTGGTACAAAGCTGGTGGGAATGTAAAATGGTGCAGCCACTGTGGAAGACAGTTTGACAGTTCCTCAGAAAGCTAAACATAGAATTACCACCTCGGGCCGGCCCGGTGGCGCAGCGGTTAAGCTTGCACGTTCTGCTTCTCGGCAGCTCGCGGTTCGCCGGTTCAGATCCCAGGTGCAGACATGGCACCGCTTGGCAAGCCATGCTGTGGTAGGCGTCCCACATATAAAGTAGAGGAAGATGGGCACGGATGTTAGCTCAGGGCCAGTCTTCCTCAACAAAAAGGGGAGGATTGGCAGTAGTTAGCTCAGGGCTAATCTTCCTCAAAAAAAAAAAAAAAAAAAAGAATTGCCACCTCTAGGTATATAACCCCCAAAATTGAAAACAGGTACTCAAAGAGATCCTTGTTATGTCAATGTTCATTGTACCTATTCTCTATAGCCAATAGGGGGAAACAACCAAATTTACATCAACAGATGATTGGATAAACAGAATGTGATATATACCTACAATGGAATATTAGACAGTCATTAAAAGGAATGAAGTTCTGATATATGCTACAGCAAGGATGAACCTTGAAGACATTATGATAAGTGAAATAAGTCAGACACAAAAGGACAAATACTATGTGATTCCACTTATATGACGTACCTGCAACAGGCAAATTCATGGAGACAGAAAGTAGATTACATGTTACTAGGAAGTGGGAGGAAGGGAGAATTGGGAGTTATTGCTTAATGGTTGCAGAGTTTCTATTTGGGGTTGAAAAAGTTCTGGAAGTAGATAGTGGTCATGGTTGCACAAAACTGATCATTAATGCCACTGAATGGTACACTTAAAAATGATTAAAGTGGCAAATTTTGTGTATGTATATTTTACCACAATGAAAAACTTCCCCAAAAAAGTAGGTGGAAGGAAGCCTATTTAGAACATAAGGGAACAATAGGGGTCCAAATAACCTGAACATTTAAGGAGAATTTTTTACATAGGGAGAAGAAATAAGGACAAAGAAAGAATAACAAAATATTAATCATTTTATCAATGAAAAAAGTTCTTTTATTTTTTCATGATTTTCTGTATTGCCCGTATTTTTACAATAAGAATGTACAAAATTAAATCTGAAAAAATAAACCTAATAAAAAAGAAACAGTAAGAAATCAGAGAGTTATCACTGTTTCACCTGTGTACATTTTTGTAACAACTGCAGAAGTCTTTTTATAGAATTAGTGTTTATAAATTGAGCCTCTCAATGCGTCTGAAAGGTTAGACCATGGAGGAATATCGTGCGGTCAATCCTTTTCCATCTTTCTTGCCTCTACATAAGACCTATTTAGTTTGGCGGGGTCAGGGAAAGCCTCTCTGGTTCAGGTAAGGGGGACAGTGACTCCCCAAATTATGTATCTCCAGTCCAGACCGCTCATCTCTGAGCTCTAGCTGCCTCCTTGTCATCTCCACTAGGATGTCATCTCTTAAAATTAACATGTCCAAAAGTGAACTCTTGCTCTTCCTGGCTCCACTCTCCTCCTCCCCTCAAAAGCCCTGTTCCTCCCGGGTTCTCCATCTCTAAATTGCACCACTATCTACCTAAGTGTTGCAGCCAGAAACTTGGGAGCTGTTCACCTTCTCTCTGGCCCGAGCTCCAAATTCAATCTATCTTCAGGTCCAGAGTTTCTACCTTTGAAAGATATCCCAAAACTTTTCACTCTTTTCATCTGCACTGCCTCCATCCTAACCCAAGCCACTCCCATCTGCCTGGTACACCTAATAGCTTCTTCTCTGTCCCCCCTTTTCTCATTCTTGGCCATTCTCCATTCCATAACCAGATTAATGTTTAAAATGAAGATTGTGTCGCCTTATTTCTCTGCTCAAAACCCTAATGTGGCTTCCTATTGCATTTAGGGTAGAAAAAAAGGCTAAATACTTTCCTGGATGACAAAGCCTTGCTCAGTGGTGCCCTGGCCTGTTCCTCCAGCCTCATCTTGCACGTCTCTGAGGTACCCTGAGTTCCAGGCACTCTCCTCTTCTTTCACCTCCTGCTTTAGGCCCCACATCCATTTTCTTCCTCCTACCTGGGATGCTCTTGTCTTCTGCACTTGAACCAGAGAGGCTTTCTCTGACCCAGCAATCCAAATTAGGTCTTCCTTGGTATTCTTGTTCATAATATTGGCCTCTTTTCCTTCATGCCACTTATAACTTATAGTCATATACTTACTTATATGATTAATATTTGTATAGACTGTGTGTTCTATAAGAGAAGGGACTAGGGTTGCCAGATTGAGTGAATAAAAATATAGAACACCCAATTAAATTTGAATTTCAGATAAACAATGTGTAATTTTATTGTATAATTGTGCCATTGAATATTTGGGGTTATTTATACTAAAAACATATTCATTGTTTATCTGAAATTCAGATTTAACTGGGCAATCTATATTTTATCTGGCAACCTAAGCAAGTATCTTAATTGTCCACTATTGCCAGTACCTAAATAACAGTGTAAAATTCAGTAACAAATGGGAATGCTGCCTCTCTCGAAATCTTCCCCTAGAAACACTTGGAAATCTCAACCATTCTTCCCCTTGTACCTGCTCTCTCTATCCCACCAGAATTAAATGTAACTCCATTTTTCATTGAACTCAGCATCTCTGTTCTGAGGTCTCCACTTCTTCTAACTCCTGGCTGGAGCTGAGATCCAAACCACCCTGCCTCGTCTCTGCAGGGAAAGCAAGTGGGAGATGTCTCCAGAATCCCTCCTAAAACCCATTCTGTGCTCGGCTGCCAGATTAAAACACTGTTTTCGTCCTGTGAGTCCTCTGCTTGAGAATGCACTAGAGCTTTCAGAATACTTTTGGAATAAGTTCCCAATTCTCACCTTACGTTTAAGGTCCTGCACGACCTTACACTCTTGTGTCTACCACCATTCACCAATGCCCACTTTGGTCAGATGGTTCACCCTCCCCACCCACCCCGCATGTCTCCCCATTCAAGCCCACACATCATTTGCATCTCCAGCCTCTTGCTCACTCAGCTCCGCCCTTCTCTCTTCCCTACCTCCTCCTCATAGCCTTCCAAGTTCTGATTTTTCTCTTTTCAGATTCTATAACCCCTAAGCCATAGCACGTATGTTACCACTTACGATATAACATCTTAACTAGTCTCATACAGATTGTTTCTCCCCAAAGAACCTTATTTGTTGCTCAGAGTCAAAGACCATGTTTTTCACTTGTTTCATATCCTCCAAAGTGCTTAGCATAACATAGCTGTTTAGTAAATATTTATTAACTACATTTAGCTAAAGAGACAGCATAGTTGACTCTCAGGTGAAATAGTCAGTCTCAGATGTCTTTGCTCTTTGCCACACAGTAAATCACCCACACAGTCTTCAGGGGCCTTAACTCTTCCCAATGACCACTCTAAGAGAATTCAGCCAAAAGGTGAGAAGTTAAAATAATTTCTATATCATTTTGCTGTCATATCTAATGTTCATATTGATAGGAAATATCCATTAGTTCCTATTTACTCAATTCAAATGTTGAACTTATAGCAAGGGTAGTTTTCATTACTGGCATCAATGTTGATTCAGCTATTTCATAATTTTATTTAAAAACTCATATGGAATGTTTCTGGGAAATGGAGACAGACCATGTGGGTGCATGTGTGCTCTCACACACAATGGGGCTGAGGAGTTAGGATCCTCGAGTAGTGATGACTGGCTAATTGTTTTAATCCTCCTCTTCCCAGCAGAAACCTATCTAATCCTCAAAGTGGGGAGTTTGGAGGAGAATGTGTAAATGTAAGATTTAAAATAACTATTCCCTGTGTGCTGCATATCCAGGAGTCACAACCAAATGGTATGTAGAGGAAATAGATCTGCACATGTCAAACTCGACTCTCCTAGAATGAACTTGCCTTGGTAAAGCTAGGAGTAAATAGATATAAATGAGGAAGTTCATTTGAAGGTCTTAGGATAGTTCCTGGTGCATAATAAATATCAATTTAAATATCATCATTATCGTCAAACCAGTAAAATTTGAAGGACCCTCAAAACTCAGGTGAAAATCTCCCACCAGCTAGTTTAAGGTTATACTAACTGATCAAAAGAAATCAAGAATATAATCACAGGCCTCCATAAAAATATGACAGCCTGGAGGGAGAGTACAGTCAGGCTAAATTGAGTAACTCAGAATTTGGAGACAAACACCTCATTTGAGTGTGAAATGAGTAAAAACCATCATGGGGAAGGATTAGCCATTTTTAGAAGAAACCCATCCCAAAGAGATCATCTGTCCTGTATTCCCAGGATAACCCAGAAAATACTAGAATGTTGGTAGCTATAAGGGAGTAAGATTATGCAAGACCTTGAACTTCAAGGTGAGAACTGGAAACTTATTTTCCAATCCTAGCAACCAGAGGGTACCTGAGTAAAGTGGGATAGTAAGTGAAGAAACAGGTAGAAGCTAATCAAGCGTGTGGTCCTGTGACGGACATAATGACATGGCAGCAAAGGTCAACAGAAGAGTAGAGTTCTGCATGAAAGATGGGTGCTAAGAAACGACACCGGCCTTCTCAGCGCCTGCGGAGTTCTAGACACAGGGAAAACACAGCAGAGTGCAGAGTGAAATATTCTGTCACTCCTTCTGCAACCAAGGAGCCTGGCTTTTCTGGGACAAATCTATTGCAAACATGCTAAGCTGTTGTCAGAGCTAGTGAGGATGTGTGCAAGTCTTTAGGTTCAGAAAATGAGTCGCAGTAACCATATAGTAGGGGAGGATCGTTAATACATCTGGCTTTCCTACACCCTGGATTAACCGTCTGTTACAATCACTTGATTTTCATTGCTCCAACTTACTAAGCAGCCTTCTGAGTAATAATTTTCTTGCCAAGATTCCTTTAGCTGTGCGAGGCAGTTCTCCTGAGATCAGATACAAGAGTTCCAGTCCCGGGAGATGGGCTTTATGAATCAGGCTCTGCTGGGCTTGATCAACGTGGATGAGTCCTTTAGAGCTGACTCAACTCGGGCTCAACTCCACACCTGAGCTTCTGAGCCTTCGGGACTGAGCACCCGCCCGCCCTTCCTTCTCTTATTGCAGGATGAGCCATTCCCACACCAGCAACTTCTCCCCACACAGGAGGCTTCCCTTCTTATGGGGTCCAGGCATTGGCGAGTGCCTCTCTGTGCTGTGAATGTGCACAAACACTGTGTCCAAGGAGCCCCGGCACTGCCAGGAGCCAGAGACCTGCTCTGTAATTACCGAAAGTGCTGTTTGGAAACTTGTGTTTGAAAAGCACTGGATTTCCAATTGCCTTGCAGAGCACCAGTGACAAGGCGTGAAAAAGCCATCAGTCTCCATACCCAGTCTCCATACCTCTCCTTGGATGGTGCTCGACTGTGTCCGAGGCATTTCACAGCATCTCATCTAAGCCTCACCTCTGTCCTCTGTAGTAAGCAAGGTGTGTGGTATGACCCCCAATGCAGCGACGAAGAGACCGAAACTCAGAAAGGGAGGTCGCTGGTACAAGACTCCCAATAACCAGTAGAAAATCCTGCAGCAGAACTCAGGTCCTGCATGACTGGTCTCCCACTCCCCCCCGAGAGCCGGCTTTTCTGGCTCATTAATAACTCTGCCCTACCTTGCTCACAAATCATTTAACCCCTGAAGAAAAGCGTTTCCTCCCATGGTCCTCTTTCCACCTCTGAGGCGCGTTGTGTCTGTGACACTAGCAGTTCTTTAACCCCAGGGCATTTGCATTTTTAGAGATGGCCTATCCTATTTCCTATTAGGAAAATCTCCAACGCAGAGTGTTTCCCAACCAAGTATCTGTGGCCTCTCAGAGTCTGTTGTTACGCTCTCAAGCGTCTATGAGAAGTTTATGTGTGTGTGTGTTTTGTTTTTAGGATCTTAAACAAACAACGCCGGATGACTAGCTCATAACCAAAGACTGCCACAGGATTTCAGCTCATATTTACCAGCGTTTGGCAAACTACACAGCCTTCAGGCCAAATCCAGCCCCCCCACCTGTTTCTTAAATGAAGTTTGGGGGGACATAACCATGCCCGTTTGTTTCTTGTTGTCTATGGCTGCTTTCCTGCTAAAGCCACAGAGCTGAGTAGTTGCAACAGAGAGAGTATGACCCTCAAAGCCTAAAGTATTTACTATCTGGCCCTTTGAAGATAACGTTTGCTGACCTCTGATATTTATGTCGTATTTGAAATCATATTGGGACAGAGTTGAACTTTAATTATCTAGGTCTACGAGAAACAACACATGATGGGTTGTGCTCAACAGAAAGCCAAACAAAGCCATGTTGAGAGCGCAGCGTGAAAGAAGGCTGCTAGTGGTTTGAATGGATGAACAAGCTATTATCTGGCCCATAGTGGGACAGGCTGGTAGGTCCACCTTCTAAGAATCTGGGCTTCTGAAGCCAGTATCTTATTCTCTCAATGAGTAGTGATTTCATTGCAGCAAAACAACCTCTTCTGTCCACTAAGATTTAACTAATTTTAATTTTATTAGTTTTGTGTTTTTTTTTTTTTTTGAGGAAGATTAGCCCTGAGCTAACATCCACCGCCAATCCTCTTCTTTTTGCTGAGGAAGGCTGGCCCTGAGCTAACATCCGTGCCCATCTTCCCCTACTTTATACATGGGACGCCTATCACAGCATGGCGTGCCAAGCGGTGCCATGTCTGCACCCGGGATCCAAACAGGTGAACCCCGGGCCACTGAAGCAGAACGTGCGAACTTAACCACTGTGCCACTGGGCCGGCCCCTTGGTTTTATGATGTTTGACTTGTTTTTTGGTAAATATAGCTGCATAAGAGCTAAAGTCTAAGGATTAGCTTGTAGATGTAAAATTATTTTACATTTCATTTTATGTTTTATACATATAAATAACAGCATATTAAAAAATTAATTGTCCACACTGAGAGCCCATGAGCAATGCTGAGCAGAACAGTACCCACACAAGCGACACACATGCATAGATACCACTTGCCTAGTATTTCAATTTCCTGTGTGAATAAAGGCATTCTCAGTTTTAGAGGATCCTTTCTTAGGAATAGGGCAAAGGTTGTCCTCAAGCCACACAGAAAGGGTCACTGAAAGGTCCTGGGCTGTTCCTCTGTGCCCTCACTGTCCCACTCATTCTCATCGGCCTGTACTGCGCTCAGACCAGGTGTGACTGGCTGACTTGGCCCCCGCCTCCAGAAGCCCTCAAGTCAATCACACATTCCTAATGGGCCACTTTCCTCAGAGGAGGCTTATCCAGAAAGGGCGTCTGTGATGCGGCACCGAGCCCAACAGCAGTATGTCTAGACTTGTAATAATCAGAATTCCTTCCCTCACCGAAACTTTTTAGAAAGAGGTAATAACTACCCAATCATAAAAGATGTTATTTTCCCATTGAATAAACAAATCCTATCAAAACAGAAATAAGCCAGCTTACCTCTTGACACAGATGTGGAGATTAAGAAGAAATCCAGTCGGTTGCTCATTAGATTGAAAAAAACCTGAGTTGATTATATTATCTCCCTGGGAGGGGACTACTGCTTTAAGCTCAGGAAAATGGAGTCTAGTGGTTTCCAAGGTAGTGTAAGCCAAACAGGTGTAACCTGATCATTTGTTTTGGCTCATAACTTAGATGAGAATTCTTGTGTCTCTGCTGTCTGCAATATACATTAAAAGAGAACTGAAACTGGAGAAATGAATTCAAAGCCGCATACACACAGTTTATTGAACATCTTTTTTTATAAAACCTTGTCATCATCTACACAAAGAAACTGGAACAATGAGAGAGTGTTTCATCTCTTTAAATGATTTTCTGAGGTTATTAAAATCTATCTACAAAAAAACAATAGGCAAAAAGCAATTTAAGTCAATCTACCTTTAATGAGCTTATTTTAACTTCACTTCATATGTCCTATTCTTAGAAATCCAGAAAGTAAAAAGGCATAGTAAAAATTGCTTTCCCAAACCCAGGAAGCGTTGATGACAGCTGCTTTTTATTTATATGACAAACACATGAGAGAGAGAAAGAGAGAAAGTATTTTATCTTTTTATGAAACGATTTCTAGGCATGAGTTTGGCTAAAATTGAAGATATGGAGAAATGAAAATGAAATCATTTCTCTCTTGGAATAAGCATAGCTTAGAAACAGTATTTTACAGCTGAAAATAATATTAGATGTCATGAAATTTAATGCCTTCATTTTAGAGGTGAGAAAACAACCACAGAGAGCAGCGTGCCTCAACTCCCAGAGCTGGTACAGAAAGTTCAGGGAGCTGGGAACGAAACCCAAGGTTCAGGGCTCTGTCCTTCCCACTGTGACAGCCACACCTGCAGACCAGGGGAATTTCAGCGCAGGGTCTCACTTACCCCTCTTAGTGTTCACGACTTTTAAAATTATTCTGAATATTCATATATTCAATCCAAAATTCAAAGAAGAGCGCAGTTTACTGAAAAATCATATTTACATTACTAATTATATTACTGGATAACTAATGGATAAATCTTCTCCATGCCCAATAAAGCAAGTCTTGTATTGTTTAGTTATGTTTTTACAGAGATCCCAGGATCCCAGAATGTTGATTCAGGTCCCAAAGGGTTATGATCACAATAAGGTCCCAAAGCCTTGTCTCTGGAATCAGTCAGCCCTTTCAGTTTCCATTCCTTTGTTCATAATTAGAACTTACCACACTTTATCCGTGGTCTTAAAACACTTCCTGTTCATGTTGAGACACCTTCAGCCAGTAATGGTGGGAGTGAGGTAGTTTGTCGTCTGGGCAACCTGGTGCATCCTTCAGGGTGGCCTTACTGAATCCCCGGGCGCCAGTGATTCAGAGGATCCCAGCCTTCTGATAATGTCAGCACTAACCCAAACAAAGGTAGCATTCGATGACCCAGTATGGCAGAGGTGTAATTTTCTAGACAAAGGTCCCATCCTCAAGGATCTTCAGTACCTTGCACAGAATCTAGGGCAGGGAGAAACTGCCAGGGGCAGGGGCGACCGGGGAGGCTCTGAAGAAGAGGCAGGATATGGGTTGGTTTTTATGGAGCGAGAGGCAGGAACATGAGAGTGTTCTGGACACAGTGCCTCTGCTGAGCCCTACACTTTCTCAGTTATGCCCAGAAAGAGATTTAATTCTTCCACCTCCATTTTTTATTTGGAAGAAGCAAACATAATAAAGACCACAAAAAGAGTGGCATATTGGATTAGAAATAACATCATCTTTTTTTATTTTTATTTTTTTCCTTTTTCTCCCCAAAGCCCCCCAGTACATAGCTGTATATTCTTCGTTGTGGGTCCTTCTAGTTGTGGCATGTAGGATGCCGCCCCAGCGTGGTCTGACGAGCAGTGCCATGTCCACGCCCAGGATCCGAACCAACGAAACACTGGGCCGCCTGCAGCGGAGCGCGCGAACCCAACCACTCGGCCACGGGGCCAGCCCCAGAAATAACATCATCTTGAAGTCAGAAAGCTAAGGGAGAAATAAGAGAAGACGGAACTAGAAAAAGAGTGGAGTGACTACTGTAAACCTCGTTCTCCTTTGACCTTTTAAGATTTGGATTTTGATAGCTTTCTCTTCAGTGTGAGATTGTGGCCCTGCAGAATGTCGGCAAGAGCAGGGCCCAGGGCAGACGGAGGCAGTATAAGCCAGAGCCTTCAAATGTCTGATGTGTCCCCCAGCTGAACTGCACAAGGGTAGGGGCTGCAGGAAGACCCATCTTGGTGATCACCTTGTTAAGAAAGACCACCGAGTTGTGTTGAATGCAGACGTCATATGAGAAGAACATGACCGAGGTTCTAAGGGTTAACATCACAGCTGGCTGCCGTGATGTAGGTACAGGCATTACTACGCACTGGGAAGCATCGCACACAGAGCCCTGTGCTCCGAACTTGACCTTTACTATTTCTCAGCATAATGTCTCTTTCAAGGGAGGTTAGGAGTCTTTTCTGAGTTGAGAGATATCCTGTGGAAAAAAGGCACCAGGAATGAGAGAAGTATGCATAGACCTGAAAAACAAACAAACAAAATGACTTTTTGTGCCGGGCAGCAAAGCAGATATGGGGAGTATTTGCCTCCGCATCTCAGAATAATTGCTTTTCAGTACAATTTGTAAACACAAGATACCTACATGAAGAAGGAAGTACCCATCTCTTTCTAACTCTAACACAGCAATTCTCAGCTACCCCCGGAGCCTGTAGGAGATTTGCAGCATCTAGAACAACTCCAGGAACACAAGAAATATTACTTAATAATGATTGATGTTTGCGACATCAAGTGCTTCTGAGGTTTCATGTTCTGGTAAGGATGGGTTGAAGGTCTCTGTGCCTTGAGCTGTTGCCTCTTGTTCTGGAGTCAAAGGTGATTCATCCATCTTCTGACTGAGTCAGGAAAGCAATGAGGAAAAATGGTCGGTGAGTACAGAATGTCTGAGGGGTGTAGGAAAGGTCACATTGTAGCACCATCTCTAGATCTAAAATGAATTTGCAATATTTTTCAAATGAAAATGTGAACATTATTGCCTTGATTTGAACCACTCTTTAAATCAGCTCTTTCTGGACCTGGTAGTGTGACAGGGCTTGTCCCCACAGCTACTGTCCGCACAACCACAGCTCCCAGCCCCATACAGACACCAAGTCTCCTCTCAGGTCATGGAAAGGGCTCACATTTTCAATATTTGCCCTTAAAGCATCAAATATTTTCTAAGCATTTCCCACGTCCAATAAATGTTTGTGATATTGTTTTTCCTAAGAAAAAGGAACTCACATATTGCTTAGCATCAGTTTAGCCACCACTCTCTGAAACCTTTCAGAGTCTGACCAAGCTCTGAGTTGGTAGATGCGTGTTCCTCTAGCTCTAGTTAGTTTTTCCTGTTGACTCAACAAATAAAAGGCTGTATTTTACTCGTCAGCATGTCGTGCACCTTTACTTAAGAAAACAAATCAGAAAACCTTTAGATCTGACTGTTATGTTCACAGTATACACAGTGCAACAGTTATTACACTTGTGTGATAGATAAGCCTGGATTTTTATCTCTCTCCCCTTATTATTTGAATTTGCTAAAAGAAAAAAATAAGCAATAATATGAGTGGCTTTGTGTGCCTAAAGATGTTAACAAAGATATTGGAGAGCAAACAACAAATTTATCTCTTCTCCACCAACTTTCGCCAAATACTGCAAATAGCTCTCCCCCCAAAAGAATATTATTTTGATATTAGCCCTTCAATTTTAGATGGAGACATAAACACAGGCAACAAAATTCCATTTCATACAGAAAATTTACATAAATCTGTAAATGTAACCTGGAGATTAATAGTGTGAAACATAAATAAATACAGACATGAGTAAAGACCTCCCACTCTAGGATGGTTGGAATGACTCATTGCAACTATAACTTTATTCTGTGCTCGGGAACTATTAGCTCTAATTATCTGGCAGTAATGTGAAAGCATTGGGTTACGATGTCTGACATAAATGTTAGCTTGATTTAAAGTTGAAAAGCTAAGAAATGGATAATAGTTGATGAAGCAATTCGAAATACCCTATGAAAGGGGATCTCAGTATGTTAAAAGTAGGAGCATTATTTTTTCAGGCCATTGATTATTCCATTGGGATTGATGGGCAAAAATATTAATCCATACCTACATATTTATAGAAGATGAAATATTTAGGTCAAATACTTCCTCTTGTGCTTGACTAAACTAAAAAAAAAACACCAAACAGATAAAAAAGTACCTTAGATATCTCTTTTTGTGGTTCAAATGAGAAGCCCACACTTCAGACCCAGTGCAGGGCTTAAGGTCTGTGGATTGCGCCACTCCATATGTTGCCATAACAGCTCAGCAGATGGTGTTCTGTATAGTAAACACAGACATAAAATAGCTATTCGTTCTTCTACGTTTTGATGCCCAAGTATGTTTACATTTTGCTCCTTGTGGTATAATAAACACGGTTAACTTTGCACACAGCCTGCATATGGTTGTACATAGAATTAAGACCATGGCAGCTGGAGCCAACGCTTCATAGCCACACCCTGAATCCCGGAGACTGTTTATCATTTTTAGCCTATTGGAGAAGCTGAGAAGTAAACCCAGCGTGTACAATGGCCTTCTTTCAGGCATTTGAGAGAGAGAAGAATGATTAAGAACTCTTCTAGTGGGTTTTGGGAGGCAATAGGGAGTGGAGGGAGGCAAGACTTTATTCGCTCCAGCCTTCCATAAAGATATTGTATTTCAGAATACTCTCACCATTTCTTGTCCTCTTAGAACTTTGAGAGTGAGAAGGGAGGGAGCTAGGGCCAGGATATTTGACTGAAGACTTGGAAATAGAGAAGGAATTTGGGGAACAATTATTGCTTTTACCCCTCCTCTCAGGAAGCCCTATGAAATGAGACTGTCAGGGAACAGGGTTTGATGTGGTTCTGAATATCTCCAAGACCATGTGTGTGAATTTGTATGAAGGGCAAGGGCTGAGCTCTTCTTTCTTGGTAGGATTATTCCAGAGCCCGTGTTCTAAATAAGATAACTCTTTGCCGGGGCAGGGTCTTTCATAATATTTAAATACAAGGCAGCTTTACGCGGAAGCTAATGAAGCTTAAGCTTCAAGGCCCCTCACCTGCACAACCCCCTCCAAGGCCCTGGAAGGGACCCTAGCAGTGTGTTCGCGTAGTCATATGCTTCTATAAAATTTGCAAATACAACAGATTTTAACTGATAAGATAATCAATTGAGACTACTGTCTCTGTCTACTCCGATTTCTCCTCCATGGCATTTCCCCTCCTGTCAGATAGTTGGAGTGACATGGGCATTTTGAGGATCCAGCTAAGTGAAAGTTGTTTTAGCTTTAGTCTTGGTTTAGTGTGATATATTTGTGTGGTTCACATTCACTTTTGTTTAGAGTTACATTATTGCAAGGTGTTCTGGTGTGGTGATGGCTTCCACGAATCATCCTACTGCCCACGTGCCCACTCACCCACAGTCGAACCAAAGGTGCAGAGACTGAGGTCTCATTGCAATTTGAATGTGTCCAGTGAAATTCAGCACCAGAAGGATGCGAATTATAGAGGAGAAATGAGGTTTGAAATATAGGAAGATTTTAGTCTGGAAAATTCTTCTAAATATGAAGAAACTTAGTGGAGCCTTTCCCCAAATTGACAATAATCTCCAATTTATGTGCTATTACTAGAATGTTATCAGAAAAATATTATTCTAAATTATTAATAAGAACAAGCAAGTTTTGAACAACTATACTAGAGAAATGATTGGAAATGAATTTCTCTATAGAAAATTTAACAAAGTTATTGTCATATGAAGAGGCAACAGAAGAGCATGCAGACAGGAAGGGTCCCTTAAGGAGCTCCATCTAGTGGGAGATAGAGACACCTCCAGGCTTGCACACATGACAACAGTGTAATGAGGCAGAGGGTTCTTGAGGGAGGAGCACTAAGTCAGTGGTGTTCCTCGCTCTTAATAGACAGGCAGGGTGAAAGGCTTACGGATTTTGTTATGACAGTTCAATCGACTCTCAAATGCAGCACCATTTTTTCTGTTTATTTTTCTTATGAAGATCATCCAGTGAAGGGGTGGCCACGGACAAGGGGAGAAGATAAAAAGGTGTCTGTACAACTTTGTCACCAGAATTAAAGGTTCTAATCAATTCAAAGCAGGGGAAAGTGTTCTGGTCCTTGAAAGCAGGTACTGGCTGGAGCCAAAGACAGAATCAAAAGGAATGGAAAGGGACTCCTCTTTTTCACGATGGCAGATTGACTTCTAGCAAATCTAGCTGAGAACGGCTAAAAAAGCTGAATATAATACAAAAACAAAACAAAATTGTTTGAAGGCATCAGAGAGTCACCAATGTAACCAGGACTTAAGGAGGCAAGATCCCTGAGAGAAAGGAAACTTGCTGAGGTAAGCCGATACTGGACTTCTCTGTTCCGCTTAGGTATTCACTGATACGGAAGCAGCACTAGCCAAGAGGAAAAGAACCAAGAGGAAAGCAGATACTATCAGACTGAGAGCCTAAGTAGAGTTATGGGCATCTTCTGCTGCTAGGGAGTTAAAACTGGTCTTCAGAGTTTGCCAAGGTAAAGAGGTCCTGACATATCCCCTAGACTTTCAGTGAGCAAACAAGAGAGTAAGCAAACAGATAGGCCAGGCTTTAAGAAGGCTGAAACGCACCTCTGACTCAGATCAATTCTTCACTAGATGAGATGATATGATCCTACCCTGTGTCTCAGAAGCTAAAAAAATGTATCTCTGGAGGAAAAGAGCATTATCTAGAACTTATACAGTGTCCAGTACACAAGCATTCAGGCATTTCATCAAAAATTACTAGGCATACCAAAAGATTCAACTGAGAAAAAACAGATCATAAAAACAGACACACAGATATCTGGAGACTGATGTTAGGAAATACAGACTTTAAAATAGCTACAATTAACATATTCAAAAAAATAGATGACAAGATGGAGAATTTCTTCAGAGAACTAAAATATATCAAAAAATCAATTAGAAATTCAACTTAATATCCAATATCTAAAATTAAGAATGGAATAGATGGCATTAGCAACAGGTTAGCTGAAGAGAAATTTAGCAATCTGGAAAACAAGTTAGTAGAAAATATCCAGACTGAAATGCAGAGAGAAAATTGGAAATGAAAAAAAAAGAAAAGAATAAGAGATATTTGGAACACAAAGAAAAGCTTTAACATATAAGTTATTAGAGTCCCAAAAGGAGAGGAGAGAGAAAATGGGAAGAAATAATATTTTAATTACTGGCTAAGAATTTTCTAAGCCATATGAAAGTTATCAAGACACAAATTCAAGAAGTTTTATGAATCCCAAGTGAGATTAAATACAAATAAAAACATACTTAGGGATATCACAGTAAGACTACTAAAACCCAAAGACAGAGAGAAGACCTTAGGAACAACAAAATTAAAAGATGCATTACTCTCAAAGGATGTAACAAGACTGATTGCTGATCAATTAACATTGATGGTAGGTAAGGGTGGGTAACAAGGGAGGTATTTGGGACGTTTGGAAGGCAGAAGGGAAGCAGCAAATATTGTAGCAGATGCGAGCTGTTGCTGATCTGCTGATTCACCTTGCGGCTTCCCGCGCTGGACCTGCAATCACTCTACCTTCTCCAGCTTCCTCCTTCACCTTCCTGGGGCAGGTGTGTGTTTAGCTCTATGCCAGAGGGCCTAGGCTTCTGCAAGATACCCCCATCACCATCACCATACCCCCATCACCAAGGTCAGAGGCAACAAGAACAAAGGTTTCAGTTCCTCGTTGTGGAACCCTCGTTGTGAGTTCCAGCCTGCTTCATGATCTTCCCTTCCTCACTGCCTGCCCTGCGGACTTCGAGCTCCAGCATCAGATGAGGAGAGGGCAGCCTCACAGAGCCTGCTTAAGCAGCTCCCTCAATTACATAAGCCAGTTCCCTGGAAGTCCAGAGACAGACTCACACGCATGCAGTCCTTAATTTTTTACAACGGTGGTACTGCAGTGCAATGGGGAAAGGACGGTCTTTTCAATAAACAGTGCCGGTCAACCGGAAATCCATATGGAAAAAAAGTGATCTTAATTCCTATCTCACACAACACACAAAATATAACTCTAGAAGGATTATAGATCTAGGCAAGAAAGAGAAAACAATAAAGATTCTAGGATTCTAGAAGATCATAAAGGAGAATATTTTCATGACCTTGATGTTGGAAAAGATTTCTTAAACATGATACAAAAGCCACTAATCATAAGTGTTAGTAAAGCAAATTTCAATTTGTCAAGGAATTGATGAATTGAATTTCATTAAAATTAAGAACTTCTATTCATCCGAAGATACCATTAAGAGAATGAAAAGGTGATTACAGGTTGGAAGAAGATATTTGCATTACATCAGAAAAGAGGCTCATATCCAGTATCTTTATAGAACTCATGCAAATTAGTAAGAACAAATTAGAAAACGCAAGAGAAAAACAGGTGAAAGAATAGGTATTTTTCCAAAAGAGCATTCCAAATAAAAAACAAGCATATGAATGGGCGGCAATAGACAAAACAAAACAAAACAAAACAAAACAGACCCTCAACCTAAACCTTGCACTTTCTCCAAAAATTGACTCAAAATGGATGATAGAGTTAAATGTAGAACATATTACTGTAGAACTCTTAGAGGGGATACAGGAGGAACTCTTCACAAACGAGGGCGAGGCAAAGAGTTCTTAGAAATGACACCAAAATCACAAGCCAAAAAAGAAAGAAAAGTGGATAAATTGGACTTCATGAAAATTAAAAACTTTTGCTTTGCAAAAGCCATGGACTTAGAGAAAATATTTACATGTCTGACAAAGGACTTATATCCAGAACAAATAAAGAACTCTCTAAACAGTAAGAAAACAGTCCAATTAGAAAATGGGAAATGACACGAATAAAACACGTTATCAAAGAAGATATGTGGATGACAAACACACGGAAAGTGTTCAACCTTGCTAGGGAAATGAAATTAAAACCACAGTGAGACACGACTATAGACCTGTTTGAATGGCTAAAATATAAAACATAGATAATACTGTAGGGGAGGTGGACATTTCCTCTCCCCAAATGGGGGTTCGTCTGGCCGGAGAACGAATTAAATTCACATGAGACAGAATAGCAAGAGAAAATTAAACAAAGCTTTATGAGGAACCATGGCCCGGGGCCTTTCTTCCCGAAGGAAGAAAGGACACCGAAGAAGTGGGGTGCACAGAGTGGTTATATAGCCCCCAAACGGGGTGTTTCACATGTGATTGAAATGTCCCTTTTACAATAGTCACGAGGCCGCTCTGTCAGCACAGAACTCGATGGAAACGACAGATAGGTCTGCTGTCCCAGTGAACGCCGCGGGGTGGCAGGTGTGTGTGTTGCCTCGGGCTGCGGGGGGCGGGGGCGGGGGGGGGGTCACAGATGAGCGCTGCAATCGGTTCCCAGACTAAAGAAACATGCTTAATCCTTAAAGAAATGCCAAAGTTGGGAGGGGGAGGAAAGTCAGTTACAGGAGGTTACCAGACTAGCACAATAAAATGCAGATTTTAAGTCATTGCCTTTGGTATTGATTAAGAGTTTTTAGAGAGAACGTCATCTCCTTTTTTCTTCCTGGTACAGAGAGGGAGGCACATTTTACAGATAGAGATTTACCTTACAAATGTAAATATGTCCTAACAAAGGGCAAGTTCCATTCCTCAGAGCCTCCTTCCCTGTCCCAGTTTATCAAAAGCAATCAACCTCAAATAGTCCTGATACCAAAGAGACATATCTTGGGGTGGCCAATTCCAGGTCCCCACAATACCAAATGCTGATGAGGACGTGAAGATACTGGATCTTTCATTCATTGATGGTGGGAACGTAAAATGGTACAGCCACTCTGAAAATCAATCTGGTGCTTTCTTTAAAAATTAAACATACACTTACGATATGACCCAGCAATTACACTCCTGAACATTTATCCCAGAAAAAAAAAAGAGCTTTTATGTTCATACAAAAACCCGTGCATGAATGTTTTTAGCAGCTCTATTTGTAATAGCCAAAAACTCGAAGTAACAATGTAGGTGGATCTTAAGGGCATTATGCTTAGTGAAAAAAGGCCAGTTTCAAAGGATTACATACTGTATGATTCCATTTATATGACATTCTTGAAATAACAAAATTATAGAGATGGAGACCAGATAAATGGTTGCCAGGGATTAGGGAAGCAGAGGGAGGGTGTGACTATAAAGGACAGCACAGTGAGTCCCTTTGTGGTGATAGAAGAGTTTTGTGTCTCGATTGTTACAGGAACCTATACATATAACAAAATGTCAGAGAATTATACACAATGACATACAAAAAAATGAATGCACGCAAATACTGGTGAAATATGAGTAAGATCTGTAGTCTAATTAATTGAATTGTGCTAATCATCTCCTGGTTTTTAGAATACACTCTAGTTACGTAAGATATGTGGAATAAAATGAAATTAAAAAGACCCCTGAGAACAAGATGGACTCTGTGTGGCTAACTGAGACCTAAAAAGATGAAATGGAGTCAAGCATCCGTGACCAGACTGGAATGCAGTCACCTAGTCTGCTCTCAGAAAAAAAAATCACAAAGTGCACTCTTAAGCTTTTGACTCTGCCCAAGTTCCTGATTTCACAAAAGTCCCTAACAGCCACCTAGAGCTGAGCAATAAAACTGTGACCTGTACCAACCAGTCAGGACTAAGCAGGCTTGCATTTCCGTCAGTGGACTTGAGTAGGAACCTGGGCAGAAAGTTTTATGTCTTAAACAACAGCCCCCTTCCTTTGCTCTCCCCGAGAGTACTTTCGGTTTGCTGCCAAAGGCTGCCTCTCCCCAGTTTGCATGCTGTATGAGCAATAAAGCTTTCCTAACTAAATTCTTGTAGTCCATTTTGTTGACATATGTCATCACTGTTGGGGGAAGCTGGGTGATGGATATGTGGGATCTCTCTGTATTATTCTTGCAACTTCGTGTGAGTCATTTTTTTTAAGTTTAAAAATTGGCATATGACAAGGGAATAATATCAAGGATATATAAATTAAATCACAATGAGCTGCCACTACACATCTACCAGAATAGCTAATATTAAAAAGACTGACAATAGTAAGTATTGGTGGGTGTGTGTAGCAACCGAAACTCTCATACATTGCTGGTAAGAGTATAAATTGGTGCAATCACTCTGGGAAACTATTAAATCTATTCAAATTGAACATATACCTACTGATGACTCAGCAATTTCAATCCTAGGTGTATACATCTGTGCATCAAAATACAATCATGTTCATAACACACTAGTCATAATAGTCTCAATCTGGAAACACACAAATGCCCATCAACACAAGAATGGGTAAATAAATTGTGATATATTCGTATTGTCAACCTCCTCACAAGACCACAAGAAAAACCTGTTGATCAAGCAAAGTATACAGAGTCATAGCAGTGTCTCTACAAGAGGAAATTAGGGAAGAGTATTTATAAGGTTTGGGATTCTGGACTCAAGAGGTTGATGGCAGGTCTTCTGAGGTAGGAACCAGTTGGGACTGGCTGAAGGTCATGACACAATATTTCAGGATTGGCGGTTGTAGCAAGGTGACTCTCTGGAGAGGAATTTTATGAACAGCAAACTTTGTCCTAATAAGTGAGTTGTTTACCCAGATAAGAAAGCTGCTTGCCTATAGAAATTGGTGTGCAAAATTTTCCTCATGCAAACAGTAAAGCACTTAATTAATCTGCTATTGCATCTTCCTTGGCAAGAATTTTCTGGGGTATAAAAGCTGTCAAATTGACACAGATAGTCTCAGCAATCGGTCCCATCAGTTAAGTAATCTCAGTTCTCAATACAATGGGATGCTTTACAGCAATGGAAATGAATAACTGACGATAAATGCATCAATATAAATAAATTTTAAAACATAAAGTTAAAAAAAACCAATATATGGTGGTAGAAGTCAAAATAGCAGTTACCGGGGAGGGGATGGGTGGTGACTGAGAGGAAGCATGATGGGGTTCTGGGATGCTGGTGATAGTCCGGTTGCTATCCTGGGTGGTGGTCACTTAGGCGTGTTCACTTTGTGAAACTCCATCAAGCTGTACACTTAGGATTTGTACCCTTTTCTGTTCATGTTATGCTTCACTTAAGCAAAAGGATTACTTTAAAAATGGAGGTGGGCAAAGGAAAGGCCTAAATTCTAGCACTAGTTTACATCTTAAATAATTGTTATTGAAAACAAGTGCAACAACAATATTAAAGAAAATTTGAACAAAAGAAAATCATTTCTCTATCTTGTCTGCCTTAATTCACCCGCTTCCCATTATTCTGTGCCTGTGCCACTTTCCCCTACTCCATCCATCAGACACTCATGGGCTAATGGCAGAGCATTCTTTCCCTGCCTGCCGTTCAAATTGTGTTGATCAAAGCTCTCTTTCTGCAAAAAAAAAACCAAAAAAAACCAAAAAAACCCACAACACATAAAGTATGTTTATAAGCCGTGGCTGGAAGAGAGACAAGACCTTCTTAGTGGCTTGGAGTAAGTGGTAGGTTTATTAATCTAAAACAGAACTAGAGTGATCATCTTGCTCAGATTAGGAAAAAATCCCAGCGCTGTCAATATGTGAGACTGTCCTGGAGATTTCAGCTTTTTAACAACTGCTATCACTAATCAAGAAAAGCTCTGAGCTTGTCGTCAGATTACCTTAATTCAGCACATTCACAGCTTTACTGTGAATAAAAGGGCTTTTTACTGTACTCTAAAAATAAACCAGCCTCGTATGTCATCTGTTGTATAACAACTTCCAAATGACTTGAGGAAAAACTCCAAGTGTTTTCAAATGAAAGAAGGAACAGGAGAAGAAAAAAGAGAGAGAGAGAGAAAGCCAAAGAAAACAGAAAATAAGGGAATCTTTATTACTTGTTTGAACGTAAAGAGACTTCATTTTTGTTTAAGGCATTACAGGACATCCTTTTAGGACTATTACGGTGAAAGATTTTATTATATTTTATGCATCTAAGTAATTCAATTATTTGTTTTATTTCCTAAAAGGGTTGAGTTAAAAATAATTAGAATAGAGTTTCTAATCTTCTTAAAAATCTCTGTATTTTTTTTTTTTTTTAAAGATTGGCACCTGGGCTAACAACTGTTGCCAATCTTTTTTTTTCCTGCTTTATCTCCCCAAACCCCCCGTACACAGTTGTATATCTTAGTTGCAGGTCCTTCCAGTTGTGGAATGTGGGATGCCACCTCAACGTGGCCTGATGAGCGGTGCCATGTCTGCGCCCAGGATTCGAACCCTGGGCCGCCGCAGCAGAGCGTGCAAACTTAACCACTCGGCCACGGAGCCGGCCCCAAATCTCTGTATTTTTTGAGTCTTGAGAGCTACCTTCTAAGGATAAATGTTATTGCATCCGAATAAAATTGTCCCACTTACTCGATTATATTTTCACTGACCGTAATCCATAAAGATCCATGATAAACACCAATTGTATTTAAATCCCCACTGTCTGAAATGGTTGTTTCGTCTGCTTTGCTGGAGGCTTCATTGGGTCAGACATATAAATCTTCAGACGAACTTATTAAGATGAGTTAAAATATCACACATTGCTCTCCACAAAGCAGAAACTATATAATAAAAAGCAATTCTGTCTTAATTGGCGAATGAAGAAGGAAAGTGCCCTACCACGTAGGTAGCGGTTCTCAAGGTGAGGTCCAGGAGCAGCAGCACCTGGGAACGTGAAATGGAAATTCCCAGGCCCCACCCCAGACCTGCATTATGAGACCCTCTGGAGTGGGAATCTTGTAATCTGTGTTTTAACAAGCTCTCCAGGTGATTCTGATCATGCTCAAGTTGAGAACCATCGATGCAGGATAATGCTGAGGGTGCGTAAATGTCAGACCAATTGGCAAGCCTTCAGAAACACTAAGCTATCCTATGAGTTCATCTGTGAGGCTCTGGGATGCCTCTCTACGTGTTGTTATACGCTGCATTTCACATCTACATTAAAGTTGTTTTATTTCAAAGGCATGGCACAGCAAATAGTTTCTGGTACAACCCAAATGTCCCTATGTTTCTCCAGTATCTGGATAAAAATAAGATCACTTGAACATTGACATTGGCATTTCACTGACTTACTTCCCCTACCTGCAAACTTCAGGACCTAGGCACCCCCCACCCAAGGGTGTGGCTAGTTACAACCCACCTTCAACAAAGCCTCACGTGGGCCCCTCTCTACCTCAGAGGGCTCCCCTCCTTTCTGGGAATGGGTTTGGGCAAGGGTGGAAGAGGAAGAAGAAAGGTGGGTTTGGGGTGTTTTTATGCAGTGGTGGGAACAAGTTGACAAAAGAATGAGAGATTAGTATCTCGGTACCTAAAGATAAGTTGTTTTTATAGCCCTGGGTGCTGTTGGAGGCAGTTACAGAATTGACTGGGACCTGAGCAGAGGCTGCAGGCTCCTCCTGGCAGCTCCACCCTCCTCCACTAGGCCCCCTTTGACAATATCTCACTTTCACCCTGATTCTGGGAAAACGTCCCTCTCCTGGTCCATAGGCCCAGTGCAGTGCCTTGGTTGGCTTCACTTCATCATGGTACCTTCCCTTTAACATCTCCCTCGTCCACTCAACATTCTCAAGGAATATTTCTGGAGCTCGTCAATGAGTCTGGGCATATAGCTATGAGCAAAACATTAATGGAGGTACATGGACCTCCATGGAGCTTTCATGGGACGTCCAAGGCTTCACAGAACATACATTCTAATGGAGAAGAAAAACAATAAAGAAATAAATTATGTGATGTCTGGTAATGATAAAACTATTTTTTCAAGTTCCTTGGGAGTCTCTCACGTGCACTCAATGCCAAGCCTACTTGTGTCTTCCACTCTGGCCACCTCATTTAATTAGCCACCATTGGAAGAAAGCATACCTTCACCACCATGTGAGAACACGGCAAAGCACCACTCAGTGGAGAAGTGTTGCTCTGTGGTCCTTGCTGGCGGCTGCTTTTCAGGAGCAGACTTCTCATCCCAGCTTTGTGTAACCTGGACTGGAAAGCAGGTCTACCTGTGGAGGGGACAGCTGCTAATTTTGTCTTCCTAACACCTTGTTGGGAAGGAAACATTTTCCTTTCTTCCCTTGCAGGTTCTTTGGCTGGCCTAATAATTAAATCGGCATAGACAGATTAACAGGAGAAAAACAAATTTAATTATGTACGTACAGGAGCCCCAACTGACTCATAGACCATCCTGAGCAAAGAAAAAGGGGGGCCAGGGTCTGAGGCTTCAAAGGGGAGGAAGACAATTCACAGGAAGATAAGCAGAGCAAATGTTTGGTAAACACATATTTGCCATGCCATGCAGATAAGTCTTTCTGATATAGAAAATTATCTCCGGTAACATTTCTCTTCCTGGTACAGGCTCCCTATCTAAATTCTTTTAGGCAGTAAAGGAAGAGGTCAAAAGCTTTTCCTGAGTTGCTGGGTCTTAATTGCCTTCAGCTCAAAACAATCCACCTGCAAAAGTGGCACATTTGGGGTGATGTATTCTGCTCCCCCTCAACCTCTATTCTATCCCAACCCCCAGGGAACTACGTCTCCACAACTATGATAACATGACCTTGAGCCAGGCCTGGCCAGCCATGGTACCCCTTCACCCTGTTCACAGCAATTTGCCCTGACGAAGGGTACGTGACCCAAAGGGCATGAAGGCCAATCAGAGTCCTTCTATGAGATTTGATGTATGGATGATTGGAAAAGCTCCATTTCCACTTGGATGCACTTTAACATGGTAGAAACCTGGAGCTGCCAGCAGGGAGGTACCCACGTGGAATGTGTATCTAAGAAGCAGAGTAGAAAGATGAGACAAGGGATTCTTGTTGACGTATTTGGATGTCCCTTATCTCACTGCTCCCCACACCAGTCCCCTCCCTGTACTTACTGTTACACGAGGTAATACAGATCCTTCTGCACTTGAGTTAGTTTCAGTCTTTTGCAACTGAAATAACAGTTGTGTGCTGAGTCTCGCGAGATTCTACATCCAAAAAATGCTCTCTCTACTTCTGCCTGCTCACCATCTGTCTAGTGGGTCAGATTTTGTTTCTTAGTTGGTCAAGGAATAAGAAAGGAAACAATGCTCATCTCCATTTCTTCTGTATCCATGAACTGATGCCCAAAATCTCCCGCTAACCCCAGAAAGAAATAACCTCCTTGCCTATCAACTGCTACAGATAGACACGAGAGCTTTTGGATGGGTCAGGGTAGGGTTTGCTGGCTCTGTCTGCCCAATCTCTTCAGGGGTTCAGGATTATCCTGCTATACTTCCTTCCTCCTAAAAGAGCTGTAGCTTCTTAGCCTTACCCAAGAATCCCAAAAGGAGAATCTATTTCCTGGATAGCTACCATTCTTCTCCAGGAGTCAGCTCCCAAAGGAGATAATTTCTCCACACCAAGCAGGGCTGAGCTGTGGGTGTGAAGACTTTCCTGATTATCCTTATGGAGGATAAGTAGAAGTGAGGTGAAGAGCAGGGGCAGGAAAGAGTGTCCCAGCAGGAAATGCTAAGCAGAAGAGTGACATGATTAGATTTGCATTTTAGAAAGGAAGATGATAGTCTGGAGGGGCGTTTGGCTGGTGGCAGAGAAGCCTGTGTGTTAATCATCTCAACTACCTGAGCTTTCAAAACCCTTGTCACCAGGTCTTCCTCACACCATTCTGAGCATCCCGTGTCAAACCTTTTGCGGTCCCCTCCTGCTCCGTTCACTCCTTAAGTGTCGACATTCCCAGTGACTTGTACTGGCCCACTGTTCTCCCTGCCTCCTCTCCTGACCTCTTCACTTCCACTCTCATGGTTTTAACTCTCTCCTTTACGCTGATGATTCCTAAATCTTTATCTCCCCCAAACTTTGGATGCATATACCCAACACCCTGGTAGACGGCTCTAGATCCAGATCTAGGTACTCCACGGTTAGCTTGAATTGGACTCTTTTTCTACCTACCTGCCTCTCCCAAAACTGCTCGTCCTCCTGTAGTTAAGATCTTAGCCAATGGCACCATTGTTCGCCAATCACCCAGCTCAAAACCATGATGGTCATCTGTCTGAGACTGAGTTCCTTAGAAACAGATTTTGAAATGGAGAGTTGTGTGCAGAAAGTTAATTGGGGAGCGTTTGTGGAAGACACAATTTTCAGGAAGTGAGGAGGCAAGGTCGAGCAGAGGGAGAGGCTGACCCACATGTGGTTGTAATTGAGTCTTCAGCAGATCCTACTGGGAGCTCCGGAGCTGAGACGGCTATCAGAGTTTTCCCAAATTGAGACAAGAGGGCTGGGCCTTTGTATCTCCTTATTGGTCACTGGTCACAGGCTGCCTCTGAAGGACTGGGTGAGGCAGTTTCCTGAAGCCAAGGGAACGCTCAGTGAAGGAGCGGCAGTGAGCAGTCAGCAATGGGTCTTCCTATATCGCCCCAAAGAGGGGATCCAGATGGAGCACCATAGGATCCACCATGTCATTCTACTTTCCTCTTTCCCTTCACCTCCTACCCCAATCCAAGCCAGTCACTAGTCTGACCAATTTTACCCGCGAATATCAACAAAATCTGTCCCATATTCTCCAAACTTCCCATTACTGTCCTAGTCCAGGCCTTCATTCTCTCTCTCCTGGAACACTGCATTGGCTCTTTAACTAGTTCTGTGTCCTTTTGCTCCTCCTATCCTCAGAGAGATCTACGTAAAACACAAATCTGACCATGTCGCTTCTGGTTTAAATCACTGCAGTGCCTCCCCGTGGCCTTCAGAACGACGTCCAGGTGCTGCACCATGGATACGACCGGCCTGGACCGGCGCCTGTCTGTTCCTCCAACCTCATCTCTTCCCATTTTCTGTTTTATTATTCACTCTCTAGTGAATGTTAAACACACCACGTCACACTACACAGCTGCATGCTTTGAGCCCTGTGTTCATTCTGTTTCCCTGTCCTGAAACATCCTTTCTAACTTCCTTGTCTTAGTTAATGCTTCTGATTCTGACTCTCAGCTCGTCATCAGCTCCTCCAGGCTACAAACCTCCAGGCCAAGCAACATACCATTCCCTGGGCTTCCATGGACCCTTGTGCAGATCATTGCATTGTCATTTATCACGTGACATTGAAACTACCTATTTTTATATTGTCTCCCTCACTAATCTCTAAGATCCTCAATGGCGGAGCCTCTCCCTTAATCCTTGAACTCCCGCTGTCCAGTATAGTACCTGTCATACTGAACGCACTCAGATTTTTTCACCAGACTCAACCTAACTGCACTGATAATGAACTTTTGCTTCTTTCATTCAAGAAAAGAACAATCGGAATAAGCATATTTTCACTTCGTCTTCTTTTTAAGGTACTTTGAGATTATGAGACTTTAGAAAGATTAACATAGAATGAATTATTATTATTTCCAGTATTTTGAAATGTAATAGAAGTAAAAATGAAGTGCTCTGACATGAAAAGTATCAAAAAGTTTTGTTAAAAATTTTATATGGAAGAAAAACAGTAATAAATTGTGATCCTCAAGATAATATCATATCCTCATTCTTTTCTTTTTACTCATTTGTTTCATACAATTTGACAGATTTTATTTCCTTCCCATAGCAGATATTCCTATGATGCTAGATCACAATATAGTTTTCACAAATAGCAACATACTGGTTCGTCTTAAAATCCCCACTAGAAACGGACTATTCCTCAAGCTACCAGGCAGACACTCTTTGATTCCAGGGAATTTATAGTAGAGAATATGTGTATCAATTATCTATTGCCACAATAACGCTGCACAGCAACCAATACCACCTCAGTGTGGCAAACAACAATACACATATTTAAGCTCAGCTGATCCGGGCAGGCTTGACTGATCTTGGCGGGTAGTTCTGCTGATCTTGGCTGGGCTTGCTCACATGTCTGGGAGCCAGCTGACTGGTGGCCAGTCAAGGGTGGCCTCAGTTGGAGTGACTAGGATGACTTGGCTTGGCTCTACATGTTTTTCATCTCCAGTGGGCTAGTTGGGGCATATTCACCAGTTCAAGCACCTTTCAATCTCTGTTTGTGTCACATTTGCTAAGATCACATTCACCAAAAGTAAGTCACAAGGCCGATGCGAGAGTCAGAGCGGGAGGGCACGGATGAGGGTGTGGACCCCTGGCTGGGAGTGGGGATGGAGGATTGAAGAATTGCATTATACCACAACGTGCTGAATTTCTTCCAATTTGTGAGCTGTTCAGTGGACTCAGATATCCCCTCAGCCCACATTCATTACATCACCTACTTTGGTTTGGCTTAAGGCTAAGGAAAAAAAGTCAGTACATTTTACAAAAGCAATCACAACAAAACAAACCCTGCCTTTGACAAAACACCAATAAATTAATGTATGATCATTATTAAATATTGTAAATCAACTATTAATTCTTGTCTGAAAAAACAGTACCAGCACCTCAGAGATCTCCTCAGAGAGCTCACAGACCACCAGCGTTGCCCCTGGAGCCCACTCTGGGAACTCCCGATTAAAACAGATCTTTTGTAAATTTGAATGAATTTTCACACAGACAAAACTTTCTTTTGGGCAGCTAATCCCATCAAATATAAAATCTCTTAATCCTAGCAAATACCAAATCTCCTGTCAAATACTATTAAATATTGATGGTGCGGTTTAAAATGAGGATTATAAAAACTGAATTCAGGCTGGCGTCCTTCTTCAAAGTAATTTCTTAAAAGCATCATAAAATGAAAAGAATTCTTGTTTATTCATATCATTTGCATTGTGTTCACATCCATGAAATTGGCAAGGCCTTCAGGCCTTTCTCTGTTGTCTTCACCTACGGTTTGTGCTCTTTTTGTACCTGTCCTTACATTTCACTTATTCTTTCATCTGATTACTTTGGATTGATCATGAGAGTAAAAGTACTATTGTTTCCATAGTGACATTTGGCCTTTTACTGATTAGAGAGAACCCTAAGGGATAAGGAGAAAATATGGGGCTGTTGATAATGCAACACAGTAATGTTCTGTTGCTCTCCGTTGCTCTGTGGCTGCTGCACAAACAGCTTCTTGGCTGTTTGGGGAGAGACTATTGCCCATAAGCTGGAAGTGTGGTACTGGGTCTGGTATGCAGACCTTTTGGTTGCTTTTGTGGGCAACTCCCCACCCACCGAGCTTTATTGAGATAGAATTGACACATAACATTGTGCAAGTTTAAGGAGTACAGCTTGTCGATTTAATACACATATATTGTGGGGCCAGCCCCGTGGCTGAGTGGTTAAGTTCACATGCTCTGCTTCGGCTGCCCAGGGTTTTGCTGGTTGGGATCCTGAGCGTGGACATGGCACCGCTCATCAGGCCATGCTGAGGCGGCGTCCCACATAGCACAACCAGAGGCACTCACAACTAGAAAATACAACTGTGTACTGGGGGGCTTTGGGGAGAAGAAGGGGGAAAAAAAACCAAGATTGGCAACAGATGTTAGCTCAGGTGCCAATCTTTAAAAAAAAAGAAAGGAAAAGTGAAAATTGTTTAAAAAAAACCCACACACATATTGCAAAATGCTTACCACAAAAGCATTACCTAACACCTCTATCTCATCACATAATTACCATCTCTCTTTTTTTGTGGTGAGAACATTTAAGATCTACTCTCTTAGCGCCTTTCAAGTATACAATACAGTATTATTAACTATAATCACTATGCTGTACATTAGATCCCCAGAACTTATTCATCTCATAACTGGAAGTCTGTACTTTGACCAACATCTCCCCATTTCCTCCACCCACCCCACTCCCCACCCTCCACCCCTAGTAACCAACATTCTAGTCTCTGTTTCTATGCTTTTGGCTTTTTTAGATTCCACATATAAGTGATATACAGTGTTTGTCTTTCTTTGTTTGACTTACTTCACTTAACACAATGCCCTTAAGTTCCATCCATGTCATCACTAATGGCAGGGCGCCCTTTCTCACTGCTGGATAATATTCCATCGTATGAATATACCACATTTTCTCATCTATTTATCCGTTGGCAGACTCTTAGGTTGTTTCCATATTTTGGCTATTGTAAAAATGCTGCAGATTTTTGAGATAGTGATTTCATTTTCTTTGGCTATATTCCCAGAAGTGGAATTGCTGGATCATATGGTGGTTCTATTTTTAATTTATTGAGGAACCTCCATACTGTTTCCCATAGTAGCCATGCCAATTGACATTTCCACCAATGGTGCACAAGGGTTTCCTTTTCTCCACATCCTCACCAGCATCTGTTATCTCTTATCTTTTTGATGATGGATGGCTGTTCTAACAGGTGTGAGGCAATGTCTCATTGTGGTTTTGATTTGCATTTCCCTGATAAGTAGCGATGTCAAGCACCTTTTCATGTCACAAACAGCTTTTTAATTAAAATTTAACTCATTTTGTCAGAAGATTGCCTAGTAACAACAGATGTCAACGAAATTTTAAAAATTAAACCTCAAATCAAATGTAAAGTTAATTTGGCTTGAGAGAGCAAGTTTTAAATTCAAAATCCGTTTCCCAAAGCTTTACATAATTCACCGCCAAAATCTGGGCACCTGCTCTTCTAACTATTTTGTTTGTTTTAATCCAAGTTTGTTTTGTTTTAATCCCAAGAAACTTTAACATCAGCAAAGCATGTGCAAACCGGCGTCCTTGTCCATTCTTATCACAACCAGAGCTACACACATCTTGCTTCTTCATATCCCAAGGCACTAATCGAATGGTAGAGTGCTAACTGTGCATTAGGATGACTGCGCCCCTAAAATGGGGGTGGGAGGAGACCAGATCCAAGCCTTCTTTCCCAAATCAGAATGCTTTCCCCTTCCATTAAATAAATGTATCGATTTCTAGACGATGTCTCCTTTTATGTATACAAAGCGCACACAGAGGAAACTGGAAGGTTATTTAAACCTGGGAGGCTGAAAAGTAAAGGTAAAAAGGGAAGAAACCAAAAACGCCCCTTGCACACTCCAGCCGGCCAATCCCACGGGCGGGCGCGAGGGCCTGGAGGGAGAGGAGAGGCGCTCCACCAGTCCCCGCGGCGGCCCCGCGCCCCTGCGCCGCGGCCTCCGGGCTGTAGGGGCCGCTGCGGCGCGGGCCGGCGGGGCCGCTCTGTCCGGCAGGTGGAGACGAGGCGGCGCGGAGGTCGCGGCGAGGAGGTGACCCTGCGCAGGTGAGCGGCGGCGGGCTCCGGGGTCGGGCCGCGGGGACGAAGCGGGTGCCCGCTGCGGGCTCCTCCCTGGCCTCGGCCTCACTCCCCGGGCGGCGGACTTGGCGACGATCTCGAGCCCCCGGATCCTCGCCCGTCCGTGGGCGCCCGCAGTCGGGTCTCGGAGACCCCGCCCCCGGCTCCCGGGCACATTGTCATCGACACAACGTGTTCGTGATGAACTGGTCTGAGGACCCTTCTGTGCTCTACAGTATGGGCTGTCTGTACCCACCTCCCCATTTCCTTGGTTTTTTTCCCAGTAAACCATTTAAAGCATATCTTACCGGATATCTTTGTTTTAACTCTGTGCAGGGTTTTTTTTCCTCAATAATTAAAGGAAAATGCTGGTTTTTTCAGTTCCTTTTTAGAATGACTTTCACCTTCGTATATCTGCTTTTTCAGGCCTTCCTAGTATTTTTATCTAATGCTCCAGTTTCAATTAGCGGTGTCCTCTGAGGCTGTGATTCAGTCCTGACAACATGACTGTTGTGTTCACTGTTTCCTGCCTCACTTTTTTGATAGGCACGGCCTGTTTACAGACTATAATTCTGCGTCCACTTAATGATTGCTTCTTTCTGAATTTTTTCTTTCTCTGCATTAGCGTCAAACACGTTATTAGCATAAGGAGAAATGTCACTGGCACCTAGCTTAGGCATCTAGTGACCAACAGTTGGTATTTTAATCCTAAATACATTTGTACATGGCGTCCACCCTACTGTCATGGTTAACAGGGAAAGATGAAATGCCAGTAGTTTTCAGAGGAGAAAATGAAAGCCAGAGAAGCAGGAGATTGTTGCCACAAGAAAGGAGAAGTAGCAAAGGACTTTAGCGGCACTCCCCCTGCCTTGCCAACATTTTTGAAAGACTAAGCCAAAATTGAAGAAATTTAGGGGGATTCTGGGACTAAAGCAGAAGTGAATACGAGGTCCTCGTTTATAGTTGTTTTTGCATGTTATCAAGAAGTTTGAGCAAGAAATGGGCATTTAAGTGGGCCACTTGTACAGCAGAAAGCATTGGATGTTTTGCCTCCCTTGGGCATGATGAGTTTCAAGCAAGTGTGTGCTGGCTGAACAAATTTCAGGCATGTTATGGAATTGTTTTCAGAAGTTGTCTGTAGTGGAAAAAAAACACTGTTCCAGTGGAGAAAATTAGTAACTTTGCATGCAGGAGAAATTTTTTTAACAATGCCGGTTACATCTTTACTGATGTTTTAAATGCTGATGAAATAAATGTTTTACAAGTTGTTCTCTTGTATACTTGGTGCCCAAAGTAGGCTTTGCAAAGGAGGGAAACAGAGATTGACCATCGCTCTGTTCTGCTGTAATGCATCCTGGACGGAAAGATGAGACCACTTGTCACTGGCAAGTCGGTTAACCCTCAGTGCTTCAGAAACGTTCGTTTGCTCCCCTGTGATTATCAAGCCGATATATATGCCCAAAGGATGAGAGATTTCTTTAATGAATAGCCGAGAAAGGTTGGCAAGAGAATGAAAGGAACAAAATGCAGTATCCTCTTGCTGATAGGCAATTGCTCTGCCGGCAGCACACTCCTGTGCTTGGATCCTGCATGTATTGAGTTTCTCCCTTTGAGCTGCACAGCCATTCTGCAGCCATCGGATCAGGGTATAATTTGCACAGTGAAAGCTTGCTGCTGAAACACATCTTTCTAAATTTAGTGATGAAGGGAAACTGAGAAAATCAAATTAAGCAAACCATTGGCATGATTGCTGAGACCTGGTGGCCAGTGGACCTACTCACAGTGGTGAAGTGTTGGCAGAAAACAGGCGTGATTCCTGTGGAAGCCCCTGAGGTCAGCCTGGAAGAGACTGCAAACCAAACGTGGTCTTTGAACTAGTCTGGTACTCGACTGCTACTGTCACTGGGCTCCCAAACCAGTTTGATTTTGAAGACTTTGTGGCTACAGATAGCAGTTTATTTCCCAAGAGTTAGCAAATCTTAAAATTGCTACAGGAGTGCTAACTAATGTCAACATGGAACCAGAGAGTGATGATGATGGTGACAAGGCTAACCGTAACATCCAAGGGGAACAAGTGATGGAACAGCCAGCAGTGAACATTCCAGAAGCCCTGGAAGTGCAGGAAGTGTGGAGAATCCTTTCCCTTTGAGCGCATGTTCCTGTCCAGGGTGTTTACTCAGTTAAGTGGTATCAATGAATATTTAGTGACCACTGCAACAAAGACCGTTTTGAGAAAACCGAACTCCTAATTTTCTCCGTAACTAATAAAGTTGCAAAGATGTTGCTTTTATAAAGTCTATAAAATGGAAGACTCAAAAATACTTACATAAATAGAGCCCCAGTGAGTGTTTAAATGTGAATGTTTGGCTGTTATTTTATAACATTTACTGTACAGTAGGGTTGTGACATTCCCTTAAAGACTTTTATTTTATCGTCATTAATTCCAGCCTTTCCTTGAAAGGTTTCCTTCCTTACCTCCTTCCTTCCAACTTCCTCCCCCTCAGCATTAGGTGGCAGGAATAATAACAAGCTTTTCCCTCACAGTAACTAGAAGAGAAAAGTATGCACAAAATGTTGGCACTCCAGCTATAACCTGAATGCAAAAGACACACTTAGGTTTCATAGATAGGTTTAGAGCAAGACAAAAAGGATGTTCAGATTAAGGAGGCAGTGAAACAGTCCTTCTACTGTTAGGCAAAGGGGGAGCATGCTAGTGCTGGGGTGGGCCAGTGGAGGAAGGTGGGGGCGCATGGAGGCGAGTGGGACAGGGGTGAATCTGTAGGGAAAATGGAGCAAAGGGATTCTAGTCCTGCTCTCAGATTGGTGTCCGGAAAGGGCTGTTGGAGGGTGAGGAAGAGTGGAATGGAAGAAGATAAAGAAGGGTGTGGATAATCACTGGCTACTCCTACCCCTAGGACCCCTTCATCTAACAAGAAACAATGTGACTTAGACCAACAGACACTTCTCCAGTCTTCTGGAACAGTGGGAAGCAAACTTTGTCCACCCTACTGGGTTGTTCTGAGAGACAAGAAAATAAAATAACCATTTACCCAACACAATTTAGAGTACCATTTACAAAGTGTGTGTTATACAAAGTAATGAAATAATTGACAATCACTTTTGGTATATATCTGTACTGGAATTCAAAGAAAGGATGAGTATAGAATGGTTTTTAAAGAGTTTTATCAAAGAAACATAAACACAGAGGGAAAAAAGTCTCATTTTATTTTTAGGTAATAAATCATCGTAAGTCAAGATGTCTTCAGCACCTGAGCCTCCAACCTTTGAAAAGGGACCACCCAAAGAGAAAGACTTTCGAAACCCAGGGCTCAGAGGGGTCCGCACGACAACCTTATTTCGAGCTGTGAATCCAGAGCTCTTCATTAAACCCGTAAGAAACACATGCAGGATAAGACTTTATGTTTAACTAGGCTACCAGACACAGAAAGTTCTTGTTTTCCTGTAACATCTAATTTTATCATGGAAATTTTATGTTGATTTTTAAGACTTCTCTGTGAATAAAAGCAGGTGGAGGGAAAATCTAAATGCTGTTTCACTAAATATACATATAAAACTAATTATTTTGAGGGCATTTGAGAGTCATAATGGAAATAATCATAATGGAAAATGGGTATACTTTAAATGATCAACTTTTCCAATTTCTCAAACTATTTAATGTTTTAGTAGTTGCATTAATTTGGAGGAAATTTGAATTGTTTGATGAGGTACTAAGTCAATAAGACCATCTATTGAAACAAAGTGAAAATCTAATTATTCCATAATTCTGTAATTCCAGTCTTTATTCATAATATTTTTACCTAAGGGATATTGCAAACATTTTGTGAAAAATTTCAAAATGTACATTTGTACACCATTGGGGAGTTAGCTAGTCATTGATATCCTTGTTGCAAATTGTTGAATAAATTTGATTTGATAAGTAATTTAAATAGTTATAAATCTTATTTTTCAATAAAGGTAAATAAGGTCAAATTATTATAAAATATATTTAAATATATTGAGTTTGACTAGAATTTTAATAGCAGTTGCTAGTGTAAGCTGTTTTAAAGTTAAATAGGTCAATATAACAATCAAATCATTAAATCGGGGTAGAATGTTTGAAAAACTTTGAGCTAATGTGTTCTTTCATTGCCAAACGCATTTCAAGAGCTGCAAATTTAAAGTGCTCTGAGCCTGTGGCCTTTCTTAGATGGCAATCCAAGTGAAAAAGTTTGACCTTTCTCCTTTTGATGTTTCAGATTTGAGATAGTAATGCGGCGCGTATGGTGACAGAGTCAGAAAATAGGAATTGAAACTTGTATCACAACTGTGTCCTCACACTGTCCTAAGAAAAGCCAATTTGTTGAGTGTGTTCACACCGAAAGGAGGGTCTGAGTCATAGTAATTGACAAGACAGAACGCTTCTGTGGAGTTGTGAACGTCTGTCTTTTATTTAAAACCTTTATTTTTTGTTAAATCAAAGCCAAATTGCGTTGCCTCTTAGGGTCTTGGATTTTCCAGCAGTAAGTCAAGGTTATTATAGGAGCATCGCGTCTGTTCCAATCATTAAATTTCTTGAGGTAACAAAGTAGTTTCCTGCGGAAGAGCATATGTGTTGTCATTGTAGCTGTGCCTAAGCCGTGGCTTGGAAGGCTTTTTGCCAGTTGTCCATGAACTCGGGTCAGAAGAATAGCATGTATACTTCATTCCTCACTTCCTAATAACATTAAATAATTTAAGGTTTTCAAACGAGGAAACTTGGGCCCAGAGAAGTTAAGCAACTTCTCCATGTCACACAGAGAACTGAAGACTGAGCACTGGGCCAATTTTTCCATGCCTCTCGTTTCCCCCGCCTCTCCCCCAACCGTCACCTTCCTGAAGGTGGAGTTCTGAGATGTCCAGGCTGGAGACAGGAGAAGGACCTGCAGAGAAGGAGCAAGAGTCTATTATAATCTCTAGATTATCAGGAGTCGAGTTAATAGAACAGAGAACTGGGTAAATTATTATAATTGAAAATGTTACCATAGGAATGGTAGAGTGCTGATCAAGACTTGGTATGTCAGGAAGAAAGTACAACAGATATTTGGGTCTCCCTAAATTATTAGTCTTAATGAGGCTTTACAATTTTTTTTCTTTGACAGAACAAACCTGTAATGGCTTTCGGATTGATAACCCTTTCGCTTTGCGTGGCTTATATTGGTTATCTACATGCAACACAAGAGAATAAAAAGGAGCTCTATGAAGCTGTCGATAGTGAGGGGCACAGTTACATGAGGAGGAAAACGTCTAAATGGGATTAATAGTGCTGCTTATTGCAGATGGAACCTTATCAAGGCCTCTGAAATCTTCACATGAAAGCTTTCATGTGTACATGAGTACATAATATCATGTTTCTTGTTCGGGAATATGATAATGAGGAGAGAAAATAGCAGTTGCAACCAGACCACTATAGTAAATTTTGATCTTTCAAAACTGCGGCTGTTGTCTCATTCTTTTTTCACAGGAAGAGCATCTCGACATTTTTCTTTCATTGAATCCTCTTATAAAAGTCCCATGAGACTGGAAGTCATTTTTGTTAATTATTAAGTTCTATATAATAAAAGTACCCAGTGCTGTTAAATTTGCATGGTATTTTTTTGATATTTTAAGGTGAATTGTGCATTTGCAACTATTATGAGGGTTCAGTTTTGTTTTGCCATTTGCAAAGGCAACGTTCATTTTCTACCTAGCATAGAACCTATATTTGTGAAGGAAAAGAAATAATTGTAAATTATTGTAAAGCCTGTAGTCAACATTAAAAACAAAGTATTTCAGCTGTTTTTGGTCCAGAGTTTTATTTTAATTGAAAAGATACTCCCACTCAACTGCTCAAATAAAGATTAAATGAGAGAATAACCCAAAGTAATTAGAGTTTTTCTTTAAGAAAAAACAAGTATGTTATACTGAGGTATGATTTTTTTATTTGACTACAATTAAATGTTATGTATTTTAGTTTTTGTAAATTAATGTTACACTGATATTATAAACATAAGACCAAATGTTCTTAGAACTATTTAAAAACTAAAACTACTCAATGGATAAGAAAAGAGGGTCTCCTCACTGTCCTGGGTTTACCTTATGTAATTTAAATCTTTCTGACAAGGGTTCCAGACCTGTTTCATTTCTGAATATTTACCGCATTCTCCAGATCATTGTGAATGGGGCTCAGTAATAAACCCTCTCTCTGAAATTTCATTTATTATTACCAAGTAATAATAAACTGCACAGGCAAAGTTTATCATCATAATGTAAGTTTTTAATTTCCGGGACTTTATTGCGGTTTTGCAAGATACATGAAGAGGCAATTATGTCTGATTTGTAGATATTAAAGAGCTTAGTTAATTGAGTTATCTCCATGCAGTTAAATTAAATCTTTATTACTGAGCCCTAAATATTTCTTTGTATGCCTCTCTGCATAGTACACTTCATAGTTTAAAACGCACTTAGGTGGTACAAAGTGCTTTTTAATTTAAAGTATTTTTTGCTTTCGGTTTCCCTGTGTGCTTTGGTTGTTAAAGAACTAGAATTCTTCTGTTTTCAGCTTATGCATTAATTTCACACTGTCATCTTTTAGGTTCTCCTGTTCAACACAATAAGTTGATGTTTGGTGGGGGAGATACCGGGTGAACTGTCAGGGGATTCTCACAGCATTGAGGGGCAGCAGGAGCCGCACAGAGAGCCGCCGTGAGCCGTGTGGCATCCACGAAGGAGGCGAGGTAGCAGGAGACAGCGAGGCGCACAGCTGTGAAAAGTAGTGCAGGGAGGGGTCACGCTGAATTTGAGGAACAAGTCACCTCCCTGTGCTGCCTTTCCCGGGGTGGGCACCGGTTACAGCACCATCCTTGCGTGTGCAGTGTCGAAGGCTGGCTGGCTGTGTGCTGAGGTTTTCATTCATTCTCTTAAGGAAAAGCGCCGCTTTGCCAAAATCAGTGGTGTCTAAGGAGAGCGTGGGCAGGGCGGGCAAGATATTTACAGCCTCTTGGAGTCTGGCTTCAAGTGGTTGAAGGAAGGTCTTTCGCTGCAGGAATCTGGTTCAGAGTGGGCAAAACTCATAGCATGATAGGTTAGGTCTCAAAGCAAGTCTGGGTAAGTAAACTACTGATAAGTGGCAAGTAACGTTTTTGCCCAGGGGAGTTATCTGTTCTGATAGAAGAGCTGTTTGCCCAGAGGAGCAAGCTGTTAATTGATGAACTGGTTTTCAGGAATTTCCTGAAGCCCACAGTGAAGTTATTTATTGGTTTGTAGCCTCATCTTCCACAGGGTGACCAGTCTCTCCCAGTTTGTCTGGCACCAAGGGGATTCTTGGGATGCAGGACTTTCCATTTTAAAACAAAGACAAATTAGTTAACTATGTGATTTTAAAAACCAGGCTTAGTAATTTCAAGTGCTGACTTAATGAAAGTAATTTTCCCTTTAAGATGCTGTGGTATTTCCCAGTTTTATTGCTTTGGCACCAAAACATCACATTTATAGATAAACTGAAAAAGAATTAAACTCCCACTTTTGCCGGCCTAAAAGAAATCAATCCTTTAAATAAACCATTTAAAAGGAAGTGTGGTAGGCTGAATAATGCTCCCCTTTCCCCACCCCGCCCCCAAAGATGTTCAGACCCTAATTCCGAGAACCTGTGAATATGTTACCTTATATGCGAAAGCGGCTTTGCAGACGTGGTTGTTAAGGATTGTGAGATGGAGAAATTATCCTTTATTATAATCACAAGGTCCTTATAAGAGGCAGGCAGAAGATCAGAGGAAGAAGCCACGTCACCATGCAAGCAGGCTGCGAAAAGGCAACATCGTGGAAGGCCATGAGCCAAGGAATGTGGGTGGCCTCTAGAAGTTGGAAAAGGCAAGGCAAAGGATTCTCCCCTGCAGCCTCCAGAAGGAACCAGCCCTGCTGACCCCTTAATTTTTGCCCCATAAGACTCATTTTGGACTTCTGACCTCCAGAACTGCAAGAGAATACGTTTGCATTGTTTTAAACCACTAAGTGTGTGGTAATTTGTTACAGCAGCAAGAGGAAGCTAATATAGAAGGTATCTGGGAAATGAAAGGCTGTACCATGCTCCCTTTAGTTATTACTTCTAGTTGCTTTTATGAGCAAAGCTTGTCTTACCTAGCAACAGTTGCTAAGTAAGTTAACAATTTAATGCTAGAGTCTGGGACGGAGCAACTGCTTAACTCTCCCCCATCAGCGCCCACACTTATATGGCAGAGGCTTTCATACCGCTCTTGCCCATTAGCCACCTTCCTGCTACCTAATCATGGCGAATCGTTTAATTCTTACCAGCCTCTAGCATCCTCCTGAAGCCTTGAACCTCTTCCAGCTTTCTTAAACTTCTAGATTTTCTCAAAGCTACTTTTTCTTACCCTGAGTATTTTCACTGTACATAGTAAAAGACGTCTTAAGTTCAATTATGATCAGAAATTCGAATTACACAAGCTTTGTTTGCTGTGCCGTTTGTAATAAAATAATCCCACCAGCCCCTTTTGGGGAAACCTTCAAACGGATCCACGAATACAAGCCATTTAAGACACGTTTTTACACTCACAAAGATATACTGGGTAAGTGATTTTGCTGTTTTCCTTTTTCTACCGTTCTTCTTCCTGCTATATAGACTTTTATCAGCTCTCCTGATCAAAGTTGCTGTCCTACAGGGCTGTCTGTTGGGCTTGAGAAGAATAAGTGTTGAAGTCCAGCTTCCCCACTTAGACTTCGTGGGCCTGGACAGGATGCTGAGCCTCTCAGACCGTTTCCTTACATGTAAATAGGGATGTTAACACCTATCTTGCAGGTTTGTTATGAGGCTTTAATGAAGCACTTGTACCTATTATAAAGCCTGGCACATAATAGTAAATGGGAGTTCTTTTCTCCCTTGCCCATACTCGGGCACCTGCCACACACAGAAGAGGAACTATCTCTAAGTAACACCTTAATAAATGGGGGAAAGAAACCGTAACCTTTGTTAGTAGCTGGTGACATAAGAGTAGCTACATATAGATAGCATGAGAAGATTTATTATATATACTCTTCTAATAAGCAAATCAAATTGTAGCGACAGGTTTCCTTCCCTATCAGAGTTTTCAGTTTGACTTTGAGCCTTAGAAGTGTTTTCCTAAAGACTCTAAGTACTTCTCTGATCCTCTCTTCCTTTAACATAGTAAACTAGTGATTTAAGTTCACTCCTCATCTTTGAAAGTATAAGAAGTTGAGAAAGGAAGGTGTTTTGAAAAAACTAAAATGTAAGGCAAGATCAAATTGGAATCATCTTCTAAAAATATCAGTACCAAAACTGGTTTAACTTTTAGTAAATGTTTAGTATGATTTATTAATTATAATCTCTAAAATGATTTGACTTTTTATACGCAGCACAGTGGATATTCACTCTTAGATATGCTTTTATTGATTGATTCCTTATGCCTTCCAGGATATCTGAGTTCAAACACCAAGTGGATAAATTAAATCTAACTAGTTAGAAATTAATCTTTCATGTTCAATGACCTGTATTTGTCATTGACTATTTTAAGTCAAAAGAGTCAAAATTCTCTGTTCTTTGTAAGTAAATTCAAAAGCATGTTGAAATGTCTATATAAGTGCTAATGAGTACTGCGCAGGGCAGTGGCTCTCAACCCCAGCAGGGTACTACAGAACTTTAAGAAGTTTGTCTTTATTACAGACATCCAAAAACAAACTCATTGGATTTAATGCTAATCCAATACAGACCTACTGAATTAGAACCTCCAGAGTCAGACCTCAGTATGTGTGGTTCTTTATTCATTTGTCTTTTTACAAATTTGGATAGCTTTTTATTTGGGAATAGTTTAAGACTCACAAGTTTTAGCAATAGAACAGAGTTCCCACGTACCCCTCATGCAGCTTCTCTCATCAAAATCACATAACGCTAGTACATTGGCAAAACCATGACACAGGCTTTGGAACAATACTATTCACTCAGGTACAGACCTATATGCACTTTTTTTCTTGGTGTATAGTTTTATGAGCTTTCTCACGTGTAGATTCATGTAACCACCACCACAATCTGGACATAGAACTCTTCCATCACCACAAGGCAACTCCCTCTTGTTATCCCTTAACACCCCCTCTCCCGAACCCCTGGCACCCACTAATCTGTTCTCCATCACTCTAACTCCATCCCTTTGAGAATGTTGCATAAATGAATCATACAGTATGTAACCCTTTGAAATTGGCTTTTTTTCACTTAGCATAATACCATTGAGAGCCATCCAAGTTGTTCTTTGTGTTAATAGTTTGTTCATTTTTCAGTACGGGCATTTGTTTTTTCTTAAAGATTGGCACCTGAGCTAACCATCTGTTGCCAATCTTCCTTTTTTTCTTTTTCTCCCCAAAGCCCCCCAGTACATAGTTGTATATTCTAGTTGTAGGTCCTTCTGGTTATGTTATGTGGGACGCCACCTCAGCATGGCCTGGTGAACAGTGCCGTGTCTGCGCCCAGGATCCAAACCGGTGAAATCCTGGACCACCAAAAAGGAGTGTGTGAACTTAACCACTCGGCCATGGGGCCGGCCCCAGTATGGGCATTTAAAAAAAATTATGCAAGAATCCTGTTGTACAATCAGGGTTGGGAACAAGTAATATAAAGTAATGGGATTTAAGCATAAAAAAGAGTAATAGCAGTCCACACTTGTATCACATTTTTATGAAGTTCAACATGTTGATGGTCCATGCTTAGTCACATGTCTTTCTAGAGGATCTTTCATGATTCTATCTATACAACATTGAGCCTATGGAGCATATGTCCATCTCTGCCATGGTATTCACTGCCCTATGTTTTTAGACTCACTGATAATCTAGTGGCAAAGACTTTAATCAATGCCACCAAGCATGTATTTTCAGTTGCAGGTGACAGAAACACAACTCAAACCAGACTACGCAAAAAAGGGAATTTCTTGACCCTTTTAACAGAGAAACCCATGGGGAATCTGGCATCAGGGCTTTCAATCTGTCCATACTTGCTCTCTTAGTGAGTCGGCCTAATTGTTTACTGCTGCAGCCAGGCTTACACCATCAGCTGGGAAAGGAGGAGAAGCAGTTCCAAACAGCTCTAAGCACCTACTACCTCCAGCTTAGAAACATCAGAGGAAAAAGAGCTATGTTCTCCTTACATCCTTATATAAAACCCTAGGGAAGAGGCTGGATGGCCAGGCTTGAGTATGTGCCTGGAGAATGGAGATGATGTGATGGGCCAAACCGGTTGACTGCTGTGATTGGCAGTCCCACCAGAACAACCTGAAGTGAGAGAGGGACATTCTTGAGAGAAATGGGTCTTGATACCAGAGGGAGAGAAGAGGTGTTGTGCAGACAAACACGTATGTCCACAATGTCTTATCTGTGCTTATTGCCCAGGTAGGCACCGTGAGACACACACTGCGGTATAAGATGTGCTTTGTAATTTGAGGAAGTTGATCGTCCAAACATAAACACATGAAAAATTAATAATTCAACAAATCTAAGGTGTGAGAAGTGAATGGAGTAAATACTATAAGAGTTTGGATTGGAGAGAAAGATCACTGTGTGATTTCAGCACTCAAAGGGCTCATCACCCCCATACAAGTCATGAGCCACCTCTGACAACCCACTCTCGGAAGAGAAGATGGAGAAAACCCTGTGCCCAGCTCAACGAGCTCAGGGCTTGGCTCCAGGGTCTGCTCTGTCCCTAACTATTGATACTGTGTGGTCATCTAACCTCTTTAGGCCTTTTTGTCCGAGTAGGGAGGGTATTATTATGGGAATATTTGGAAGTTAAATGAGATCATTGACAGAGAAGTCGTCAACTACTACCCCTTACCTCACTCCACAGCTAAAGCAGCTAATGCCGTGAAGACCCACACACTAAAGACAGGCTTGTAGCGTACTAAGGAAAGCATTCTGCCCCCACTTTCCTGATGGAGTTACCACCAGCATCCAGGTGGGAGCAGGGAGAGAGTAGCGGTATAATGTGCTACTGTCTTGAATACGCACTCACCCTTCTACTTTCGGAATGTGCTCCTTTCTGCCGCTTTACTTCCCCAATTGCCTACTGTGTGGACTGAGTGCGATGAAGGGAACAGCTGACTCTACCCAGGCCTGAGTTCCCTCCTAATCAATTAGGGAAAAACTTAGCCCTTTTGTTGGTATCTTTAAAGAAAAGATTGATGTCTCCTAAAAGGATATTGCTCTTAAATAATTCTAATGAATAACTAGATAATAGTAGAAAGGAAAACCAAGAAACAGTCTGTGGATATTTGCAATTGTTTCTCTTCAAATATACAGATATTGGGGCAGATATTTTGAAGAAAGAAAAAGAATTTCAAGAAGCTCTACTCGAAGAACTTATTGCAAAAGCAGAAGCTGATATATGGGCTCAGGTAAAAGAAGTTGGAAGTCAACCTAAATGCATCTCTACAATTCTTTCACTTTTTGGATTTGTCTGAAACAATGTATTCAGGCAGAACTGACTCTGAATCCTGGCTGTCTGTGAGACCTTGGGCACGTTCTTCCACTCTAGAGTCTTGGCTTCTTCAAACGTGAAAGAGAAACAATAATACTCATTCTATAGGATTGTTGAGAGAGTTCAATGAAATAATGTGCCCAGCACACAGTAGGTGCTTAGTAAGATGCAGACATCATTAGGAGTTTCTTTCCTTCTAAATTGCCCCTATATATGGATGACTCCTACTCCCCTTATTCTCATTGAATTAAAAAAAGACATCCCTGTTGACAAGTGTTTATTATAGCTTAATGTTTAGTATGTAGACCATGCATTTGTGCATTTTATAATACCTCTAAGTGCTTATTTTTTCCAATTGCTTCTTCATGGATGACTCTCCTTGTTCCACATCTCTCCAAAGTCTGTGATCCCTTGTCCATATGACTGTTGAGGGTCATGGGGCACTTTGAGTGTGTTGGGGCTCACAGTCAGGTCCCAGACACTTAGCTGAAGCAAAATCTCAATCCTCCAGCCCCCACTTCTTCCAGTTATAGATAGTAATGGATAGAATGACATAAATGACTTCCTAAAGAGACTTAAAGCTCCTTGGCAGCAGGACAAACCATTTTTTGGTTTCTTTATAAAATAGACATCATAGCAAATAGTGTTGGAATTGTCCCATATTAGTTGCACCAGCAACAGCTTGGTCTGAAAGTATTTTGAAAGTATAAAATGCTCCAGTGCAAAAAATTTTTGTAGTCATCTATCTTTATCAATAATAACAAATTCAAATAGATTGTGAACCATTGATATATACCCTAATACAAGGGAATGCTTTTATGAATAATCTACAATTTCAGTATAAGTATACCTAATGTTCTGGACATTCTTTTCAAACAAAGTAATAAACCCTCTTTCTGAAGATCTGATGCATGGGATCTGGGATGGTACACAGCCTCCCTTCTCAGCTCTTTCTAGCTTTGTGCATCTTTCCACTTCTCTATGTTTTCTGCGATGGCATACATTACTTTGATAGTCAATCAAGCAAGAAATAAAGTGCCCAAAAAAGGCAAGCCAGCAGCCCATAGTAAAATTCTCTTTAGCAAGTCCTGATATAGCGATACTAGCCAAAGGTTCGGATGTTTTCGGGCATTTCTGGCTGAGCCAGTCAGTTTGTGACGGGAGGTTTGAGATGGGAATCAAGCAAATAATTAGGGGCCCCTTGGTGGTCGCTCATTTTCAGTAAACAAGGAAACCTGATATATTAATAAATAAATGGACTCTTTCTTTCAAAGGCTAACGAACGTCAAAAACAAGCAGTGGAGAAAGCCCTTGAAGAAGCAAATGACAGACACAAAATTAAAATTCAGAATCTGGAAGAGGAACATCAAAAAAGTTTACAGGTTTTTATAGTGGCTTGTTTGTTGTCTTTTTAAAAGTACTTAAGTTACTAAAAAGCTCTAGCAAGGGAATAAGAGAAAAAACAATAATATGTAGAATCTAGATGGGTGTTTCATGGAGGTTGGTTGGGAGGCCCACGATTTTCACAGAAGAGATGCTGAACTCTGTGATGGCAGTGCAGAGTGGGTGCAGGGGAACCCCACAGCCTTCAACGTAATGAACCCAAACCTTTATGGGGTTTCAAGGCCTGAGGGAGCCTGTCTGGCCCCTGCCTGTCTGACTCACTGTATCTCTTATCTCTAGCTTTCTTTCCTCCTCCCACTGCCCTTCTTTGGGTCCTCAAACCTGAACACACCACCCTCCTTCCCACCTCGGGGTCTTCGCCAGCATGTTCTTCCCACAATTCATCAGATTTAGCTCAAACGTTACTGCTTAATGGAAGCTTTACCTGCCCATTCAGCCTTGCCACCCGTACACTGTCCTTGACACCCCGTCCTCATTCACAGCAGTCATCAGTCATGGCCGTTGTAATTAAACAGATTGATTGCTTGTTGAATGTCTGATCTGACATGACCGCAGCCTCGTCCTCGTCGTTACCGCCCTAGTGCCCCGCCCGCTGCCTTGACTTCGTCAGTGCTCAGTTGGTGAATGGAAGTAGGCTGTTCTGTTCCTTCTCCTGGGCTTTCTGGTTGCATCCTTTCCCCCAAATTTGCATTTACCACAGTGCCAAGAGGGATTCCGGAGCTGTTTCTCAAATATGTCCTGTAGGACCAGAGGTCATAAAATGAAGGCAACTCTTTCTAACCTGTTAACTTGTTCAAGCACATTTCTAGGTAATTAGCAAACCTTCCAGGCAGAAGCCCTGGGAGTCATTATCTAGCGCAGTACCTCGGTTACAGCATCTGCTCAAAGGAAAATGATACAGAACTATTGTACATGTTGGCCACGGGAGGGACAGGACGGTAAGCAGCGCAGATGTGAAGATTCATGGGCAGAGGCTGGAGGGAAAGTGGCAGAAGTCTGGCCTAACTTAATAAGAACATAACTCACAAAAATTTAGGGACCACAGGCCCATTTTTTTCGTTGTTTCAGCAATGAGCACCTACCATATATCAGATCCATACGAGGTGAGATCAAATGGACTGCCCTTGTCCTCAGAAGACCGGCTGGCAGGAAAGGGAGCTCTGCCCCGGGGCTCCTAAAGGGCAGTGGGACCCTCCCTGCTTGGCCCCGGCGGCCATGGTCCGTGAGGGGTTGGCTGCAGGGGTCCACTGCCCTTCGCCTATTTCAGTTCAGAACACGAGGAGTGTATACAGCACGTCTAGACAGTCCTCTGCTCAGCTGGCATGTACCAGTATGGCCATAGTGCTTCTTAAAGTATTGCAATGCTTCTCTATCAGTTGACAAATAGCCGCTCCCCAAGCCCCCTAATGCCTTGGTCACCCTGGTCACTGCCCCTAGACCCCTGGACCTCCCCCAATGCAGCAATTTAAAGGGACAACCTTTTAAATCAGTAGGGGCTCTAGGACCCTGCCCCAGTGAGGCAGCAAAAGGATACATATTGTGAATATCACTTCTGGCATTAGGTTATGAAGATACAAGGATAACTTATATGTGATGCCTGTTTCAAGGAGCCTCCATCCTAGTCTTCCCTTAAGTAATTTGATTGTATCCCATATAGTCTTTGGTGGTGTTGGTGCACTTATAGTGCTAAAATAGAAGAAGTCCTAAGAAAATTTAAAGGGGAAAAGTCTGAGGAAGGGTGACCTTCCTACAATATTTGTCTAGAGTTTGGGAATTTACATGTATGCCACAGTCTCAGGGGCGTTTTTCATATGAAGGAGTGATTTGTCTAAGAGGGGTGCGTAGGGTTGTTATTTCAATTGCAGGGTACCCAGATGTGGACGTTAGTACTGCTTCTCAGGGCATGTCTATGAACCACCTGCCTTAGAATCTACTCACTTGGAAGCTTAACATGCAGATTCCTGGGCCCCACCTGACCTGCAGAGTCACTGGCAATGTTTTTAACCAGCAGCCCGTGTGATTCTCACACACATTAAGTTTGAGAAAACTAAGTTCTTCTAGAATCAAATATTAAATTCTGATATGTAAAGACCACCAGGTATTGCTCTTATACGATGTTAGGAATTTGGGATAAGTCTCAGATGCTTGCTGATAAATAAAATTTCAAGATCTTATCCAGTGGACAGATAGTATTTTGAAAAGGTGTTTATGTTATCTTATTCAAATACAATAATGTTAAAAAGTAAATGATAAGATAGAAGCTAAGAGAAAATAACAAAAGGAAAATCAGACTAGAGAATATAATGAAGTTAGGGATGAATTTAAAACTTAAAAATGTATGTAAGCCATGAGGTCCTGTGCAATTGGGCCTTGAGCTTTCTGGCAGTCAATGCAAAGAGGAAAATGCCATGAATCACAATGTCCGCAGGTAAAAACAAATCAGGTACTCAGAGAGGCCCAGATATGCCCACACGTGGTACCTAAGGAAAACTTCTGCTGAGGGAGACATTGCATAATAAATGTCTATCAAACATCTGTAAACATGATGGATTGCTTGAGGTTGTTTCTTGTCTCAAAATATGGGCTGATTCACTCAAAACACATTTCAGTAAAAGTAATTTAATGGAAGACTTTCCATTGAGCAAGAACACTGCCAAATAATAGGTCATTGAATTATTTTTGTAGCTTTAAACGTGTATTCTACATACTATGTGAGGCATGAAAATGATTTGGATTTTACTAAGTCATTACATGAAAGAGGGACGGGTTTAGTTCTCTGAGTCCTAGTTCAGAACCTAGCCAAAATAAAGGGATGGGTGTGATTTTAAATGCTACGATTCAAATAGAAATGTATTAGGATACTACTTCATCTGTCTAAAGCACAACCACTCCATAATCTCAACTGCTGAGAATATACTTGAAAACCCAGACATAATTTAAAATATCCCCTAAGAAGTTAAAGGCCTCTCACTATAAGACAAAAACTCGGGCTTATTACCCGGAGCAGAACCTCTCTATTCCCCACTAGAATGTTATTTACACTTACTTGACAACCTGAACCCAACAGACATGGTTGATTGACTTCACAAATCCAAAATAGATTAAAAGCCAGAAACAAGAAATGACAAAAAGGAACTCACCAACAGCAGTTAGAACGGAGTCCTTGGTCCAACAGCATGTGAAGACTGAGGAGAATTACAAAAATCAGATGTCAAATCTCAAAAAGCAAAGCAGTGGGGTCATTTATAACAGAGACAAATAGCCCTATGAACTCGAGCAATTTTTAAGTGCAATATAAAGTATTTAGCCCAATACAGTCATTCATCTTTATCTATGAGCCTGGATCATCAAGAAACATTAAAATGTGTTCATTATGCTCTTCCTATAAAGTAAGGTAAATGTTAAAGACATTTAGAAAGATTTCCATTCAAAATGTTTTATTATCAAAAAGTTTTTGTGCTTTGGGGCTGGCCCGGTGGTATAGTGGTTCAGTTCGCGTGTTCTGCTTCGGCAGCCCAGGGTTTGCAGGTTCCGATCCCAGGCACGGACCTACACACCAGTCATTAAGCCATGCTGTGGCTGTGCCCCACATACAAAATAGAGAAAGATTGGCACAGATGTTAGCCCAGGGCCAATCTTCCTCACACACACACAAAAAACGTTTTAGTGCTTTAAGAAACAAAGCCTTCTGCAGTATGGAAAACCCAGCTAACATTTTAAGCAGCCAATGTTTTCCTAAAAATAATTTTCTAACTACATGAACTGAGGTCACTCTGGAGAGATCCTTCAAGTTGATTTCTGTTGTCTTTTTCATTTTTTTATTTTTCATCCTTGGAGTAGCTGAAGTGAGAAAGTGAAAACTTTCCTTCTCTTGAAAAAGCTGAAGTCTGTCTAACAAATATTTTAACTGTTGAAATACTTTTATACAAAACTAGAGCAGTTTCAGTTTCCCTTGAAACTTAGAGTTCCCTTGACTTTCAGCTTCAGCTGTAGGATTTTGTCTGCATACACTGTCGGGGCCCCCACAGAAAGGGTAGTGAAGAGGGGTGGGCAACCTCAGCCAGGAGAACTCTTACTGGTTTCATTTCTTTCTACTTTGGGTAAAATTTCATTTGAAGAATGGATACTGAAGCTAGGAAGGAAGGAAGGAGGGAGGGAGGAAGAGGAGGAGGAAAGAAGGAAAGGAGGTGGGAGGCAGGAGGGAAGGAGGAAGGCAGGAACCTCACTGTGCTATCTTATAAGACTGTACAGGGTTTCTGGAATGAAAGTAAATTGATGAATCTCTTGAAAGACCCTAGCATCACAGCCAGCAGTGAAGCGAGGAACTGGCATCGAGAATCTTGGTTTCTATTCCTGGTTCTTCCACTGACCCACTATGTGAAATAACTTAATTTCTGTATGTTCTCTTGTCATCCCTAAAATAGAGATAAAAATTTACCTTTAAATGAAAGCTTTGAAACTGCTAGACAGAATTAATTGCTCCTCCTCTCTTGCATATATGTCTATTAAAAAACTTTTTGCACAATTTGGTTGTTGGTCTCCACTTGACAGTCAGTCTGCAAGGACAGGAATTCCAGCCACGAGAATGTGTTTGTAGCAACAGCCTAGCACAGTACTGGCACATGGTGGAGTAGTAGGCACTTTCAAAGTGGTGACATTTTGTGAGTTTCTTTGCGAGTTCATTTTCTCGAAGCCTTGGTTTGACTCGTGCCTCCTCTCTTTACTTGGCCAAAGGCGTTCACAGGTCCTTCTACCCTGGAGCAATGGAACGCTTGTTCCTGTCCCCTCTGTGAATGAGAAAGAGGCTCTCAACACTAATGAGCTGGAATGCCTGAATGACAGTGGGGCCTGGCAGGCAGGTTCCGGTGCCCACAGTAAAGTATGACTGTTGCTGCCTGAGCCTCAGGCTCCCTCCATTCAGGAGGCACAGTCATTACTTCTGCCATCTTCCAGGACTGATTTCCTAAAAGAGAATCATATTGTGTATTTCTAATCATGGATAAAGATAATATGACATAATAGAATATTTGGGCAATCAAGAAAAAAAAAGACCTGTAACCCAATTATTTTCTTTTTTGCATATGCCCTTCCAATATTATCTGTAGACATACTTATGCTACATAGTTTGTACATTTACGGTTTTACTTAGCATCATCATAAATGAAAGTTTTCCGTGTTGTACACATTCTTCTTTTAAATCATCAGGGTTAACAGGTGTACATTCCATTGGGTAGATTAATTCTGATTTGAATAACCTCTTAGTGTGCATTTTTAAACATCAAAGCTGTGACGTCTAAATCTAGTTTTCCTGTTGCTTAAGGAAATGGCAGCCAAAACCAAGATAGAGATGTATCAACACATGGAAGATGAACTGACCAGAGAACACTTGGCTGCGGAACAACGCATGGTCCACAGAATCCAAAGGATTATGATGGAATGCCACAGGGAGAAGATCGCGGCTGTGGAGAAAGCCAGGGCTGAAGAGAGACAGAAGACCCGCGAAGCAGTGCAGGACCAGAGAAGGTATTCCAGGGAACACACTGGAACCATGTATAATGTATTGTAGAATGTGTGTATGTATGTGTGTGTGTGTGTGTGTTATAAAGGAAAATAATAACATGAATACTCAAGGACCTACCACCCACCCGAAGGAATTGGAAATTGCAAATACCTCTGAAGCTCCCATGTGCTCTTCCTTAATCACATTTCCTTCCTCTCCACCTCTCAGGAGATAACTGCTGTCCGATATACTGTGTTTTTCATTCTGTATCTCCAGTTTTAAGAGAGTGAGGAGAAGAATCAACAAATATTTTTCCACAAACACAGAAAATTCAGTCCTCACATTTTCTAGCCTGTATCATACACCATTGTGAATGTGTTACTTTTGGTCTTTTCTTATTACACAAGTAATAGATGCTGTACGTAATGATGACATTATGGAAATATGCAGAGCAAAAATTGCTAAGTCTTAACTCGCTGCTCCCAATTCCCTCCTTTCTCCCAGAGACAATCATTTTAAAATGGGGTCTGTATCCTTCCATGACCTTTTGATGTATTTACAGCCTTATGTTTGTGCATAATCACAAATAATTTTTTACGTGAATCATATGTATATATGAACAATACCAAGCTAACCACTTTTATATATGTGGTGAACATTTGATGGAACTGGCCAGTTTTTTTTTTTATTAAGATTATGATAGTTACAACCTTGTGAAATTTCAGTTGTACGTTATTGTCAGTCATGTTGTGGGTACACCACTTCACCCTTAGTGCCCTCCCCCCACCCCCCTTTCCCCTGGTAATCACCGATCAGTTCTCTTTGTCTATATGTTAACTTCCACCTATGAGTGAAGTCATGCAGAGTTCGTCTTTCTCTGTCTGGCTTATTTCGCTCAACATAATACCCTCAAGGTCCATCCATGTTGTTGTGAATGTGACAATTTTGTCCTTTATTATGGCTGAGTAGTATTCCATTGTGTATATATACACCATATCTTCTTTATCCAATCATCAGTTGCTGGGCACTTAGGTTGGTTCCATGACTTGGCTATTGTAAATAATGCTGCGATGAACATAGGGGTGCATGGGACTCTTGGAATTGCTGATTTCAGGTTCTTAGGATAGATACCCAGTAGTGGGATGGCTGGGTCATAAGATATTTCTGGAACTGGCCAGTTTTAACAGGACAGCAGTCAGAGAAAACCACTGTTTCCAGTTGCTAAGTGACCTGCCCAAGATCACGTAGCTGTAGCAGCACAACCAAGACTGAAACCTCTGGGTTTGGCCTCCTGGTCTAGGACTTGTCTCTTTTGCTTTGCTGCTTGACTTAACAAACAAATCTATTTGTGTATAATTAATGGGTAAAGTCTTCCTCATTGGAATTGTTTAGAATGGGGCCAAAGGTAAAATCCTGTAGGATGTGCAGATAAATAAGAATGAGGGCTGCAGCTGAGGCTGTGTCAGTGTGCCTCCCTTCTTGCGTAGGCTGTAAATCATTGTTGAGGTAGAAGAGGAAGGTGACGGAGGATTTCAGGAGAAAGTTAGAGAAGGCGGTGACTCCTGAATGAGTTGTGGTCCAAAGCAGCGGAAGGTGGTACCCTCTCTCCTCTCTGCTCCCCACCCTCCATCTGCAGGAGCTCTGCCCACCCTGTAGGAGCCTCTGGATCCAGCCACACACCAGCAGTCTCCTGCTCCCTCCCTCACTCTGCTGCTTTCACCCCACTCCAGCCCTTTTCCCTGTGAGATTTGAATGGAAGGTTCTCAATGGCCACCTTTTATTGAGTCAGTTGACTAAGATTAGGGAACTGCCAGGCATCTTGTTGAAATGTATCTAGCTAGAATATTCATCATTTTGTTCATTGATGTGTCCCAATTGCCTGGAGGAGAGCCTGGCACATGGTAGACATCCTTTAAATGTTTATTAAACAAAGGCTCAAATTTGTTCTATCAGCTGAACTCACTCTGCAGCATGCTAGATCTTATTTCTAGACAGTGCTAGATTCCAGTGTTCCTTAGAGCATTTGCAGAAACTAATATATGGAGAAAGACCACTGTTTAGAATCCTACTGTAGATCTTTTATTTGACTATAAACTTTCACTCAAGACTTCAGGGATTCAGAACACGTAAATATTATGACAAATTTGTTAAGTGCACAGAAAACTCTTTTGTGGATTGAGGTGGTTAGATTCAAAACAGATTATCTAGGAGACACTGTACTCTTTCTCTTAAAGTTAAAAAAAAAAAGAAAGAAAGAAAGAAACATCTCTGCTTCGAAGGGATCTAAGTGTTTTCCAGCCCAAGGCAAAGGTATGAATGAATGACTGCTCAGGAATTTTTGTGGTCATGGCTATAATTCCTGATGACAGCTACCCTTTATTCAACACCCAGCACATGCGAGGCCTTTGTGTTCTTCTCATTGAATCCTCACATTCCTTCCTGGGGCGTTCTGTCGTTCTCATCCTCCGTATCTTCAGATGAAGACGCTGAGTCTTAACGAGAGACTAAGCAACCTGCCAAAGGTCATGTGGAGAGAAGGTGACAGGGCCTGATGGGATGTATGATGCCAAAGCACATGACCTTCTGTTACGCTCCCCTGCTCACTTCACCAGAGCTTATCAAGCACCTTCTGTGGATGTGGTCCTCACCTCCATCACAAAGAAATAAAGGTCTTTCCTCAGCATTATGTGAAGTAACTAAAGTGTGGCTGCCCCATATAAGCAATGCTAGATGGACTTGTACAAAGAACTCGTAGGTGCTAGGAGAGTTCAAAGTTCTGGGAAGATCAAACAAAAAGTGTGTGGGTTATGTGGGCTGTGTGGTGAGGTCACTTTCTTGGAGGAAGTTAGTCCTGGTTTGGGCCTTAGAGAGAAGGGAGAAGGTCCCACTTGTGAAAGATTGCGAAAAAGTAGGAACAGCACGAGCAAACACGTGGAGGGGAAGGTGGGAGGTGTAATGAGGCAGAGCCACGGGGAGGTTGAGAGTGTTAATACCCCTGAGATACAAAGGTGCCGAAAAGGTTGGCCTCTGGAGATGTTCCCCACAGCCACTCTAACTCCTGCAGCCCCAGCGTGGGGGGTCACTGATCCTACTGCCAGACCAGGGGGCAGTAGGTTCCTAGTATCTCAGGGAGAAAATCAGAATGTATTTTCCTCATAAACATAGTGGTTATAACTGATCAAAATAGTGCTAACAGTCCTGGAGTTCACGTGAAAATGGATTAATAGCTTATCGCTGGCTCAGCAGGCAAACGATCTGCCAGTTCAACGTTGCTCTAAATACTCGATGAACAAATGAATTTTAGGAATAGATCCCTTCATAATTTAGGAATTGCCCGTGGATAAATGAAGTGTTGGTTCTTACTGTGATTTTTAGGATTTTTATTGATGGACATACAAAAGAGGTTGAAAAGTGTGCTCTTAGCAACCAACATGTGTAAGGAAAATGAGAAGTTCACTGAATAGGTAGAAAGCAAGGAACTGCCATTCATTTTTTTCTTTAAAATTGTGAGCAATTTATCTTGTACCATTTCAAAGGCCTCCCAAAAAGAATGAGAAAGAGAGCTAACAGAGGCCCCACAGGGAGCAAAGGACTAATCTTTTTCTAGATAGTTTTTCATGCTTTATTTTTTCCCAAGAGCCTAGTGAGGTTGGATTATTACATATTAGATTATATTTTTATTTACTAATCTATTTTTATTCTCTGAGAGTCCATTTTATAAAATAGCAGACTGAGTCTTATAGGTGTATATAGACACACTAAAATTATCCTGAAAATGGTTCAGTTTCTGGCCAGCACTTCCCATAAATATGGTGTGTATTTCAAAATTCCAAGATTATAACCTCATAAAATGAGAGCCGGCAGGTGGACTTAACCATCTACAGAAAGAAGCGTAGATTTCACATTCCCTTTGGAATTTCTCTTCACGTGGGAAGGGGCCCTGGAGGTCACCGAGTGACCCTACCGTCCCTTCTTCGGGATGCCTGCCAGGGGTTGCTGGGCCTCCTCCTGAGGGCACCTGTGACGCGAATTTTCCTCCTGGTTGAGGTGGGTGCTTCAGATGCTGAACATGTCTGCCTGGCGTGTGCTTCTTCCTGGGGGCCCGAGGTACACCAGACCTCACCTCACATCCGCCCCTGGCTTCTGGCTCAGCCTCTCCCCCTGCACAGTCATTCTTCAAAAGTTTGAGGAGACGTTGTCCCAGCTTTAGTCTGGAGAAGGGAAGGAAAAACCAAAAAGTACTAGTAAACCAGTTCCTTCAGTCCTTCCTCGTGTGATATGATTAATCGCTAGGCCCTCTTTTGGGGAAAAAGCAGTGTGGATAATTTGTAGAAATCAAAAGATATTTTAGATAAAACACAAGAATTGACCATTTTCTTATGGTGAATATTTTGCTTATGCTAAGAATCCTTTTCAAGCAAGCATTCTTTTAGGCTTTTTTAAGGCTTTAATTTGCTACTTTAAAATTGGGCGTTATTTGGCATAAAAATAGCATACTGGAGAGAACTATGTCTACGTTGCCCATTTACTATTCACACATTCATTGGTTGCCTGTTTTATGTCCACTGGGCACCGTGCAAGGCAGAGGAGGTACAAAGGGTGATGGGCACTCCAGGCTGTCCGCCAGCCCCCGCACCCCCCCCCCCCCAGCCCTGTACCCACCTTCCTCTGGGCTGCAATTCCTCAACTTCAAGGACATCATCAGCATAAAGGTCAGAGACACTCTGACCTTAAACCGAAAGGAGTCAATCCCAAAGGGTCAACAATTCAGGCTCTAAGGCAGGCTGGGAGAAGTTGGAAAGAACATTCTAAAAAATACCAGATCCTGTTAGTGAGAAGAGATTTTGATAGCAAGGAGTTTAAAGGGGGCCATCGTGGAGGGCGAGAGCTGCCGTCATCCAAGATGTGCTTTCTTCAAGCAGTTTTACCTGCGATCAGCTCTGGTGGAGACTTCTGTGGGCCCCATAGACGACCGCCTCCTCTGTGTGGGCCAGGAGAAAGCCCGGCCACGCCACAGGGAGCTCCCGCCTGCTCGTGACAGGGCTGAGGTTCTGGAGGAGGAAAGCAACTTCTTCTTTGGGGATTTGGAGCTTGCTCACGGACGCTTCTTCCAGTTCCTTCTGATCTAAGCCCCAGGGGCCCTGGCCATCACTTTCACAATCTCACCAACACCCTGAAGATTTTATAAAACATCAGACTACATCCTAAGGGTGTGCATAGGGTAGATGCTCACTCCACCTCTGTCCATGGCATCACTTCTATTAATGGCCCCTCCATTCTCCTCTGACTCGCGCTGAGAATCAGGAAATTGGTTTTGAGTCGTCTTTTTTTCTGCATCCCCTGTATCCTAGCAGTCACAAATTCTGCCACTTATGACTTTGTAATATTTCTTGGATTTATCCCTTTCTCTCCTTCTTCCTCCCCCTTTCTCATCATTCTCTTTCATCATAGTTCAGCCCCTAATCATGGCACACCCAGAATATTACAAAATAGTACGAATTGGTCTCTATTACCAGAATAACAATTCTAAATGTTATTTTCATTTTGTTGCCCTCCTGATAAAAAATTTCTAGTGACCTCTGAAACTACTGAAGCAGCTAATGCTGAAGGGCAGGAACTCTCCCACCAGCTCAATTGTGTGACATTGAACAATAACTAGATCTCTGTAGGACTCAACTTTTCTTACCTGTTACATGGGAATAATAAGAGGTAATAAATAAAAATAGTACCAGACTCAGTGGGTTATTGTGAAAATTAAATGAAGTATAATGCATGTAAAATGCTCAGCACAGTCCTGGGGGACACAGGAAGTACTCAGTAAATGTCACCCCTTGTTATCAATAATGGCTATAGCCTAGTTGGTGGGAAAAGGAAGGAGAGAAATAGCAGTGCAGCTAGAGAGGCTAAGGGCAATGTTTACCTCAAGACTGGGGAAGTCTGTCAGGTTTGAAAGTCAAGCTGGAAAAATCAGAGGCAATGAGAGAATTGCATCTTGGAGGATAGAATTTAGAAGATAGGGCAGGTGGAAAGTCTTGGAAAGACTGTATTAGACTAGGAGGCAGAGGGAGGGATTTTTATTAACAACCATAAATATGTGAATCCGACATTTGTAGGTTTCTTTTATTCTCAGATCTTTAGAAGTTCTGCTCAAACTGGGTTAATCAAAGACATTCGCTGGAAATGGGTCACGGCAGCTGAGAGCCTTGGTGCTGGACTCAGACTGCCTGGGTATGGTGCTTGTTTTGCCAGTTTTACTAATGAAGGGAAATTGGGCAAGTTATTTGACCTCTCTGAGCCTTGGTTTTCTCATCAGTAAAACAGCCATAATAATAGAACCACGTCATAGAATTGTTTTGAGGAATCATTGAGTTAATATATGCACAAGACGCCTGGCGCATGGGAAGAACTTAATTCGGTTGGCTGCTATAACTTATATATAATTATATTAATTATATTCAGAGATCTACAAACTCATTCAGCAGTGGTTCTCAAAGTGTGGTCCTGCACTCCTCAGGGCCCCAAGACCCTTTCAGGGGCTCCACGAGGTCAAAGCTGTTTTCTTAATGATACTGAGATGTTCTTGCCTTTTCACTCCCCTTATTATCTCATGAGTAGAGAGTGGTGTTTTCCAGGGGTTATGGTGTTTAAAATCACAACAGATGGAAATAATAGGAAAATCCAGCTTTTTTTCTATTAACCCAGTGAAAAGTTTAGCAAAAAATGTAAAATTATGCCATTTTCCTCACCAACAGTTTTTGTGATTTGGAAAATATGTTTTTTATAAATGTAAGTTATATTAACATTTAGTGGATTTATTGATACTTTACTTGAATTTATAAATATTTTTAAAATGTCTCACTTTTAATTTCCAATACTGTTAGTGTCACTAGATATAACCCATATCAACAAAAATTGCCTGGTCATTTTAAGAGCAAAAAGGGGTCTTAAGACCAGGAAGCTTGAGGCACTGTCATAGAGTATTGCTCAGATAAAGTCAAGAGTAGAGCTAAGCCTAACCTGCGAGAACAAAGTTTTCTCCCCTCTGCCTAAAGGTATGTGGCTGAATTGATATACAGAAATACTTGCTCTAGAGACATAGAACTCTGACCCTATTTCTTCGTTCCTAACCACACCACGCTTTTCTGGTCAAAGTTACTATCAGACGCTAGACTATTGGCTTTGCCCAAGACCACCGCAGGGAAGTCCATGGGCGACCTCCCTCCACTGAAAAACGATTTTTGATTGTTAACAGCTAATGCAATCCAAAAGCTCATCTCTACCGGCCTGGCTCATCTAAACAGTGTAATAATTTCTCATACATCTGTGGTAAAAGACAAAAATACTTTTGTTTTTAGTGACTAACCCACCTAACTTATAAACCCATATTATCTTTTGCAGAAAGACCGTGGAGGAACTTGTGAATACCGGTGTGACGGCTCTGAATGACCAGTCGAAGAATATGAGCTACTTGATAAGGGAAAAAGAACATGAACTGAATGTCTACTGTAGCATGGCTCAGAGGCAGAAGCAGGAGGAGGTGCAGGAAGTGCTTCAAGAAGCAGAGAAAATACATCAGGCCTCGCTCGGAACTGTGATGGATAAATTGGTCAACACTCAGGGGGAGCTGCTGTCCATAGCGAAGCAACTGGGAATCATGACAAACTGGAAAGATTTCCTGGAGGAGGAATTACAGGAAACGAGGGTGGCATTTCAAAAGTACATCAATTATACATTTCCTAAGCTTTCTCCAGGACAGGCAGATTTTATTCTGCCAGAAAGAAAGAAAACACCTTCCAATCTTATTGCTCCGGCGGACAAAGCAACTCTTGATTAGAAGTCTTCAACTGAAATTTCACTACAAAAGACATCATTCCAAAGACTAAATAAATTCACTCAAAAACCATTTATTGATCCCTGGTTGTGTGCAGGGTACTATTGGGCTGCGAGCATTTTGATGGAAAAGCAAAATATTCAAAAGCATATTCCAGGCTACAGTGAGTTCCAAGACTAATTGAGGAGAGGTAACAGAAAGCTGAAAACTGATTAGGAGGGAAAAACTTTCTTGGAAGAAGTCTAAACAAACTTTTGTACCTGGCTTTACTCACGTTTACATCAGACATGGAACTGTTTTAGTGTTTGTAGGAGCTGAAAACAAGCAAAGGGGTGTGTTCTTAGCTTGTTCCCATCGTGGAGAGGTGTACTAACTTCCAGTGTTATTTGGAGAACCTCAATAGCATTGTAGGAAAAAAAGCAATTTCCCCCAAATTCAATAAGATAAAATTTAACTTCTGGCAACCCTATATAAAATAATTCAAAAAGGATTCACTTTTATTTGCTAGTTGTGAAAGAAAAATATGTCTTTAGAGGTCAGACTCCCTGGCTCAGGGCTGAGGAGTCCCCTGTGTTTACACCCAAGCCCAGAAGTGCCTTGAACCCATGTCCTTTGGGTCAAAATGCAGAAATCTATTAGGTACCCCAATGCTTAGGAACAACACATATCCACATCTACTAAATGAAAATGGAAGAAAACTCAAGCCATAAAGACGTCTCCAAAAATCTATCCACTCTAATGTAACATCCTTAACTTATTAATAACCAACCTATATTGAAGGCTTTAAAATTAAAAAATTGGTTTTCAGTAAATTAAAAAGTGCTCTTCTTGAGCGAGCCTTAGGTGGATCTGTCTACATTACCCGGTCTGGGATTTCCTCATGGCCAGAGTGGCAATTTGTTGATGGTTGCATAACGGACCACACTGTCCTCAGCGTTCAGCTTCCTGACGCTGCAGGCCTCTTGCAATCCATGCCAACTGTTCGCCTCGGCGCTGGAAGTAATGGCATGTATAGACGCTGCTTTGTCACGTACATTCTTCTCACAACAATCTGTGGTGGGGGGGGGCAGGAGTTGTCATCCGGTTATTACAGGTGATAAAATAAAAGTTGCTATGTACTAGGTATTTACACGTGTGAAGCACTTTAAAAACATTAATATTTAATCCTCACAACAACTTTTGAAAGTAATTATTATGACCCCCAATTTATAGGGAAGGAAACCAAGTCTCCAGGAGGTTCAATAACTCCCCACAGCACACAGCTGGTGACAGAGCCAGATTTCGAAGTACTACAAGACACAGGCAAATGGATCCACGAGAGAGACCTAAGGTTTTCCAGAATTGAGTAGGAAACAGCAGCAGCTAACACGGGAGTGCCGGCCTGTGCCGGGCACATGTACACAGTGGACTCATTCATTCTCACAGCAGTTTGTGAGGGGAAGAGCCATTCACACAGGCACAGACAGCTTAAGTCACTTTCTCCAAGTCATACAGCTAAAAGGGTCAGAGCCGGTTCAAATCCAGAAAGCATCAGTCTTCAGCCCATGCTTTAGTCATTATTTTGTTCAGCCTGAACGTAAGGTCTTGGTGCCTGGCTTATTGATTCTGCAAGTGTGTGTCTTCATGGGTTCTGTGATGAGGACTGGAAGAACATGGTCTGTCCTCCATGTCGTGTGTCATTTTTGTCTCTTCGAGAAGTAAAAGGAAGTTGTACCTAGGAATGCTAATCTGAGCACATACCATAGGGGAACAAAAGGAAACCATCTTCATGGCTGGCCCAGTGGTGTAGTGGTTAAGTTCATGCACTCTGCTTTGGTGGCCCAGGGTTTGCAGGCCCAGATCCTGGGCACCAACACTGCTCATCAAGCCATGCTGTGGTGGTGTCCCACATACAAGATAGAGGAAGATTGGCACAGATGTTAGTTCAGGGCCAATCTTCCTCACCAAAAAGAAATAATAATAATAAGGAAACTGCCTTCTGAAGGGGTTCATTTCATGGCCACAGTTAAGCGCGTCTCCTTTGGCATCAGTGATACGGGGAGTAACATGAAAACATAGCAGGCAGCTTATTTTTGGTTTGGAAAAAGGAATCCATCTTCTCAGTCTTCAACCAATTGGAAGATATTAAATTATCCATGTTGTCAGTATTTCAGTTCACATTCCAGCCCCGGCTTGCACCCCTATCCCAACCAATAGTTCCCTTAGGGTTAAGTAATTTGGGTACATCTGAGAAGGGAAGAGTTAGAAATCTTATTGCTATCCTGATCCCACCTTGACTCCCCAGGAGGGCCCACTGCCCACTGGAAGACTCCCCATCCATGCCCCCAAAGTGCTAATCACCCCTCATGTCACAGGGTGATGACGGGTTCCTATCTGCACAGGCTGACTGATCCCAGACCCCCATTTGCCACTTACCTTATAGCCTGGAGTCAGTACAAGCGTGGAGGAGGGTCTGCTTTCAGTTCTCTTGTTCTCACCCAGCTTTCTCTCTCCCAAGGCCAAACTGAAGAAACATCATCTTTGTTCTTACCTGAATCCTTCACCTTGATTTGATCGTGTCAGCCCACAGTTCTTCCTAGCTTGAATGTCTCCTAGGTAATATATCCCTGAGAATTAAAGTTCAAAGCGAATGGATAATTTGCCCTAAAGAGTGGAAAAAGCTGATAAGAGACTAAAAATGAGACCTCTCTTGAATTTCCAGTACCCCATTCTATGGGGCCTCCCAGCAGTCTCTTGTTTTCACGGCACTGATAAAGATGATCCTGATGGCTAAAAAAAGAAGCAATGGAAAATGTAGCAATAGCCGTTTATTGAGCATCTGCTACAGGTCAGATATTGCACTAGGTTCCTTAGTAAACCTTGTCTTCTTGAAATCTCACAGTAATCCTATAAGACACCTGCCATTGCCTGCATTTTGGAAATGAGGAAACTGAGACTCAGAGAAGTAAAGTCACTTGCTGAAGATCACAAAATTATTTGACTGAGAAGCCTGTGTGTTTTCCACAACTACAGCACATCAGCCAAAATGAGTGCCTATGGAAACATTGAGTGGGTGTCAAGGATGCACTACTTTCCAAATACATTGGAATTGTAGCGTGGCAATTCTGCAGAAGCCTAACTCTTCCAGTGGACGTTCATTCCCCAAACAAACCAATTTTTAACATGACTTGAGAACACTTAATAACTCTCCTGGTGCCATTTACTTTTAGTACAATACCTAAAGAAACCATTATAGACCGTAGATACTAAGCCCTATGCAAGTTATTAAAATTGTAAACATTTTGGAGAATTACTTTAAAGAGAACTTAAAGAGTGCATTTTTCTTAGTTGTCTTAGATGCTACCTATACACTGGGAGTGCATGCACTTCCCGTGGTTTCTGATGTTTAGAAAGCTGTTAATTTCTGGAGGCCATCTGGAAACTTAACTTGAGGACTCCAAGAAATTACTTCAGTTTAATTTTCTGGAAGACATTCTACCAAGAAAAGAACCTTGCTTTTAGAGAAAACAGACCTTTGGGATGGGAAACAGATTCATGGTACTCTGGGAGGGAGGGAGGGGCTCCCCACCCACAGAAAGCACAGGGGTCAGGCTATTCGGTACTCTATATTACAAAGTCACCCTGGGGTTTTCTTTCGCTGACTTTGATTCCATTTGACTTATTTAAAGCTTGCGTATTCTAGCTTTGAGGGCCTCATTTCCATTGAAACCATGCAGACACTATTTGGCAAAACTTAGGTTCATTTACAGATCAGAGGATTTTGACGTTCTGCTGCCTCTAATAAACTCTTCTTTCTGCTTGGCTGAGATCACTCAGAAAAGGAAAGAAGAAACCACTGCGACTTCTTGTCCAGTTTTCGTAAGCCAGGCAGTGTGTGTGCTTCACCTGCATTATTCAACTTCTGCCTCACAGCAGCCAGAAAAGGACATTCAGGCATTTCGAGGGTAGGTATTCTGCATGAGGTCACTCCATCTGAAAGATGCAGACGCCTTCAACTCATTGCTATCCGATTGCAAATTGTAGGATTGAAAATAAGTGGTTTTACTCTAGTTAGTTCCAAATATAAACACTTTAATATTGAGTTGAATGAAGTTAAAATTATCCCTTTATACACAATAACTTCACATTAGGTCTTAAAATTTTCAAGGATCCAAGTCTATCTGTCTGCCTTTCCTTATTTTTAACCCTATGTGACATTTCCTATTTCTCACAGCACTTTTTCCACCTTACCTGCTTTAGCTGTCTATTTCCTACTGGACTTTAAGACCATGATGGACTCTCTGCTAAGGACCCATAACAAACTCCAGGGCCAGGTAGTATCCTTGACCTATCACTCTATGCTGGACAAGTATTTCTCATCCCCTCGCTCCCAACTCAGTGTTCCCAAGGAGGGCTATTGGTGTCATTTGCCCGTTTGAAGGAATATCATTTAATTATGTTGTAGAATTATCTATAGAGTTGTAGATTTCATTTAGATATCTACATATCTCTAGAATGTCTACCATCTATTCTAGAGCATCTACCTCTCTAGAAATCATAGAGATGTATAGGATATTAATTATTGATTTTGTTTATTCAACATGCATCAGGAAGCAACCTACTATGTATCAGGTGCTGTGTTAGATGCTTGGGGTCTTGGTAAGTGAAATAGGTGGTAGTCCTTACTCTTAGAGAAGACAGCTATGTGGATAGCAAGGTAGTGAGTACATGTGTCATAATACTGTTGAGGGCTGGAGAAGTAAGAATAATGGGCTTGCAGCTCCATTTCCCAATTCATGTTTTGCTGTCCTGACGGGTGTCAACGTTTACCATCAGTAACCTCCTAGTCTAACTGATATTCTTGCATAGCGCTAAGTCTTGTCCACATTAGTGAAGGAGTGGCTTGATTCAAATTTTGTTTTCAGCAAAGTGGATTCTATAAAATCTCAAGGATAAATTTTCCTAGTTCTCACATGGTTTTGTTCTCCTCAAAGTTGTCACGTGGCCAAGAGCAGACAGTTATTTCTCCTATTGGTTCACGTCAACAGATTCCTACCTGAAAAAATACTATCTCGGAGTTCTTTGGAATACAAGGAGAATTCCAGCCTCTTTGTGAAAGGCCTCAGGAAGATCCAAAAGAAAATCCTACAACTGCAGTCACCTAATTCCAGGGAACCCAAGAGGGTCATGGTCTGGCTTCATGCTCTCTGGTCTCACAGATACTCTCAGTGTACTCTGGCCAGGGAGCATCCCCAAAATGATGGGAGAGTTGTGGGAATAAAGCCCACTGCTCTGCTGCTGAGGGATTTAGGTGAGCTGCCCAGGGAGAATGCCGCATTTGGAGGGTATGTTCAAGTCACTCCTCATGTCTTGGGTCCAGGCCTTTTACCTGCCTCCGAAGGTGATCAACATAAGGAGAGTGACATCCTGAAAAGACTTCTTGACAAACAAGTAGTATCTGGTAACTCAGTTTACTTGAAGTGTGATCCGATCTTGACAATATGCACAATCTGTTATTAAGGAAATGCCTAGAAATATGACATATTTTGTTTTTCATTTTTAGTATCCTTTAATTATTTCCAAATAAGAAGTGAAAGAAATAAAGGAAGTGACTATTGAAATAATTAACTGAGAATAAAATACGCCCCTTTGTATTAATATGGCTCCTTGGATCAGTTAACAAAAAGCAGTCATTTGCATACCATCATGATGATTTTCACCATATCTAAGAACTCTTTCTGTATTATTTACTTAATAATTTATTTAAATAACTTTTTTGTTGTTGTTTGTTGTCGTTTTTGGTTTTTTTGAGGAAGATCAGCCCTGAGTTAACATCTGTCGCCAATCCTCCTTTTGGCCCTGAGCTAACATCCATGCCCGTCTTCCTCCACTTTGTGTGGGATGCCTGCCACAGCATGGCTTGACAAGCTGTGTGTAGCTCTGCACCCAGGATTCGAACCAGTGAACCCCGGGCCACTGAAGCCGAACCTGCGAACTTAACTGCTGCGCCACTGGGCTGGCCCCTAAATAACTTTTTAATTAAATAAACAACATGCATTGGGAAGAAAGAAAGATAGAAGGTATGAAGAATTATGGCCCCACAGAGAGTGACAGGGCAGAGTGGAAATGCTAAGGCCAGACAGAGAGAAGAGAGACTAGGCAGGTAATGCAGGTCCCAAAGGCTAAGAACAAGAGTGGGCAGGAATATGGTAGAGATCGGCAGGGAGTGAGATATTGGCAGAACTTCAGCAAAGTGAATTCCAGCCTGAGAAAGAAAGGTTGGGCTAGTTACAGAAGTATGAATGGACTTTGGAGGTTAGGTTGTTAGGAGGTTCTGAGATTGATTTGAAAGTACTAGGGTGACGCACTGAAGGTTGAGTGAGGTTGTGAGCAGCTGAGGAATGAATGTTTAGGGCTGGGAGAAGGATGAAAAGGAGATGTAGGTAGAAGTTGAGGAAATAGTAGGGCAGTGGAGGTATTAGACTGAGAACTGAGATAGTAGCCTGAGGTTGAGGTGAAGAAAGAGGGACTGAGGTTGGAGTGTGAGGGCTAGGAACTGGGGAGGAGAGAAAGTACCAGGAAGGTTAAGGAAGAAAGGCTGACAAAGGGCATAGAAGTGACTGCAAAGGGCTGGGTCAGGCTAAGGAAGAGCAGAAGCAAGAGAGTCAGCTGAACATTTTCCAAAATTTAAGGCAGACCTGGAGATGCAACCAGAAGTCCAGAAAGAATTAGCTTAGAGACAAAACAGGAAAAGGCTTCTTTTTTCAGTGATTTCAACACTGAAGGCAACAGCTAACATCGGAGCTGGAGAGTTTGAATGTAACAGGAACCCACAGAAATATCACCCGGTTGCTGTGGTTGTTGATCTTGGTCTTGACATTGTTTGAGAAGTAACAGACAAGCTGTTTCTAAATTTCAGGTGGAAAAATAAGCAGCAAGAATATTCACGGGAATTCTGATATTAAATACGATGATGGAGCACTAGCCTTCGCTATATGCCATTAGAACTGAAATAGTAGTCCTGGGACATGAATAGACACAAGAATCAGTGGCACAGAATAGAATTTAAGGATGAAATTTAAAGGTAGAGGGAAAACTTAGGGATGCTGTCCCAGATTACTGAATAATCGATTTTAAATCTCCTTGATGTCACTTATTCATTTAGCATATGGCACAGATGGCATTTTGAAGTAGTGAAAAAACAGATTGCATTCAATAAATGTTTTTGGGGCAACTGGGTAGTTATTGAGAGCAAAAATTATTGAATCCTGGGGCCGGCCCCATAGCCAAGTGGTTGAATTCTCGTGCTCCGCTTCCCTGGCTCAGATATTGGGTGCGGACATGGCACCACTCGTCAGGGCATGCTGAGGCAGCGTCCCACATAGCACAGCCAGAGGGACCTACAACTAGAATATATAACTATATACTGGGGGGCTTTGGGGAGAAGAAAAAGAAAAAGAACAAAAAAAAAGAAGATTGGCAACAGATGTTAGCTCAGGTGCCAATCTTAAAAAAAAAAATTCCTTTAAAAAAAAGAAATAAATTATTGAATCCTATCTCAGAATACATCACAATATATTCCAGATAGATCAAATGTTTAAGAGTAAACTGCAGAAGTATTTAAGAAGCCATTTGAGGGGCCGGCCCAGTGGCACAGAAGTTAAGTTCGCACGTTCCGCTTCGGCGGCCCAGGGTTCGGGTTCAGATCCTGGGTGCAGACACGGCGCTGCTTGGCAGGCATGCTGTGGTCGGCATCCCACATATAAAGTAGAGGAAGATGGGCACGGATGTTAGCTCAGGGCCAGTCTTCCTCAGCAGAAACAGGAGGATTGGCAGCAGATGTTAGCTCCGGGCTCATCTTCCTCAAAAAATAAAACAAAATAAAATAAAATAAGAAAAATAAAAGAGAAAAAACGAAGCCATTTGAGAATGTTTAAATAAATCAGATTGAGAAGGCCTTCCATGTTTGACACAAAACCCAGAAAAAAAAGTATTAATAAAAATGATGAATTCTACTTGAGAAAAAAAATTTTTTTAATTCCTCTAAGCCAAAAATCATAAGCAAGTTCAAAAGATAAACCAGAGAAAAATATTTGCATTTCCTATCACAAAGGGCTAATTGCTATACGAAGAACTCCTAGGAATCAATAAGAAATGGCTGAAAATAGACCAAAAAAAAAAAATAGAAAAATAAACTTCATTTAAACTCGTAAAAAAACACTCTAACCACTCAAATTAAGAGGAATGCAAATTAAAACTACATTGAGAATTTTCATTTTCTACCTATCAGACTGTCAAAGATAATAGAATTATAGAACAGTGAAAGTGTGGAACACACACACTCTCCTACGTTGCCGGAGGGAGCATACATTAGCACAACTTCTATGGAATTCAATTTGACAATACTTAATCAAAATTAAAAAGGATACACACTTTGGCCCAGCAATTCCACTTCTAGGAGTTTACCCTACAGCTATTCTTACACATGCAAAATAACATAGGGACCAGATTGTCATTACAGAATTATTTGTGAAAACAAAAGACTAGAAACAATCTAAATAGAACTGGCTACGAAATTATGATACATCTTTCCAACAATGTAATTCCAATGAAATAATAAAGATCTATAAAAAAGAATGAGGAAAAAAATGTACGTGCTGATAGAAAATTTCTAAGATTTTCAAGATATATTTGTTGAATGAATGAATGTATCACTAAGTGAAAAAGTCAAAGTGCAAATGATGTGCATAGTATAATGTATTTAAACATTCACGGATTCAGCAAGCACCTTGAAGCATCTACTACATGTCGGCATCACAGCAGACCCTTGGGATATGTCCATTAGTAAAACAGACAAAGATCTCAACCGTAGCGGAGCTTACATTCTGTTAAGGAAGACAGCTAACAACACATGCAGACGTTATATAGCATATCAGAAAACTGGGAAGTTCTATGGGTAAAGGAAAAAGTAGAGCAGGGTCTGAGAGATCCAGGGGCTGCGAGTAGGGAAGAAGATGATGCGCACTTTACAAATAGCACGGGCAGGTCAGGCCTCATAAAGTGAGATCTGAACAACGACTTGAAGGAGGTGAGAGAGTTGGCTAAAAGAGCATCCGAGAGACGAGATTTCCAGGCAGAGGCAGGTGGGGTAAAGGCCCTCAGGTAGGAACGTGTCCACTGTAGCTGGGAACAGCAGAGGCCAGGGAGGCTGAGCACGGTGGGCTGGGAAGAAAAGCAGGGAGAAAGGTAAGGAAGATCACGGGAGGCAGATAAGGGCTGGGCGCTGTGAGGAGGCCGACTTCTATTCTGAGTGACTTACACTTGAAAAGGAGTCCTCCAGTGCTCTGTGGAGAACAGGCGAGGGGGACAAGTGTGGAAGTGGAGAGAGCCCTGGGAGGCATGGAGGCTGCAATCCTGAGAGATGCTGGTGGCTGTGACCTGGGGGCAGCAGAGGAGGTGGGGAGCCACCTTCAGATTCTGGAAACGTTTCCAAAGTCATCAACAGGCTTTCCTGACAGATGGATGTGGAGTGTGAAAGAAAGAGACGAGTCGGGGGTGAGTGAGCCGCCTGAAGGCCGGGGTGCCGTGGACGGAGTGGGAAAGCTGCAGGTGGGGAAGGATCAGGAATGCAGCTTCACATGCTGAATTTGAAATATTATTCAACGTCCAAGTGACTGTCTAATCAATGTCGTCTGTAGATGCTATTTAGGGCCATGGATAGGAATATGTTACTATTGGTATAAACAAAGAGAAAAAAAGGATATATATCCATTTGCTTGCAATATGTATAAAATAACTCTTTTCCAGACATAGACACAAAAACCTGGTCGTTTAGTTGCCTCTTTAGGAGAGAACTGAGTGGCTGAGGATCAAGTGTCGAGCCTTGGTTTCCATTGTATGTCAGTGTAAACTTTTTAATTTTGAACCATATGAATGTATTACACCTAAAAATTAATATAATGTTTAAAAAATAATAAAAATTACAAGCTGCATTATAAAACTGCTACATAACCGTACCTAAAAGTTTTTTCTCATTGTTAAAATTTTTTTAATACTGAGAAAAGGATAAATTAGTTTCATTGATTCCAAAGACATTTATTGAACATCTACCATACATAGGATACTGAAATAAAAAAAAAAAAATTGCAAGATCTGGTCTCTTCTTTAATACAGTAATGTGTTAAGTTTGAATGTAAACCTAACTCTGTCTTGTGGAACTAATTAGTAGCAAAAGCTGCACCTCGTTGGGATTAGCGGCTGCTGATTTTGTATCGCATAGCTGCTGGGGTTTTTGAACACAGCAGAGTAAGTAGGTGTTATATGGCTATTCTGACTCTTAGAAAAGACTCAGAATTATTGTATGATCCAAAACAAAATTAAATGAAAATAAGAGTTGATCATATGTAGAAAAGAAAAATAATACTCTACTTCTTTTAAGTTTTGCTTGATGCTTTCTGATGTCTGTGGGTGTTTGTTTTGGTTTAACATAGAAAAGTACAGAGAATCATATAGGAAACACCTATATAGCCCACTACACAGAATCAACAAATGTCAATGTTTGGTCATTGTCTTAATCAGCTCAAGGTGCTGCAATAAATTGCCACACACTGGGTGGCTTAAACCAAAAACATTTATTTCTCACAGTTCTGGAGGCTGGGAAGTCCAGGATCAAGGTACCAGCAGACCCCGTGTCTGGTGAGAGCCTTGTCCTGGCGTGTAGGCCGCCGTCTTCTCAGCGTATCCTCACGTGGCAGAGAGGAGGCAAGCCCTCAGGGCTCTTCTTATAAGAGGCTCCATGGTGACGACCTAATTACCTTCCAAAGGCCCCAAATACTACAAATAAAATTTGGGTCTTCTTTCAGTATCATTTCCTTCCTTCCTTCCTTAGAGAGAACCGCTCTCCTAAATGTGTGTGTATCCTTCCAGTCCTTGCTTTACTACACATTTGTATTCATAAATAAGATATAAACTTTAAATAGATGCTATCATCATATATACATTATTCTGCAGCTTGTCTGTTGTCACCTAACATTACGTTTTTGAGGTCTATACATGTTGATACATGTCACAGTTTCATCTAGAGAGAAGTGAAATCATAGCAATTTTTATTGTTATTTTTCATAAGAAAATATTATGTGAATAGGAATTGGATTATTTTCTAAATCCCCTAAAACATTAAGACTATATTCCCAGATTGTGCCAAGTTGCCCCAGGGCACTGCAGCAAGCCCACAGCGGTAAAGCAGGGTATTTTCAAGTTCCAAGGGAAACAGTGACATTTGTCAGATCCCACACAAAGTACTACTACGTGGTTCAGACCTATTAGCAACCTGATTTGGCCTAGGTCCTGAGGAGTTGGGTACTTCCTTTGGCCGAGGTCCATGAAAAAATTATTGAGGCACTAAAGTTGGCAGGAACGGAGAAAGTTTGAGAATCTCTGCATTAAGATAAGGAAGCCACGAAGCTGTGTTCTCCATCAGGCCCACTACCTGGGGTGCAACTGCGGGAATCACAGGCTGCGTGTCTCGGAGAAACCGTGCAGCGGTGCAAAGCGAAATCTCCTTCACTGATAAAAACGGTGAGTGACGATACGGAACACCCAGCAGGGATAGGTTAGCGTTTTAAAGCCCTGGCAAACTGCCTAAGGTGAGCTTCTAAATTGTTTCAAATACATGGTTTTCACCAAAAATGCTCCTCAGACCATGATGAAACTTGAACGTGCATGTAGCTATTTACTCATACCAGAGCAGGGCAAGCGTCGAGAGAGGGTCAAGGAGGGCCACGAGCTACAAATGAAGAGGAGATGGTTTTTAATGAATAACAAATCAATCAGCTTTTGCTCACAAGCCGTGTTTCTGACGACTGAACCGTGGTTCGTTCCTTTCGAGAGACCAGGAAATCGGCTGGAGGAATATTGTTGAATACTTACCCCATTTCATCTCAAAGGACAGCATCAGGGCCCCTGTTGTAGGAATGCTTGCGTTCATGCTTATATGTCACCAGGGGTGTCTCAGGGACACTCTGAGGTTTTCTGCTGAGGGAGAAGGCCATTGAGAAGACAGGACCAGTGACAGTCACATTCTCCTCCGTCATGGACACATCTGCACGTGATTCCCTCCGTAATCCCAGGGCCGAGGCCACAGCTTGTTCCGCCACCACATACATTTATTTCTACTTAAATATAAAGAGTCTTATAAGAGAAAAAAAGGATTGTCTGTTTATAAAAGGTTATAAGGGTAGGTTATAAAAATCTTTAAAAGGAAACATGAAGAAGCCTGTGCTTGGGAGGAAATCGCTGAACTTGAAAAGGGAAAAAGCAGTAGCTTTTAGAGGAGATGCCTTTTGATTTTAGCAAGTTAATTTCTTACGTTGCTAAGAAATCTGAGCTGAAAATATACCTCTTTTTCTTCCTGAGTAAGTGATATCCATCTCCCACAGGACCATCTGTGGTCACTATGATGTCACCCTGGCAGAAACTTGAGGACATGAATGGATCAGATGTCTTGAGTCTTAATAAAGCACCAATAACATTTTAAGATAAAAGATTATATAACCTATGGCACTTTTTTGGTAGAGAGGGGTGATTCCAAAAAATATTATCAACCATATTCTCTTTCAATTATAAATGGATTCAAACATAATTTTTTTCCGGGATGTTAAGGTCGTATTTTTTGACCCTTTGCAGGCAAATAAATAATTTGGAGTGTTTTCTGGATTACAGGAATTTAAAAATAAGGCCCACCTTGAGGTCATGTAATAGTTTTGCAGACCCTAAAGCCGTCCTAAACGTCAGCATTGGATTCACAGTTGTTCTTGTAGGTCCTACGTGATTGCACTGCTTGACTAAGTGGCCATGGAGGGGTTTTTCATTTTTCCCAGACCGTGATTTTAATTAGAGAAACACTAGCAGTGGCACGTTGGACATCATGTCATAAATGCTAAGGTAAAATCTGGTACCAAGTAAGGTAGGTGGTTTGACTCCTAAGTGGAATGAAAATTTAATTGAAAACTTGAAAATTGAATTTTTTCAGATCCTAATCTGAAATTTAGGGAATTTAGGCTGGAGATGGTAGGTTCGGTCATTCACTAAGTATTCATGGAAAACCTATTGTGTGCAGTCATTGTGCTAAATTCATGGGGACTTCAGAGATGTATCAGACAGTAGTGGGAGATGATGGGCTCATAAACAATAATAATAACAACACAATGCCAAATCTGGGGAGTGCCCCATGACACCCACTAACAAAGGAGTGTAGGAGTTCAGGGAACAGTAAGAGCTAGTTTTGATCTGGATCTCGAAGGACCAATTCAATCTCAGTAGGCAGATTTGGTGAGAAGAAGGTAGGGTAATTAAGCAGGTGGAGATTTACGAGGAAAGGCACACTGAGGAAACTGTAACCTAGCATGATACGTAAATGGAAGTCGTGAGAGATAAGGCTGGAAAGAGAGGTCAGGACTAACCACAGAGGCTCTCCAACACTGTGCTAGGGAATTAGGAACTTATTTGCTAGGCAACAACATGATCATGAACACCTTCAAAATGAATCAGAGAAAGATGTCCACAGTAAAGCAGAAAATAAAGAGCTAAATCAACCGAGTCATACTTCACATTTGTGATGCAGGAAGCTCTTTTGTTCAGTCAAGAGACACTTTCCTATTAAGAAAAAATATATAGGGTGAAAGCTTTTTGCTATCATCCATGTTTGTAATTTGGAATACTGTTTTCTAATGGAGTTTTGAGAGGACCTAAGGATCAACAAAATAACGCATGTGAAAGAGCTTTGCAAACACTAAAGTCCTAGTTGTTTAATTCTTTCTTGTCAAGTAACATAAAACAACAATTTACATGAGTTGAAGAATAAAATAACATTACGGACATGGAATAGAAGTGTTTTATCATATAAACACTAACGATAAATAACATTCTCCACGACAAGTGAGGGAGAAGGAGAGACTGGATGGAGTGGGGGAAGGGAGATGGAAGAAAGAGAGGGAAGACAGGAGGAGAAAGGAAGATGGTGAAGAAAGGAAGACAGAGGGTCCATAGGAGAGACACACAGGGAGGGTGACGCTTAGGCACACAACTGACAGGAAGCTTCAGAAGATCCCTCATTCGTTCACTTCTCTCTGCTGACAACTTCCTCTCTTTTTCCATCACCGGCACCCTCTCCAAACTTCTGAGCTGGGTACTTCTTGCTCCTCAAATCAAGGAATGAAGAGAACTTAATGGTCATATTTAGGTCATGGTTCACGTGATGACAGACTCTTAATGGCCTATGAACAGATAACAATCTTAGGAATTGCCTGCTTTTGCAAAAGATTTCATAGATGTATAATTTTACTGCCAAGACATTTCACTTTTCAAAGTGCCTTCATATCTGTTGTCTCCTTTGAGCTTCCAGTTATATATGATAAGCATTCTTAACCTCATTTTACAGATTAGAAGAGGGAAAATGGTTGTAGGGTCTTCCTAAGTGATATCTACCTCCCAAAAGACCATCTGTGGCCATTATGATGTCACCTTGGTAGAAACATGAGGACATGAGTGGATCAGATGTCTAGGGAGTGAGTGGAAATTATCTAAAATCTTGATAAAACACCAATAACATTTTAAAATCAATGATTATATAACCTATTCCTGTTTTTTCTTTAGGAGGAGTAGTTTATTATAGTGAAAAGGGTACTAGTCTAAATCAGAAGATCTGAGCTTTAATAGTAACAATGATATAGTTAACTAATAAAAATATCTATGTTTAGTAAGTGCTTATGCCAGACACTATGCCCAACCCCCTCCATCCCTTATTTCCCTGCACCTCCCCCACAACTGTATGAGGTCAACATTATTTTTCGATAAGTGATGTAACTAAGGTTTAGAGAGCTAAGTAACTTGACCAAGTATTGTAATTCAGGCTCTGTATCATTCACATTATTAATAACATCTTTGGGCCTCATATTCCTTCATCTGTAAAATAAGGCCACTGAGATGATTTGAAAAAGAATGAAGATATAGTTTATGCATCACAGTAAGAGAGTCTGTTGCACTATGTCAGGGCTTGCTAAACTTTTGTAAAGGACTAGATACGAAATATTTTAGGCTTTGCAGGCCATACCATCTCTGTTGCAACTAATCCATTCTGCCATTACAGAGCTAAAGCAACCTGAGACAATGTGTAGGATGAGCGTAGCTGTGTTCCAACCACACTTTATCATGGACACTAAAATTTGAATTTCATATCGTTTTCACATGTCACAAAATATTATTGTTCTTTGTTTTTTCTCCAACTATTTAAAAATAGAAAAATCATTCTCAGCTTGCAAGCCATACAAAAACAGGCAGGGGATGGACTTAGCCTGCGGGCTGTAATTTGCAGACCTTTACCTTACGTGAAGGTAGCACAGATATCTATGTCTACAGAAGGTTTTCCTAGAAAACAGTTGCATCCATAAAATAGACATGATTGATGATATTATTTCTAAATGATCAGGAAGGAAATGCATTTCAAGTAGAAGAAATTGTTGCATCTATTCTCATCAATAACCACTGACTCTGCAATGCCTTATACTTTTGGTGTGTGCCGTGTTCGAAGGAATTGCTGGAACACATGAGAATCCATATATCCTGGGACTAGATGGGACAGATTCAACAGAGGCAAAGACCAAACTGATCCCAAAGGCAAGCCCCAAAGAAGAACTTCTACGTAAAGCATTGTTGCCAGACTGAGAAATAGTAGGTTTTAAAAAAGAAAAGCATTAAACAGGCATTTAGTAAAAATAATGAATAGCTTTTTGAACATCCACGATATGGGTCTGGTTCTCCTCAAGGTAGTCAGGCTCCTGGTAGCAGTGGACAAACAGGTTCGGAGAGGGCATCAGTAGAAGTGATGACGAATGTGTTGTCTTCGATTTTGTCTCCATATGCAGCCTTCTTGATGATGTCCCCTCATTAGCACCTCAAATTATAATATTCAGAAGCAGAAATGTACATCACCACCCTCTGGTCCGCGCTCACGGGCACATGTGCACGTGCATTTGGTGTTGTCAGGATGTGCTCCTGGCCAGAGTCCATTCATCTTGTTGGCTTCTCTAATCTCACAGGCATCCTGGTGTGCGAATTCCTTTTGTCTCTTGATACCCCGGCCAAGTAATGGCCACCTGCTACCATACATGTACATATCTCACATGGACAGTCCTGTTGAGGCTTAAGAAGAGGACTCATTCCTGGAGGGAGGGGCGGCAGGGGAGGCATCCCCCCAAGAGGTCACTCATCTCCGACGTCCATCATCTGTGGCAGAGGCAGGCCCTCCTGCGGGAAACAGGAATTCTGAATTCTGTCTCACCCCATAGGAAAGTCCCACCTCCTCCCGGACCCAGCCTCCAAGGGCCCGACTTTGAAGAGGAAAGGTGCCAGATGAGTGCTCTTGTGTGGCAAACACAAGAATGGAGCCTCAGCAGGAAGGAAGGTCAAGAGTCTCCGTGTTGTTCAAGCCTTGGAGAGAGGACCACATCTTGTAACCAGATTACGGTGCTCTCTGATATGCTCCTTCTTTATTTGTTTCATTCCCCCAACTTCGGTAAATTCTGTTTAAATGTTTCAGCCTTGCTTCAGGATTGTCATGGGTTTTAAAAGCAAGTAAAAGCTGAGGAGTTAAAAGGGGACCAGCGCCCCTCTGAGGCCGGCTCAGTGCTGGCAGCAGTAACCAGTGAGATCCCCAAGGGCCTACGCAGTACTTCTGTGGAGACTCGGCCTCCGGCACCACTCTTTTTTGTTTTGTTTTGTTTAAAGATTGGCACCTGAGCTAACAACTGTTGCCAATCTTCTTTATTTTTTTTTTCTGTTTTTTTCTCCCCAAATCCCCCCAGTACATAGTTGTATATTTTAGTTGTGGGTCCTTCTAGTTGTGGCATGTGGGATGCCACCTCAGCATGGCCTGACAAGTGGTGCCATGTCTGCGCCCAGGATCCAAACCCTGGGTGGCCGAAGGGGAGCACGTGAACTCAACCACTCGGCCGCGGGGCCGGCCCCTCTGGCACCACTCTTGCGCCATCAGGAGTTGGTGTTCTGTGGCGAAGGCCATCTTCATCACTGTATGTCCTCCACAATTTCAAATCCCTTCGCAGATAATCATTCTTGCCCAGTAGGTGTGAGCTGATAGCATACAGGTGAGGCATAGGCTGGAGTCTGTGTGACTTCAGGCAAGTTACTTCATTTCTCTGTACTTCAGTTTCCTTATTTATAAAATATGCATAATAGAATCTCTCTGAAATGACTATTAAAATGATTAAATACGTTAACATATAAAGATACTTAGCACAGGGCCAGGCTCATAGTGCATCCTCAGTACAAGTTCCCTATTATTACTACAGTCTATTGTCAGACTTGTTTTTTATCAGCCTGAATAATGGGACAAAATGACCCTCTCCCCTGGGTCTTCTCACTTCCTGGAAAATTAGTAAACTGTAGTAAAACTGGACAACAGCCTCGAAGATCCTAGCACTAGGCTGAGCATTGTGAGAACTCCAAAATGCTCTGACAACGTATTTCTTGTCCCCTGGATGCTTGCAAACGAGTTGGAAAGGCCGATGCATGGATTTAATCTTTGCTCTACTGCTTAAAAGCCTTGATGACTTTGGGCAGGTTCTTTTAAACCTCTCTAGGCCTCAGTTCCCTCTTTTGCAAAATGAAGATTATAACAGTAACCTCATAGGGCTAATATGAGAACTAAATAAGGTAATGAAAGTACAGTGCTTCCAACAGTGCTGGCGTACGGTGAGCGCCAGCTCTTAGCATACATCACCACCGAGCAGTGCGCGTATGACGAAGCGTTAGCAAGTGTGGTGCCTCAGGGACAGAGCACAGGGCCAAGCAGGGAGGCCACTGCGGCTGGACAGGGACAGAGTCTTCATGGAGGAAAGGCTTGAGCTGAGGTTGCAGGTTAGGTAGGATTGGGACGGGCAAACACAAGTTCCAGAAGGAATGGTATTACCAAAAACACTAAGAAGGAAATTGGCAGGGATATTTGTTATTACAGAGCGCCCTATTAATTCCAGCATGCCAGAACCCTCTTTGAGAATTGCAATGGGTAATAAATGGATATAAGAGCTTAATGAACGTTTTCTGACTAGCAAAGAAACAGAGTATTGTGAGGTACTTCTCCTTAAAAGCTACTTTATGTCAGCTTCTTGAATTCTGTAAAATTCTTGGTCTAGATTGTTGGAGCTAAGCTTACGCGGTTATGTAGTCCGGGGGAAAAATGGACGAATTTGTAGCTGTAGGATCCTATTTTGACAGCAGGTGGCTCCCTTACATATATGTAAGAAAAATGGCGCTGGGGTCTGCATAGGAATCATTTACGTCCTTTGAGTAGTTGTCACATACTGTATATCATTGAGGCTGAATTTGGAAGCAATTCTTTGCATTGATTTTTGTATGAAAGATAACATAAATTCAGAAAGAGGGGATTTCTTCCTTCTTAGGAGCTATACTTACCTCTGAGGATAACAGTCCGATTATTGTTCTTTCTGGGAGTGCAAGTCAGACACTTGGCAGTGCATGTTCCCACCGATGCTCTCAGAGACTGCCATTCAGCTTTAACAGTAGCTCACTCGTACATGCTGTAGACCGCACAAATTTGGACTTCTAACCATTCCAACATTAAAGTACAATTTTAGTAACAGCACTGATTAAGAGTAACCCACCAGGAACATTTCATTTCACCGTTCCTTGATACTTAGACCCCACAGAACTCAGCTTCATCTCACTCAGTACCAGAAGTAGTAGTGCTAGTCTCTCTTTCCACCAACGGACCTCCTGACATCCTCACTTGGTGAACTCAGCTCCAGCCTGGTCCGCTTGGCCCATTGTCCCACACCATTTCGCCACATCAACAGGAGCTTTGCTAGAGTCCTCCATTCTGGGGTACTGCTGGAGAAATGGAGCAAATCTGAGCCATTGCAGATTTCAGGATTTTTTTATTTTTCCTTTTTCTCCCCAAAGCCCCCCCCCCTCCCCCCCGGTACATAGTTGTGTATTTTTAGTTGTGGGTCCTTCTAGTTGTGGCATGTGGGATGCCTCCTCAGCATAGCCTCATGAGCAGTGCCATGTCCGCGCCCAGGATTTGAACCTGCGAAACCCTGGGCCACCAAAGCGGAGTACGTGAACTTAACCACTCGGCCGCAGGGCAGGCCCCCATTGCAGACTTAAAATAACGGGAATCCTTGGGGCCAGCCTGGTGGCGCAGTGGTTAAGTTCACACCTTCTGCTTTGGGGGCCTGGGATTCGCTGCTTCGGCTCCTGGTTGCAGACCTACGCACCACTTGTCAAGCCATGCTGTGTCAGGTGTCCCACATTTAAAGTAGTGGAAGATGGGCATGGATCTTAGCTCAGGGCCAGTCTTCCTCAGCAAAAAGAGGAGGATTGGCAGTAGATGTTAGCTCAGGGCTCATCTTCCTCAAAAAAAAAATTAAAATAACAGGAATCCAGGGCTGGCAGGTTACTTAGGGCTCCTCTGGTTCAAGCTCCTCCTTTTATGGCTTTCTAAAATGAGGAAACCAGAAAAGTTACTTGGTCTATCAATTCCACCTTTGCCTCTGCAGGCCAGTCTTACTCTCCCTTCCTTACATCCCTTGTGGACTGTCCGACTTGCTCCATTGGCCACACCTAGAATGTTCTATATAGGACAAGCTAGGGCAACAACATACCGGAAGGAGCAGAGGACTCCTCTAGAAGCTGCATTCACATAGCACACTGCTCTTTCTACTTTGATATATTTATTGGGGAAGTAAGAGGAATCTAAAGCACTTGTCCCCAAGCCACCCCTTGGTGTCACCACTGTGTTGTGCTCCTTGGCCCTCTCCCCGACGTGATGATTGAGAAGTTTGTTTCAATAAGAAGATGGAGAATACAAGGCCAGAGTGTTGTTGAAAGGTGTCTCCCCACCACAGCACACCCTGTTCTCACTTTCTCAATCTTTTCAATCATTTGTAGCCTTTATTGAACCATAAAACCTTTTGAAGATGCTGTGAAACCATGATCCCTCCCTCTAGAAAGAAATGCCCAGGTTCACAGAAGTTTGAATACAGTGTCAGGTCCACACAGCCTTGGAAGCTCCTCTATGCACCTCTGATCGAAAATCTGTCTTAGAGAAAGAGATACTTTTCCTTAAAAAAAAAAAGAAAGAAAAAAAAGAGAAACCCTAACTACCCTACCTGCTATATTACACTCGTTCTCTCACTGTGAGATTTTTTTCTTATGATAACCCCTGGTACTTCTTGAGTGCTTGCCTTGTTCCAGGCTTCTCTCCTAAGGGCTTTCTGTACAATAAGTGGTTTAATCATCACAAGGCCCACGTGGTTGGTAGGTACTGCTGTACAGATTAGAAAAGTGAGACCCATGAAGTTTCAGTAACTTTCCCAAGACTGCCCATCAGTCAGGCTGTTTATGTCCAAAGCCCAGAGGCTTCATCACTCCACTCTATTTTTATGTTTCTTTTCTGGCATATTTGACTTGTAAGTTTAGATGAACAGATATTATCTGAAAGGTTGTATATGAATTTCCTGGGGCTGCCATAACAAATTAACACGAACTAGGTGGGTTAAAACAGCAGAAATTTATTCTCTTACAGCTTCTGGAGGTCAGAAGTCTGCAATAAAGCTATGGACAGGGTCATGCTTTCTCTGGAAGCCCTAAGGGGAAATCTGTTCCTTGTCTCTTCCAGCTTCTGGAGACTGTTGGCATTTTTGGCTTGTAGCTCTATCTTCACATTGCCTTCTCCTATGTGTGTCTGTGTTATCTCCCTTATCAGGACACTTGCAATGGCATTTAGGGCCCACCTGGATAATCCAAGGTAATCTCCTGATGTCAAGATTCTTAATTACATCTGCAAAGACACTTTTTCCAAATAAAGACACTGACTGTTTCAGAGTTAAAAAGACAGGACTGGATGATAATATATCTAGACAGTTTTTAACTGGATGAATGACAACACCTCAAAAACACTGAGAAAGGTTTCCAGAGCAGTGTTTCTGAACTGTGGCTGCACACTATAACCACCTGGGCATCTTGGAAAAATTCAAATGCCTGGGACCTATACCAGATCAATTGATTCAGAATGTCTGGGAGACGGGGTTGAGCATCAGTATTTTTGCAATGGTCCCCAAATCAACAAAAGATACGTGAGACATCTACACAGAAAACTATAAAACATTATTGAGGAAAATTAAAGAACTAAATAAATGGAGAGATAAACCGTGTTCATAGATTAGAAGACTCAACATTATAAAGATGTTAAAAATTAATCTATAGATTCAAATTCTATAGCCACCAATAAAAATCTAGCAAGTATTTTCAAGGAAATTAACAAGATGATTTTATATGGAAAGGCAAAGGGCCAAAAATAACTGATACAATCTTAAAGAAGAACAAAGTTAGAATAATTTGCTCTTATGAAGATTTATCACAAAGCTACAATAATTAATACCCTATGGTATTGATGCAAAGTATGGTCTAAAAGAATAGAATACATTATCTAAACAGGCCAATGTACCACACATTTATGAATACTTGATATTTGACAAAGGAGACACTGCAATGTGATGGGGGAAAAAAATGCTCTTTTTAATGAATGGTGCTGGACCAACTGGATATCGGTATGGGAAAAAAAATGAATGAATATTGACTTCTACTTCACATCAAACACCAAAATCAATTCCCAGTGTATTATAGGTCTAAATGTGAAAGGCAAAACAATAAAGCTTCTAGAAGGCGATTCAGAATATCTTCGTGACTTTGGGGTTAGGCAAAGTTTTCTTAAACAGGACGTAAAATGTACTAAACATAAAGTAAAAGATTAATAAGCTAGACTTCATTAAATTTAAATGTTTTAAAATTTACTATTACACCTGCTACCAACTTCTTATGACTGGATTTCTCAGTTCATATTCTGTTCTTGCTCTCCAAACTGCTCATTCTCCGCTGCTTTCTCTATCTCTTTCAGACCTTGTTCTTATCACATTTCCTACCTTTGATTAAAACAAATAGTCTCTTAACTTATTCTTCATGTGCTTCTTGTCTGAGCAATTTCATTAATGTTAAAGAGTTCTACCTTCTGATTTTGAGCCAAATAACTTTATTTTTACCACATTAAAAATGCGGACTTACTACTTGTGATAAGGAAATTGTGGTCTACTCATACAATGAAATACTAGTCAGCAATAAATGGGAATGAACTATTGATATACACAACAACATGGATGAATCTCAAAATAATTATGTTGTCTGAAAGAAGCTACACCAAAAAATACATATTGTGTGATTCCATTTATATAAAGTTCTAGAAAACGCAAATAATCTATTGAGACAGAAAGCAAATCAGTGGTTGCCTGATCTGCTTGGATGGGAGTGTAAGGGAGGAATGGAAGGGAGAGAATGCGCTGGACAGGTGGGAACTTGCGGGGTGGGGGCGCTGATGATATGTTGATATGTTCATTATCTTGATTGTGGTTATGGCTTCATGGGTGGATACATGTCAAAATTTATCAAACTATCCACCTTAAACATGTGCAGTTTATTGTATTAGAAGTCTTCAGCACTTCTAATAATGGTAAAAAAAATGTATCAGTATCAATAAATTATGACAATGCTTTTGGTACTTCAAGTCATTTTTATTACCAAGTTGTCAACATAGCTAATCTATTTTTTAAAGCGTCTAACACACAAAATTATCATTGTCCATGAAAATTAAAGACAGAGGGGCCAGCCCCATGGCCAAGTGGTTAAGTTCGTGTTCTCTGCTCTGGTGGCCCGGAGTTTCGCCCGTTCAGATCCTGGGTGTGGACATGGCACTGCTCATCAGGCCATGCTGAGGTGGCATCCCACATAGCACAACCAGAGGCACTCACAACTAGGATATACAACTATGTACTGGAGGGCTTTGGGGAGAAGAAGGAAAAAAAGAGGATTGGCAACAGATGTTAGCTCAGGTGCCAATCTTTAAAAAAAAAAATCAAAGACAGAATTTTATATAATGCTGAAAAGATGGAGAAGTGCTTGCTAGAGATTAGGTATTTCTTTCATATTAATTACTTTTTCAAAGTTTGTGCCTCTGGACCACCTGAGCTAGAATAACCTGGGATGCTTGTTAAAATGCAAATTCCTGTCCAGAAATAGCAGGGAACTTTCTTAACCCAAAAATGGTATTTATTTTCAGCAAACATTGCACTTAATGGGATAATATAAGTATTTCTTTGAAAATAATGGAGCTCAGTATTACCATCACTACTATTCAACATCAAACTAGAAGTCCAAATTAGAATAGTAAAAGATGGAAAAGACATGAAAAGTAAGTGGAAAGACTGACACTTCCTTCACTTCAAGACTGACTACAAAGCTACAGTAATCAAGACAGTGTGGTGTCGGCCTAAGAACCGACACGTGGATCAATTGTATAGAATAGAGAGCCCGGAAATAGACCCACACAAATATAGTCAACTAATCTTTGACAAAGTAGCAAAGGGAATTCAAAAGAGAAAGGATAATCTTTTCAACAAATGGTGCTGGAACAACTGGACATCCAGAACAGAAAAAAGAAAATCTATTCACAGACCTTACTCGCTTCACAAAAATTAACTCAAAATAGGTCATAGACCTAAATGTAAAATGCAAACATATAAGACCCTTAGAAGATAACATATGAAAAAATCTAAGCGACCTTGAATTTGGCAATGACTTTTTAAATAAAACACCAAAAGCACAATCCATGAAAGAAAAAATTGATAAGTTGGGCTTAACTAAAATTAAAAACTCTGTTCTATGAAAGAACTGGCTAAAAGAATGAGAAGACAAGAGGCCAGCCCTGTGGTGCAGCAGTTAAGTTCATGCGTTCCACTTCTTGGCCCCAGGGTTCACCAGTTCGGATCCCGGGCACAGACATGGCACTGCTTAGCAAGCCATGCTGTGGCAGGTGTCCCACGTATAAAGCAGAGGAAGATGGGCATGGATGTTAGCTCAGGGCCAGCCTTCCCCAGCAAAAAGAGGAGGATTGGCAGTAGTTAGCTCAGGGCTAATCTTCCTCAAAAAAAAAATAATAATCTTTTTAAAAATAAGAAAATAAAGTGTATTAATTAAAAAGTAAATGGATGAGAAAGGAAGAAGCGAAGCAGTCATTGTTGGCATGTGACATCATTGTATGCTTAGAAAACCAAGAGAACCACTATCAGTTATTAGTAGAATTGGTAAGAGACTTTAGCAAGTTTGCTGGGTACAAAAATCAATGTGTTTTTGCATACTGGCCACAAAGAATCAGAATATAACAAAACATGTTCAAGCCTTCTACAAATAAAATTATAAAACTTCATTGAAAGACAATAGAGAAGTCCAAGATGTATGAAACATATTATATTCAGTGAGAGGAAAATTTGAAGGATAAAAAGATTTAAACATGCCAGTGTTCCCCGTACTGATCCATAGATTCAAAACAATTTTAGTAGCTGTCCCAACAGGTTGTTCTCTGCGGCATGAAAAGATGATCCCAGAATTCATATGGAAGAGCAAAGTGCCAAGAATGGAAGGAGGAGGAGACCAAGGGAGACCCAGGGCAGAGGGGAATCAGAAAGGGGATTACAAGTCTTGAAGCAGCAAGGTGGGAAGTCTCTGGTCCAAGTTCTGAAGGGCGATGTTATGGACTGAATGTATGTGTCTCCCCAAAATTCATAGGTTGATGGTATTAGAAGGTAGAGCCTTTGGAGGTAATTAGGTTTAGGTGAGGTCATGAGAGTCGAGCTCCCATGATGGAATTAGTGCCCTTATAATTAGAGACACCGGAGAGCTCTCTACTACCTGCTCATTCCCAACTCCCCACCCCACCCCCTATGTGAGGGCACAGAGAGAACGTGGCTGTCTGTAAACCAGGAAGAGAGCTCTCACCAGAACCTGACCATGCCAGCAGCAGGGTCTTGGACTTCCAGCCTCTAGAACGGTGAGAAATAAATGCCTGTTGTTTACGCCACTCAGCTAGTGGTATTTTGTTATACAGCCCCAGCTGACTGAGACAGGCAGCAGTGGTTTGGAGTCTTTTGGAGCTGGCAGATGTTGGATGCAGTTTCATGGGGTATGCAAAGCAGGCAGGCTCTAAATGGCTAAAAGTAAATGCTTATCGGAGCTATATTTAATGTGATTGAATATGTCAGATTTTGGATTTTGCACTGGCAGGCTTTGAGCTAACAATCCAAGCATATTGTGAAGAAGTAAACAACATGGGGCCAATATGTGGGGGCCTCCTTTAACCCATTGTACAAGACCAAGATCCTCGTGGAGAAGATCAGGCAGGAGGCAATGCCTCTTAGACACATAGCCTTATTATACACACGTTTTAATTCAAACAATGTGGTATTGGCTTAGGCATCACCAAATAGACAAATGGAATAGAATAGAGTACCTAAAAATTGGCCCTTTTATTTAAGAACGTTTGATTAATGACAGATCTGGCATTGCAGAGCAGTGGGAAAATAGGGTATTCACTAAATGATGCTGGGACAATTGGGTATTCACATGTAAAAAAAGACCTATAAAAAAATCTGGAACTCTTTCCTGAAAAAATAACATGCAATACAAACAATTTTTAAACTCAAAAGTATTTGTCCCAGTGTTATTTATAATGGAGAAAACTTGAAAAGATGCTAAATAATCAATAACAGGAATACTTCGGTAAATTATGACACATCCACTCAATTGCATATTATGCTGCTAATAAAAAGAATGTATACACTCTATAATAAGATGTAGAAATTTGTGTTGTGATGGTAAGTGTAAAAGAATAACATAAGGTATGATAAGAATGTAAAACAAACATACATGAATAAGCATCGAATAAATAATTACACAAACATGTTATCAATACTAATCTTTGTTAATGAAATTATAGGTGATGGGGTTTTTTCCCCCAAATTTCCATAAACAGCATATGCTACTTTCATAATGGAAAATGTCCCAATAAACTATTTTTAAACCTAGGCACTTAATAAATATTTGAACGCTAGCTGAATTTTCGTGCTTTTAATATTGTGGGCGTGTATCTAATTGCTGAGCCAGAATCGCTTCCATGTGCAGTCAGCCTCAGCTCGCCGCGCCTGTCAAACCACCTCAATTATCCGCTCAAACTGTCAGGCATCTTGTGGCTTAATTTTAAATGGAACACAACTCTAGCATGAGACTGTGATTTAAGAGAGGTTATATTGTATTTTGATGAGCTGACTGAAATATATTCCTTTTTCAAGGTTTTTACCTGTTGGTGAAGGATTTAAATTAGGATGTTCCCTGTTTCTGAAAACTGATGCAATCTTGACGTTGTGAAAATTTTTTTTTAGTACTCATTCATCCACAAAAGTAGTTGTTTAGTGTATATTACAAGTCAGACATTAGTCTAGGAGCTGGGAATACAAAGATGAATAAGATTGGGGCCCTGCCCCCATCCCCCAAGCTCACACTATGGTAACAGGAAATAATAGTGTCTTGAAGGGTTGGGGGCACAACAGTAAATCTCCACAGAGTGCAATGGGGGCCCAAATGGGGAAGTGATCAATTGTATGAGGGTGGGAGATTTGGTTGGGAAAGACTTCACTGAACAGGGTGACATTCGAGCTGTATCTTGAAAGGCACAGTTGGGTAGAACAAGTAGTACAATTAGAGGAAGTTGCCTCAGCAAAAGCACAGAACGTCAAAGGCGAGAGTCTTCGGGAAGATTGAGTTCAGGCGTAGCAGGGGGGAGATAAGTGTGCAATAGAACTTTCTGCAATGATGGAAATGTTCCATGTCTTCATTATCTAATAATGGTAGCCACTAGCCACTTGTGGCTAGTGCAACCGAGGAATTGAATTTTAAATTTCATGTAATTTTAACTAATTTAAATTTAAATAGCTTCATGTGGCTAGTGGCTACCATATCGAACAGTACGGATCTAGAGATAAAGAAGCCAGATCAAGGAGAAATTTGCATCCCATGTGAGGGGACTGAATTTTCTTCTGTATGTAGTGGAAAGTCTTCAAAGGGCCATGCATAGGGAAGTACATGATCAACTTTACATTTGGGAGTGGGGTGGACTGGAAGCAGACGAAACATTGAAGGGATTCCAGTAACAGGCCTCAGATAGAGCATGGTAATTACAGAAGGGAATGGACATGAGACATGCTAAGCAGGCAGAGTGGGCAAGCTCAGTGACAGGTCTGAGTGTGCAGGGTGGGGAGGTAGAGAAGTAAATTACCTGAAACAGGTCTGGGGCTGCTTAAATCATTGGGCCTACTTTTAAATCAATGACAAGTCATCCCAATAAAGAATGGCAAGAGTGGGATGGGTTTGGAGAGAAGATTAGTGTTAGAGATAATGAGCTTGGAGAGCAGATGAGAAATCCAGGTGATATACTACTACCTTCCTGCTTGCAGTGTGCCAGGAGGAATTGGCAGTCCAGCCCTCCCAATCAGAGGGACAACTGAATTGAAATAATCTGATGGAATCTTTGGCCTTCGTTCAGACATAAGAAAACAGCTGCTAAAAGTGGAATGCAGGTCTTTTATAATTTCGGCAAAGCTGGAAGAGGATCAAAAAAATTCCTTCTTGGGCCAACCCCATGGCATAGTGTTTAAGTCTGAGCGCTCTGTTTCCACAGCCCGCGGTTCACAGGTTCAGTTCCTGGTGTGGACCTACACGCTGCTCATCAAGCCATGCTGTGGTGGCATCCCACAAACAAAACGGCAGAGGATTGGCACAGATGTTAGCTCAGGGCCACTCTTCCTCACCAAAAAAAAAAAAAAAATTTCTCCTCACAAAAATGAGGACTTATGGACTACAGAGCAAGGTGGGTTCCTTGATAATTGAGAAAATATTCTTTCTTTAATAAAGGTTTAGACTGTACCAAATTAAAGTTTGTCCTTGGGGGCCATGCCATAGTGGTCCCCACAGTGGGAGAGAATCACAGAGATGAAATTCAATCTGGAGCCCAATGCCCAGCCCCCATGCCCACCTCCAACAGCTGCTCTCCCAGGAAGCCTGTAAGCCTGGGGCCCAATAGCGCAGCACTCCCCTGCTGGAGCCCTGGCACCGTCAGACATTGCCCGGCTCTAGCTTGAGGCATGGAGGGAAGGGAAGACTGAGAACAGACTCTCTTCCTGGGGATGCAGAAAGGGGTGCTTGGGGGTAGGCAGAGGATCCTAAGGCAGGAGAGCCAAAGGTAGAGTCGGAGGAAGTTCTTCTGAAGACCTGTCATTAAATGCCTCCTCCTGTCCTTCCAAAATTGCAGTTTCCTTCAGAAATCACCCTAACCCTTCAGCAGAGACATTTAAAACTTCTCCCTTTCTTTCACTCACCCACTCCTATACTCACCTCTCTAACCCAAATAGTCCGGCATGACGGTTACATCTCAGGCTCTGGGGATTTCACAAAATACTTTCCCTGCCTTCCAGGAGCTTATGTTCTAGTGGGAGAGACAGACAAGCAAACAGATCCCTGGAGAACTGAGAGCTCCATCAGGTGTAAGGACTGTGGGGAGGGGAGTGACTGCTTAATGGCTATGGAGCTGTCTTTCTGGGTGGTGAAAATGTTTTAGAACTTGGCAGAGGGGAAGGTGGAGGACCCTAAACCCAATATTGACAGGTCAAGGAAAGTTTCATAGGGGATATGGCTTCTGAAAACATGGAGGAATTAACCAGGTGAAGAGGGAAAAGGGATATTCAGATAGAGTGGTAAACCTCTGCGCAAAGGCCTGGAGGCCAGCCAGTAATTCAACATGGCCGGAGAATGATGAGGGAGTCTGCAACGATGAGAAGGTAGTTGTGAGAGCTGAGGTTGGATGGGGTGAGCTGACATCAGACCATGGAGGGCCTTACACGTCATGGCAAGGAGTTTGGACTTTACCAAGGCCACCAAGAAGCCTTCATAAAGTTTTAACAGAGGAGTGGCATGATCAGCTTTCTGCTTTTGAAATACCATGTGAGTATAGGCAAAGCTTTGGATGGGTACAAGACTGGAGGCAGGGAGCTCAATGAGTTGGCTGTTTCAGTAATCCGGGCAAGAAAAGGTAGTTGCTTTAATTAATTCAGGAGAAGTGGGAATGAGAGAATTGAATTGATTCAAGAGACATTAATGAAGACTTGGTTGTTGGTTAAGGACTGGGGAGATGGGTGTGGGACTGAGTGGGTAAAAGACAGGGAAAAACCTTTTAAAAAAGCTACACAGGGGGCCGGCCCAGTGGCACAGTGGTTAAGTGTGCACATTCTGCTTTGGCGGCCCGGGGTTCACCGGTTCGGATCCCGGGGGTGGACATGGTACCACTTGGCAAGGCATGCTGTGGTAGGCGTCCCACATATAAAGTAGAGGAAGATTAGCATGGATGTGAGCTCAGGGCCAGTCTTCCTCAAAAAAAAAAAAAAAAAAAAGAGATACACAGTAACATTTTCCACATATACAAAATAGATATGTAGGGCCCATCAGAGTTCATCATCAGGGACTCCCAAGGTGTTTCTGATATCCTCTCCCTCACTCTCCAGAGTGGAGAATGACTGCCACAGAGGCTGTAATAGCAAACGTTTGTATGCTTTAGATCCTGTTTTCCTGATTAGGACTAGGTGTATGAAAGTTACCCAGTTTGGGGGAAAAATAATTTTAAGAACCACTACTGCCTCCACTTCTCTTTAGAGGCTTGAATTTGATTATAATAAAATTCACTGACAATTTTTTTCATTTTGTGCTCTTGTAATTTCGATTATTTTGTAATATGTGAAGGAGCAGGACCCCATACTTGGGTATCTGCAGTAAATGTTTCAATTTGCCCCCTGATTTAGGCTGTGAAAATCTGATCCTAAGATCTGTTGTTTCTCCACTGACTGGTTCATGTAGTGGAGAAAAAGATGGGAAATAAAGAATTAATGCTTTCACTCATCATTTGTCTTACCTTTAAAGATGATTGACAATCATAAAGAAAAGTAGATTTTTTTAAGGGTCAGACTAATGGACAGCAGTGCTATTTTGTGTCAGGAAACTCAACTATTCGCTTTCTTTTCTGCCTCTTCATATCTGTGCCCAAGTAACATACCTCTTAAAAGGAATCTCTGTAAGGAAGATGACTAAGGAATGATCTCATGATCTTGACTGAAAGGATGAAGGAAAGTAGACTAAAAATAGTTCATGCTTATTCTAAGAGAAACTGGAACAAGGGTGACTTACATTGTCCTGCTTGTTCCACAGTTTTTCTCATCATTACCCTGAAAATTCAGCTTCCCTCTCCATTATCAAGCATTTTTGTGGAGAAAGTTAAACTGTAAAAGGAAACTGTCAGCTAATTCCAAGGCTCTCTGACTTCCACAGTTTCAAAATTGATATACTACGTATACAGACTAACGTGAGGGCTGTATTTTTTTTTTAAAAAGTAGCTAAGCATCGCACAGCACATGGACAATAATGGAGAACAAAAAGTGAGAGAGAGTGAAAAGCACAAGATTTGTATTTTTTTAAACATTTAAGTATTTTCTTGAAAACCAAGATGCAGCTATATTTTAGTGACTTATGGCCAAAAAGCAAACTAAAAGTCGAGAAGTTCTACATTATTGTGCCTTTTCTTTACTTTTTATTATGAAATATATACGGAACAGGTCAATGTAACATACACGCATCACTGAATAAATAATTATAAAGTGAACATCCATATAACCACCGTCCAGCTGCATTAGAGATTCTTGATCAAAAATCTACTGAGGCTTGCATGAGCTTCAGGGAATCTGTGAATTCTCTGAAATTATGTACAAAATTAGGGACTTCATGCCTTTTTCTGAGGGAAAGAGTCTAGAACTTTTCTCAGGGCCTTAAAAGAGTTCCCTTCAAATCATAAATACTGATTAGAACAATAGGACTAAGATGGCTCTGTGACCTAGTAGCTGTGTAGCCTTAGGCTGGTCTCTTACACTCTCTGAACCTTGAACCTGTAGAATGAAATGATAATTTTTCGTTCTCTCGTGAAGCTATTGTAAGGAACAGCTCATTTGTTATCTGTGAAATGACTTTGTAAACTCTAAAGTATTCTTCCAACTGGTAATTATGGATCTCTGTTAGTCAATGGAAACTTTCTTAGCAAGGTCTTTACAATATCTAAAGAACTGCTAAATTGCTTTCGTTGATCAAGGCTGGTTTAAAAGCCCTAGTCTATCACTATAACCGCTAGTCTGACAACACTCCGATTCCAGACCAGGCCAACCACCTCATCTTCCCGAGCTGCTGCTGAGCTACTGAACGACGCCTGAAGAAAACCACTTAACTTGGCAGGTGGCTTTCACTTCCTATTCATGATCATAACCTTCAGATGAGCATTCATACTGCCCAGCAATGACCTGAAAATGTCTATTAGGCATACTTTTCTACTCTCCTAGATGACTATTTCCTAACAGCCTCTCTCCCACATTACCCACAATTCCACTTCTGACCGAGATGGAATAACAAAGACTGGATTTAACTTTCCCACCAACAACCAGAAAACTGGACAAAATACATAAAGCAACTCATCTCAGACGCTGGAAAACAGACAACACAGGACTGTGATACTTGAGAGAGAGGAAACATATGAGGTTGATTGCCCGAAGTTTCTGGGTAGGCAATTTCCAGATCACAGGAAAGTAAACCTAAATAGAGTCCAGAGACGTAGCTGAGTTGAGGAGAGGGACATCAGCATCCCCAGAGGCTGGGGGAGCTGGGAGTTGAAGAGCAGAGTTTTTTGTTTTTTGGGGTTTTTTTGAGGAAGATTAGCCCTGAGCTAACATCTGCTGCCAATCCTCCTCTTTTTGCTGAGGAAGACTGGCCCTTAGCTCACATCTGTGCCCATCTTCCTCTACTTGATATGTGGGACGCCTACCACAGCATGGCTTGACAAGCAGTGCCATGTCCACACTCGGGATCTGAACCAGTGACGCCCGGGCCGCCAAAGCAGAGCACTGAAGCGGAACATGTGCACTTAACCACTGCACCACCGGGCAGCCCCTGAAGAGCAGAGTTCTGGAAAGGAGGAAGCTGTGCAAAAGAAGAGCTCCATGAATCTGAGTCTTTGCAAGGTCTTTGGCTGTGCATGCATAGACTGAAAATCCACACAGCCCGGCAAAGATCAACCAGGGAGTTGTAGGCTAATAACTCATAGAAGACGGGTAGACATTTGAGCTCTGGCCAGAGCGGAAACCTCAGTGAAAACCTCTGAGCAGTCATTACTTAGTAGTAGGACCAAATTATCCCTGGCATCAAGACTACTCTAGAGTCATCCTAGTAAAGCTGAAAATAGTCCTCAAAGGAGTTGAACTCATCCACAAATAATTTAACCACCTGAAAAAAACAAAGTTAACACTCCTTAAAGGGAGACGACAAAATTCAGACACTTCACAAGGATAACATTCACACTGTCCAACATTCAACAGAAAATCACTAAACATGCTAAAATGCTCAACTCATTTGCTCCTAAGACTTTAGGAAAAAGAAAAATATATACCCCCTCTTTAAAAGTGTGACAGTCCCTGACATCTTAGAGTCACTTAGTCACAGGAATTAAGTCTACAACATTTTTGAAGGTCATCCTTTAGCTTTGAGATAAAAAACATTCAGTAAAATGGAGCTTACTTCCTTTAGTATGACTTCCATCACAATTGGTCAGCTCTATTTATTTATTTTGTGTTAAATTAAATTCACTACCATATGTAGATTTGTAATCTGGTGTTCTGAAACAACATAAAGTCCTCTTTCCCATCTAACAAAACTGAGAATAGTTCATAGAATAGAATACACCAGCTTTTTCTCCAGATAAATATATTCAATTCTTTCCATGTTTTTCTGACAAAATTCTTGTCATTCTCTAGAGGCACTCTAGTTCCCCGGTGTTTCTTTTTAAATTGCTGCCATGTTAAAACTAAGAAAAATTAGTTCTACAAAGACTAGACGTCCAATAAGTCATTGGAGTATGAAATATATTTCATACCTATAGCTAGTCAGGGTCTGTTCTCATGGCAATAACACAGGCTCAAGAGGGAAAGCAGAAATGTGGGGTCTCTTAAAGCCTTGGCTCTGAACTTGGCACACTGTCACTTCCACACATCCCATTGGCCAAAGTCATAAAGCTAAACTCAAAGTCAAAAGTCAAGGAAGGATATTCTACACAAGTCCATGGCAAGGGTGTGCATACAGGGAGGAGTGAAGAATTAGGGCCAATAATTCAGGGTCATACAAAAGGCTAAGTAATGTTTCCAAAGTCACACTATCGTAGGTAGCAGTTAGGGACTGAATTTGGCTGAATGTAGCAGAAAACCTAAATAACAACTGCTTAATGAGAGAGAGGTTTATTTTCTCTGATGTTATGGGAAGTCCAGAGGTAGCCAGTCAAGAAGATTGATATGGCTGCTCTGTGATATCACCAGGAACTCTCCTTTTTAGATTTTTCTTCCATCATCTTTAAGGTGTGGTCCTCATCTTTGTGTCCACAGTAAGCCTGCTGGAACTTCAGCCTGCACATTCTCCTTTCAAGTACAAACAGAAGGGAAGGAGATAGACATAAAATCAAAGTGCTTTCTCTGACACCCTATCCAGTCATTCTACTTACATCTCATTGGCCAGGACCATGTCACAGGCCACTCCCAGCTAAAAGAGGGGTTGACATATCTAGTTTTTTTCCCAGCACAGAATATTGTCATTCACAACATAATCGGGGTTAGTAAGAAAGGAGAAGAAAATTGATGGTAGGTGGGCCGCTAGCAGAATCAGACACACCCAGGAAGTATTTGTGCCAGGATGTGCCCATTAGTTCAAAATTATACTTAACATGATGGCACGACTCTTACCATCTTAAAAAAATTTAATATTCTAATTTATAAGTAATATATGCTCATGAAAGACATTTTGGTAGATATGCTAGAGCATAAAGAAGAAAACAGCCATGATCTCATTGTCCAGATATAATCACTGTGAAAATTTTGCCATATCACTACCTTTTTGTTGTTCTACCTTGTATAGCTACAGTTTCCAAATTGGGCTCAGTCTCTACAAAGAGCTAGGCCCCTCTCCCCATTAGTTTTTTCTTTATTTTGTTTTATAGATAATAAGACAATATATACTCATTATAGGCAATCTAGAAATACCAGAAAAGTATAACGAAATAAAAATAATGACTTAGCCATACTCATATAAGTAATAAATAAAATAAAATCTTACCCTTACTCAGATGCAGACACTGCTAATGATATTGGTGAATTGATTATACATTTTATATATATTATATATGTATGTATATGAATTTGGTTAGGTTTATACTGTATATAAATTTTGCATTTGGCTTTTTAAAAACATAAAACAAACAAGATTTTTATTCACATTATTTTTAATGCCTGCCTAATATTTCACTTTATCAACATTCCTTAAATATCAGGTGTTTAGATTTCCAATGTTTTGCTATTATATATCTTGCTAGTCTAAACATCTATTTTTGCACAAGCTTCATCCACATTTCAGGAAAATTTTCTAGAAGGGGAAAATAAAATCCCTTTGTACTATGACTTGGGTATTTTTGTGTTGATTCATTTCCTAGTAATCTGGGAATGTTTTTAAGCAAAGTATATTCAGTATATTTGTCTTGCAATTTGAGAAAAATCACTGGCAGGAGTCTGTTTAAAAATAAAATTTTGTTGTTTTATGCTCTGCTTCTAATATCAGTTTAATCCTGTTTCATACTTTCACGTCAGTAGGCGAGCCTAACGAACATTATTGTTAAGGGACAAAATCTCATTATCCTAACTCCAGACACGGATGCGTCCTTATCATGTGCTTCTCGAATGTGCAGTTTTCTCCTCTGGCACCTTGGACCATCCTGTTAACAGACCTCCTTTAAACAACAGGTCATGAAACTAAACCGCGATCTTTTTAAAAACTAGAGGCTTTTATAAGAACTCCATTTCTCGATACAACCCCCGGGTTTTCCCGTCCCCTCCGAACTGGCTCCTGCCTCCCGGCTCCCCTCCCCACCTCCTTTTTTAAACGCCGTATAGATTCCCACGCCAGCAAGTTAATACTCCAGTTTAAGAAATCTTGTGTTTGGCACCGTTAACCACTGAGGTTTCTTCTGCCTGCGGTTTGCGTCCTTTTGCGTTTTTGTTTTTGCTTTTGTTTTTTAAGGTTCTCGCCCATCGTTCAGGGACACACTCTCCAGGCGCTGCCCAGCCGAACCTCCCCCTTGGCCCCGCCCATGCCCTTGGCCCCGCCCCTTCGGGCCCCCAGCGTTCGATCTCCATGGTTACACGGCCGACGCGGAGAGCGCCCAGCTGCCCAGAAGGCCCCGGCAAAGACCCCGGGGAAGAATCGTTAGACACGGCTCTAGCTCTCGATTCCGGCCAAGGTCAGCCTCCTCGGGGCTCCGCGCCCTTGAGCCGGAGCTGTGCCCCGCGGGGAGGCGAGCGTGGGGCGGCGGGCAGAGCCGGGGCCGCCGGAGGATCCCGTCCAGCCTCGTTGAGACTTAACTGTCAGTCAGGACTCCTTTCGCGGCGCCGCTGCCGGCCGGAGGCGCCCTGGTGTCAGGTCAGACGTGTGACCCGCACTGCGCCGGCGCCTGCCCGTCTCTGCTCGGCGTCGCTCGTACCCGAGACGGCCAGACCTCCGGAGGCTCAGAGCGTCCGAGAGTGGGCCGGGGAGGGCCTGAGGGGGTCCCTGCGCGGCGCCCGACCGCGCCCGTGCACGCGCACGCAGACACGGACGCGCGGGCCTGCGTTCCCTCAGCGCTTGTGACAAGCTGCTCTTTCAAGCGCTTCACTTTGTCCCACGCTGCTTTAGCCGCTCCGTGTATAGAGCTCGCCTAGTCCTCGCGAAGACTCTAGAAGAAGGAAGTGTCCTGTCTATATTTCAGACGAGGAAACCGCCTCACGGAAGTGAAGCCAATGCCCAAGGTCTCAGCGAGACAGCGGTCGGGTCACGATGGAACCCGGGCAGTCTGGTTCTCCCTGACAAAAAGCCCAGCGCCCCCTGAGCTGAACGCTAGTGATGCCGAGAGTTAGCGTTATGTACCTGGGATTGCCTTTGTTATTCTCTACGTGCGAGGTTCTCCTGTGCTGCTCACTTGCCGATACACAGGAAAATCGGGAATCTCGATAACCATTGAAACCTACCACCTTTTCCTGGTTTACCGTAAATGGAATTAATAAGCAGGAGTTCATTTTTTTCCATGATGCGTAATTCTCATAGTATGTTTTGATTTTTTGCTTTTACGTTTTTAGTCAAGAGTCTAATCTCCAACTTGGATGTGCAGGAAAGACGATTTAGATGATCCAAGCAAGAATTGTCTTCCAAGAGTCTATTATAAAAGGTCATTTAGTGAATGTGGTGGGATAAGCATTTCCTCTTTCAAGCTGCACTCTGCCGCCTACGAAGAGGGTGTGGGGTTGCTCATTTATTCTACTCCCCCCCATACTAGTTAGCCTTTTTTTTAAAGTTTAAAAATATCATGAAGTTAATGTACTTTTGGTGGCCATCATCGTTTAAATAAAGAGGAAATGTCTCAATCATTTGAAGTTCCTATTGCTCTATCGTCAAAATCTTTCGTTTTTATAAATATAGAACTAACTAATGAAAAACAGGAGGGGCCTAGAAACTAATAAACACTAATAAGCTAATAGATAACATTATGACTGTTCACAAATATAGTAGTGGAGAAATCTACAGAGAAAAAATAATATATAATATATAAATACGATTTTTAAAAACCAACCATTGTTTTCTTTAGCCAGAATGCCTCCTACTCAGGCAGAAAGTGTTATAAAGAATATCATTCGAGAAATAGGACAAGAATGTGCCGCCCATGGAGAGATTGTTTCTGAAACTCTGGTTGCTTTTATGGTAAGAATGAATATTTTGGTGAATTACTGCTTTATTAAAAAATGTTTTTAAGTGGTGCCCATTTTCCTCCTAAAATTTTGTGAAGCTTTCCTAAATGTTATTCAGTTGGAAGCATATTGAAATCATCAAAGTTAGTGAAGACTGTTTTTTAAAAGTCTGCAAAGCATGTCAGTTCCAGATTTATAGAGACTGATTTAGAAGCTTGATGAGCTTCAGAAACATCAGTAGTGTCCTGTATTGGGGGGGGGGGGGGTGTTTTTACGTGTATTTTTGTTCACTCTTGTAAAAATTACTCGTTGCTTTGGTTTCTCTATTCTTGCTTTTGGTTTAACAAGTCACAATAAAAATACACTAAAATATTCAGTTTCCCAATCTAAAATCTAGCTGTTGCTTTTAACTTATTTCTCCATATAATCTTTCCAGCACCATCTTCAGATTTGATGTCTATTGCTTCCTTTCTTCAACCTCTGGTGAAAGTGCTGATGAGTTGGGTAATAAGAAAATCAGCCGAATAATCAACTCCTGCGTAATCAAGAGGCAGTTGTTTAAAAAATGGAAACATATTAAACTAATTCATAATAATATGAAATAAAATTATTTAATGGGCTCTTTCCTACTCTCAGGTGAAAGCTGTCGTCCTGGATCCAAGCAATGGCTTCAACATGGATAGAACCCTCATCAAAAGTGATGTGCAGAAACTTGTTAAGGTGATTATCCAACACTTCTCAAGGTTTGGATTATTTATTTACAATTCTAAATACAGTATTTGTGTTAGACATTATTGCCTTTAGCTCCCTGAAACAAAAACCCACCAAGTAGTGGGTGCAAACAAATGAGGCACTTACTTTTTCTCATAAAATAAAGTCTGAAGGTAAATAGTCTGCTTTTCCTGGCTTCTTCCTGCATATGGGATACCATCGTGCATATGGCTTTCATCCCATGATCGCAAGATAGTGCCTTCCTCTCTAGGCAGGTATAAGCGGGGTGGGGAGGGATAAAGGCAAAATGTGTGTGCCAGCAGGGTCTGTCACTTTCTATTCTGAAAATAATAGCTTTCCCAGAATCCTTCCCATCTGCTTACATTTATTGACCAGAATGACATTGCAAGTGAGCTTGGGACATTGATTTTTTCCTTCTTTTTTAGCTGAACAAATCTTTGCCCCAATCCAAATTGAGTCTCTGTTAGTAAGGAAGGAGGGGTATGAATACAGGCAGGTAGCAGCGTCTGCCACAGTATTTTAGAGACATCTTGTTATTAATCTAATGTTACATTAAGAACACTATTAATTGACTTGTCATATACTGTAAAATTACATAGTACTAAATTAATATTCAGATAATATTGATTCAATGTAATTTGTGTTTTTTCAATTCCAAAGGGAAAATTGAAGGCAAAGCAAAATAATGCACAGTTAGAAATGAAGTAGGTGTGCCTGAAAACCTGTTTTAAGAACTAAAGAAGGGGGGCTGGCCCCGTGGCCGAGTGGTTAAGTCGTGCTCTGCTTCAGCGGCCCAGGGTTTCGCCAGTTCAGATCCTGGGTGCGGACATGGCACCACTCATCAGGCCCTGCTGAGGCGGCGTCCCACGTAGCAGAGCCAGAGGGACCTACAACTAGAATATACAACTGTGTACTGGGAGGCTTTGGGGAGAAGAAGAAGAAAAAAAGAAGATTGGGAACAGATATTAGCTCAGGGACAATCTTTAAAAAAAAAAAACTAAAGAAGGCAGAAACTTCAGATATTGTTAATTTTTTCTTATATTTTAAGTTTGACTCACTGAATATGGGTGCTTAAATATTTACTTTCTAAATATTCCTAAATCTATTTCCTAAAAATTCAACATTACTTTTTTTCTTCTGGGTTTAATGATTTTAATTCCCTCCTTCACACAAAGGACCTGACGCAAGCTTTCCCAAGCTTGTACATGGTCATTTTCTGGGCTCAAACAAGTGGCAGAGACAATTTTCATCATCCGCCTCTTCTCCCACAGCAGCAGTTCGCATAGTGGGGTGCGGGTCTGTGTGCTGATGCTGGAGGGAGGGGTCAGGAAGAGCGTTGGGAGCTGGAGCCAGGGAGTGTGTCGTAGGATGACTGTGCAGTGGGGACTTCTTGCTTCTCCAGGGCAGCCTAGAGCTGGGTCTTTCTGTGCTGAGTTTAAATGTGGTAAAAGCCTGTTTTTAGCAGTAGAGGAAATGACTGATAATCAGTGAGAAATTTTATTGGAAAGCCATGGAGGAGAACCAAGGAGGGGCAGAATATGTTTTTCTCCTTTTCATGGCTCAAGATGAGTTTTTCTTTTCCCCCTAACTCAACTAAGTTGGAAAGAATTGAGCTCAATATACTTTTAATGTGACAGGTACATTAACTATCAATATATATCATAATTCAAGTGACAAAGATTGTTTCCTTTTTTCTCAATTAAAAACCACGTGGCTGAGCTAATCTTTGTATTTGTAAAGTCTATGTTTAAAACAGTACTTCTCCACCTGTGGGGCCAGGTGCACAGGTTCCATGCAAATGGAGTGTCCAGTGCTCACTCTTGCATTCTCCTCTCCATCCTCCCAGGAAGGCAGGGTTGGGCTCTCAGGGAGGTGGGCTGAGGGTAATGCTGCCAATGTGCCTGCGGCTGCAGATATAAAGCCTAAGGGGTGAGACAGGGAAGAGAGGGGTTGGGTGGTGGAGAGGAGAGAAGAAAAGAAAAATTCAGATTGATCATCTAATCTAAAGGGGCAAAGGAGAGAGGGGAATGAGCCATTACTGAGGGGGCGGGGGAAAGGGGAATAGGAGAAAACAGACAGAGGATGAAATTTTGAAACAGAAGGCAGGGCCAGAGAAATTTTGTGAGCAGAGGAGAGTAGCTGCAGCAATTTTTTATAAAATGCATGTTACCTCCAGCATCAGCAAAGGAGTGTTGTTTGAGGCTCAAATAAATAGTAATGAGGAGCTGTAGAAAAGCTCTAGGCAGGAGCAAGAGCTTTGTGGAACATTTACCCACATTCAGACTGCATAGACCAACCAAAATGTCAAGTTTCTTGTCTTCAACTAGACTTTTAGCCACCTGGATGTGGTGATATTGGTTACTTAGGGGAAATAACTTATTCCTTAATAAGTGGTGTTGGTTGGGTAAACTATAAAGAGTGAAGTCCTCAAAGAGAAAAATAATAATAAAAGGCATTATTGGTAGGTAAATATCAGAAACTATTGCTTTGATGTTTCCCTTTATTTTTCAAAATAACTTTAGGAAATACTTCTAAGTGTTTCAGAAAATATAACTAGAAGTACTCATGGGATATTCTTTCCTAGCATTGTGTGACTCGGCTCTTGGATAATAAAAATCCATCCCTGGACACCATTAAGATGCAAGTCTACTTTGATATGAATTATACAAGTCGAGGTAACATATGTCTACCTATGTTGATACCCTTTTTAAAGAGAGTCATATTTCAGGTAGTAAAGACTTCATTTGGTTGATAATGGAAAATTTAATTCTTTTGTCTATCTTTTGAAATTGTTTCCAACTTTGGAGAATATAATAGTGTTGGAAATGCTAAATGAGAAAAACACCAATGGCCTTTGTGAGTGTTAAAAGTAAATTCTGATTATTAGACCCATAATAATTGTGTTTCCAAGTTTATTGTGTTTTAACTGTTATACTACTAATACGTAATAATTAGAAATTAAAACAACCAGCCCATTGAAGTTAGAAGTTTTTAATTTGTTGATTTTTTTGTTTCTGGTTTATGTTATTGTCTCATAATGTCTCAAATTATGTAACTTCCCCAAACTGAAGTGAATAATGGGAAATTTAAGTTTAGAACATATTTTCTTATGTATATAGTTTAATGCATGCATCAAAGACAAACTGGAAACCTGAAAAAGGAAATAAATTCCTCTATGGACTAGACTGCCTCTGCACTACGGAAATGCAACCATTATTAACCATTGGTGATTTTTGTTGTATTTTCTTTTTTCCCCTCTGTGTATTGAGCTTTCACTTATGCTACATACATAAAATCACATATCTTGCTTTTTTGCTTAATAATCAAATTTCAGAGTAATAAATATCAGGGAATTAATGACATTGTAATTTAGATTTTTCTTAATTTGCAAACATTTCAAGTTGTTTTTGTGATAAGATTATAGATATGACTTGTGCATGGTTGATATGTTGGTTATTGCCCTTGTAATAGTAAAATAGGATGTCTTATTGAATTAGTTGCAAGAATTGTACTGCTGGTGAATTGTGGCTCCTGCACAAGTAAGCCTAGAACTTATCATGTCACAGGAAGAAGAGAGAAAGATACACTTTTTTTTTTTCTTTGGGGAAGGTTGGCCCTGAGCTAACATCTATTGCCAATCTTCCTCTTTTTGTTTGAGGAAGATTGTCCCTGAGCTAAAATCTTCCTAGTCTTCCTCTGTTTTGTATGTGGGATGCTGCCACAGCATGGCTTGATGAGCAGTATGTAGGTCCGTGCTTGTGATCTGAACCCATGAACCATGGGCTGCCAAAGCAGAGCACACAAACTTAACCACTATGCCACTGGGCTGGCCCCAAAAGATACACTTCTTGATGCAATTCGTGTTATCAGTAATACTATTCAAAAGAAATGTATCTAGAGCTAAAATAGAAATACATGTAATTGAACAGGAATATTTACACTATGTATATGCATATTATATGTGCTTACATGTAGTATACTACATGTACTTACATATAGCATACATGTATGTATATAGAACATGTATTTATACCGTATATATTTACAATATATATTATAAATTATCTTGTATACTTTCTGCTTAATTGGGATATTTTAGCCCTGATATTTCTGTTTGGATTGTCTGCTTAAAGTCATACGTGTTTTGACAAAGTGTGCCATTTACATCACTGTCATAAATCTTTCCCATTAAATTTTTGTCTCGAGGTTACTTGCTGGCCACTGTTTTTTATTTTGACTGTAACATGTTAATAAAATACTTGTTTTTATGCAGTAGGATGCTATACCCAAGCTATTTTTTCTCTTGTCCTGCTTTCTTATGTGAGAAGAATTCTAAATGTCAAAATATATGGAATATTGTCCTTTGCCAATTTTAGAGGAATTTCTTGAAGAGCATCACCGAGTTCTGGAGTCTAGATTAGGCTCTGTTATGAGAGAAATTACAGACAACAGAGCATGTGCTAGAGAAGAATTGGAAAGCCTCTACCGAAAGATCGTCAGCTATGTGTTACTGCGCTCTGGGCTCGGATCCCCCACAGATATCAAGATTGTCAGAGAGGCAACAGGTAACAAGTAGACATGATTTCCATTCCATAATGAAAATATATGAACATTGTGGCTTATACAATGTGTTAAATTACAAGTGTTGATGAAGTTTCATTTTTATCTGAAAAAAAAAATCAGCACAAATAAGAGGTTAAAACTTACCCAGACTCCTTTTACACTGTGTATCAACTCTAAACCTCAAGTAGCACCTCTGGAATGTGAATATTGTTAGCTTTCTTAGAGCCATGTGTCTCTGGGGGCCTGTTACTTCTCATTAGAGAAACACTGGCAGTATGATTAAGAGTACCCAGAGTGGGTAATGAGGACTGCTGGAAGGGAGTTTCATATTGATGAAAGGAATTGTCTCGCCTAAATGGATGATGGAAAAGGACACCATTTTATCTTCAGGAGATACTTGCCACTTTAATACTTTAAGATAAGGAATAGGCAAGATCTCTAACCTTCCTATGGCTTTCTTCCATAATTATTTTAAAGCATCAGTTTTTCTACTCAGAGCCCTAATTAGAAAGCTTGTTTTAATGACCATTGCCAAAAAATTACTGATGGGTGCTTAATTATTGAAATTAATTAATTATAATTATTAATTTATTGAAATTAATTTCAGTAGCCCAGCTTTGGCATGTGATCAATTTTGCTGTGTATTCTGTAATCAGGTATCAGAAGTGTAAAGAATCATAGAAGTAACTATGAAGACCGGCCTCGACTTTCTGCTGAAAGAAACATGATTTAAATTCTGATATCTTTATGCTATCATTTTGTTGTCATTTTTGTGGTTGGTTTTAGCTGCCCTACAGAGTGTGTTTCCTCAGGCTGAGCTTGGGACATTTCTAACTCTGTCTAAGAAGGACAAAGAACGCCAGCTGAAAGAACTCACCATGATTGTTACTGGAATTCGTTTATTTAACCGAGACTGTGGAAAGGGAGGAGAAGGCATTGATGACCGTAGGTATATGGTTAGGTTAATTCTATAGATTATGCAGGTTTAAAATTTAACTTGCATGTGAAGAAAATAACACCCAGTACACCACTGGCATTTTTAGATTTAAGATTTGTGGTTTTGATTATACCTTAGGTAATGTTCATAATGTATAGTGATTTTTTTTTTTTTTGAGGAAGATTAGTCCTGAGCTAACTACTGCCAATCCTCCTCTTTTTGCTGAGGAAGACTGACCCTGAGCTAACATCCATGCCCATCTTCCTCCACTTTATACGTGGGATGTGTACCACAGCATGGCTTTTCCCAAGCGGTGCCATGTCCACACCCAGGATCCGAACCAGCAAACTCCGGGGCCGCCGAGAAGCAGAACGTGTGAACTTAACCACTGCGCCACCAGGCCGGCCCCTGTATAGTGATTTTTAGTTTTGCTAGGGCAAGACTTTAAGTTTTGTGTACTGTGAAGCTAGTTTGGGAGAATGAATCAGTGAAAGAAGTGAGGGGGCCTGCCCGGAGGTCAACCTCCCCAATTCCCTGGGGCTTTGTGTGCTTTACTCCAAATCAGATAACCAAAGGGAATAAAACTCCGTGATTTAGAAAATAAAAAGCCTCCTGAGAGCAGTTGCTGATGCGGTTAGTGGAATGAAGAGGTCCGGGAGGAGCTGTCTGCAGATCTGTGAATTCAGGAGCCTTGGCTGTGCTGTTATATACTTACTCCTTTCCCTACCTGAAGTTTGAGAGTGCTCGTGAACTATCTGGTCAAGGACCTACCAGTAGAAGTTGCTTCCTCGTGGACTGGGTGCGCATATAGGCCCACCGATAAGGGGTTAGTTAGTGGCTTCTACCAGATCACTGATCTGGGACACTAGGGTAATTTTTTGCCTTTTAAAAGCTGTTCTAAAAAGTCAAATTCCCGTTCTTCCTAAAGTTCCCTATCTTCCTAGACTATTCTGTTATTTTTCAGTATCCCAGTCAGTTTCTCAAGTTGCACACCCTTTTTTCTTTTTTACGAGTAGAAAAGAAGACATACAGAAGGAGAGGGGGAGTGGTCTTTGCAGAGGCGCTCGGTCAGTGGCACAGGATACCAAACCTATTCTTTAGACTCTTCTTTCTTTTAGTGGCAAAAGCTGATCTGCTCTAACTTTTGGTTGTCCTTCTGACAATAGCTTTTGTTTGGACAGGTGTTTTTTTCATTCTTCAAGGTGCGGGAGCTGTGAAATACATGCCTCATTATTATTTATTTGGCTGAGAAAAAAAAACCTACTCAATGTTCAAAATATGACCACTTTCTAGGCTTTCTTCTTAATTCTTTTTAGATTCCTTCATGTCTTTCTTAATATGCCTTTTAAACCAGTGCCAGCTATTCTCCATGAAGCGATCCCAGCCACCACTCAGCATATTGACTCCCAACTTCAGATTGCCCAGGAGCAGGCATACCGCTACACAGCCATCCTTGAGAAAGTCAGACAGAACCCGCTCATGAGTGTGCAACTTCAGCCGTATATGTTAAAAGAGGCACTGTATAATGTGCGACAATATGAGATCTTCCTTCAGATCATCTTGGTGAGCTAATGTCATAAGATCTGGGCTTTTCCATAGAATGCAGCTTCTTCATGTATTATGGGGCTAAAACCAAAGGTAGAATGAGGTCATTGATAAAGGAGACGACCTTAATAACTGCACAGTTTCTATTGCATCTGTAGGAACTAAAATAGAAGTGGGGAAGTTGGATTTTGATTTTAATATATTGATTTTCTAGTTGTTTATTCTCTTTGGCGCTCCATCGCATGATTGTTGTTAAGCAGTGGGATGTGTGTATAGGTAAGTAATACTGCATTGTTTGTTTTAATTCAGAGCAAGTGTCTAACATGTTGTTTGGCAGGTAGTTGGCACTCAAATAATTTTTATGTAATTGTTCTTACTGTAAAAACTGGCAGAAAAGATTTTTATTTCTGATGTTTTTAGATCTAATGAGCAAGCCAAACAATATCCCCAGAGTTGGAAAATATGGTAAAGTGGTGATTTTAAACGTTTTTTCAGCAACAGAGCACTTTCATTCAGTTGGAAACTTACTCAGAATCCTAAAAGTATAAGACAGATATTTAGATGGAAAGATTGGAAGACCTTTTCACCAAGGAGCATCCCCATGCCACCCTAGGGTTCCAGGGAATACTGTTTAACTACATCATGACAGCAAGCTATGTTCCCCCTGGTCACTGGTTTTTTCCCCCCAGCTTTATTGAGGTATAATTAACAAGTAAAGTTGTAAGATGTTCGAAGTGTACAATGTGATGATTTCATGTACCTACACATTGTGACAGGATTCCCCCGAGTTAATTGACACTTCCATCCTGTGGGTCACTGTTTACCTTTACACAGCCTCTGCTTTCCAACAACCATGATACTCAGAATCAGTGGAGCCATCTTTTGTATGTGTGAATACTAAGGTCTTGAGGGGTAGAATAAGATGTATTCTGGTCATCTCTTCTTTTTAACTTGTATCTTAATGGCTTGATACTACTTTCGAATGTACTTGATCTGTCTTCTCTCCTTACCTCCACTGTGGAGAATAGGAAGATAAACATCCAGGTGACATGACTTCATTGCAACAAACTAGGAGTGGTCCTTACAACTGACCTACTATCTAATTGCCTTCAGAAGGGAGACTCTTAATCAACTATTCCAAACCAAATCATTCTTTAGGGTAGATGTTCCCCTAACATTGACTTGTGGCTATCAACCTTGTGTAACTAGACACATACTAAGGATTTTTTACGTCAGTTTATCTTGAAGTGCGTACAGGTCCACAGGAATATGACCTTGCATTCACTTTTGTCATCTGCGTTCAGAAGGGATATCATCATATGGTATCTTTTCACAGCTTGTAATTGTGAATCATAGTCAAACAACTAACTGACAGTCTGAAATTCTCACTGGAGTTCTCACTCTTAGAGCTAGACGGACAATGAGTAGAGTGTGTAAGTGATGAGTGTGGGCTCTGCAGCCAGACTGCGTGGGTTCTAATCCTGACTTTGCTACTTACTAAATCTGTCTTTGAGGAAGTTGCCTAACTTCGCTGTGCCTTGGTTTCCACATCTGTAAAATGGGGTTATTGATAGTCTCCACTATGTAAATAAGGGAGAACAGTGCCTGGCACATAGAGCTCAATAAATTGATGATGATGATGATGACAACGATGATGATCCTGCTTCCACCAGTGATGTTTATTATTACCATCATTATCATTGTGAGAGCTTTACCAGAACAGCTCTGATTTCATTTTGGTAGAGGCACAAACTGGAGAGTTCTTATTTTTCTAGATAATATCTTATTTCCAAGGCCTTTGCTGCTCATATTATTGAGAAAGGTAACTCTGATCTTAGCACTCATCGTGACTAGTTCATACTAATTCCAGTCAGGGTCAAGATGAGTTCTCTTAATTTTCTGACATTTTGCTGCTTAATCAGAGTTTCTTTTTTTGTTGTGTTTTTTAACTATTCAGTCTTCCTGCGTGGATCTACCTTAGTTATGGTTAAGGTTGAGTATTACAGAATCGATATTAGTTTAATCAGTATTATCTCTAGGTTATAAAATATGGCAATTTTTGTTTAGCTCAGAGTTTTTCTTATCTGTGAAGTCTATGGATAGTCTTAAAAATTTTTTTACATTATCTGAACAGATATTAATATAATTTTTTGAAGTATTGATTTGAATTTAAAAATTTCTTCTTTTGCCAATGCTACATTCTGTTTATGCAAACATTTGGAAAATCCACTTATCGCCTGGGTAAGATAGTAAGTTATTTTCTTTTCTTTTGATCAAGACATTATCTGCTGCAGTCAACAAATTCAGATATTCTGGAAGAAAAAAGGCGGGGTGATCACAGTCCTGATGGCAGTCTTAGCTGAGAGAACAGAATTCCATCCTCTGTAGGCTGTTGAAGTGCAAGGCAGTCACCAAAGAGAGAAAGCTGCTTATTGTTACTGTGCAAATAAAAGTAGACACAGAACATTTCCTAAAATGTTTAAGTCAAGACTTTTGTAGACTTCCTCCCCCGAGCTCTGTTTGCAGGGCTCATTCACAGAATAGACAACACAGGACTTCCTGATTTTTTCTGATACTGCAAGTAAAAAATCAGTTAGGTGGAATCTGTGTCTTTTTTAGACTTGTTGAAAGACATCCATGGAAGAAAATATGAGGAACTCATAAACTGAAAAGGGAGAGGGGAGGACAAGCAGCATGCTGGGATCACAGGCTTTCCCCAAGCAGTTTTTGACTGCATTATGAAAAAAACTTTTTTTTTTTGAGGAAGATTAGCCCTGAGCTAACTGCTGCCAATCATCGTCTTTTTGCTGAGGAAGACTGGCCCTGAGCTAATATCCATGCCCATCTCCTCTACTTTATATGTGGGATGTCTGCCACAGCATGGCTTTTGCCAAGTGGTGCCATGTCCACACCTGGAATCTGAACTGGTGAACCCCGGGCTGCCAAGAAGCAGAACGTGCAAACTTAACCGCTGCATCACCAGCCAGCCCCATGAAAAAAACTTTTTAAGTGATAGCAGGCATTCCTAGAGGACTAACTTTATTATTTTTTTCACCAACAATCTCATTAGAAATATCTTTTTAAGTGTCAGGATGCTGTCAAGTTCATGGTGGCAGATACATGTTTTTCAAAATGTGGATTTTATCATTGGCAACAAAAACTATTGTTTTCCTGGAGTGACAGACTTGTTTCATCCACACTAAAGAAAATATCTGCCAAATAGCTAACACTCAAAAATCATAGTTTTTCAGTTGTTATTTCAAGTAAAAGTGGTGTTCTGTTGTTGGAGGGGAGAAGCTAGTTCAGTTTGCAATTCAATCATGTAAATATTTTCCTCAAAAGAACTACCCATTTTAATATGCAGTAGAAGAATTTTATATGTACTTTCCATTTTATCACACTGAGTATTAGAAAGCTGTGTACTTAAGGATCAAGATTTAATAAAATTAATACCTTTTACTGCATCATCATAGCTACTGTTAAGTGAAACTGGATTTTTAAAAATTGACGTGTAACTGACATATGACATTAATTAGTTTCAGGTGTACAACATAATAATTTGATACATGTATATATTGCAAAATGATCACTACAATAAGTCTAGTTAACATCCTTAACCTCACATAGTTACAAATTTTGTTTTTCTTGTGATGAGGACTTTTAAGATCTACTCTCTTAGTAACTTTCAAATATACAATACAGTATTGTTTACTATAGTCACCATGCTGTACATTACACCCCCAGGACTTGTTTATCTTATAACTGGAGGTTTGTACCTTCTGACCCCCTTCACCCGTTTCACCCACCCCCTCTTCCCCTGCCTCTTTCAACTACCATTCTATTCTCTGTATCTGTGAGCTCAGTTTTTAAAAAAATTTTTAAGATTCCACATGTAAGTAAGATAACACAATATTTGTCTTTCTCTGTTTGACTTATTTCACTTAGCTTGATGCCTTCAAGGTGCATTCATGTTGTCACAAATGGCAGGATTTCCTTCTTTTTTATGGCTGAATAATATTCTGTTGTGCTTACACGCTACATTTTCTTTATCTGTTCATCCGGTGATGGAGACTTAGGTTGTTTCCATGTCTTGACTATTGTGAATAATGCTGCAGTGAACATGGGGGTGCAGATATCTTTTCTCATGAGTGTTTTAATTTCCTTTGGATAAATACTCAGGAGTGGAATTTCTAGGTCATATGGTAGTTCTATTTTTAATTTTTTGAGGCACCTCCATGCTGTTTTCTATAGTGGCTGTACGAATTTACATTTCCACCAACAGTGCACAAGGATTCCCTTTTCTCCACATCCTCGCCAAAACTTATTTTTTGTCTTTTTGATATTAGCCATTCTCACAGGTGTAAGGTGATATCTCATTATGGTTTTGCTTTGTATTTCTCTCATGATTTGTGATGTTGATCACTTTTTCACATACCTGTTGGCTATCTGTATGTCTTCTTTGGAAAAATGTCTATTCAGATCCTTTGCCCATTTTTTAATTGGATTGTTTGGGATTTTTTGCTATTGAGTTGTGTGGGTTCTTTATATATTTTGGACGTTAATCTCTTATCAGATACTGTATAATTTACAATATTTTCTCCCATTCAGTAGGTTGCCTTTTAATTTTGTTGATGGTTTCCTTTGCTGTGCAGAAGCTTTTTAGTTTGATGTAATCCCGTTTGTTTATTTTTGCTTCCGTTACCTTTGCTTTTGGTATCAAATCCAAAAAATCATCACCAAGACTGATGTCAAGGAGCTTACCACCTATGTTTTCTTCTAGAACTTTTATGGGTTCAAGTCTTATGTTCAAGTCTTTAATCCATTTTGAGTTGATTTTTGCGTATGGTGTAAGATAGTAGTCCAGTTTAATTCTTTTGCATGTGGCCATCTAGTTTTTCCAACATCGTTTATTGGAGAGACTGACCTTCCCCACTGTATATTCTTTATTTTACTCCTTTGTCATAAATTATTGACCTTACAGGTGTGGGTTTATTTCGAGGCTCTCTATTCTGTTTCGTTGATCGATGTGTCTCTTTTGATGCCAGTACAGTGCTGTATTGATTACTATAGCTTTAAAATATGGTTTGAAATCAGGAAGTGCGAAGTCTTCATCTTTGTTCTTCTTTCTCAAGATTGCTTTGGCTTTTTGGAGTCTTTTGTGGTTCCATACAAATTTTAGGATTGTTTGTTCTCTTTCCTTGAAAAATGCCACTGGGACTTTGATAGGGATTGCATTGAATCTAGACTGCTTTGGGTAGTATGGACTTTTTAACAGTATTCGTTCTTCCAATCCGTGAACGGGGAATATCTTGCCATTTATTTGTGAGGTCTAACTTCACAGCTAGAATTCTACATAGTTGTGAACAAGTTCTTTTTGGTAAAATTAAACAGAATGATTACTTTAGGACATTATCAGAAAAAAATCAAGAAGTTCTGCATGCCTACTCTGTGAATGGATCCTGCAAACAAGCTTGGGAAGGAAGTCTAGAGTATCTTCAGTTCTAGGTTTTAAGAAGTGTTCTGTCTTGAATGTAACTTTTACTTTGGAGAACATATGCAGATTTATTTCTGTTTCTTGTTGCTGTTGCACAAATCAAAAAAGACTTTAAGGACTGCATTTTCATATTTGATTCCTAAAGGAAAACTAACAAGGGGGAAAAATAGTCTGTGGAGTAGACAAGAGACCTACTAGGTAGGATAGATAGTATTATATGGAAAAGTAAAGCAAGAGGAGGGGAGATGCTGAAAGAGTAGAATGGATACGATCAAAACAGGATGCACATTGAATAAAAAGTTTTATTAGTTGAAATACAGTAGTAATATTTGCTGTTTCTTATGAAGTAATTATTTTCGTCATTTAAAAATAGTCTAGTAAAGCATATAATTAGGCTACAGATACTGAGAACTCGAATGCACTTTTTTTCTCTTCAAATAGATATCACAGTTTTACACTGTACTGATAAACCCAGACCATTGTAATTTCTGGTCACATCTTAGGCAGTGCACATACTGGGTAAGAGCTGGGCTCTGTCCTCAGTTGGTCTGGGTAGAACCATGATTCTGCCCCTTCTTAGCTGTATATCCTTGGGCAATTTACTTACCTTCTGTAGCTTGGTTTTCTTATTTGTAGTTAATGCTTTTTGTACTTGTGTTTCATATGGTGCTTAGCACATAGTATGAATAAATGCTAGTGATTATTTCAGATTCAGCATTTAGCACTTTATTTTCGGATTACTATTGTTGTATCAGAAATATGCTGTGTTTTTTCAATCCTTAGTTTCTAAGATTTTCTTCATTTTTTTTCACTTAGAAACATTTGCCCTGAGTTAACATTTGTTGCCATTCTCCCTCTTTTTTATGACTGAGGAAGATTGCCCCTGAGCTAGCATCTATGCCAGTCTTCCTCTATTTTGTATGTGGGTCGCCACCACAGCATGGCGATGAGTGGGGTGGGTCTGAATCCAGGATCTGAACCTATGAACCTGGGCTGCCGAAGCAGAGCACATAAAACTTAACCATACGCCTCAGGGCTGGCCCCCAGATTTTCTTCATTTTTGAATGTAATTTTTAAAAATCTTGGCATCAAAATAGTTTTCAGAGGAACACTTCATTAATTGTATCATGAGGAATGGGAAAATAACAGCTATACAAAGTTGTGTCATAGGATTCACCTCTCGGGAATGCAATTATGCTGGATATCAAAGAATACTTTTATACATTTGACAAAAATTATAGCCATTGTGTTTCAAAAGGTTCATCCGTCCAACAGATACTTCTGGAACACCCTCCATGTGTCAGTGCTGTTCTTGGTCTCGGGGTGCCACGCAGGACACACTCTCTGCCCTCACTGAGCTTACCTTCAAGAGATGTAGGGGGCAGGTGGGGTTTAAAACACAGAAGGTTTTTGTAGTGAAATTATAAAAATATTAATGCAAATTATATTGTCTTCACAGTCAGATATAATTACTTGTGCTCAAGAAGTGGAAATGATGATAAAGAAGTTAGGAGCCCAGCTGGAACAATTAAAAATGATTGTAAAATCAAAGACAGCTGTCCCGACATCACAAGTCTTTGTAAGTATTTGTCATTAACTTCGACCTTGTTTAAGGGCAAATGTACTTTTGAGTTCTATAAAATTGAATTGGAAGTAATTATAATTATTAACTATCAAGTACTAAAACTATATTAATTTTATACAAATTGATCCTGTTTTTTATGGTTATTTTATAGTAATAGTATATTATAAGTTGAATGAGAGGATTCCTTTGGTAGGTGATTGTTACTTTGTTGCTTATGGCAACAAAAATAATCCATGGGGTGATTGTTACTGAAGTGTTGCCTATGGCAACAAAAATAATCCATGGGGGGCTGGCCCAGTGGCACAGTGGTTAAGTTTGCATGTGCTGCTTGGCAGCCTGGGGTTCGCAAGTTCAGATCCTGGGCACAGACCTACACACCACTCGTCAAGCCACGCTGTGGCAGTGTCCCATATACAAAGTAAAGGAAGATTGGCACAGATGTTAGCTCAGGGACCATCTTTCTCAAGCAAAAAGAGGAAGATTGGCAATAGATGTTAGCTTAGGGCCCATCTTCCTCACCAAAAAAAAAAAAAAAAAAAAAAAACCAAAGTAAAAGAAAAAAAGTAATCCATAGTGCAGTGTTGAAAATGTGTTCACAGTAGCTAGTTAGAAATTACCTCCAGCAAAGAGATGCTATAACTTGTAACCTTTCTGCAAAGATAGATAATAATCACTTTGTTTACCAGGCCTATACTTACACTGACTTTCTGATTATCTGTACCACTTTATGGGCAAATCTGGTAGCCCCAAAGAGGTATAAGATGCATATGCAGTATTTTATAGAGCATTTTGAGGCTCTCATAATTTTCTGTAATCATTCTCAATACTTCATTTTAAAAACCAAGAAACAAAAAGCTAAGTTGTTTAATTTATAAGTAGGGCCTGATTAATTTTTTTGTTTGTTCTGTAAGTTAGTGAACTTTTATATGAATAAAAAACATTTATCTCACTGACCAAAGATCTTTCACCTGCAGCTCACGAGGCATGCCCCAATTAGCGTCTCTACACTTTCCAGATTTTTGAGTCAAGATTAAGGAAGACAAATCTAGTTATAATAAGTCATATTTAGCTTTTTTGGAAAAAGAGGATATTTTCTCCTTGATATTTTTTTTTTTTAAGATTTTATTTTTTCCTTTTTCTCCTCAAAGCCCCCCGGTACATAGTTGTATATTCTTCGTTGTGGGTCCTTCTAGTTGTGGCATGTGGGACGCTGCCTCAGCATGGTCTGATGAGCAGTGCCATGTCCGCGCCCAGGATTCGAACCAACGAAACACTGGGCCGCCCGCAGCAGAGTGCGTGAACTTAACCACTCAGCCACAGGGCCAGCCCCTTCTCCTTGATCTTTTGAGGTGAAGCGTCCATGAATCTTTCTTAGCTGATCAAGTGTGTGTGGCTTTTTTGAGTAAATTAATTTTATGACAATCATCCCCAAATAAAATGCTTTGAAATAAAATGCAAGTTTATTTTCTCATAATTTTGGAGTCCAATTTCTCTCTAGATTCTATTATCTAACTTCGTGAGACTTTCACTTGTCTTAAGGAAGAATTAATTTCTGTATAAATGAAAAGTTGTATTTATTTTTGAGAGTACAAGGATCTATAGTTTTATTAAACAGTTAATGTTTTGCACATTGTTTTCTCTTCTGCAGCCCATCTTCATTGCACTTTCCAATCTGTGGACCAGCTTTCAGGATGAAACGGTTTTGATTAGTGTCCTCAGTAATTTAACTAGTCACCTGGAGGCATTTCTGGGTGCTCATGAACTACTTTTTCCTGAGAAAGTACTGCGAGGTCTTCTTGATGGAGTGACTGTGAAAACTGATGTGTTTAGAATGAGAGAACAGATGGGTAATAGGAATCATCCATTATTTCCTCTTGCTTTTAAAATTCCCTTTGGAATAAAGTCACTCTTTCGTTTTAACCTTTTCACGTTATATCTTTCTGATAAAATAGTATCTTTTTTGATTACAAAAGTACTAATGGTCATTATAGAAAATGTGGAAAACTGAAAATATGTAACCTGAATATTTTACTATCCAGCAATAACCATTTCTAATGTTATTGTTAGTATTTTGGCCAACAATGGTTGTCTGTGGTTTTGTGTTTGTGTTGTAGTCTTACTGATTTTATTATTGATTTTTAGTAGAAAAGGATACTAATCCTTGCTATAGTTATTTCAAATAAAGCTCCTTTTCTTTGAAATATTTGCCATGTATCTACCTCATATTCAGGTTGAAATTTGTAAATAAATCAATTTTATCCCTGTAAAATTGAGCTTATTTTAGGCCCTTTAAGAGGGTATTCTTATAGGAAGTCTGTCTTTATCGATAACCTTCTTTTAACGTTTTTGGTCCCTTCTATCTTAGTTAAAGACAACTTAAAATTCATGAGAAATGCCAAAGTAGAGTCTGGGACTTGAGTTATTGCCTAAAAAGAAAGTTTTTCCAGAAAATAGATAATTTACTCTCTAAATTTCCTTTTCAAATTTGATTTTTGTAAAAGTGAAAAATAAAAGTGTAGTGGTAATTTCCATTCTTAAACTAGTAAAATACATAAAATCTGGAAACCAAATCAAAGAGACTCAAAAGTATCCTTCCAGTTAAAGTTTTTCCTATTCATTTTTCTTTTCATTAAAACAGCATGTCTAAGTAGATAGTAGCTCAACCGTATGGGCAAAACAGTTTACTTGCACCTGGTTTAGACGTGTCATTTCCCACCATATATCAAAACTTTTTATGCACCAGAACACTATTTATCAAGTGACTGCACCGGTGAATGGGGAGACCTAATGTTCTTTTGAAAGAATTTAATTTACACTTGCCACATCTCATCACTGTTTGGGGCTTTCAGGCTTATCAGGAAAAATGAAGGAAGGTTTATTTTCTCCAAATTATGCATTTACTTCTGGTTGTAGCCACAACGTCGCTGTGTATCTACTGTTTGTATGTAGAGGCAGGCAGAGAAGTGTAGGTAGGATTGCAAAAGCTACGAATCTTGGGGATCAATGTTTTATAAATGCACGTTTTTATTTGTGTAAAAAAATTTAGTCAATTTAACTATCAAATGTAAATAGATCAACCAACACTTGGAAGAATTTTTTGAAAGTGTAAAGAACAAAGATTGTACATCTTGTTATCAAAATTAGGTTACTAAGAGATATTTCCTGACTCTTTCTGCTCAGAACGTTCTCAACTGACTCAGAAGCAGTAGTGTCAGTATATAAGCACCGTATTCAGAGTCTTTTGCCAGCTAGTAGAAAGAGCTGCGCCATCTTGAATGAAGTTGATCTGTCTCTATTTTAGTCACATAGCAGCCACTCTCTTCCGCTTATTTCCTTCCGTTGTTTACTCTTCTCATTGAATAAGTTTTTCTTATTTTCCTTTTCATTTTAGAAGATAGAGTAAATGCAGAGGATTTCAGAAAACTGGAATGGCTTTTCCCAGAAACAACAGCAAATTTTGATAAATTGTTACTTCAGTATCGGGGATTTTGTGCTTACACATTTGCTACAACAGATGGTCTTCTCCTTCCAGGTATAGGGTTGTAAATAATATTACTCCCACTTCCCCATTTTTTCTTTAAATGAAGTGCTGTCATTGTCATTTATTCATTTTTTAAAACTTCATGGGATCTGATGGTGAGCAATGAAAGGAGCTACAAAGATGATTCAGACAAAGTCTTCATCTTTGAGGTGCTCACAGTATAATCTGGTAGACTGAAATAAACAAGAAATTATAGTACAGATGATAAGTGATGGAATGCGTATATAATGAAACATGGATGCTACAATGTCGTAAAAGAGGGCCGACTCATATGCCCAGTGAAGGATTCCAGAAATGTTAGATGGCATTACTAAAATATATCATCTTCAAAGTAATTACTTGAAAGAGCAACACTAATTTGACTGAGATGTTTATTAAAAAAAATTCTTTGTCACTTTATGGTTATATTCTATTAACATAGATCAGGATTTCTGTGTAAGTCAGATGCCTCTAAAGATATGGCCAGTATTTTATCAAGTACAATTTTTTATGATGTATTTATTACTAGAGCATCTCCAAAACAAAGAGTGAATCAGAAATTATGATGAAATAAATTATTATCCAAAAAGTGCCTTGTGAATTGGGAATAACAAGAAGTCAGTTAGAGCTAGAATGAAAACAGTTTGATGACATTGTTTTTTTGTTTGCCTTACACCCTTAACCTCCTTCCTTTTCTTCCCTCTTTGTTATTTCTTTTGTTGTGTTTCACAGTTGGGTGGTACTTTTTTATTCCAAAGAATGATTGAGATTGTGTGTATATACAGGCTAGAGAATATACAAATTGACTCATTTTTTATGGTATTAGATTTTTTCATAATGGGAGTAACAGACGGTTTACTGTGGGGCCCTGAGAGAATAGTATTATTCTAAGGCCCTGGGAGGGTAACTGTACTGAGGAGAAAAGTTAAGAGCCGTGAAGTAAAAAGTGATGGAATGTAGATGGTTTTTTGCTTTTCTTCTCTTTTCTTCTTTTCCTTTCCTTTTTCCTTCCATCTTTCCTCCCTCCCTCCCTTCCTTTCTTCCTTCTTTCACAACGAAGAAAGGAAGGGAGTCATGAGAGACACAAACAGGGACGTGGGGTGATGACAGAGGTAGCAGGATGTAGTTGAAAAAGCTTTGGGCTAAGATTCAGGAAAGCCTGCTTTCCAGTCCCAGTTATACCTGGGAACTGAGTGAACTTAGGAAGCTTCAGCAAATCTCATGCCTGCTGTGGACCTCAGTTTCCGTGTCAGGAAAAGGAGAGGGAACAACTGGGAGGTCTGTTTGGTCCCTTCCAGCTTCCACTATGATTCTAAGAAAGAGAGAAATAGAAAAGTAGAAGGGCTTGTAGGGCTGAGGGTTTCAGAATCTTCTCCGAATAAGCTAGTCGTGACTACTTTATTTCTGTTTACTACATTATTTCTACTTACTACAGTATTTTCTGGGCAGGAGCAACCTGCACTACCTCAGAGGAATTCTGTAGGACTTCCCTCCTTCCGTGGGGGATGCAGACCACATGGCTTAAATCCAAGGTGATGCTGTGGCTTCCCAGTCAGGGTCCTCTTCAGATGTCTTCCCTGACTATTGCCTACCACTCTTTCCTTTCTCACTACTCCAGCGTCACTGACCTTGTTGCTGTTCTTGAACGTTCCAAGCCCATTTTCACCTCAGGAGCCTCTGCACTTCAGAGCCTTTGCACTTTCTATTGCTTCTACTTGGAAGCTCTGTCCCCTAGGTAGCTACATACCCTGCTCCCTCTTGTTATTCAGCCTTTCCTGGTCACCCAATTTAAATGTCAACCTCACCCTTCTACCTTTTACTATGTGTTTAACCTCCTTTATTTTTAATATTTTTTCTGAAGCACTGATCACTTCCTGGCCTATGGTATATTTGTTGATTTGTTGTGAGCAGGAACTTTGTTGTCTTCTATATTCTCAGTGCCAAGAACAGGGTCAGTAAATATTTGTTGAATAATTGAAAGAATAAATAAATAAGACAGTATTGCTGTTTCCTATATAATTACCACAAACTGTGTATATATTTAATAATCCATATTTTATGTAGTATCTTTTGACAGGGAGAAATACTTTCTAACATGCGAATTTGCATTTTGGAAAAGATGTCCCATTTTTGTAGTTCCTACAGATTTTTTTTTTTTTTGAGGAAGATTAGCCCTGAGCTAACATCTGCCACCAATCCTCCTCTTTTTGCTGAGGAAGACTGGCCCTGAGCTAACATCCGTGCCCATCTTCCTCTACTTTATATGTAGGACGCCTACCACAGCGCTTGCCAAGTGCTGCCACGTCCACACCCAGGATCTGAACTGGTGAACCCTGGGCCGCCCAAGCGGAACATGTGCACTTAACTGCTGTGCCACTGGGCCGGCCCCCAGAATTATTTTTAAAACAGTGCTTATAGTAGCATTTAAGAGGATTTGAAAAACCAGCCAGATGACTAAGTGGCTTCTCATAAAAGACTTGTAAACATCTTATATCTGGATAGTGAAATATTTTTATACAAAATCCTACTTTAAAATTTAAAAATATATAAAATTAATTAATTTGTTATGAATTTAATATAAAATATAATTTAACAAAATATATAATTTAAAATTGCTAATTGTAATATTTTAGCCAAATTAAAAAAGTGATATGTTAAAAATGGAATATATAGGGAATGGTTCTATGAGTGTGTTACAAACATAGCCTCACTTAATATTTCGTATCTAATTCAATTCCTTTTCTTAATTTTTAGGAAATTCAGCAATTGGAATTTTGAAATATAAAGACAAGTATTACACTTTCAATTCCAGAGATGCTGCATATTCCTTTGCAGAAAATCCTGAAAATTACATTAATTTAATTACAGAAAAAGCCAAAAAAAATGCAGAGTTAATTCAGCTACTGGAACTTCATCAACAGTTTGAAACCCTCATTCCATATTCTCAGGTAAGCAGGGTCAGTATTTTAAGAATATATGACATTTAAAAGGATAATTAACTAAAGTTGTGTTTTGTTGTTGAATGGTTCCCAAGTCCAGGCAAAGACAGGGTCAGCTGAGGCCTTTACAGGTTATCTGAAGGGGATTCACATCTGAAGATGGAAACTAATGAAATCCACAAAGAATAACGAAAACAACATAGGGAGTCAAATTGACAAATTAGGCTGGAAAAACCTGAATGAGAAAGACTACATTTAGATAAGTCATTGAAACTACAGTATTTCCTTATCTAAGATTGAAGGAGCGCAGCACAGACAACATAGGTGATAACTTTCTTATACTAGGAGTTGTTAAATAATTTAACAGGTTTAAATTGCAGTGGTCTGAAAGGCCTCAGAAAAGATCTGAAGGTGTGTTTCTTTGTATGTCAGTGCCTGTTCTTTAATTCATTCAGCAAATATTTACTGAGCCAATTCCTGTGTGCCAGGCACCATTCTTGGCACACGAGATTAGCAGTGAACAAAATAGATAAAAATCCCTGCTTGCATGGGGCTCACGTTCTACTGCTGTATATTCTTTTCGTTTTCCCTCTCTTTGTCTCTCATTTTTCTTGTTCACCTTTTAATTGCTCTTTCTGTCTCTTCTCTCTCGTTCAGTTCCTGTCTTTCAAACTCACTAAAATAGAAACCTAAAATACATAGTTTAAATGTTTTGTGTTTGTTACTTTTACCAACATTTTGACCATGAAGCAGGTGGGTTTGAGTATGACTGACCAGGTTGACAGGGATCCAAGCAGTGACTGATAAGAGGACGGTCTGGCTGGTGACAGGAAGGCATAGATGGTAGTCTGAATGCTTGGGCAAGAAGACTGGGATCAAGCTCAGGACAGAGTGGTTGGAGGGGTCAGCTGTGGTGGTCAGTACCCTGGACAGCTCAGGTGGCGCTCTTGTTCTCACATGGTGCTACCAGTCTGCTGATGTGACACTCCAGCTGTCCTTTTGGATGAGACAGTTCTCCAGAGTTTCCCCCTGTTGTAAAGAGAGATTAGTCTGTTTGGTATCCTTCTGTATGTGGGCCAATGGTAGGCCTAGAATTTTGGGCTCAAAAGGTTACTGTCAAAATGATTGGACCAGTTTAATTCCAGTCCTTGAGACCTGTCACTTACTCATAATCCTGCTAGCACTTGCTCTTACCTGTGTTTATAATTTTTGCCAATGTGATGAATTTAAAATGGTATCTCATTATTGTTTTAGTTTGCATTTTTCTGAGAATGAAGTTCACCATCTCTTCTTACATCAGTTACTCATTCCGGTTTCGCTTTCTATACATTGGCTACTCATAACTTTTGCCAGTATTTTTTCCCGTACTGCTCTTTCTGTCTTTAACTGTTGATTGGCAGGTGTTTCTTGTCTTGTCTATTGTAAGTGTTAATCCTTTATCAGTTATAAAATTTGCAAATGTCTTTTCCCAGTCTGTCACCTCTCGGTCAGCTTTGGCAGTTGAGTCCTTCATTGAAGATACGTCTTTCATTTTAATGTAGTCAAATCTATTAATTTTTCCCTTTAAAGATTGTGCATTAGAAAGTCTTGTTTTAGAAATCCTTCACTGTCTTAAGGTTATCCATTTACATTTTCTTTTGTTTTAATTTATTATTCACATTTAAGTCTTCAGTCCATTGGAGATAATAAGGAGTTTTAATTTTATTTCTTATGTAGTGAGCCAGTTTTCCCAACACTGTTTACTAATATATGATTTTCCTACTAAATATGATGCCACCCCCATTGTGTTAACAATTCTCATATGAAATGTGTTTGTTTCTAGGCTCTCAATTCTGTTCTACTGACGTATTTGTCTATCTCTATACTGACACCATATTGTTCAAATTACTATTGCTTTGTAATACATTCTATTATCTGATAGAGCAAGCCCTTCCCTTTGCCTTTTCCTTTTTCAAAATTGTCTTAGGTATTCATGCTTGAATCTTTGTATGTCCATGGAAATTTCTTAATGAATTTGCCAAATTACCCAAAGATCTTCCTGAGATTTTAACTGGATTGCATTAAAATAATAAAATAGTTTCTGGGGGGAATTTATGTGTTTATTACATTAGATTGTCCCATCCATAAAAAGTACCATTTGCTTACTTTATTTTTGCCATTAGTAGTTTCATTAATTATGCCTTAATAAAACATAATGGTTTTAGTTATATTTTATATTCTGCCTACTTCTAAAACAGTATGTGAGATAACTTTTTTAAAAAGCACTTATACATCAATTCTGATAAAACAAAACTAAAGGCTAAAAAGAAAAAACTACATGGGAAAATATGTCCCACTCATTTTAAATAAATAACTGGAACTTTTAATTATAATACAGCAAAGGGTATAGAGGATGCATCACTGCATAAAAATAACAAAAACAAATACCTGTGTGTTTATCTCTTATAAAAAGAAAATTCTCTCTCAGTGCTCCCCCTGGACCCTTTTCCAATCTCATTCTTTTCTCTTCCCCACTGCAGTAACTACTTTATGAATTCGGTGTTATTCATCCCTTGCCATTTTAGTTTTGCCATTCATGTATGTATTCCTGAACAATGTGTTACTGTGAAATGACTATGTCTTTTGCCCAATTTTCTACTGGATTATATGTCTTTTTCTTATTGATTTGTAGGAGGTGTTTTTTCAAAAGCACATTTTTGATACTAATTCTTTGTCAGATATATGTTTTGTATACACGTTCCCCCAGTTTGTGACTTATCTTTTCATTCTTTTTGTGCTGTCTTACAAATGAAAATTTTTCATTGTAATGTGTAATTTATCATTCTTTTTCTTCATGTCTTGAACTTTTATGTCTTCTTTAAGAAATTCTCATGAACCCTTGATCATAAAAATATTCTCCTACATTGTTTTTTTAAAAAAAATATGGATTTACCTTTCAAACTAGTTTTTAGTCCGCTTGGATTTGATTTCTGTGTCTGGTGGGAGTGAAGATCCAGTTTTCACTTTTTCCCATGTGAGCAGTAATTGTCCCAGACCATCTGCTCAATAATCTCTCCTTTCCCCACTGAGCTACAGTGTCTTATATGCACGGGCTTACTTTTCAGGCTCTCTATTCTGTTCAATTATTCAATTTTTTAAAAATTCTATATATCTTACTATATAAGATAGTATTATAGTATATACTGTATAATCCTAGATCTTGCTATGGCTTTATAATAAGTCTTTATATCCAGTAGAGTAAGTTCCCCCACCCTTTCTTCTCTAAAGAATTTTGGCTATACTTGACTCTTGACTTTCCATATAAATTTGAGAATTACGTTGTCACGTACCATAAAAAACCTTGAAGGAATTATGACTTTTCATGTCTATAGACAAGAATTATTTGGCCTTGCTACCACTTACATGTAATTTACAGAGTTGTAAGAGAGTTCAAAGACAATGAAAGGATAAAATCAGATAACCAGAAAGGTGTGCCGTATGTAGACAATGCATAGTTTTCCATTAGAGAACAATTTCCCCCTATATATCTGGTCTTCTTTTTCCCTTTCTTTCTATGTAATCTTCAACTCTTCTTCAGTGACCTTCAATACCTCTGAAGGCGAGTTTTGTTCCTCCATATTTCAGTGCTACAGTCCTTATAATTATTTACTTGCTATTTACGTGTATAATATTGTTAATTATCCTTTCCCCATGTTTTTATCTACCCAACTATATCATAAGACCATTCTGAAAGCAACAAGTATATCTTATGTTAAATGGTAGGCACTCACTGATGATCTGTTGCTTGATTTGGGGAAAGAAGTTAATTTCTTCTCCTTCCTCTTTACTATGACCCAAGTTCCTTAAACCTCTACCACCCCACCAGCAACTTCGTATTCAGCATAATCATATCTTGTTTTGTCTGGAATTACTGAATACTTAATATTTGAATAGTGGGCTTCTGGGTGCTGTGGCAGAAAATCAACATATTCAACTAAAACAAAACCACCTTGGATGATAATCTGCTATGTATGCATAGTTTGGGTTTAAGACGTATCCTAAAGATGTTCTAATACTTTAAACAAATGTGATTTATACCTAATATTTAATAGCTACTTTAAACTTCTGTCTGTTTCCAACAAAATATTCACTTACCCTACCAATTGTGAAAATTGGAGAGGGGCATTCCACCTGGGAATGACTGATGTTAGCTTTTCCCTTTCCAAAATATGCCTCCTGCACTAACTTCACAAAGTCAGGGACTAACCCATAACGCCCAGGAAAATAATGACATTTAGCTCACCAAGTATGAGCTTATTTTCTCTGCTACTATTTATAGGTGTATTCCATGTTCAAAATTTCTTGTTTTTTTAATCTTTTGACAGTTTAGCTAAATATTTTAGTTTAATTTTTATTTTTTACAAATATTAATTGCAAAACTCCATTTGTTTAGGTGAAAGATGTTGACAAACATATAAAACCAATTACAAAGTGTGAAAGTGGCACACAGACGGATACACACATATTGCCACCAACAATTGTGAGATCATATGAGTGGAATGAATGGGAATTAAGAAGAAAAGCTATAAAATTGGTTTGTAACAATATTTCCTAAAATTATTTATAGGATGGGAAATTTTAATGTGTTGTTACTCATAGAGTTGGTAAGTTATTTATATAAAATATTGGTTGTTCAGAGTTCTTTGCTAATATAAAAATAATTAGCATAATTTATAATTTGCCAGCTTTACATTGTAAGATCTTCTAATTTTAAGCGTATGTAGAAATACAGAAGCATGAAA